>NC_138055.1:86173670-87373670 GCF_964194185.1 Rhinolophus hipposideros
AACCTCCTTTTGTTTATCCTTCATAATACAGTTAGAGCATTATGTTGATTTTTTTAAAAATGATATGTGCAGGTAGGTTGCATTATGTATGTGTTTCATTTCAGGATGGTAAAGTGGTGTGGAAAATGTTATAAAATGGCAATGATAACAAATATTATCATTACAATAAGGGTGAGAGCTGCTAATCTAGTCCTCCCAGTCATTTCTTGTTCACCATTTGGGATTTCCTGACTGTTCACCACGGGAAAAGGATTCTGAAAACACATGTTTTTTTTCTCTCCAACCAGCAGCAGGCTAGTTATTAGCACCCCGGGAATGTGTCAGAGAACTCCATTTTTAATAGACGGCTGTCCAGCACCAGATAAGAACACCGCTGAGAACTGTTTGAGAAAGATAACCTAAGACAGTGGTGCACTTTGGAATCATAAGGGGAACTGAAAAAATCCTGATGTCTGGGTCTCTCCCTCAGAGATTCTGACTTAATTGATCAGGAGTAAGCAGGTGTTGGAGATTTTAAGCTATCCAGGTAATGGGAACGTGCAGCCAAGACTGAGGACCCATGAATGCTCTCTGACTAAAGCAGCGCTTTGCAGACGGCAGAGGAAATTGGAATCCCTGGGAGCGTTGTAAAAAACAGACCACAGGCCGTCACCCTGAGTTTCTGATTCAGTAGGTCTGAAACGGGACCCAATAATTGGTGTCTCTGAAAAAGCTCCCAGGTGATACCCACGCTCCTGGTCCAGAAACCACACTTGGAAAGCAGAAAGCGCTCGGCGCACACCCTGAACACCACGGTGGTCCCGAAGGAAACGCACTTGTGCAACTGAGTGGCTGGAAAAAGTTGTTCATTTTTTCAGAGAACACCATTTTTACTTGGAAGAATGCTGATACACAGTGGTTATTCAGACTTGGGTATTTGGGAAGCATTTTCTCAAAAATAAAGCGAGCTGGTCACTCTAAGGAAAACACCTGACAATATTCGTTGCCAATGACAAAATCTGAGGTTTCAAGTGAAAACTAGAAATTTGGAAAACTTGTATCTACCATCATGAGTCTGACTATGTATGAATACTGAAAGATTTCTGTGATGACATTGGTAGTCATGTTAATGGCTATGACTTTCTGGATATTGTAAAATGAAATGTGTTAACATCTGGAGAATCTGCATAACTCAATGGACCAGTATTTTCCAGACGAATGGTGCACACATAAGTGCATCGTGTTACAAAATCACACATGGGTGACAGAGCCACTGAAACATAAAGTTAGACCAACTGATTTTAATGTAACAGAGTATGATATGGTTTCAGATTTCACGTTGCAACTAACCTTTAAAAAGTACCTGTGGAGTTCTAGTGTAGTACAAAGAATATCCACAGTAATCTGAAAATGCCACTAACGTACTCCGCCCCCTTTTCAACTACATATCTGTGTGGGGCCAGATTTTCTTCATATTCTTCAACCAAAGCAACATACCACAACAGACTGAATGTAGTATCGGATATGAGAAATCAGTTGTCATCTATTAAACCAGAGAGCAAAGAGATTTGAAAACAGTGTGAAATAATGTCACTCTTCTTACTGATATATTTTTGCTTTGGGAAATATTTAATTTTCATAAAGTTTTATTTAAGTTAACATGCAGTTATTTTATTCTTGTTATTTTAAAGTAAATTAGTAAACACTGTTTTTAATTCTCAATTTTAATTTCTAATAATTTAAATATTCCTAGATATAGGTCATATAAATATAAATTCATATGAGATCCTCAATAATTTTGAAAAGCATAGAGGAGTCATGAAACCAAAAATGTTGAGAGCTGCTGTTCTAGAGTTCCAGGACTGTTTTATTTCTTGACTTGATGGTGGCTACATGGATGTTTTATAGTTATTTCTTAAAATATGTACACATATTTTATGTAGTTTTCTGAATGTTGTATTTCATGATTTTTTTAAAAAATTGTAATTAAGTTGCCTCTTGGTGTAGTAGAAAGAGCAGGGTTTTAAAAATTAAAGGTTCATGATTCTATCTGTGTTAATTTGTTGTATGGTTTGGGGACCAAAAGAAAAAAAAGAATAGCTATAATTGCACCTTCTGTAAACATGCAAGTGCTTTAGAGACTGTAAAGTGATATGCAACTGTCGGCCACTATTACTATTAGAGAGTAGCAACACATATATATCAGTTTAAACGTTTCTCCTAATCAACCTGCCTATTGTGATCTTGAAGCAGATGTTTGAGAATTCCTTAAACCATCATGTTTCCCAGTCTTGACTTCCAAAACACTTGGAGTCAAATTTGTTGCACAGTGTTAAGAACTCTGTTGTAGATTTGTTACAGGTTATTTCTCCTCCAAGTAGTATTTCATCTTCTTTGTTTATCTTTTTTAATCTGCCTCAACTTTTATGTGTCTGAATATTGTCAATGACCTCAAATACTTTGTAGAAAAAAAGGAAGAGAGTAAATTTTATACAAACAATAAGGATATTGATAGTACGAGAGAGAACACGGCCCTTGCATGCCTTCTTTCTAAAGGTTGTAAGGCAACGTTTGTGGCAATTGCATTTTTCTCTTTCTGCAGCCCATCACCCTCAGATAAATAAATAAAGCACAGGACTTTCATTTTCAGGCAGTTGTCATAGCAACCTTTGACTCACCACAGAAGAAGGAATTCTCAGATCTCAAGCCCTGACTCCAGAAAAGCTAAAAAGACACAAAAACGAAAAGGAACATTAGAGAATGATTTGCAAGATGTGACGAAAGTGGGTATCTGTTATTCAGAATTTTTCCACTAAATGTACGTACTTTTCCCCCGACATATATTTCCCCTATAGATTTCCAAACGCAACAGCAAAAGACAGTAATAGACATTTATTACTTATTACCTGCCAGGCACATAGAACATTCCCTCACACAGAGGAAAACATACATTGTGTTTTTCTTTTTTTTTAATACTCTCAACACTCTAACTGTGGTACTATTTTTGTCCATGTTTTACTTACGAGGAAATTGAGTTTAGATAGATAGATGAAGCAAATTACCAGAAGCCACACAATAGGTCTGACAATTCAGTTCGCGAACTCATCCCAGAAAAAGTGCTACATACCTCATTGCTGAATGTCACTACAGTTACCTTCGAAGTCCTCCCCTTGGCTCAGGAGCCCCTCGGTTCTTCTCCTCCAGATGCTTGGTGCCACCCCCACCCCCGGCCTATTTCAGTGTCGTGGTTTGCAGAGCACAGATGGCTGTTTCCCCCAGCCCTTCTCTGGGTTCCCACCCTCCCTTTGCTGCAGCACCTGGTGGAGAGGACACTGGATGTAGCAGGATTGTCCCACAATTTGGGCTTGGCTTGGAGTAGGGTTTTCAGCCTCAGCGCTACTCGCATTCTGGGCCAGACAACTGTCATAGGGGCTGTTCTGTGCACTATACCAGCTGTTTGTACTATGCTGCCAATGTAAGCGGGTGGTGGCAAGTTCGCAAACTTAATTGTCAGATCTCGTAAGTGCTTGACCTTTCAGTCTTCCATACAGTGGACCACTTCTTTGAACGTTCTCTGGTTTTCTGAATTTCCTCCTGCTTTACTAAGCACACACGTGGCTGCCTCCTTTGTTTCTGCCTGATCTGTAAAGGCAGGCATGTCCGGGACTCACACTGAGCACTCGGTTCTACCCAGATGATCTCTTCCAGGCCTGTGGCTTTGCAATGCCTTCTCTGCACTGATGATTCCTAAATGTGCATCTGCCATTCCAGGTAGTTCACATGCACTTCGGACTCAGTATGCAATTGTTTTGGTGGGCACTTAGGTATCTACTAGGTATTTCAAAAGTAAGAAACAGCTCCTGTCCTTCAGTCTTCCCTGGCTCAGTAAATGACAGCATTGTCAAACCAGATGCTCAAAGCAAACTTCCTCACAGTCATCCTTGATTTCTCCCTTTTTCTCACCCCCCCCCCCACTAATGTATAAACTGGTTATGTCAGATAGTCACCCAAAAGCTATCTAAAACCTGCTTCTTTTCATCTCCATTGCCACCACTTTAATGAAGGCCATTGTCTTGTGCCTGGACTTCTCATCAGTAACTTTCTAACCGAGGCCTCTGCTTCCACTCTCCAGAGAACAGTCTGGAATGAGCTTTTGAGACCATAAATCAGATCATGCCAGCTTAGAGCCTTCATGTTGCTCTTAGAATATGACATGGACTCCTGACCATAGCCTAGAAGGCCCTGCAAGAAGCCGGGCGCCTGCTTCTTGCTCCAGTCCCCTCCAGGGGTCCTTCCATCATTCAGCTTCCGTCACAATATTCTCCTTTCCTTTCCTCAAACACATCAAGGGTTTTTTGTTGTTTTGTTTTGTTTTTGCCTCTGGGGTTTTGCTGTATAAAGACTATGAGCTGTCTCAACCATCTCTCAGCTCGTCTTCTTCGCTGGCTCTTTTTCATCCTTCAGGTTTCAACCCAAACACGATCTTCCTAGAGATTGTCTTTCTAAAGTGGCCTCCTACAGGAGTTCTCAGTCATCACTTACCAGGATCAGAAATGGTTACTATCTCCCACCTCCCTTCGTGTAAGCTCCATCAGGTCAGGGACCCTAACTGTATTTTCATTTCTACATTCTCAAAGCTTAGGAGCATATAGGAGGTGCTCAATAAACATCACTGTCGGGGAAGGAAGGAAGGAAAATTCAGTGCCAAGCTCCCATCCCAGGATTGTTTTACCCCAAAACTGCTTTCGGCTCCCTCCCTCCTTTTAGCTTTCCAAGGTGATTTCCAATTATGTTACTTTGCTCTAAATCTAGACTGATGTGTGAATCCCCCAAGACCCTGAATTTGAGCAGAGGGAGAAAGGAGAGGGGCTGAAGGAATGGAACCAGCAGGGTCCCTAAACAAGCGTGAACCTACTTTATCCTCTTGCAAACTCTTTGGCTTTGGGGGAGGGAGGGTAAAGATAGAAAACACTACAGCACAGTTTTTACTGCTGCCAAAATGAAGGTTAAATTCCTTGAGAGAAGAAGACATATCACTGATAAATTAATTCCTATATCAGAACCCACAAAATGGAGGCCGCCCCAGTGGCCCAGCCCACACCACAAATCTAAACCTGAGTCAGCCTGCACTCATGAGTAACACGAGTCAAGAACCCTAGCACACCAATCACAGTCCTCCAGCTCGGCTGTAGGTAGCTCACTTTCCTCTAGGAAACACGATTTCCCTGGTTCCACATCGCTTCTTCTAACCTCTGCTAACTCACTCTTGCCCCAAACCCCTCAGGATCAGTGCTCCACTGCTTGTGAGGCACTGCACTCCCCTAATCCAATAATTGTTTCCCCTTGAATAAAGGACATCAAACTCAATACTAAATTGTTTTAGTTTCTTCATTTGACATTCCCCAACAACATCTTTAGGTAGTTATTTTCAAGCAAAGAACATTATTCCACAGTGTTAACTTTGGAGGTGGAATTGACAACCACACCAGCCAATTTCTCTCATTCTCACTCTTTCATTATTGACACTAAAATTGTATCTAAACAACTTATGAGGAAGGAAGACAGAAAGAAGGCAGAGGATACCAAAATCTGAAGCATTTGGAGGCAAAGAGCAGCCTGAGGAAGTTGGGATGTGGGGAGGGAAAATATCTTTTTCCTCTACCCATCTAAGTTCTCAGCTGGGACCCCTATAACAAAAATGAGAATAACAAGAGAAAAGCATACAAATTTAGCTAACGTAGTTTTACATGACACAAGAGCCTTTAAAAGGAAGTGAAGACTCAGCAAAGGGGTTAAACCTGAGTGGGTTTTTTTTAATTAAAATTTATTGGGGTGACAATGGTCAACAAAACTGCATAGGTTTCAAGTGTACACTCGTATAACACATCATTACATACTGCATTGTGTATTCACCAGTTCTCCTTCTATCACCATATATTTGACCCCCTTTACCGCTTCTACCATCCCTCGCCCCCCTACCCTCTGGTACCCACTAAACTATTGTCTGTGTCTATGATGATCGGATTAAGAAGATGTGGTATAACAGATGTGGTCTGATAATTAAGTTCGCGAATTTGTTGCAACAATGTTGCTAACATTTTTTGATATCAGAGGGATTATTCATTATGAATTTCTACCAGCTGGACGAACAGTTAACCAAGTTGACTATTTAGAAGTACTGAAAAGGCTGCGTGAAAAAGTTAGACAACCTGAGCTTTACACCAATTCATGGCTCTTGCATCACGACAATGCACCAGCTCACATGACACTGTCTGTGAGGGAGTGTTTAGTCAGTAAACACATAACTGTATTGGAACACCCTCGCTACTCACCTGATCTGGCCCCCAGTGACTTCTTTCTTTACCTGAAGATAAAGGAAATATTGAAAGGAAGACATTTGAATGACATTCAAGGGTAATACGATGATAGCTGTGACGGCCATTCCAGAAAAAGAGTTTCAAAATTGCTCTGAAGGGTGGACTAGGCGCTGGCATCAGTGCATAACTTCCCAAGGGGAGGACTTTGAAGGTGACCATAGAGATATTCAGGATTGAGGTATGGAGCACATTTTCTAGGATGAGTTTGTGAACTAAATTGTCAGGCCTTATATATACACAATGGAATACTACTCTGCCATAAGAAAAGATGAAATACTGTGATTTGCGACAACATGGATGGATATTGAAGTTATTATGCTAAGGGAAATAAGTCAACAGAAAAAGTCAAGAACCATATGACTTCACTCATATGTGGGATATAAAACTGAAGGCAACAGAGAAACAAGACAAGCAAATAAACCTGAGTGTTTTTAATGCTCGTGGTGTGACAAGGTATGAACTAAGTGTAGTAAACTGAAGGAGTCTGAACAAGACCTGTTTGCTCAGATTCTTCGCTATGTCCCTTTGTTTTCAGAGATAAGGATTCTCCTTCCTCAGAGTACAGGACAGTTTTATGAGGGTTTTATGGCTTGCTTCAGGGAAAGGGTCAGAATGTCCTTCCTGCACAGGCTGTTTCTCAAATTCCTTCAGTTTAACATATTTAATAAGCCAAGGCATCATTTTTTGGGTTAGCATGTTCTGAACCCCGTCATGGATGTTTCCCACAGCTGATCCCTCCATACTGACCCAAAATTGGTTGTAAAGCCCAGCCAGTTCCTAGTGGAAGGAATAGGGAAGATGATGCAAGAATATTCTTCCATCCAGAATAAAGTTCTAATTTTATTAGTTTCTAAAGAGTTTGAACCTCACATATCTCAGTCTACTTCTGGTACTGTTACTGAAAAACAGGTTCTTGGCTTATGCCCCAGGATAAGCCAAGCAAGTGGTGAATTTATTAAAAGAAATAAATTGTTTTATTGGTGGGAGGCCCACAGGCCAGGAGAAGAGCAACTGCTCCAGAGAACAAAGAGGCTTAGGAATTTATTAGAATGCGGGCGCAAAACAGTCAAGATTTAGGAGTGGCGTTATACGCTTTTCTAGGTGGGTCCTCACTGACCACTGTTTCCCGACAGGAGAAGGGATTTTTGTCCTTGTTTGGCTCTTGTCGGAACTGTCATGGCAGCACAGATTTTCCTTGCCTGTATTGTTAATAATCTTAGAATCCATTACAATTAGCTGAAGTTGGCCTTGAGTGACAAGATGTCGTCCTGGATCTGTTCGTGACTCCCGAAATCCAGTTCTGGTCAGGCTGGTAGCTGCACCTGTTCTTAAGTATGACAGCATCTCCTCCTTCTTTTGTCTCTCCTTACCGCCTCTTCCTTTCCTCCCCCTTCTCTCCCTGCATCCCTGTTCTTTATGCCTACAGTGACACTACCAAAAAGAAGAGTGCCAGGGCCCAAGAGACATAAATTGTTATAACATGCATGTTAGTTAGCTTTCAGTAAGCTTGGTTCCTGAGCCTTTTAAATGTCAAGGATTTTAGCATTAAAACACTTAGCTTTCAACACTTTAGAAACTCTCAGTGCTAATGTTTCTGTTTTGTATTTTAATGAACAAATTTTTGGCTGAAGTCTATCATCTTCAAAACACTTAAATTCCTAATAAGTAAAAAATTTGCAAGAGGTTTGAAGAGTTTTAGCCATAACGATAGATTGAAAATTAATTTTACTCTTGACCTTGATATTGAATTACTGTGACCTTGCAAAGATCATTTATCTTCCTTTGGTTTCAGTTTTTTCATCCTAAGACATAAAAATTAATAGAGATATTATTTTGAGATCATTGGAGAAAATGAACAAGTTATAATTTATGCGTAGATGTCCTCATATCAAATCCAGTTATGTAAATGCTATTTTTAATATCCTTCTAATTTTGTACTATATGATTTATAAGCTTCATACAGTTGAAAACAAAATTTAATTTGCTAGTTTGTCAAAAACCTAATATTTCCAGTTTCCTTTCAATTAGGGTGAAAGAGCCATAGTAAAATTGAAATATGGGGCGGCCCAGTGGCTCAGGCAGTTGGAGCTCCGTGCTCCTAACTCTGAAGGCTGCTGGTTCGATTCCCACATGGGCCAGTGGGCTCTCAACCACAAGGTTGCCGGTTCAACTCCTTGAGTCCCGCAAGGGATGGTGGGCAGCGCCCCCTGCAACTAAGATTGAACACGGCACCTTGAGCTGAGCTGCCTCCCTGATGGCTCAGTTGGTTGGAGCGCATCCTCTCAACCACAAGGTGCCGGTTCGTCCCGCAAGGGATGGTGGGCTATGACCATTGCAACTAGCAACGGCAACTGGACCTAGAGCTGAGCTGCGCCCTCCACAACTAAGATTGAAAGGACAACAACTTGACTTGGAAAAAAGTCCTAAAAAAGTACACAATGTTTCCCCAATAAAGTCCTGTTCCCCTTCCCCAATAAAATCTTTTAAAAAAAAATTGAAATAAAATCTCCAGAGTTAATTTTGTCTTTTCTTCTGCTGGACAGAACCACACCTCTTTACTCAGTCTGAAAAGTTTTCTTTCCTGGATGCTTCACTCTCATGACCATGACCTTGGATCTACAAACTACCATTTTATATGAACAGGAATTTTATATCAGAAAAAATGCAGACATCAAAAAAACATTAAAACTGTACCATTTTGTTACCAAAACCCAAGTTTGTGTGCCCAATGCTTTTAAGGGGCTGGGGGAACAGGTATGCAAAAGTACTGGTGGAGCAAGTTTTAGTTGGAGGACCTTGGAACTTGGCCCTTCACAGCAAAGCCAGATCTTCCTGGATAACAGACCCTTGGCTTCTGAAAGAATAAGTTCTGGTTATGTCCTGGTTCTTTGGTTCCTTGTAGGGGGTGCAAGACTTTGGTTCCAGGTGCAGCTAGTGGTCAAAGTTCTCTCCTCTACTTTTGGCTGCATGGCTTGCAGTTTTGGTCTGTTGTCTCTGAAAAGCCACTCTGTGTCTTGTTAAAGGACAGAACCATTTTGAGCTTGTTCTACGGTTACAATTTCTCCAGTAAACATAGATTGCAAATTAAAATTAAATACATTTTTTTTACCTAGCCATTTGGCAAATATTACAATTAAATTTGGCAAATGTTAAAAATTATAGTTTTCAGTATTTGCTAAGGTGTAGGGAAACAGATTTTCACATACTGCTAGTGGGAATATAAATTGTTAAGACCCTTTTGAGGTGTAATTGGCAATACATATCAGGTTTAAAAATTACTTTGAACAGCATGGTAGTACACAAAGATACAAACACAAAATATCAACTGTCGGTGGGAATGTAAAGTCATTGGAACACTTTTACACTGTTAGTGGGAATGTAAGCTGGCACAAGCACTTTGGAAAACAATTTGACATTATCTGATAAGGCTGAAGATGTGCATTTGTTATGACCCAGCAGTTCCTCTCCTGGGCATGTAGACAAGAGAAACACTTGCACATGTGTTCCTATCCATACTGTTTGTTAGACCAAGAAAACAAAACAACCCTAATTGTCAACCAACAATGCAACAGATAAACATGGCAGTGAAAACGAATGAATTCTGTCTACTCGCAGTGACATGGATAATCTAAGGAACATTGTGTCTGAGGAATAGCAAATTGCAGAGTAATGTATACAGTATGATTCCATTTGTATAAAGTTCAAAAGCATGCAAAACTAGTTCATATACCATTTAGAGAAACAAGTATACATAGTAAAACTGAAAATAAGGTAATGATAGACATAAATTCAAGATAGTGGTGACCCCTGAGGAAGAAGAAGGAGGACAAGTTTGGAGAGAGACACACAAGGGACTTTAAAGGTAACAAAAATGTTGAGCTTTTTTCCCTTAAACTTGGTGTCAGTTAAGGGTGTTTGATGATAAATGTGCTTCTTTTTACTTCATAAATATTTTTTTGTATCTAGTCAATGATTAATAAAAACAATTTAAAGAACTTAACTATCCAGAAACCAGTTATGAGTCAATCTGAATAGAATGATTTTGTTTGTATAAAAGTCTATACCTATTATGTATATAAACAGCATATAAAGAGTCTGCAAGAACGTACACCATTGTATTAATCATTGTTATTACCTATTGATTGAATTTGGGCTGATTTTGCTTTCATTGTTTTACTTTGCTATGTTGCTTATTCTGTTTTATAAAGGATGTGTTCTTTTTTTATAAGACATTAACTATTTTTAAAAATATATACAACTCTTAGGATATTCATCATAGTATTGCATATTGTGTAGTAAAGAATTAATCTTGCCCAAAGAGAGATCTGGCCATTGCTCTTAACTCTTGGGAGGTAATCGCTAAACCCTTGGAATGTCCTTCTTGATAAAAGTATTTTTGTTTACCCGGGGACTTTGGCCACACCAGATTGTCTCTGCTAACAATGAATTTATGGTGGGGGCCTTGGGCCACATGGTATCAAGCTCAACCTCTGCAGGTGCTAGAGGCTAACATCAGCCACCCAGGCAGTCAACCATATCTCTGTAACCAAACCCCAATAAAAACTCTGGATACCAAGGCGCTAGTGAGCTTGCCTGATTGGCAACGCCCCACGTGTATTGTTATATGCATTGTTTCTGAAAGAAGTTAGGGCTGCCCCCGACTCCACTGGGAGAGAACAACTGGAAGCTCCTGCTTGGAACTCCCTTGGACTCTGCCCCATGCGCTTCTTCCCATGGCTGATTTGTATCCTTCCACTGTAACAAACTGTACCCATGAGCACAATAGCTCTCATTGAGTTCTGTCTGTCCTTCTAGCAAATTATTGAACCTGAGAATGGCCTTGGTGACTCCTGAACTTGCAGTTGGTATCAGAAGTGAGGGTGGTCTTCTGAAGTCCCAAACTTTGCAATATCATATATTATAACAGCAAAACAAATGAACAAAACTTTGGAGGCCACCTAAATGTCTATCAATAGAAAATTAGTTTAATGAATTCTGGTATATCCACATCTTAGAATTTTGTTATCAAAATCCTATAAAAGTGTTTAAATGACATATTAAGAAACAAGTACTAAAAAAATGAGACTTTTTTTAGTAAAATGTGTGTGTGTGCATGCGCGCACATGCACACACACGAATCAGACGCAGATCCTGCCTTAAATAGAGTCCAATAACAGAGGTATTTTTTTTTAAGTACACAACATATTCATCCAAAATCTTCCCCTGAGTTTGCTATCTATGAATGGCACCCCCTTTTTTAGTGACCTTCTCTCACTTTTACAGCAATACTACCAAGTTATGGTCCCCTGCCCTTCGCCAATTCATCAGGAGTGGGCACCTGATTTAAGCTGTGTCTGTCATGGTACCGCATCCCACCAGCCGCAGTTGACAAGTTGAGAAATGGGTCAGTAGGAGTTCTCCCATAAAAATTATTTTTTAATAACAAAAGGCAGGAAAAATCAGTTGTCCCTATAGTTTGAAACTTAGATGCTGTGAGTGGCTGTAAAGCTTGGGAAGTGAGAGTAAATTGGCAGTGAGAGAAAATACAACCAATACTCAAAAGGACACATAATGAACAGAATTATAAAGTCATGGTCCTATTTGAGACACGGTCATAATTGACAATCCAATTTTCCTGAGAACGGACTTCATTCTCTCTCTTTTGCCATTTGGTTGTACAACTCTACCATTTTATGATCTACACCAGTATCTTTCCAATAAGTTTCCTTTTTCCTTAGGTTTTTTGAGAGGGAGTTGTGTTGTTTGCATTTAAGGGTACGAATAAATACCGTGGGCAAATCAGAAACACGTTATATCTTTGACTTCTCTTTCTCATTTCCCACATACAAATAACCACTAAGTTTTATTCATACTCACTCTTAGTCCTTCTCCACCCAGCCACCTCAGCTACTTCTCTCCACCTCTGCTGCCATCCCCTTAGCTCAGGTCACCATCCTTCCCACTCCCCGTGCCCTCTTTTTATTGTGTCAGCCTCCTACGCCTACTCATTAATTCACTTATTCAGTAAGTATGTATTGAGTGCCCAGTATATACTAAGCACATTTTTCAGGTGCTGGAGAGATAAGCAGTGAATAAAACATAGCCTCGGCCTTCATAAGGCCTTTATTGTTGTGGCAGAATGCAGTTGACAGACAAACAAATGCATAAGACAATGTCTCATAGTGTTAAATGCTATGAAGAATCAATGCTCTAGTGTGGCAGGAATGGTCTCCAATCACACTCCCAGTATCCACACCCTTGCCTATTCCCTTCCACCATGACTCTGGCTCAACTAGGACATGTTTTATCCAATGTGATATTATCAAATGTGGAACAAGCAGAGCTTGAAAACTGCTTGTGTACTAGACTTGCTTTCTCTTGCTTCTGAGAACACTTTGCCACCCTGTGAACAAGGCTCCACTGTCCCAGCCATTTCAGCCATCCCAGCTAAGATTCTATACACATGAATAGGGCTACCTAGGCCATCCAGGCCAGAGCTGCCCAGAACCCACAGAATGGTAAAAAAAAAAAAGCAAATGATTGTTGTTTTAAGCCACTAGGTTTGGGTATGGTTTCTTACCCAGCAAAATCTAATTTGATAGAGCATTCTAATAACAGAGAGCTATGAGTAACTGCTTCTTAAATGGGGATAATCAGAGAAGGCCTTTGTGAGGATATAACATTTGAACAGAGAACTGAAAGGAGATGGACTGAACCACTTGGTTATCTGAGGGAACAGCATTTCATGTGGTGGGAACAGCATTCTAGGCAGAGAGAATAGCACAATGCTTAGCATGTTAAAAACAGTAAATTTGTCAGAGTTAGCTGGAGAAAGAGTGGTAAGAAATTAGGTCAAAGAGGTGGCTGGGGATCAGTCATCTGCTATTGCAAACAATGTTGAAATTAATAATTTTTTACAGATATTTTGCACAAGGTAAGTTCATATAATTAAATGACTATGTCACAAGTTTTGTGCTTTGGTATTTTGATAGGTTTTCCCAGACTGTCTCCTATTAAGGTTGTAATAAGTTACCATCCCACTGGCACAATGTTACTTGCAATTATCAAACAGGGTACTATCAAGCTTTTTGATCTTTGCTAATCTAATGGGTGAAAAAATGGTTTTAATTTGCATGTTTCTGACATGAATGAGGTTGAGCAATTATTCATATATTTCACAGCCATAAGTATTTCTTTTCTGTGAATTGTCTGTTTATCTTTGCCTATTTTTTTCCACTGGGCTGTCAATCTTTTTATAGTTCTTCACACACTAGGAAAATCAGGCTTTTGTCTGTGATTGAATAACATTTTGAAAGACTAACTCTGGCTGCTGTAAAGAATGGACTGATGGGGGGGCAGGCGCAGCAGCTGGCAGACCTGTTAGGAGGTTACTCTAGTACTCTAGTGAAAGAAGATAGTAGTTGGGATTAGAAATGTATAGGTAGGGATGGAGAGAATGGTCAGACTCAGGATAATACTATAATAATATCTAATATCTATTGAAGGTTTACTTTGTATGAAGCACTGTGATAATAGTCCTATAAGCATTGTCTCATTCTACTTTCTCCCAATAATTCTATTTTTTTCCATTTACAGAGTCAGGTTAATTGGGTTGGACTCCAAAGCCCAGGTACTTACCCATGATGCCACTCTCCCTGTAGCTTCCTCCATCTTGTAGTCCTGCAATCCGTTGTCTCTGCAGCCAAAATGATCTTTCTAAAAATGCAAATCTGTTCATGTCACTTTCCTGCTTAAACACCCATAAGTGGCTCTCAGGCATCCAGAGCCGACAGACTTCCAACATCTGGCCCGTTGACTGCTGCCACTCCTCCCCCTGTGCTCCTCCGTCTCCTAACATGGAACCATGAACAACTCAGAGCCTGCAACCCTGCACCCCACCTTCAGACCCAGGCAATGACCTCCATCAACAACACCCTTCCTGCTTCCCACTTTCTTTCCCAGACTAAGACCCACTGGCCCTTCAGTCTCAGTTTAGACATTAGCCCCTCTGGGACACTTTGCATAAAATCCACTTCCTCAGAAAAATCGTGGATTAGATGGTTCTTGTATGTCTTCCCAAAGAATCGTGTACTCTCACCTTTTCAGGACTTACCACACTAGTGTCCATAACTCCCTCACAACCCCTCCCAACTAGCCAATACAACCATTTCATAGACAGAAGGAATATTTGTTTTTCTAGTATTTCTACACGCTGGTTTTAAAAGGTAAAAAGATGGAGGTTTAGGTACAAAGATTTACATTGTTTACAAATCAGAGTATAAAATAGTATAGAGTGAAAAGTGTCTTTCCCCTCCGCCCACCATTCTCCATTCACTTAGTTTTTTTTTCCTCTACAAGTATCTATTATAGTTTCTGTTTATCCTCTTGAGAAATGTTTATATATATTCAAGACTATATGTGTGTGTTTGTGCCTGTGTGAGTACTCATTTCTCTCACAAACATTTCACAAATGGTAGCATACTATATACATTTTACTGTACCTTTTCCCCACATAGTATATAGTGGGAATCTTTCCACATCAATACATAAGAAGCTTTCTGTGTGTGTGTGTACTACATTTTGTTCATGATCACATTCCTCTGTTTTAACAGAGGGTCTGTCACATGGTAGGTAGAGGCTTAATAAAAATGTTGACTTGAACTGAACTAAATTATGATATAGGAAGTTGATAATAAGTGCTGAGTACATGACTAACAGGCACCTAAAAGTATGCTCCTCATGATTATTCAGCAGGGATATGCAAATTATAAGCACCGTGCGCTTTTGCTCCCCACACACCAGAATGGCTAAACTAAGTAGAACAAAACATCTGGCAATAGCAAGTGTTGAAGAAGACGTGGTGCAAATGGAACTCTCATACACCACTGGTGAGAATGTATTTTGATACAGCCATTTTGGAAAGCTGTGAGCAATAACTACTAAAGCTGAAAATATGCATATGCATGAGCTAGAACACAGCAACTCTGTTCCTAGGTATACGAGGTCTGACAATTAAATTCACAAGCTTATTGCAACGATGTTGCTAATCTTTTTTGATATCAGAAGGGTTATTCATTATGAATTTGTACCAACTGGCCAAACAGTTAACCAAGTTTATTATTTGGAAGTCCTGAAAGGCTGCATGAAAAAGTTAGACGCCCTGAACTTTTCACCAACAATTCATGGCTCTTGCATCACGACAATGCACCAGCTCACACGACACTGTCTGTGAGGGAGTTTTTAGCCAGTAAACAAATAACTGTATTGGAACACCCTCCCTACTCACCTGATCTGGCCCCCAATGACTTCTTTCTTTACCCAGAAATAAAGGAAATGTTGAAAGGAAGACATTTTGATGACATTCAGGACATCAAGGGTAATACGATGACAGCTCTGATGGCCATTCCAGAAAAAGAGTTCCAAAATTGCTTTGAAGGGTGGACGTGGTGCTGGCATCAGTGCACAGCTTCCCAGGGGAGGACTTCGAAGGTGACCTTAGTGATATTCAGTAAGAGGTATGTAGCACTTTTTCTAGGATGAGTTCGCGAACTTAATTGCCAGAGCTCATGCAACAGAAACGCTACATATATTCATCAAAAGACACCTACAAGTGTGCAATAAAGGATTAACCTTGCACAAGAAAAAGGTTTGGCCCTTGACCCGCTCCTAGGGGGTAACCTCTGAGCCCTCAGAATGTCTTGTCTCATAAGAGTGTCTGTGTTTACCTGGGGTCTTAGGCCATACCACGTAGTCTATGATAACAATATGATTTATAGTCAGGTCCTGAAACCATGTGATATAAGCTTGACCTCTGGAGGAGCTAGAAATCAAGGACAGCCATGTAGGTGGTCACCATATCTACATGACCCGTCCCCAGTAAAATCCCTGGACACCAAGGTTGCAGAGAGCTTCTTTGGTTAGCAGTAATCCATGCATATTGCCACACATCACTGCTGGGAGAAATAAGTGCTGCTGCCACTGGGAGAGGACAACTGGGAGCTCATACCTGGAACTCTCCTGGACTCTGCCCATTGCACCTTATCCCACTGCTGAGTTAGTCTGTGTTCTTTCACTGTAATAAACCATAACTGTGAGTATAATACCTCTCTTTCCGAGTTCTGTGAGTCCTTCTAGTGAATTATTGAACTTGAGGGTAGTCTTGGGGATCTCCCATATGGCAACAAGAATGTTCATAAAAGCATTATCCATAACAGATAAGAGCTGGAAACAACCCAAATGACCAACAGTAGACTAGATAAACTGTGGTATATTCATACAATGAAATATTCTACAGAAAGAAAAAAACAAATTACAACTATATGAAACAATATGGATGAATTTCTCAAACATAATATTGAGCAAAAGAAATCACACAAAGGAGTACCTGGTCCATGATTTTATTTATAGAAATTTCACAAACTATGCTATCATTGTAGAAGCCAGAATAACGTTGCCTGTGGAATGGAGCAGAGAAAGAGGAAGAAAGCTCTCTAATGTCTCTTCTTATAAGGACACTAATCCCATTCTCACAAGGGCTCCACCTCCCAAAGGTCCCATATCCTAATACCACCACATTGGAGGTTAGATTTCCAACATGTGATTTTGGGCAGGGGTTGCAGGGGGGGACACAAATACTCATTCCATACCACTGGGAGAGGGCACAGTGGTGTTTTGGGGGTATTGGCAATGCTTGGTTTCTGATCTGGGTGGTGGTTACATGGGTGCATTCACTCTGTAAAAGTTCATCAAGCTTGACACATGACTTGTGCACTTTTCTGCATATATATTATGCCTCAACAAAAAGCTTACTCCCCACACACCTATTAAAATGCCAATGAAAGAAAGGATGAAAGAGAGAGGGAGAGGGAAAAGGAGAGGGAGTGGGGAAAAGAGGAAGGACACTGACTATACTTAGTATTGGCACGGATGCAGAGTAATTGGAATTCTCTGATGGACAGGCACATAAAATGCTACAGCCACTTGGGAGAACAGTTTGACAGTTTCTTACAAAGTTACACACACCATATGACCCAGTAATCCTACTCCAAGGAGTCACCCAAGAGAAAGAAAAACTTACATTTATACAAAACTTGTGTATGTAAATAAGCAGTGCTACTCATTATCTTCAAAAACTGATGAATTGATAAACTAACTATGATACACCCACATAATGGAATACTATTACACAACTCAGCACTAAAAGGAGCAAACTATTGGTACGTGCGCCACTTTGGATGAATCTCATGCATTGTGCTAAGCGAAAGAGCTCAGACTCAAGAGGCCACACACTGTATGATTCAGTTCATAGGACATTCTAGGAAAGGCAAAACTTCAGGGACTGAAAGCAGATCAGGGGTTGCCTGGGGCTGGGGATTGCAGAAGGGCTTGACTATAAAGGGACATGAGGGGATTATTTGGGGTTGGAAATGTTACGTACTTTGACTGTGGTGCTGGTGGTTATACACTGATGTGTTTGTCAAGACTCAGAACTGTACTCTAAAAAGGGTTTTACTACATGCAAAGTATACCTCGATAATCCTGACTAAAAGATATACAAACATGTTTAAAGCTTACTTTAAAATGATAATAACAGGTGCCACAAGACATGTAAGGATGAAGCACAGAGTACGGAAGCTTTATTTCCAAGTGAGAACCAGGAAGCGTTCATGGAAACATTCCTATTTCAGCCTTGAATGTGAACAATATCTGGGCAGTTATATATGTAAATATATAAACAAATAAATATTTATGTATATAATATATATTATATAAATATATATTTTTATAAAATATATTTATATATATTTATTTTACATATATATATATATATATATATATATACACACACCTATAAGGTAAGTAATTCCATTGTCAACCTCATTTTACAGATGAGAAACTAAAGAACAGGGTGGTTAAAGAACTTGCTCAGGGTAAAAAATTAGTAAGTGGTGGTGCCAGAATTCAAACGTGAATTCTTACTACCCAGCATGTTCTAATTCCTCTCCATGCCCAGCGGGGGAAGGTGTGTCATAGTCCAGCATCTTTCAAAGTAGAGAGTGCAGCTCATCAGTGGGTCAATAAATCAATGTAATGGGTCGTGACCAGTTTTTAGGAAACGGAAGGGGATGGGATGGGACGGGATGGCTTGTAATGGAAACACCAGAGTAATGCTATATACATGTACTGTGTCACAATATAAGTTGTATTTCTGACTATGAGTCAAGGTCAAACAAGTGTAAAGCCACTGCCCAAGCCTGTCTTCAGATGGTAGAAGCTCAAAAATTTCCCAAAATCTGAAGTCCAGGATATCCCTTCCCAAGAATGTCAGTCCTCCCCATTACATAGTCAGTGGTCCCCTAATACTTTTGAGCCTCTTGGGGCCACAGTGCTACTGTACTGACTACTGGAGAGGGGTAAGCTGGGAGTAATTTGTGTTCAAAATGAGAAGGTTGGGTTCAGCCTCAAGCTTTAACAGAGGCCACAGAGCCAAGGCAACGTCATTCTCTGAAACAGAACACGTGAATCCTCTGCCCTCTGGCTCATGTTACACCTGATGGGGAGGCTCCAGCTAAAATGTCTAGCCCTTTGGATTAAAGTTCTTTAAATTCCCTGACTTGTCACAGTGAGATGGTAGAAACCTGTGTGACGGGAGCAGTGTCACCGAGCACCATGGCACTGTTCACAGGCGCCAGGTGACTCAGGAATGTATGAGAGAGGGGAGTGTCTGCAGAGGAAGCTGCGGGTTAGGAAGAGGACGCGATGCAGTGCCAGGAAGCCATCCCTTGAGTGGGCTCTAGCAGGCTCCAGAAGTAGGGAACAGCTCTTTTTTCAGACACAAGGTCCTCCTTTATATCTGCCCCAGAGCCCAGCAAACTAATACCTTAGCCCTCAAATCTTTACATTTGCACATCCAGGCACCTCCCAGGGCATCTGATTATGTCCTAACTGGTCCTCAGGAGTTCATTTCCTTGTGGATTGTATTATTTAGGGTCATGTTACTACTTTAATAAACAAACCTTCAAGTGGCTAGACCAATAGATACGTATTTATGTAATACCTCACATAGGTATGTCTACCTGACACACAGTCTTCTACATGGTGATTTGGGGGCCCAGACTCCTTCCATTCTGTGGCTCCACCTCCTCTAAAATCTCCAAGTCCTCTGCATCTAACCAGCACATGGGGAAAGCATGGAAAAGGCACACCCCTATCCTAAGCTCCTTGGCCACTTGGCAAGAGCATGGCCCCTTTTAGATGCAATGTAGAGGCGGAGAGTATTGTTTCTGACTGAGCTGTTGTTTCTAGCAACAGCTCTCCTCTGTGTACAGGTATCAGGAAACTCTGTCTCTGCTACATGGATCAAGAACCACTGTCCTCTGTGTCTCCTTAGAAATGACCTCCCTTTTCTCCCAAAACAATTAGGGGGCCGCCTATAGCATCTGCCTTTTCTAAGGAAGGCCCTTAATGATTTCCTGTCTGTACATATTGTAGCTGGCAAATCTCTTCTTCTAGAAGAGAAGGGAAAGCCACAAGTTCAGTGTCAAGCAAGACTGCCCTTCTGATAGGGCACCCACAACATCAGGAAACAGTGGGAAAATGCACACCACCTATGCTACCATTTACCACCAGGAACAGAGACTGGCAAGGTGAGGGCAGAGGAAGAGTTTTCTTTTTCATTTTACACAATGTGTTTGTATTTGGTATAAAAACTAATGAGTAAAAAAAGTATTAATTGGCATTGTTATTTAAATGAAATTCAGGATTAGGCAAAACAAATCAATGTCACAAAAATCAGAAGAGTGGTTACTTCTGGGAAGAGGCAGGAGGCAGCCTTCTGGGGTGCAGGGAAAGTTCTAAGTCTTGATGTTGGTGATGGCTCCACAGGTGAAGACAGAGGTGAAAATTAACAATGCTCTCTGCTTAAAATCAGCACACTTTATGGTCTGCATATACGGTGTTCCTCAAATATAAAAGGAAAAAATTCCCATTAAAATTCCTTGTTCTACTTCACCCCTAAATTTTCAGGGGCCCCTTTTTGAGAATCCTGTTAGAAGCATGGATGATAACGGGCAAAATGGCTTCTCCTCCTCCCCCCCAAAAAAATGAAATTCTAACTTGGGTCCATTAGATGTAAATAAGGAACCTTCGCAGTTCTAGAAAGCTCTACAGAAAGAACCAGACCCAACATGGTTTTGAAGAGCCACAAGTCCTTTCTCTAAGAAGTCCTGGTTTTCTTTTAGTGGAAAATGGCATTTCATAACCACAATCCACGGACGCTTTATGCTATTGGATGGGGTGGTCACTATTTCTGGGCTTCTTCAGTGGATAGAACTAGAAAATATATTTTTGAGGATAAACCATTTCACGAGTTCACAGTGATATTTCCATTTCAAATTCAGGACTACCGAGTTATTCCTTAACCTCTGAATAACCTCCATCCACACCAAGAATCCTGCTGCTGGTTCTCAAAGACATGAGTGATGACAGACTATCCCATGATGACTCCTTTACTTTATCCTACATTATACACAAAAAAGCTTCAAAATAACAATACCCAGAATAACCACCCACCATGATGATTACTAAAAACAATTTAAACAAGTTTGCATACCCTATCTCCATTCTAACCTCCTCATTTTTTTCCGTTGTACTACATCTACACTGTCAAGGCGTATAATAATCATCACATACCACTGTCATGTGGGAGACCCTGCTCGCCATGCCAGGTGTCTGAGTAGGTGGAGGCCTCCGTGTAAAATGTCCACAACTCTGGGAGCCCACGGCAGCAGCAGACCACCAAAAGGAAGACGACCCTTGCTCTGGCCAAAAGGGCGGCATGCCATCCGGAGGTTTGAGTCTCCCAGGCAGACCCAACCTCCCGTTCCCGGTGTCACTCCTCACGGGCCTCCTGAAGCTGAGCTTTTACGTGCACAAACTGCTCCACCATCATTCGGTAGCCTTGGCCAGCACCGTACCCTGCTCACTGCGCCATTTGACGTGTGGAGTGGCCTGCGGGGCCTCTGGTCCCGCTCCCCACATAAGAACACAGGATGTGGCTAGGCCAAAAAGGAACACCCACGGAGCCATAGGTAGGGGAGTCATACCACTATGGTCTCACTAGAGGCTGGGTTCACACGACGTGCGACCTGCTGTCTGCTTTTCTGCCAACCAAATGACTCCTTGCTGACTGCACTCTGTCGTGCTAACTGCAATCCGCTCTTACTAGCCCAGCCACCATCTTCTTGCTAGCCACTATTTGCTGCTAGCGTAGCCACGGCAGTTATATTAGTGGCCAATGGCTCACTGGTTACAGCTGATGGCCATCCAATCACAGTTGATGGCCATTTACTACCTGAGCCAGCACCTTTCCACGTGAGGCCAAGGACCTGGAAACTGCACTCCTGGCTCTGTCCCCACACCACATTCTCTTTTTTATTCTTATTTAGTCTTTATCTATAAGTAACTATAACCTCAATGCTCATATCATTCCTTACGCAGACAATGAAGTTCGCAAACTCACTGTGTAAGTGCACGGTGTTAAGTGCCTGTAGTTTTTCTAACGCTTGTTCTTTAATGTATTCCTCAGGAATTACTCACAGGAACAATGATCCCTAA
Organism: Rhinolophus hipposideros; assembly: GCF_964194185.1. NCBI lineage: Eukaryota > Metazoa > Chordata > Mammalia > Chiroptera > Rhinolophidae > Rhinolophus > Rhinolophus hipposideros. The sequence goes on from NC_138055.1 coordinate 86,195,642, forward strand.
GTCCCTGCATGTTCATAACTGTGCCTATGTCCGTTCTACTCGACAGTCACATTTTCTTTTCTTGAGTATTCTAAATATACTATTCCATTTTCTTATAACATAATATGTCACAGTCTAGTGATAAACTTTCTTCCCTTGTAAACCACATATTCTTTTTTGCCTAGAAGCCTAAATGATTTTATTCTTTTTCTTTAAAGTGCAGACATTTTCCTAGAGCATGTCTTGGTGTCGGTCATTCAGTTCAATATTCTCATAGGCACAGTGTGCTCTTTTAATACTTTCAAATCTATTTTATTTCAGAAAGTTTTTCTTGAATTATAGTTTTTAGTATTTGTTTAATTCTCCTGTTTTGTTTTCATATTCAAGGACTTCTGTTCACCATATGTTGGATCGTCTTTGCCCATATTCATTCAATATCTTTCTCAAATCCTTCTCTCTCTTTTATTTTTAATTTTTAAAATTTTCCTTATTTTCACTTTCTATTTCCCTTAGTAGGCATTATCTGTGTGTTTGTTCACTGGCTTCCTTGTAGTTTAGTCTTTTTTTTTTTTCTTTAAATGTCTATATTTTTTTTGATTTCTCTCATATCACTTCTGAGTTTTTCTATCCCTCATTAATTTATTCTTCCATGTTTTACATCATTTTTAAATGTCTTTTAGCTCATTTAGTACATTATATTTTGCTTTTCCTTTCTCTTCTTTTCTTTAAAGCAAATCTCTCTGGTCTGCTGTTATTATCTGTAGGAATATATTCTGCTCCTTATTCTCATTTTTCTTACAATAACTTTGTATGATTGACCTCAATACTTTTCTGTTGATCATTTTTGTATGAAGGTGGTTTTCTTGAACTTTTAGAAGGTTGCTTTGTCTAGGATAAGTTTTCTAACTGCACAAAGTTACCTATTCTTTTGTGTTTCATGTAGAGCAAAAAATACAGCAGCTTGCTTTGTCAGGGTATGGCCCTGCCCTGAACAGGGCCCTCACTGGTGAGCTTTGGCAGTTCATAGCTATTTGGCTAGACTGCTCCAGACCTTTCAGATCTTATTGCAGGCCCCTTGCACTGGCCTGCTAATTGGAGCAGGCAAAACAGTTTCATCTGTTGTTCTAAAATTAGCTTGCTGAGCTTTCCGGTGACTATCTGTTGGATACTTTAGAGGTTTCTTTTTCTCAGGTTTGTTAAGTTCCCCCACTGCTTTCCTCTAGGCTTTTTCCTGCACAGATGCTGATATCATGCAGGCCTCTTGACTATCAGTAATGTGTACTCACCCTCTTGGATTTCAGAGTTCATGGGATAACCTTCTCACCTGGTTATTTCTCAGAAATGCCTGTGGATCTTTGATTTTGCTATTTAATTGTTTCATCTGTTTTCATGTGGAAATTGGGCAAGTTCCAAACACTACTCTGCCACTATTATTTCCATTTTTCTTTACTCTGAGGTCTAGGATGACGGAGCCAAAGTACACAGGGGAAGACATTCTTGTGATAGGAAGAGAAATGCAAGATAACAAACCCAAACCCAGAGAAGGCTTAAACCTCTGCTCACAGCACACATTTGTGAACGTTCCACTGGCCAAAACCAGCGACTACACCAAGCACAACAATAACACACAAGAAAATATCTTCTGCTTCTAGGAGAAGGAACTACAAAGCCATGCAAACAGCATGTTGAGGAATCGTCCACAACAATACAAGATTACACACCAATCAACAGCTTTTTAAAAATCTTGCTAAGTTGCTTTCCAGAGATGGTTTGTCAGTTCTACTTCTACCCGTAGATATGAGACGCCCATCACACTATGCCACTCATCATTATTGAATATTTTTACACGGCTGTTCATTTAATAAGTAAAAAATATATGTGTGGCTTAATGTTCAGATGGTACTTCTTTCATTTTAGTGAGGTTTAATATTTTTTTCATTAATTAGTCATTTCTCTTCTTCCTTAATGACTTGTCTGAGCAGGTCCTATATCCACTTCTCTATGGCAGGTGTTGTTTTTCTTATTGATTTATAGGACCTCATTTCATACTAAAGATTTTAATCTTTATCTTTCATATTTCTTGCACATATTTGTTCCAATTTGTCATTTCCGAATTTGTCATTTATCTGATTCTGCATAACACACTGCCTCAAAACTCAGTGTTCTAAACCAAAGAACATTTACTATTGATTATAAAGCTATGGGTCAGCAGGGCGTACCCGATGGCGTGAACCAGGTATGGCTGACATTGGCTGGGCTTATTCACGCATCTGCTGTCAGCTGGTGACCTTGCTAGGGTATGGATGGCTGAGGATGGTCTTACTTACGTGTTGGCTTTTGGCTTGCTGTCAGCTGGTGCAATGGGACCTAAGGGCTGTGTTACTGCCACACCTTTTGATTGTATTTATATCATTTTTCGGTAGACATTTAAAATATATTTACATATTCAGAGTTATCATTTTTTCCCATGTGATTTCTCTTTCTGTCGTTATGCTTTTAAAGTTCTTCCCTAATCCCAATGTCTGATAACTATTCACTTCAGTTTTCTTCTACCTTTTTATTCTTTCATTTATTACCTCTTCAGTCTTTAATCCATTGGAAATTGATGTATGGGAAGTGAGAATTTAAATGGTTGTTTTTCCACATATAGTTAACCAATTATGAAACACTATTTATGGAATATTCTTTCTTTTTCCCACGGTTTGATGATTTTTTTTTTTAATCACAAACTTCATTATGATAAAGTCCTTGGGTCTATTTCTAGGCTCTTTCCTTTTTCCATTGGTGTGTCTGTCTATGGGTTCTTGCACTGCCCAAATCTGTAAGCTGAGGGGTAAAGGTATACAGGATTGGAGAGAGAGTATCATCACTGTGTCTGCAGATTAAATTCTGTATAGCTCCTCTGAAGTCCAGGGCTCAATGAAGATGAGAGCTGAAAATTCAGGAGGGAGACACTGGGGTGGGGGTTGGGGGTAGGGTTGGTATCAATGCAGACCTCTCAGAGGGAGGAAATCTTTAGCAGAGGGAAGGCGCTTAAGAAGGTGAATTCCTAACCTAGCACTTGTTGAGAGAGCAGAAGAAAGAGCTGTATTACAATCTTGATAATGAAAATAACCCTTGGCTTTCCCCACCATTATCCGGGGTACCCAACATAGTCCTGTGAGACGGAAGTCCAGAGGGCTCTGTGACCATTGCATGCGCTGCTTCTAACAACACAGTGTGACACAGCGGGCTGCAATCTTTCACCTGTGACAGAATATATAATATTCATTGATTTTCCTTTTGAGCAGGAGGTTTAGTGAAGATTGTCAATTCTCTGGGGGGGGATAAACACAAAATGGATTTCCCTCACCCACCTCCAAAATCTATCAGTTATGTTCTGTGGGCCTTCCCTTTTCCCCTGGGTAGCAGGATCCTTCAGCTACATAGATTCCAGTCTGATTCTATAACTGTTCATCATTTTAGTTATCAAAACTGTTTCTCTCCAGTTAAGATTCAGCTTTGTTCAGTTTAATATTTCAATCTTGTATTTGATTCAAAGCTTTCCTCCTAGCCTCTCATGCTGACTAGACTACTGGCTTTAGAAGATTTGGGGCTAGAGGAGGTCACATGGTTTATTTTTCTCACCTTCCCTACGCATACAGCTCTGGCTTTGGGGGAAGAGGAAGAGAAAGGGAAAGTTGAATATGCTATTTTGTAATTGCCTGTGGCGGGACTATTGGTCCTGTGTGGCTAACCAAGCGGCCCTCAGGCTGGCCCTGCCACTGAGTGCTAGGCAACTTCTGCTGTTCCCTCTAGGAAATATGGCTTCCTCCCCCAGCTGACCCCCAGCTAACGGCCTTATGCAGCATTTCTCCAACACACACCTTTGTTTGCCCTGCGTGTGACTATTCTTTAACAAGCCAACCCCCGCTCCCCGCAAACTCCAGGGCCTGCAAGCAGGAAAAGGACCATCCATATTCTTAAACCTAGAGCGTGAGGAAATAATCCCACTCAACACCTCATACACCATTCTGTTTCATTTCCATCCTAGAAAAGCTTCCTTCTTACCCCAGAGCCAGCTTCCTGCAGATCTAAGAGCTAGTGATGGTCCCGGACTCTGTACATTAATCTGAGTTCTTGATACCCTAAATGTCTCTAACATAGAGGTTATATTATATTTATTTTGACTAATTAAGTGTTTGCTTCATCATAAGATCTTAAGATTCAACAGAGTGGTGGAGATACTTTCTTGTGACCAGTCACCAAATCAGCACCATGCTCAGATGACAATGTAAAGTGTCAGAGTGTATGACCCAGGTTTTCCCCATTAGGATAGGATTGTTCAGGCTTTCAGAAAGACAGGAGCTAAGAACCTGGGCTATGGTGTCAGACAGATCTTCTCACTCTGAGATCTGCACGAACCACTTCCTAGCTGGGTAATCTTGGACAACTAACTTATTTAACCCCTTTTAGTTTCAGTTTCTTCACCTGTTAAAAAACAAAAGTGTGAGATAATGCAAGAAAATCCCATTGTCTTGTACCTAATGAGTTCTCATTTTTGGTAGTTACTAATTTTTGTTCGTTTGTTTTTTATTTTTTAATTGAGATATAATTGGCATATGACATTATATTAGTTTCAGGTATACAACATGATGATTTAATACTTTTAATATTGTGAAATGATCACCAAAATAAGTTGAGCTAACATCTGTCATCATACATAGCGGCAATTTTTTTTTAACTTGTGATGAAAACTTTTAAGATTTACTCTCTTAGCCATTTTCAAATATGCAATACAGCATTATTAACTATAGTCATATGGTGGTTATTGTTGTTCTAAACAAAAGACTATCCTCAGGCCACTATTAAAGTCAAGTATGTCCGTGTGTGTGTGTGTGTGTGTGTGTGTTTTCCTGCTGCAAAGACTATATACTAGAAAAACTCTTAAAACATTATTTGGTTTTTCTCAATACTTAGACCTAATGCCTTACCACAAATTGCCAAGTTGTGGTCAGGAGTCCAGTTCACATTAAAAAAGAACAAAGACTATAAGACAATTGAACCGTTACAAGATCATTCATGGGACGCTCCTTATTCACGTAGCATCAGCTCTCAACCCACGTTCTGGGTTTCTTTATTTTACACTGATTTCCAGATTAATAGCCCAATTAGAAACTCATGGACTAAGACTCTTTTAAAGGCAATGATCCTTCACGGTACAAACTCGCCCTTTTAAAAATCACCCTTAAAACCCAAAGTAGCGGCGGCGCTCCCGTTTCTGGACAAATTCTGCCCCCTAGTGTTCATTCACGCACGTGCGCACTAGCAATGCAGAGTCCCCTTTGTTATTTTTTCCTCTTGGGACGTGAACAGAAAAGGCCCGTCATGTCCATACCCATTCTTTTCTAGACCCTAACTCCCATCAGCCTGCTCTGTGTAGATAATCGACCAGAAGGCTCAGATGTTGTTACTGTCCCATGTATCCGACATGAATTTAGCACATCAATCTTATTCTGTGTTAAAAAGTGTTTCCCAGCAGGTTGGTAAGGAAAGTGAAGACCTCCGAGCTCTCCTGGACCTCCCAAGGGTAGAACATGTAACAGGAAGTAGAGCTTTGGCAGGCCACTTGACCCATTCTGGACCTTGGCTTCATGGAGTGTCAGAAGAAGGGAGCAGGCTCCACAAGCTTGCGTCTGTTGCACAGCGGGAGAATCAGGTGGTGATTGTGCGGTAGTAAAAATAACACTGGGTGTGGGGATATGCAATATGGCTTTTAATTTCAGCTCTCACTGTGGGAACTTGGACTAGAAATTCACACCTTTCTCAGCCTTGAGCTTCTCCTTTTATACAATGGAAACAATGCTCTCGCCCTGCCAATTGCAGCATTTTCTTGTGCGGAGTGATGAACAGAGGGGTAGAAGGGGGAAAGCAGTGTTCTCCTGAGCTCACAGAGCCCCTGCCGCACAGTCAGACAGGGTTGTTCTAGGTGCAGACACCCCAGAAGACTGAATCAGAACGTGGAGGGGGCCAGAATAAGGAACTCCCAAAGACGTCCATGTCCTAATCCCAGGATCTGTGCACATGCTGCCTTACACAGCCAAAGGGATTTTGCAGGTGTGACTAAATTTAAGACCTTGAGACGGAGAGATTATCCTGAATTTTCTGGAGGGGCTCATGTAATCACAGGGTCCTTAGAAGGGAACGAGGGAGGTAGGAGAGGCAGAGAAGATGTGACACAGAAGCAGACATGCAGCCATGGGCCAAGGAATGCAGGCGGCCCTGAGAAGCTAGAAAAGGGACAGATTCTCCCTTAGAGACTTCCGAAGGGACCCAGCTCTGCCAACCCCTTGCTTTTAGTCCTGTAAGACTCACTTTGGGACTCCTGACCTGCAGAGCTGTAGATAATAAACCTGTGTTGTTTTAAGCAACTAAGTTGGTGGTCATTTGTTACAGCAGCTTTAGGACACTAATACAGGGCGGGGGTGGGGGCTGGGGGTGGTCAGGAATCATAAATCTTCAGTCTTGATGGGCTCCTGGGGAGATTCTTATGCAATGCTAAGTTTAGAAGGCCAGAGACGGAGTGCGGAGGCTGAACACTAAGAGGCCTGGGGCCAGTCTAGCTCTGGCATTGTGAGCTGTGAGACTTCGCCCAAGTCACTTCCCCTTGTTGGGCCTCAGTTTCCCCACAAGTAAAAGGAAGTGGTTTAGGGGGTGTTCTCTAAGGACTCTACTGGCTGTAGCCTTCTGCTGAGGGAAAATAGTGATGCTCTTTGAAAAAAGCCTGCTCAGTGTAGGTCTCACTAGTGGTAGCTCCTAGAAGAAAGAGACATCGTTACCTATTTGAATTGCTAATTTTACACAGCACTTCCAATGTGTCAGGTCTTGGTCTGAGCTCTTCACTTATATGAACAGCTATCTGTGGGATTAGCTTGGTACAGCAATTATTAATGTGAAATTAATAATTAAATGCTTTGGGGGGTGATTTCTAATCAGGAGTCTGATCAATAAACTAGCAATGGGGTGCGGGGGGTGGGGTGCAACATTTTCAGCTAATTAAGGAGGAGACTCCCTGTCTCTGCTCTGCAAAGAAAAATGTCACCAAACATTACAAGCAGCCTGAGGGGTAGGAATAGAAGGGGGAAGGGGCTGCTGTTGCTAGGCAACTAGCTCCTCATCACTAATCATGTGCATAAGTCCTTGGGTCTTCGTTTGCAGCACAGCTGAAACAGGCCTCCCTCCTTCTCCCCACCCCCTGCCCCGCCCCTGCTTCCACAGCTGGCCTTTGGGCTCCCGTTCCAGACACGTGGACCCCGAATCAGACCCAGGACCCCCTCAGTATTCCAGGGTGAGTTTTGCTGCTGGAAAGCAGCATGAGAGAGAAAAGGCTCTGTGATCATCTCAGATGAGGCAAGACCTGGCACCAACATTCCAGAACACCCTTCCCTACCCTACGCCGTTGGAATGAGCCATCATCCCAGAGGCTCACTTAGATTTGAGGAAAATCCCTTTCCAACCCCTGCATTCAAGGGCAGCTCCTGCTGTTTGACATGTGGATGCTGAGCAAACATGTGGGTCCCTGGGCTGGCTTTCCATGTGCTGTGCAAACGTTTCTCTCTGGATACAGCCAACTGTCCAATTATGCAAGATGCACCCCTCTTCCCCTGGGGATTTGTTGTCTTAAAGAGCGACGACCCAGTATGCTAGAGAGTTTAAACAGCACAAGTCCTACAGAGAAAATATACCCACTGGTGAAGCTGTGGCCTCCTGGGGGCTCAGACGTCTTTCATTAGGGAAGTGCAGAAGGCTGCTCTGTCTGGGACTACTTCTGGAATGCACAGGCTCAGAAAGAGCTAATACGAGGATAGGGCTCTGCAACTGTTTCCTTGTAAGACACAGAGGCTCTCTAGGAGAATGGAGAATTCATACCACAGTTACCGAAGGGCTGCCGTGGTCCTGGAACGTTACCTCAGAGCAAAGTCATTGCAAGCACTGGCTAAAAGGATGGACATCACCCCAGAATGTGCAACGTACCAACCTATTTGCCTTCCACAGTTCAAAAGCTGGAAGAAGCTGTCCTGTTCTGGTCAAATAGCTAGAGCTCAGAGAGAAGACTGGCCTTCCTGGGGAACCCCTGAGGGGTTGGTGCCACCCCAGCAGGCCCAAGCAGGCTGTTGCTCCTGGAGAATGGTTGTGAAATGTGGGGACACATTTCAGCCTCCTGTCATGGTCTCCTTCCCTCTCTCTGCTTGAGCCACAGTGAACTGCTTACTACCCACTCAACACTGTCCACTTGAGACCTTTGCACATGTCCCCTGGATACTCCCACCAGGGAATGACATGAGACCTTCTCAGACCACTACCCTGTCTAAAATAATAGCTCTGTCATCCCCATTACTCTCTTTACACTTGCCATTTTTAATTTTCTTCAAAATACCTGAGCTCTCTTTTTCTCTCTCTCCATCTGTCTATCCATCTTTGTCCATCCATATATTTTATTTACTGTTTCATTCACTAGGGTGTAAGCTCCATGATGGCAGGACACTTATCTGTTTTACTAACTGCCATATCTCCGGGACCTGACACAGTGCCTGCCGTAACGCCAGCCCTCAACATTTGCAGGATTACTTATTCCACTCTTTTCCAGGAAGGCGTGAGTTTCTTTACTCACGTCCTCATCTCTAGACACCCAGAGCTTCTCTCTGGAGGCAAGTGATGTCTGAGTTTCTGGTGTCTCGTTACAGATATTTTATGCTTATCCAAACAATACATACACACATTGCTACGTTCCTCCCACCTTCCCTTTAAAAACCGTAACAGTAGAGTATTTTGTATTTCTTCTACACCTTGCTTTTTCCACTTCATATATTTTGAAGATCATTTCATGTCAGTTAAAATAAAGCATCTTCATTTTTTCCTACAGCTGAGTAATATTCCAATGGATGGATATATGGTAATTTATTTATTTGGTCCTCTCTAGAAAGACATGTAGGCTGCCTCTCGTTTTTTGTTATAGAAAAAAGTGCTGCAGGTAATCATATATATGTCATATCATGCATGTGTGACCACTTATACAGGATAAATTCTTAGAGGTCAAGTTGCTGAGGCAAAGCCGATATACACCTGTAATTTGGATAGATATTGCTCTCCACAAAAATTGTATCTACACTCGTATCAACAATTTGTGAGACAGCTTATTTGCCCACACTTATACCAAACTTTCTTTTATCTTTACCAATCTGATAGTCAAAAAGTGATATCACAGTATCATCTTATTTTGTATTTTCTTATTGTGGGTAAGGTTTAATATCTTTCCATATGTCTAAGAGACACTTATATGTCCTTTCTCATTAACTGCTTACTTTTCTATTAAATTGTTGATCCTTTTTTAAAAACAAAATCATTTATAGGAACTCTGATGTATTAAGAAAATTAATCTTTGGCTGTGATATGATGAGTTATAAACATTTTTCCTTATATGTCATTTGTCTTTGGACGAAAGCCATTATATATTATATATTTTCTGCCTTATAGATATTCTTAGTCTAATTTATTCATCTGTGTATGTGTATGACTGCCACCTTTTAGTTTTCTTTTTAAAAACTTTATCATATGTCATTATATATTTAGCAGAATTCTTGGAAGTCGCATATTTTATTAGTTACACTTAAATTTATGCTTTCCTGATGGGGTTTTAGGATACACTCTCAACTCTTGGATGAACTGAGAAGCTATCCTATTCCTTGAGGAATTTTTGAGCGCTTTGGAAGCCCTCAAACTGATAACCCTCATCTGTTTGATGTCAGTTCTTATAAATCTCTGTTTTTAGAGAGTGGCATTTTTTGGACTCTTTTTCAGGATTCCAGAATGTACCACCTGTTTTAGTCTTTAATCATCTCTCTTCTTATTACAGGTGCAGAAGGCTGACACAGCTGGAAAGCATCTGTTCCCAGAGAAAATGAAGCCCTCTGTCGTGTCACTCTGCTTGACAGGTACCCACAATGCACCCACTGTCTACCTCACTGGGACTGCCCTCCCCCTCTTGCCTTTTGATGTCCTTCTCAGTCTCCCCAACCTCTCTCCCTCTCTACCTGCCTGCAAAATTCCTCAGTTCTCAGCCTCCAGTCTAGGCAGGCTGGCCATTCCTACGCATGGGGGCTGACCCAGGTTTGCTGGGGCCTGAATAATGTTCACTCTTCGAAAGAAAATGAGTGCAAAGTAACAAGTACAAAATTAAATATGGAAATAAAGAGAAAATAAATAATAACAAATGATAAAGTTTTAAAAGCTGGGAAATACCACAAAAACACAAAATATAGAAAAATAACACGAGTTTGTGTAAATTGGTCGTCTGACACTTCTAAAGTGCTCCTTTCCTTCCTTTTTGGCTGCATACTCTTTGACTGTCTCTTCATATGATAATACATTTGAAACACTATTATCCATGGAGGGAATAGAAAGAGACTTCAGGTTTTTCCTAACATATTTGATAACTCAGACAAGTGTATTTTAGCTTCATAACTTGTTATTGTTAATGTCTTGCTAATACATAGTCTGATAGATTAGGATGCATGAATCATGCGACTTCACGTACTGACATACTTTTGTTTTAACCTTCTAGGATTAAATCCACAGGAATCCTGACAAATTCCATTGTGTACAATCTTCATCAAAAAAGAAAAAAAATGTGTGGTATGTTGATGTACCTTTATCTGATATGTTCCTGACAAGGGCGAATTTTAATTTTGACCAGAAGTTAAGAATCCAATCCCTCGTCTTACAATTTTACAAATTTGATGATGAAAGAAGTTTTCAACAGACCAACCTTTGACTCCATAGGTTTTCCATCTTGTTTCTCCTCCTCTCCTCACATATTTCTGGTGGTGAGCACAGTGGGACATAGTCATGTAGTGACAGGATTGCCATCACTGTACCTTCTTGTCACCAGGCTGAGTCAGGGCAGTGGCAGTATTTCTAAAAACCTTCCTCCACCCAGCCAACCAGCAACTTAATGAACTGACTGGTAGCCATATAAATGTATCCCACATAACACACTGTAAATGTATCCTCAATCCAGTTTCTCCCTAGTTGGTTTTCAAAAATGCCCATGGTCATGTGAAAGCTGGGGAGAGGGGGGATTTAATAGTGGGGAGTTGAAATGGAAAGAGACTGATGTGGTCTTAATACTTGCAGCTAATGTACCTCCTAAAAATTTTGCAAAAACATATGAACAGGACCACGGAGGGACACATGTAAGTGAGAAGTGAGTGCCCTTGAAGCTTAAGCTTTATTAGCTTCCAAAGAGATTCATCTCTGCTCCTGCTGATGTAGGTGATGTTGGATCTGCCGGCAGTTTTGGGGTGTGGGCCGGGATCGTGTCTCGTGAAGCTGAAGAATGGAATCACGGACCAGGGAGAGGAAAAAAGTTTTAAAAAGAGGATAGTTTATTAGAGGCAGGAGAAGAGGTTGCAGCTCCCGAGCGGAAGGGGGTCCCGAATAGGGGGTGCCCCATGATTGAGGCAAAAGCTCTTACTTTTATACCTTCCCCTGCCTGTTTGGGGAAGGAGAGCTGTTTGAAGAAGGGAACTTGTTTGAAGAAGGGAACTGGCGCCTTCTAACAAAATTCATCTACCAGGTTTGTTCTGCTCGCCCATCCTAAAGGAATTAGCAAAGTAACCCACTCTTTATCTATCAGATCTGCTCTGTTTGTCAAACCAAAATGAATTTTGTGATGAACCTCAAGGCCTTGTTACATTATGTCCCGGAGCAAAGGAGTGATTTCAAAACCTGAAGTTTTAGGCTATGGCTGTCTTTGTTTATTCCACCTGGGACCTCCCTGTCTACCTAGGGACATGCTAACGCTCCTGTATCACTGCTGCACAACCCCACATCCCAGCCTTCATTCAAAATAGCTTCTGTATACCAGTATGTCAAGGTGATGTGGATTTCCAGGGACAGAAACCAAACTGAAACAAACTAAATGGAGAATATTCTGATTTCTAAAAGACTAGCCTCAGGAACAATTGGAACCAGCGATGGAAACACTGCCAAGACTCTCCATCTGTCCTTCTCTCCAAACCTTGGTTTCTGTCTCTACAAGTGCCAACTAAAACTTCGAGCTTACAGAAGTTTTATCTCTGCCAACTGCAGACTCAAACTGCATTGCTTTGCCACTCAAGGGGAACCTCCTCAAAGGATTCTGACTGGGCCAGCTTGGGTCACGTCACCACTCCAGTGGGCTGCTATGATGGAGAACTCCCCACTAGATCTTGAAGGTTGAAGTAGGGAAGACGGGAGGGGTGTTGAGGGAGAAAGAACAATGGCTCCTCCAAGCTGTTTATGCCCCAATCCCTGGCATTGTGAGTATGTTATCTTACATGGCAAAAGGACTTTACAAGTGTGATGAAATTATTACAGCAGCAATAGGACACTAACACAGGTGCCCAGAAGGAGAAAGTGCATGCCCACTGTACCTTTTCTCTCCTCCTTCCTAGTCCTACCCACTGGTATAGGCTGAATTGTGTCCTCTCCACATTCATATGTTGAAGTCCTAACCACTGGTATCTCAGAAAATTACTGTATTTGGAGACAGGTCTTTCAAAAAGATAATTAAGTTAAAATGAGGCCCTATGAGTGGGCTGCAATGCATAATGACTGGTGTCTTTATAAGAAGATGAGATTAGGACACAGACACGTGCAAAGGGAAGAGGATGTGAAGACAGGCAGAAGAAGTCCATCTGCAAGCCAAGGAGAGAGGCCTCAGAAGAAACCAACCCTGCAGACACCTTGATCTCTGACTTCCAACCTCCAGAACTGTGAGCAACTCAGTTTCCATTGTTTAGGCCACCCAGGCTGTGCGATGGGTTATGGCTGCCCTAGCAAACCGATACACTGTCCTTCAAGGCAGAGATGGAATTCTACCTCCTTTCTCAAACTGCCTTTGATTAGCGCAGCTCACGGTGCAACCACTGCCCCAGAAAACAGAGTGGCTGAGAGTCACCACAGTTTGTTTTAGCACAAGGACCACAAAGCCAAGTGCCTACAGGGGCCAGGGAGAGAACTTACACGAGTGAAGTGGCTAAGTATAAAAAGCATGGTGCTGGGAAAATTACACATAAGCAGTATACACTGTCACACAAAAGAGGCTCACTCCCAGTCTTCCCATCTACCTTTAGTCTTCTCACCTTTAATGGAAGATGAATACAAGAAGCATTCTTCTCTCTTCCTAGCACTACTATGGGTTAAAGCGGCAGTGCTAGGGGAGAAAGGCACCTGTCCTCATCTTCTGTGTCCAGAAGCCCATGGGGAGAGGGGCCAAGGTGAGTTGGTGTGCGCAGGCCCTGCTTTGTGCAAAGGGGCAGCTACTGTTCAGCTCCAGCCAACTGTCACCCAGGCATAAGTACAGGCCCCAGTAGAGGGCTGCCACAATTTTCCAATTTTTCAAAAGAATTTGGAAATGTAGACTTTAAAAACAACAACGAGACATCTGATTTTTTAAATATTGTCAACTAATTAATAAAAAATTTAAAGCTGGCTATCATACACCCATTAGGACAGCTACTATCAAAAAAACAAAAGATTAGTGTTGACAAAGATGTGAAGAAATTGGGAGTCTTGTATAGTGTTGGTTGGATGTAAAATGGTACAACCACTGTGGAAAACAGTATGAAGTTTCCTCAAAAACAACAAAAAAATAGAATTACCATATGATCCAGCAATTCCACTTTTGAATGTATACTCCAGGTCTCAGAGCGATGTTTGTATATTCATGTTCATAGCCGAAAGGTGATAGCAACACAAGTGTCCTTTGACAGATGAATGGATAAGCAAAACGTGATCCATACAGACAATGGAATATTATTCAGCCTTAAATAAGAAGGAAATTCTAACATATGCTACAATATGGATGAAACTTGGAGACATTATGCTAAGTGAAATAAGCCAGTCACAAAAAGACAAATATTTATAATGATTCAGTTTATATGAGGTACCGAGAGAAGTCAAAATCATAGAAACAGAAAGTAGAATGGTGGTTGCCAGGGACTGGGGTTGGGGGGCAATGGGGAGTTAGTGCTTAATGGGGACAGAGTTTCAGTTTTGCAAGAAGAAATGTGTTCTGGAGATGGATGGTGGTGATGGCCGCACAACAAAGTGAATGTGCTTAATACCACTGACTGTATACTTCAAAATGGTTAAAATAGTAAATTATATATTACACATGTTGTACCAGAATGGAAAAAGCACTGGGCTGTCTAAAATTGTTATTGTCAAACACGATACAGTTTGACCAGTTTTGGCCACCGATTTGCAACCTCTGGTTAATGCTTAATCGTTTTCTAATTGTTTCATGTGTTCGTGTCTTATATACCTAATAGGTCACATTCTATGAAAATAGGAAGTGTGTCATAAACTCCTTTGGTAGCCTTCGCAGCAGAGCTCCACAGTGCGAAAATCACAGATGCCCGGCCAAATATCTGATCACTAACACACACACACACACACACACACACTCACAACTAATTATTAGAAAGTCATGTAGCACATGGTGCTGTGACCAGAGGGGAGCTTCTAGTTGTAGAAGCTCAGGAGGGAGAGAAAGCACAGCATTTGAAGCTCCAAAAGGACTTCAGCCCGACTTGACTGTAGAGATGGTGCGTTGGGAGAGACGTGGCTGAAAGGGTAGGCTGAGTCGGGACGTGGGCCTCAGACACCACTTTTAGGAGTTCTCCTTCAGCCCCAGCGGTAATGAAAAAGCCATGAAGGCCCTTAAACTGGGAGTGACGAGGCTGGATTTGATTTTGAGACAATCATAAACACTAGAGCCTGAAACACGCTGGGTGACAGACTTGGGAAAAAGCTAAATGCCCCTCAGCAGCAGCATTCCAGGGGTGGTGGTGATGGTGGTGTGTGTGTGTGTCTATAGAATGAGAGGCTGGGCCCTGGGGAAGAACTGGTGGGGTTCAGGGGTTTCCACAGGAAGGGTGACGACATGAATATGCACACATTCAGAATGGGTAGCTGTGTGTGTGTGTGTGCGCACTTACAGTTGGAGCAATTCTTAGGTGGGTCTTGGCAAGCTAACCGTCTACAGGTTCCAATTCCTTCCCTTACGCCTTCATTAACCAGATCCAGACCATGGTCTTTGGATGAAGGTGCTGAGGCCCAGCTATCAGACCATTGTTGCCTCCTGGGGACACCTGGAGGAAGTATTGAGAGCTCTGTCTTTAAACTGATCCTAGACACGGTCCCAAACCCCCAATAACTTGTGGCAACCCCTAGAGGCTGCTACAACCTCAGCAATGAGGAGGGCTATACCCAGGGAGCTTTCTGGTTCCTCAGACACAGAAATGGCTGAGCCTTGGTGATCGTACGATGTGGCCACAGTCTATGCTTGCCTGGAATTCTCAAGCTGACAAGGTCTGGAGGGCGAAATGCCCACTTCCCTAACACCCTCTTCTTAGGAAAAAAAGACATTAGAAGAAATTATATAAACAAAAGATGATACTTTTCCAGTGGCCAAGAATGTTTGAATGTTTATTAAGTGTATTTCTCTGTTTGCTCAAGGGCAGTTCTTCACCATCAGGACTGAACTATCTCAGAAGTAACTAACCAGCCACAATTAGTGATGCCTAATGAAACCTGGAAACTACTGTGATCAGAAGAGCAGTGTTGAAGGGGCTATTTGGGGAGGGACCATTGTCTCTGGAGGTCTACTTATTAAGAACTGGATGACTGCTGGACTGCTGGTCCCATGGAGTTTTGTACTTGGTGATGGAGACTTAATTCATTCCCAGTCTTGACCATTGGTAAAGATGCCAGGATGTCCCACCATAGATTGTCATCAACACATACTCAAATCAAGCTGCACTTCTGAATATGAGTGGGGATGCTTCTCCTAAGGGCCCAGAGTTCTTTGTTGTCCCATTAGCCTCTGGGTCCTCTGTTCTCTCCCTGCCTGGAACTCATCTTTACACTCCTTCTGCCTGTGGCACAACAGGCATTCTGCTTGGTGTTTCCCCTAACAACCAATAGCAGCCACTAGAAATACCTGTAGCATCAAGGCAAGTCCCCCAGCCCCTGCTTCCGACCAGATTATCACTTGTACACCCAAGATGGACTTTAGACCTCAGCGCAGGAGATGCCGTGATCCCTGCATGATGTAGTGGCAGCTGTGTTATGGGTTTCTCATAGGCTCCTGTGTAGAGCTGAGAGAGGCCACCTAGAGGTGCACTGAGAGCCAAGAAGCTAGATGAGATGGAGGCCAAGAATTCCCCCAGTTAAATGAGTCCCCCTCGACACACACACACCATTTGGGAAAGAAGGGTTCCCACCTTTCCCAAGCCCTGCATTCTACAAATTTTACTCCTACCCTACTCTCAAATCACCCAGTCTCTGAATTCAGCCAGACTCCTCTTTACTCCACCCATTCTTCAGGCTCAAGGTGTTCACTGCACACTCAGCCAAACTGGACCACTTGCTGCAGCCTTGACCTACCTTACACATTCCTGCTACCCAAAATATACACTTGATGAAGGTCTATCAGGAGGTGTTTGATGTAACCATTTTAAAACACTCTGTACACAACTGCTCATAACACTGTTTTATCTTAAAAACGGAAAGGAGTCCTAAGTGAAATAAAAGAAAAGAGGGATCGGTGAGGGTTCATATAGAAAGGTGGGTATACAGAGATCCAAGATGGCAGAGTAGATAAACTCCATGCCTGCGTTCCTCCATGAACACATTAAAATTACAAGTAAATTAAGGGGGTGGTAAATGAGGGTAAAGGGGATCCAATATATGGTGATGGAAAGAGAACTGACTCTGGGTGGTGAACACACAATACGATATAGATGATGCATTACAGAATTGTACATCTGAAATCTATGTAACTTTACTAACAATTGTCACCCCAATAAACTTTAATTTAAAAAAATTACAACTAAATTATAGAACAATTAACCTGGAGAACCACCTTAAGTCTAGCCAAACAGAAGTCCCATAACTAAAAATATAAAGAAGTCACGTCGAGACTGGTAGGTGGGGCAAAGATGCAGAATGGTCCCCAAACTTTCCTAAGGCAGTTGAGAATCAGGAGGTATATCTCGGCTGCAGAGGTTGCCTGCAGAAGAACAATAGACCCTGGCCCCCCATAGAGGCTCCCCAGCCCAAAGTACTGGTGCCAGGAAGAGGAGCTCACACAACATCTGGCTGTGAGAAACAGTGGGGATTCTGACACTTCAGGTGGGATGGAAAGCTGTGGGAAACCCAGATGTCCTCTTAAAGGGTCCATGCACAGACTCACCCATTTGCAGACACTCACCTTGAGCTCCAGGGAAGGGATGGTGACTCAGGGGACCATGGAGATATACAGGGGACAGACTGAGGTGTGTGGCTTTAGGAGGAGAACTGAAGGACAGTTAGCATTTTCCTGGTGAGTGGTCCTGTTCTCTTGCAGCTGGCAGGCGGCACCATCTTTCCTATGTTGAGCCTACCCCCACCCCTCCCCAGGCCAAATCTGAATCTGATTGGCTTGATGAGTTCTGCTGCTCCACCCTGCTGACTCAGCTGGGACCCCACCCCACCCAATTTCTCTGAGAGCAGCCAGCCCCACCTGCAATGCCCTCTTTCTTGGAAAACTATCGGAGTTCACAGGCCCCAGGCAGGCAGCAACTGTCCTCGGTATGCTCTGAGACTTTTGCTGAGTAGTTTCAGGCTCAGTACTGGGACCAAATCAGAGTCTATATTCACCTGATGGCCACAACTCTTCCCATTCTAGTGACTCCTTGAGACCCTGCTCACCCAACTCATGTTCCTCACAAGGCTTTATCATTGGCTGAACCTTAAGAAAGCTGGCAGGTGGCAGCAGGCCAAGTGTCCTGGCTATTTGTGGAGTTATTCCAAGCCCAATACTGGTGGCAGCTGTCCTTGGTCCTCGGTTCACAGTGTGACCTCTCCCACGTGCCTCCAGGTTTAGCACAGGCAGCGAACAACTGCAGATCACTTTGTAGCTCCTACCAGGTAGTCCCCGGCCAGTCACAGGCAGTGGGAGACCTGGGCCTGCACTGGAACCCCTTTCAAGATGCCCAAGAACCAACATATTTGGAGGTTGGCTTCAGACCACAGCAGAGCACTGCCCAATTAGCCCCACAGTGGAACCCACGAAGGGTGTTCTCAACAGGCATTGGAGCCTGCTGGGGCAAATCCCACTCAGTAAGGCAAGCCTACTGCACAGCAGCCCATAAGCTGTGGACCTGGCCAAACCCCACAGCCATTCAGCCAGACGGTGAATCCCACCCACTGACATGTCAATAGCAATCAAGGCTCAACTACAACAGGAGGGCACACACAACCCACACAAGGGACACTCCTGGTGTTCCTGGTACAGGTGACAAGGGAGACTGTGCCACTGGGTCCCACAGGACACCTACCACATAAGGTCACCTGGTCAAGACTGGGAACCATTGCAGATTTACCTAATACATAGAAACAAACACAGAGAGCCAAAATGAGGAAACAAAGAAATGCATCCCAAATGAAAGAACAAGAGAAAAATCCAGAAAGAGAACTAAAAGAAATGGAGGCAAGAAATCTACCAGATACAGAGTTCAAAACAATGGTTATAAGAATGCTTAAGGAACTTAATGAGAAATTCAACAAAGAGATAGCAAGCATAAAAAAGAACATAGAAACCATTTTTAAAAAGCCAGTCAGAAATTAAGAATACAATAACAGAAATGAAGAATGCACTAGAGAACATTAGCAGCAGACTACATGAAGCAGAGGATTGAATCAGCGATTTGGAAGACATGGTATCATAAAACACCCAATTAGAACAGCAAAAAGAAGAAAGAATTTAAAAAAAAAATGAGGATAGTTTAAGAGACCTCTGGGACATCAAGCATAACAACATTCACATCATAGGGGTACCAGAAAGAGAAGAGTGAAAGCAAGAGATAGAGAACCTATTTGAAGAAATAATGATTGAAAACTTTCCTAACCTGCTGAAGGAAATGGTCATACAAGTCCAGGAATAGCAGAGAGTCCCAAACAGGATGAACCCAAACAGGCCCACTCCTAGACACATCATAATTAAAATGGCAAAGGTTAAAGACAGAAGAGAGAATCCTAAAAGCAGCAAGAGAAAGGCAACTAGTGACTTACAAGGGAGCTCCCATAAGATTGTCAGCAGACTTCTCAACAGAAACCTTGCAGACCAGAAAGGATTGGCATAAAATAGTCAATGTGATGAAAAGCAAGGACCTAGAAACAATACTACTATACTCAGCAAAGCCATCATTTAAAATCTAAGGACAGATAAAGAGCTTCCCAGGCAAGAAAAGGCTATCCAAGAAGTTCATCACCACCAAGCCAGTATTACAAGGAATCTTAAAGGGACTTCTTTAAGACAGAAAAAAAGATAAAAAATATGAATAATAAAATGGCAATAATTATATATCTATCAACAATTATTTTAAATGTAAATAGATTAAATGCTCTAATCAAAAGACAGAAGAGGGCTGAATGGATAAGAAAATAAGACCCTTACATATATACATACACATATGTATATACATATATAAAATAATATATATACATATATAAAATAACATATATATATAAAATAATATATACATATATATATATATAATAATATTGACTGTCAAAAAAGATTTAAAAATAATGATACATCTATAAATGGAATAGTATGTAGCCCATAAAATTGTTTAAAACACTTTAAAGAAAAAGAAAGATGGGTATGATATCTGTTGAATACCTTACTCAGTAACAACAACAATAAAAAACTAAATATTTACTCATTTTTTTTTTCCCCCCAGCTACCTACAAATATCCTTCACACTGAAATAGTTGCTTCAAGGTCGCCATGCCAACATGTCACAAGTTTTCTCCTACTGTTTCCTCCCTCTTCTGATTCCCCGTGTCAGTTAGGAATGCCTCATGACGTGAAAAATGGCCACTAACAGGAGCTTAAGCAGAAGAGACGTTTACAACCTCACATCACAAGAAGTCTGCAGGTAGATGATTCTAGTATTGATTCCGCTGCTCGACAGAGCTGACAAGGACCTGGCATCTTCATTTTCTGCTACCATGCTTAGCACATTGGCTATTAGTTCTCATTCCTGTCACTTCATGGTTACAAGGTGGCTGCCACAGTTCCAGGCATCATATCCTCATAGAAGGCAGGAAAAAAGGGAGAGGGGCAGTAGTTAAGAGGCTGTTACTACTGTCCTGGGCGGAACTGAACCAGACCAATGTAGTGGCAGTTGAGATGGAAAGATGACAAATTTAAGATAAATTTAGAAGGTAGACTCAGTGGCAATGATGAGGAAGCTGGCTCTGAGATTTCTAGCCTGGGTGACAAGGTAGGTGATTGTGGTAACTTCAATGGAAGGAAACAGAACAGATCTGGTGTAAGTGAAAAGCAATGACCTTGATTTTTTAGTTTAAGGATCTCTAGGGACATTCATGGAGAGATACTTTATGGGAAACTTAAAATTGAATACATAGCTCAGAAAAGAGGTAGGTACTAGCTATGTAATGATGGTAGTATTTGTCACACAGGTGATAGCTGAAACCAGGGAGAGTGTGTATAAAGAAGGTAGAGTGGAGATAATGGAGCTACAGAATGCTGGCGAGTGATGGAGGAGTAAAAGAGACCCAGGATCGCGGTATTAAGGAAACCCCCGAGGCAGGACAGAACTTCAAAGAGCAAGGAGAGGTCTGCAGTGTCGCTTGATCTAGGAATCAAGTCAGACCAGGTCTGTGAAATACATGCTCTGCTTTTGGCAATTAGGTAATTGATGACCTCACTGAAAGCAGTTTATGGGCGGGAGGCACTGATTCTACGTTATAGTGGTTTGAGGAGTCTTAGGAAACAAGGGAGTGGAGATTATTTCTTCAGTGAACATATTATGAGGTGTGGGAATAGGATCGATTCTGGTTCCAGGAGCTGTAAGGCTGGTCTCGTTGGGGAACTTGTAGGAGAGATTTTCCTCTCTTTAAAAGGCAAGAAGTGAGTGAGGAGAGCATACAACTCCTGTTGTGTTCTCTGCGTGAAGCTGTGACGGCTGGATCTGGGGCCGTCATTCTGCAGCTAGAAGGGGAGACACCACTGATGCACTGAGGCCAGCAGAGCAGGATGGGACGAGCTTGGTCCTTGGCCTTCACTGAGCTGACGAACTAACCCTGCAGCCACCTAGGTGAGAAAAATAAATACCTGTTGCGTAAGCCGCCTTTATTCTGCTTGTAACTGGTATGTTGAGCACACTGCTCATGAGATGTGATAAAAATAAACTATTGTTGCTTCTCACAATCCCTGGAAACTCTTCACTGGGGATACTATCTCCCTCCTCCTGGTGAAAACTCTGGCAGGCCCATGAATGTAATCCTCACCCTTAGGTAACAGACTGTCCAAAGTCACTTTCTAGGCAAACAGTCACAATTCTCTAAACAAAATGGTGCAGGATTAGTAAAAACCCTGAACCTGATTTCACATCACAGAACTTCCCTCCACTGCCAGGCTATGCCAGGCCCAAAGCCTGAGGTGGGAAAGGATGCATTGTTGGCTTCTCTCTCTGTTCCACATCATGCCTCTTCTTCTCCCACCCAGTTCTCATCTCTATTAACCCGCAGGAGTGCATTTGGTTCCTTCGGGTCAGGGTATGAGGAGGTGAAGGCGAAAACCAGGGGGAAGGTCTTTCTTGAACAGGAAGTGCTATGAGCCTTCTGTGCCTCTGCTGTCTTGGCCCATGCGAAAGCTGACGTCCTTGCGGGCGCTTCCCCTCGCTGGAGGTTCTCCCTGAAGTTCCCTTGATGTGAGGGGATGTATCTGTCCTCAGCCCCATAGGGAGGCTACACCCACCTCTAGCTTCCTTCTGCTGTGATTCCCTCGCACCCCACCCACCGCTCAGTCCAATTCATCCCACGCAGACATGTCTCCTATGTGGCCCATGTCAGGCCGGTGGGAAACACTGCGTCCTGGTGCTGACCCCAACATGGCCCTCCTCTCTCTGGCAGCCTCAGGCCTCTGAAGCTTCCCACTTGTCAGTGAAAGCTCTCTTCAAGCCCTGCTTTAAATTGAGGGTAGCAGAACCCTCACCCCAGTCCTCAGAAGAAAACTGAAGAAGAAACCAATTCGAGCATCCTCTCTCTCCCCTCTCTCGATCCGTTTCTGTTCTCAAACTGGCAAGGGGTTCACGAGCTTACGATACTTCTCAGTTACTCCCTATGGAAGTTCCACATCTAATGACCTGGCTTTGGAGTTTTATCTTTTGTAGTCTGGCATCATTATCTTTTATATTTTGGAGAACACAAACATTTAGACCATGACGTGTATGTATGTATGTCCACATATCCTGTTACATATTATACACACATGCATATATCCATGTACAAATGCTACATGTATTCCCCACCCCCGTCCACTGAGAGGACCTGAGAGTAGTGATGCCCCCAAAGCAAAGAGCAAAGCTAGAGCACAGATCTTGGCTTTTGAATATCATTTTCCACTAAGAGGAACCAGAATCCTTGCAAAAATGGCCATTTCCAGATGTAGAGTGGAGAAAGTGTAAGAGGAACCTAGAACGTCTTGTGCCAAAAAGCAAGGGGTACTCAAACAATGATGAGGACATATCCAAAGGACAAAAAGACAGCTTGAATGAGTTCCCACTGGCCAAACAGGGGACAACATGTCATTAAAGTTAATACTATGGATTCCAACTAAACCTTTGAATAAAATAGGAAGCTATGATTCCATACTGATATACAAGGTCAGATAATTATGTTCACGAATTTATCCTAGAAAAAGTGCTACATGCCTCATTGCTGAATATCACTATGGTCACCTTCGAAGTCCTCCCCTTGGGAAGCTATGCACTGACACCAGCGCCTAGTCCATGCTTCAAAGCAGTTTTGGAACTTTTTCTGGAATGGCCATCAGAGCTGTCGTCGTATTACCCTTGATGTCCTGAATGTCATCAAAATGTCTTCCTTTCAATATTTCCTTTATTTCTGAGTAAAGAAAGAAGTCATTGGGGGCCAGATCAGGTGAGTAGGGAGGGTGTTCCAATACAGTTATTTGTTTACTGGCTAAAAACTCCCTCACAGACAGTGCCCTGTGAGCTGGTGCATTGTCGTGATGCAAGAGCCATGAATTGTTGATGAAAAGTTCAGGTCATTTTCATCCAACTTTTTCATGCAGACTTTTTTTAGCACTTCCAAATGGTAAACTTGGTTAACTGTTTTTCCAGTTGATACAAATTCATAATGAACAATCTCTCTGATATCAAAAAAAGTTAGCAACATCGTTGCAACAAGTTCGCCAACTTAATTGTCCGACCTCCTAAAAAAATAAATTGAAAGTTTGATGAGGAATTGGAGGCACAAAGTACCTCCCCACAAAATGCTTATTACTGACCAAAGGGGAAAAATGTCTTTACACTGAAGGAGCCTGGGAGATACCACCTTAATCAAGTGATTAAAGTGAAAGTATCAGTAATAGGAAACACCGAAACTGTGGCCCATCTGATAGGATACAATGAAAACATAGTGTCACTTCTGTGATATTCCTGGAAAGATATTTAACCTGAATCTAATCATGAGGAAACACCAGACTGAGGGACATTATACAAAATAACTGACCTGTAATCTTCAAAAGCGCCAAGATCATGCAAGTCAAGGAAAGACAGAACAACTGCTTCATTCAGAAGGAAACAAAAGAGATAACTAAAGGCAATTTGTGATTCTGAATGGGATCCTTTGGCTTCAAAGGACATTATTGGGACAACTGGTGAAACTTGTATGGAGTTTGAGGATTAGATGTCAGTAACAGATCCATTTAATTTCCTGATTTTGATGCCTGTGTTGTGGTTTTGTAGGAGAATGTCCTTATTTTTAGGAATTACACACTAAAGTATTTGTAGGTGATTGGCTATCAGGTTGGCAAGTTACTCTCAGGTAGTTCTTTGTACTGAAATCCAACTTTTCTTTCTCTAAGTTTGTGATTTTAAAATTAAAAAAATACACAATGAATTCTATTTACATATATGAATGAAATGTCCCTAAATCTATGGTATGCATGGTTACACGCTACATATTTATTTTATCTGTGCACAATAGTGTGTAAATACACCATATATGTAAATATGTAGGTCTGGGACCTGAAAGCAGCCCTAGACCCCGCGCTTCCTGAATGGGAGGCTACAGACCCTGAGTGCGAAGGTGGTTCCAGGGACACAGGCCAGCCGAGGGAGGCTGGGCCCCTCACCATAACACCTAACCACCCTGTTACCAGGTAATGGCTTCCAAACATTCTAGGAAATTCCCAAGTCAGACATTCAAGATTTCCAATATTCTTGTCCCACTGTCTTCAGAAATAATTGAAATCCCAGAAATTTTCCTATTTCGAGATGTATCAGGCACGTCACAGAGAGCTTTGTGCCCCCGAGAGCACACTCACCCGGCCTGGTGGTTCTCAGTCAGACAGAGGCGGGTTTTGAGTTTCAGCTCCACCATGTTCGAGGCTCAGTTCCTTCACATGTAAGGTCAGAAGAGGACAACGGCTTCTTCCCAGGGCTGTGGTGGGGATAAAGTCACGTAACGCACACCCTGGGCCTGCTGAGTGACATGGTCAATGAACAGAAACTGTTTTTCTTTATCAGTTATAAGTCTGTGTTTCCTTGTTTTGATTCCAGAAATGTGGTCACAATTTTGATAAAAGTAAAAAGTCCCGAGAAAGCCAGTCTGGGGCTGGGCACTGAGGTGTGCTCTGTTTTTAGCCAGGGTGGACTTTGGACTCCAGCAAGGTTTTATGAGACCTGCTTTATGGCCCCAGACTGCTTTCTGGTGCAGAGTGAAGGGAGACTGGTGGGGTGAGGGGAGAATGGTGGGGTGAGGGGAGAATGGTGGGGTGAGGTGAAGGCGGGGTGAGGGGAGAATGCAGGGGTAGGATAAAGGTTGGTATCAGGGAACAAGAAGTTGAAGGAAAGCTTTTCAGAAGTGGCACTGTTCTAGTTAGGTACCTTTATCCCTTTGCTTTGGAGGGATTTCTGGTAGAACGGTTGAATAAACCCAATCCATATTCAATAATATACATTGAACACCACCTGTGTAGCAATGGCGGATAAAGAAGAAAGAGACACAGTCCCAGCCCACCAGTGCTCACAATCTAGTGGGGGAAGGAAGGTAGCCCCACTAGGTTTCCTTCTCGCTGGACATGGCTTCTTGTTGACTGAATCTACTGAGCGTCACCCACCGCCAAGCCCTCAGGGAGGCCCTAGGGGAGGACTGGCTGAGTAGGTGTGGCTTGGGCTACAAGGAACTCCCTGTACTAGAGGAGACAGACCTGAAATCAACCCTTGCCAATCACTGGGTGGGATAAAGGTATGATGACAGAGCATTCCTTTACAGAATACAGGGTGAGGAGAAGAACCTCCTAACCTTCTGAATGAAATAGGAAACTGACTCCATAGTGATATAATACTTTATGACACTTTATGAGGGATAGGAGGCACAAAGTACCTCCCCCTACGCTTCACAGAGCTGACATGAGGGAGGGTCTTGAAGAATGATAAGGAGAAGGGATGTGATTACAGGCAGAAGGAAGCACTTGTCCGTCACCCAAGGGCGTGGAAAGCTAGGTGGTTGCAGGGCCTGAGGTGGGGAGCCTGGGCCAGGAGGGTGGGGGATGAGGCTGGAGAGCTGGGTTGGCTCCAGTACAACAAGGACCTTGTTGGCTTCACTCAGAAATTCAGATGTGACCATGTGGGCAGTGAGGAACCACTGAAGGGTGAACAGCAAACAGGGTGATCTGATTTGCATTTGAAAAAGATCATACTGCTTGTCCCATGGGGGATAACGGATCAGGTGGGGGCAAAACCGGAGACTGGGTGAACCACCTAAGGCTGCCACTCCTCTCCTGGAAGAAATGGTGGTGTCCCAAGCCACCGTAGTAGCGGGTGGGATAAACTGGGGTGGATAGTTTGGGGTTCGTCTAAAAGGCAGGCCTGAAATGACTAGGTGGTGCTGGTGTGGAAGAGGGTGGTACTGAACTTTCTCGTCTGTGTGGATGAGTGGATGGTGGTGGTGCCTTTACTGGAATTAGGTAGCACAGAAAGGGCGGATTCGGTGCAGGCTAACCAACGAGCTTGGTTTTATATATGTTGACGTGCCCTAAGGATGTCTATGCAGAGATGAAAGGTAAATCGGTGGAAATAGGGGTTTGTGGCTGAAAAAAAGCAGGTGCTCACCACGTAATAGTCGTACAGGTGATGGCTGAGTCACAGGACGTTTGCAGGAAGGGGATGAAATGGAGATAGTGCAGCCAAAGAAGACAGGAAGTGGCAGGAGCCAGAAGGGGGGTGGCAAGGAACACCCAGTGGGAATGAAATGCTTCGGATTGAGGGGTGCGTCACGGTGGCAGGTGATGTACACATTAAATGAACTTACAGGCTACAAACCATGCACCAGAGAAGCAAGCAGTCGTGGGGGAGCCCAATGAGAAGTGGCAGGTGAATTGTGGGGGCTGATACTAGCTTTTAGTAGATTAAGAAGCCCTGGGAATGGGGAGTGGAGACTATTTCTTTAAGAAACTTGGTGAAGGGAGAGAGGAGTAGAGAGTTGAGGAAAGGCGGGGTCCAAAAAAGTGGGTTTAGGATAGTACAAGTGTAGACAGCTGTGTGCGCAGAAACAAATCCATGGGAAAACAGGCACAGGACTCGATGACTGACGAGAAGCAAGCTCTCAGAAGAGGCGGTGAGAAGTGGGCATAGATGGAGGGTCTGTGTTGGACAGGGCGATGGGGAGAAGTAAGAAGGGGAAGAGGAGGGAGCAGCTAAGTGAGCTCAAGCCTGAATAGGCGTCTCAGTGCCCGGTGGAGGAAGAGCTCTTGGGGAGGGAGCTCCAGGAGAAGGGGATGTTTTCCTCGGCCTTGTTACAAGGGACATTTACTACCCAAGGCCCAGGCTTCTGGGGACGCTGTCTCATCAGCTGGGCCTGTGGGCCTGGCACAGGTGCAGTGAGCATCTGGCCTGACCCAAGGTTGTGTCAGGGCAGGGTAGCATGGGCAAGGGCCAGGGTTAGGGGGCAGAGACTGCCTATGTGAAGCTCTTCAGGGATTTGGAGGAGGCAGGGGGAGGCCATGTGTGTGCTCAGAACTCAGCACCCGCGGAGGGGTTACTCACTGCTGACTCAGACCCAGGTGCTCATTTGCATGCTATTCATGTCAAGCCAAACTGAGCAGGAACACCTCATCCCCTCTTCCAACAGAACCACCCAGATCTTCCCAGTGCTCCTGCTGTGGGGCTGAGTCTCTCTGACCTAGAAATATTTCCACTTCAGAGGGCTCTACTCAATCATGCCCACATGGCTGTCGGGGAAGCTGTGCTGAGAAAACAATACTCAGGAAGTTCCTTTCCTCTCTAAGAATACTGAGGTGAGTTTTAATTTTGGCTTAAATGCTCAGAGCACAGCCCTTACTGCTGCCACACAAGGTAAAGACAATTAAGTTCGCAAACTCATCCTAGAAAAAGTGCTACACACCTCACTGCTGAATATCACTATGGTCACCTTCAAAGTCCTCCCCTTGGGAAGCTATGCACCGACGCCAGTGCCTAATCCACCCTTCAAAGCAATTTTGGAACTCTTTTTCTGGAATGGCCATCAGAGCTGTCGTTGTATTACCCTTAATGTCCTGAATGTCATCAAAACGTCTTCCAATATTTCCTTTATCTTCAGGTAAAGAAAGAAGTCATTGGGGGCCAGATCAGGTGAGTAGGGAGGGTGTTCTAATACAGTTATTTGTTTACTGGCTAAAACCTCCCCACAGACAGTGCCTTGTGAGCTGGTGCATTGTCGTGATGCAAGAGCCATGAATTGTTGGTGAAAAGTTCAGGTCGTCTAACTTTTTCACACAGCCTTGTCAGCACTTCCAAATAGCAAACTTGGTTAACTGTTTGTCCAGTTGATACAAATTCATGACAAATAATCCCTCATATCAAAAAGGTTAGCAACATCGTTGCAACAAGTTTGTGAACTTAATTGTCAGACCTCGTATTCTATTATATTTTTGTCCTCTCTCTCCTCCCACTGGAATGGAATCCCTATGAGGATGAAGCATTGTTTTTTAACCCTGTGCCTAGAACAGTGCCTGACATATACTAAGTGCTCATTAAACACATTAAATAACTGAAGGCCCCATTTTAAGCTCTTTATCTAAACCTTACAACTATAGGCATTTAACAGTTTAGGAAAGGAAGATTCTGAGAGGTTAAATATTTCCTCCAGGTTAATCCAACTGGAGGTGAAGCGAATGCCCCCTTAGTGTCAAGCTGGGCTTCCCATATGTTATGCAATAATTCAGAATCTACTTTAGTAGTTTGTTAGGAAATCATTCCTGTGAAATTGATTCATACTAACTGAACTCTGATCATCATCTTTTGGTCAAGAACATCCTCGACCAAAAAAAGCAAATGTACCGATTTATATTCAAATATAAATAGCTGCCAAGGAGCTGAAATGCTCTGACCAGCTGGACAGCTAGTCTTTCCCCAATAGGAGAGGTCTACTGAGGAAGCCAGACCAACATCCCCAGCTTGGTTAGGAGAGTCGAGGATTCACAGGGAGCCCATGAACCGCTCGCTCTGTGACCTGGATGCCCAGAAGAGCCAAGAGGACCAACAACGCACTGCTGCCACTCTCCAGCTCAGCAAGAGAGCCAGCCACCAGCCGTCAGCCTTCTTGGGTCCTTCTAGCTTTTCCTTTAAGGAAAAAAATACTTGAACAACTGAATGGGCCTCTTCCATTCCTACATGTGGTTTTCACTGATTGTCTTAGGTTTCTTGCTGACTAGGGGAAAACCTAAGCATAGAGGAAGTCATCTAGCAACAGTTCTGACCAGAGTCTGGGTGTCATACAGGGTCTCTGGTCCCGCTCCCCGCACAAGAATGCAGGATAAGGCGAGGCGAAAAGGAACACCCACGGAGCCATGGATAGGGGAGTCACACCACTACATTCTCGATGGTGGCTGGGTTGGAGACACAGGAAGCAAACATCCGCCAGTACCCCAACAAGGGGTCTTCCTGCACCCCAGTCTCACTGGTGGCCGGGCGAGACACAGGAAGTAGGATCCACATGATCCGCAATCCGCCGCCCGTACTTGCTAACTGCAATCCGCAGTCCGCTTCTCTGGCAACCAACCAACCAACCAACCAACCCCCTAGCGTAACCATGGCAGTTATATTAGTGGTCAATGGCTCACTGGTTACAGCTAACGGCCAACCAGAGTCAGACGGCCAACTAGCCACAGCTGATGGCCATCCAGTCACAGTTGATGGCCATTTACTACCTGAGCCAGCACCTTTCCACATGAGGCCGAGAGCCTAGAAACTGCTTGCTGGGGCTCTGTCCCCACACTCCACCCCCTAGGGTCTTGCCTCACAATCTATGTAAGAAGCATCTTCCGCGAAGGGCCCTGTGTCAGGAACCCAGCTCACGAAAAAAAGTTTCAGTCCCATTCAAGTAATTGCCCAGGGGGTGTCCCTTGATGTCCACTTACTTTCTGGCACAGCCAGAGCTCCCAGGGCATAGCCAGGGTTCTCACACATTCTCGCTGGCGGCCAGGCAAGACACAGGAAGCAAACATCTGTCAGTTCCACTACATGGTGGTACATTCCCAAGCAAACAATCAAACGGTCCATTAAATCACGGATGGAAGGCAGTTCCCCACAGACCACAGTCATTCACCAGGGCTGTGAGTTGGCCTCACAGTGTGTGCCCTCTCTGCAGGGTGAGGGCTCCAAGTCCTCCCCAACCTGGGGGTGAGGGACGACCCGATCTCACCCACATCCTCCCCCAAGGAGTCAGCAAGCGTCTCCTCCTGGGACTACAAGTCCTGCATCTGGGCTGCCTCATTCAGCAAGTACTTCCCAGCCCACAAGGCTGCAATGACCTTCGCTTTCTCTGGCCTATGCTGGTTGGAAAACCGTCCACACCCTCCCACCCCTCCACGGGGGTCCAGCTCCCGAGAACAGTGGTTACTGGGTACCACACATTGTGCGGGGGCACACATCCTCCTGCCCAGAGTCAGACACCATTCTTACCTGGCTGGAATCCTGCTCGCCGTGCCAGGCGACTGATTGGGTGGAGGCCTCGGTGTAAAATGTCCACAACTAGGAGCCCATGGCAGCAGCAGACCACCAAAAGGAAGATGATGCTTGCTTTGGCCAATAGGGCGGCGTGCCATCTGGAGGCTCGAGAGACCCACAAATTCACTGAGGGGTCACGTTTCTCCCAAGCAGATTGCATTTCCTGTTCCCAGCCCCACTCCTCACGGACTTCCTGAGACTGAGTGTTCATACGCACAAACTGCTTCACTGCCCTTCGAAGAGTTCTGGCGAGCACCATATCCTGCTCGTGAAACTGAGCTTTCATATGTACAAACTGCTCCATTACCCCGTTGGGGATCCTGGCCGCACCATACCCTGCTCGCTGCGCCATGTCATGCAGGAACTCTGGTTCTGCTCCCCACACCAGAACGCAGGATACGGTGAGGCCCAAAAGAAACACCCACGGAGCCGTAGATAGGGGCGTCATGCCACTAGTCTCGCTGCCGGCTGGGTTGGAGACACAGGAAGCAGCAGCCACACGATCCGCAGTCTGCTGTCTGCTTCTCTGCCTTGTCAACCAACCCACCAATGTAGCCATGACAGTTATATCAGTGGCTAATGGCTAACCAGTAACACCTGATGGCCAACTAAGTCACAGCTGATGGCCATCTACTACCGGAGCCAGCGCCTTTCCACATGAGGCCGAGAGTCTGGAAGCTGCTCCCTGGGACTCTGACCCCACACTGGGGAAGACCACAATGAAAACAGGCTTTTGTTTGGGTCCCTGTTCGCTTCAGCCACTGTGTGTGGGGGGGTGTATGTGTCCTGCCTGTGGCCTAAATTTGGAGGGGGAGGGGTGTCTGTCTTATAGTCCTCTGTTTCCTGCAGCTACAGAGCCTGGGCTTGAAACCACGGGGCTTAGTAGGATGAGGGAGGTGTCATCAAAACCACTTTGGGGAGGAAACACCGTTCCCCCTTTGGGGGGAAGGCTTGGTCAGCATCACTGCTTGTGATGTGGGCAGTCCAAGAATCAGAGAAGAATCCAGGCCTCTGAGAGTTTTTCTGGCAAGTGGAGTCCCTTAGCTGTTAGTACTGACCAAGGCAGGACTTTGCTTTCTTTCTACTATAGGCACACCTCGTTTTATTGTCCTTCGCTTTATCGTGCTTCACAGTTGTAGAGTTTTTTTTCACAAATCAAAGGCAAGACTCTCCATCAGTAAAAAGATTACAACTCGCTTTACTGTGATACTTTATTGCAGTGGTCTGGAACTGAACCCACGGTATCTCTGAGCATGCCTGTACTCCACAGCTTATTTTTAAGAACAGAAAAAAAAGATCCAATTCCCAGTGCCTGAGCCAGAGTAGAGTAACCACCAACAAAACAGCTGTTAACATGTTAAGATGGCTGACGCTCGGTTCTATTAATGGCTTTAGTCAAGTTAAAGTCCTGGCAGGGGAGAAATTCTGGCTGGCTTAGCAAGGAGAGAAATTTCCGAGGTAGCCACCACAGATGGTAGCAGATGTCGTGAGCACAGAGCAGAAGCCACCAGGGACTTTGCCGTCTTTAGAGCTAAGCAAAAAAGCAGATAATATTCAGCCAAGCCAACTGCCGATCAGACTCCCCAGAAAGCTCAGGAAGCCAGGGAGAGTGTAAAAGTTTCTTTAATTAACAGCTTTCCATTCTCTTCATCCACAAATCTGTTGGCCTATGTCTCTTCAAAGATCTAGGAGGTCAGCTTCAGGTAACTATCCTTACCACAATGCCAGTGGTGCAAAGGTGTGAATGCACAATTTACAACGACAGTATTGACTGCTTTGGTCCTAGGGTGAAAAGTGACCCCTTCTAGGGGGTCGGGACAGGGTGAAAAAGGTGAAGGGATTAAGTACAAATTAGTAGTCATAAAACAGTCACAGGGATGTGAAGTACAGCATAGGGAATACAGTCAGTAATATTGTAATAACTGTGTATGGTGTTAGGGGGACACTAGACTTACTGGGAGGATCACTTTGTACGTTATATAAATGTCTAATCACTATGCTGTACACCTGAAACTAATATAATACTGTCAACTGTAATTGAAAAAATAAGTCAGTGACCTTTTCTAGGTTTCCAGGAGAGTCACTTACCTGGCAGGAGCTGAGAACGACTGAGTGACTAAAAGCCAATCACTTAATCCCTCCTACTGCAGCGCCAGGGCACTGGTTCCCAGTAGGTTCCAAAGTCACACGAGCGGGGGCTGAAGGTTACCGCTGCATGGTGCTGCCAGTTATTTAACCCCAGCTTCCTCGTGTGTTAAGCCAGATAATAGTGCCTTCTTACTGCGTGTTAGAACACTTACATTGGCTATTGCATGCAAAGCATATGGCACAAAGCATCGGATACAGTAAATGCTCAAAGAATGGTAGCTGTCATCCCCATCTATGAAAGCCCAGAAAGGGGCTGTTCGGTATCACCATGTCCTTCTGTGTCCAATTTCTACCTCTCCTGGTCATACCTGCTGGCAGGTAACTTCCTCCCCACTGGGGCCTGAAGGACGGGCTGGGCTGCATATCACATACGCACGCACACACATACACACACACACACACACACACACGCACACCGACAACTTTTTATGAAATTAGTTTAAAAGCTGATAGGAGGAAGGGACGACTAGGCAGAGCAGAGGATTTTTAGGTGTGAAACCATTCTGTGATACCATATGGTGGATACATGTCATCATACATTTGTCCAAAGCCAGTGCCCAAGAGTGAACCCTAATGTAAACTACAGACTTGGGGTGATAAAGTGTTAATGCACGTACCTTAATTATAATAAGTATACCCTCTGCGGGGGTTGTTGATAGTAGGGAAGATGGCATGTGTGGGTACAGGGGTGGACAGGAAATCTCTGCAGCTTCCCATCCAGTCCTCTGTGAAGCTAAAACTGCTCTAAAACATAAAGTCTGTTAAAGAATTGACACACATACACAAACAAGTCTGCCATTGATATCAGCTCTGACAAATGTGAAAATTTAACAAATCTAGCTTTTTATTTAACATCAAAGCTAACATCAAGTGTTTCTTTTAAAAAATAATGGCACCTGCTTTGAATGGGGCAAAGATCTACAGATAATTTGCAATTTTAGGCTGACATGAAACTATATGGTAGCCCACAAAATGGAAATTCTGCAACAGATCTCACAGTAAACATTTCCAGTTTTTACTTTCAGAACCACTAACTACTGTCTAAACACAGAGCACGTTTTCTTGAGAGATTTCTCTTAGGACAATCATAGCAATACATGCTTTAAATACATAAATTAAAATTGCAACACATAAATCATTGGTGAAACAATCCAGGTATATTACTTCCTAGCTCCTGATAAGCAGAGAACTGTACTGACTTTAGAAAGTTATAGATTAGTTCTGCTTTGTATCTCATCGGTTATCAAATTCTTATTAACTGTACCTTTTTTTTTTTTTGGCTTCGTTACTACTTCTGATGTAAACAGGCCAATCTCATTGTTTTCGGTGACTTATCTTTTTAGACCAAGTCTTTCCTTAGCATATGTGCTAAACCTCTTGAAGTACCTCTCTCCAGATAAAGCCTTGAATTTTAAATAATGCCACTTTGTCCTACCACTGGTTCCTCAAAATTACAGAAATATGTAAAACTATTTAATCACATATGTTCACATTAATAAGTATTATTCAATTTTTTTCCAAACCAATACAACTATATTTGGATTCAACACAAAAAAGTTCCCATTCAATGCAAAATAATTTGGTATTTAAAATCCAAACAAAAAGGACAAAAGTAATTAGTTGCCCAAGGGAAGCTAGTTCCTGATATGCTAGAGGAATGTCGGGGCAATTGCCCCACACAGTGGAGCAATATTTCAATGAAAAGAAGAATGACAAAGCAGAAGGGCTAAAATCAGACGAATGCTAATTGACAGACAGGGATACAGCATTATGGGCTGAAATGAAAAGAGGACGGGTGTAGAAGATTTCAGTTTATCAAGAGATCACAGCGATTATATAAGTAAAACCACTGATGGTACACGGCAGAAACTTGGGACTAATCCTTTCATGGCTCAAAATCAGCAAGGGAGCACCTGTATTTACTGCATCATTGTGGGTTTGAATTCCTTTTTGTGGGGGAAAGGAAGGGTATTTTGTTCTGGTTTAATCATACTCAAAAATATATGCTGCAAATAACCGATTCAAAACCCACAAGAGAGTATTTTTTGGTTTTTGTTTTGTCCTCAGCAAACTATCATCCTTGTGATCATGAAAATAACAGGTCACCAAAAAATCCAGTGCCAGAATGCAATGTCCAGCATTTAAAATCATTAAGTTCACTGAATGAGCAGGTGCTTACCATCTCACAACAGTTTTTCTTCTTTAGAATGTATGCACAAGATGTTTACTACCAATGCAAGGTGGGGAAAGGGATTCGTTGACTTAATTATAAATATTCAATTCCCGGATATGTCGTAGCTGGATCACTATTTTTAATTGTATAATTATAAAATTTTATTTACTCACCTTACGCAGTGAAGAAAACAAGCAGTGGGAGAATTTATTCTTTAAGAAGAGTCAGTAATAAACTACTGAGAGTAAAAGTCTCCTTGGAGTATATCATCTTATCAAAACGTTTCAACAAAACTCTAATACGTCGTGTAGGTTGGGCATATCCAAGTGAAAACAAGATTATCTGATGTCTAATGACAATCACGGAAAGTATGAATTCTGCAAAAAGAATTCGCGATCAGGTGTGATTTAGACCCTACAGTGTTTCAGAGCAGAGCCCGTTTCTAGCAGCTTGTTAACCGCTCCTGAGCATGCTGCTTCCCACTTCTCACACTGAGGAGGAGACACACTGACTGCAGGTCTGGGAAGTGTCAAAGCCGACGTGCTAGGCTGACCCCCAGGTGGACTGTGGTGGCTGGAGGAAAAGGCCAAGTCTTCTGAGATCCTCCCAGAGCCCTTTCCTCAACGGCTGGAGCGCTCACCCATTCTAAGCTAATAGCAGCATCTATACCCACCCTAACCCCTGGCATGTCCAAAGTGCCTCACAAAGATTCACAGAAATCAAGAGGAGCCCACCCAGGACCCAGCTTCACGCAAGGGTGTAAGTTACACCCAGCTTCAGCCCACAGAGAGAGGCATGCTGGCCATTAAAATACAAAAGCAAAGGAAGCACACACCGTTCTTCCTTCCTTCCTTCCCTGGGCCTGGAACCTGCTTCTGTCCCCTGGATTTGATGGACCACCGCGTATTTATAGCCAACTTGGGAGACCAAGGGAGAGACCGACAGCGAAGGGGGACATAGCCATGAGATGCGGGTGGGACAAGGAACTCCCTCTTCTCGGAACCCAAAACACTTTTTAGCCAATGATTTCACAAATTCATGTTTATTGTTTTTAAAAAGCTCGAGTCTGGAATTAGATAATGGTGATAGTTGTACAAGTTTGTGAATTGATTAAAATCACTGATTTATAAACTTGAACAAAGTTTGAGTTGGATGAGTCTCACACACGCACTGCACTTGTACCAAAAAAGCTTGACTACTCCAATGCCACAACCCATGTCACACTGTCACATTGTTTCAGGAGGTTTCCCTAAGAGCAGCTGTTTGCAGAATATTGCACTTAATTTACATCCAGGAGACTTGATGCTTTTTGGAAGAAAATAGACAGTAACATGCCTATTTTCGCCTTCAGATAATGGAGTGGGTGTGGGAGGAGGGGCTGGACAGCAGTTTCCATTAAATTCTTCTGTGTCTTCCTTTTATGTACACAGAGGAACAGATTTAAAGGAAAGTATCATCTGGGCTGAAGACAGTGAATGGCATCCCCAAAACAGGCCAGATGTTAGCTTTTGAATGCTTTGACCTCATGGAAATGTGGCCACTCTGTTACGGTAGAACTTATCTTCAGTGAGGTCCTGAGTGAGATGGTAACTGTGGCTCAGACACTGGATCTAACTCATTTTACTCTGGCTGGTCTTTCAGGGTCCTAAGAGGACCCTCTCTGTCATCCCCGTGAACTGCCCCCACTGATCCAGCAGCCATCCAATTAAATCACAGGTCGTATTTTCCTCCTGCTTCCAGTGTTCTTACCTTAGTGTACTTTAGCTTTATAAATGAGGCTTCTGTTGTCTTTCTTAAAGGGAGAAAACAACAACACTGCATCATGACCATCATGCATTTTCACTGACTGAGTAGGCTTCGCAATCCCTCACAGACCTGGGAATGAAGCCAATTACATCCCCAAAGGGGGTTTATCACAATTAAGATTTGTTGAAACACAAACCTCCGGAGTCGTGCTTACAGGACCCCAAATTAATATAAAAATCACAGTCTGATGAGGGATTTGGAAGCATTTCTACATGCTTCAAAGGCTGAGCCTTCAACAGCCAGGTAAGACGAAATCAGGTGTCCAATTCTCCGAGTTGGCAAAAGCCCATTCACACTTCCTCGTGTCTTACCGTTTAAAGTGCAACAGAACAACTAAGTTACGCTTTGAATGGAAAAACAGGTGTGTAGTAAGATTTCCATGTGACAGAGAGTCACACACTGGGCACTAAGGGACCTGTGGGACAGCGGCTGGATTACATGGGATTTACTGTATTTCCACAGGCCACGAGTGCTCACCAAGGCCAGTGCCCGCGCTTCTCCCCCTCCCTGATTCGTGCCACATCCTGGGTGCTTACAAGACTCAGGGAAAATGCAACCACTAACAATAGTGAGCTCCATTTTGATAGATTTGAGAGAGAAAGAGGTTTAAGTTCCCTTTTCTTCTGGATCACTAATTAATTATGCCAAATGCTCAATAACCAGAGGTCTACCACACTGGACGAGTCAGGTGGGCAGAAAATCTGGTCTGATTAAGGCAGTGAGCAACGTGGGGAGAGCTTAGAAACAGATTCACGTTAACCGGGTCTAGGGACTGAGCTGGCAACTGTTACCGAGTTAAGAGAGGTGTAGTTATTTACAACGCACGGTCCCAGTCTTTCGGGCCATCTTCAATCGGCACAACTGTTCATTTTCAAATTTGGTAGTATGCGCAGTTTTCTGTAAAATAAAAACCTGAAAGAACCTGAAGGCAGGGACCAGTGGCTTCATCTGGGTATTATTATTCTTTCTATGGCACACAGAATATGGTCCCAGTTTTTACAAAATATCGCCAGGAGAGTCACAGCAAAGAAGGTGCCAAGGATGTGGAAGCGGCTCTTCATCATGGGCGAGACGAACTTGGCGATGGTGGACACGCACACCAGGATGACGGTCATGAAGGCCAGGACCACGTTGATGCACTTGCCCAGCAGGACCTTGGCGTTCACCGTGTCCGTCTGCAGGGCTTGCTGCTCTTGCTGGTGGAGCTCCAGCTTAGAAATGCGCGTCTGGCAGGATTCCAAGGCTTCCTGTGGGCAAGAGGGAGAGTGAGGATCAAACGCTGTGAGGCCACCGGCTACCCGTGCGCGCTTGCCGCCTGCGCGCGGCACCGCCAGCTCCGAACACCGGCTGCCCATGCAGCTCCACACAGCCCGTCTGACCGTGATAACGACGATGACGATGGACAAAGAAGTCAAATGAGAATCCCAAGGCTCATGTTATCCTGTGATTCAGAACACGTGTGTACTACCATAAACTGCAATCAATGAGGAATTATGGGTAAGCATTTTGACTCCACCTACATATAAAATAAAGTGCATAAAATACTGGCATCTATTGGTACCACAAGGGCAAACCAGAGGAGGGGTGGGGTTCAGGACAGTGGTCTACTCCCAGCCATAGAGTAGGTGACATCTCCAATCGCGAGCCCTTCTTTCGCTGCTCTCAGTCTGTGTATCCTTTTACAGACTGGCGGAGCACGGAGGGACAAAGGTGGAAAAGGACAGCTGCTTCCACCTGTGCTGTGAATGCTGTCACTCAGGACGCCATCTAAGGCAACGTATTCTCCCCAGAACTTGTTCTTTCCAAGGCTTCAATGACTAGGACAGAGATGATCCCAAGTGTACCTCTAGCCTAGCGGTGTCTCCTGAGATCGACTCTGTATCTACAGGCCTCCATTTCAGCTTCTTAAAAGCACCTCAAAAGCAACATGTCCAAATGTGGCCTCAAGTACTGTACCTTCTCCCTCACCGGCCATGAACCCCGTCCCCCTTCCTGTTCCTTTTCTCAGAAAACAGCACCCATCTGACCGGTTCCTCAGAGCAAACACCTGCGGGCCATTCCGGGCCAGCCCTCTCAGCAATACCCTCACCCAACCCCGGCAACGCCACATCCAGCGTCTATCTCAGCCGGTCCACTTCTCCCCCGTCCCAGTCTGCACCCCAATCCAAGTCACCAGGTCTCCTGCCTGCCTGCAGTAACTTTCCACTGATTTCTTCACACACCCTCTTGATCTTCAGCCCCAAGAATCCACTTTCCTATAGCTGCCCAAGTGATCTTTGAAAGACGCATATCTGATGTCACTCCTTTTTGTAAGACCTTTTAAATCTTAAACATGGCTCAGGCCTAGCCACTCTCTCTTGCCTCACTTAATGCCAGCCTTTGCCTACCTCACTCACTGTGTTCTGGCCAGACTGGCTTTTTAAGGTTCTGAAAAGGAGCAAGTTTGGGGCCTTTGCACGTGCAGTGTACTGAGTCTAAAATATCTGCCTCCCCACTACCCCCCTCTTCACCTTCGGATCTCCCATTCATCTTTCAGGTCTCACATCGATTAGGACATCGTGAGGGAAGCCTTCCTGGACCCAACAGACCACGCCAAGTCTCCCTCTAACCCTCCTCCCCAGTCAAGGAACCACAGCTGCAGGAGGGTAAGGACTTGGCCCATTAGGCTGCTGTCCTCAGCACAGAGCCAGTGCCGGCCAGGCAGCAGGTGCTACATACGGGCTGAGTGCTCACGAGACTGGGTTATGGGGCATGAGGCCCGACAGAGAAAAACCTTTAGTTTCTTGGAAGACAAAGACCTAAGAAGAGGCAGTACAATGAGCCCCTTTTAGTTCATAGCTTATTATCTAACTTATTCGCCAATTATGTGTTTGCGCAATTAAAATACAGTCATCTTTTCATGGTTTAAATGGCTCCAACATGATTTGCTTTTCTTCTGCTGAATATACTCTGTGGGCCGAAGAACAGGGTTCACTGTTCTATAGTAATGTTCATTCAATATACGGGCTACCAACACAAACGGTAAAACTTCATGTCTTCACATTCTAAAAAGTGCTGGCTTTCTACAAGGACAGATAAGCGCCCCAGAAATCATGCATTCTTTTCAGGACATGGCATGGAGGTGACAGAATAAGACAAAAGATCAACATTTTAGGTAAATTCATTCATCTTTGGGTAGATGAATGACGTATATAAATAAACTGACCCTAGTATTGCCGTCAATTTTTTTTACCGAAAGAAAAGCCCAAGAAGTTTACTCAATGAATTGTACAGAATTTTAGTCACAACAGCCACCAGGAGATACTTCAGCCCCACAGTCTTTAGTATGACACTTCATTGGGTCCAGTATTTAACTTATTGGGGATAAAGACAGAGGACAGGATTATCTTTAAACTCTTTTAATCGGGAATTCAGGGTGAAAAAACCCCCCAACTCATCTGCCTAAAACAACAACAAGCCCTGAATCCCTCTGGGCCTAGCCAAGTCTCATCTACACTAGCCCACCCCCTTGCATAATCCTGCCTATGAGAACAAAAGACACAAGAAGTAAGGACAAAGTTGAGCAGGCTCAATTGCTAAAAGCCCTGAGAAATAAGGCTACTCACCAATACAATAAAAAGAATGGCCAGCATTTATTTTTTTGTCTGCTTATTGTGCATCAGGCAAAGATTTAAGTACTTTACATTATTATCCCATTTAATCCTCTCAACAACCTTTGGAGGTGGAGCTCATTAATCTTTCCATTTTTTAGATGAGGAAACTGAGGCACAGAGAGCTGACTTGTCCAGGGTCACAGTTAAGCAGTACACCCAGGATTCTAACTGTCCTAACAAGGAAGACCCTCCACTCACTCACAGATGTCCTCGTTGCACTTCTGAACTAGGGATGAAACCAAAAAATACTGACATGAACTCTTCTGAACTTTTAGGCTCCCTACGGGAAGTCCCTTCATTTATCTTACCCATTCATCCCTCAAGTATATTTCTTTAAAAAAGGAAAAACAATTACTAACCCAAACTATCCCCTAAATAAGAAAACAAAATATTTAGAATAATCCAGTGACATCCCAGACATGTTCTAAAACAATGATCTAACAAAACTGACTGCGTGGTTCACCTGGCAACACTTAACATTTAAATGGGTTCACATTTTTCAAGCTAGCCAGTGGTGAAGCTGTCTCCTAACTCAGAGCAGGGGCAGACATGCTCAAGTGTCCTCTGTAGACAAGCGCTGACTACCAGCTCTGCCTGATGGCTTGGCTTCCAAAATTGTCTAAGTTCACAGCTGGGATTACTGTGTTTCCCTGAAAATAAGGCCTACCCCGAAAATAAGCCCCAGTTAAGATCATCAGCCAGATGGACGCATTTAGTGTGTTAACGACGATGTTCCAGAAGAAGATGACATGATTGTATTTTAATAAATGTAGATTGTTGTACATGAAAAAATAACACATCCCCTGAAAATACACCCTAATGC
Source organism: Rhinolophus hipposideros (assembly GCF_964194185.1). NCBI lineage: Eukaryota > Metazoa > Chordata > Mammalia > Chiroptera > Rhinolophidae > Rhinolophus > Rhinolophus hipposideros. The sequence continues at coordinate 86,236,361 of NC_138055.1, forward strand.
GTCTTTTGGAGCAAAAATTAATATAAGACCTGGTCTTATTTTCAGGGAAACACAGTAGCACAGGCTCAGCCCGTGACACAGAGTGAAACAAAACACAAGGAATTGAGACTCCAGCTCACACACTGTGGAAGGAATCTCTCTTTATGTTTCAGTGCTTTCCCTTGTGAAGTGGCGCTGGAGAAAATAGTCACTGGTTACAAAGGGAACTTGTAAAAGTGAAGCTGAACGTTCCTTGAAGGGTACACATTTTTGTTTTTCTAAAAAAGGCCATCAGTCTGTTTTTTTAAAAAAGGCGATCAATGGGAATGTAAACTGGTGCAGCCACTATGGAAAACAGTTTGGTGGTTCCTCAAAAGTTAAAAACAGAACTGCTTTATGACCCAGCAATTCCACTGCTAGGTATGTACTCGAAGGAAATGAAATCAGTATCTAGAAGAGACACCTGCACCCCCATGTTCACTGCAGCACTATTTACAATAGTCAAGGCATAGAAACAACCTAAGTGTGTACTGATGAATGAATAAATAAGGAAAGTGTAGTACATATCCACAATGGAATATTATGCAGCCACGAGAAGGAAGGAGACCCTTCCTTCTCACGTTGTCATTTGTGACAACGTGGATGGATTTTGAGAGAATTATGTTAAGTGAAATAAGTCAGACAGAGGACGACATATACTGTTGTGATCTCATACGTAGAATCTAAAAATCTGAACTCAGAGAAACAGGGAACAGACGGGTGGTTGCCAGAGGAGGGGGGTAGGGGGTGTGGGCAAAATGGGTGAAAGTGGTCCAAAGGTATCAACTTCCCATTAAAAAGGCAAGGTTCATCTTACATTTAACATTTTCTTAAAAATTTGGTTGAGATGGGGAGTGTAGGGTATAGGTGATGGGCTTGGGGGGTAGGTAATACTTATTAACTAAGGCAGAAAGTAATCAGAATATAGGTTCTTCACTCAATAATGACTGTACCATGAGCTAACGGGGTTAATAAGTGGAGAGGAAATGTTTGCTCCATGTGCCCGAAATTCAGGGCTTAAGAGTAATGCACTGTTTGCGAAATGAATTAACGGCTGGGAAGAGCCTGTGTGTCTAGTGACAGACGGAAAGGTACCTGGATATCCCGGGAGCGCTCGCAGGCCTGGTAGGCCACCTTCTCCTCGATGCTGGCCAGCTCCTGTTTCAAGTTGGACGTCTCATGCTGATGCAGGTCCGTCAGGTCATGGAGCTGGTCTTCTAGTCGCTCGTACCTTTGTTAACAAGAGGAGCCGATGCTGAGCATGAGATTTCAGAGGAGTCCTACAGCACATTCTATAATAGAATGACGTCCCTTATATCTCACTGCCACCAATGCCCCTTGGCTTGGTTTTATCGCTTTGGCATACTGTATTTCCAAAAGAAAAATCTAGCTGTAGGGAATATACTTCTGAGTAACACTGAATTCCAGCTCCAGAGAAGACCGGTCTCTAGAGTCCTAACTCTGTCTCCTCACCACTGAGGTTTCGTGCAAAGCAAATCTGGCCTGTCCATGTCAGAGAAAAGGGCTTTTCCAGCGCCTTTGCTGGCTGCAGGACAGACCTCGCCACTGATGCATTCACCACGGCTGGTGAGGAGACGGCTGTCTGGGACCCTGCTCAAGGTGAGGACCCCCGCTGGCATCCCGCGCTTCTCCCTGCTCTGCCCTCACAGTGCCTACCGATTCACAGGCACAGCTGGCTCTCATGTGCCAGAGCACCTCGAGGGAGATCCAATTACTGAGCTACAACCAATTCCATCCACTATTTTTCCAGTGCGCACATGGATTCTAAATACATGTTTCAGCTCTTGCAACTTAAGTGCCAATAACAAATTAAGCTCATTATAAATTATAGATGGCTTATCAGGGGGCAGATTTCCCAAAGTTCAACTCTAAAGTAACAGAGGCACAAAATTCCCAGTCCCAGCCCTCATCTTCAGAGAAGAGGGATTTGTTTTATATTTATATAAACTTGTGATGTTTATTTTGGAAACAGGAAGCACTATTTGGGGAAGATACACTAGCCTGGAATGACTTCAATCAATGACAGTTTTAGATGCTTATTTAGGTCGCCTGATAGAATCATTCTTAAAAAATCAATACAGATTTAATGTTTACTCTCAAGTAGGATTTCATAGGTACCCAATGTTGGTGTTATAAATAAGCCTTTTAAGATTTCTTAAAGCAAGCAATATAGTCAGTGGCTAAATCATGAGGATTACAAATATAACTGTATGATAAATGAGAACAAAAACTTTCCTAAATTTATGTAAACAGATACTTGTGACTTAGGGTAAAATTTGGATCCAAAGAGTACCATATCCCAAACTGTTTGGATGGAATTAAGATTAATATTCTCTGGAAAAGTTGTGACTCAAAAACAGTCCTTGTGTGACAAAGAAACCATAGTCAAAGATGTATGCAGAAAGTTAAAACTAATCATTTCATAAAATACGAGCTGAAAAAAAGCCACATTCATAAATAATACATATGTAAAACCATAAATCAGATATAAAACGACATGAAAGCTAATTTAAAATTTAAACCTTTCAATATGATAGGTATTCACTTTTTTAATCTACATTTTTATAAGTAACACTCATTTTGACAAAACTCTTGGAGAATATTTTTATTGGGAAAATGGTGGGAAATCGCCTATTTGGGCATCTACACTTTTTATTAATAAGCTACAAATCACATATAAGCCAGTCTATAAAATACCTGACTTTTGGGGCAACCGGATGGCTCTGTTTGTTAGAGCATGAGCTCTGAACAACAGGGTTGCCAGCTCGATTCTGACATCGGCCAGTGAGCTGCGTCCTCCACAACTAGACTGAAAACAACGACTTGACTTGGAGCTCATGGGTCCTGGAAAAACACACTGTTCCCCAATATTTCCCAATAAAAAAAACTTAAAAAACAACAACAACAACTTTGTTGTTGTTGACTTTTAAAATTAGCTAATACAATCCACAAGATTTGAATTTATACTTTAATTTTAAACTTTCTTTTGAACACTCTTCATTTAGGGTGAAAAGTTTAATGAGCAAAATACAGTACATCAAAAAAATATGCTATAGAAAGACTGTAAGACTGATATACGAAATAAAATCTACCTTGTTGGACAATGAATTAGTTTTTCACTCGATGGTCATTTTATATTATGGAGGAAAATCAAATACAGCTCTATGAACTGGTTAACGAAACCTCTCAAGTCAAGCCCCTGAATCAGGAGCTTAATATACACACCAGTCATAGCCGAAAGAGTGGTATTTTAACAGACCCACACATACAATGTCTTTCTCTAAGCTGTCAAGCTGTTAAGTCACAAACTGCAAAAATTATGGAAAGAACTATGGACTCCCAAATGCCTTCTGACCCATATTCCTCTTTATGAAAAAAACAACCATTGGCGCATCACTTTTGCGCTCTCCATAGTGAGCAGCTTCTGAAAAAACGGGAAGAGTCGGAAATACCTGTATCTTTCCTCTTGCAAGGTCTGAGAGATAAAACCGTATTCTCTCTTAAACTGCACTTTCAGGGCCTCGATGTCCTCGGCCAGCTGTGCCTGGGTATCCTTGATCTCCCGCAGCTCCTCCAGGATCATGGAGAGCTTCCCCTGGCTGTCCAGCGTGCCAGGTCCCCCGGCCCCGAATGACTGGTTCCCATTACTGTCGGCGGAGCCCGACGTGCCGCTCGAACACTCATCGTCGCTGCCATACTTGGGTTTGTTCACAGTGGTCGCGCTGCCCCCATAGACCCTGGCACTCGCCTCAGGCCTAAACTCCTCTAAGGAATTTTTTAAGTGAGCAATGTTGTCTGCGCTGCCAAACTTATTCCGGATCAAGTTGGCAAACTCTCTGGACTTATTGAAGACAAACACAGGTGGAGTGAGGGAGACCCCCGGCATGCCCGATTTACTGCTCTCCATGCAGTGGGGAGCAGTTCGAGACTTGGCGTGGGCATCTTTCAGAGAGTGTGGGATGTCCTTAGAAATGTCCTTGGAACTTCTGGAGGCTCCATTCTGCTCGATCTCCCGGAGCTTTCGGTGATACTGTTCTAACTTCTTCTGCAGCTGGGCGATGGAGTGAGCTGATTTCTGATTCTTCTTCTCAAAGACTTGTTTGATACGGCCAGCCTGCTGCTTGTCCGCACTGTTGACTAGTTTCAGATACTCCGCAACGTTCCCATCGCGGGAGGTTTGCTCGATTTTGATCTGCTCTGTCACCTTTAGAATCTTTTGTTTCAGGCTGTCCGCGCTGAGTTTAACCTTGTGGAAGTCCAGGACGCCATCTGGTACGTCAAAGTTGAGGTTGGTGTCGGACCCCCCTCGGCGTATGTTTAGGGGCAAGCTTAGGGTATTCATGTCATGACGTTCTACCTGAAAGAGACAGAGGAGGCACTTTAAGATTTGAAGTCAAAGAGACAGTTACCGACGACAGAATCTGTGCACACACAACTTTAAGTCCCACATTAAAAAAAACCCACAACTCTCACTATCCTCTTAAACTGAATACAGGACAGTCCAACCCTTTGGGTATCCACGTACACTAACTGTGAGATTCGGATCTCCCAGGGTATCCAATTCTCTGTCTGACTAGATGGTAACTGTTGGCTGCCAGGGTAGAAATGCGTAATGGAATGAGGTTACCAGTCAGTCCTGGTTTCCCAAAGTGCCCCGTAACTGGGATGCCTGCCAGGCCCCATTCTCAGTGAACTTCACCGTTGTGGGAGACGCGTCCAATTCAGAACCCAATCATTTAATAGAAGGAGAATGAAAGAAAGAAAAGGAAGAAAGTTCCAGAAGGTACAGTCATCAACACCAGAAATGATTTTCTTATTGGAATCATTAAACAGATGTGACGGAATAATATGGTACAAGGTTAATTTTAATAATTGAGAAACAACAGTATTTAGATGTGGAAACAACAGCAACCCACAATTTAAGAGATTAAAAAAAACCACAACAGTAATAATGCTAAGACCATGTGAAATGGCTTTCTCACAAGGGCCACCTGGGGAAAAGAGCTGCAAAGTATCAAGCATCTTGGCTGGGGGTGGGGGGCGACGATGACGACGACACACTGACACCAATTTGTGCTCTAAAAGGGACGGCAAGTGCAGCCTGGGTGCCTGGGTGGACATTCATGTGGCTGTCTTGTTTGACCCTCACGTTACCATGCCACACAAAGAATGTTAAATCAATACAACAGCTAGAAACTGAGACCGAAAGGAGTCAGGATTTGAATCAAATCCCACTAACTGAGGTCTGCTTTCCACTCCGGACACTCTACTATGAGTGTCCGCTGAGGACTCAAAAACAGGTGTTTGTAGAGTCTGAATACAGTCTATAAACAAGATTCGTAAGTATCTAAACAGAATCATCTTATATTTGTCAGGTTAACAACCCTTTGATTAGAATAATGCCTTGATAGAGAGTCTCAACAGAATTCAAATGGGAGATAAGACAATATTCAGCACGAGTTACCTTTTTTTTAGGGGACAGTAACTGATATAGCAAAGAATTAATAAGATAATAACTTAATAGACCTCACATTGCCTAAGTGACCCAGACTTGAATATAGACCGTTTCCAACACTGAGTATTATTAACACTCTGCCATATGAAAAATGCTGCCCTGTCCTTTTTCCCATAGACTGGAGCCCGATGGCACAGCGGAACACTGGGGGTCTGGTCTCCTGCACAACTTGCAAAAGTTTGTGAACATTACTTCTTGGCCCCTCTCTTCTCACACAGAATTCTGCCATGAATAAGAGACAGTGGCTGCCTTGTCTCGCAAAAGAGCGTCACATAGCAGGAAAGGCTGGAAGGAAATGAACGCCAAGTTTCTGGAATACTAGAAAACAGAATATATGAAAAAAGGATAGAGGAATTGTGACCTCATCTGATCAAGAGGGAAGGATGGGGATAGGGATTAAAGAAGACTAAAGTCTATGATAGTCCTCATCACGATTATGCTCTAATCTAATCATGCTCTTCTACTTCTCAGAAACTTTCTTGACTCCCTAAAGCCTCCAGTGAAATAATACAACCTGGCCACTTGTAAGACCCTACCTTACCTTTCAGACCTTACCTTGTACCCGAGTCATCTTACTGAACCATACAACTCAATATTCCCGGAATGTATGTGTATTCCTCATATGTCTAATTCCTCATATGTCTAAATGTGATTTCCTCTTATGTCTAATATCCATAATGCCTGGCACCCATCCACCTCTGCTAATCAAAATCCTACATAAGCTTTAAGATCCATTTCAAATGCCACTTCTTCCATGAAGTTTTGCCTTGTCCGGCTGGAAAGCTCCCTTCCTTTCTGTGACCCTCCATGGTGCTTCTGTGGCACCGCTCTACTGCTCCTTTATCACTCACGCAAGGACTGTCACCCCAGAGTGCAGGCTCCTTCAGGGGACAGCTGGTGTCACACCCGTACCCAGCTTATTCCAACCCTGTCCCTTGTTCACAGGAGGCTATGAATAAATGTCTGTGAAACTAAAATAACATGATTCTTTATCATTCAGGACAGTCTACACTTGAGTTATTAGGGCTCTAAATGCCTGAAAGGTGTGGTCCAGCAGAGATCCAACGTTTCACCCTCATCAAACATTTCTGAAATTTGCTAACGAGCAGTAAGAGTGATTGATTTGAGCTATAAATGCTGTAGCTTTCCCTGAACTGGGCTCTCGAGGACATGCCAACCATTGTTACAACTCTAAGTGAGCCAGAAGTCAGCCAGCCTCTGCACAAACATTCCTGTGTGCACAAGGCTGTCTGTCGTGGCCCTGCCACCTGAGAAAACAGGGCCACACTGAAGTCATTTAAGATACAGTTTAACAGAATCAAAACATGACCTTGGAAGTTCTGCCCACACAGAGCTGACGATTCCAGGTAGCGATGTTTTTCCAATACCTACATAATAAATTCTGCATCATTTCAAATTGATTCAACTAAATGGAGAGTTTCTGAGTATGAATGTACAACAACATACACAAACACAAATAAGGACTTTTAAACTTTAATTGAAGTATAATTTATACTCAGAAGAGAGCACATTTGGTAAGTATAAAACTCGATGAATTTTCACAAACTGAACACACTCTGTAACCAGGACCCATTAAGAAACAACAGAAATTCCCCCCGGGCCCCCTTCGGTCATAAACCCCCCACCTCCAGGGGGAACCACACACCTGACTGCTGACAACATACGTTAGTTTTCACTGATAGATCATGTACTCGTCTCCTCTTTTTCTCCACGTTGTTTGTGAGATTCATAAGAATGTGCTTGTGCCCTCCTGAAGCTTACGAAAGATCTGACTGAATGATAAAAGCAACAGCAACAAAACCCCCCAAACAACCTGCCTGGTATTCCCTACAGAGAAGTCCACTGCTATGTTTGAAGACACAGAGGGTTTTATCACTTACCTTAACCACCTGCAGCCATAAGTCATGACCTGTCCTTCCACCTTTGATTCTCAAGCGCACCGCAGCGGGCCACCCAGCTCTGGCGTCTCCACGCAGTGGCCTATTTTCTCAGGCGGCAGGGCCACGACAGACAGCCTTGTGCACACAGGAATGTGTTTACGCAGGGGCTGGCTGACTTCTGGCTCACTTAGAGTTGTAACAATGCTTGGCATGTCCTCGAGAGCCCAGGTCGGGGAAAGCTACAGCATTTATAGCTCAAATCAATCACTCTTACTGCTTGTCAACAAATCTGTTAGAAATGTGTGATGAGGGTGAGAAGCTGGATCTCTGCTGGGCCACACCTTTCGGCCTTTTAGAGCCCTAGCCCTGCAGGGCCATTACTGCCAGCTTAACACATCATCACTAGATACTCATACACTCCCTGAACACAAATGGCAATTTCATGTACATGCTGGGAGCAAAGCCCTGAGAGTCCTCCGTCCTCCCTTTAATCTTGTCTCGGCACTGAGGTCAACTGTACAGTGAGTGCAGCTGTTTCAGGGCTGGGCCCCGAGAGAAGGACAAAGGTTCCTGGACCCGAGACTCAGCATGCATGTGGCCTGTGTGAATCAGGAGACACGTGTTCATTTTGGCACTGACATTCTCCAGCGACACTGCTCATAGGTAAATCAAATAACATCTGTGGATGTAGGTGTCCTAATCTATGGACTAAGAGAGAACCAGAGAACTCAGAGATAACATTGCAAAATTCCATGAAATGTATCCCAGTTCCATGAAATGTACCTGTACTGTGAGACAGTATCATGGAATAGTGAAGACCCTGGGCTCTGGAGACAGACTGCTTTGGCTTCCATCCTGGCCTACGCTTATGAGCTGTGTGACCCTGGAAAAACGATGATGTCCCTCTGTGTCTCAGTTTCCTTTTCTGTAACATGGAGATAATGATTCTTCAAAGAGTTGTTGTGGGGAGTAAGGAAGATAACACATGCCAAGTACTTCAAAACTTGACAGAGAGAGTGGTTTCAATAAAGGTTTCCCATTGTTATTATTCCAATTCATTTAAAATTGTACCTATATGTAAAAACCGAAAGGAAAACAAGCTCCAAAGTGTACACAATGGTTATCATTGTACTGTGAGGTTATGAGGAGTCATTCTTTATATTATACTTTTGTATTTTCCAATTTTTAAAAATAATGAACATGAATTACTGTTTTGGCAAAAAAGACGCTGTTTTTAAAAATGACTGCTAGCCTCTCTCAGTTCTCCCAAAATTATTTGGCTATTATTACCTTACATGAAAGGCAGACCACCAACACCCCAGTGAAAAGCCATTCCTAATAATGTTTTCCTTCAGGCAGCAGAATCATTTCCATTGTCACTTGAATGTTCTGGAACAAAGGCTAAGGAAGAGCTGAAGCCCTGGACGGACGTCAGAAACTGACACTGAGTCATGTCTGCAACAATCCAAGCCTCCAGCACGACGTGAGTGAGTTCAGCTCACTCACCGGGATGCCAGGGCCAACTCCATCATTACCAGTGCTGCTCGAGCACGCTGTTTAGACTTCCAGAGAGAGCTGTCCTTAGGACATTTCATATTTACCCCCTGAAGCTCCAGAGGAAAATGAACAAAAAGGGAAGGACAATACCACCCAAACCCCCACGCAAGAGAACTGAGTGAATGGGGGGGGGCCTCCTGTGAACCCCTGGAGGGCGTGGACTGAGACAGGAATCCCCTGAGGTTCTGGGGGGTCACTGAGTAGTCAGGGTATGCAGAGGCATAAGAGAGATCAGAACGAGGGGAGAGAGAGCCGCCGACTTAGTCCCGAGGCCGACACCATGAACCTTTGCTTAAAGAAAACCTGCTTGAGCTCAGTCATCAGGAAAGGGTCAGGTCCTTCACACTGGCTGTCATTTCCCAGGCAACAGGCACTTCCCAGCACACAGGAGGGCAGGTTTACGGACAGCCCACGTGGAGCTGCATGTTCAGTACCCAGAGACTGTCACAGGTGTCTGTGGCCCAGGTGTCCGAGTCCACACAGCTGACCTTCTGTACTCTTACTCGTTTTAGCTCAACTCTAACTTCAGGTCTAGAGTGAAGACAGTTCCAGTGGTGTACCAGTCAAAAGGTTCTAGGCTTTGCTGTGGTAACAAACAATGTCAAAATAGCAGTGGCTTGAAAGAAAAACAAAGGTTTATTTCTTGCTCAGGCTAACATATCTGTTGTAAATCAGCGGAGGGATCCAGGCTGTCACGGAGCCTCTGCCATCCAGAATGTTGCTGGTGGTGACAGCGGGGGTTACCTAGGGAACCGTCCACTGGCTCCTAAAGTGGACGGGTCTCTTCTGCCAGAAGAGACCCGCTGACTTCCTCCGCTCATTGCCCCACCTGACTTCAAGGGAAGCATGGGGCAGGGAAGTACAATCATACCACATACCCAGGAGGAAAGAAATCGTGTTAGTATGAAGCACAGGACCTTATTTGTTAACTCTGAGACAGGTCCTACTAGTATTACTATTTTACAAATGAGAAAACTAAGCACAGAGTTCAGTACTCTGCCCAGGGGCACACAGATAGAAAGTGGCAGAGTTAGGACTGAAATCCCCTGTCTCCAGAGCCTGCCTCCCTAACAAAAATGACTGAGTACTTCTCTTACGAGTCAGGCAATAGATAAGAAAGGTTTTCTTATATATTCATACATTCTTTTACATCAACCCTATTTCATGAGAAAAGCAAGGCTTGTAAAGAATACATATGTTTCTTGAGCTCCATGGATAATAAATAGCTTAGCTGGGGCTCAACTTAGATATATGAAATATGCAAGACTTTGAAAGATCCGTACAAGCTCAGCCACCGGCCATGTGAGAATCCATCCTGCAGCAGTCCCTAATGTGGTTATCCAGATGCGTGCGGAAGCTTTCAGCTCGGTTTAGACCACTCCGTCAGGAAATTCTCCCTCAGGCCGAATGTGAAGTCATCACCCATGTGACTTCCTACCCGTGGCCCTGGTGTCCGTGCTGGGACAACATCAATGTCAGGTTTGACACAACCTGTAAAATCCATTTCTCATCATCCATGCTCCAAAACGTAAACAGTGACTTACGCACAATAATTTTATGATAAAAAAAAGCTTACTGCTTTTATCAAAATCATGGCGAAGCACTTACAATCACCAAGAGAAAAAAAGAAAATGAGGAAATAGAAGAATCAGAAAAGTAAGATAAAGGACCTACGGGGAAGAAGCAAGAGCCTAATAAGTACGGGACTGATTATTTGGACATATGGAAAACGGCACTCAGCAGAGAAGCCATGGGTTTGCCTGGAGAGAAGGAAAGACACCCTTCCCTACGCTGGGTGACAGAGCTGAGAGAACCAGGCGCTGCTAGGCAGGGCCCTGAAGGGGCACCTTTGTATGTTCTCCCAGAAAAACTTTGAACTTTATCACTATCCTACTTGTAATACGTAGGATACTCTAAGACACCTTCCCTCTTGCTACACCGTGGTCACCTGACACACACTTGCTAAAGGTCTCAACAGTCAGTGAACATGGGCCAGGGAAGCCAACCCAATCACGGACCGGACCATAGCATCAGAAACTTGGGTTTATTGCTAATGGAGCTAACTTGTACTGGAAAAATAACCGAATGCTTGACGAGTGTCCTTATCATGACATAATTAATATATTCATGGGGATACCTGCACAGAATATTCAATACCTCTATTTTAGAAGAAAGCCACTTTCCCCATGACATGCTAGAAATGAAAAAGTCTTGAAGGTCTTCACGTAGTATCCAAAAGGATATCAGCAAACTGTCTTAGTGAAATGTTTGTTCTAATTTGTTTAGACAAAGAACACTTCCGTTTGTAATTCAAGTTTGACAAAAATACATTCTGAACTAGAAATAAATTCAGTGTACAGACGGGAATTGAGTCACTACTTTTACCATAAAGGTTTTGCTTCCCCCCACCTCTTCCTCTCTTAGCATCACTGACAAAAGAAAATCTGTAGAGTCAAAAGTTCCATTTATTGACTGCAGGTGAAGTAAATCTCATCCTCTGGAATCAGGGATGATTTGGGAGGGGGCTGGAATACAGTACCTTTGATAGCTCAATCCTTTATCCACAGACACTGCTAATTAATAGTGTAAAAGTAGGCACAGTGTTCAAGGTTCTCAAAACCAAATTCTTCAAACACCTTTAAGCACTTACAAACACTTGATACTGTAATTAAAAATAATTATCTTCTCATTAAGCCTCTCCCAGACAACAGTGGTAACCTATTTTGAATTACATGCACTAGAAAATACATATTTCTTCAAAATAGCTTATAACTCACTTTCAATGAATGCAAACTAATCCCTTACAAAATCAGTCTGACCTGGGAAAGATTTACTATATACTGTATAACTTACATAAGAATTAAATTAAAGGGGAGAAACAGATTAAAAAAGACTGTGCCTTGAAGGGTGGAAGGGGAAGGCTATGGTAATGAAAATCAAGCAACTTAGAATGAATAGCGAGCACAGGTCAAGAACAGCACGGGTCCCCTGGGGAGAAAACTGTACAGGGAACCCAGGCAAAACCCAAAGAGGGCTCTTTCTACGAAGAGGAAGGAGTCTCTGGGGACCCCACACACCTCGAAAACAGGCGAGGTTGGGAAAGGGAGCAAGAACTTACCATCTCCCCTCGCCTCTGCGGGCTTGGGCCCTAAGAACTCAGCCTTCTTGAAGGAAGGGCTCCCAGTTCCTTCTTGTGGGGAGATGGAAAGTTCTAAAGAAGGGGAAGCAGAAAGCCCCAATTTTAGGGGTAAACACAGAATCAACGTCATTGAGGCTTCTAGTTCCTACATTCAGAAGAAACTGAGGGACGGGGTGAGTGAGTACCCCGGGCACTAAACTAACAAGTTCTGGGGGTTCTGGAATCTTCCCACCCATACTTCTTAGTTCCCACTGGTTCCTGGCAGTGTCTGTCAGCAAATCCTTCCTGGGAAAAGGACCTGAGCACTTGGCTTGAAGGCTAAGGGGGACGTGGGAATGCCACATTCCACTCCAAGAGAACCACCCCCAGGAACTGAGGGAGTAGAGGCAGTAGCTCTAAAGGAGGAAGAAAAATGAGTTTCTAAGGCCCTTAGGCAGTGAGCAGAGAACAGCCAGCCCTGGCAGCCAGGAGCCTGAGAGCCAGCCGGGAGACGGAAGGTCTGCCTCCATCCCAAGAACGGGGCCCCAGCCTTCTCCTTTTCATACAGTATTTATTCCTTCCCTCACCCTCAAAACACAGAGGGTGGGCATTCTTGGCAGGGACATGTGCTTATCTAAGTTTCAGAATGGCAGCTACAAATCCAGCACATCTCCGGCCGGCTGGAAGGAGCTCTCTGAGGAGTCCTCAGGGCGCCACCCGCCCCGCAGGCACACACGATGACCAACTTCATATGAGGGGCACTGTACGGCAGGCAACAGGACTTAGGCTTTTGGAGCTGGAAGAATCGTTAGAGACTACATTTGGCCTACTGTCTGTTTTTTAATGCAGCAGCTAGAATATGAACCCAAGTACTTTTTCATTTTGACCCATGTTCTTCTGTTTGTTACAGGGAAAGCAGTTTGTCTACTAACGTATAGCTTCCTGGATAAACACAAAACGAATGTAACAGTGATGATGAGAAGGGTTTCCATCAGATAATAACTATGCTTCCCTCTTTGCTGTGGGTGCTAGAATGCTCAGAACCAAACTTTGAGTAACTGTTAGACCTGCTGATTGGCTTTTTGCTTCCCCTTATTACCGCTTATGACGCGCCCTTATCATAATCTTACTCTTAGTGCAAAGAGGTGAGTGCCCTTCAGTCTTTAGATGCTAACTAAGTATGCCATCCTGCGTGGAGAAGAACACAACACTCTCACTCCCACGTGTTGACAGGGGTAATGTTCCCAAACATGCCCAGCTCATAAACTTCCCCATTCTCAGGGCACCCACAGAAAACCACACTAGGGGTCACAACTGGGCTTGTGTTCTTTGAAAAGTTGCTGTATGACTGGGCCAGGAACCAGCATTTGGTATTCAGTACAATCCCAAAGCAAACCTAAGCCTCATAATTAAGTTATTCTCTGCAGGTCAGGATTAAATTTGTTTTGGTACTACAACAAACACTGGGGTTGGGACAGGGGAAACATATGTACCAGATGATTTGTAGTATAGAATTTTGTTGTAAATAGATCAGAACACCACCAGCCATCAGTCAGGGCTTAGAAATAACATAATTTTGAGGCAGTCGAAGGAAAACTGATCTCTATTATTTTCTTTTCCTTTTGCAATAATGAAGTTATTTTCTTTGAGCAATTTTATATTTTCTAATGTGAGCCAGCAGTATTGTCACTGATAGCAATTAGAAATAAAAAGCTGCTTTTAGTTCAACCAAATAATAAATAGCTGTCATGCAGGGTCTCTGGTCCCACTCCCCACACAAGAACGCAGGACATGGTGAGGCCAAAAAGGAACACCCACGGAGCCATAGGTAGGGGAGTCATACCACCATATTCTCGATGGCGGCTGGTCGAGACACAAAAGCAAACATCCGCCAGTACCCCAAGGAGGGCACCCCAGTCCGGTTGGCAGCTAGGCGAGACAGGAAGTAAAATCAATACGATCCGCGACCCACAAGTCCCCACAATAGCATTACACTTAAAGAAACAATTGTTAATGTCCATGAAAGGTGCATTCAATCAACATTTTAGTATTTATTTCCAGCGAGGAATAACAACCTTATTTGGAAGTTGTGTTGGACCTTCAAATGAGGGCAATCAATATAAAAACTCTGACCTCCATGGGTCGACGAATAAAATGATCTTCTGAAAAGAAAAATCAGATCATGTCTGGTTCCTTCTGAAAAACTTCAAATTCCCTCAAGTGTGAAATCCTTAGCAAAGAATTTAAAACTCTCTTGAGCAGGGTCCTATCTGCACTATATTCCAGTAGACCCAAAAATACCGGTATTTTGAGCACATCTACGCATAGGCACTAGAGTAGGGCTGGAGCTTTATATACACTCTCCTTCAATCCTCACCATACAACGAAGCAGGGGTCATTAGCTATGCTCCACAGACTTGGATGTGGGAGGCATCAAATACGTTGTGGCTTTAGCTAATAAGACAGAACAGGATTTGTAGCAAGGGCTAAGCTCTTAGCCTTCATCTTATTCCTTTAGTCCAATAAGCCTGTATGCGTCACGTGCTTTCGGATTTCTGTATGTTAAATGCATGCTAGTTCCTGCCCCTAGCATGGCCTCCATCCCAATCTACCTTTCAACTACCAATTCAAACACTGTCTCTTTCACAAAGCCTCCCCCATTCCACACTCAGCAGGAACTGACTGCTTTCTTTGTGCTTTCCCCCAAATCTTCCTTCCCCCCTTTTCCAGTGCTTATTCTGCTAGGTACAGTATACTTGTGTAACATTTGTTTCCCCACTATCTTGAAGCCTCCGGAGGAGGGAATGTCTCATAAACCACCTGTGACCTGCCCCACATTCCTTCCCCCATAGGACAGCATCTGTTGCATGATTCAATGATTGACCGACAGCCAACTGGGGCAGACAGCTGTCTCTCATGTTTACATTCTTTCAGCTGCTTGCAATGAGATAAAGAAGAACCTGCAGCTGAGGTTGGGCTAAGATTACTTTCAAGACCGACTGGACTGTGGATTGTTAATGCTGTTGGTTCAGACAAGAGCTCAAACATTCAGAAACCTGATGTGTCTCACAGGTCTCTGTTGCTCCAAGCAGCACATAGGTGATCAGTTACCAAATGGTAAATATGAAGCTCCACCCTGCACAGAATACGCAGGTGTACTCCCTTCCTCCCCTGCGGTTACTATTGGAACTGCTGCAGGGAACCCAGGTGCCTGCTCCTTCTGACACCATGTTTTAACTCAATCCATTATTTGTGATGACGTAAGAAAGCACTCTTGTATTGCATTACATAAAAAACTTTTAAAAATAATTTATCTACTGCACCAGCAAGATAATCAAGCATATTTCCTTGTCCCTTAGGAAATCACAATTCAATAGAATGTGAACACAAGAACAAAGGAGTCCTTTTATCCTCCAAAGTCTAAGGAGTCAATAACTTGGTTAAAGAGCAAAAGCAGGTCTCAAGAAGAAAGGTCGAGAAGAGGACAGGACCTTGGCAAGACATTTAAAATTTACTTTAAAAATAGAAGCTACCAGTCCTTAAGGACTTATTAAGCATTATATAATTTCCTAAATGTATTTTTCTTTTCAAGAATCTGAGATTAGAATAATCAGTCCCATTTTACAGATGGGAAAAGTGACTTCTCTGAAGTCACAAAGCAAGCAAGTGGCAGAGCTGTGGCTCCACCCACAGCTGGAGGTGGCACCAGGTGGCACTAATAAAATCCGTACCTTTTACCTACTAGACACGAACATGTTTCCCATAACCCCTACCACCCCTAAAATGTACTTTACTTCAATCACTATGTAACCATTAAACATCACAGAGTGAAAAATTGGTATGGTGGAGAAACCAGAAGAGTAAATAGCAGACAGATTTGGACAGTTCGTGGTGCCACAAGGCAATACTGAAGATGTTCCCAATTTGACATTAAGAAACTAGATTAAATCCAAAGGTATCTTGCATAATAAAAAACGAAGATTGCTTCTGTTTTAAGTACTAACGATGATTTTTCATGTCAGTGAACCACGCGAGCTTGTGCATAAACCTCCTCTTCTAGCTAAAGTCCTGGTGATACTATAATCATCAGCCGCTCTGGGACCAGCATGCAGGTAAGAGGAAGCTTCCTCCTCTTCCTTCTACCATGGCCACAGTGGTTTAAAAGCACCATGATTTACATTTCGGATACAGTCCTCTACGAACAGACTGTTTTGTAACTTGGGAGCATGGGAACCACAAAGAAATAAATTGAACTATGGATTGTTAGGTTTAAGATAAACAGTATACCATGACCTTTCTTAGAACCAAGTCCGTATTTGGGTCGACTATATTTCCACACAGAGGGAACAGCCTTCCAGGGCCCACTTGCAGCACTTGCAACAAGCAGCCAGCCGAGATTCACAGGAAAGCCCTGATTCCAGAGCCATGCGTCCCACCCCACGGCTTAACTAGACTCCGAGTGACTGTGTAGGTTCAAATCCCAGCCCTGCCACGTTAACTGTATCACCTTGGGCAAGTTATTCTGTCTATGCCTTGGTTTCCTCATTTGTAAAGTGAGTGAGGACAGCAGGGTCTGTTTCACAGGGTGATTGTGAGGGTTAAATGAATTGATAATAGAAAGTGCTTGGAACAGGGCCTTAAATACCAAGTAAGTGCTTAAGTCCAGGCTATCATTTATTGAGCACAACATTCCCCAAGTAGCTGGGAACTTGAGAAAAGTCCAGAGCCAAGAACAACGAGGGGACTGTGGCCATGATTACGCTTTTCCGGTCGGAGCTGGGAACTGCTGCCCCCACCACGGAATCTGCCTGTGTAGGCATGTGCATCTTACAGCAGAGAGGGAGCAGGAAAGACAAGCAGGGTCTCACACACATGCCAGGAGGTCCCTCATGGATCAAGTTTCAATGAACCTAGACAGTAAAGATATTAATTTTTAAAAGAGGCCCACCCATCCAAAGCAGAACACGTATTGTCGGAGTGATTTAATCTGATATTTACAAAGGTACAGTACCTCAAATGACTAAAATTTAAAACCCTTTAATAGGTGTCAGTAGGTAGTCTTCTATGTTGCTATTTTCAGTGAAACTCGGCCTCTAAATTAAGGCCCTAAGACAAATGTCTAACATCTCCCACCACTAAACCTTTAAGCAAAACAAGGGAACACGTATTAGAAAAAAATATCTAACAATTATAACTTGCTGTGTCCTCTAAAAAGCCCCTAAACTAATTCTTTCGAGTATTATGCATGGAGCTTGTTTTTCTAGATGTGTGGGGTTGTTCTGGGCCGGGTTGTAGTTAATTCCATGAACTCATTATCAATGGAAGCGTTCTCTAATTTTACCCACGTTCTGTCTCTTTAATCCTTATTCAAACTGTCATCAAAGTCTGTTCTTTGTCCAGTAATTTCTCTCTAGATTGCCCCTTCCTTGCTACGCCCAGGTTCTTTACCCTCACTTGCTGTTTCCCTTACACAAAGGGCAATAGTTTAACCAGGTTTTCATGGCTTTTAACGTTTGTATTTCTTCAATCCAGTCCATAGAGTCATCACACTAATCTGCTAAACTTCCACTTCCATCACGTTACAACACTGCTCAAGATGTACAACGATTCATCCTTTAATAAAATTGGGTTCCTCCTCCTGCTGGTTTTCAATCCAAGTAATTTTTCCCATTGCAACTATCCAATGTCTTTTTCCTTCCACCACCCACCAGACAGATCTCAGTTCTGTCCGCTAAACACATCTCTGTAGTTTTTTTTTTTAACCTAGGTAATGTCAATGGAAAGACATCCAGCCTAAGAAAAAGCTTTTAAGACTTTATGTGAGCCTAACTGATGACAATTGCCCAGAAGCAAAGTCTCAACAGATTATGA
The DNA here is from genome assembly GCF_964194185.1 of Rhinolophus hipposideros. NCBI lineage: Eukaryota > Metazoa > Chordata > Mammalia > Chiroptera > Rhinolophidae > Rhinolophus > Rhinolophus hipposideros. Next base: position 86,254,362 of record NC_138055.1, read on the forward strand.
AAATGCTCCAGAAAATGGCCGTTTTGCAATTTATTTTATACATTAGAATCAAAGGAGGAGGGTTCCTTGAAATCCATTGGTGGTAGAGTAAGGGGGTGGGAGAAAGCAAAGGGTGGGGAAATACCTGGGATTGGATAAAAGTACACTGGAGAGACAGGTACACATAGGAGGGTACAGGATAGTTAATAGTTCCCTTTTTACAGCACATAGAGATGGTAATCAGGGGACAAGAATAACAACGAGGGATTCTATAGCTTCCTACTCTGGTCTGGAAAAAAGGATTACTGACACTCCAAGGATGTCATCTTAGGTATAAAATGACAATAGACAGGCTCACTTAAGGTGAAGACTGACTATGAAAAAATCATCAGGCTAAAGATGTGATTTCCCGCCAAGGCCCATCTTAGTTATGCATTTTTTTTTTATTTATTTTTTTTATGTTCACGCCATCTTACGTGGTTATTTTCAGTCTCTTGAACTCGTCAGGTTTAACCTGTGGCCCCTTTTCTGTCCTCAATACTCACATTAGGTCCTTCTGGACAACCATTTCCATGGCCTCTTGTGTTATCCAAATCCTACCATCCCCTCAAGCTCTCTTTCCCGAGGTCTTTCTATAGCATTCCAGCCTATGGTACTTCCGTTCTTTCCTGATCCATTTTGGTTCTTATCTATACTGTTGAGTGGGACCCTACTTGTTTATCTTCCTTGATGGATTTTTCGGTTAATGAAAGTATTCACTTTTTTAGATGCCATACAACACTCAGCACAGAACTAAGAGTATCACTGAGTAGCAAACACTTGTTTATGTGACGGACTTCTCTATGCTATAAAGCTGTATGTTCCAAATTCTTAATGAGACCCATAGTGATAGATAAATATTTACCAGTATATAAATACATGTGTGTATGTATACACACATGTAATCAAAACACAAGTTTTATGAAATAATACTTATCTTTACTACATGCAATGCAACTCATTTTTTTGGACAACTGCATGTTAGGAAATTATAATTAATTTTGTTAGGTATATGAATTTTATTATGGAGAAAAACTTGCTTTTAGATACATATTAGAAATGAAGTACTGTGATGTCTGTATGTAATTTTGAAACACTTGACATATACACCCACACAAATACAAAAATTTTTAATTGTTGAATCTGCATACGGTAGATGGGTATTTGCTGTACTTTCTTCTGTTTTTCCATATAAAAAATATAAAATGATAGTTGTAACTCAAATTTATTTCACGACCAATTACGGAATTTCAATCCTGTTTGAAAAATAGTGCTTTATTATTAGGAAAAAGAGGAGCCACTTGTTTCAATGTTTGCTAATTATATTTAAGGAGGCACTAACATACCAAAGAATGCTCTGTGGTTACTTCCTGGCCAATGGGTCAATAAAAGGATCTAATTTTTCCATTGTTGCAAGTCCACTAATCTTGCCTTTATAATCCTTTCTATGAAACCTTCTATGAATATTAAATATTACTACCTTCGCAGGAAAGTGTAAGATTACAGACTAGTCTTTTACTTGCAGAGGTCACAGAATCAGAATTTACCCTAGGACTTCTCATCCTAAGAATAATTTTTATGGTTAAAGGACTACATCTGGGATTGGCAAAAGTTTAAGATAATGCACTGAAACTGAAAATGTCATAATAAACACGTGCACTGGTTAAACTTCCCCCTTCCTTCTCCTTTAAGAACTGTTCCTAATAAAAAAAAGAAGTTCCACGAACAGTAACACCTCATTTCACTGACACTAAATAGGAAATGTTATAAATGAGTGAAAGAAATTTCCAGATAATTGAAATTCTTACCACTTAAGGGCCAACATTTTAAGTCTTGATGATTACCCGTTTCCCTGAAAATAAGACCTAGCCGGACAATCAGCTCTAATACGTCTCTTGGAGCAAAAATTAATGTAAGACCCGGTCTTATAGTAAAATAAGACCGGGTCTTATACATAATCAGCATTAGAGCTAACTGTCCGGCTAGGTCTTACTTTCAGGGAAACACGGTATGTATTTCTAAATCTCTAAATTCCTAAAACTGTTTTCCTGTTGACTGGGGTCACCCATGTGACCAAGTTTGTATTGTGACACAGCATCGTGACTGCAGGAAGAAACCAGGACTAGATCACGAGGGAACCCGAGGTCTAGAAATGCTTGAGCCTTACTGAGGTCCCTCGTTTGAGAAAACAAGGTGGCTGGACTTTGCAACTTCAGACGCCTCTGCCACTTGTATTCAACAATTCTGTTAAAACTCGGTCTGTAAAGCTGGTAGCTCGAAACACATACCAATTACCACAAATTGGCTATTTACCCTTCCTTATAATGGATCTGTCTCACCAAGATGAAAATTAAGCAAAAGGCAGTTAAAAACCACATGCAGCAAGGAAAAGGAATGAACAACTATTAAGACGACAACATAGATGAATCTCACATATGTCATACTTAATGGAAGAAACCACACACAAACGTACTGGCTGTTATGACTCCAGGCGTATGGAGGTCAGAACGGTGGTCACCCTTGTGGGGACAGAGCCAGGAGTGCAGTTTCCAGGCTCTCGGCCTCACGTGGAAAGGTGCTCACTCGGGTAGTAAATGGCCATCAACTGTGATTGGATGGCCATCAGCTGTGGCTAGTTGGCCGTCAGCTGTAACCAGTGAGCCACTGGCCACTAATATAACTGCCGTGGCTATGCTAGCAGCGGATCGTGGATTGTGGATTGCAGAGCAATTGGCACGGCAGATTGTAGTTAGCAAGTGGGGTTGTTCGGCAGAGAAGTGGACGGCGGATTGCGGATAGTGTGGATCCTATTTCGTGTGTCTCGCCCGGCCGCCAGCAAGACTATAGTGGTATGACTCCCCTAAATATGGCTCCGTGGGTGTTCATTTTTGGCCTCACCATGTCCTGCGTTCTTATGTGGGGAGCGGGAGCTGAGACCCCACGCGACACCCTGCATGACAGGCAGGGAGAATGATTTTCCAGGAGGTAGCACCAAGGAGTGCTGGGGCGCTGACAACGTTGGGTGCACGCACAGGCAAAAATCACCCAACTGTACAACTGCACATTTAAGATACACACACTCTACTGCAAGTTAGTCCTCAAAAAAGGAAAAAATCAAACACACAAAAACATCTTAGACAATGAAAACACAGGAGCTGACAAAATTACTACTTTATCTTCACAGAACCTGTAACATGGCAGGTATTTAATGTTGACTAACATACAGTGTTGTTCAAGTCCAGCAGAAAAAGAACTTTAATTTCATTAGTGTGTCAATTCATACTGCATTTTGTCAGTTCTGTAACATTTTTAAAGTTTCCAAAACTTTCACAACACTACCGAATCAGTATTTGTTTTTAGTACTAGACTACAAAAGAGAAAATGCACAAAACACAGAAAAAGAGTAGACATCTGCAATGGCATACTAGCCAGGCATTAAAATCTGTGGTGTAGCTACTAAATACCTCAGATTTAGACACAAAAATATTTCATCTTAAATTGTGCAAAATGCAGCAAAATCCTAAATACCACGTTGATAAGGACTGCAAATGTCCTGGTTCAACCCTTAATACAGAGGGTGCCAAAAAAATGTATACGCATTTTAAGAAAGGAAAAAACTGTATTAAAATTGTAATACAATAAATGACGCTAGCATTCATTTGATTAATACCATTTTTTGAGCGAATGTCATATTATACATTGCTTCATACTTCAATTCAACTTTGACAAGTAATGTACAGAGATAACATTAGGGTTTCCAGGTGGGAATTCCTGCCCATTCTCAGGAATTTTTTTCGCTTTCCTGTTCCCGAATCCCAAGAAAAGTTGGTCGGGAAATGAGGAAAATCGGCTCCTTGAACCCAGGTGGTTGGTAGTATCGGTCGTCACTTTGTGGAAACGATTCATCGTGGAGAACAGAAAACAGTTTATATCTCGGGGTTCGGGAATGGGAAGGTGAAAAAAATTCCTGAGAATGGGAGGGAATTCCCACCTGGAAATCCTAAATAACATCACTTAAAATGTGGATACAGTTTTTTTTGGCACCCCAGCAGTTATTTAGAAAGCCGATGTTTCTCAAAGAGGCTGAATTTACCTGAAACACACAAAGTACAATTGGGGCTTACTCACTTAGACTGAATTGTTATGAGAGTTAATGGAAGTGATTTAGGTACCAAACCGGCCCCCAAAATACAGAAGTTCCACTTCAAAACTGTTCTCCTGGGCCTCTTTTTGTGAGGCAAGCAGTACTCTGAAAGCACTGAGTCAGGACAATGAGTGTGATGTTTCTGCCCCAGGAGTTCACCGTCTGGGCAGGCCAGCACCCAGAAGACACACTGCAGAACAATGTATTATAATAGGTTCTACAAGGGCACCGAAAGGCGGAAAGAAGAAACCACGAGGTTTCAATGAGATGGCTTCTAAGGTGATATTTGGCTCGGACTGAGAAGCGGCGGCTCAAAGACCAGCCAGGAGAATCTAGCAGGGAGCACAGACAAAACAAGTATTTAGGAAACGAAGTTTCTTGGGTGTCTAGAATTTAGAAGGTCTAAGTGGGTCATTCTCAATCAGAGTATGAATGAGGGCTGGGACAAAAAAATGACGAGGTGTGAGACTTTGAAGAATACTGACAGCCTGAGTTAGGCTCTGTCAGCCATGCTAGACTTGACACTTTTATCACGTAGGCAAAGGAAAGACAGGGATTTAAAAGTGGATGGGAATTCTTTTTCAATCATAAAAATAAAAGTTTCTCTAACTGAGAAATAGAGAAGTTGAAATATCAAAAAGAGTACAGGGGGGAAAAAACCCATAAAACCTTCCCTTACATATAGAAACTGTTTAGATTCTTATTAACATTTTTAAAAACACAGAACTGTGCCTATACTGTACATAGGGATTTCAGATTTGGTCCATGTGCTGTACACAAACTCTCATAATAAGGATTCGTTAATGATTTGTAGGATCTGGTCAAAATGTGCCCGTACACTCATACTGCACTGCATATCAACACAAAGTGCGCCTCTGCCTGGGATGCGGGGGTCTATAACCAGAGCATTTTTTTTTTAACATCATTTGAAGCTAAGGACAGCTGAGTTCTCACCTAAACTAATATTATCCATTATATGATGGGAAGTCAGGCATTTTGCCTCATAAATACATGATCAGTAATTTATTCCATTTCTACTCATCTCTTTTTTGGGGACCTGAAATGCTAAACAAACTCCAGTTATCATAGCTCTGGTGCTGTTATTTTTTTTAATCAGAGGGCTCCATAGATGACAAAGGACAAAATTTTTACCTCAAATGAAAGAAATGGCAGGCGTTAAAGATGACTTTCCTGAAGAGTACAATTCCTTCTGTCTTTCATTTATGGATTAAAGAGAAATCCTTCAGTGTATGCTGCAAATTGTATTCTCCTCACTCTAAGCCATATATCCAGAAAATATCCCAGATTCTTCTGACTGTAGGAAAACACCAAAGCATACCTATCTACACTGTCTATCATGACTCAAATTCTGTCTGAAAAAAAAAAAATAAAACAACCTAATTAGATTAGTAAAAAGGGGAGTGTATGAAGGATAGAGAGCAGTCTGGGAAAATTTCAATGCCAGATGTTTTTTTCTTTTTTTTACTGGGAACTAATGAACCAAATCCTGGGTCTGTACCTGGCTGGGAGCCCTAACTTCCCAAAGAGACTTTAAGAACTCAGCTAGGACACCTGCTCCGAGCTCATTACAGAACTGTGTGTGCTGAGAATTACCACCGGAAGACACGTTAATTTTATGCCCAACTAGAAGAACGCCTTTCTTCTTAAGGGGCTTTACTCGTGCCTAGTTCCCTAAGATACATAAATAATAGGGGTTTCTTTTTGCCTTACATTGGGAAAGCTGATGAACTCAATTAGGCTCCAAGGGCTGCTCACTACATAAGAGTATTCCAGTGTGGTGTACTTTAACAGTGCGTGCGACTCACTCCACCTACATTATTCAGCATTTCAAAATGTTAGAGGACCATCTGTTTAGGATTCACCATTGAGAACATTATGAAAGCTCATTCAGCCCAAGATATTACCCTGAATTTCATGAACTGAAATTTCTTTGATTTCAAAACTTGTTGATGCCTCTGATGTCATTCATTACTTCAGATGCTGTGATGACTGATATTGTATTAATAAGGCCATCGTATATATTTATTTCTGTAAGTGCCACAGTCCCTGTGGCAGAGATAAACTTTGCACAACTGCTTTTCAACAATCAGTGAAGAGTTCAATCATATCTAATCAGAAGCAAGGGTATGTTTATTTTATGAAGGGGCACATCATTCAGAGGAACCAAACTTTATACATCAACAGTGGGAAAGTGACAAATATAATTAAGCACAAATTACATGACAAGAAGATTTGGGCACCATCGCTTATTTTTCACTTATATAGCATCTTTCATGAAAAATTTCAATAAATCTTGCCAAGTGTTCTTGTCCCAACCTGGGATGTGATTATCAGGAAGTGCTGCAAATCTGTTCTGAATTTCACACTAAACTGACAAGCCTTCAGTCTTTAGGACTCGTGGCTAAGTCTTTCCTCCCTTCTCACATCACTACTAAGTTCACCTTCGTTCTTGATACTCTCTCCAACACCTAATCCTTCCTTTCTCTCCAACACTCGATGCCTGCCAGGTGTAGGTCTTTTATACTGCACATCTGGAACACTGCAACCATTTCCTCCCTCATCTCACTGTCTCCGACTGCGCCTGTAGTGGTCACCATGGAGGCTGTCTACAGGATGAGGTCTAAATTCCGTGAGTTGGACGTCCAGGTCCTCTACGTCTTGACGCAAACCTGTCTCTCCCCAGACTGCGTACTCACAGCCTCTTCCCTAGATCAACCGGTCTGATCATTTCTACTAGCTCATGCCACCTTGCTCATGTGTTCCCCCACGCACGCCGTCCTACCACCCCTTCTACTGCCATCTACTTGGTGCCTGCTACATGCCCATCGGCATGACACATGTTTGGCATGTTTTGTCCTGAATCCTCACCCCAATTCTACAAGTTACGGTTAGTCAATGATGATGAGTATCAAAGAAATCAAAGACTCTGGCAAGGGCACAAGCTAGTGAGTGATGAGCCAGAGTTCCAACTCAGGTCTCATTCCATAGCTTGTGTTCTTTCTAAAGCCCCAGCCTTCCTAAATGTCATTCCCAACCCTCTACTTTACAGTCTGGCTCAATTTAACCTTTTCCACACAAAATCATTTCTCATCACCACCAATCTAGTAATCAGTGCCTACTCAGAACTCCTGCGGCTCTTAATGAGTCCTTCCTGTTCCACTAACCCCTCTGCTGCATTGTTCTCATTAGTTACCTTATTCTTCCCCCCCTTTTTTGCAGTTCCAGAGCCTCACATTATTTCTTGATTATAACAGGCACTCAGTTCTCTTAACTCAGTCATTTTCTACTTTGGTATTATTTCCTATGGGTAAAATTCATGTCACGTAGGATAATTTCAGTAACTGCATAAAAGAAGTTCAATAATAGGGGCCTTTTTCAGTTGACAAACTAAGATCAGAGGACAGGGCTAATTTGGTGGCTTACAAATGTCATAAAGCTCTTTGCATTTTTCCATTCCACTGTCATGAGGACATTTGCTAATTTCTTCATGGGGGCAAGACAGCTACTACAGTGCTAAGGATCACATGTAGACAATTTCTGGCTATCGATGAGTCTAGTGCTCTTCTTTTGTATTTTATTAGGGAGGAAAACGTTTTCCAGAAACTCCTCAGCAGATCTCCTTTCAGTCCCTTTGGCCAGGACTAAGTCATATGTCCATGCACTAGTTGCAAGGGAGGCTGTGGAAGCAGTAACATTTCCAGCCTGTACTGCAAGAGCTGGTTCTGCTAGCCAGATAGAAAGAAAAATGGTGATTGGACAGACAACCGACAGTGTTGACAGTGTTTGCAAACACTGTTAGAGAAATATTAATGTAATGATAAGCTCCTCCATGTCCAAATAGATGAATTATCCTAAGAAAGGTTTGCTAATCAGGTTATAACGAATAATCAATTACAATAGGGTGTGTTTGTGCTAGAAGTAGGAGAGAAGAGAAATGGAATCTCCCAGCTCTTTAAACAATAAATTGTAAAAACATTCCTTTTCCTCAGATCCTTGGTGAAATACCACAATCTCTTCCACCATCATGACCACCACAGGAAGGAAATGCAAGGAGGGAAAAAACTAGCCTTTCGGAGCTTCCATCTAGTCTCCAAACACATTAAAACAGACAAAAATATTCCAGAGATTTAAAGAACAAAAATGGAGAACAAAGTACTTACAAGTCTTTGCCGTTTCTCCTATTCGTTGCTACTTCTAACAGCATAGTGTGCCTTGTGTCACCACCACCACCACCACCACCACCACCACCACCACCACCACCACCTGTTTCCAATTCTGAAATCAGCATAGGCATCCATCTGTGGGGGACAACTTTAAAAAATTCGAGTACAATGGAAAATAGCACAGACATTTAAATGGAGGTGGACCTGAATGGGCTACCATGGGAAGCTGTCCAGCTAAACTAGTGAGGGAGAAAAGATGCAGAGCTATGTCTGTAGCTATAATACACATCATTTGTTCTTTAAGAAAGAGGCAGTGGTGGGGTTTATATAAATATATACAAATGTACTTTGTATGGAAATTTCTACAAGAATACCTTAGGATTTGTGAATGTTAGTTATCTCTGGGGAACAGAACTGGGAATTTGGGACCAGAGATACTTTCTATTTTATATTCTCTTTTTTGGTACAGTTTGTTTTTATTCACCTTGTTTTCCTACTTTTTAGAAAGTGCCCAGTGCCCACATTCTGAAAACAAAACAGGCAACGTTATGCAAATACAGACAAAATGTCATTAGCACACTCAAGGCACTTCCTTGTTTCCTCTTAGGACCTATGATTTTACTACTAATAGCAAAATAACTGGCCTGAATATTAAGGATAGTAAGCAATTTTGTAATGCAAACTAACTTATGAGTTAGTACATGCAATTACTTTTAGGAACATTTCCTACTGAAAGAGGGCTTTTAAACCCAATTTCCCAAAAAAGTAAAACCATGTTTTAAAAGGTAGTTCTAAAAAAATTCATGGAACTGAGCTGGAATTGCCAAGTCATAAATAAAAGTTTTCAAATAAAATCCCATAAAAATCATGTATAGTAATGTTATATTGAAACCAGAGGCCAACCAAGTCCGGGATTCAAGCTGCCTGCAGCACGCAGTCGATAGACACAGGTGTTGGGCCATATGTAGAATAAGCGCTTATTGTCGGAGCACTGTGCTTACACCTCCAAAAACTGCCTTAACATTTTCAGACCAGCTTGGGGTATTTAAGGGAAAATCTGGGCGCTCCTCCAGAGGCTACCTAATGGTTCCAGGGGTCTGCATGGAGCCTTCCCTGTGGCACAAGATTCTATGGTGGTATCAGCAACCCAGGAACAATGATGGGAATAGCCCGGGAAGAATGAAATGCTAGACCATAGAGATTGTGATCCGTCAGCTTAAGGGTATTAATCATAAGTTTCAGGGTAATTTTCTAAAACAGGGAACTGGGTGGGACAGGGGGACTTTCCAAGCTCTAGCCACAGGGGGATGATGTATTGTGACGTTACAGGGCAAGGAAAGGTGAGGCCTCTACTAGGGGGGTGCCAACCAGGCCCTGCTTCACCACCATTCACATATAACTTCTCACAAAACACCATTTCCTCAAGGGACCACACGACTGACTCATTTCTACTAAGAACTCAGTTTCCAAACTCTCCCGGCTTGGAATCCATATTGTGTGGGTGGTGATGTTTCCCACAAGGCTCTTCATGAGAGCTTCGCAGGAGCAGACGGGCATGTGACAGGCATATATGTCCCCACCTATGGTGGCCAAGGAGCCACAGCGTCCATGTAGCGACTGCTTCATATCGCTCATGTGACTCCTGAGGGCTAGATTGTTTTATTTTTGATTCTCAGGTTTTAAAATCAGATTTTGCCCTTCAAAAACGGTTTCTGTAACAACAAACACAAAAAGCAATAAAGCTATCTCCTAAAGGTTGAAGTTTCTCAGAAGCCAAAACAGGACAGGACTATTTCCATTTTAAAAAAATTTGTTTTTGATGATTCTAGGATTTATTTTTAAATGAAGCAACGCTGAACTCGGATTAGAAGATATATCTGGAATGCCTACATTTAATGAATTCTTAAAACATTAAAAACTCTTTGTTTGGCATTTAAACATGCACAGGTCCTAGAGACCCAGAAACTCCATTCCTAAGACCAAAGGCCCACGTTTGGAGAGCGCACTGAAAATATTCATAGCAGCTGCGTTCACTACAGAAAACAACAACCACAGCCAACCAGAAATAACCCAAAGGTCTACAGGCAATAGAAAGAATAGACAGACAGACAGACAGATACAGATATAGAGTACATTTGTACAGTGGAATAAAATGAACCTAGATACAAGAATTAAAATGGATAAGTCTTAAAAGAAGCAAGTCAAAGAAGACATGCATTATGAATTACACTTCATTATGGTTAAAGGCAGGCAGACTCTTGTTGAGGTATAAACACAAAGGTGGCAAAATAATAGAGAAAAGCAAGGGTATGCTTAATACAACCCTTAGGACAGTGTCGCCTCATGAGGGTAGAAAGTCTTGTGACAGATGGATATGCAATCAGGGAAAAGGTCATAGGGTTAAGTTTGATTTCTTACCCTGGTTTTTAGATACAGGGGTATTTCACATTATTTTTTAAATGGCTATCTTCTATGTGTAGTATTTTACAAGTTACAAACATTTAAAATTAAGAACTTTGGAATAAATTACAAGGTAACAAACTAAATTGTACATGTATGTGTTAAGTTATAAGATAAATAACATCTTTTAATCCTATTGCTCCGTCTCTGGCTCTATACTTAACTCTCTGGGTAATATGTTAAAATCTAAATTCGAGGCCCTACTTAAATTATGACCTGGACTCAAAGGCCCTCAGGCCATCACCTGCAATAGGTCCTGACCTACAAAAATCGTCCTGGGTCATTATCCTCATTACTGGTTCACACCCAGGAATGTCAAGGATGCAGTCAGGAGAGAGACAGCCTCCAAATCTCCCCAGGCTACAGATGAACCCCTGGGCAGCCGCAAAGCACCCCAGTTTGCACTTTGGGCAACCCATTCCTCAGTGAGTTGGAGAAGAGGATCCTGGAGAAGGAAGAGCTGGGAGGGGCTGGCCAGCACTGAGAAGGGGGCTTCTCAGAGGAGCCTGTCAACCAGTGGCTGACAAGAAGAGACCCCTTTCCACCTCCTTCTGAACAGCCTTGCACAGAAGGCAGCTACAGCTGTTTTGTTTGTTTGTTTTTTACAAGCAGTGAGCTAGCAGTTCGGGTGGCAGTTTTCCTCTTTCATTCTAACAGAAACCACCCATATACATCAATATCTGTCAACTGTTGCACTCAAAATGCTAAGAGGCTATTAGGATGCTTTGCTGTTAAAACAACTAGCCCTCCAATATTTTGTTTTAATAACAAGCAATTTAATCTCTACGATGCAAAGGATCAAATGGCATGCAGCAAACTCACAATTTTCCATATCCCTCTCCCATCCCCAATTGCTTTACTTTCTAAGAGCTAAGGATCATTATCAATAATAAAGCCCACCTTTGTGACATTCTAGACAAACCTCTGATGCAGAACTAATTGAAAACAAAATGACTTGAATTAATATATGTGTTCAAATATTTTAATGTATGGGAAATGAAAGATTGTGTTTACATTTGGCAATACACCGAAGTCTGCCGTGATATAGGCACACACACAAAGCCAAATTGGATATGGATTTCCCATGACATCAAGCAGCTCACAGGGGCAGAGTTCAGGTGACGGAACCTTCACCGCCCCACAGAGAGCCTTGCATCTGTCACATGGGGTGTCTGAGGATGGCCAAGGAGCCTGGTTCTTCAGACCCACCTGTGCTTCCCCACGGCTGCTTTCTCTCCCAACCCCCCGCTGGGAGGCAGCCACCACACCTCTCTTCCTCGCAGTGGGCTGACGGTGGCTGCCACTGGCACACAAAGTCAGTTTTACAGAGTGTGAAGTTTCCTGAGAAGGGAGGACTCAGAGGTAGCCACCTGCCAAAAGATCGGATGTTAAAGTACTAAGTTAGGTTCCAACTGAGTCCTGTTAGATCCACGATTACTTTCAAATTGACAGGGAAGTGGGAACACAACTGGCTCTTTTCCAGCCAACAGGCAGGCCCCTCGCTCAAACCCAGATACTTGCTCATCTGTTAAATCACATACGTGGGATTTACACTTTTAAAGGACCAAACAATAAGGCGTTGGGTGGTCCGTTAGGAGTTCAGACAACCTAAGGACCTAGACACCTGCTGAGAAATTAGGGAGGGATTTGAGCACACACAAAGACAAAGAAATACACATTATTTTTGTGCTCTTACATTAGGGAGTAAGAGCACAAAAATAATTGTATTACTTTCAAGACTCTCACAGAATATTAATGACCACAAAGCTCTATAATACGTATTTACACAGTCTAGTTGCAATGGGAGAGCAGTGAAGAGACTTACCAAACATCACACACCCATCAGGGAGCAGACCAGGATCGGCCGGCAGCCTGTTCTCCCTCCCGCCCCAGAGGCATCTGAGTCTGCAGGCAGGCGGGTAGATACTCTCAGCACCTCCACATGACTCACCCTGGACTCTGGAGCTCACTATCTCCGGGTAGTAACTCAGAGAAACTCCCCACCCTGAACTGTAATCAATTAAACTGCCAGCATCATACCCTGTATTCAACCCACTGCTGGACAATTGGGCTTTGTGCCCAATTATCACACAACTTCGGGATTGCAAGAGAATCTTCGAGGACATTCACTAGGGTACTCCCAGTTTACCAACAAGGAGACAAGGAACCGGGCTCAATTCAACAAACTGATTGGGTGGAGTCAATGTGAAGCAGTGAAACGAGCCCAGGAAACCCCAACATAAATGAGGTAGAAAAAGTGGTCCGAGCGCCTAGGGCAGGGGAGTGGCTCAAAGGCAGCGAGTGGAGTCAGGAGAGGCTTCGCTCTGTTGTTTCATTCATGAGACAGATGCTCACTGGTGCCTTTGTGTGTCAGGCACAGCGAGTTGTGTGGAGTTGCAAAGGGACACAGCCCCCCACCCCCAGTCTAGTGGGGAGGGAAACAATGACAGCACTGATGAGGGCCCTGAGAGGTGCACATGGAGCCATAAGGTGGCACTTGGGAGGGGCAGCAAGGAGGGAAGAGAGGAAGGGGGAGGGACTCGTCACAGAAGGTGCTTCAGGCACAGTGACTTCTGAATCAGCCAGACAGCAGGTAAGGATTCATGCAAAGCGAAGAAGGAAGGGGAAGAACTGAGCTGGCAGGCAGGAATGAGACCCTGAGGGTCCCAGTTAAGGTATCTGGATTTCCGCTGACAGGCCGCGTGGCAGCCGCTAAAGGGCCATCAGATCCCTGTTTCAGACAAGTCCTTCAGAGAAAGCAGGAGAGAAAATGCATTTCGGGGGAGCAGACCAGAGCCTGCTACCATAATCTAAGGCAGGTGGTGGTGAGGGCTGGATGTAGGGGGCAGTGAGGAAGGAGAGAAGAGTGTTTCCAGTATACGACAGAGGCGGCAGGAAAAGGCGCTGACAGCAGCTGGCTGTGGGGATCAGGAGGGGAGTCCCGGAAAACCCCACTTCTCTTTTTCACTCCTTCCAGTGCTCAGCAAGATCAGTCACCAGATAGGCCACTGAGGAGACGCAGGAGGATGTGGAGAGTCGGGGACATGATGAATTTGAGGTTCCGAGGGGAGGTTTAAGCTCCGATGTCCCGAGGAACGCTCAAAGAGACAAAGGGGCTGAAGAAACAAACTGGCATTGGCAGCAACAGCGCCTTGGAGCAGCTTACTGAGAGGACAGGCCCGGGCTTCAAGGTCGAGCAGACCTGAGCAACTCCCAGCTCTGCCACGTAACAGCTGTGTGACCTTGGCAAGTAAATTAATCTTTTTGAGACTAGTCTCACCTGAGGAAATGCTTCCTAGGAATTAATGAGATCAGAAAAGGACAGAGAAGATATTTAATAGTTTTCTCTTGCTCTTTCGTGACCATATACTGTTTTGTATTGTAATAATTTGAGTACTAACCCTTGAAAGATTACCCGCTTTCCTGTTGTCAGTCACTCGTCTTTTACCTCCCTTATATGAACAGATCCTCCAATATTTGAATTGCCATAAATCATATTTAAAAACTCGGGCCAGAATGGTCCTGGGGACCAGGGGTTTTCTGCCCTTGACATGAAATAACTAATGCAAAGATCTCAAAATTGCTAGATGACTTAAGTGGTATTGATATAATTCTGTGTTTGGGGATGAGATGGGGGAAAGGGCAATGGGGTTTGGAAAAAAAAGAGAATTTTGTCAGTCTACTAAAGTCTAGTCAAAACAACAGAACTTGACTCTTTGCGTAAAACTATACTGTAATATTTGGGAGGAAGAATGTCTAGCAGAGTTAATATCGCATAGCCTCTACCCTCTGGCTCAGTTCAAGTAAAGGCCTTAATAAGTAAATGTCAAATAATAAGTTCCATCAAATAGATCTTGCCTTAAACCAAATGTTAAATCAATAGCATACTTTTTATATAAGAAATATATTCTTTCTTTACTAGGCTCATTTTTCTTATTCTATTTATATCTTCAAATGAATGTAATGAAACTACAGATTTAAAAATCAGACTGACCACTACCAAGGCTACGGCATACAGAATTCAATTCCACATCGCCAGGCTTGTGCATTTGCTTTCTGTCTCTGCCTTCAAATTTGGGCTCAGATTATCTCACCTATTTTTATGGCTCCGTTCCTAGTCTGAAAATATCTTGGTCACTGGATATTTTATTTCATCCCCAACTTATTTGCTAAAACACATTCGCGATCACATCTTCCTTCCTACTACTCCATCCTTTCCTGGTAGCTTCATATATTTTCATTCTTTCATCCACAGCCCAGTTCAGCATCCATATTTCATGTTCTGTGTGTTAGTCATAAATATCACACACACACACACACACACACACACACACACACACACACAACAAAAAAACAAATTCTCAACGTTTCTAATATAAAATTCCTTGACAATTGCCTCAAAGGTCTCTAGTCATTTAGTTATTTTGATTAAACGCAGAGAATGATTCAATTCACGGCTATAGTCTTTGGAATCTGTTTTATTCCTGGCTGTGCTCAACCCGGCCACATGTGCTGTGGCTCAAGCATGACTAGTTCGAGAGGGCACTTTTGTCCCTAAGTGCTGGAGAAGAACTTGTACTGTCTGTTCCCAATATGCCTAGCTCTGAACTGAGATTCCCACTGCTCTCGGACTGTCTGGACGCTGGATAGCTCCTTTTAAACTCACTACACACCTGGCCATCCCTGTAGGCCAGTGTTTAAGATTTGACACCCACTGACATTTAGACAGACCCAAAATACCTCTCAATTCCTCCCTGCCTTGAATAGACTTGAATTTATCAGACGTGAATAGACTCAACTATTTTCTGTGTGTCCGTAAGATCCTCTATCTTGTTGCCAGTAGGAGGCATACCGACGGCCAGATTAGATGGTATCTGCCACACCAAACCAGCCACATCCCCATGCCACCTGGCTCCTGGTGTGCAGTGTTCCCTCAGACACCAAGGAGCTGAACATAGCACACCGTCTGAGTGAGTGACTACTGAGACACAATTCTCTCATTTTAAACATTACTTTGGATCACACACACAGACCCCCCACAACTTACATCAGAGGTGCTGCCTGAAATGAAGAGCATGTCATCACCATAATGTTTCACCCAAAGCTGCCCTATGGTACCGACTACAGGAGCAGGTCGCGTCCAGGAAACAGCTTACCATAATCTAGAGCATGATTTCCTCAAGACCACATTCTGCTCCAGGGCTGTCTGATTTTGTCCAGGACCCCGTTCGTAGTCTGTGATTTTGTGTGACTTGAAAACTCAAGGCTAGCTGCTTGCTTTACTAAGCCTTTCTCCCTTCTCTTTCCCCTATGAACACCTTAGACACCTTTTAAAGTCTCCTCTTCCTTATGAAATACTCATTTAATTCCTACAACCAGAGGCCCTGAATTAAGTCTCAGGTTCCGTTTAGGGAGACAAGGGAAGTTAGCTGCTTACCTGCTGCATTCGAATCAACGTGGGCAGGAAAACCTTTTGAGAACAAAAGATTTCCCCAGTAAATTGGTGCAACCCTTTGGTAGGACATTTTGTTCCCATCTATCCTCATTTAAAAGAAACATCCCCTTGACCCAACAATTTTGCTTTTAGAAATTTATCCATATATGGCTACAGAAAAAGATGTACAAAAATATTCAGTCCAGTATTACAAAGCAAAACAAACATGGAAAGAAAACCACCCTAGAAGGAACTTAAATCGTCTATCAATAAGAGACTCGTTAAATAAACTATGATACATACGCCTTGTGCAGAAAACATTTCTGTAAATTGCGTAACAATAAGAAACGTATCCGTGCTTATCTCTGAGGATACGGACAAGTTGGAAGGAGAGACTTCATTTTTCGTCTTATGGCCTTTAGTGCTATGGGATTTTTTTTTTCTATGAACTTGCACTTTTTACATTAAGCTAGTTAATAGAAAAAAAAAGTGAACCTCATCATTTAGGCTTATGTGGATGGTTTACTAAACTCTTCACTTAACAGTGTTATTTAATCTTTGTTAAACAGGAAATTGAATATAAGAGGCACAAATAGAAACTCTGTAAGGGCAGAGGGCAGATTTACATTAAACTGTGTTTGCTCCAGCAGTTAATGATTTCATTAAACTCTAGGAATTCCTGTCTTAGAGTCTCAGAAGGTCAGTTTTTTCCTCTAAGACCCCGCCGTACGTGTTACAGACACTTCTATAATCTAGACGGCTCGATCATTGAACAATCTCCCTGGTACTGGACAAGTGTGTTTACACTTAATGTAGTTTTTACTCTACAAATTGGGGTGACTTTAAAAGTTATTTTAAAACAAATAACTTTTTAAAAACACTGATACGGAGTTTGGAGCTAGCACTGGGTATAAGCAGAACCTCCAGGCTGTCCCATCAACACAACCCCTCTGGCATACTTGAGGTGGTCAGGGGCAACATGTGAAAGAGCCATCTTTGGGGCTGGAAGGGAGCTCCAATAGTGTAGACCAGTGTTTCCCAAATTGTGGCTGCAATCACCTGATTCCTGAGCCTCCAGGACCCAGAGTTTAGGGGCAGAACCTGGGGATCTGCATTAGACAACCTCCTTCTCCCTTCCTCCCCAATCCCACCCCATTCTTAGGCCCAAATAGTGTTGTGGCTGCTCATTCCCCGGTTGTGGAAGTATTCACGAGTCAGGGAGAAATACAGAAGCAAGATTTATTAAAGCAAGAGGCGGGTCAGAGTCTGCTAGAAACAACTGTGTCAAGTATTTATTTGGTTTCAAGTGTTATATTTTCTAACCATGATGTAAATTCCTTCAGCCAGCAGTGGACTTTTCTATTGAGTTCGGCTTTGTCCATTGGGGTGGAGGAAGGTGCAGTTAAGCAGGTTATTGCAACCTTTGCATATTATGTAGATTTAAGTTGGAGCCAGGAGTGGATACCACACGAGGCAAAACCTCTCCCCAGTCACAGGGCCTGCAAGTCCGAAGTAGAAGCACTGAAACTGGTCTGCAGAGTGTTTAGGAAGCAGGATCATTAACAAAGTTTGATAACGGCTGAGCTAGTCTGGCATTTCCTGAACATCCAATTGTAAGATCACCTGAGGCTACTGTCATCCGGGCCCCACCCCAGACCTACGAATCAGAATCTGTTAAACCAGTGTCCCAGGTTGTTCTTATAAACAGGGAAGTCTGAGAAGCACCAATATAGGTCAAACTCTTCATTTTAAGATAAGGAATCAAGGCCCAAGAAGTTAAATAATTTTCCCAAGGTCTTACCAGCTGATGAATGATAGCTGGGACACCCGAAACCTGGTGAGCTAATTGTTTCCTCTTAAATCAATACCAATTATTATGTTTATCATGAGTATCAGTAAAGTTTCTGATTCACTATGAAGACACATAAGTGACTAATGAAGCCTAAACCTGGAGGGCATGTCAGAACATGCCCCTGGTTTAAGGGGACTGGAATTGTCAGGCTGTCTAACATCTACCGGTCCTGGAGTTCTTTCGCTTTCAGGTTGAGGAGAAATATAAAACAGCATATCTGACAGAAAGGTAAATACAGCCCTGAACATTTATAACCAGGTGAGGGTGATTCAAAGTCCTCAGATCGCGCGATTTCTTGGTCAAATATTAGCATCTTCAAAAGAACTCTAATAATCACCCACTTTTAGTTATACAGTGTTTTCCCGAAAATAAGACCTAGCTGGACCATCAGGGCTAATGCGTCTTTTGGAATAAAAATTAACGTAAGACCCGGTATTATATTATATTTACCCGGTCCTATACTATAGTAAATAAGAGCCGGTATTATATTAATCATATTAATTGCATTGTATTATAGTAATTATATTGTACCCAGTCTTATAGTAAAATAAGACCAGTTCTTATATTAATTTTTGCTCCAAAAGACGCATTAGAGCCGATTGTCCGGCTAGGTCTTATTTTCGGGGAAACACAGTAGCATCAATCTGCATCTTGTTGTTGGGAAAGAATAGCTTCTACAAAAATTCCACAAGCTTGCCCTGGAAGCAGCATCTCTAAACCCATCAATAAGAAACGCGGATGGAAAATGAAGCATCCAGCTTGGAAAGCACACAGCAAGCTTGAATTCAGGGGAGAGTTCTATCTAGTTATAATTGCCTCTAATTGGCCCTCCCACGCAGTCTCACAATTTACAGCAGTAATCAGTCCCACAAAGATGCTAACATTTCTTTTCCACCTTTGAAATCAGAAGCGTCTTAGGTTCTCACCATGACTATTTTGAGTGTTTTTTTTAATTAAGGAGATATAAAAAAGGATGAACAAATGAATAAAAGCAAAGCTGCAAACAGATCTTTTGGAAATGACCACTGACACCTATAACCTAATGACATAACCCAGTGGGATTCAAATTTGTAATGGAGACTAATGCCAATTCAGGAAACCTTTCCGTTCCAGAGCACATGATCCAAAAATACATTCATTTGGTCGGACATTTTCCACACTCTGATTTTTATCTCTCTTGGCATGCTCAACTCTCCTCTAATCAAGTCACAACCCTTTGTTGCCATGGAACCCGATCAGACACAGAGCCCGTTACTATGACTTCCCCGTGGGTTTAAAAAAAGACCTAGTGACCATAGAACAGCCCTCTCTTAAAATAATAATAAATAATAATAATAATTTCTAAGGCACAGAGGCTCCCAAAAGAATCCAACCCTTTTATATCCACTGAAGTTTAAACTTTCATGCAGGGTCACTTGAACTCTTGAGCCAAAACTAGACAATGTTTGGAAAAAAATTTTCAGCTGGGACATTCCAAAGATGATGATTTTATAAATAAGTACCTGGCAAACAGGGTAAAAATGTGCTTAGGATTTCTTCCTTTTTTTTTCCTTCTAGGCAAGTTTCCTGAAATTTGAGTACCTGTTGAGCAAACATGTGTCAGTCATCAGCTACCAAATTGCAAGATTCATTTCCACCAATACTGAAGTTTCACCAAGAGCTCATTATTTCTCTGCAAAGAAAAGCTAAGCAGCACAATTGACCCTGTGTTCCGTCATATTTGTTGTTGGACTAAACCTGTAGAGGAAAATATCTGAGACTAACAGCAGAGCTACTTAAGGAAGAGAATGAACAGCTGTCGAGTGCCTACCCTGAGCCGAGCACTTTTACGTAGTCACAGTAAGAATCCTGCAACAGAGGCGTTTCCATAGCTCGGATCAGGTCCCAGGCTGAGAGCTCCCACTGCCACGCTAGAGTGGTGTCCGGCTCTCACAGCCAAACCTATTCATTCAGGCAACCAACACTTAGTTCTGGCCTCACAAATGCTATGCATTTTGTTAGGCTTTTTGTTCTTTAGGATAGAATTTGTGGCCTGTAAAGCTTGTCTGTAAAGAAGGCATGGAGCGTACCTTTACTGGCACCAGGTGCCAGTTCTGGCTGTACCTGCCTATAATAACCACCGCATCTGCACAGCAGCAGCTGACCCTTGGGAGAATGATGAGTAAGTGCCTGGCCACTTACCTAAGATGACATGGAGCCAGACTCCTACCACGTCCCTCAAAAGGTTGACCGCTGACAAGGCCTTCCAAACCCTGGGCTCTGTAGTGGTGAGGCCCATGAAACTCTCAGTGCCTGTTCTTGTGCAATTTCAGCAACAAAGTCAAAGCCAAGCCATGCAAATTCACAATTGTTCTACCCAATCTCGCTTTTGAATAACCAGCATCAACAAATGACTAGTAGGAAGGAATGTGGTTAAGTATGGAAGTTAATTTTGAAGTTACATTATTAATTATACCAGACTTCCAGCTAAAAATATTTTACCTATTTTCTTTGCATAATGAACATAACTACTTTGATTAAAAGAAACTTTAAAAACGAGCACAAAACCACCTGAAGATATCAGTTCATACCCACTACAACGGCTATAATCAAAAGACAGGTAAGTGTTGCTGTAGATACGGGGAAATCTGAACCCTCACAAATTGCTGGTGGGTGCAGAAAATGGTGCAGCTACTGTGGAAAACACTGGCAGTTCCTCAAAAGGTTAAACATAGATTTAGCCTAGACCCAGCAATTCCATTCTAAGGTAAATACCCCAAAGAAATAAAAAAACATGTCTACACAAAAACTTGGATATAAGTGGCATTAATCATAATAGCCAAAAAGTAGAAAAGAACTCAAATATCCACCAACTGATGAATGGATAAATAAAATGTGGTATACCCATACAATGGAGTATTAGTTGGCAATAAAAAGAATGAACTACTGATATATGTTACAATATGGGTGAACGTTGAAAAACATCACGCTGACTAAAATAAGCCAGACACAAAGACTATACTTTATGTCTGATTCCATTTACAGAAAATGTCCAGAACAGGTGAATCCCATAGAGACAGAAAGTAAATTAGTGGTTGCCTTGGCCTTGGGGTTTTGGGACGGAGGAAATGGAGAGTGACTGCTAATGGGAATGGAGTTTCTTTTTCGGGTGATGACATTGTTCTAAAATTGATTGTGGTAGTGACTGTACAACACTGTGAATACACTAAAGACCATTAACTTGTATGCTTTAAAATGGGAAAATTGTATGGGATATGAATTATATCTCAATAAAGCTGTTATTTTAAAAATAGAAAAAAACACAACCATTTTGTTTTTGTTTTTCCTATTAAATTAAAAAAAAGAAAAAATAGCCAGCCAACTTGACAAGACCGCCTGCCCTTGAAGACATTACTTTGTCTCTGTGGTCTCCCTGCCGTAAGGCGGCAAGGCTCACGCCTGAACCAAATGCTAGATAGTAGGTAAGTGTCGCATTCCAAACTCAAAATAAGACCTGCCAGGTAGTAATCACCACTACACTGTGCCGACACTGAGATGATCTGTATAGTAAGTTAATGTTGCATTAAATTGTTATTATCTTTGTATTTTCTATGTATTTGTTTGAAATTTTTCATTAATAAAATGTTAGAGAAACATGTCCTCGGACTGTTGATAAAATCTGCTAACAAAATCTGTAAAGAACACCTAAGTAAAAACACCAATTAGCATCTTCAAACCAACATTTCTCTACGAGCCCAAAGCAGGGAGAAGATACATTTTTAAACATGGAAATAAGAGTACATGTCTTCCCTAATTAGACATATTTAAATAAAAAATGTAGCCAAAGCCTTAATTAATCATTTCATGTCCTTAAACACTGAACTCTGAAAAGAAAAACTCCTGCTGTCTGTTGGAATATGTGAGCTCAAACAATTACACCAATACCTATGCATGAAATTCTTAATTCATTCTTTCTTTCCTTCCTTGCTCCCTTTCATTTCTTTATCCTTCTGAATACTTATTTGGCATTTTGTGCCCAGCACTGGACATACAAGCCCTGCCACTTCCCCCTGGGGAGAGACAAGTGAACCACAGTGACAACTCTTGTTTCACAACAGACTGGGGCACAGGTTGGGTGTGAGATGAGAAAGGGAGTCAGGGAGGACCCCTTCAGCACACTATCTTACATAAGCCCTCAACATCCTTCTAAGGAAAGAATGACAATTACTTTCTCACACGAAGAAACTGTAGCTCCCGTGGGTAGGGCAAATGGCCTAAAATAAGCTCACACGGCTTGTAAGGATTTACAAACCAGGCCCACCGCCCCAGAGCCCTGGTCGTATGCTGCCCACTCAGAGGTCTTAGCACACCGAAGGAGGGCTTTAAAAGGGCCTGCATTTACAAGCTCGAACTGCTTCTTACCCCTCCACTGCTAGCATCCTAATCCACGCCACTCGCTGCACTCCCACAGGTCTCCCGGCGAGCTCACGCCCACCTTGAACCCAGAAGCCATGAGGACCCTCGTAAACATGTACTGGCTTCTGCACTGGCCTCTCCACTGAGCCCTCATGACTTTGCTCACCCTGCTGGTATCACATGGGCACTTCAATGGGCCGCCAACAGGCACACTCCTGTCACAGGAACTCTGAAGTTGCCATGCCCTCTCCTGAATGCTCTGCCTATTTTAAATAGTCACCCATTTGAAAACTGCTTCTCTGTACCCCACAGCTAGGGCCTCCCCGGGCTTCTTTCTTCAATTTATCAGCATTGCACTCATCACCATTTAACATAGTGTATATTTTCCCTACTGGCCCGGTTTGTGGACCTTGCCCTACCAGAATGTAAGTTTGGTGAGGGTGGAGATTTTTGTTTTGGTCCCTTGGATGCTTAGCACAAAGCTGGTGCTCAACACACATGTGGTGAATTAGGCTGAGGGCAGAATGGCTACAAGCCTGATCCACACCTGTGCTCTTAGGAATGGCCTCCGGCCTGCCATCCCCCACATGCTACGCTCCTGAGCTGGGGCAAGGGGACAAAGGGGCTTGAGGAGACAACTGGGCGGCATGCGGTGGGAAGAAGCCGGCCCAAGGAGTCAAAGGGAGTTCATTCTTAAGTCCAATGCCATGGAAAGGTGCCAAGTGCCCCCTTTGCCATGCCCCATGCCGCACAGACACAGGTACCACTCTCGATGCCACTGTCACACATCAGGGCCAGTGGTCCAGGAGCTCTCCATCTCAAGGTGTGGTCCTGGGCGAAGGGGACTCCTCAGACCAAGACGTTAGGGGAGAGAAAGGACAACCTAGGTTTCTGCCTCCTCGCAAAGCGCTCAACAAAAAAACTCAGCTGGGACGCTCAAGAAGGTCTTTATTTTCCCAGGTTATGCTCCACTTGTTCACACAAGGGCACGTTTCTTACACTGGCCTCTTGTACCCCAGGTATATGAAAGCTCACCAGAGCTACCAAAAAGAAAACCTCAAGGGTTCAAGTTTTCAAGAGTTCTCACAGGAGTTCTCAGACAGCAAAGGGGGAACTTTGAACTTGCCTACTCAGTGACCGGAAGGAGTGAGCTATTCTAAGCAAGCATCTCAGCATCTGCTGCATGTGGAGAGCGATGGATAGGGAAGAAGCAAGCACAAGATCACACAAGGACAAACAGCAAAAGCATTGGAAGGATGGGAGATGCAATACTTTTCCCCAAGGAGGGGCCTGTGCCACAGCAGGCATTTGTAATGCCTGCCGAACTCCAAACTCATCTTCATTCTAATCTCTTGTAAAAATCCTGGCCTTGTGGATTACACTGATTGGGGGTGTGGAAATGAGGGTGACGCGTAACAATAATGGGAATGCCACAGCGCCTGACTTTGTAAGGTTCTAAGGCACTTAAAGGGTGATTCTATGAAGGAACTAAAACACTGTGTCCAAAAAGCAAGGAAAACCCCACTGAGAGATGGTACTATATAGTTCCTTGAGTTTGCGTCAGTCTGTTTTCTGTAGTTAGGAAAAAAAGGTGACTGGTTTGGGTTAACAGGCAGTACTCCACTGTTAAAAAAAAAAACAACAACAACCTGCTGGTTGCCATGACAACATCTCCGTTCCTCCCTTTCTGCAGCATCCTTCCTCCATCTGAGTCAAATCAAAGAACCTTCCTGTGACGCCCATGATTTAGTATTTCCTTTGCATGAGGATATAAAAGTATACCTGTAGTATACACACGTATACAAAATACACATCAAAGGGCTGGCTAATGAGAGGTGAAGAGGAACCTCAAAAATTGGTATCGTCTCTCCTGCTCTGCCAATAATGTCCTACAAACAACTATCAGGAGCTACGCCTGCTCCAGGAGAGTGTGTGTGTGTGAAGGGAGGTGGGCCAGGACAGTTTAACAGCCGACACCCATTCCTTCCTGTTCAGAGCCTCTCAGGGTCAGTTCTTTCCAGAACAGTCCACATGAAGCCAGGGCTCCCTGGAGCACTGCCATTCCATGCAGGTCTGCCCTCCCCGCTCTGAGCTTCGTGAGGGCAGTACCAACCCCTG
This sequence comes from Rhinolophus hipposideros, assembly GCF_964194185.1. Taxonomy (NCBI): domain Eukaryota; kingdom Metazoa; phylum Chordata; class Mammalia; order Chiroptera; family Rhinolophidae; genus Rhinolophus; species Rhinolophus hipposideros. The sequence continues at coordinate 86,278,967 of NC_138055.1, forward strand.
ACCGGCCTCAGGGCCGAGCACAGCGCTGGGGACACAGTGAAGCACTCAGGACAAGGAAGGGAGCTCTGGGATAAAGCAGCCTCTCCATTTTTTGCGGAGACCTCAAGTTGGGGCCTAGCCTGCTTCCCATAGGCTTACGGATCCATCAATGTATAAAAACACGCAAAGGAATGAAACGTCAGCCTACAGAGACTTCTGAGGACGTAGCAAGGGAGAAGGCCTCCATCCAGATAGCTGTATCTTGGACCATTTACTTCTTAAAAACAAGTGACAGAAATCTGATGCAAACACGGCAAAACATTAACATCTGGTAAATCTAGGAGGTAGGTATATATGGCTATCATATTTTTTAAAGGTTTTTTCCATGTTTGAAGCAATAATTAAAACCAATTCTGTCTACTAATTATTTAACCAGAACTATTTGATTAAGGATTTGATTCGGGTTTTCCCCATGCTCAGAACATTCTTTCCTCTGTGAATCTGGTTTACTTTTAAATATGGTGTAAGTTGCTGTTTCTGATGGGCCATTTCATTACCTTATAATTTTGGAATCTGATGTCACTGCATTTACTTCCAGAGAACATGAACTTCAACCTTAAATTCAACAACCAAAGCAAGCACAAACTTAAGAAAATTAAAATCCACTGAGAGTTTAATAAGCTAGCTGCCCTAGAAAAACATCCAGGCTCATTTTAGGATATTGTGTAAATAAACTAAAGAGCAATTAATTTAAAGAATTATTTACTAACAAAGTCATTGTGATTTCTGAAATGTCCAAAGTATCAGAAAATAAAACAATCTTTGTATACAAGTTTAGTGTCTCCATCTTTCAACAGTATATGTATTATTCTTATGTAGTGACTCTTACCATTAAAAAAAAATCATTCCAAATATGCAGCAAATCACTTCCAAAATGAAGGTTGAGAAGGCATCAAAATTTAATTTAAAAGAAACCCACATAAATACAAGACTATCTCATTCATTTCCTATCTGCCCAAAGAAATAAAAAATGTCTGTTGGAATGGTGGGCTGTTGGCAAAACTGTCCTTAAAACAGTAACAGGGCTGAAGACCTCTCATTTGAAGTCCTCCTTTCAAGGTAAGAGCTAAATGTGAGCCCCAAGTATTTACAACACATACTTGCTGTTAGATCACTTTAAATGGCCAGGGTGCTAGCCAAATTTCTCAATAGTAATATTTAATATGCTCCCATCCACCCAAATAGTAGAGCATTTTTGGCTGCTCGAAACGTAATGATTTGGTATAAACGACGTGGCTCCCCAGGTGGTAACAGGACATAAATGAGCCACTTGAAGGAAAGAAGACTGGTGCCCACATACCCAGCAAATGCCAATTCAGTGAGTACCTCTACACGACTCAGCACCGAGGTGAACTTTCGCAGGCTTTCTACAACAAATATTACCTGATAATTTGCTTAAATCAAAAGGGTTTTACAAGCACGATGGCCTTCCCAAACGAAAGCACATGTAATAAAAGCATATTCATTCCGCCATTAATTAACCTCTTGGGTCAGGTTATGAAACGTTAAGTGTTAGTTTTCACATCCCTCTGTGTCAGACGCAGACAATACATGGCAGGCGAACCTCTCAATATTAACACAGGTGCGTATAACAACCCCTAAATATCCAGTGGTATTTAGCAAGCCGCAGGGGTGACTTACAAACACGGACAATTAAGACACATAAAGAAACAGCCTATTACCTACAAACATGAAATCTTGTTGTATTCATTATTGTAACATGAGTGACAAATCAACTTGAGTTTCCTAGTACTGAGGACGGCCCAAAAGTGCTAACTAAATATGTTCACTAAGTGAGAGGAAGGTGAGCTTGAAAGCAGCCTGCTCCCCACAGAACACAAAGTTAGGCTGGGTTCCTGCTCTTCCATCTCATCTCCCTAGCTGGGATGCACACCCCAAGTGATGAAGGCAGCAGTGACGGTTTGTTTAGGAAGCAACAACACACATTCTTTATCCTGTAACAGCTCTTGCAAACATGTGGAAGGGCAGGATTCTACATGAAACAGAACCTGTTGAGAGGTATTATCTTGTTCAAAGCAGAAGTAAACTTTTAAACTTTAAAGAAGTAAACTTTAAAAAAAACAACAAACTTTACCATCTCTTCCCCTTTACCTTTTGGTCTTTCCTTACTGTAAACAAACAATACTTGAATCGTGCCTGTTTGAAAATTTCCAAATGCATGAGCTAGAGTTCTCAAAATGCCCATTTCAAATCCTGGTTTGTGGAGGGGTATCAATCCAGAATAAATGCACCAAAATTATAACCTTTGATTTGTTTCAAAACCCAAAGAAAGAGTAGAAATTTTAAAAAATAAGTATGTAAAATAAACAAACATGTATATGTTTATATTTATACATGTAAATATATTTAAATATATATAAAAATAAATAACATAAAATACAAAAATATTTATGAAATAAATTTTTATAAAAAATAATCACGTGAAAAATGATGCAGGGACAACTATGTCATTAATGTGGAGCTATCTTAAAGGGAATCAAATTCTAACTGGATCAAAGATTAAAATATATAAAAATAAAAATCATAAACTGTGTTAGAAGAACATGGTGTTTCCGTTTCTTTCAAGAATCTCGAAGTATGAAAGGCCATTCTAAGAATGACACAAACCTAAAATTTTTAAATTCTTTCATGGTGAAAGCCGGTTACCATTTATTCAGTGTTTGCTACACGCAGCTCTGTGCTCAGCAGACACACAACATGATATTAAGTCAGTGTGGCAGGTAGGATTCTAAGATGGCCCCCGAGACTCCCACCTGCTGCTGTACACACCCTATGTGGCACCCTCCCCTTTCCTATGAGCAAGATCTGTGACTGTGTTGGAGTTTCACTCTCATGATTAGGTTAAATTATATGGCGAAGGTGAAAGAATGTTGCAGGTGTAATCCAGGTTCCTAATCAGTTGACTTTAGTTCATCAAATGGCGGATTACTTCGGTGGGCCTGACCTAATCAAGTGAGCCCTTTCAAAGGTGTAGAGGTAAGAGCCAAAATACAAGAGATGCTCTTCTGTTGGCCTTAAAGAAACAAACTACCATATGAGAGGGTCACATGGCAGGGAACAGTGAGCAGCCTCTGGGGGCTAAGGGTCTCATTCCCACAGTTTCAAGGAACTTAATTCAGTCAACAACCAGTATGTTTAGAAAAGGATTCCAAGACCTCAGAAGATACTGTAGTCCTGGCTGACACCTTGATTTTAGGCTGATGGAACTCTGAGCAGAGGATGCAGGTAAGCTGTGCCTGAACGCCTGGCCCAGGGAAACTATGAGATTGTAAATGGGTACTGTCTTAAGAGGCTAAATTTATGGTGATTTGTTACGTAACAGTAGAAAATTAACACAGTCAGGAATGACAAACTGGAAAAAATGTAGGTGCCAAACAACTTAATTAGTAAGTAAAAAAAAAAAAAAAATCTGCTACAAATCAATGTAAAAGATTAATAACCCAACAGACAAATGGCCAGGATACACAAACAGACAGTTCACAACACAAATGTTTTTTTCAAGTATGTGAAACTATTGTACTACAGGTTCTCAATGGGAGAATCTGGCTGAAGGGTATATGGACAGCTCTGCACTATTATTTCCAACTTCCTGTGGGTATTTATTTCAAAATAAAAATGTAAAAAAAATACGATCAATCTCATTTTTACCAGGAAAAATATAAATTAAAATGAGTGACCAGTTTTCACCTATTGGATTGGCAAGGATCAAAAACCTTGACAAAACTTTATCATATCATGGTGTCAGAAAGACCTGAGTTGAGGCATGTTCAGACATAGATAGTTATATAAATAAACTATATCATTTTCCTTCACTGCTGCACCCCAGCTCCTGGTGTTTGACACAGAATAGGTACAGTGTACAATTTGGCAGTACCATAATGTAAAACGCCTGCGTCCCTTGCTGAGCCATTCCACTTTTAAGAATATAGCTCACTAACATTTTTCACATGTGCAAAAAAGAAGCACTTCCAAGGGCAGTCACTGAACTACCTGACTGGAAGTAATATGCTTGTCCTTTAATAAGGAAATGGTTAAAGTATGAAATACCCATACACTGCAATCCTGTTCAACAATTAAAACAAGGTAGATGAAACTGCATTGATATAAATCAAGAGTAGAATGTTTTCCAGCTTCTCAAGTCCCATAGTGCAATTTTACAACATACCCATGTTCATTCACTGAGTCAGTACAAAGCCCCACCCACCAGGCTCCATCCCGAGGCACAAATTACACAACCACCAACCACTCCCGTGTGAAGGGATGGAGCAGGCGGCCCACAGGCATGGAGTGCACAGAGAGAACCCAGATACGTCCCTTCACCTCTTGCCTATAAAAGCACCAGGGTGGCAAGCAGTCCTTTTAGCCACGCATCTTATGGGATGGATTCAAAGGAGATACTCAGACATCTTCCTCTCTGGAGACTTATTTACAAGAAGCCCTCTCAAGCATGGACATGCTTCACTCCACCACGTTCTTTCACTAGCTCTGCACCGTTCAACATTTAAGAACTGAATTAAAGCAGCAAACTGTTCAACTGCATTTGTCCCATCTTCCTCTCCGTCTTCTGTGCTTTTAATGGTCGAAGTTTTCAAGTGCTATGCCTGATGCCAATACAAGCCTGAACAGCTCTTACTGAATGGGCCCCATATTTTAGATAAATTAAAATCTATGCCAGCTAGTGATGGAGTCTCAAGCAGAGGCCACCTGTTCCAATTAGTGAGATTAAAATAGCACACCGCCGACTATCTGAAGTCCAGCTCCAGGACTTCTGGTTACTACAGTGTCTTTACAAAGGCAGAAAAAGGGGACTTTAGCCTCCAACACAGTTGTACACACTGGAGTAAATATATTGAGGTGCTAAAGCAGTTTCATCAAGGGCATATTTCATTTTTGGACAAGTGCTCATACCAGAATTTCTGTGAAAGGCTGCAGTACCATTCAGTTTCCTCACATTATAACAAGCCTACATACACATCTTAATTAGATTCAACTTGACTTCAGAAAACCACAGAGCTTAAATTTCTGCTCTCCCCACTTTCTGTCCTTGCCTGAAATTAGGAATCCCTATCTTCTGGACAGTCCACTCTTAGCCCAAGGCCTTCCATTGCCTCAGTTTATCTCAGGTCATCAGAAGTCTAGAGTCAGCCTGGACCAGACACAACTTCATTTTTCCAACCTCATCCATCCAAGTATTCCTACGCAGACAAGACTTCCTTCGACTCCCCAGAGGGCGCTTTTGGTCATCTCAACACTCAATTACTCAAATTTTCAGAATCCAGGAAAAAAATATTTCTAAGCATCTAAGGAGAGATGATACAGGAAGACCAGTGTTGCCCTAACTGATTCTGAATTACTTTAGGTGGTACAAAATGAAAGCATTAAATGACACAGAATCACAGTGGGCAACTAACTGCCTTGACAACAACCCGCAACCCAATCCAGTTGGTTTAGGCCGGAGAAAAGTCTGTTTCGTGCTAACAGCTCTCACAAAGCTCCAGCGTTTACTAATCTTTTAAATCTGGCACTGCAGGCCTCGAGGATCAGACAATGTTTAGCTGGACACGTAACACTGATACTTTAAAAACAAGTTTAAGTTTTCAGGAGTGAATTGAGTTGGAAATATTAATGATAGTACAGGTGGTGTGTGCAGCTGTGGGAATGACTGAAGTTTGGGAAACTGGTAAACAACGAATGAGCCAGTCAGCGTAACAGATGTTACAATGGGTTTCACGGCTGCTGACACACACAGTGTAAGCGGAGGTGACGTTCACGTGTGACTCCTGAGCCCATCCTCTTCACCCTTCATGCTAGCCCTCAAATCCAGAAGCCAACTAAGGGAGTGAGGTCGAAGATACTGAGAGAAAGGTGGTTGAGAAAATTTAAGAAGAAAAACAACTGGATGTGGCACGGCAGTGGGGTGACTGAGGGAGCTTCCCAGGCATCTGGTTTGGGGATTGGCTATTTGGGAAAAGTATTAACCAGGAATGGGGGGTGGAACATGAAGGAATGAATTAAGTTTGACATACAAACTTTGAGGTGCCTGTGGAACATCTAAGCAGAAGTATCGTGCATTATGTGGCAAAGCCACATCTGACTGGCGTTGGGCTCTCAAATCAGGGTGTAAGGCAGAAATCACACCTTCCCGCAGACAGACACTCCATGGGGGATTGGCACTGGATGTACCTTCTCTCAGCAGGTCAACAGACCCTCTCTTTGTCTTCCCCCCAGGTGACGTTCTTGTGTTGTATGAAAATCACATGTACTAAAGACACCTGGTGGTAGAAGATACTCTCAATGGGAGACCCAACGGAACAGAGAGCTTCAGAGGCAAGCGAAGACTCGGACTGAATTCTAAGGTGAATACGTACATGATACACTCCATGATTTGTGGATCTGGCCTGTTTTTCCCCAATATCCTATCCCAACAGGTGGAAGGTCAAGAGAAAGATGAACCCATTTCTCAAAACTTATTTTGAAAAATACAATAAAAGGGACCTTATTCAGAAAAGATATAATTTTTAAATAGTGACAACAGATCCAGCACAGTTAAGTAGTTTGATATATGAATCGTCACCCCTCTAAAAATTTGGAAATAAATTCTGAAAGAGGATGGCCTTACACTAAATAATTCAAATTCACTTTTTTTTTCACCTAGAAGACTCAACAAAAATTTAAATCTGTTCATCAATTCTCTCCTGAAAATAATTTTAAATCCTTACTCTCCCTTGTTTAATTTTGAAATATTTATCCCATATAATAGCAATTAACTTGGTATATAAAAGTATTTAAAGCTGCTACAACAGTTAGTCTGTATGAGTTACATAAGTTTACTGGTTACAGTCTGACTGGATGTCACTTTTCTACTTCTGCAACTGGAATGGTCTGGAGTTAATGTCTAAATTCCTTTCCAGTTCTAACATAGCAAAACCTTTGAGTCTAACTTTCCAACCCTCTGCCTTACGTCTGACAAGCTCACAGCTTCAGTCCAGTGATGCTGAGCCCTACAGGGAGATGTGGGAGACCACACAAGGGTGCCAAGGGGAATCACCCTGATGTCCTTCACGTGCTCGTCCTCCAGAAACCAAGTATCAGGCTAAAAGATAGTTTTTCAACTCTTCTTAAATCATGAGCTTATTTAACAGCCTTTAAGACTTCCCCAAACAATCGGCAAAATTCTTACATCCTAGGCATTATAAAAGTTCCCAGATTATCACTCTAAATCATTTATTCATCAAATGTTTACTGGGGACATACGACTACGTGCCAAGGACTGGCAAAGTGCTTTATCCCAAGAATCTCGAACATGCTGTCATCAACAAGACAAATAGTAACAAGTGTTGGAGAGGCTGTGGAGAAAAAGGAACCCTCATACACTGTTGGTGGGAATGCAGACTGGTGCAGCAGCTATGGAAGGCAGTGTGGAGGTTCCTCAAAACATACGAATAGAATTACCATATGACCCAGCAATGCCTCTCCTGGGTATCTACCCAAAAAATCTGAAAACATTTATCCATAAAGACATGTGTGCTCCAATGTTCATTGCAGCTTTGTTTACAGTGGCCGAGGCATGGAAACAACCAAAATGTCCTTCGATAGATGAATGGATAAAGAAGTCGTGGTATATATATACAGTGGAATACTATTCGGTGGTAAGAAAAGATGATATAGGAACATTTGCGACAACATGGATGGATCTTGAGATTATAATGCTAAGTGAAATAAGTCATACAGAAAAAGCAGAGAACCCTATGATTTCACTGATATGTGGGATATAAACCAAAAACAACAAAAGAACAAGACAAACAAACGAGAAAGAAAAACTAATAGACACAGACAATAGTTTAGTGGTTACCAGAGGGTAAGGGGAATGAGGGGAGGGAGATGAGGGTAAAGGGGATCAAATATATGGTGATGGAAGGAGAACTGACTCTGGGTGGTGAACACACAATGGGATTTATAGATGATGTAATACAGAATTGTACACCTGAAATCTATGTAACTTTACTAACAACTGTCACCCCAATAAACTTCAATTAAAAAAAAGAATCTCGAACACAACTCTGGGCAGTTGTCCTGCAAAGGTTGAACACGTCCATTTCTAAGGGATGGACTTTCCCTCATAGAGACACTCCATGGGGGATTGGCTTTGTTAAACTTTGTTAAGACCCAGCTGCCCTCCAGTACTCACTTCAGAGGCAGAAGGTAGGCAAGTGGTTGAAATGTAAGCTCTAGAACTACATGTGGGTTCATCAAATCCTAGCTCTGCCATTTCCTAATAGCCACAGGACCTCGGACAAGCAACTGCCTGGGCCTCAACTCTCTCATCTGTACAATGGACCTATAAATAGGGTAGTGTTAGGATTTAAGGAGACAGTGCATCTGAAGTACTTACTATTGTGCCTGGTGTATAGCAAGGACTTAGCACATGTTGGCTATTATTGCTACTGTAGTCTTCTTTTCATGTACATTCTTTTGCCTCGTTACAGAGGAACAATGAACATATACACTGTTTCCTTCAAGTGGCATCCCCTTCCCCCCAAGGGAATGGAAACAGTTGGATTATGCACTGATCATATATCCTGATGTTCCTTTTCTAAGGAATGTAAGGTCCACATTTTGATTCATAGTACAATGATTCATGGTTCTTTTCCTCTTCTCTCACTATCCCCTCCACTGAAAACATGAAAACACAATTAAGGAACAGGAGGGCTGCAAGCTATAGCCTCCGAAGTCAAGAGCTGGGCAATTTCCATCCAGAAGGACTAGGCTGATTTCTGTCCTTAACAGCAGCCCTGCAGATGCAGGCAGTGGGTCTGATGCAAACACACTGAGATCCCACTTGGTAGCAGAACAGCGGATGTGACAAGCGGGCGTGCTGCCGGTGGCTGGCAATTTGTTCTCCTCTAAGGAGAGAACTGGTGAGCTTGCAGCCACGCATAGCTCAAAACACACACACATCAATCTATCCATCCTAAATTTCAGAAAACTCCAACTTGGGAGACTCATCATTACTCATCGTTCCTTTAATTAACTCTTTCGAATAAATCAAATCACTGAGTAAAAGCGGACTCAGGAAGTACTCAGTTTCCCACTTCACGAGGTCAGTGCCATCTCTCCAGTTCCTGCCCAGGAAGTGAGCTTACCATCATCACCCTACTGCATCACTGCACAAGCATGTCCACGGTGAGAATGGCTATGATACCCTCTGCTCCTTGGCTGCTTCTGGTCATTACTCACCATCCAATTCTGCATTGACTTGCAAACCACAGAACACTTAAAGGTGCGCTACAGGCGGCCACCAACCTGACACAGGTGTTCCTTCAGATGTTAAGACTTGTATGCACTATCATCACTTCCTCCTGTAAAAGAGAAGGGTTCTGGGCCCTCCTGGGCCCACAAGTATAAATAAGATACAATCACCAGACATTAAGCTTCCAGAGAGGCCAGGCTTTCTGTTTCATTCGCCATTATGTTACTGATGCCCAGGAAGGCCACCAGCACATAGAAGGCGCTCAACAAATATTTATTGAACGAATGAAGCTTCTTGTACTCAAAGTGCCAGTGTCTGTAGTTTATAAACATGTAAGCGACAAACACGTAAACAATCAATATGATGAGGGAGGAACAAAATGCTAAAAATACCAGAAAAGACTACTATTCCCAATATTAGCACTCTTTCCATTTTCAAGCTTATGATCACTTCTTATATACCATGTTTCCCCCAAAACAAGACCGGGTCTTATAGTAATTTTTGCTCCAGAAGATGCATTAGGGCTTATGTTCAGGGTATGTCATGATGAAAAATCATGCCAGGGCTTATTTTCCGGTGAGGTCTTATTTTCGGGGAAACACGGTAGTAATAGCAAAAATGGCTACATTCCACTTAGTTCTTAGTGGGTCCCTCACATTTCATAGACGTTATTGCATTTATTCCTTTCAACACCCCTAGAAGGTGGAGGAAGAAACCAAGACTTAGAATGATTACAGGGTCCAAAAATCACACCACTAGTAAGCAGCGCCAGCACAAGACCTGTCTTCTGGGGACAGCCACAAGTGGTTCTGCAGGCAGAATGCTCTGGTCCTTGCAGGCGGAATGGAAGTGGAAGAAATCACAGAGCAATGAGGAAGCTAGTGTACCAGTGACCTCTTCCCGAGATCCTAAGTGGCTAAACTAAGGTGGGAGACGACTGGGGGACACAGGAGGAAGGAACCAATTCCAGAGAAATGTCAAAGAAAGACCCAGAGGAATGGCTGATAGATTAGAGATTAGGGCGGGGAGGGGAAGCATTCAGAATGATTAGAGGTGGTACCAACAAAACAAGAAAAATTATTCCCCTTACAGTAAGGATAAAAACAGCTAACACTCGAGCACACAGAATCATCTCCTCTTTTTACAAATGCTCTGTTACTAAAGAAACCATCACTCCCAGAAGTAGGGACTATTATCACCTTTTACAGACGGGGCACTGGTTAGAAAGGTTAGACCTTGCCCTAGGCCCCCGTGGGAAGAGCCAGACCATGATTCAGGTCTGAGCAGGCTTCCCCAGCTGTTCATCACTGTACCCAAGTCCCAACTGGCTGAAGGTGGCATTTCAGAACATTTAAAGATTAGAACTCACGTAACATTTGAAGTGTGAACATTATTGATTAATAAAAACCAGTGGCTGTATAGAAAGCAGACTGCCTGTGTTCTTAAAAAGATGATAGGCTTTATCTAGGGCGTGAAAAAAAAGTAGGATTCTAATCACGTATGTTCTTTCTTTTAAAGTAGGGGAATATTATGTGCATCAAGTTAACAGGCACCGTTTCTGAGTTTTACCCAGATGAAGTTTAAAAACGTGAATGATGCATGCTTGTCAGCTTACAGATAATCATGGCATTCATTAGTTATATTACATTTTAACTGAGGGGGACAAAAAAAATCTAGGTTAGTCTACCTGGCTGTAAAAATAGGCTTCGCCAATGTTAAAATAGTAAACTGCCTCATTATTGCTTTAGTCTCAAAGGCTTAATTAACCGAGGTCAGCAAGAGAAATGTGTATTTGCCCTGTTCTCTCAACAGGGTATCAATTTTGAACTCAAAAAATTCAGTAACCAACAACGTGATCTCATCGTCTTACGTCCTTCCTGGGAGAAAACTATGTATCTCTGAGAGGTTAATCAACTCTTCCCAGGCGTCCCCAATTCTCGTCAGTTATAGTGTGTTTAGGGGAGCCAGTTAACCAATTGAGTTCAAAAAGGGTTCTTTTCAAATCCTGTATTAGATGGTTTAGTGCAAAGGAGAGATTGACATTACGAAATTAAACTACAATACTGCTCGATATTTTCCTTTTGCATACTTTCTGAGTGCAAAGAAATTATGCCTTTATAGCTACATCTAAGTGAGTCCCACAAAACAGGAGCTAATACCATCTAATGGGACAAGACTTGCTGCACAGGAAAATTGTTGCTGCTTTCCCTTCGTTACAGCAGGCTTATTGCAGCCGTAAGGACAAACTCAAAATTACATCAGCCCCACTTCAGAAAAGTCTGATGCATTTACAAAATTTCCATTAGTTCTCTCTATTCCTCACTGTCTCAACAATACAAACCCTAAAAGCAGACAGGCAAGAAGTTTAAACAGGGATCTCTCTCAGCATCACTGCTGTAGAGCTTGTGGTTCCTGTCCACGCATGTTCCAGTTCTCCTCGGTCCAATTTCTTCTAGTCCTCACTAGATTTCATTAGCCCAATAAGCTAATTTAGAATAATCACTGCATATCATGTCTAACTCAGTTTTAATACATGGTCTATTTAAAAATCAGGTAGGGCCAGTCATACGCCACATAACGTTTCGGTTAATGATGGACAACATATATGACTGGGGTCCCAGAAGGTTACGATGGAGCTGAAAAATTCCTATCACCTAGGGACATCTTACCCCTGGTAGTAATGTTGTGACACAACACATTAGTCACGTGTTTGTGGTGATGCTGGTGTAAGCAAACCTACCGTGCTGCCAGTCGTAAAAAAGTATAGCACGTAGTTATGTGTGGTACACGTAATACTTGATAATAACTATGTTACTGGTTTACGTTTTTACTATACTATACTTTTTATCATTCTTTTAGAATGTACTCTTTCCATTTACTAAAAAGAAAAACAACACCAAAAAACAGTTTGCGGTAAAACAGTATACTCTGCTATGCCAGCAGCAGCCTCACACACCTCATGTTTACCACGTCTTTTGATTGCATCGTTTTCTCTTGTTCTTGATTTAATCTCGTGTTTTGTAGAGAAACAGGCTGTTAAAGCTTTTAACTTAAGAGCTATAGCATACAGCCTAGGTGTGCAGCAGGCTGCCCCAGCTAGGTTTGTGTAAGCGCATACACTCAATGATGTTCACTTGACAAAGTTGCCTAATGATACATTTCTCAGAACACATCTCATCATTAAGGGCACAGGACTCTATCTCCATGCTAACAAAACAGTGTAGTAGGTATAACACCGTGGGTAGAATCTTAAAGAAAATAAGAAGCCCCCTTCACATAACGTTATGGCACTTTTACAGAAAAGATGGGTATGGCAATGGAACAATCGCAGATGCAGCAGAGAAACCAAGTCTGAAGTTATACGTTTGCTTTGCCACTTTCCACCTGGAAATAGCTGACGCACAAAGTGTATCACCACCGTTTTACAGATTATGAAGAATGAGTTTTGGAAAGTTCTATGAGTTTTGCCAAATCACTAAAATGAGCTCACAGTGAGCCATCCATCCCTCAAAGATTACTAATCTTGTTGTTTACACAAAGAGTATCACAGTTGTGACAAGTGAAACCAAGCTTCCACTTTTTTCAAGTCTGAAATTTCTTCTGTCAACTGAGACATCAAGAGACTCCCTCAACTAAGAATGCATTAGAATTAAAGATCTTCTTTACCTTTCTGCACTTAACTCTGTTAACCAGCAGGCACCCTTCCAAAAACTTCTAAGTGCAGGTAAACTAAGATCTTTCATCCATGCTTTCTTCTGGTTACTTTCATAAGAAATTGTCATAAAACTTTTAAAGAAAATGTAAAAAAAAATAAGAATATTTTTTGGGGGTGGAGTAGATACAGGAGGTTAAATATTCCCCCACATATATTTAATCTGTAAAAATTTAAATCATTCTGTTAAACTGATTAACAGACGCTGAAGGAAAACGGGAAAGCAGGTAAATATATCAGGGACTTTTTACTTCACTTCTGGGGTAATTGCTTGCTTCTCCGAATTATGATTAAACACCCAAATCCTACACAAGGGACAAGGCCACATTTGTCACCGTTGCTACTTTTGCCATCTGGCTGGCCTCTTGATCTTGGAGGTGGAAGGCCAGAATCTAAGCAAGACTACCTCGTGAACTTTATACAGGAAAGCTAATACTGAAACGCTGAGATTCCCAACAAGTGAGCAGCAGTAAGCTGAGCAAAGAACAATTCCAGGTATGTCCTGCCAGAACAAACGCCAGCGCGGAGCAGTGCGGTTCTACTGGGCACTTCAATCCGATTCAACAGCCGCGGGGGGCAAAGGTATCCCCCAGGGGGCGGAGGTTGCTTCTCCCGGGAGGGACGGCGCTCGCGCTGCGGCCTCCGTCTGTATTTTGAAGCGCTACAGAGCTCGTCTCTGCTGCCTGCGCTGAAGAGCTATTTTCGCCCACAGCCAAAACCTGCACCAGCAAATCACACTGCAAACAATGGGGAGCGCGCCTGCTCCGCACGGCTGGAAACTCCGGAGAGGCAGAGCAAGGACTGACTTTTCACTTGGGCAGGACCGCGAGCGGCCGCCGCGCGGGGCCGGGACGCTCGGCCGCCCCCGGCCCGGCGCCCGAAACCCCGAGGGCTGGGAGACGCGGCGGCAGCGGGGACATCAGGAGAGGGAAGCCGTCCCACCGGGGACACCGGGCCGCGGGTGGCGGGATTCCCTCGCGTCTGGGCACCGCGCGGCGGGCGCTCCCTGGCGGAGAGGGCGGCAGAGCGCGGCCGTCGGGGAGATGCCGGGGTCCCCGCAAGGCGCGGGGGGACCAGGACGGCGGGGGGCGGGAGGGGACCGGGAGACGGGAGGGGACCGGCTTCGCTCGGCGCCCCAGCCCGGCGGTGGACCTGGGGTCTCCCAGCCGCAGGCCGGGCTCCGACGCCCCGTTCCCGGCCCCTCCAGCACCGACAGGGGCGGAGAGTCCCGGACCCCGGGTAGCAGGGGAGGGAGAGCGGCAGGCAGCGAAACGCGGGGGACAGGAGTTCACGCGGGAGGCGAAGCCCACGCGGCCTCGCCCCTCGGCCCGGAGCCCCCACCGGCGCCCCCGCCGCCCCCCTGCCCGCGCCGCTCACCCGGCTCCTGCAGCGCTGGTGCCGGCCCGGGTCGGAGTAGGTCCGGTCCACGGTGAGCGCCGTGTCGCTGCCCGGCATCTCTGCGCTCGCGCCGGGAACTTTCCCGTCTCCCGCGGCCGCCGCGCCGCGAGCTGCCGGCCGTGTCGGGGTCGCCCCGGCAGCCGCGGCGGAGCGGGAGGCGCGGACTACTGCAGCCGGTACCGACAGCCGCGTGGCCGCCCCGCGCCGCCGCCGCCGCCGCGGGGCGGAGGGGAGGCGGGGCGGGGCCCGGAGAGACTCCTCCCACCACTTCTCCCCGCCTCCCCCTGCGCGCCCCGCGGGGGCCCCGAGACCCTTCTCCAGGTGCGATTTCTCCACCTCCCTCCCTTGCTGACACTTGATTCCACCCCCTCCCGCATCGCCCTCTTTTCTCTTCAAAAGATAAGTGACACCTACACTATTTGTTGACTTCTTTGTATGCTTATGATGAAAGATGGATTTTTGTCAAGATGTTGAGGCTTGCCTTCCATGCTTCCTTTCATGTTATTCTTTTAGTCAGCGTGCACCTACTGTGTGTGAATCTGCCACGTGCCTGACCCTGGGGCAGGGATCGGATGTTTCTTTTTAAGCCCATGTTTTTCTTATGATTCCACCGAGCATAGAACACACTTGCACTTAAAGATCTATGCTGCTGTGTATTTTAATTTTGTAGGTCTGGCTCACCTTACGTTGGAAGGTACTTACAAGTCGACATACCTTTTCATTTTTGTAGTCCCTATTGCCAGTGAATAATCGCTGCTCACAAGAAATTTGGAGTCTAGAAGAGAAAGGACTGATTGGTGAATAATTAAATATGCTTCTAAGCCAACAGCCAGAACGCCCGGTCTGATTGTGTAGGCTGTACTCATGGGAGATTGAGCTGAAAATCTGGAAGTGCAAGGGCTCCAGAGAGGCGTTAAGTGCAGTGACCAGTCCAGAAGGAAGGAGGTGCTGTTCTAAATGGTGCTCCTTCCCTTCAAAGGGCTGGGGGCTGGGGCAGTGCAGGTCGAAGAAAAGTACCGAGCATAAAAACAAAGGGACATTGGGAAAAACCTTCAGTTATCAGTTTAGGGAGTATCTTTAGGAACCGAAAAAACCTAATGGAAAATGTAGGTGGAGACCACGTGGTGCAGGGCTGTACTTTCAAGACTAGGAAGTTCAACCTTATTCTGTGGGTACTAGGCAGCTGCTGGAGGTTTCTGGACAGGGAAATGACAATATCAGGATGGAAATTTAAGATACGTATATCTGATAGCTGTGTGAAACACTGATTGGAAAAAAGCAACATGCAGAATAATTTATGTGATATTCCACCATTTATGTAAAAACCATATATATGTATGTGCTTATATATGCATGACATATTTTTGGGAGGATAAACAAGAAACTAGGGAAACAGACAAGAAACTAACAGCAGAAAAGGGGAACTAGGCAGCTAAAAAGGATAGGAGAGAGATTAATTTTTCACTGTACTTTTTAAACTTGAATGTTTGAATTGTGTGCATATATTAACTATTCAAAATGTAAAAATATATTTTAAATAAAGAGGGTAAACTTATATGACACAATTATATCAGGCAGAGAGTTTTTCAGGTAAGTTCTTCCAAAGCAGAGAAGAGACACAAGTGTGTGGGTGTGTGTGAGAGAGAGATTTTTGCTAGGGTGGCCAGAGAAGGCCTCCATGATAAGGTGACATTTGAGCAGAAACCTGAAAAGTAAGGGAGCCAGTGATGTAGATACCTGAAAATTTCAGACAGAGGAATATCAAGTTCAAAGGCCCTGGAGTAGGTACATTTTGAGAGTGTTTGAGGAAGAGCAAGGAGACCATCATTCCTTGGAAAGTAGGAGATGAAGTCAGAGACATTTCAGAGGGCTGGGTCACAGAGGGCCGTGCAGGCCATTTTAAGAATGTTGACTTTAATACTAACAAAGGTTGGAAGGTTTGGAAATTTTTAAGCAAGGGAACGGAACAGCATGCTCAGCCTTTTCACTTGGGAAAAAATAAATTGATCCCTACCTCACAGCATACACAAAAACCAATACCAGATAAAGACATAAATGGGGGAAAAAAACCCACAACTTTTAAAACTGGCAGAAGAAAATGGGGGAGTGTCATTATGATCTCAAGCCACAAAAAGTCATAAAGATACAACTAGATTTAAAATTTAAAACTTCTACTTATGAAAAGAAATAATAATAAGTTGAAAAGATAAGCCACAAACAGAACTCGAGCTAAAAATAATCAATATGGATGAATTTCATGAACAATGCTGAGAAACAAAATCAGCCAGCCACATAAAATTACATGTAGTAAGATTCTATTCATGTAAAGTTAAAAAATATGAAGAGTAAATGATTTTCTTTTTAGGAGAACAAAGATGTGTAGTAAAACTATCATGAAAAGCAAAAGTATGATAAACACAAATTTCAGGACAGTATCTCTCGTGGGGGAATGAAGGCTTCAATAGGAGAGGGATACAAGATTATAAATAATGCTCTATTTAATGATGACTATTGGTACACTGCCTGTGTATTTATTCACACATAGTATTTCATAATAATTTTACAATTTAAAGGCAACAAAGAGTCAAGGGACGGATGTGATGATGTCATAACTAATCTTGGAATTTAAATCATCAGTGGGGGTAGGTACCCCCCTAATCAAATAAATAAACATAATAGTATTCTTAGAAGTATAAAGCTTAATATAAAGGCAAGGCAGGCTGTTGTTAAGTCATTATGTCAATTTAATTTTACAAAGATCCATTCTGAAAATCTATATGAGTCTATCTCTGGGTTTCCCCCCTCATTTGCCTGATAACTAATTATTTTTTTTCCAGCTACTTAGGGCCATCTGAAGTATATCAGTGAGGTGTGTCTATGTGTAACTCTGTGTGTGCATGAATTTAGAGAGGTCAGACCTAAATAAGGTCCCTGACAAACCACGGTTGGGCTTTCGTTAGCATGCCAATAGGCATCTACTTTCCATTTCTGTTACTGTCTTGGCCTTCCTTAGAAGTCCATGCTGGAAATGCTTACTCTCAAAGAAAAGGATGAATATCAACTTTATTAGTCCCACTGAAATTTCAATTAACAGAGGATGTTCTTTTTTAGATCATTTAGATTTATTTCATAAGCTACTGCTCTACTGGGCACTCGTACAAAATAATGTTTTTAAAAACACAAATTAAATAGCACAAGAGCAAGCTCCCCAGAAAAGACAGAAAATAAGCAGTGCTGATCACCATTTGGCTCTCCTACTGGGAAGTAGGATCCAAGGAGATAATAGACCATTACCCTTCCTTTGGAGGCAATGCCTAGGGTTTTGTCAGTCCCAGGGTGGAGGGGGGCAGCGGGCAGAAAAAATTTCTCCTGTCATTGTAAGAACTGTCTGTGCCTCCGACGATGCCACCAAAATCCTCTCTCTCCAAAAAATAATGAAAACAAACTCACAACTTTACAGTAACAAATTTCACAGAGCCCAGATTTTCTTTGGGACCTACGCTCCCCCCACCCCCAATCCATGTGGTTTAAGTGAGGCAGACCGTGCTCACCCTGCCTCTGGCTCCATGTGATCCAGTCTGGGCCAATTGGAGTCCCTGTAACTTGTGTAGCATTAGGCACATGACCCAGTCACAGCCAATCCGTCACCCCTGAGACTTGCTGGAACTACTGGGAAAGAGCTGTGCCCTTTTAGGGGCCACTGCTAAGCTGGTAGAATGTCAGCCTGCTGCTGTGGCGGACATCCCTGCCACTATACAAAGACAGCCTTTGAGGAAAGCAGAGCCATGCAAGGAGAAAGACACGTCACCGTTACCGAGTTTTAGAGCACTAGATCTAGGTTTCTCCATTATCTATTGCTGCCTGACAAATTACCCTAAAATGTATTGGCTTGGAACCACAACCATTCACTTGCTCATGATTGTGCAATTGGCGCATTCCTCTGAAGGGGCTTTTCTCTATTCTATGTGACATGGCTGGGCCTGGAGCCTCCAAGATGGCTTCACTCATATGTTAGCACCTACAGGAACGGGGGTGGCTGCAATGCCTGGGGCTGGCTAAGTCTCTGTGTCTATTTATAGATGTTTATATATTTAAAAATGAAATATTTTTATCTTTTATTTTATCTTCCAGGTCTCCCCTCTGTCCATCAGGGCAGCTGGACTTCTTCACACAGTGACTGGTTTCCAAGAGAACAAACACAAAAGCTGCCAAACCTCCTAAGACCTAGCTGAGAACTGGCCTAGAATAACTCTTTGGTTCAGTGGTAGGCTAAAGGAGGCAACTAGTCTCTTTTGATGCCTTCTATTGGCGAAAACAAGTCAGAAGTCCCGCCCAGAGTCAAAGGGAAGACAAATAGCACCCACCGCTGCTTGATGAAAGGAGTGGTGGGTGCACACAGGGATGGGAAAAACTGCTGGCAGTTATAAGAAGAAATGTATTCCTCTTTTTGCTTAAGCTAGTTTCAAGAGGCCTAACACAACATTCAGTGCTGGCTATGGGTAGAAAGAAGACGTAGAGAAAGGTGGCATTTCAAGCGAAGGCAAGAACTGCAGACAGGATGAATAGAGAAGAGGAGCAGAGGACTCTAGTGGGGTCACAGAGTTTTCTCAGGGCACTAGCTGGAGAGCCTTCCTTAGTCAGTCCATGTCAGATGACTTCCTGTAGACTGTTAGACTAATTATACTCTGTACTTCTTATTTGAACACAAAAGTCATAATATCTTATCATGCATTTAAATGTTTTATGTGATAATGTATGTGTTCCCCTACCCCCACTAGGTTGTGGGTTACCTGAAGGAAAGGGCTATGCCTTTCCTTATACAAATATAAGTTTGTATATTCTTGATGGTTCCTAACATAGTATGTATTCAATACCTATTTGCTGAATGAATGGAAGAATTTAACATTCATTAAATGTCTACTTATTTTCCAAGCACTGGGGTTTAAAACATGAGTCAGACAAAAGCAAAAGGTAGCTTTTGTCCTCAAGGGGTTGGAATGAATAATATATAAGGATAAATATTTGCTTAATGATGAATGTTACTGATTCTCAGATACTGACCAGTTACTGAATTCCCCAATTTTATTGAGCGCCGTTAGTGTGATGGGTTCCATTCTTGGTGCTGGGGATAGAAAACTGAATAAGACATGGTCCAGTCCGGAGGGAACATCCCAAATAGACATGGAGACAGACTGTCACAAATAAAGCTGCTACATTTGCAAAGACAGTTCTGTCTTTGGTTCAGTGGTAGGATAAAGGAAGGAAGTAGTCGCCCTATGAACTTGACCTCTATAGGGATTTCAGGCTTACCATGTCATTATAGCGGGGAGAAGGAAATAGACATGGAGTCCAATTTTAAAGAGGAAAATGTAAGCCTCTTACAAAGTAAAGGAAAATGTATTTCCTTTCATGTTCCATTTTAATAGTATAGGAAAGTGTTCCCTCTGCGGGAAAGATTTGTAAGACAAAAAGTACAGTAAGTTTTTTTTTTTTCCTGAGGATTTAAGGGCAGAGAGAGTAAAGGAAAAAATAAATCGGATTTAAAAAATGTATTCAACTACCTGTGGTGAATGCATGCTGATCACATTTTTATTTATTTGCTTTTTGTTTATTTGTTTATATTGAGGATCAGAAGCTTCCAGGCCCGATACAAATAGGAATCTCTAACTTTAACCACCTGGTTTCCAGCGAACTGGAAATGATCAGTCTTAACATTCATATTTAATTTCTCACATAGCATGTTCTACATGACTATAAGAAAACAATCACTGCTACTGATTTAGTTTTAGCAATCTTCTGGCCCAAAACTTCCACTTGGTAAGACTTTGATAAAAAAGCAGGAAAGTAGAAAGAATTAAACTCTGCAGGCTAGTGAATTTGCCTTCTAATAGTCCTTTGCAGCAAACTGAACAATTGCATATTATTGATTTCTCAAAAGCAATGAATTTTAAAGAGGATTCTACTAGGCACCTTCAAGTGTTCCAGAAACTTGTCACTAACATTTGTCTTACCTGCAGACTTGAGGTTACATTAATAAGTACAAAAATGTATTTTACCTCATCAAAATGAAAAACCTTTGCTTGCTTTGTGGACGATCTGTTAAAAGCATGAAAAGAGAAAATACACATGTTGAGAAAATATTTGCAAAACCGCATATCCAACAAATTAGTTGGATCAGTATCTAGAATATATAGAGAATTCTCAAAACTCAAAATTTAAAAAATAGACAATCCAACCAAAAAATGGGCAAAAAAACATGAAGAGATATTTCATTGAAGAAAATATATAGGGTGGCCGGTTGGCTCAGTTGGTTAGAGCTCAGTGCTCATAATACCAAGGTCACAGATTCGATTCCCACATGGGCCAGTGAGCTGTGCCCTCCACAACTAGATTAAAAACAATGACTTGACTTGGAGCGGATGGGTCCTTTAAAAACACACTGTTCCCCAATATTGGCCCCGCAAAAAAATTTTTAAAAAAAGAAAATATATAGATGGCAAATAAACATACGAAAAGATGTTCAACATCATTAGTCATTAGGGAAATGTAAGTTAAAACCACAATGAGATATTACTACACACCTCTCAGAAAGGTAAAACTAAAAAACAGTGATGGCACTAAATGCTGGTAAGGATACGGGGAAACTAGATGATTCATACACGGGTGGATACACTGCTGGCAGAAGTGTAAAATGGTACAGTCTCTGGAAAACAGTTTGGCATTTTCCTATAAAATGAAATGTGCAAATACCGTGTGACCCAGAAATTGCACTCTGAGGCATTTCTCCTAGGGAAAAGAAAACATATGTTTACATAAAAACCTTTACACAAATGTTCATAGCAGCTTTATTCATAAAAGCCCCAAACTGGAAACAGTCCAGATGTCTTTCAGCAGGTGAATAGTTAAACAAACTGGGACATGGGTATGCTACAGTACTACTTAACAGGAAAAAGGAGCAAACTACTGATATACAACAACTTGGGTGAATGTCCAGGGAATCACGCTGTGTGAAAACAGCCAATCTCCCAAGGTTATATATTGTATGAATACATTTCTGTAGCATTCTTGAAATTACAAAAATACAGGAATTGAGAGGAGATTGTCGGTTGCCAGGGGTGACTGGGTGGGGAGAAAAGGGGGTTGCAAGAGGGCGGTGGGTGTGGTTATAAAGGGCAGCACCAGGGGTCCTGTGCTGGGGGAACTCTTTTGTGTCTTAACTGCAGTGGTGGGTAGGGCCTGCT
This sequence comes from Rhinolophus hipposideros, assembly GCF_964194185.1. Taxonomy (NCBI): domain Eukaryota; kingdom Metazoa; phylum Chordata; class Mammalia; order Chiroptera; family Rhinolophidae; genus Rhinolophus; species Rhinolophus hipposideros. Next base: position 86,300,628 of record NC_138055.1, read on the forward strand.
CATGTGATGAAACTGCAGGGAAGGAAACACACACTCACACACAACTACAAACAAAACTGGGAAACCTGAATAAGATTGTGGATTGTATCAATGTTAATATGATCTTTGGACTACAGTTTTGCAAGATGTTACGTCTGGGGAAACCAGATAAAGGGGACACAGATCTCTCTATCTTTCCTTCTAACTGCACGTGACTATAATAATCTCAAAATTAAAATTTTCAATTAAAAATGTAGTTCAAATTTTAGGTGCAATTCTAATTTTTACAGGAAAAGCTTTGGGGTCTTTTTTGGGGGGGAGGGTAACACACCAGTAAGTAGGAGTGGGTGGTGTAGGGACTCTTCTCTGGAGACGCTGTCCCAAGAACAGCATTCTTCCAGGTTCTGTCTCCTTACTCCACCCAAGAAGGGGACCAGCTGTAGAAACAGAGGGGCAAAGGTTGTGTTCCTTAATGTGAGCCGCTCCGTGAGACTCTGTCCGCAGGGGGCAGTGGGTCTGAAACTGAGCTCAAGCAGGAAGAACATGAGCGTCAAGGGCAGAGTCCTTCATCTTTGGTCCACTAGTGTGGAGCATAGTGTCTGACACAAAGCAATGGTTCTATAAGGTTTTTAAATGACTGACAATTACGTCCTGATTTGGTCGGAGGAGTACGCTTCAGTTCACAGATTTGGTTCAGGTTCAAAATGAATGACCCAGTACACGCTGAGCTGTTCATTAAAAATTTACATTGTAAGTAAACTAACAATTTACACTCTCTGCATTGAATGGAGAATTCCACAAATTCGTCTTTCCTTCTGTTGTGCGGTTCCCATGTTGGCTCGAGTCTTGGTTTCATATTAGGTACACAGAGATTACAACGTGAGTGCTTTGTTATTTCTAACCTCTTGACCCTACCATTTGCTAGGAAAGGGTTTCACTGTCTGATTACGGGTGTGACTCTTGGCTGTCGGCTATTGCAGTTTCCCAGAAGTCCACAACGATGACAGAAAACAAACGCAGACAGAAACGCCTTACTTTGCACTAGGTGCAGTGTTCCATTCGGTTAAATCTCTAACTGGAGTTGCGATGCTGAGGGTTCCGACTTCACTGGACCACAGAGGAAGCCGTTCTCTGGAGATGTCTAGCTGTCTCCGTTCTATGCATGGCCAGCCCAGGAGGATTCTCTCTATTAAGCACATACTGAATCTGAAGGATGAGCTAGCTACACTTGAGAAGCACACTGTCCATGAATTCACTTTGCATTTTATCAATTCACGTTGCAAGATCAGGATGGTTGGTGGGAGATGAAACTGCCAGAGGAACATGATGTGATGTGCGGAAAGAACTCAAGTCACAGTCCGATCAAAAGACAGGATGCTCTTTGTCGAAGCCTTCCTTGTCCTCTCCAGTTCACAGTCACCTCCTCGTTCTCTGAATTCCGGCAGTATCTGTTGCTTATATCACTCACATAAACAATCTTGTACTGTTATCGACCAAGTGGCAGGATCGTATACTGGAGACAGACTGCCTGGATCCAAAGCTTGGTGTTGCTACCTACTAACTACAAAGCCTCAGTTGTCTCATTCATAAGCTGAGGACATGAGGAGGTGGGCACATAAACAGGTACAACCCCTCTGAAACACGATTTGGCACTAATTATCTCATAAAGTTGAAGCTATGCATATACTATGACCCAGCCTCTCCACACCTCAGTTTATGCCCTGGAGGACACGAGCCAATCAGGACACACACACAGGAATATTCATAACATGTTTCCCTGAAAAGAAGACCTAGCTAGACAATCAGTTCTAATGCGTCTTTTGGAGCAAATATTAATATAAGTCCCAGTATTATATATTATATTGTATTGTATTGTATTATATTATATTATATTATATTATATTATATTATATTATATTATATTATATATTATACCCAGTCTTTTACTATAGTAAAATAAGAGCTGGTACTAAATTATATTATATTATATTATATTATATTATATTATATTATATTATACCCAGTCTTTTATTACAGTAAAATAAGAGCTGGTATTATATTATATTATAGTGTATTATACCCAGTCTTATAATAAAATAAAACATGGTATTTATGATATGATATGATATTATATGATATATGATATGATATGATACCCGGTCTTATAGTAAAATAAGACCGGGTCTTATATTAATTTTTACTCCAAAAGACACATTAGAGCTGATTGTCTGGCTAGGTCTTATTTTCAGGGAAACACGGTAGTGGTAATAGTCCCATCTTGAAACAATCCGATTGTCATCAACAACAGAGTGGATAATTAAACTGTAGTAATAGATCCCACCTCATATTGTTGTTGAGAATTAAAGGAGGTAAGGTATGTAAAGTACTTCCAAAGAGGAGCTCATTAAATGTCTGCAGAAAACAACATAAGACCTAACATCAGCTTTCATGTGATATCTTCTTCTCCTTACCAATAAGACGTCAAAGATTGCTGTTCTCCCAGAGCGTGTTCTGTTAAGAAAGAGGGTGAACTCCAACACTGTACCTCTAGTTGGTACTAGAACAAAGAAGAAAGTAGGAGCCTCTAGCTAAGCTCTGGGCCCCAGCTCTGGACTGACAAAGACAAACTTCCTCCCTTTATATGAATCTCCAATTCCCTTAACCCTTAGGCCCCTGTTCCTATACATACATATACATATACATATACATATACATATACATATACATATACATACACATACACATATACATATACATATACATATATATTAAAGAGTTCCTTTTTGCTTGTACACTTTGACCAAACAATTCCACTTTTAGGGACCCATCCTAAAGAAATAATACCATACAGGAAAAGTTTTACAGACAAAGATTGCTCATTCGTTGTTTTATCATTCTGAAAAGTTTGAAACAGTCTAAAGAATTGTTTATAAAACAATTGCATATTGTTTATGAAAAATAAAAGGCTGATTATATGTAATGATATAAAAAAACAGTATATCTATTGCAAATTACACTTCAGAAGAATCTGTAATCATATGGGGAAATGCTTATGCAATATGATATCCGAAAAAGAAATCAGGATAACCCTACCAGATTGACAAAATTCAAAGGTATCGCGATCCTTAGTGCTGGCAGTGATCTGGAGCAGGGGAACTGTCACTCGTCAGAGGTGGGCACATAAACAGGTACAACCCCTCTGAAACACGATTTGGCACTAATTATCTCATAAAGTTGAAGCTACGCATACCACATGACCCAGCCTCTCCACTCCTCAGTGTATGCCCTGGAGGACACGAGCCAATCAGGACACACACACAAGAAAATTCATAGTGGTAATAGTCCCCATCTGGAAACAACCCAATTGTCATCAACAACAGAGTGGATAAACTGTAGTACAGTTATTTCCCAATGAACATAGTCATCTGTTGCTGAAAACCAAATGTTCTGCATGAAAATGCTAACCGAAGCCTATTTCCCATTATTTTAACTCATTTTATACAGTGAGGTTTTTCTGTTATATGAAGCCAGACCTAATACTGACTGACAGACCCTAAAAAAATGTCTGGTATGAAGTTATCACAAATGTTGATACTTCCTGCCCCAGCCCACACCTCAAACATCCAGGGCAAAATAGTCAATCGAAGCTCTGAAATATTTTGCTACTGAAGAGTAATAAAAAAGTCTTTCTCCATTCCTTTGTGTGTTCCTACAACATATCTATAGTACTCTGTACAGAGTCAGAAAATGACAATAGTTATTATTTAGCCTAATTCGTCTGCACCAGAACTTTAAATATATCAATTCCCAGTTATGCCATACCTCTTACCTGCCCCTGTCTCCATGATGGTAGGTGCTATTATTTTCCCATTTTACTGAGTAGCAATAGGGTCTCTGAATAGATTCAGCAATTTGACCAAGGGTACCCAGCTAACAAATGACAACAGTGGAGTCTAAGTCCAGGCTTATCTGACTCAAAAGCTCATTTACTAGGTGTATATTCTTGGACAATTTATGTAACCTTTATAGACTTCAGTTTCCTCACCTGTAGAATGGGAATAATTGCAACCATTAAATAACTGACTCAACCAAAGGCCTCAGTGGCACTACTGAGAATATTAATGGGAAAGAACCTCAATGTAGGAAAGTCCACTGTTGCACTTCACCGTGCATAATATTTAACTCATATGAACTTGACTTGCTCTCACCCCTGCCTGACCTTTCCCTGCTTCTCCCACACAGTTTAAAGAACATCCAGCATTCCTAATGACCCCAAGACAAACCTCTTGCTTCCTGTGCTTCCCTTGAAGAAAGAAAACAAACAGGGCTTTTGAAATTCAAAAGTACACCATTATGATTTTATCCTCTGAAGGCTCCTTGTTAATCTTTTTTTTTTAAAAAAAAAAAACAAAACATTTCCGAGCACTTTTAGAGTTTCAATTTTGTGCTTCAAGATTCCCAGAAATCCATCTCATGTCATTTGGGAAGTAAAGGTCAAATTTCCTGCAAGTATTTAGAAGTACTCACTTTCCCAGCTGACAGTTTTGAAAGGTATTCTATAGTTCTATTATTTCTCATTGCTTCTTCCCAGATTAGCTGTGGCTGATGCACTCCTAGTTAATATTTCTGACATTCCATTGAAGGAATGCCTTTCACAAAAGAAAAAAACTGCTATCCTAGGCATAAGATATAAAGTATCTGATACAAAATCATGGCGGTATACAGGTACCCAGCAGGCAGGCACACCCGCGCACATGCATGAGCAAGCATTTAACACACATATCTATAGGAATTATCAGAAGTTCCCAGGAATGCAACATGTAGGCTTTTCAGAATATTAGCAAATTTGGTCATTTGGAGTTAAGAACAACAATATTCTTTTCAACTTTGTAAAGGGATTCTTGGAGGTAATAACAGGAAAAAACAAATAAAAGATCTGAGAAGAAACAAAACAGCTTACAAAGTTGAAGTTAGAATTTCTGCTCCACCCAAAGAAGCAGAAATTCTTTATATTTTACTGTGGCTTTCTGACACTCATAAGTGCAAAACTATTCCCTAGGCAGCACTCCACTGAGATGAGGCTTCCTCTTTTTATTTCCATCTGATCCTTTTACAAAGGGAATGGCATTTGCTTCAACCCCAAAATATCAGAATGTTTTAGATACAGTTGATTAGATTATCAGTTAGAATATATATTATTCATAAAATCCAGCCCAGAGACACCTATTTAAATTACTATGTTTTAAATGTTTTCCTTCCTTTAGATATAAAAATTGTGTAATAAATGATTGTCTAAAGCTGCATTGTCCGATAGAGTAGACACCAGCCACATGTGGCCAATGAGCACCTGAACAGTGTGTACTAAAACTGAGGAAATAAGTCTTAATTTTATTTCATTTTAATTAAATTACATTTGAAAGACTTAGCACAAAAAATGCAAAATATCTCAATATATTTTATAATGACTACATGCCAACATAAACAACAAAGGCCACTTTTATTTAGTTGCCAAAATATGAAAACACAGAGGCTGACACGTATTCTCTACATTTCATTCTAGAAATTTTGAGACAAATATTACGTAAATATGCTAATACTCATATTGCACATAGCTCTTTTCCCCAAGTGATCTCTCAAGTCAAAATTAATCTTCCTTCCCTAGCAGCATGCTATGTATAATTTTATCGTAGTATTTATGACAGTGTAATTTATAGTAAATCAATTGTGTATATATCTACCATACCCTTCTCTGTTAGATGTGATGTTTTTGAATTTGCTCATATTAAAAATCCATCAGAGTCCAATCAAGATGGTGTAGTAGGTAAATGCTGTGATCACCTCCTCCCATGACCACATCAAACTTACAACTAAACTATGGAACAACTATAATTGAGAACCACCGGAAGCCTAGCTGAACAGAGGTCCTACAACTAAGGACATACAAAAGAAGCCACCTTGAGCCAGGTAGGAGGGATGGAGACGTGGAACAGGTTGGTTCCACATCCATGTGTGGTAGTTAAAAATCGGTAGGGGTATCTCCACTGTAGAGTTACCCCTTGAGGTGTAAGTAGTCCCAGCGCCACACCAGACTGCCCAGCCCGGCGTTCCAGTGAGACGAAGAGAAGGCCTCACAACTTCTGACTATGAAAACCAGAGGGGATTATGGCTGAGTGAGATGGAGGGTGGCTAGAGTCTCAGGCCCTCCTCTTAAAGGGCCTACGCACAGACTTACTTGCTGATGGACTCACTTACTCTGAGCTCCAGCATTGCAGCAGCAGCTCAAAAGGTGCCAGGGACATATGGTGAAGAACTGAATTGTCTAGCTTCAGGCTGAGGGCTGGAGGGGCAGCTTTTTCCCAGACAGAAGTGTGGGGAGGCACCATTGTCCTTTGTTGAGCCCTCCGCTGTCCCAGCTACAGGCACAAGCAGCACCAAGTCTGAGTCTCCATCAGCCTGGCTAACACTCTGCTCTGGTGATTCCCTGAAACCCAACTTTCAGGTACACCCAAGCCACTTCAAGTGGATTTTCCATAAAAATGGTTTGTCTTGGCTCATGCTGCGGACTTTCCTAAAAATCTCTCAAAGGTTCACAAACCCCAAATAAACAGTATCTGGCCTCAGCATGACCTGTGCCTCTTACTAAGTGGCCCTAAGCCTGGCACTAATGGCAACCATCTACAGATTACTTTGTACCTCATACGAGGTGGCCCTAAGCTGGGCACAGGCAGCAGCAGACCTGGATCTGCACCAGAGCCCCTACTAAGAGGCCCCAGAACCAAGACCCCTGGTGGCCAGCTTCAGACCACACCTGAGCACCACCAGCCACTTCCACAAATGACACATCCAAAGGTCAGACTCGGCAGGCACCAGAGTCCACTAAAGTGAATCCTGCTCCATGGGGTCAGCACCTGCACAACAGCCCCTCCACTTACTCACAACCAATCAGCTAAGTGTCAATCCCTCCCAGTGACATGTCAATAGCAATCAAGGCTCAACTACAACAGGAAGCCATACACAACCCCTTGAGCACCCAGTTGAGGTAACCAGGGAGACTGAGCCACTGCGGCCCACAGTACTCCTACTGCGTAAGGACACTACCAAGACCAGGAGACATAGCAGATCTACTTAATACATAGAAACAAACACAAGAAGGCAGCCAATATGAGGAGACAAAGAAACATGTCCCAAATGAAAGAACAAAATTCCAGAAAAGAAAAGTAAAACAAAATGGAGAAAAGCAATCTCCCAGATTCAGAGCTCAAAACACTGGTTATTGGGATGCTCCATGAACTTAGAAGAAGAACAGATGATCTCAGTGAGAACTTCAACAAAGAGATAGGAAACATAAAAATAGAGATAGAAAACAACAAAAAAAAAGAATCAGTCAGAAAAGAAGAATGCATTAGAGGGGCTCAACAGTAGATTGAATGATGCAGAGGGCTGAATCAGCGATTTGGAAGACAAGGTAGCAGAAAACACCTTCAGAACAGCAAAATAAATAAATAGGTAAATAAATAAAATAATAAAATAAAAATTGAAGATAGTTTAAGGGGCCTCTGGGATAATATCAAGTGTTCCAACATCTGTACTATAGGGGTACCAGAAGAAGAGAGAACACAAAGGATTGAAAAACCTATTTGAAGAAATCATGACTGAAAACTTCCCTAACCTGGCAAAGGAAATAGATATACGAGTCCAGGAAATGCAGAAAGTCCCAAACAAGGTGAACCCAAAGAAGCCCACACCGAGACACATCATAATTAAAATGCCAAAGGTTAAAGACAGAGAGAGAATCTTAAAAGCAGCAAGAGAAAAGCAATTTGTTACTTACAAGGAAGATCCCATAGACTACCAGCTGATTTCTCAACAGAGACTTTGCAGTTCAGAAAAAATTGGCAGGAAATATTCAAAGTGATAAAAAGCAAGGACCTACAACCAAGATTACTCTACCCAGCAAAGCTATCATGTGGAATTGAAGGACAGAAAAAGAGTTTCCCAGACAAGAAAAAGCTAAAGGAGTTCATCACCACCAAACCAGTATTACAAGGATGTTTCAGGGACTTATTTAAGACAAAAAAAGAGTCAAATCAAATATATAAATAATAAAATGGCAATAACTACATATCTATCAACAATTACTTTAAATGTAAATGAAGTAAATGTTCCAATCAAAAGACACAGGGTGGCTGAACGAATAAGAAAACAAAATCCTTACACATGCTGCATACAAGAGACCCACTTCAGATGGAAAGACCCACACTGACAGAAAATGAAGGAATGGAAAAATATATTTCATATACATGGAAACAAACAAACAAAAAAGCTTCGGTAGCAATACTTATATCAGACAAAGCAAACTTTAAAACAAAGGCTTTAACAAGAGACAAAGAAGGACCCAGCAATCCCACTTCTGGGCATTTATCTGAAAATACCCAAAACACTAATTCAAAAAGACCCTGCACCCCAATGTTCATTACAGTGTTATTTACAATAACCAAGATATGGAAGCAGCCTAAGTGTCCATCAATAGATGAATGGATAAAGAAGATGTGGTGCATATATACAATGGAATAATAGCCATAAAAAGTGTGAAATCTTGCCATTTGTGAAAACATGGATGGACCTAGAGGATATTATACTAAGTGAAGTAAGTCAGACGGAGAAAGACAAATACTATATGATTTCACTTACATGTAGCATATAAAAAACAAAATAAATGAGGAAACAAAACAGAAACAAACTCGTAACAGAGAACATTTTGATGGTTTTCAGATGGGAGGGGGATTGGGGAAAATGGGTGAAAAAAGGGAAGGGATTCAGATGTGCAAATTGCCAGTTATAAAAACAGTCATGGGGATGTAAAGTACATCATAGGGAATACAGTCAATAATATTGTAATGACTATGTAGCGTGTCAGATGAGTAATATTTATATAGTTATATAAATGCCTAATCACTATGTTGTACACCCGATACTAATATAATATGGTATGTCAACTGTAATTGAAAAATAAAAAATTATTTATAAATGAAATAAAATTACAGATAAAAAAACAACAACAGTGCCTAGCAAGGTTCTTGCAATGAAAATTATTCCATAAGTGTTTGGGGATTTGAATATAGTATATACTTGTCTTTGTTTTTTTTTTAATTCATTGTTCTATAAAAGAAAGCCCAAAACTAATACTGAAGTATTCCATGCCCCTGGAGTGAAAGGTGCAGTATCAACCAGCTGTCAATTCTCTCTAAATCAGTTGATAAATGAAACAGAACACAATCAAAAAGGGTTTTACCTAAACTTGAAAGTGTATTTTAAAATTCAGTAGAGGAAAATATATAATGTTGAAGAAAAATATACGGTGAGTGGGGGCAGGCAAGATGAGCTTTCCTTACCCGATATCAAGTCAGTTAACATGACTAGGAATAAGCTTATATACCAATGAAGAGAAAACAGCGATAGACCCATGCATATTTGGAAGCATAAGTTATGATGGAGGCAGCATTATAAATCAATGGGGAAAGGAAACATTGGTAGTTCACCTGGCAAAAAGTAAAACTGCAATAGATCCCTATCTCACACCAAAATAAAATATTTAGGTGCAATTCATCTCTGAAAAGTATCCTATTTGCTATTATTGAAGATTCATTGAGATTTCCAAGTGGACTACACAGTACATGAATTATACATTGTTAATATATTGTTCCTACCCAATGGAAATCAAACAGAATAGAAATGATGGTTTTTAAGGACTTATTTTACAGATGCCCATACAACAGGGTACATAAAACACATATTTTTCTTCTTTAATGTATTGAATCAAGCCAGAACTCACTGTGGCTTTATGAAAGTCAAACCTTTAGAACTGAGGTGCAGGGGAATAAGTAAATACAGGGACTCAGTTACAATGCAAGTACTTCTAAAGACTTCTTTGAAGCTGACTCCATAGAGCAGAGCAGAAACCAAAATCCAGCTGAACGCTGAGTGCTGCAGTGCACTTGTACATGGCACTTCTGACTCCTCTGTCTGGGCTGTCGTTAACTGAGGCAAAGCTGTTTCATCCTCACTCACCTAGAACTAAGCTGGTTACCCTCAGGGTCGCCCCATGCACAAGTCAGAGCCTCAGCAAGGAGATGGCTCTCTCTGGAGGTTGCAGGGTTTGCTTACACTTCTGTAGTTTGGAGCCTGTGGTAGCATTTTCCACCCCCCACCCCACCCCACCCCCCAACTTCGAGAGAGGACAAAACCCCCAAACTGGGCTTTGAAAGAAAAAGGACCTTTCACACATGTTCCAGATCACATATGTCCCGGATTATCTCTCCAGCTAGTCAAATTTCCTGCTTGAGATTTGTTTCACCGTGTTTTCTAGCTCTCATATCTTGGATTCACCTGTTTGATCCTGCGGTGATCTCATAACACGGCTGTGGTCATTCTATGATCATTTGTATTCGTGTATAGAACTGCTGTAACAAAATGCCACAGACGGGGTGACGTAAATAACGGAAATTTATTTTCTTATAGTTCTGGAGGCTGGAAGTCCAAGATCAAAGTGACAGCAGAACTGGCTTCCTGAGGCCTCTCTCTACTTGGCTTGCAGATGGCAGCCCCCTTGCTGCTTTGCCCCTTCACGTGGTCACCTCTCTGTGGACACACACAACCCTGGTACCTCTGTGTGTTCCAACTGCCCCTTCTTACAAGGACACCAGTCAGGCTGGCCTCATTTTAACTTATTCACCTTGTTAAAGACCCTATCTCCAAGTACAGTCATATTCTGAGGTTCAGGGGGTTAGGGCTTCAACATATAAATTTTAGGGGGACACATTCAGCCCATAATACCATGTATGTGATGATTAATTTGGCAAACATGTGTAAGCAGCTGTGCTGTGAGGCAAGGAGACAGCAGCTGGGATGTGAAAGAGAAGGGATCTCTCAACCTATGGAGAACTCCCATGGCCCTGGGAACATAAAACCCTGATTTCCTTTGTTGAAAACTATTCATTTTGATTAGGTACTTTCTTAAACTCTTCATTTCACATAGAGATGGAGTTATGTAAAGAATTTCATCAAAAGAGATAACTAGAGAGGTAATGATGATCCATTAAATGTCTTTAACAGCTCCTGCAAAATATCGTCTCTTCTCCTTCTGAGCAGCTACAGTTCTCAATATGCTGCCCCTGTGCGCAAAACACCTGCAGGGCCTAGAGATAAACGGGCAGAAAGCAAGAGTACAGGGAGAGCAACAGAGACATAGGAGAAACGGGAAACTAGTGAATTGAGACTTTAAGGAAGAAGAGCAGTAGAGAAAAATAAACACTCTATGGGGAGGTAAGCATGTACTGCAAAGGTGCCTGCTGCTCTGAATGAAACCCTCAGGTAGGGCCAACCCAATGAACTTCTGCTGTGAAAAAGAGCTAACAGGAAGGAAAAAGAAGTATAACGATTTTACAAAACTCAGTGATTCCTTTTTGAAATGAGATGTAATTCTCTTAAAAGGGAGACGAGGAGAGCACAGAGTGACCAGTGGAGACAGCAACGCCCAACTGGGGGCAGCAGAAGTTCTGCCCTTGCTGGGTCACATGGAGAGTGGGCTTTTCAGGCCAAAGGGACAATATACCCAAAGCACTGAACCTGAGATTAGTAAAGGACTCTACAGTCCTAAAGTCTGGTGTTCAAAGTCGATTCCATGCCTAAATAAATATATTTAAAGAGCTGTGGCCAAAGATGGGATTTTGTAATTACATATTGATTTGTATTGGATTTCTTGGTCGGCGGCAGTTTGGAATCTGTCCAGGATGACTTCCGTGCCAATGTCTAGGTAGCTTAACACAATTTCAAAGTACGTCTGAATATGCATTTTCAATAGATGAGATTATTAAATGCTCGGTGCAAACAGTGATCCCTACATGTGTTACTTCCCACCAGAAGACAAAGCACATCTGCCTGTGTGCCACTCTTATTCCAAGCAATATTTACATCCTTCCAGTTAACTCATTTCAAGACTGCAGGATATGGAATTCCATTGCTCTTTTAAGATGAATGCAAAAAATAGTTGATCATTTCTGGATTTTCCAATTAACTCGTTCTCAGAATAATTTATTTTTAGCATGAAGAACAGACATAGTTCGTGGTCTATAAATAGTTGCATTTACATATCAGTCATATTTCTTAGCATGGTACCAATACTTTTTTTCCAAGTAGGAACCATTTGAAAAAAAGGATTTATACTTTTAAAGCCTAGAATTGTAGAACTTTTCAGAATCGTCAAGACTGTATGGTCCAGCCTTCTTTTTTAGGAAACCGAGGCACAGGTACGTAAAATGACTTTTTTAATCATAGGCAGAGCTGGAGAAAAAGGCAGGAGAAGAGGAGGAGAGATTGCAATTACTGTGGACATAGGCTGAGTGTTCCAGTCTGTGCCTGTGCACTTTCTCACACACTCACACACACACACACACACACACACACACACACACACCACAGCACACACCACACACATACACCTCACACACACACAACACACACACACACACCACACACACCACACACACACACCCCACATACACACCACACACACATACACACACCAGACACACATATACCACACACACCACACACACTGCACACACACACCTCACAGTGTCCTTGTCACGTCCTAGGACAGTGAGGCCGAGACTGAGAGGTTAGGAAACTTGCCCACTGTCACTCTGAGAGACTGATTTAAACCCAACTCTGAATGATACCACACACCAGGCCTTTCCCACTTCCCTACACTTTCAAAGAAAATAAACAGAACCAAGTTACATCATTAAGCACACAACTGATATTTATAATGGCATTATACAAAATTAGATTCAATAGAGTCTCAAAAATTTGGGTTAATTTCCTACTATTCAATCTCTGGATTGTTACTGTTTTCTACTTTGGCAGCAGAACTGACATTTAGTTATGAAAGTATGAATTAAGTCATGTTTGAGTGTGAAACAAGTGAAATCCTGGCTGTCTGACCTTAATTAACTGGTGATGAAAAATTCCATGATCCTTTGAGTGTTTTTATTTTGAACGCACTTATTAGAATGCAAATGCAATGCAGCGGGCTTTAGCATGTCTTACCTGAACAGGAAATGTACTGACTATGTGCTCCATACCCATCACCTAATGCTCATGGTGAGAGACCTGAAAAGGTACAGAATCATCCAGTAACTGATTCAAACCCAAGACTATCTGATATCAGAAACCAAGCCAAGGACGTATGGAATGTATGTGTAAAACATATTAAGCTTATTTCAATGTTCTTCAAACTTAAAGCTTCTTTGAACCTTGTATTTATTTCACAGAACTTGCAGTCTAGTTGGAAATGTTTCATCAAACTGAGCATTGGTGCTCAATTCCTATGATCGCATTAAATTAGAAATAGTTTTATTTGGCAGAAGGAAAAAAAAGTTTATATTTATTTGATACAGTTGGTTAATTACATATCTCTAAGTAAACTCGCTACTAAACCCCGCTGGACCTGTGGTCTAGGCTGAGGAGACCTGACGTTTCACACCTGTGACTTAAAGTGCTGTGAACACAAAGGGCATCCTTAAATCCCCGTACAGTAAACCAGAATTGCATGAGTGACCAGGTAAGTATGCGACCAATTACCACTGTCATACAAACAGCTCAAAGGGCACAGACCATTACTATTTGCAGCAGCCCAGTGGCATAACATTAGTTTTCAAAAGACAGCAAGCAACATTCACTGGCAGGCTTTTTGTGTCTTTCTGCTTATATGGAATGCACAAGGTTAGAGTCTAAGGTTAAAGCTGTTTTTCCTTAATAATACTGAATTTTCTTTCTGATCACTTTGAAAATCTAATTGTGCCCTTGGATCACCCTCAGTAGAATGGAAACTGGGAAGGGAATGGGCCGCTTTTGTTTTTATGTCATTACATGCATAATTAGGCAGTGTTTTTAAAAAGAGAACCACAAGGTTCCATGTACAATAACCTTGTAACCCTGTGCAGTTCTGTCACCCAAAGTCGTGTACGGACAAACCTGGTTATTATTCTTTTTTAATCTCAGATAGCCTTCTCTCGGTTGCCAAGGGTGTATTCAGTAAAGCAAATCTACTTCCTTCAGTATTTTAAATCCCATTTGTATCCTGGCAAAAAAAAAAAAAAAAAAAAAGAAAAAGAAAGAAAGAAAGAAAGAAATACGTTTCCTGAAGAAAAGGAGCCATGTCTTAAAAAAGGAAGTTGAAGCCGTTCAGCTTGAGACAAGTCTTTTCAAAACGAGAAAAGAACTTTTGGCGTGAGCTAAGTGCATCCTACACCAGTGAAAACTGTAGACCTGTCCTTTATTTCATGGCTATCACTATACAGATTATAAAATATACTGGTCCCACAGCAACCAGCTCCACAGAGGGTATACGTAGCTTCAGAGAGCGACCTTGTTGGGGGCGGAGCGGGGCAAAAGTAATGGAATTTTAGACTTGGAGTTTTGTGGAGATACTTTCTATTGGTTCTTTCTATCCTCACTATCCGTTGACCCTCAATCAGGGAGGGCACGTTATGATTATTCTTTCAGATGTAGGTTGAGAGGAACCCTATTTTACTGGATGAGACATATGAAGTCAAGTCATTACAGTTTATGAAACGGGACCAAGTGAAGTGATGCCCATAAAAAGACAGACATAATAGTCACAGAATTATCTCAGCTTTCCTGCTCTCTTAGTTCACTATCCCCCCTTTGAAATCTATTTCCATTTTTTAAGAGGTACAGGTCATACAACTATTGTACCTTCCTCCTGTTTAATGAAGAGATCACCAAATTAATGAGAGTGGCAATTTCAATCTTCACTTGGAAAACATTTTGTTTTATGAAACACCCTGACGTTTACAGCAAAACCCAAGCAAACCAGCCAGTTGACATTTATGGAAGGCCTACTGTGTGTCAGGCTTTGGCCAGATTGTAGGGAGGCAGCAGCTGAAACAGACCACCAACAGAACCTGGCCAAATGGAGCAAAGCATTGATCAGGAAAGACCGATACTAAAGAAGTACAGGGTGATTTGGGCTCTGGCAAGAAGTAGAGGTGTGACAGGGCATATGACAGGGAGACCTAACCCAATCTGGGAACTGGGGAGGATTTCCTGATTAAAAGACATTCAAGTGGTGGTTTAAAGAAAGAAAAGTTTTAAAGTGGGTGCAGAAGGGGTAGAGAAAGACAGCTGAGGGGAGACTGATATATACTTGAGAAATGGAGATAAATCTAATGTAGCAGGAAAAAGTAAGGGATTGGCGGGGAGGGGTCGGTGGTAAGTAGCAGATCACACAGGGCCTGGTAGGGAAATCTAGAATTTATTGTTGGGGCAATTAGAAACCATGGAGGGTTCTAAGTGGAGGAGCCATATAATCCGATTGTTATTATTTGTGCTAGTTTTAAGTCTGGCTGCAGTTGGGCTAGAACTGGAGACTCTGGTTTCTTTCCGGTAAAACTAAATAAAGAAGTGAACATGCATCTGTACCACACCCACTCTACCCCCTTTTTGAATTAAAAAACAATCCCTAATTATGTAGTGGGGTGCTCTGAGTAGCAGGATGTAGGTACCAAACTATTATTCAAAAACCAGACATTAATAAACTTTCTGTGGTGCAGGGAAGGTGTTACAAGTCCTATTTGGGGCAAAAGCATTCTTTAGTGCGGGAAGGAGCATTCTAGCCACGCAAACGTCAGCGGGATGCCTGCTGTGCTTGGGTAGCTCTGCACTCCAGTGATGTAATCTAAAAGCCAACACTTTAGATGGTAAGTGTCCCTCTTGCTAACTTAAAAGGCAGCTCCACTGTGAAAAAGGCCCATGTTTATGGAAAAAATTTTTTTCAGTTTCTCACTGAGTTCTACATTTTTGTGGAGAATTCGTTTCCCAGCCCAGCTGTAGCTGGAGGGGCAGAGTAGACACAGAGCTCCCAGTTAGGAGGTTACTACTGTAGTCTGGGAAAGAAGCCATGGAGGCCGGGAGTAGAGTGGTGAAGAGTCCATCTGCGAGACGTGGCGGGGCAGAAATCACAGGACTTGGTGATTCCCCGGGTGTGATGTTTGGAAGGGAGGAGCTCTCGGAGGACGCTGGAGTATCTGCTTAGGCAGTGGCGCCATTTACTGAGCTGTGGGACTTCAGAGATGTCAGGGGTGTGGAGGAGCGTGGACACATTCGGATGTACTGAGTGGTCACCAAGTGTAGGTGGAACTAAAGAGATGGATAAGGAAGGCTGGAGGTCAGAAGAAAGACAGGAGCAAAAGAGTTCAGTTTGGGAGTTCCGTTGGGGCTATTTCAATAACCTCCTATGCAGGTCCCTGCTTCTACCCTGGCCCCCAACAGTCTTTTGCTCAAAACCCTCCACTGGCCTCTAATTTCACTCATAGTAAAGCAAGGTCCTTACTGTGGCTGATGATACCACATGACCGCTCTGACCTCTCCTAACCCAGGCCACCTCTCTGTCCTCATTTCCACCTCTCCCCTACAGGGCACACTGTGCTCCAGCCGCTCTGGCTTTCTTGCTGTTCCCCAAATGTACCAAGTGCCCCTTACCTCAAGGTCTCTGCACTTGCTGTTCCCTTTGCCTAAATGGTCTTCTAGACATTTTACATACATAGACCACTACCTCACTTCCTGAGGTTTCTAGTTAGGTATCGGCCAATCAGTGAAGACATCGCTGAGCGTCCTATTCTAAATTGCAACATTCATCCATCTCCGTTTCCCTGCTTTCCAAAACTTGTTAAGATCTGTATGATATATGCCCAATTGACATACAGTTCATTATATACAACATAGAAATTATATATTATACTTATGCTTTACACCATATTTATATTTACTGCACCTCAATCAGCATCTGGAATATTAGATATTAATGTTTATAATTGCCCACCTTGAAATGTAACTCCATGAAGCCAGCAACTTATTTTTGTTCACTGTTCTATCCCTACAGCCAAGAAAACTTCCTGGCATGAAACATGCACTTGCTAAATTATTTGTTGAATAAAAACCCCCAACATTTCATGATACTGTAGAGAAGTAGAAAGGAAGCAGAGGTGTAGGAGGAAAATAAGAAAACCCAGTGTCACGGGAACCAGGGAAGAGTGTGACGACCTAAAAACTGTCTACCTAATTGACTTACACAGAGACCATTGGCGACCTTAACAAAAACCTGGGCAGTGTCCAGATTGGAGAGAGTGTGTGTGTGGGTGTGTGTGTGGGGGGTGCGGGGGAACTGAGGCCAGGGAGGCAGCCGGCTCTCTCCAAAGCTGGCCTGGGAAGAAGGAGATGCAGAAAGTGCTGGACCTGTGGCTAAAGGGAAAGAGGGTTTTAATTTAGGGGACAAGGAAATAATTTGAATTTCCAAATCCCAACCCTTTTTTAGAGTTTTGGTTAGCATGTGTGGAGGAGCAATCAGCAGTGATAAAGTATTTGTTTTCCCTATTTCCTGTTCCAAAGAAATTCAGATTTTGCTGATAAATTTGGTTTAAAAAATCCTTGGCTATGCATAACATTTGCTTCCTACATCCTACAGAACAGAGAAATCTATGGAAAGAAGATGTGTAATTGGGTCAACATAACGAAACAAAAAGATGACCTACTCCTGGTCTTCTTTGGAAGCTGGAAAATCAGGGCTTTAGAAAAATCAATCAAACCGTACTATTCTGTGGCAACGTGGAGGAGAGGCCAACACACTGTATGCGGAAGCAGAGAACCTAGCTGGCTGCCCCTCTGGGCCAGCCAGTATTAACTGTCACCTTGCGCAAGTTCAACTTCAGTGTCAGGATAATATTTACTACGTCTCTCTTGCTTCTGAATGGGATCAGAGGACGCGGGCCCAGTAAAAGTACTTTATACAAATGCAAGGTAATACACATATTTCTTGTGATTGAAGGTAAACCTAAAAAGACACTTATTATAATGTACACAGCCTGCAAGCAATCTGTTTGAATATGTTACAATCATTTACCAACTGAATCAAGAGAAAAAACCACACCCAGTGATTGCTTAACAATTCCACATGTCATATATTTGGAAACATCGGCCTATTTACCTTTGATTCCTACAACCTGTGCTGCTGAAGCAGATTTACTATGAATCAGGTTAGGCCAGGCCTAAGCTTGAGGCAATGTCTGCCTTCTGAAAATGCTGTGTGACATACTTTCAACTTGCTTTGGATCTGACAATGTAACAATTTGTACCCAAGTCCTGCCACCTAGTAAATGCCATACGTTTACTAACCAAAGAAAAACCAGTACAGCCAGTGTAATTATAAACCAGCCAAGCTTCAAGATGCTCCCTTAAAAACTTCCACAATTAGGTATCACTCCGGGCAAGATCACACAGAACTCCAGCCCTGTGCCAATTCCACAACTGTGCCCATTTCTTATGGAGACATAGATACGGCCCCCTCCATTTAGAGGAACAAAGCCAAGAAAAGAATCCTTTGGGCTTTACTTTTAATTTTTAAATTTAAAGTCATTCAAGCTCTGCCCTTTAGCTATCATTGTACATTACAAATATTGAAAATATTGAACAGGGGTGGAGGTGGTGAATTAAGTGTTAAAGAGACCAAATGCATCAGGCGTTTCGCTTATGTAACATTCTGGGCTCCAAGAACCTCTGAGTGGGAGTGACGCAATCCCATATCCAAGCAGATAACAGCTAAAGTCACCCTCTCAGCACAGTTCTTCCAGGCATCCTCCTGCATCTCTGCAAACGAAGATGGGCTCTCCTTCCTCACCCTAGCTGCCAGGTCCTGGGGGCCTGGGCTGCTCAATGACAGTAACACCCAGACCACAGTCTTCTGGGCTGCCCAGGCCCCTGCGGCTATGGCTAGGAATGGGCAGGATGGGCTGAGGGCAGAGAAGAGCTCCTGGTGATGCACTCGGGGTTTATAGAAGGGTTAAGAGTCCAGTGACTTCAGGAGTAATCCTTGTCGCCTCTTAAGTCTGCAAGGGATTCTTGTCTCCAATTCAGCCCTGGCTAGGATCATGAGTATCACAGATACCAAACGAAAACAAAGACAAAACAGATGGGGCAGTTCTTCTTTACGGGGCACTTGGCACCCGAAACTGAGGTTTGGACCAGGAGATTAATATGGTGGTCGCCCTTTGAGAACCTCCTCCCTTTCCACAGCTCTCCCCGCCCGCCCTTCTGCATCACTCACCATTCCAACACACACCCTACCCGCAGGTTATGTTCCCACTGGATGGAATGACCCCTCCTCGCTCACGGAAATGCCTCCCTTATAGGCCCTGATCAAAGGCTCCTCCTCAAGGAAGTCTTCCTCATTGACTAGAAGCAATATCTCCTTCCTCTTGCCACAAAGAATATTTTGTTTACAACAGAAACAAGAGCTGGTTATAAGATTACTTATTGAGCAGATTCTATGGGATAGGAATTCCTATAAGCAATTTCTAAATTTTATTTAACTTAATCCTCGCAATGACTTCCGTGCAAACATGCTATTATTATTCCCTTTTACAGATGAGCAAATAGAGGCTGAGAAAGATTAAGTACTTTAGAAGGGAAGTGGGGGCATTAGACGTCATGGGCCAGGCAGTTTGATATCAGAGCTCACACTCTACATCTTGCCTTCTATTGTAGTGATTTGTGTACATGTCCCATCTGCTCTATGAATTTCTGAGGTTGGACATCTTTGGATATCGCCTTATTTGAACTCAGGGCTCAAAGTGGGTGCTTGAACTTCAGCAAAAGTAATCTGGTGTGGTTTTACACATTTCTAGATAGATCATGGTGGCTGATTTTTCCAGGCATGCTGTCCCTGACTACTCTACCCTTAATCCAGAAAAATGGCTCTAGGACTCATCAAGGGTTGCAATTATAACTGGCCTTCCAAAGTTAGGAATCCAACAGCCAGGCAAGCAGGAGAAATCTGACCCTCGAAACTTTTTGGAAGCATGGACGGGCCCACAGGATGTGGTACCACTGTTTCCTAAGTTCGGTGATGAGGTACCTGAGACATTAAACCACCTCTGTGAGCCTGAGCTTAGAATAGCAAGTTTGGGGGGCCCCTTTCTTTTCAAAGGTTCTTCAGATTCTCTGTCTTTAGTCTCCTGAAGAGTAACAAATCCTTGTTGTAGAATAAGGCAGTTTGGTTCAAAGGTTAAAAGCAGATGGACTTTAAAATGAAATGAACTTGGTCTGAATGAGTCCTGTAGGGGAGGAAAAAGTTTTTCAGCACTCTAGTAAAGTAAAGTAAAACTGACAAGTACATTAACAGGAGAAAAGCATACACATTTATTTAAGTTTCATGTGACACGGGAGCCTTCATAAGGAAATGAAGATCCCAAAAAGCAGTTAGATTGATGCTAGGTTTGATAAAGAGTGGGCAGTCATAGAAAAAACGTGGTAAGACAAAAGGATGTGAGCTAAGGGTAGGAAACCGGGGGAAACTTAGCAAAGCTTGTTTGTTTGGCTTCTTCTCAGTGTTCCTTGTTTCTCGAGATAAGGATGTTCCTTTCCTCTGGGTATAGGAGGGTTTCACGGCCTGTCTCAGGAGAGAAGGGTGGGAGGAGGTCAGAGTGACCTTCCTGCTTCTGCTGTTATCTCAAACCCGTTCAGCTTAGAAGAGTCCATAGGCCAAGGTGCCATGTCGTGGGTAGCATGTCCTGAACCCCACCAGTCCCAACTCTGTGCCATCTTTGTGATGGGGGACAAGTTACTTAACATTTGTGACTCAGTTGCCTCATCTGATAATGGAGCCACGTCAACACCTATTCATTCCTAAGGTGACGGGAGGACAGAATGGGGGAATGCGTATAAAGTACCTAGTACAGTGCACTCAACAAGCATTAGCTCTCAGTAGTAATGACTACTATTATTAATATGAATTGCTCCTGTTGGCGGTCAGGGCTTATTGCTTGCAGGAGCCACATTTTCGTGCACTGGTTAGTGCTACCCTTTTCTGCTCTACAGAGCTGGCAGTGAATATACACACCCACACCTCTGGACATCCGAGAAGAAATGAAGACATATAAACTGTAGAGATCCCGTCTGACAATGAAAGCTGCTCAAAATACAGCAGCCCCTGAGATTACGAGCCTCCCTTCCTTCCCTCCCCAACTGAAACTGCCTCCTATGGATGTTGCTCTTGGTTCAACTTGAGATCCATGAGGTCCTACCATGTTTCCCTGAAAATAAGA
The DNA here is from genome assembly GCF_964194185.1 of Rhinolophus hipposideros. NCBI lineage: Eukaryota > Metazoa > Chordata > Mammalia > Chiroptera > Rhinolophidae > Rhinolophus > Rhinolophus hipposideros. The sequence continues at coordinate 86,321,786 of NC_138055.1, forward strand.
CCTAACCGGAAAATAAGACCTAGCATGATTTTTCAGGAGGACATCCCCTGAACATAAGCCCTAACGCATCTTTCGGAGCAAAAATTAATATGAAACCCGGTCTTATTTTAGGGGAAACACGGTACATCCAAGCGCCTAACCGATTTTCCCTAGCCACACACCTACCTGTCTAATCAGTCCTCAAAGGTCTGGAACACAGGGTGTCAGGAGAGAATACAATTGCAAATATTGGATCTGCTCGAGGACTGGACAGTCAGAACATTTCCTTGCCTTGACTCCAATGACTGGAGACAACATAGCATTTAAAACCAGTAAGACCACAAACTCTAGGGGCGAACTGCCTGAGTTTTAAATCCGGGTCCTATACTCACCACTGTGAGATCCTGGGCGAGTTACTTAACCTCTATGTGCCTCAATCTCTTCATCTGTAAAATGCGATATCGTTAGAATTAAGTTGGTTCCTGGTGTTATATCAATGTTATTATTACTGGATGGTCATGCGACCCAAACCAAGCCAGTAACTCTCAGTCCCAGGACTTTTGCTGGATATGCAGCTGCCAGAATTACCAAATTGGTAAAACTAAAAGCTGAGAATTGCCAGTATATCTTCCTGAGAATGAAGTTCCCACTCAGCAGAGAGGACGGAGAGATGGTCAGAGCACCTTGGGTCCAAAGCTATTGTGTGCGATTGGAATCTAGTCATGCCTGGATGTCTGGTGAGGGACTTTTCAATAGCATGGGCCATTGATTCTCGTTCGTTCACTCGAGTCATTTGAATTGTTTCTATCACCTATCAACAAAATAATTCTCACCTAGCTTTATTGAGATATAATTCCCTTACCTAAATTCACCAATTTCAAGTGTACAATTTAATGGTTTTCAGTACATTCATGGAGTTGTGAAACCATCACTATGACGTAAGAATTTTGCTCCCAAACTCCACAGAAATGGCTCAGTAGGCATGGGGTATGAGCAAATCTGCTTCCAGGCCACCACCATTTTGAAACTACTGTTAAAGTTGGAATCATCTACTGTTTTATTTGGAAGTGGCTTAAGCTTAACACAGTGTAATGGAAAAAGCAATGAACTGGGAATCAGGATCCGACGTCTCTGTTGTGGGAAATTAGGAAATCCCTATGATGCCTGACAGTATCCATAATTCTACAGTTTAGTTAAATCCTCTCATTTGTCATATAAAAGTGAGAGCCAGAGATGCTAAGCCAACTGCCTGAGCTGACGGAGGTCCTTCCTGTTGGATACATTCAAGAATACTGCGGTTTTCTGTGTTGTTAGCTCCAGGTTGTTCTTATTCTTCCTGTAGGATTTCATTCCCAAGATCCAAGTCAATCTGTTAATATGCTTGGAGGTTAAAAGAATTTTTATAAAAATCATCATTCATTCATGCATTCATTCGTTCATTCATTCATTCATTCAAGAAATACACTGTGATTGTGGTTAGTCCCTATATTTAATATTTAATTCCAGTGTGTTTCTCTTCAGATAAAATAGTGTTCTAACTAAAACCTAGAGGGAAAGTAGTATATTTTCCTTAAATCAGAATATAGTAGGGGGTTTCAAAAATATTCGATGGTGTTTAGTACATTAAGTGATAATAGATTGGTTAGTTTCTACATACATGTGTGCAATAACCTTGGGTTCAGGACCAGGAGGTTTAATTACAAAGAAGTGCTGCTGGGGATAAGGATAGATGACAGTAAAGGGAATAATTAAACACTTCACCTAATAAAAATAAATAGATTTGATAACCAAACTTGAAATTTAGACTAATTTCACATCTAACAGCCCTTGAAGCTTCAGAGGGTTTAGCAAAAATATAAAAAAAACAACACTTCAGCTATTACTAATTACAAATCTGTGTATCTGGGCACACAAGAACTCTCTATACAGGCTTTGCAAATGTTTAGAAACACACTTCCTGAAAGAACACGAGAGGTTTGGATCTGGCCAACAAAATATAATAGAGCCGGGGGCCAGGATGCATTGTACTCAGTCATAATCAAGGACGGAAAGGCATTTGCTTTACCTGGGATTTCCTGTGAAAACACAGTGAGAACACCCAGAGAAATATCAGCAGCAGGGAGATTATTTGCAGTCATCATTGTTTTTAAGGCGTGAATCCTTTGTGAATCTAGACAAAGTAAGTTGAATCCTATCACAGAGTGTTGGCTGTTTTATTTGAATTGCAAGCAAGAGGTGGTAGAATGTTTAAACTGAGCTTAAGGAGAGGTCCTTGCATGGAATTCAAGGGGAGAATAGTGAAAAAGAGAACAAAAACTTCCGTAATTCCACTATCCTAATACAACTACTATGGGGACTTTGATGCATTTCCATTTACTTTTCTATGTTTTCATTGTTTACAGTTGCAGTGGGAGGGGACCAAGTTGCAAGATGTCCTGGAAAGTCTCCCTTCCACCACACCCTCCCTCCCAACACACAGATGTCTGCAGTCTTCAAAACCAGCAAGACCCTGCCATCACGCCCTTTACCCTGCTGAGGTCTGTAAGGCCGGAATCTCCAGGGATGCAGGCAGGCAAACATTGTCACCCGGCTGCCACCCCCACACAGTGCTGACAGCCCGATGTCCCAAGCCCTCCCACTCTGTCCTCAGAACCCACGGTCTGTCACCAAAGAAGTCCTCTCTATCCCCAAACTTCAAACATTTTCTTCACTTTCTCTTTCTAATTGAAACCTGGGTCTTCCTGCGGACACTGCTCCCTCTGTTTTCTCTCCCACTCCCTTTGTGCCATGGGTCCTGAATTCACCTCCACAGGTGCTCTCCTGCTCCTCAGTGTCAGTGATCTTCCTTTCTCTCTACACTTGCCACCTTTTAACAGTTGTTGTCATTAGACTTTACACGGGCGACCCCTCCTTGCTGCAGTTATCAACAGAACCCGCCAAACGGTCACTCTTCTCATTCCTTGAAGATTTTAGCCCCTGACTCAGTTATCTTTCCCCACATTACTTACTTATACATACCTGGTGATTTCAAAACCCACAGAGGAACCTCCCAATACCGCCACCCTGACGTTCCTCGACCACTTTTCCATCAAGTGTCTTGTTCTCCATTCTACTTCAGCTTTCCCCAGTCACACTCTAGCCCAAGGGTGTCCACACTGCGGCCCGCGGGCCAACTGCGCCCGCAATACATTGTTAATTAGCCCGCAGCAAATTCCAAAAGTGTATTTAGTTTACTTAAATAAACCAGGTGAGGCAATACGTACTTCACCTCGAGGGAGTGGCCCGGCTGTTGGTGTATTTTACCGCATATGGCCTTTGGTGAAAGCCGCTGAGAAAAGTCTGGACACCCCTGAACTAGACCATGTCGCTGCCCCCATCATCCACTGCAAGCATCCCACCCACAGCTTTGATTTCCATCTCACTCCCTTTAATACCCTCCCAATCCAAGTAGATTGACATGCATTGATCCTACCATCTTTTCACTATTTCAATATCCCCCTTATCTTCACTTCTTAAGCAGCTTATCATCATTCACTTACTTATACCACCCACTCCCTTCCCTCTCCTTCCCTTCATAATACTTACCCAGCAAACCCTCCACCTGGGGTACATCTGACCCTCCACTTACTCTGTTCCTACCCTCATCCAGCTCGGCATGGCTGGGGCACACGCCCATGCAGCTGGTCTCACCCTAGATTCATGATCAGAAACCAGGATCGTGATCTGGTAATCCTACCCCACTTTCCTGGCCCATTTACTTTCCCTCCCTCCTAGGTGGTTCTAATCGATATTCTCTCTCCTCAAACCTCCAACACCACCTTCTCCTCCATCCTTGCTCTTGGCTCACAATTGTGCTTTCCACTTCTTTGAAAAAAAAGGAAGGCATCAGACGAGCACTCCCACCAGCCCCCACCCCACATCGACCCTCCACCTGCACGGGTGCTTGCCCTCCTCTTGCCCTTGACGAACCGCCTGTGATCCTGAGGCCAGTCCATTGGTCCCCTGTGCTATACATCCCACCCCCTTCCCTCCTCGAGGGCCTCACGCCCGCAGTTCTCCCCTCTCCCGCAGCATCATATTTTCTCTCTCCATGGGTCGTTTCCAACACATACAAACACGCTGTTATTTCCCAGTCCTTAAAAATCCCTCTCTTGACCCCATTAACCCCGGTAAAACGAAGTCAGATGTTGTCACTCCGGCTCAAAACTCCTTCATGGCTTTCCTCTCACTCAGACAGAGGCCGCATTCCTACAAAGACCCACCGTTAGACGGAACCTCTGACTTTACCCTCTGTGCCCCAGCCAGGCTGGTGGCTTCACTCTTCCTAGCACACCAGACATGCTCTTACGGTGTTCGTACGTGCTGTTCCCTCTGACGGGAACGCTCTCCCTCAAGACATCTGCTAATTCCCTCACTTCACATGTCAATCAAATGTCAGCCTATGTAAGGAAGGCTGCATTGCAGGCATACTCCGGTACTCAGTACCTCTCTTCCCAGCTCTCTTTTTCTTTTTAGCACATATCACCTTCTAACATTCCATATAATGTACTGACTTCTTAGATTTATTGACTGTTTCCCCGAGTCATTCAAAGAACTAGAATATATGTGCCGTAAGAACAAGCATTTTTTTTTGTCTCCTTTGTTTACTGCCAAGTGTATTCCAGCACTGACGTGTTTGGCACATAGTGTAGATGCTCAATAAATATCAGTTGAATGAATGAATGATTAAAATTAAAGACAGACACAGTGTCTTACAATTTTGAAATTTCCACAATCATGTTTCTTTATAATTCTTCCATGGCTTCTGCATTAAGAATTATCTGAATTAAACGTGTGGACCTTCGTTTCATCAGGTTCTCCTGTAAACACGTCTTTGTCTTTGAAATAGAATTTGACTTCAGAATGAAGTCAAATCCTGGAGTGCCATCAACGGTTCACTGAGTGTCTCTCCTTGCTTTCATTTTAATTTATACCAAGTTTGGTTTGAAGAGGGGAGGCCCATCTTGGAGAGGGAACCGAGAAGATATTGGGAAGACTTCAGAAGGAGGATTTGGCCAGAGAAAGCATCTTTCAGGCTTAGACCTGAAACCCATTCAGAGGCTCGGGGGAGGAAACAGGCTGGAGAGAGCAGGTGGAATTGCACACGTCTCCTGAGACTGTAGTTCTCTGTTCAGAAGAACACTGTCCCAATGCAGCTTCCAAGAATCAGAAAAAGTGGCACTTCAGAATGGAAATCAAGATTTTAGTCATGAAAGAAAGTAAAAATAAAAGCAAAACCACAACAGGACAGAGGTTCCAAAACAGCAGGAAGACAGCAGCTCTGGAGTTGAAAGACCTCGGCTGAGGCTGGCTCCACACGTCCAGGCCTGGGACGCAGTTCTCGGGGTGGCCAAAGCCCCAAGCCCTGTCCCGCAAAGGGTAGGGACTTGATGGGTGTTGTCTGCTCCTCCAACCCAACTGCCACTGTGTCCCCAGAGCCCAGCACAATAAACACACAAAGAGGACGCTCAAGAAACATCATTTTAATAATCAAACACGTAATTTAGGAGTAACTTCTTAAACTGAGCTGCCTCTACCTTCATGCCAGACTTCACAGAATTGCCTTTTTTGTTTTTTTCTCATTTAACTGCATCCTCTCACCCTCTGCTTAACCCACTGCCGAAATCATCTACCCACTTGTTGTTTGTGTCCCCACTCCACAATGGAGCCGGCGCCTGCTACGTCAATCCCTGAGCTGCCAAACATTAATTTCCATTTAAAAACATAGTGTTTCAGCAGAGAAACAGACCAAGGAGGCTCTGTGCAGACTCCAGCCTCCATTTATTACACCAGGCTGACAGGTTTTTTTAGCAGGTTCTTGTTTTTCTCCTCTGAAGGAAAGCTTGTTTCCATAGAAGGATTTCCCCCCTTTGTGCTCATTCTTTGTTCACAGGTTTAGTGTTTACTTTTGCTTTTTTAATCTTTGCACAATTCTTTCTGTTTTAAGAATCTGAAGAGACTCTGGACTGGAATCCCTCACCCTTCCCTGAAAACGTCTCTAGTTCATGCCAATCGTGGCCGGCACATTTCCCTAGTTTTCCTTTCACACCACAAAGATGTGAAAGGATGCTGGTAAATCATCAGGACAAACCTCAGATAACCTGGTATTTGTTTATGGGGTATTTTTCAAGTGTTCAGCCAAGACTTTGTGCCACAATCAGCTCATTTCAATGGAGTTCCTGGAGAGAGGGTTCCAGACCACTATGAGCTATGTGACCACTGACCTATTTGGAAGTCCAGCAAGGTGAACGAGGTGAAGGGTCTCCTTCTTGGAAGGCAAGAAAGCCCCAGTGCTCAGAGAACAGCTGTGCCCACTGAAGCGAGTGGCAGGCCTCCAGCACCAGCTCATAAGCAATAGGAGAATGGGGGTAGGGAACTGCTTGGAATACACTGGAGCAGCAAAAGAAGTGACACCATGCAGGCACCCCTGGCAGAATATCATCTCCATGAATGAAGGTGGGGCCTCTTCTTGTTTTGTTCCCTATATCCTCTGTACCTAGCTGTGTGCACAAGTCAGGACTGGTGTTCAGAAAGTATGTGTGGAATGAATGAATGAATGAATGAATGAATGAATGAATGAGGTAGGAGCACAGGGCATCCCAAGAATTCTCGTGAATAAAAAGAGTTTTGGAAGGAGTTAAACCTGCTGTTGACATGTTTAATTTTACTAGAAAATATCTGTAATTCTACTGAAACGCCAGGTCGGTGTGGCCTGGAGAACAAAATACAAGTCACCAAAGCTGGCTAGCTATTGACTGATTGACTGATTGCCATATATGACAAACCCAAACTGGGGGCTTGCGGTAAAAACTATGGTGCCTTGTGTGCCAAATATGATGCTAGGTAGGAAATAAGAAACTAAGATAATGACTCCTGTATAGAGAGCTACACTTATGTGAGTTATTATGCAAGTGTACATACAGCTATATATATACAAAAGGTCGGACAATTAAGTTCATGAACTTCCTACTGTACACTTACACGGTGGAAAGTTTGCGAACTTAATTGTCCAAATTTTTTCGTATACACAGTTACAATTTATTGAGCACTTGCCTCTTATCAGACACTGTTTAATTCTTTTAATACCACTAAGATTTCATAGCATTATTTCCATTTACAGATGCAAAAACAATGGCTGAATATAAGGCAACCTTGAAAATAAGGTGATTCCTCCTTTTCCCAATGGAAAAAAGCATTCTCCTTTGCAAAGATTTTTTGTTAAACTGAATAAAAAAGTGTTTAGAAATGACAGTACAAACATCTCTTACATGCACTGTTCAAAATAAGGGCACTATGAAGGTCACTGGCCTAATTTTTCCTTTGCCCCCCCCAGAAAAGGAGACAGAAATAAATTTTTGAGGACCCCTTTCTTGACAAAACAATTAAAACTATCTATCATCTTGGGTAGTTACCAATTTGAATAATGTTACCCCTGACAAGTAATAAACATGTAATGTTATTTCCATAGGAGGTAATATTAGATTTTAGAAAGTCTGTATGTCAGAACACTTTCAGGCTTCTCAGAGACAACTCTAAATAGATGTTTAATAAGGTTACTGAAAACAGAGTGAAATTTTATTACGGGAATGTTTTCAAGTCTTCAACTTTATCCAAGACCTTTCTCACCAATGGCTTTACAGTTTAGCAGCCAGTCTCTGCTTGTATCAACATACTCAGAGGCCTGGAGTTTTTAAATCAGCAATTGCTAAAAAGGAAAACTGCAGTTTCAGGCCCCAGATAAGATTTCATTTGTTCAATCTGAATGAGATATACAGATCCTAAATCTAAGGCTAACCCAAAGAGTATGAGAATAAATAGATTTAAGGAAAGAATGTAAGACCTATAGCATTTTCCTTCCAGGGATATGAATAATGTGTAATCATATATCTACTAATATTTATCAATTTGAGTCATATACATTATTTCAAATGCCTTCATCATCACTAAAGCCGCTTTTTGAGTCAACTAACACAGTTTTCTGGAGTCTTTGCTGTATCTATTTTGTTTCCTCAGTAGAAACACATGTGAATGCAACCCCAGTGCCTTTCCCTGCCACGTTTTTTAAATAGCTGCATATTATTACAGAACATACCGGTTCTCAAAACTGTACACTGGATGGTCTCCAAATGCTCAACATTACAAAGGACATTGAAATGGACATTTTTGTGGATAGACCTGTACATATGTTCTCCATGATTTCTATAGGATATAGATCTAAGGTATGCCTATTCCTAATGATTTTTATGCATACTGGCAAACTCCAGAAAGACTGTATCCATGTGTACTCTGTAGTAAAGTAAATGTTTCATTGTGTTTGCCTGGTATTATCATTGCTACCTTTGCCAGGGTTTGGCTGTGTCACTCAATACACTTAAACACACACACATACACACACATTATTATTGAAACTGAGCAATTTTTATATAGATACCTCTGGAACACCATCCATATTAAAATATAGAAAATTTCCAACACTTCAGAAGGTTTCATTATGACTCTTTCAAATCAGAACCTCTTTAATCCTCGCCCGGCATAAGGGGTAATCTTTTTTTTTTTTTTTTTAATTTCTATTACCATCAATTAATTTTACCTGTCCCTGAACTTCATACAGGTACTCTTTTTGTGTCTAGCTTCTTTTACCTAATACAATATCTTTGAGATTCATCCATGTTTTTGCATGCTTTATTAGTTCATTATTTTTAAAAAATGCTCATTTTTATTGCTGTGAAGTATTTCACTGTATGACAGTACCACAATTTATCCATTTCCCTGTTGATGTCCATTTGGGTAATTAGTTTGGGGCTGTTAGGAATAGGCAGGTAGAAATACCCTCGTGTGTGTCTTTTGGTGGACATCTGCACTCATTTCTCCTGCATGCACAGCTAGAAGTAAAACCGCTGTTCACCGGGTAGGTTTCTACAGGGCTTCAGTTGAAATTGTCAGTTTCTCAAAATGGTTGAACCAATTTACATTCCCACGAGTAATGTGTGAGAGTTCCAGTTACTCCTCTTGGTTACTGATACACTGTCTAAACCATAAGATACTTGGTAGATATGTCATGACAGTCTTTCCATGTTCAATTTATATTTCAGTAATTTATTCTGGGTTTCACCTGTAGTTCTCAGACGACAACAACAAAGAAGGGTTTAGACAGTTGCTCAAGTGGTTGTTCCTGGTAGGATTGTCTCACTTGTCATCCTGGTCTGCATGTCTGAGACCATCTAACACGCAAAAAGGTCAGAGAAAAATATCTATGACATTTCAATTCAAGCTATTTATCTCCAAGATGAAACTCTCAGACCTGAGAGTGCAGAATATGCCATAGAATCCACAATCTAAAGTCCAGGGCACTGAAATTCATCATCATGAGACTTTTTATCTCCACGACAAATCTCAAAAGAGGTACAGACTTTGACTAGGTGAAGCCCCACAGGGCCCTGAGAAGGACGTGCTACTATGTTCACTTCATAAAAAAAGTGAACTCAGATTTTTAACAGGTGTGCTTAATGAGACAGTAAATCAGCCTTCAAGGTGATGTGTGGAAATACCGAGTCCCATTCTTTGTCCTCCAACAAGACTTTGCAGAGACCTTTTCCCACACGTGCACGAACAAAAAGTCATTCGTAACTGTCTACTTGGTGGCTCCAGCCATCTGTTTAAACAGCTGGAGCCAAGAATGTTTGAATCTGCACAAATACCAAGACTTATAAGAATGGTGCAATCTCCTCCCATTTCCCGGCCCTGCTGAGGTGTGGCAGCAGCACTACCTTCCACCTGCTGCACAGAATCTTCTCTGCGTGTTCTGGGAGCCCAGTCTACATGGGTTGCTTCGAGGCCTTCCAACTGGGCTCGCCCTGCGGAACACAGGCAGGGGGAGTGAGAGAGCAGAAGGAGGCTGGAGTTGGGGGATGCATTCCTCCAGTTTCCTTCTCTATGGCTCAGTGGGGTCCGCTGCATCCCTTAACCAAAGTCATGGCTCGGGCCAGGCAGCCCCCTCCACACGGCCTCTCATCCCAGGTCTGGTAACCACTCCCTTCCTCTTCTGGTCTGGGTATCAGCCCTTCTCTGACCAACCGGAAGTAGCCCTGCACTATCCCCTGCAAGGTCTCTACCTTTGTCAGGAGTTTCATTACTAATTCTCGTCAAATGACCTGCTTTGTGTGTTTCACCTATTTCCTGTTTGCATTCTAGTTGTTATTGTAGTCTTGTCAAAGGCCTAAGACAAAGCCTTCATAATGAATGAAAAGGATACCATTAGAAATACCCTAAGGGACATCTCTAATCTTAGGAGGCCTGCAGAGGGAAGAAGAAAGAATAAATAGGTTTCCCCTACCATCCCTTAAACAAACCACCCACAGAGCTGGCAGTTCCCTCAAATCTGCTGCTATGCAGGACAGGGGGGCGGGGCACAGGGACATGGAGTGAGCACCTATCACGTGCCGGCCCAGGGCAAGGAACTTCCACCTACATCACGTCATCACGTACTGTGTAACCTTGAACAGACTGGTAAGCTCTCTGCATCCCTGTTTTTCATCTGTAACACAGGAACAATGATAGGACCTGCCTTGTAGTGTTACTGAGAGAATAAAGGAGACAATAACACGTAAAGTGCTTCAGACAGGACATAATACATGTTCAATAACTGTTAGCTATTAATAATAATGATGTTGTTGATGACGACAGTTATAAGAAGAAGAAATAACAATCTTCTGAAGTAGATACCATTTCCCCCATTTTAAAGATGAGGAGACTGAAGCCTCATGAGCCATGTCACAAAGAAGAGGCAGAAGAGACATTAATTTGGGGACTGTTTCTTGATTTTGGGGATAGAAAAGACTATAGTGATCTGTTGATTATGCTTTCAGTGTAAGTATAAATTATTTTATGAACCATAATTTCCAAAAGACAACTAACCTGTCAGTCAACTAAAATATAAATACATACATGTATATTCATACACAACACACACACACATACACACACACACACACACACACACACAGAAAACTAAAATAAAAGCCAGGATGACTTTTAATCACGTCCCCTTGATATTTTTCTTTTTCGAGCCCTTGATTAATGAAATATACTGTGCCTACTGAATTCAAGCACTGAATTTATTTGTGCAAAAAGGCGTGGTTGCTGCTTTCTCAAAAATCTGTGAGGAACCACAGCATCAGAGGGCTCAGGTCTTTATCTGAAGATAAAGGTGTCCTCAGGGGTGGTAGGAGCTCTATAATTTTACGACCATATAAAATGGCAAAACACTTCTGTGAAAAGTAATGACATTCTTTAAAGTTGATTGACATCTTATTGTTCAATACATTTAATTAATCCTAAAGAAGTTTTACTATTTTCCTGTTTCAAAAATTATACACAGTATACATTTACGATCTTAAAACCTTCTGTATAGATACCTTCTTTCGAAACCTATTCAAGACCAAAATAAAACATTTGAGAATCTTCTGTTATTCTTCTTTAAATAAAAATGAACAATTTTTAAAAAGGAGAAAAATTCATCTGAATCGGGACGCCAAATCTGTCTCCATTCCACCATCGCCATGTCACACTCTCCCTCAGTGCTTCCCCTGTGCCACGATTCAGTCTACAGAAAGGATGACATCTACGTGGTCTATGTGCTCTCACACTCTTCTCCCCAGATGAGTGACAAAACACAGGCCTCTTTCTACCGTCGTTGACTCTCCAAACGCCTGAGATACTACCCCACGCAGCCACTGACAATCAGGGTTGACTTGTGGGATGAATTTCATTTGTTATCCCTGAAGGGAAACATTAATGCAGATGAACAGAACTGGTTCAACAAAGAATGTGTTTATACGTCAGGAACTTTGCTGTGTTCACTCCCGTATCTCCAGGACCTAGAACAATGCCTGGTACATAAAAAGCACTCGGTAACTATTTGTTGAATGAATGAATGAATGGATGAATGAATGAATGAAAGCTGTAATCTATAAGAGTCAGTACCATGTCTTCAGGGAATTTGTGAAGATGCACAAAAAGAACATAAACAACCCTAATGCAAATTAGCTTAGGATAGGTACCACAAAAGCAAAACAAATTGTGGGTAAAATGAGAAAAGAGAGGTGTCTGAATTAGCCTGAGTAACACTGCATTTAAAAAGAAATATGGCATTGCTTTTCAGCATCTTATCTAGGCTCACAGTCTTCTTAAGCAGATATTCTAATGCACCTGCTTTAATAAGCAGATGAAAATAAGTTATAATTACACCATTTGCCTTAAACTGTTTACAGTTTAAGTTGATAAATCTCTTTAGAGTGAGCAAAGGGGCCATCAGCCCAAACTCTGAGTGGGTCAGTGTGAATGAATGAGATCTCGAATTATTTGAACATGAGCCCCAAGGGCTATCACTTGTCTGTTTTCCACTAAAACCCAACAGAGCCCTTGTATAGAGACTTTTTGTTTTTTTTTCCTTTGGACCCTAACATGGACATAATGTTTCTGTTATAAAAGTTATATACTTAGTCTAAAAAGTTCCCCAAATACCTAAGTTTAATAAGTAAAATGTGGAAGGCAAGCCACTTCCTCTTTTCCCAGTCATCCAACTCCTCCCCACCCAAATGACAACGGCGTCAGCAAACTATGGCCCCTGGGCCAAATCCAGCCTGCAGTCTGTTTTTGTACAGCCTGTCAGCTAAGAATGGATTGCACGTTTTTAAACAGTTGAAAAAAATCAAAATAAGAATAATATTTTGTGGCACATTAAGATAAGAAATTTAGTTTTCAATGTCTATAAATAAAGTTTTATTGGCACACAACCATGTTCATTTGTTTACGTCCATGGCTGCTTCCACACTCTAGTTGCAAAGTTGAGAAACACCCCTGGTCAAACAGAGTAGACCGTTGTCACCCTTTCTGAAAAAAACACTTCTCTTTCTAACTCACTATCTTATCCATTCATCCATCTACATGTTCAACAAATTACTTGACACCCAACTTCCTGTTTGTCTGACGTCCTTTTTTCCGCTCACCTATATTTGTGGCCATGTTAAGTTTTCATAGACCCACCAACTTTCTACTAGGTATTTCACCACCAGTCATAGCCCTATCAAGTTTCTCATAGGCATTTCACCACCAGCCATGCACTCAAGGGCGTTTCTTCCCCTCCTCGCCAATCTTCTAGGGAGTACCGAGCACAGGGAGTACAAATTGGAAAGGGCTCAGAAGAAGCGGGAGCAATAAATCCTCTGATTTCCCTTTGCAGTAAAGACACTACCCTGGTAAGCAATCACTCTTCAACTTGGCTGGTCAGGTCTGGTGGGACACACCCTATGTAATTGTGCTGTCTGGCTGGGGAAATATTTGCCAAGTAAATATCTTGAATGAGTGGGCAGTCTCAAATAAAAATGTTATTAGATTTTATTCTGCCCTTTAGCTAATGGCAGGAACAAAGTTTAGACTGCGGTTCTTATACCTAACTTCCAGTGACTCACAGATCCATATAGAGTCTGATTTCACACTGATTTAGTTTCTGCAATTATTTTGATGTCCCTTTATTGAGATTCTACTAGCAAATGTGTTTTTTCTTAGAAGATTCCAATTTAGTCAGTAAATCTGTACTAATGTAGGTGGTCTTTGATATTTGCTTTAGTGAGGACAGAGAAAAAAATATTTTAGCTACGCAAAAATAATGTCTGGGATGGTTTTCAGGGATGATTTAAGTTGCTTTTTTCTTTCCTAGAGGAAGCTTTCCATAAAGGCACTAATATTTTTTAAAAATAAAACTTTTTTGATCTTACATTTGGTTCTAATTTATATTTGTTAAGCAAAGTTGGCAGGTGTTCCAGTCACCTACTGCTCCACAATATACCATGCGAAATTTCAGTGGCTTAAAACCACAGTCATTTGTTTTGCTCATGAAATCTGAAATTCGGGCAGTCTTCAGTGGGGACAGCTCATCTCTGCCCCACGTAGCATTGTCTGGGGTCACTCAACTGAGGCTGGAGGACCCACTGGCAAGATGGCTCACTCACACGGGTGGGGATGCTGGCTGTAGGCTGGGAGCTCAGCTGGGGCTGTCAGCCAGCGTCCTTGGGCTACTGCATAGCTCAAATTCAAGGGAAGGGAACTGCATCCCCCATCTCAGTACGGGCTTGCAAAGAATATATGGCCATCTTTAATTTACCAAAGCATATAAAAGAAATAATGTAAATGTGTCTCTGATCATGTTTTGGATATTGAAGTGGCAGCAAAGAGAAGCCAAGACTAGTATGAGAGTATCTCATGACTGAACCAGCTTTCCTCGGAGGAAGTAAACCTTTGATGTCAAGAACAGACTGCCTGGGTGTGACCCTCAGCTCTGTCATGGACCAGGCTTTCTGACCACGGACAAAACTGCTTGACCTTTCCATGTCCTAAACGTAAACGTGGTTTGTCTGGGAAATAAAGATTCTGCTTTTTAATTAATTTAAATCCTTAAAAAAAACACGGATACATAACATATGCACAGAAAAATACAAAATAATCAGTGCTCTATGAATTTTCACAAACTGAACACACTCATCTGACCGAGAAACAGAACACTGCCAGGACTGGGAACACTACAGGGTGTGGCAGGGACTTTGCAAACAGGAGGGCATGTGTCCCTCTCACAGACAGCAGTCTCCTGCCTCTTGCCAGGGGTTGCTATGTAGAGACAAAGGGAGTTTACAGGCTGAAGAAAACATGGCAGAGGGCCAGACTGAGTCCCTGGGCCCAAGTTTGGGACTCTGCAGGAAGGAGTTCCAAAGGGATGGAAAGACGGAAGGAGTCAGAAGAACAAGAGGATGCCAGCATAACTGAGGTCATTTCAGCTGTAGCTAAGCATGGCAGGGATAACGGACATGGAATTACCTGGGCTCAAGGCTCTCGAAGGAACCTGGGCTTAAAGTTGTCCTAGCACAGGAAGAAGGCTTCCTGATGCTGGGAAAGATTCAGAGACAAATCTGCCACAAAGCCAAGTGCTCCCCTTTCATATGCCTCACCTATTTTAATCACTAAAGCATCTTAAAGAGCTCCACTCCCATCACCAACTCTACTAACTCTTTCACTCTCACTCCTTTTGCTCCTTTCAACAAAGGGAGACTTTTGCTTTCTTTCATTTACTCACTGACTTGTCCTGCTTTTTTGCATATTGCCTTTCTGTGTAGATTTCCCGAGTTTCTCCCTCTTATGAAATGTCTCACAGCACACATACTGATGGGAGATTTCAGGACTTTAAATCCTTTTTGGAAAGAGGCAGCTACAAATTAGTGAAATGAAAACGAAGTCCTGTTCAAAACTCTATGAAATCTGAGGCATCTGGTAGACCTCGTCATATAATCCCAAGCCCTCCTCACCCTGGCTACGGTGCATGCTTTAAACGGTGGCTAATGGAACCCTGGGGGAGAAGGATAAATCTGGGATCATTAACAACTAACTGCATAACTGGCAAATCTAGGGAATGGCTGTCCATGGGATGCAGCAGGTAAGAGCAACATCAGGAAGAGGATTGCTTTATTCAGAAATATTTAGATCAAACAACCATCTGAACATTATATGTATATACACACACACACACACACACATATCTGCAGCTTTACTAAATGAGACAGTGCACAAAAAGCATTTACGCTTAGATGCCTGCCAAAGAGCAGGTGAAACCTTCCACTCCTTCCTCCCTTTTCCTCTCTTCTAGCTCTATCAGGCTGTGTATGGTTACATGAAGCTTTATTTAAGAATCCTGCAGGCTCTAGTCAGCTCTTTTTCTCAAGGTCCGCGTCCTCTGAACTACTGAACTGCACTACATGGCCACAATGGTTTTCTATTGACCTGGGAAGAAAACTGATTTTGAATCATGTCAGTCATGTGTTAAAGGTGAAGTCCCTCGTTCAGAAATCTTGAGTGTTTTTGGAAATACTACATTCTGTCTTTTACAAGTCATTTCTTTGGAGTCAGTAAAACAGTACAGCTGGTTTTTCTATGTGTGAACATTTATTTGTGCTCAGCACACTCTATGGAGAGATCTAGGTATTTTAAATACATTTGGAAAGAGGTAAGGTATAAATTAATGAAATCAAAGTGATGAAAGAGATTTTTTTCCTCAGAAATCTCATTTTTTTTATCACCCTATATCCTTTACTGCTTTGTACCAAGCACCGTCTGGAGTATTTTAAGTATGGCAGCATGAAATAAAACTAAGGAATGGTAACTATGTATTATTGGCTTCTCTTTGGTTAAGAGCGCTAGATTCTTCACACTCTGAATAAAATAGCTTTCTCAAAAATTTAGGATGAACTCTAACTTTTATTTAAGGAAGTTAGCATTACTTAGGAGGAGATTATGAGTGATGATAGGGGCATGTTTTCGGCTCTACAAATAATAGTAATTTCTGAAACAAGGACAGTTCACACCATTCAGAATTTAGCATGGAGGGTCTACATTTTGGTTTAGATTTTAAAATTCTTTTATTTACTTCTCCATTTTAAAGACATTTAAAATTTAGTGTATGTTATTCTAGAAGCACACATACATTTTAATATAAACTGGACTATGAATTCATTTTGACACTTTTTTGAACAACTTAATAATGCAGGTCTTTCTATTAGAATAGCTGCATCTCCACTGTTGAAGTTAAGTCTATTGTTGGAATTATGTCAGTGTCTCCCTGTTTCAAACAATGCTTAGATGATCATTAGTTACATATATGTCTATATGCCTGTCCCATTATTTCCTGAGGATAGTAATTCCTCGAAGCAGAAATACTGGAACAGAAACTATATACATTTTAAAGTTTCGAATACAGATTTCAAACTTCCTTCCCAAAAGATCGTATTGATTTACATTCCTACCAGAGCGTGCTTCCCACACCCCTCCCAGCACAGAATCCTGTTTTCTTAACTATCTTTACCATGTCACTGGCATATGTTTAGTTATATATCTTTGATTATTTGTGACTTTTTCCCCCCTACACATTTATTGACATCTGAATTTCTTCTGTTGAGACCTGCTTGTTCATGACCTATGCACGACCTGTGCATGGATGTACATGGATTCTTATACATACATGACATTCTGAACGTAATGTACACTACATTCACATACATTATGAATGTACAGCAGATATCACAGGCCCCCAGAGGCCTGTGTGCACGTTTGAAACAATCCTGGCTGTAAAAGATAAACAGGGTGAGACAGAACAAGGAATGGCTCAAACAAAGTTCTGATTTCTTGTCTGAAGTAAACAAAACATTCTCTCTAGTGTGGGTCAACACAAGTTACATTTCTTGCTAGAGTTAAAGGGCTGGCTCCAGCTGCTCAGTCATTTAAATCATGTTCCACTTGGCAACACTACTTGAATTCCTTTTGCAATTAAAGAAGGGCTTACAGCTACTCCAAGTTCCAAGCAATAGTTTAATGACAACAGAATAAATATACCCACAAATACAAACCTCCTCGATTATGATGGGGTTACATCCCGACAACCCCATTATAAAATGAAAATACATATTAAGTAGAAAATCCATTTACCACTACACTGTAGACTCTCAGTTGTTTACGCTCGTGATAACGTGGCTGGCTGGGAGCTGCGACTCCCTGACTAGCATCAGGACAGACTAGGTACCGCATCTCACTAGCCCAGGAAAAAATCAAAATTCTAAATCCTAAGTACGGTTTCCACTGAATGCATATGGTTCTTGCAGCATCAAAAAGTCGAAAAATCCTAAATCTAACCATCTTAAGTCAGGGACCATCTGTATATATAAAACATATTATGTATGAGCTGGAGTCCAACTATTTATACAATGTCCAATAACTATGTTATTATTTAATCTGGTTAATCTTTCTTTCTTAAATTAGTGCTTAAACGTCAAATACTTCAGGGCTGGAGATCATTTTAAACAAAATATGTGAAATCCAAAAGCCCTTTCCGAGGATTTTGTCACTTTAAGTGTTCAACAGTACCTGGGATTCCAAGTTCATTATTTCCTATTTCAAGCCTGATTTGCCTTCTATATTCATCTTTTCTGTCCACTGGGCTATGTCATCTTTTCTGTCTGGGCTATCTTCCCAGGTACTCAGCTGAAGACTTTTCATCTTTATTTCTTCTCCCTGTCCTTCACACCTTACCACTTTCCAAATCCTGGAGATGCTTCTCTTCGTTTTTGTTTTTTTTTTCTCAATATAACTAAACTTATTTTAGAATAGTTTTAGATTTACAGCAAAATTGCAAAGATAGTACAGAGTTCCTGTATTCTCCTGACCTAGACCCCCAGCGGTTCACATGTTACATGGCCGCAGTCCATCGGTCACAACTAAGGAACCAGCACTGACCTAATACTATTACTAAACTCCACGCTTTCTTCTTACGTCACTAATTTTCCCCAAATGCCCTTTTGTAAGAGACTGTTAGCCTGAGAACTGCTATCTTAAGGTCAGGGTTAACGGCCCCTGGCTTGAAACACAACCTAAGTGTAAACACAACCTGACTGTAAATTCCAAGATGTGGGCAGTGACAGCGAGGAGACAAGCGACCCTGTACCTTATCTTACACTCTTTGAAGCTGTGTAAATCCTGCAGTTTGTCATATACTCCTTAAAGCTGTGTAAGTCCTGCAGTTTAATTACTCTGTGCCTTGAAAATGCTACATAAACCCTGAGTTTTAAGTGTTTGGGGTCCTTGTTGAAACCCGCTGCGTCGGGCAGATACTCGGACCCCAGCTAGCTGGAAATAAACCTCGCTGTGTGACTTGCATTATCGTGTGACTTCTGTTCACTTGAGGAGGGGTTGACTCCGGACCCTAACACTTTCTCTGTCCCAGGATCCCATCTGTCTCCAGGATACATTACATTTAGTCATCATGTCTCCTTAGTCGTCTCTGGTGTGACAGTTTCTCACACTTTTCTTGTTTTTGAACAGGTGTACTGGTCAGGTATTTTGTAGAATTTGAGTTTGTCTGATGTTTTCCTCGGGTTCAGACGGGGGTTATTGGGTTTTTTTGGAGGATGATCACAGAAGTGAGGTGCCGTTTTCATAGCATATGTCCAGGGTCCCTGCTAGGAGCATGACTGACCACCATGGTCTTAACACCGACCACCTGGCTGAGGTGGTGTTAGCCCCGGTTCTCCACTCCCAAGTTACTTTCCCGCTCCCCTCTCCAGACTCATTTTACATATGAGGAAACTGAAGTTAGAAGTTATGTGACTAAGTCAAGGCTCAAAAGTAGGAAAACTGAAACTGGAATGCACGGTTTCTCACTCCTACCGTGTTTCCCTGAAAATAAGACCTGTTTCCCTGAAAATAGCCAGACAATCAGTTCTAATGTGTGTTTTGGAGTAAAAATTAATATACGACCCGGTCTTATATTACATAAGACCGGGTCTTACATTATAGTAAAATAACACCAGGTCTTATATTAATTTTTGCTCCAAAAGACGCATTAGAGCTGATTGTCTGACTAGGTCTTATTTTCGGGGAAACACGGTAGTTCTGCATTTCTTCCACAACCCAGAGGTCAGTAAACTACGATGGTCTGTGGCCCAAACCCTACCCACCGCCTGTTTTTATAAGGCCCACAAACAAAGCATAGTTGTTATATTTTCAAACTGTTAAAAAAAAATCAAACGAAGAGTATTTCATGACATGTAAAACCTACATGAAATTCAAATGTCAGCATCCGTGAATGCAGTTTGCTAGAACAGAGCTATGCTCACTTGCATACGCACATGCATTTGGCCTACGGTCACTTTGATAATACATCGGCCAAGCTGAGTACTTGTGACAGAGACCCAGTGGTCCACAACACTTAGAATATTGACTAACTGGCCATTTACAGAAAACGTTTGCCAACCCTGCACTACACCATGGTACCAACTACCCACCCAAGCAGCCTCGTCTTTGTCAGGGGATGGGTAAAAGGAGCCCTCATCCCTAAGAAAGCCTGTTAATCGTGCAATTTACAAAGTGTACAACAAGATCCTCAAAAAATGTTACTTTAGGGGCCCAGATTTGAGGTTTGCCATGCTTTCCCACTCACGGTGATGATGAAATCATGTTTGTGGGGTGAAGGGGTTGCGGGGGGCCATGAGGCAGAGAGAGAGACAGAGACAGGCACTGCCCTGCTGTTAAAACTGGAGGGGGAGGAGGGACTCCCTCAATTAACAGATGATACACAAAAATGTGTACAAGGGGCCAAAAACACCACGCCCTGGGTGCCGGGCCAGGAGTCTTTAAGTGACAGCACTGAGATCCTCCTCCCACACGTACAGCAAAGGCACTCTTAGAAAGTTTCCCTCATGTTTCCAAGCCTACGCTCCTCCAGTTTTTTCCAGAGAAAGCCCCACCCAGCCTGAGGCCCCGCTCAGGACTGCCCCCCATCATTCCTATCCACAAATGACAAGGCTGGCCACTCGCCCAACTCCAAAATTGTTTTCCGTTTATTTTTAACTCTAGGAAAGGACAGAGATGTCTCATGATTGACTGTATCCTCGGTGTTATTTTTAAGTATCTGATTTTTATTGCGTATAAAATATAGGAAATTACTTCTGATTTTTTTCTAGGTTATCTTCTGGATACTCATTTTTTTTCTTTTTCCAATTCGTATTGAATGCCTATGGAATTTCTTAGGAGGCCCCTCCTTTCGAAGAGTATTTTGCAGAGCAGATAAGAAGCTGGCATCGATAAAGAGTCAGGAAAATGGGATCATCATTAGAGAGGAAAATGCAACTGTCACAAAAAGACAAAGGACAAAGGGAGGGACACTTGAAGTCAGGAAAGTTGAAAATAAGCAAAACAGCTGATCTTGGAAAGTTCAAGGTTGAGGAGAGTGCTGAGGCTGTGTAACCACGTTGACCTAAAGAACTCTACTTATTTCACACTTTATACTTTTCTAAATGTGTCTGATTATTACAGCAATGTTGCGTGGTTAGGAATTAGCCTCATTTTTCAAGTAAAGCCCAGAGAAATCAAATGGTCCATTTACGTTACCTTCATGAGATCAGGGCTCAGAGTCATCACTAGTATGTACCCAGAACCCACCCTTACGCCTTGGGTAGCAGCAGGAGTTAATAGAATTGTGGGACAAATTTCATTCAGCATGTTTACAAGTCCCCGAATCTTCTGTCTCCTGCTATCTACATTGCTAGTGGATGAGGATGACCCCTTCCTGCAATAAATGGCCCTCTCCCTTCTATTCCACCTTCAGAGTGCTATTTGTTGATTCATAACTTGCTAGCTTGGGCTATTCCACTCAATGAGGCAGCTATGGAAATAGAGAACCAGAAGAGGGGCTCAACACCTCATTTCTGGAGCATTTTAAGTTCATTCCAATTCAAAGGAAGGATTGTATTAATCTCAATACACAAATGTGGACACCACAGTATTTAGAGAGGATCAGTATTTAAAAAGGAGATGTTACCTTTTAAAAATGAAATCTTAACATTTCGCTGCAACGATCATCTGTAGTTGAATGATATTTCCGTGCCGCTGACAGCAGCATTCAACCTAACCCCATGAGCTCAGTGTTCCAGAAAGGAAGTTTAGGAAAGCAGATGTACATTTTTCTATATTTTTGTGTTTTTCAAGAATGAATAACAATAGGACATTTTATACTATATAATCATTTATTTTAATAAAATGTAGCACCTTAACTCTATTTAGCTAAAAATATAAATACTATAACTATTTTCTGTGGATTTTTGACACATTTTGGAGAACGAACTTGAAATCAATTAATGCAGTGAAAAGGTTAAAGCTGCTTTCCAAGCTTACAGATGGGACTGGCTTTATTTAACAGTTTAACAATAAGAAAATGAAGTATAAGATGAAAATTTTACAGAATTCTTTGAAACATAGATAGCTTTGTTGACACTGTCACCCCAATACATTTTAATCAAAAAAAGAAAAAAGAAATTTGCAGCATTCTCTAGACTAGCCTTCCAGTAAAGGCAATGTCTGTAAAATAGAAGAGTACAAGGATACACCAAAGAAAGCAGAAGAAAAATCCAGCTGTCTTTTTGTTATTGTCTCATAAAAGCAGCCAAACTCTCAATCACAGTACATTCTGTGCAACCGATTCATTAACCCCTATTTGCATAATGACGCAAGTACTTAAGGCCACAATTTTCCTTGCAGTAGGCAGCAGGCATGGTGGAAAAGCAAACATCATCCCAGGGCTGCACAAGGCATCAGGGTACTGAGGGAACAGTGTCACGGGCTTGCTGAGCCCCTTACAAAACTTGTTTTTCTCTTTTCAATCTCTGGAATGAATGGGGACTTTCTGGTGTGCCATCTAACTTTGCATTTTAGAGACAAATTGGGGATAACAAGGCATGAAATTGCTTTGCAAAAGAAATTATTTTTCTGATTCAATAAGTGATGCTAGACGGTGGGGTCCATTTAATACCTGATTGGAATTAGGGCGAACAAAGGAAATACTTAATGCCGTTCAAGTTAGTCCTAGACTGAGGTAGTGGTTCTGAGACGTGACGAGGAAAGAATTTATTTTAAAAGAACACCTAAAGAGCAGTTGGTCACAAGAGAGAAACTTATTTTATTCTCCCCCCACCCTCCAAACAGTATATTGTTCCTCGAATTTGCTACCAGGCCATCCAGCTGTAATGGGATAACTAGACACATAAAGCCTAGTGTCTGCCAAGGGCAAATGGATTCCTCAAGTAAAGCGTTAATAAGTCACTGGCTTGATACTGAAAACAGTGGCAGTTTTTTCTACCAAGAGAACAGAGAGCTCATAGTCCCCAGGAGAAAAGTTATTTTCTTGCCAGCATTGGTCAAAAGTACAATTCTTTAGGAACAATTCATTAAAGGCTTCCTCCCTCAACTCCCACTTCACCAAGGCAGGCAGTAGAATTACATTTCTAAAACTGAATAGTATTAATAATACTTTTATTTTTGATAAATGGGATCACAAAGGTAACTTCTCTTTGCTTTGTGAAATGGAGACAAATTGGAATTGTCTGGCTTGTGGAGATTTTGTTTCATATCCTGCTGTGTAAGCCATGAAATCTCAAAATTATTAGACTAGAAGGAACTTGCAGAGCTCACTGGACCCACAGTATAACCCCTCGCTTCAGAGTGTGGCTCTTGGACCAGTGGATCAGCATCATCCAAAGGCCTGTAAGAGATGCAGAACTTCGGGCCCCATCTCAAATTTAATGAATTAGAATCTGCTTTATTACAAGATCCCCAGATGGTGTGTATGCAAATTTGCATCCTCTCGTCTTCAACTAGAACTTCTCCTGAGTTTCAGAAGCACTCATCAAGCCTACAGCCGGTTAGTGGTGGGATCCAAAAATCAGAAGTGCTTTGGCCATTGCAAGAAGGGGTGCCTGGGTGGCTTGCTCACACCTGGCGGAAGGCAGGGCCCCAAACCATGTGGACTGAGAGTTCAGGAATAAAATCAATCAAGGGTGCTCTTCTCAGAAGAACAGGGAATGAATGACGGGTAGGCCAATCAAAAGACATCCTCACACGTCATCTGTTAGGAAAGAGCGTCTGACCCAAGCCACATCAATGAGGCTCATTTGTGGGACTGTCGTTGTATCTGCAGAGAAGGGGAATCTAAGAGGATGAAGTTGACAAAATAGAAACCTAGAGCTGCCAGGGCTACCTCTTGGAGGAGGCCTGCCTGGAGAATGAAGCAAACCCCAAGAAAACAGGGCTGAGATGTGGAGAAGGACCAAGTCCACGTGACGTCCACTGTGATCCTGAACATGGGGCACCATCCACATTGCTTCCCGACACCATGTGAACGTGCCCCCTGCAGTCATGTCACAACGTGGCAGCCCCTCCTGAATGCAGCTGTGCCCCATCCAAAGTTCCACCCTGGACTTCTGTTGTACGTGCCAATAAGTGTCTCCACTTTTTAAATTTTGGTTTGAGGGAGATTTCTTGTAACTTATTAATTAGCTGAAAGACTGCTACCACCCTTAGGGTGAGTTTTCAAACTATTCATGTTCCTATCCAGACCCACACCTTCTCCTCCACAGCAGACAGACTGTGACATGGCCTGGGTGGGGATGGGCATGGGGAGAGGCAGTCAGGGGTGTGCACCCTTGTGCATTGCTGGAAACGAATAAATCTTGTAGAGAAGGCCAAGTTGGCAATTCCTATTACTACTAAAAGGATATACCATTTAGTCTAGTAATTCTACTTCTGCAGACTGATACTATAGGTGAATTAGCACATGTGCCTGAAGGTATATGCTCAAGGCTACTCAATTAAGAACTGTTGGGATGGCGAGAAGTTGTATAGCAAAATGTCCACAATACAAAGCCGGTTACGTAAATGGTGACCCATCTAATTAAACAAAGGAACGAACATTCTGTAGCTATTAAGAAACAACCTGGCAGCTCTACGTTTGCTATCCTGGAGTGATATCCAAGGTAAGTGAAAAAAGTAAGGTATGGAATATTATATATAGTACGCGACTACCTGTGTAAATAAAGAGGATGATTAAATAAGTATATGTGTGTATATCTGTGTATTATGCTGCTATGTGTATATGCATATACATTTAGGTGTATAATATACACAATATGAATGTGCATTTATTTAGGAATAGAATATCTTTATAGGAATAAACAGAAACTGAATAATGGCTGTCTCTGGGGAGGGGTCAGGGTCGGAAAAGAGATCTACGTTATATCCTTTAAGTTTTCTAAGTGGTACATGAATCCATTACACACTTATGCCTCGGCATACCTGGAACTTCCCCTCCTTCGTTTACACCGACAGGCCTGGAGAGGACGAGTACGCCTGTCTCAGGTAAGAGGTCTGGAGACAGAGTGATCAGCAACCGCCTCGTCTCTAATCAGACAGGAGCCGAGCATGACAGAGCCACTGACAAGTTCTGGAAAAATCACTGAAAGAACTAAATGTAGTCAGCAAGGACGCGGCTGCAGGATCAGGAATGGGAGTTGTTTTCCCAGGAGCAGCAGTGTACAAAGAACACCGCCTTCATTTCTGAAGATCTCTCTCATGTGGGTACAGCTGGAAACATTTACAGTTTCAGGCACAGGGTCAACGTCGAGTGTAGGCAGGCTCTGTGCCGTTCCTGAAGCTCTGACTCTCCTGATGGCCGAGGGTGAGCCGGCCCCGGGCGTGAGTGTGAGATACTCTGGAGGCTACCGTGAGCTCACTGACAGTGACAGAGACGCAGGACCATTATCAGGCTGACCTGACAGTGACAGCTGCTACTGGGGGCAGCCCCGAGGCTGGCATTGGAGGTCGATACCATTTTACTGCTTTAAAATGTGCAACCCGAGCGTGATGCTGCTGTTGTTTCCATTAAGCTCTCATTTACCGACGAGTTAACCTCTGCGGCATGGCACTGATTTGGTTAAATGATGTTTTAAGAACAGTTCGAATCCTAACTTTTGGAAGTTGAATCCTAACTTTTGGAAGTAGAAACTCATTCTCTTCCTCCTTTTCCCCAGCAAAGCCTGTCCCCCCTTACTGTCCCAAATTACATACTTTCCTGGTGGTAAGTGTAACTGCAGGCAGCCTTCTGAAATCAATGCATGCTCATGTGCGTACGTGTGTGGAGCAGCAGGGGGGGGAGTGGGGAAGGTGGCACATGTTTGCTACCTGAGAACACAGAACTGATTTTGATGCTTTCCCTAATGAACACTTAGGAACTTTGCACTTTATACCCTTCCAGGCCTCAGAATTCTTCTCATTTGCCCACCCTCTCTGAGGAATTACATAGATTGTCTCAGAATTCCTTGCACTGGACTATTGGCGCTTGTACCAAAAGCACCCAACGAAGACGGGTGGCATCCAAAAGATCTAGAAGTTTTGTTGTTGTTTTGATTACTACTGCTGGATTTGTGTGTTTTACTCTGTCATAATGTCTACTCTAGGAAATGCTTAGTAAATACCTATTGCACTGAGCAAGTTTTGTCTCGATTCCATCTGCCTATAGGACTGTGTGTGTGTGTGTGTGTGTGTGTTCAGTTTAAAAATTTAAAAAACAGCACAAGCGTGAAATTTTGCAGAACCAACTTAAATATATTCAAAATGGATAGGAATCTATTATTCATTATTGTTTCCTGGTGAGCTGAGAGGAAATATGATTCTTTTCATTTGGGAAGATTTTAAAACTACATAGGTCTGAAGCTGAAGCTGAACAATAACGAATGTCAACTACAATTTTATATATATATATATATATATATATATATATATATATATATATATATACACACACACATATAGTTACAAGAATAGAGACAGTGGAGTACAGCATTAGGAATAGAGACAGTGGAAATGTACTGGCTGTGTGCGATGTCCGAGGGGTAGTGGATGGGGGAGGGACATAGTTGGTATTCAATAAAAGTTAGCTGAATGAATGAATGCATTAACGAATGAATGAAGCAAAAAACAAGACGAAGTCCTTTTTAAGGAACCCGTGAAACCAAAGCCATAGCAGCATCTAATTTCAATCCTAAGAAATTAACTTTAAAAGCTCATAGGTGGGGTGTGGGGGAATGAGAGTGCTGGCTCATAATTCCTCACATGTGTACAGCGCTTCGTCAGCACTTTCATTTCTATTCTCTCCTTTAATCCTTGTAATACAGCTAACCTGGTATTGTCCTCATTTTACAGATGAGGAATCGTGACTGTTTACCATTTTACTATTAAACAGAGATAGGATACCACCTCTAATGTCCCCAGTGCACAGGACCTCTCGTTACTGCTGTTTACCTTTTCAAGTTACGCTACATCAAAACGGACCCTCCAACAAGCACACACCGTGGTGAACATCTGCCTTCCTTCCATCGTCAGCGACTGCCTCAGGGTTTCTCCACAGGAATCAACTGGCGTTGGAAGCAGACACACCTGGGTTTATGCCCTCCCTTCTATCTACGTGACTTTGTCACATCTCTAAGGTAGTGATCTCTCTAAGCCCTCACTTCCGCATCCGTAAAATGGGAATAACAAAACCTATATCAAAGGGTTATTTTTGAGGATTAAATGAAATAATACAGGCAAGGTGTTAATACAGAGCTTGGCATATTGTCACCATCCAGTGAATGACAGCTCTTGTCATTATCATGATGAAATGAAGGGGAGAAAAGAGAACCTGGGACTATGAGTTAGAACTGCGGGCTCCACATGCTTGTAGTAACATGCAGTTCTTACTTTCCATTGGATTCCCAATTGAAAGAGTTTAGAATTACTGGGTACAGGCCATACAAAACAAGAATGTGCTGAGATTTTCATGTTTTTAAGCAGAGTATGTACGCATGCATAGACACATGGGTACACACTTATGCACGCTGGGGAAACACACACTTTCACACGTGAAAGCAGACTTCATGATGAATAACTAAACATTGTAAAATTGACTAAGCAAGAAAATAGCCTAATGGATTTTTGTCGTAACACTTCAAGGGACAGAGTAAGATTCATTCTGACATGAATCTACACTCACGAAAGGTGAAATGTCACCCCCGGGTAGTAACAATACACAGTTAAAATTTGATCAATTTCCTTGAAGTCTAGAAATTAGTTCTGACCCCCAACTGCAATACAATGTGTATCTGCTGAAAGCTCTTCTACATGTCTCACAGCTTGAAAACTCAACAGACTCTAGGAATACTTACAATTAACACTAACCAACCATCTTTTCCTCTTTGAGAAAACTGGAAGTCACTAATGCCATATTCAATGAGCCAATAGGTCCCTTAGTAATAATTCCATAATGAGCACAGATTCTAAAGTTGGATTTTCAGAGTTTAAATCCATGTTTAAGCTGTGTGATTTTGAGCAAATTATTTCATCTCTGTGCTTCAGTTTCCTATCTGTAAGAGGTATAATAAAAGCAAGTGCTTCATAAGGTTTGCAATGAGTATTACATGAGATAACTGATATCAAACCTTTAAAAAGGTACTTAGCACATGGTAATGAAATAGTAATTGGTATCTATCATGTGTATGTATATACATAATTATGTATAATTATGTATCAATGTGTACATACATAAAACATACCCATTGAACAAATATTCCCCACTCTAATCACAGATTCATCCTTCCTCAATGCCCAACCCCAGTATTTCCCCCCAGACAACAATTATATGAAAACCGATTCATCTTGCATGTTCCCTGCTTCCAATGGCATGATACTGTGATTGGCACAGAGCAGTCACTCTGAAAATATCTGATAAGAATGAAATGACGATAGCCGTATTTTGAAACACCTTGGGAAATATGTCAGGAAAAGCATGCTAATCACTGTCATCCTCAAGGGTAAGGGAGAAAGCAAAGGTTGTCTTAGGTTGTCTTTCTTTTTCCCATGGGGATGAAAGGGAAATGAACAATAGGTACTGAAAAGTGCACTGGAATTAAACTGTAGCAATTTCCCGACATGATAACACAGAGAGCTCCACCAGGAGGCAAGCCTGGTCCCCCCTGTCCACTGTATTCTTTTAAAAAATACAAACCATACTCTCACTCAAATTCTCTCTCTCACCAATGTACATGAGTTACTAAGAATTCACATTATAGAAAACCCCCAAAAAGCAACAGGAATTCTAGCTTTCACAAATGTTTGGCCCCCCAAACAGCAGGCAACAGAAAGTACTGAATTTCCAACAGGTTTTACAATTGCTGTCTGACAGCCAAATCCCGTAGAGGAGAGTGGGGTTGCTGCTTCTTCATATGGGAATCCCGTGCCAGGAAGACTCAGAGTCAGATGTGTGGGAACTGCCCAAGTTTATAATTAAACCTCTGGTCAAAGCCCACAGAAACTCCAGGCTTCAAACACAGGTATTTCCCACAAAAAGCCCAAATTATTCCCTGTGGTGCAGAGGCAGCACGGTTAATAACAGAAGCAAAGGATTTTGTTCTCTTTGGGGGGAAAAATCAATATAAAACTATATGGCAAAATGTGCATGATATCTGAGCTCTCCCACACTCCCCCCGACAAAAAACGTTGTAGACCAACATGTCTAGCAGGTCCATTTAATTAAATAAAGACAAAACCAAACCTTTGCTACTAACGCCCTTTCTCTTTGTAATTTATACATAGAAAAATTTCTGGAAAAAATATATCAAATTGTTAATACTGATTAGCACTAGAAAGTAAGTGGAGGGGAGACTTCTATTTTACTTTTCATCACAGAAAAAATAAACAGATTAACAAAGGCCTACGTACCCATTACTCATCTTCAGTAATTATCAATTCATGACCAATTTTGTTTCATCTATATTCCCACTCACTTCCTCTCTTCTGTATGATTTTGGAGCAAATCCCAGATATTATATTATTTCATTTGTAAATATTTCAATATGTATTGCTAATAGACAAAGACTATTTCTTTAAAAACATAAAACAATACTATTGTTATATCTAAAAAAACAATAATAACACCTTAGTGCTTCAAATATCCAGTGCTTAAATTTCTTATAAATCCTAAATTTGTTTTTTTATTTGTTTGAATCAGTTTTCAAATAAGGTCCATTTTTTTTCCTCGCAATTTATTTGCTGCATTTAAAATTTTATATATTAATTTAAAATTGACCACACATATGTATTTTTTATAAGTCAGGAGGGGGGAATAATTAAATGACTGATACCACAGTACTGAGTTTCTTCAGTGCTCAGAAAACAGAAAAGCAAGCAGTGGTAGAAGGTATAATTTCAGTACATCGGATTTCTCTGTCTCTCTCGAAAGCAACTAGACAGGAGTGCACCAAAATAAAGAAAATTGTTTAAAAAGTAAATTCACAAAACTAGCGAATTATCTATAGTACAATAACATAGATGGCAGTATAAGAGGTCATCAGAGATGTCACCAGAGACCCATCTCAAGCAACAGACAGATTAGTTTAGCTGTAGGTGTGTCTCCGTACAACCCTAGTTAAGAATGCCTACTTTCCTAGACAAATAGTGTTCAGGCAAAGTGGATACTACGATTACATGTTAATAGAGTTTTTTGTTGTTATTTTTCATTACAAAATTAACCCATGCTAACTACAATTTAGCAAGTACAGTTAAATAATAGATAAAATGTAACCTGTAATGTCACTACTCAAAAATAATCATTATACTAATGGCTAAAGAATCTTTCCGCTCTAAGTCAAAGAAGACCTAAGTCGAACCGGCTTAACTATAAAGGGTACTTATCTACTTGAAAAGTCCAGTAGGAGTTTGGGCTTCAGCCAAAGTTTAATCTGGCAGCAAGTTTATGGCACCGAGACCTGATTTTCTCCATTTCTCCACTCTGCCGTTCTGAGCGTCAGCTCCTTCTGAAACTGGCCTGATCATAGTTGCATGATAGCTCTACCTACAGCTCGCAGGGCCATAAACTGACTTCTTGCTCAAGTCAAGCAAGAAAAAGAGTCACGCACTGGGCAATGACGGGGATACATTCTGAAAAACGCATCATTAGGTGACTTTGTCGTTGTGCGGACGTCACAGAGCGCAGGGACACACGCCTAGACGGTGCAGCCGACTGCACAGCTGGGCTGTGGGGTACATCCTGTCGCTGCTCGGCCACACGCCTGTACAGCCTGCTCCTGTACAAAACACACGATTAAATCCGGCACAAGAGAAAATGATGTGACCAAGAGACGCGGTAAACACGGGATGCAGGAGGCTGCCGCCGGCATAACACAGCACACGGCGTAACAGCAGACTTTTTTTTTAATAAGTAGAAACAATACACTCTAAACCAACAATAAAAAGTATAGTACAGACATAAACCAGTAACACAGTCACTTATTATCATTAGCAAGTATCATGGACGGTGCATAATTGTATGTGCTGTATTTTTACAGGGCTGGCAGCGCAGGGGGTTTGTTTTACACCAGCATCGCCACAAACATGTGAGGAATGTGTTGTGGTACGACATTACGACTGATGGCTCAGATGTCACGGGGGATAAGAAATTTTCAGCTCCATTATACGCATTTCATGGTACCATGGTCACCTATATGGTCCATCGTTGACCATCGTAATACAGCTCGTAACTGTATGTCTTTGTCCCAGCCTTTGCAGTGACAAACCTGAAATACACTCTGAATGGTCCAGATTAGGTCATGGGACCACTTTTGACCTCACAGTGGCAAGGAGGATATAACATATAAATTAGTTTAGCCTAACACAGAGGCTCCATCTCCCAACCAAGGTACGGTCAGCTTCTCCAGAAACTCATTGGTCCCTAATGGAAACGGGCTATTAGGAAGACATAAGGGAGAAATCATGTTGGAGAAGCAGTCAAGAGATGTCCACTGCCATCACTGTTTATATTTGTCCAAAAGCCAAAAACATTTGTTGAGTTGAATGTAAAATAGCTTTAAAAGGTTTTCCAAAGGTGCCTCCCAAAGTACAAGACCAAGAAAAATAAACTTACGGACTCTCTCTGTCACTCCACCTGCATTGACAGAGTCCCTATTTACATAAGTATTTGAAGCTCTTGGTTTGCTATGCAAACAAGTAACACTTAGTTGTTCAAATACCTGTCATGGTTTCTTTCCTTGTAATAGAAACCAAAGAATCATAACAATCTAAATTTCTCATACTTCTTTTGCGGGGGAGCATATCCCTTTAAAAAGTAAAATCTTGCAATGCACCACACTTGAATCAAATAAAAGTTGAGTTGAGACTGCTGACATGAGTGAGGGCTGGAAGTTCTCACACTGATCCAGTCCCACTTCCCACATGATATTAGTAACCTTTCACAATATCAGCTTGACTATGTCCAGTGACCGGGAGATGACCATCTCACAATACACCATCTTATTCTAATTTCGATTCCTGATGTTAAAATAATTTCTTACTGTTGAACAAAAGTCTGATTCCCTGCAGTGTCTACTCAGTGGTCCTGAACACTCTTCCACAAGCTGCTATTTCAAGTATCTTGAGACGCTCTCATCCTGCTCAGCTCCTCAGCCATCTCTAGACTAAGCGTCCTCAGTTCTTCACCGGACACTGTCCCTGTTCCTTTTACATTTGGCTCACCTTCCACTGGGTGTTTTGTTGGGGCTTTAAGAATCTGCCTTTGACTCAGGAAAGTGTGCCCACTGCTCAGTGTCTGTGCAATTTATTTCTCAACTGGCTTGCATATCTGTCATACCAAAAACAACACGTACATGTTCTGTCTCCATTGGTCAACCTTGTTTCTACCTTCCGCTGTATTTCTCCACAGCCTGTGACAATGAATTGCTTATCGAAACTCAGATCCTGACCCCTTGCTCTACTCCTTGAAGGGACACCTTTCCCCCTCCATACACTGTGCTCTTCCCAGACTGCTGATTTGGGACACATGTCTTGCACCTGTGACCTGCTCTAGCCAACAGTGATGCCTGGGCGTAGCCTGCCTGTTCGGACACTGCCACTCTTCCCACTCAGTTCAAAAGCCTGGCAAAGACAGTGTCCACTGTTATCTGTATCCCTCCTAAAACACAACACAACCCTCCAGATGTGCCCTGACCAACTCAGAGTTCAGGGGCCTGTGCTTTCCCTGCTCCACGCAGGGCTTCTTTTCAAGCGAATGGATGGCATTCGTGAATGTGTTTGTGGGTTTTGGTTTTGGCAGCTTCCCTTCTCTGTCAGCTTATCTCAAGTTCAGAGCTGACAATCAGTGTCCACCAGCCACAGCCCCACGCAGCTGTCTCCAGTGAGGCGGCCACCTGCAGATTTAGTGAGGCCCTGAGCGAATGAGAACCAGGACTGATGACAAAGCAAGATGATGGCTCTCAGTGCACAGGGATCATCTGGAGGGCTATAACTCCAAAGGTTCTGGTTCAATTTATCTGTTTATCCTCTTTAAAATCAGTACATATATATATATTTCTAAAAGCTCCTGAAGTGATTCTAATGTACAGCCAGGATTCAGAGTCACTGCAATAGGAAATCCTTCCCAACACGTAAAGATGTTCTGGAATTTGCCTGCAGCTCCCTCTCTGTAAATAGAGCTCCAGGTGCCTGACAGAACTGCAGTACAATTCAGGAACTGCACTAAGCATTCAATCAATCACATGTCATTCTCCAACAATTCTGGGAAGCAGATATTAACATTACCCCCACTGCACAGATGCAAAAAGCCAGCCTCGAAATGTCGAGTAACCTGTCCCAGGACACAAAGGAAGACAGGGGTACACAGAGTGTTTGGGGAGACTCCAAAGACCGCTCCCTGAACCCTAGTACACATTCCCCAGTGTAGCCCCATTCCCTGGCTTTGCTGGAGTGCTTAGTGCTTCTTCCTGGAGTCCTGAGAGTTGGGCTCCCCTCACTTCTCAGAGGGGACTGAACTCAAATCCTGAACCTCTACCTAGTTCCTAGCAGCCCTTCTCATGGACTGCTTCTGGTATCAGTTTTTTCACCTCGAAGGAACTCTGAATACCTCAAAATCGTCACAGGTCACTTCCTGGGTACCCTCTGGTCACTGCCTTGCTGTGCTCGCCACCCACTCCCTCACCCAATCCAATCTATCACTTTCTCCCAGACTCTGCACATAGTCAGTCTGGATTTACTCTCAGTAGTTTGCATGATATGTGGTAAGGACTGGCTAATTACAGTGTCAAATATTGCTCTGGCTCTTTCTGCATGGGAACTGCCATGAAACTGTTTCTCTCTCTCTCCCTCTCTCTCTCTCTCTCTCTCTCTCTCTCTCTCTCTCTCTCTCTCTCTTTCTCTCTCTCTCTCTTTTTTTTTTTTTTTAACAGGATGGATAGTTTATTAGAGGCAGGAGAAGAGGTTGCAGCTCCCAAGAGGGAGGGGGTTCCGAATGGGGGGGGTCTCTTTTTTTCTTACTTTGTAGTGAAAGGAAAGATAGTTTCCAATGATAAGTTTTTATGGGACACCTTTCATTTCAGTACTAAACTGTGAATAGCATATGAAGACCTTTAAATGTTTTAAAATATCATATCCCCCAGTAGCCTCTGAGGAACAGGACCAACCCTACACCTCTTTAGTATTTACAGTGGTTTTAGTGCTTGACTCTCCAACACCCATACACCCCAGGTGATAAGTCTAAGCCAAGGATCAGACCTTTTTCTATAAAGGGGCAAAGAGTAAATATTTCAGGCTTTGTGGGTCAAACTATCTCTGTTGCAACTACTCAACTCTGCTGCTTGTAGTGTGAAATCAGCCACAAGCAATATGTAAATGAATGGGTGTTGCTTGTACCAGTAAGACTTTATTTGTAAAAGCAGGTCAAGAGCAGTAGTTTGCCAACCCCTGGTCTAAGCCAATCAGATTAATTCCATTTCCTCAGCCAAGGACTGGTTTACAAATGGACATGTGACCCAATCTTAGCTCATGGGACGTGAGAAAAGTCTGCTGAGAGGCTTCTAGGAAAGATTATTTCACATTTAACATATACAAGGAAGAGGCAGCCCGTCTTTTTTCTTTGAACGTTACCAGATCTAGACGCGAGGGCCGGCATCACTGCATCCATTTTGGACAGAGCCGTAACAACCACAGGGCGAGCAGTAGCTTACTGTTCTTCCCGGAGGGCGCCCTACTTTCTGTAAGGCAATAAATTTCCTGATTGCTTAAGCCAGTGCATTGGCCAACAGCATCCTAATTACTATGCTTCCTTCAGCACTCAGCAAAATACTTCGCAGAGCAAGCTGTTCAATAAACAACATTTCGTTGGTCTGGCTCATCAGCTGAACTATAAACACATGAAAATCAGAGTTTTTTCCATTGTAAATAACAACCTAGCTCCTCTTAATAATACAAGGTCGCTGTTCTCCAAAAAATAAAAATAACACCAATGAGAGGAAATAGTTAGGATGAATAGAATACAAGTTTTTGATAATTTCTCTTTTTTCTGAAAATACACTTGTTTCAATCATCATTCACTTGCTATCCTTTTCCTCCTCTTTAAGCCCTTCCTGCTTGGCCCCCGCAAGGCATGATATATGCAAATGTGGGTGCTCTCATCAATCTTATTAGGCAGAGTTCCAACTGGCCACCCCATATAACACAATTAAAAGTTGAACAGCAATTAAAATTTACAAAATTAATTTAGCGCTATGAGAAAGTACTAACTAACTGTACACATTTGAGGCACAAATTAATCTAAATTGTTTTTTTTATCACTCTTCAGTTATCAAGTATACTGGGCCTCATTTTAGGCTCTGCTAATGGCTCACTCGGCTTCCACTGAGTAGGGAATGAAAAATGAGCCCAGGACTAAGAAAAAAAACATGGAATGGAAATGCCACACTGGGTCAAGTTTAGTCAGCCAGGGAGTCTCTTGGTGACAGTGGCACTAGAGAAATTCTGTGGGAGGGCAACACGGTCCAGGGGTGAGGGGACATGCAGGTGATTTCTCTGAGGAGACCTCCGCCAGTATAGACCTCCGCCTATTTGACACAGAACTTGGATGCCTAACAGGCACCCCAAGTCTTACGAAATCCAAAACAGAATGCCTAATTTCCCCCCTAAAGTTACTTCTTGTCCTATCTTCCCAATTCAGTCAATGGCGTCCAACGGCATAAGCCCAAATTCAGCATCGCCCTGCATTCCTTTTCTTCCACATCCTCACCACTGACTCTGTATCCCAAATCTGTTCAGTCCTCTCCCTCCTGGGGCCGCCACCTGAAGCCGGACCTTTGTCACATCTCTCCTGAGATTACTGCCTCCTCACTGGCCTCCCTGTGGCCCCACCTGCCTCCCAATAACCCAGTCTCTTAAAAAGTAAATAAGATCCCATCACTTACCTACCTAAAACCCTCCAATAGCTTCCTACTGCATTTTAGAATCAGAAACCTACATTAGTTTCTTATTGTGGCTGTAACAAATTACCACAACTGAGTGTCTCACAGCAACACAAATGAGTTCTCTTACAGTCCTGGAGATCTGAAGTCTAAAATCAAGGTGTCAGCAGGGCTGTGTTCCTTCTGGAAGCGTCAGAAGAGAATGTGTTTCCTTGGCTTTCTGAGCTTGTAGAGGCTGCCTGCGTTCCTTGGTGCGTGGTGCATTCCTCACATTCTCTGACTCTGATTCTCCCGTCTCCCCCTTACAAGGACTTTTGTCATGTCACTGGGCTCACTGGGAAATCCAGGATAATCGCCCCATCTCAAAATTCTTAACTGAATCACATCTGAAAAGTTCCTTTTACCACGTAAGAGAACTTATTTACAGGTTCCAGGAATAGGACATGGCTGTTTGGTGGTCATCCTGATCCAGCCAACCACAAAACTAAAATCAAAACACAACACAAAGAACACCCCTTTAGTGGCTCATCAGCCCCACGTGACACAGCCCTGCCCATCTCCCTCACACTGTCTCCTCCCGCCCTCTGCCCTCACGTATACCCTCCTTCTACGCTTGCCTTGTCTGTTCCTTTAAACGCCAAGCGCGTGCTCACCCTTGCTCTTCCTCCACCTGGAGCTTGCTTCGCCCAGAAGTCACACAGTCGGAGCGTTCCTGACAGCTCAAATGTCATTTCCTCACTATCACCATGCGAGGACGTCTCATTGCCGTATATCCTCCCAGTCGACAAGTAAATGCCAAGGGGAGAAGCCTTGTCAGACTTGCTCACTGTACCACCTAGAACAGTGACTAACACACGTAGCGACCTAACATTTGTTGAAGGAATGAAATATATGACTTCAAAATGTTAAGTGATGTCCCCATAACACGATTTTATAAACCATTCTGGTTTTATAATTCATAGGTTTATACAAATGCTTTTTAAACTCATCAACATTTTCATCCTAGATCAGTTCTCAGTAAGACTAAACAAGACAAAATGTAATAGAAATAACTGTAAAGCCTACAAAATATTGGGGTGCAGGAAGGGTGAAGGTGGAGTCAGGGGAGAGAGCTAAGAAAAAATATGAATAACATACTATGTAAAAGCCTCAGAGGGACTAACTGTAGTGAACTCTTTATTCAATAGGACTTGTCAGTGTGATACAGCTACCAAAACCATGAAATTCTGTGCACTAGAGATTTTCAAGCCAAAAGAGGAAAACCAATTCTTGGATGTAGTTTATTAACACGAATAGCCAGCATTTAGAAAGAGTATAATATGAACTAGACACTGTAGTAAGAGCTTTACATGAAATATCTCATTTAATCCCCAAAACACTGTTACGGGGGAGGGGAGAACTGTGAATACTTCACATTTCACAGATGAGAAATATGTAGCTCAAAGAAGTCAGATAATGGCCCAAGTTTACAGAATTAGTATGCATTAGAGGCAGGATTCAAGATTCCAAAGCCTGGTTTTTAAACTTAATGCTCTACTGTATCAGCTTGATTATGCTGGAGGCAACTAAGGTTGCTAAGACAGGAACCTGCCCTTGAGAAGCTGTGGGATTTAGGAATCCAAGCAGCCCTATGCTGCCCGGTGAAGCTTAGGACCCATGAGCAGGAAGACGAAGGCCTGCAGCTATAACTGCAGAATTTCAATGTGCTGGTTAGCTCCCAACACACTATCATCTCCCAGTAATTCAGGCTTCACATTTCAAAATCATCTGACTCTTCCTTCGACTTCATTCTCTGTCTCCAGTGAGTCATAAAGCCCAACCACCGATGTGTCTAGTATTTCTTTTTATAATTATTGCATTCCAAAAATAAAAACACATGTGCATGGTCAGACAGTCTAACATTACAAAAAGTAGTATATGATTAAAAAGGACGTCTCCCTCCCTTTCTAGACCCCAAGCCCCCTTTTCTGGAGACAACCGCTGTGAAAATACACACACACACACACACACACACACACACACACACACACACACACATGATAAAGGGAATGATAAAATCAGATGTAGGGCACGCTGGATACAGTGCAGGATCAGGGCAGGAGAGGCCAAAAGCCAGGAGACCCGCAGAAACGCAATGGTTCTTGTGAACTGTGATGACACCGTAAAATATTAGGTGGTGCACAGGTAATCGTGGTTTTTGCAATTATTTTAACCTTTCAAACCACAATTACTTTTGCACCAACCTAATAGAACCATGGCAACATGAAGATCTGTGAAATATTTAGGGGGACAGGTTAGGTAGATATAGCCCGTGCCTGGATTTGGGGATGAAGAAGAGTGGAGAGTGTGGGATGTCTCCCACCTGCCTGGCTCGGGCACGTGGGTTGGGCACAAAGGGGCTGTTTCACTGAGACAGGACTGAAAAGAATCAGTTCCTAAGTTCACCTCTGAATGCACTCATGGCACCTAGGAGGCACAGCAGACAGCTGGAAATGAGGGGCTGGAGTTCAAGAGAGAGGTCAAGCTGCAGCAAGAGGCAGCTGTAGAGGCCCTGAGTAGCATGAGTTCACTCAGGGAGACCCTGCTGCACGCACCAGCAGAATGCAGAGCACCACTGCCTCGAGGGCTGGGCAGAGGAAGCACCATCGCAGGTGTCACCACTTCATGGACACCAGAGGTCATGCCCTTTCTGACCTGCCAGACACCTATTTTTATCTGGAGACATACTGTGGCACTTGGTTATACTCAGTCCTGTTTTGCTCCTCTAGTATTTCATGTGTGTAGTCCCGCTGACTTGTAACGTTTGCCGTCCTTTCAAAGGTGGAGCTTTGTCAGGCTTTAGACCTAAGAAATGCACTTTTTGGCATTGTAGTCACGTTTCCTTAAATGACAATATGTGGCCACTTGCAGTCAGGCTGCGTTTGAGCAAAGTCACAGGAGGAAAACTGAAATGAGAATGCACTGTGCGCTTTGCTGTCTCGTGCTTCTGCCATCGCGAAGAAAAGAACGACCCTTGTCCACTCTGGAGCCCCAAATAGGCACCCGGATGGGGCAAAGCTGCCCCCGATGAGCCACAGACATGCAGATGAGAAATAAATGCTTGTCTATCATGTGCCACTGAGATTTTGTGGTTATTATAAAACACGCATTCCTTTTCTTTCTATTGAAGTTATATGCAATGAAACGTTCAGATCTTAAATGGACTTTCAATCAGTCCTGACGAACATGTTCACTGTGTAACCCACACCCATAGCAAGACACAGAACACGGCTCTAATCCTCGAACATGACTGGTTGGCTCTTCTGAGTCAATTCCCACCTCACCCCAAAGCAAACACTGATAAGACGTCTATCATCATAGCTTACTTTTATGACTTCTGTCACTGTTGCCTAGTTTTGTGATAAGTTGATGAAGATCAGGGATTAGCCCAATCCAGCCCACCACCTGTTTTTGTATGATCCATGAGGTAGCAATCGTTTTTCCATTTTTAAACAGTTGAGAGACAAATC
Organism: Rhinolophus hipposideros; assembly: GCF_964194185.1. Classification (NCBI taxonomy): domain Eukaryota; kingdom Metazoa; phylum Chordata; class Mammalia; order Chiroptera; family Rhinolophidae; genus Rhinolophus; species Rhinolophus hipposideros. Next base: position 86,361,003 of record NC_138055.1, read on the forward strand.
AAAAGAGGAATAATACTTTATGAAACATGAAAAGAAATGTATGAAATTCCCACGTCAGTGCCTCTGAACAAGTCTGACTGGCACACAGCCACTTCCGTCTGTTTACATAGTACCGACGGCTGCCTTTCCCTATAGCTGCAGAGCCGAGTGGCTCAGTAGAGACCGTATGTCCACAAAGCCTCAAGTATGTACTACCTGGCCCACCACAGCAAAGGTCTGCCCGTTCCTGACTAGGAAACTTGTCTCTATCTCCATCACACATGGGGACCCAAGTGCTGCAGCCACCACTGAGAACGGGCTCTTCTGAGTACTGCTTGCATTACATTCATGCAAGCCACGTGTGACAATCACACATGTTCATGAAAAGACTAAGCATTATCAAAATATACAATGTGGAAAGTGAGCGCCTCTCATAGGCCTAGCTTCTTGTGAGAACACTCTACCCTAAGATTGCAAAGAAAACGAAAGCTACATTCCAACTATCGTTTCAGAGTTACTGTCCCGTATCACCTTCCTATGAGTCAGCATCACTAAGATCTTTTATTATTGAAATAGGAGTGGCGAAGCTACAAATAGGAATAGGCCAAAATCAGATGGAAAATGTAGGGAGAATGCCAACATCTCACCTGTGAAACGCAAGGAGAGGGAACGGAGTCAGATCCCAGGAGTAACATTGGATTAAATGGCCAACCCAAGCCAACCTAGACTCAAAAGTCCATGGCAAATTAGGCATCCAAAAAAGGAAGGGAGGGTACCTGGAGGGGCGAGTGGGGAGGGGGCAGGGGTGCAACTTGAGGCACACACACAGTGCGGCTCCAGTTTCTCAGTTGAAGGTGTGCACGGCGCCTTCTAATCAGCTTGGGTCTTATCCTAGATGCAAAGCGTGCCTCCCCTTGGCCAATAAATTGCAGTGCTATTTCTCCTCTGGGAACTCTGATAGCGTCTACATTATGCTTGTAGGAATAGTAAGATCTGAAGATATCCTTGAAAAAAATACAGCTTTGGACAATAACTCCAACTCTGGGAGTCCCTTTCTTCAAGTTCTACCCAACTCCCTCAGCCTTCATTAATCGCAGGACTTTCCTTTTCACTGAATGATTTTCCCTCTAATTAAGAACCATTTCAAAACTACAAAAGGGAAGGAGGGTGCCGGTAATGACCGCAGGATATCTGCAGGGCTTCTGTTATGCTAACCAGCAAACACAAGTAAGGATCTGAGTTGAATTTCTTGGGGCAGCAGTGGAGAAGCTGAGTGCCATTTTCTCCTGTCATCCCTTTAGGTATATGCTGCACAAGTATTTAAAAATATCACTTCAAAGGGCGTCAAATTATTAGTTAGCTGTGGATGTCCACATGTCTCAGCTTTTCTTCTTTTCTTTTCTTGTGAGGATCTCATGGAAGCTATGGATCCTTTCCCCAGAGAAATACACATGTGTATACACATACACACACACACACACACACACACACCAATTCATGGAGTTCTCGGTCTCCTGGTGTATGGCCAGGGACTCACAGTTTACAAACCCTACTTCAGTGAGTAAGTGTACTGCAAGGGGCTGTAGAAGAGACATTCTAAATGACAACGTTCTTGAAACCAGAGACCAACGAGTCCGGAGTTCTGTTGCCTGCGCCGCTCAGCCAATTGACTGACACAGGAGTTGGGTCATAGAATAAGCGTTTATTATCAGAGCACCGGTGGTCTGAGAAGGCAGCAGGTTAACACCTCCAAAAACTGCCTTACCATTCTCAGACCAGTTTGGGGTATTTAAGGGAAAATCTGTGCGTTCCTCCATGATGGTTCCAGGGGTCCGTATGGAGCCTTTCCTTTGGCAACGTGGTTCTCTAGTGGAGTCAGCAACCCAGGAACAAGATGGGAGTCGCCTGGCAAGAATGCTAGACCATAGAGATTGTGATCAATAAGCCTAAGGGTATTAATCATAAGTTTCAGGGTAATTTTCTAAAACAGGGAACTGGGACAGGGGACATTCCAAGCTCAAGCCTCAGGGGGATGACCTCCTGCTAAGCGATAGGTCAAAGAAAGGTGAGGTTGGGATGTCATTCTCACAGTCCAATTACCTGTGCAATTTGTCCTAGATGGACTGCGCACTGGACTGCGGACCACGGTTTTTTTTTAGGGTAAAATGAAAAGAGCCTTTATTTAGGCTTTCAAACTGTAACTTAGCTTGTCTTTGGGGAAACAATGCAAGCATTTGATATGAGAGTAAATTAATAAATGTTGGCATTCTAACATTGAGTGTGTGTGCGTGCATTGTGTATATGCAAGTTGAGGTTGTGTGTGAGTCTGCCCCTGACAGATGAATCACCCATTCTCCCTAAGTGCCATTTCCTGGTTTACCTGACTGAGGTGAACTCACCCAGGGAAGGGCCAGCCTGTGGGTTCCCAGGCAGCTGGCCCCAGGGGAGTTCTGTTAACCTCTTCTCACCTACAACTGCCCATCTCCTCATCAGTATCCGGGCTGAGGGCACCAGCCCACAGAAGCCTTTTCCGCAGCTGTGAACTATTCTAATTCCTTCTTATCTGGAGGACTAATCTGCTTTTTATTGCTAAATCTCCTTAAACTATATCCCACTGTGAGGCCTAAAGGGGATTACCAGCTGCCATGTACCTTTTATCTTTCCACCTACCCAGCAGCAGCCAGGGGAGCTCAAAATGTGACAGAAACAAGAACTAAGAGTAAAGGAATTCCCAAAGGTCTGAATCTGAGTCTCACGGAGGAACTGAAAGCATCCTACACAAATGTAAAACATGAATCTTGGGTTTTCCTGAATTCTCCTGTCTTTTCTTGACTGAAAGCAGGAGACTCATCAGTAGGTGCCTGCCAACTGCTAGCTCTGACCAGTAGAGAAAACCACACAGGGTAACACAGGCCCCTGAGCAGGGCAGGCGGGCAAACACACTTGGGGCGTAATTAAAGACCAGGCCACCACCCCTCCTGAAGCTTCAGAAACAGACCGAGAATTGTTTCAGAGGGTAGTCCAGACAACATAGGACGCTGACAGTTCAACTAAGGGCGAACATTTCCACTTCACAGGATCATCAGACACGTGTATACACAGACGCGTGCAAATCGTTCTGCTTTGCTTCCGCAAAGGTCAGTCTGCTGACCAGAGTTCTAGTTCACTTTCCCAGGCCTGATATCTGTTCCAGATATAACTTGAGACCAGTAGAATGATCAGCAGAGGAAGACAACCGACCTTTTTATTGTGCAAAGCCTAGTGGCCCAACTAACTTTAAAATGCACATTTTACAAAATTTTTCAATGGGTTCCCACTTCCCTGAGGATAAATGCTCAGGTCCCTAAGTCGGTCTGTAAGTAGGGTGGAACCATATACTTTAATGGTCCAAATAAGGACACTTCTGAGGGTGGAAGACAGTGCTATTAACAGTAAGGCCGGGCCAACAGCCATAAAGCCGGACTGCCTGCACCAAGGCAAGACCACGGGCACCCTGCCCTCAGGTCATCGGACTGGTCCTGTGGTCCAGCCTGTCTCTCACCATCCGTCTCTCACCTCTCCTCTAGCCACACTGACTTCGCTCCGTTTTCTGAAATGGACCCTCAACGTGTCCTTTCCTCTCCCTGTTCCATGACTTCCCGGCTTCTTCACCTGCTCTCTCCTGCTCACTTCTTCTTCCAGTCTCGGCCTAGATGTACGTGGGCAGGGTGTCCTCCTCTGACTCCCGAGACAAGGCCGGCGCCCTCGTCTGGGCTCCCACAGCATCCAGAACACGCCCCGTCACATGTGTGATCTCTCAGTGGTTGCTGTCGCCTGCCTTCCACACTGCACAGCGTTCCGCCTTCCGGCCTGGCACCGCTGGCTTCAGTGACAGCCTCGTCCTCAGCCCTTACACTGTGACCGCTGCCAGGAGTTGGATGCTTCCAGTTTCACCTCAGGCATCCCTTTGGAGATGCCTTCCTTAAACCCACCAGCTTCCCCATGTCACGGGCGTGCTCTCTGACCTGGTCCCCAACAGGGGAATCCGCCCAGTGCTCTGAGCGTCCCTGCGAGGCGGAGACTGTGGTCCATTCACCCGGCACGGAGTAGGTGATGAGGGCGGAGGTGAAGGATCACACGGGGCCGCAATCCCTTGTCGGAAAGTGTGGGCCCAGATGCGTTTCGGAAGTCAGCATTTTTCATTTGAAAACGATAATGTTACATAATATAGCCAGGGGAGCTGGGCAGCAGCCTGTCATCTGCCACCCTGCTATCTGTGCAGCAAAATGTGCGAATATTCACACTAAGTGGCCAAATACCGCCTCAAAATAGTCTCACATCCCTTCAGGTCATTGAGTTCAGATCCAGTCCGAATTTTCTGCCAAAATTATGAGGACATTTGGGTGTTCAAGAGCTTGTAGATTTCTAGAATTGTGAAAAGGGGACTGTGGACTTGTAACAGCTGATGTTTCATTAATACATATGTGCCAGGCACTGTTCTAAGTTTATATATAACCATATACAATGTAATAATATTCTGAATATACTGCATTAATATATATTCTGTGTAATACATATGAGATATAAATATACATATATATATATACACACACATATAAAGTATCATTTAGCCCTCAAAAAATCCTATGAAGTATTCTTTCTTTGTATTTATTTTTCGGTGGGGAAACTGTTGCCGAGAGAGCACCAGGAACGCAGATGAGTAGCAGACCACAGAATGGGCCACATGATCTGCAGCCGGTGTCCGGGATCATTGGGTACATATATGAGTGAGTGAGACGCGAGTGAGCCTGTGGGAAACACAGATGTGGGCTGGAAGCAACGAAACAGCAAAACTGCTGAGGCGGCCTTGTCACTTCCATGGGACTGTCTGCCTCAAACCTCTGTTCTAGGCGTTGCTTCGACCTCACCTGAAACATTTACAAAAAGGGCATTCATTCTACGTGGCTCACCCCCCTGGACACGGAGGCCTGGTGTAGGGTGGGGCTCCGACTGAAATCAGGGCTATGGGAACAACCCCCTGGGCCCGGGAAATGGAATCACAAAGTCATTCTCTGTCTGGGTGCCTGGACTACAAAACATCAACATGTTTCACAGAAACATGGAACAACCATATAGAGCCTAAAAATACAGCCCAGATACAGCCTGGCATAGTCTAGTGTGCAGCCCATACTTTCATACTGTGGGGACAGAGCCCCAGAAAGCAGTTTCTAGGCTCTCGGCCTCACATAGAAAGGTGCTGGCTCAGGTAGTAAATGGCCATCAACTGTGATTGGATGGCCGTCAGCTGTGGCTAGTTGGCCGTCAGCTGTAACCAGTGAGACACTGGCCACTAATATAACTGCTGTGGCTACGCTAGCAGAAAATGGGGGTGAGCAAGGAGATGGTGGCTGGGCTGGCAAGCACGGATTGCAGTTAGCACGGCGGAGTGCGGGTTGCAGATTGCAGAGAAGTGGACAGCAGTTTGCGAACAGTGTGGCTCCTGCCTCCTGTGTCTCCAACCCAGCCGCCATCGAGAATATAGTGGTATGACTCCCCTACCTATGGCTCTGTGGGTGTTCCTATTTGGCCTCACCATGTCCTGCATTCTTATGTGGGGAGCGGGAGCAGAGACCCCGCCTGCTGCCCCGCACGACAATACCTTTCTTTTTAAATAAAACATTGACGGCTCACGGAGCTACTAGGCAGGCCACTCGGGATTGCCTCTGCTGCTGATATGCAACTGATTATTATCAAGAGTCATTTGGAAATTAAATGATCCAGCCAAGGTTTACTGCGTACCTACTATGGGCCAGGTACTCAGCTAAGCAGATGAAAGACAAGACAGATGCAGTTCACGTCCTCCCAGATCATACAGTTATAGTGGAAAGTAAAGCAACGACAGTGTGAGTGTTCTGATTCAGGAATATATGGGGAACAGAGAGAACACGCAGCAATGGGTTTAAATCAATTAGTACTTGGAACTGAAGTGGAACAAAAGTTAATTATACTATTTATGAGCTGTTCAAGTTTAATTCCAACAAATTTATATCATAAAACTAAATGATTGTGAAGAATTACTGAAACAGCAGTAAAGATACGAATGATGTCTCCATGCGCACATTAAGTCATCTTAATCCTCTGATGTCAAGCTTGGACCATCTAGCCTCACTGTTATTATTACCAGAAGATTGACGAGATTTGCATACATATTATGAATGTCTGATTAAATAGCTCGATAGTGGGAAAGCTAATACAATTTGGGAGTGTGGCTGCCAGAAAACGCTTAGTCCAACCCGTATCTCTTGCCCATTTAAAGCCGGGGTTAACCAACGTAAAATGGAATTCTGCAGAAAGCACTTTGCAAAAGTATTAGAACACATTTGAATTTCAAGAACTCAAAGAACGACACTATAGGGATTTCAGCAGTAGTACACAAGATGGGCAGCTAGAGCAATACAAACACATTTGGGGCGGCATACGAGTATGACAGACCGTCAGCTGGGAATGCACTAACCCTTACTCCTTTCTTCCTTGTTCACATGCCCCAATTCTGTTCAGTACTTTAATACGCACCATTAAATATACTTTCCCAGTTTCTCTTGAAGTCACAGGGAAGCCATACATCATGGTTCTGGTGAATAAAGCCTAAGTACAACTCCGTTTCTGGTTCCCAATACAACAAAAACAGTTGGCAAAAGAAACCCTTTCCTACCTTTCTTCTCCCCTTAAATGTAAACCTGATGCCTGGAGCTGCAGCCACCATGTTGTCACCATGAAGATGACAGCCACCATGCCAAGTGGCTCTGATAATGAGCTGACCCACTCTGCCTCAAGACTTCATATTATGCGAGGGACATACACCCTTATTTGTTTAAACGACTGCTCTCTGATTTTTCTGTTATTTGTGACCAAGTATTACTAACAGAATAGCACAAGGCAGACGGCTGTACTTAAAAGTTTGAGCTGTAAGCAACGGTAGCTACAAACACTGAGAAATCTCTGTCATTAGTGACTCAGGGCAGATGCCAGGAAATAACAGTTTGGTGTGGAACAGCGTACAATACTGATCATCGTGGGACACTGAATCGGGATGTGGCAGACGCTGCCGGCTGTTTATTTAACATACATTCCCCATCTTGCTCACTGCACATGTCCTTCCCCAGCCCCAGCCCCAGCGCCATCTCCGTCACCTAAGCAAAGCCGAGCAGATACAGAGTCAGTCAGTTCAGGGGCTGCGCTCTGACAGCTGCGTAGGCAGTTACGTTTCTTCTAACCTCCACCTTAGACACAAGAGATTTTATCTGGAATACAGATTTCACCTGGTTTACTTTAGGGCATGTCCAATTACACTGTCAAAACCCTCAGGCCTGTTTTGTTTTGGGGAAGAAGCAGCTATCTAGGTATGTGGTATACCTGATATAGGATTATTACTATTCTTGGACTCGATGGCACCTTGTAAAATAGCTATCACAGGGCTGACGTATTGCCTCTGAACCTAGGGACCTCATCTTTCCCCTTTCGTCATTTGAGAACTAGTCTATACACTTTTTAATTCCCTATTATGTTAACTCTTCATTTGTAAATAGCAAAAATTTATTTGTTTATATTTTCTTACAAAGAAGGCACAGAGGGGAGTCTTAGAGAGCAGGACACTGTCAGAAACTTTAAGGCTGGAGAGAACACAAGAGGTAAGGTTGCACAGATAGGCAGGCAGGGGACGAGGAGGTCTGCGCATCACACTCTGAAGTACGACTTTTATTCCAATGGCAATGAGGAGCCACCGACGGATTTTAAGCAAGGGGCTGACATAACCAGACTTTTTTATTTAGAAAGAGCATCTGGGCTACCAACTGGGGAAGGTGGCACAAGGAGGCCAGTTCCAAGACAGTAAGACAAGATGCAGGCCTGAGAAGACCACACCGTGGACAGATCTGAGAGGAGGTGAAAGGGGAAGGGCTTGGTGCCAGACTGGATTTGTGCAGTACAGCCAGGGAGGTGTTCAGGTGACTCCCAGATTTGATGGGTGGGTGGGGCTGGTGATGCCATTCGCAGAGATACGGAGTATGGGGCAGGCGTGGGGGAGAGTCAGGTGAATGGACGAGGGGTGACAGGCAGATAGTACGTGCAATTTTGCGCACTGTGAGGCATCGCATGGGACAATCACTAGCAAACAGGATATTATATGGCTCAGGCACTCAAATCTGAACGTACACAGACAGCTGCTGAAGTCAGCGGAATTACTGAGATCACCTAAAGAAAATGTACAAAATGAAATAATGCATAAGTGAAACCACGGAAAACACTAATATCAGGGACAGAGGGGGGAAGTAGCATCCACAAGAAAGAAAGGCAGGACAAAAACCACGAGGAGGTGGGGTCAGGCGCAGGGTGGGAGCCCAGGGAGGAAGTGGTCTGGGGTGGTCAGCTGGTACTGACTTCAGCCAGCGCTGACCCCGCAGGGCATACACAGGCTTTGGCTCACCCCGCCTGGACCCATGATCCTGCTCCTCAGGCCACAGTTAATTGGTCGTGAGGTGATCACTGACCAAGAAGGATGGAAATCACCCCTGGGAGCCTTGGGATGCCATCTGCCTCTGCCATGTCGATTAGGAAGCAGGCAGAGCAGAAGGAAGCAGGAACAAAGAGAAAGTCAGGAATTGTCTTGGTTTGGGAAGACACCCAGAACTCTGATAAATGGCTTTGAAGCTAAGGCTGGTTCCAGCTGGTTTCTCTTACTTGGAACTATAAAAATCCCTATATAGCCAACAAGAGAGGCAGAAACATAAACAGCTGTATTACCTGACAGAATGAAATATGTGCTGAATGGAGATATAAGAGGTGGCTGTGGGAGTTCAGGAGGAGGGGAGATTAATTTTGGCTGGGTGGAGGGAATGTTTCTGGAAGGGGAGAAGCATCTGAGCTGGCACTTTAAGGATTAGGAGGATTTTGGGGGGAAAGAAGGGAAAGAGTGCACTCTAGCTGAAGGAACAGGACCAGCAAATGGCAGAGAAGCATGAAAGTAAATGGAGCATTAGGCACAAGTAGCGGCTGGCCACACCTCTGCCAGCCCCCTGGTCCGGCTGACTCTGGGACTCGCACATCCTGAGGACCCAGGAAGCACCCCCCCCTCCCCGGCAGCCCGGCCATCCCATCACAGCCCTCCCCGTACTGTGTCCAAATGTCTCATCTGTGGGTCTGTATCCCTCACAGGCACCATCCATTTATTTTTGCACGTCCTGGGCCTGGCGCAGAGCCTGGCACCAGAGGGGGCTCAGTGCAGACCTGGCCTTCTCCTCAGCCAGTGCAATTAGAGGAAGGGGGGCTATGTAAGACTGAAGGGAGGCTGGGGTCCCGCTCTGAGGACCTGCAGTTGCTGGGCGGCTGACAGTCAAGGTTGGCTTGTGATGACTTCCAGGCGTGGGGACATTAAATCAACGTAAATTCTTTGTAAGTGTGGTAAAATATGCATACCTAAAATTCACCTTAACCATTTTTAAGTGTACAGTTCAGTGCATTCATCTTGCTGTGCAACCACGACCATGATCTGGCTCGAGAACTTTTTCATCTTCGCAAACTGAAACCCTGTACCCTTTAAACACTAACTCCCATTCCTACTTCCCCGGCCCCTGGCAACCGCCTTGCTCCTTTCTGTCTCTATGAATGTGGCTACCATAGGTACTTCAGTAAGTGGAATCATACAGTATTTGACCTTTGGAAAACAATTTACATTTCTATGTGCTTTAAAATGTAAACATTTACCAAGTGTTATCACTTCCTCCTGCGAGGCAGGCAGGGCAAGGACCATCAGTCGGGTTTTGGGGGCCAAGAAAGAGGAGGTTCAGGAAGGTTAAGTGATTTGTCCAAGTTCAAGGCATCACGAGTGCTCATGCGAGTGGACCAGGCTCAGGTGACCCTCTCCCACCCTCCATGAGGGCTGGGATTGGTGGGGAGCCATTACTCCAACCCACAGCCCACACCCTGTGGTCGTCCTGTGCACTCTCTGTGGATTAGCAATCGGAACAGGGAGCAACCAGTGCAGTAGGGTGGAGCCGAACAAGGATGATTTAACCTTACGCAAGCTGAGCCAGAGGCCAGGGCATTTCTTTCTAAGGTTGGGTGCTCTCTGTTCAGAGAGGTCAAAGCCACTGCCAGCACAAACTATTAATGTGCACACTGTTCAGAGGACACTGGAATTGGCAGCATAGTAGAGACACAGCGGAAGGTACCCAATGATTAATTCCCCTCCTACCTGAGGAGCCGGCTCCTGGGCCCACTCTCTTTCTACTGAACATCTGGGGAACGGTCTTGCTTTCTACAGTCAGGTCAAAGGGTTTGCTCACTTCTGTTTTCTGAAGAATAACGGCCAACACTAAATGACCAATCAGCAAACTGCCAAGACTGTAGGGTTTCTTTAGGTTTGTTTGCTAGAATTAGAAATGGTTCAAACCGTGCATTATCTTCTAACTCAAAGTAAAAAACTCTTAGTGAACCTGAAGAAAATGAGTCCCATGCATTTTCTTCTCATCAATACGTACTAAAATAATTTATCAGGGGTGTGTGTGTGTGTGTGTGTGTGTGTGTGTGTGAGAGAGAGAGAGAGAGAGAGAGATCGATCTAACGTTAGAACCTAGAGATGTTAAACAATTGTTTAAATATGCTTGTACTTTTTTTTTACGTCTAAATCTACCTGCAGGCTACAATCAAAAGCTAATCATTTGACCCCATGTGGCTCAGTTGTGCTTAAGCCCTACCAAGATTGTATCTTAGAATTTAAGAATTTCCCTTTGGGCTGGTTTAAAGGTGGAAGCACTGTTTCACCTTCAGATGCTCTAAGTGAGCTGGAGTGACTGGGGTTGATGTCAAGTACAGAGGAGGAGCCAAGGAGACTAAAGAAGGGAAAGGAGTCTGGGAGCCAGAGCAGGAAGACACACATTCACAACGTGCTCCAGTGCTTACGACACAGTGCTCTCGGGTAAATCACTTTACCTCAGCCTCAGTTTCCTTATCTGTAAAAATTATAAACAAAATCATAACTTCATCTTGCAAAGACCACAGTCACGCAGAAATTAAATAAAATAACAGTTGTGACAGCAGCGACAACACGCTGAGTGCTTACACTGAGCCGGGCACCGTCCTGTGGAACCATCACTGGAAGGTGCTTTGCAAATGATCGTCGTAATAACAGTTTTGTTATTGTTGTTGTTTACTGACGCTTCCCAGGGCTTTCCTAGATTTAGAGGATATGGGCAGGTTTCTTCCACCTTATTTTATTTAAAAAGTTTAAAATCCCATATTGCTGAGTACCAAGTGTCTTACCTCCCAAGTGCCGCTTTGAAAGCCATAAGGATCTGCCTGTTTTCTAACCCCCCTTCAAGGGAAGGGGAGGAAGGAGGATCGGGAGCTAATATATATTAATTGAGGCACCAAATATCGGTGGCCAGAAACTATGCCAGATGCTGGGTGTACAGAGCTAACAAGCAGGAATAATGTTCAAGTACATCACTATGCTTTTCCCCTTTTGTATTTGACGCCCGGTGCATTGGCAGTGTGCAGGGACCTAGAGGCTAGTGGTAAATGCCCAGCCCCACGGCCACCACTGCACGTTGCCTCCACGATAGCTTGAAAAGCCAGGCAGCCCTGCGTGCATTTCAGCCACTACACTCCAGGGAGCAGCCCAGACCAGGCACAAACAAGGACCCAGAAGGCTCATCTTGGCTGTGAGGCCCCATTCTCTGTTGTGCAAATCACACTTCCCTGCTCTACGCAGGTGCCATCTTATGGAGGAACTGACGTGGGAACAGGGCTCTGAAAGACAGACGTCGGAATCTGTCATCTAAAGAGTCGACTGGGGCAAAGTTTTAGAGTTTTAGTTGTTGAATGGGACGAAGTTATAAGATTGGACTAAAACTTGGTTTTCCTCTGCTATCCAGCTTGAGGGAGAAGAGCTGCAAGGAAGACTGTGTTAGCAGTAGAAAAATAATCTACACTTTCTTTGCCAATCCGAGTGTAGTGTGAGTAAATGTTTTGCCCCGTTGTCACACTAATGGTTACTGAGTTCCTACTATGCACTGGACCCTTGAAGTATATATTCTCATTTCATCATCACAACAACCCCACATTAGGAGACATGATTACTTCCCCATTTATAAATGAGCAAACCAAGGCACAGAAAGGTTACGATTAAGCAGCTTTCCCAAGGTTACACAGATAGCAAGAGTCTGGGCCCTTACAGGAGCTCACAGACGGAGGCGGCACAAAACACCGAAAGAGGAGATATTTATGTGCTCAGTGCAATGGCAGAGATGTGTGTGGGGAGTTAGGGGCCCTTAAGAGAGGCTTAAATCCAGCCTGGACAGGCCAGGGAACACTTCCTGGAGGGAGTGGTACCCAGGCTGTCTTCTAAAAATAAAAGTATTATTAACACACAACAAAATGCACAGATGTTAAATATTCAGTTTTACAAGTTTTGATAGTTGCACACATTTGTGTAGCCATGGTCCAAAACAAGATCTAGAACATTTCCATCGCCCCAGAAAGTTCCCTCATGCCCCTTTCCAGCGAACTCCTCCCCCTCCCTGGGTTTCTGACATAGATGAGTTTTGTGTGTTCTTGTACTTCCTAAAACCAGAATCATCTGTATGTTGGCTTCTTTCCCTGAACTGTTTTAAATGATGAATGCAACTTTAGCCAAGCAAAGGGGCCATAAGACAGAAGCAGAGAGGAGAGACGCAGCCTGAACATGGCTGGTATGGAGTACTGAGTGGGAACGATGGCGGTGGGATGGGAGACAAAGGGAGAGGGTGGGTCGTGGAGGACCTAGGCCCCCTGGGTCTAGAGTTTGGATCTCGAGGGCTTGGACTTTATTTCAAAGGCAGAGGGGAGGGAAGGAAGCCTTAGGCAATTACTGATCACCTACTGTACAGCAGGTGTACAGGCTGCTTTGCCCATGTTAAAATGTTCGAAACTCGAGAATCTTAGGAGACAGATATTAATCATCCCCATTGTCTAGATGATCAAACTGAGGCTGAGAAAGGTTAAGTAAAATTTCCTAAGTGATAAGCCAGGGTCAAACACAGACCAACGCCACATACCCTGCCCTTTCCATCCACAGAAAGCTACTTTGGAAAGAAAGGGGAGGGAGTCAGTTTAAGCTGTGAAGAACTCCATGAGAAATGCAATGAAGAGGACCTAAGGGACGAAATGCTACTCTGTGTGTGGCAGTGGGGACAGGATGGGGGCCTGGCCAAGCTCTGTCCCACTGGATGTAGCACTTAGGACAAGCTCCTCATCACTCACGCCTCTCAGCTTCATTTTACACGTAATCCCACCACCCAGAGCATCAGGGCTTTCAAGGTAAATAGAGGTAAAAGAGAGTTATTTTAACTCTATATTGTAGAAAACTTTGAAAAAGTAAAACAAGAAAATGAATCATTCAGGAATAAAATTTTGGAATATTTCTATTTTTAAAAAAAATGTGTATAATTATCCATTTTATTTTACGTATTCTTAATGGGACCATGTTGTAAATGTTATTCTTCCAATTACATTTTTCACTTAATATTGAGCGGCAGACCCTGTGGGTTGGGTGACCCAATACTCATTTCTAACCCTCATCTCTCTGCTTACCTGTGCTCTTCAGTTTTGAAATGCTAAATGCTCACTTGATTAACATCTCTTGCAAGCAGAGGTGTTCATGTGATATGGTTTTAGCCAATAAGATGTAAAGAGACATCAGCTGGGGGCTTCCAAGAGAGCTTTGCTCTCTCGATAAATGGTAAGATGGACCTAGAGAACATTAGGCTAAGTGAAATAAGTCAGAAAGAGAAAGATAAATGCCATATGATCTCACTTACATGCAGAATCTAAAGATCTGAATAAATGAGCAAAGTAAATAGAAATAGTCTCAGAGATATAGAGGAAAACTGATGGTTGCTGGAAGGGTCGGGGGTGGGGGTGAGGAAGAAGGGGAAGGGATTAGAAAGCACAAATTGGTAGGTATAATATTGCCCTGGGGATATGAAAGACAGTTTGGGGAATATAATCAACAATATTGCAAAGATTTTGTAGGGTGTCAAATGGGAACATGTCTTATTAGGGAGACCACTTCATGGATGGTGTAGATGCTTAACCACTGCATTATACACCCGAAGCTGAAGCTGAATAATACTGAATGTCACCTGTAATTATACACACACACACACACACACACACACACACATATATGTATATATGGTCACGAGATGTGGAGGACAGCATAGGGAATAGAGACGGTGGAATTATAACAGCTGTATACAATATCAGAGGGGTAGTAGATTGGGAGAGGGGAGTTATCACTTTGAGAGGGCTGTAAACGTCTAACTATTACATTGTTTTGTACACCTGAAACTAAAAAAAAAAGAAAAAGAAAAAGAAAAGAAAAGAAAAGGCAGGTAAGTAGTGGTTGCCACCTGCACTCCCTCTCTGCTCTGGAGGGGGACTCATTGCTGACGCTGCAGCACCCTCTCGTGAGGTGTCGAGCATTAGAAAGTTCACAGATACTGCAGGATTTGGTCCTGATGCTGCTGAACCACTGACCCAATGCCAGCAGCTGTCCCCATTCCAACTTATTCATATGTGAGAAAAATAAATCCCTACTTCCTTCAGCCACTGCAAATAACTGTATCTTCATTAGTTGCATCCAAAAGCATTCCTGGCATAAAATGTAAAGAACTTTCCATGCTACTGAATTTACTCTTGTACAATATCTTTTTTTAAGGCTCAACAATTTATATTTTAGTTTTCTTAATTTTTAAAAACTTATTTTTCAGTTATCATTGACATGTAATATTATATTAGTTTCACGTGTGTACAAAACAATACAGTGATTAGACATTTATACTCACAAAGTGATAACCCCAATAAGTCTATTACCTGTTTGACATTGCACATAATTATTACCATATCACTGACTATATTCCGCACGCTGTACTTTACATCATTTCAAATGGCTACAGAGTGTTCTATGAAAGAGATGTACCACAGTTCATTTAACCAATTTTCTATTGTACCACATTTAGATCATTTCCCATTCAACACACTGTGGTGAAGACTTTTATAGACAAAACTTTGCACACATCCCTGATTCTTTTCTGAGAATAAATTCCTAGAGATGGAATCTCTTGGCCAAAGGGCATCTACGTTTTTCATGCCAACACCAATTTTTACTCTAACCAGCAGTACATGATGAGAATGTTCATCTCCCCATTTTCTCCTCAATATAGGGAACTGTCATTTTTAAAAATTAAAAACCAGTCCAAAAAATACCTCATTACTACAAATGTCTAAGGTTCCTTTTAAAACTGAACATGTCTGATTCAACTTTTGAAAAAGAAGAGATTTGAATCTCTGTTTAAAAGACTGACGGCTGAATTCAGACTTGGAATTCATTTGCAAAGTCACGAAAACACTGCTGGTAGTGAGTTACAACTCAAATCCATACACATCTTCCCATTATTGTAAGTCTGGTCTTGTTTCAGCAGTTGGCTCGCCAACCAAAAGCACTGTAGAACATCTGTGGGACTTTGAGAAGACCCATGAAGGCAAATGACGGGAAAATGGAACCCAGAAATAGAAGTTGATCTATGGGAAGGAACAAATTTTAAAAGGAACAAGGAGAGAAGGAAGGGAAGAAAGTTACCAGAGGCAGAGCCCACACTTCACCCACAGGGGCGCTCACATTGTGCTTTATGAAGTCAGAGTTGCCTTCTGTCTGCAGTTCTGTAGACACAGGGGTGGGGGTGGGAGTCCTTTGTGCCAGCTTGGCTGAGCTCTCTGAAAGCTGACCTGTTGGGGGTGCACACACAGGCGCAGCTGATGCTCGCCTAAGCACAGTGCTTGGAACATGGCAAATGTGAAACAGGTGGACGGATGGATGGATGGATGGATGGATGGATGACTGGATGGATGATGGATGGATGATGGATGGATGGATGGATGGATGGATGGATGGATGACTGGATGGATGACTGGATGGATGGATGGGTGGATGGATGGATGGATGACTGGATGGATGGGTGGATGGATAGGTAGATGGATGGATGGATGACTGGATAGATGGATGGATGGATGGGTAGATGGATGGATGGATGACTGGATGGATGGGTGGATGGATAGGTAGATGGATGGATGGATGATTGGATAGATGGATGGATGGATGGGTAGATGGATGAATGACTCAGAACTACAGAGGCGGGAAGCCCAGTGGAATGCTGGAACCATGACCACCCAGGCGACGTATTGGGGGCAACAAACAACTAACATAAAATTTCATAAATCACACATTGAGTTTTAAAAATGTACTGCCTTAACACAGAGTTATTTTCCTTCTTCAACTGAATGTCTATGTCTTTGTCCTTTGAAGATTCATTTCTACACAGCTGAAATCGTGGCATATGGGCAGTTTTACACAGTCATCCTCACGAGACATACCAAATACATTCCCATGTTGTTGGTCTTCCTCGGAATTATTTTAAAGGGCTGCATGGTTTGTAGGCATGTCTATGAAGCCAAACTTAATTCTCTGCTCTTTTCTTCAGACATTCCTCTTGTTTTTAGGGGGTCCAGGAAACTGCCATTCCCCTTTGGTCTCTGCTCATCTCCATCCTGCTTGCCAAGAGGCTCCCTACTGGAAGTCCCCCTGCCTGTAGGAATTGGCATATGCTGCTGCCACTACATACAACACACTTGCGGCCCACTCTTTGCCTGGACTCTTTCTACCTACGTTTCAGGGCTCAGAATAAGTGTCATTATTCCAGGAAGCCTTTCCCAACCCTTCCGACTGCCTTACCGTCCTGTACGTCAAGGGTTAAGGCACTCATCACACCCTGTGTTGTAACTGTTTGTCTTATGGTCTGTCCACCAGACTACGAGCAGGAGACATTTTTCTGATCCTTATTAGCTGGCCGCTCTTGGTCTCCTTTGAGTCTCAGTTTCCTCATCTGTAAAAAGGAATAGTTAGGCCGTCTCTCCCACCTCCCGACAAGGATTCTGTGAAGCTCACAGGGGGCCGTACTGCGAAGACTCTCTGTACAGCATAAAGGGCTGTAAAACATTGGTAATTATCGCAGATAACATATCTGCTACCTACCTAATTCTAAGACATAAAAGGCGTCAAATAATTTTAACCTTTTGAGGATCACATATTCAGGCAAATAATGACAGCTAACTTGTATCGGATGCTGTGGATACCACACTAGGCAGCTTACATGCATGTTATCATTGTATCCTCATTAAAACCAACTGGATAAGATCTAGTATTATTCTTTTTACAAAGGTTCGGGAGACTTAAATAGTTTTCCTGGGGCTATTATCACTTTAGGCTATGATGTCGAAAACCCAATGTAAGCCTCTCCCGACAAAAAATGCGCATGTACATATCCATACAAAATAGTGCATACCATTTCCAGAAGTTTACGGATCCCTGAAAGCCCATCTTCTTTGGACACCAAGGCCCTTCATGCATGAATGTGAATTGTGCAGAAAAGTTCACAGAGCTGCACACTCCACAAATCTGGGAGGTTATGGGAGTAAACTATGTCAGCAAGAATTCTACGGGAAACCTTGCAGCCTAGGAACAGGTGGTAAATCCTGAAGTCTCAGCAGACATCATTTCTTTGGCAATTTAAGTCACTGGGCTGATTGAAAACTCTTGGCCCAAGTAGGAGTCACGTGGCCTGAATGCTGCACTCTGACAAATCAGGTGCTGGGAGAAGCTGATGGTACCAGCTGTCAAACTCTAGCCACCAGCACCAACAGCCAGATACTTCATAGTATAGTTTCTGGAGACACTCCTTGTTTGATGTACTCCACAAACTGTAAAAGCAATAACTAAATAACAAGTAAGAGGTCTAAAGGAACCAAAATAGGGGCAGGGACAAGTTGGTCAAACTATCTGGCTCTGGCCTGTCCTGATCTCATAATGGCTTTGGACATGATAAGGTGTCATCATGGGTATGAGAAGTGAGTGTCTTAACCAACTAGGGTGACAGACAGCGGTCCGGTCACTAGGCATGGTGAAACCCATCCCTCTGTAGAAAAATCCTTCGGATTGTGCCACACGCCAAAATAAGCAATTAAAACTTGAAAAGCAAACCTAGGAGCCAGACTGCATTCTCCAGTGTGCATCACGTGGGCACAGTCAGAGACCACCTGGGAATGGAATGAGACGAGCCAGAATGGTTTCCATGGTGAGGGCTCCCAAAACCAAGGAAAACAGGCTTAGGGAGTGCGTGACATCCGGAAAAGCAGTGTGCTGAGCAGAGTGAGGTGTGACCAGTGCTCACAAAGACAATGATGGAAACTGACTCTTTTCCAGGTTCGCTTAGGAGAGAATGAGGGAACATGGTTGAAGGAACTCGATGGGGTAGGGTTCACGGAGAGCAACCTGACAGAATCGCCCCCCCCCCCCCGAGAACTGTCAAGCTTGGAACTGACATAAGCTGCCAAGGGGACGCACAAGAGATGGGGGCCGACCAGGCCCTAAACATCAGGGAGGCAGACCGCTTGGTAAAACAGCATTTATTTTGCTTTTAACAAGGGGTATGAGGGTCCACTGTCTATAGTATTGGTGGTCCACGAGTTAATTTTCAACCAGTTCAAAAAGAGAAAATTACGTCCACAATCCTTTAGCTGTAATTCAGAAACCCCCAAAGT
Source organism: Rhinolophus hipposideros (assembly GCF_964194185.1). Classification (NCBI taxonomy): domain Eukaryota; kingdom Metazoa; phylum Chordata; class Mammalia; order Chiroptera; family Rhinolophidae; genus Rhinolophus; species Rhinolophus hipposideros. Next base: position 86,379,651 of record NC_138055.1, read on the forward strand.
TATGGAAACTGAAAGCTTTTTCCTAAGTATTTGCAAATCATTTGGTTAACAAAAACCTGTCCTGAAATGACATGTAATTCCAGTCTTCATTTGCTCTGTCGAATGTGAACAATAGTAAGTTGTACTGCAGATATATTAATGTGTCTGATTGCAGAGTGCTACCCCATCCCACTGGGAGCTGAGGCAATACGATGTGTAATAAGCAAAGAATTTCCTGAAAAAAATCAGTAAGTGATTATGGACACATGTCTCCTTTTCTAAAATGTAAAAATGAAAAAAATGTTTAACCGTTTGGGATGGGGTGAATATAATCAGAAAGAAACCTGCAAGATCTCATTTAGCCTCTTGGTAGGAACAAGCTTTGGGACAGTCTGTGTTCCCATGAGGACCATGGATGAGCCTGACATTTCTGGTTCTAGTCTGTAGTTTCCCCGTTATGTCTAATTCTGTGAAACAACAGCTCTGCATCCAGAAATCCAAAGTAACATCAGACTTTTCACTCAGTGAAATCTGGAAACCTTCCCAAAGCAGTGGTCAGTGCAAATGGGTCACACAGTCTTGCTCCTAAAGTGAACTTGATCCCTCTTATCTTCACTTTGTTTCACTCTTTTTCTAAAATGATTTTAGAAAAAGAGTGAAACAAAGTGAAAGATGAGGTTCTTTTCTTGATGATTCAAGTATTGTTTCAGTGAACAAGAGAAGGGACTCCAAACTTTTCTGTCAGATGATCTACTTTTCCTGTTCCATAGCAGGGGGCTGGGAGAGCTGGAAAGAGGATCAAAAAAGGGAATAAAGACAGTTTATAAATAAAACGACTGGGATTCAAAGTCAGACACTACCACTTAACAGTTGTGTGACCTTGGCAAGTTTGTCTCCCTGAGGCTGAATGTCACCTGGAACCTGAAGGAAAACACCACTTTCCTCACAGGGTTTTCAGGCGGATTAAATGACTTGTAAAACATCTGTACATGGGAGCCGTTCAATATATGGCAGCTATTCTTACTGCTGCTGTTAGATTCTGGAACTTGAACATGCTCGGCTTCACTCTGTATTTCGCCAGATTGCCTGGCTTAACAGAACGCAGGGGATATTGACTTCATGAGCACAGAGCCAGTGGATAAGAAACACACATAGCAACAAATCACACTGGTAAACCCATCACCCCCAGCTAATAACTGCTTCTCAGGATCCTGCATTTGCTTTGTGAGAGGAACTAAATAGGCCCTAACGGCTATGAAACCAAATCATCTAGGGGAGGGTGGATTTCATCAGTATTCGAGTTTCTGTTGAGAGCCTGGTATTGTGGGAGTCCATGCAAAACCATCGCTATTACAGTGCTTATGCAACACGGCCTATTTTCCATGGCTTGTCTTATTCCCTGCTCTTTCAGGTGACAAGCACTTACGGTGAGCGCACTGCATATCAGATGCCATATCAGTGCAGGGGCACAAACACGAAAAGACACGGTCCCTTTCCTCTAGGAATGTGGGCTTATGGGTGAGACAGATGTGTGCCTCAGTTAGTATGGCACATACTGTAAGTGCCAACGAGGGCGGTAGTAGCCAGAGGAAGACTGTCTAAAATACACAAAGATCCATTCTATTTCTGTAATGTAAGGTCTTTTCCATATAGTGAACATGGGTTACTTTTGGAATCAGGAAAAAATTTTCAAGGAAGAATACAGATGGTGGTGTGGTGAACACTTATATTTCACAAATATTCAAATAATGGGATGAGTGTACAAATTCGGGAATGTAACAGAACTTTGGTGGGATGGATACTTGAAAAGAAAGGAAGGGTAGCCCATGATGCCTGGAGAAAAAGGCGATGAGTCAGGTTTCCCTAAGAAGGTGACACGTGGAGTGAGATGTGGAGACTGAATGATGGTTTGCCAATGGCAGTGTGAATTAATATAACCACAGCCTCTTTAGAGGGCCATCTGGGAATATTTGTCAGGGTTTAAAATGTACATAGCCCTTGACCCAGATGTTCTTCTAGTAAGAGGAATGCCAGAGAACACACAAAAGGCTATGTAAAAAGGTGTTATTACACCACTGTATATAACAAGATGATACTGGGAATAAATATCCATCAATAGGGGATTGTTTATATAAACGATAATATAGCCATACACCAGAACAATAAAGTCACGAAAAAGAATGAAATAAAATTTATACATAGAATATTGTTTCCAAAGGCAAGTTATAGAACAGTATAATCTTATTTTGTAGAAATAAATTAACATATTTTTTACACATAAAAATGTTTGCATATGAACAGGCGAAGTCTGAAAAGATATACAACGAACCATATGAGGCATATTAGAGCGAAGGGGGGTAGCAGGAGTGGGGGAGAGGGAATTTCATTTTCTCATTTACTCTATATTACATCTTTTACAATGACATTTCTTTTACATTTTAAAAAGGTTTGTTTTTAAGTTTTACTAATTGGACAGTTACAGATACAAAAGAACAGAGATTTTACAGAAAGTGTTATTCGGAAACAGTTTAGCATTACTTGACTACCAGAGGCATAGGAGTCCAGGAGATGGAATTTAAGGAAGACTTTGAGGAAGGAGAAACGGAAATGTGGGGTTTCAGCTTGGAGGAGGCGAGAAGGGTAGTGGAGGGAATGCAGGAAGTGGTGAAACAGCAAGGAAACAACACAAGTACAAGAACCGGAGGATATTGTTTAGAAAGACAACACTGCAGAAAAGAGTGGAACAAGGATTTTCAAGAGTAGAAAGTAGCTTTTCTTTTCCCCCAGTAGGAAGCATCTACAGAGCAGACATACATTCTTTTAAAGGTGAACACCTATTAAAGAATTAAAGGGATTAAAAACCAAAATTTTACTAAATATCTATTATAACTTTGTTAGTGTGGCCAGAGAGAGAGGCAGAGGGAGAGAGAAAATTCTTCTAAGAACAGGCTGGATGAAGCAATGAAAATGCCAATTATTCACAAACTGTTCCATCACAAATACCACTGATACCTGGAAAAGGCCCCTGAAAAGTAAAGCTCTCATCCAAGGTGAGTTTAGACCAAACTGTGGTGCTCTGTATCCCAGCTGCTCCTTTCTGTTTCTTTCTTCTTGGTAGATCTCACTTAACCTCAGCCCCTTTTTAGAGCCTACTCCTTCTATAAGAATGATCTAGAGTAAATCATTTATATTTCAATGTGAATTTACAGAGTCATTCTTACCTTTCAATGTATTTTACTTTTAGGCCCTCGCTCTAAATGAAAATCCTTTCTTTAGAGGGCCCATCTTTTTGTAAAGCAGATTTGAGCATCAGGCAACAGGCGGAAGTGAGGGAGAAGGTTCTTGGTGGCCAGGGGGTAGAGGGCCTCCTACATTTGGAAGCTGGTCCTCTTTTCAAATGTCTTAACAAGTTAGAAACTTTTTTCTCAGAATTGCTATTTTGGTGCCGGATCTGTATGTTTAATACTTAAAACAATGATGGGGTGAAGGGAGAAGGAAATCGTTCCTTGACCAACTCCTCAAAACATGTCAGCAAATGGACTGAAGCTATAGCAATTTTCTGGTTAATCAATTGTAGACAAGAAAACTAGGTAATTCTGCTGAAAAAGTATCTCTCTGGTGGTTAAATGGTCTTGTCGGCTATCAATCTCCATCAAATTAATTAAAGAACTCTAAGTTCTCATTTCACATTGTGCTGCATGAATATTACTTTGGCAGGTTTAAATGCTGATAACTTAAGCATCTCACCATCTTCTCTGAATAGTCCGGCGGCTAAAATAATATCTTTATGCCTTTCTAAAAGAGGGTCTAAACTAATGCCTATCCTTGGGGGAGTACCAGAAATGGCACAGTTGCAACACTGCCCCACTTTTGGAGAGGGTCTTCAATTAGGAAAATGTGACGATTTAAAATGCTTTAAGTTGCCTGTATTTTTCCCAATCTAACAAATAATTTTAAGGCATCTCCCATCTAGATAGGGAGAGTAAATGTGTGGAAGATTAATTTTCTTACATTACCAATACTTGAAACAATAAAAGGAGAAATGCAAATAGCAAATATATTTTTAAAAGTCCAACCTCACTAATAAAACATGGGTGACTTTTTTTTTTTTAACCGACTAGAGGGGCAAATGTTTTTCTTTAATATTCCTTCCAGTGTGGGAGAGTATTTAAGAAAGCAGATGCTGGTGGGAGTATAGATGGCTATATTCTTTCAAAGAGTAATTTGAAAAAAATTTTAAACATGTTTTTAATGTTCATACCCTATGATTCAGCAATTCTATTTCTAGACATGTATTATAATGAAATAAACAAGCACACAAAGAAACATATATAATCTTTATTTATAGGGATGCTTATAATAGCAAAAAGTTGTGAAAGTCACAAATGTCCATTAATAGTGAGCTATGAGTAAATTATATTATAAAATGGAATACTACGCAGTCACTAAATCTGATAAGGCAGAAGTATTATTTGGAAATATATTCCTAACATGTTAGTAAATGACAAAGGCAGGTGACAAAACCATGTACAGCATGTAGTCCCACTATTGTTAAGCAACATACACATACAAAGACTATAAATTGGAAAGTGTCAAGCAATTCACACACACACACACAAGCACGTCCACACTCTACACGTAAGCTGAAAAAGCATCTCTAATTCTCTTCAAAACACTCCAGCAAAAACAGTGTGATATACAGAAGTGTGAATTTTCATTTATAACCTAAAAGCAGGTACTCGGCATTTGTGACTGCTCAGCACTCAAAAGTTGGCCTTCCAGATGCGGTTATTACAAGGCTTCAACTAATTTTATCTGTATCAATATCAGCAGCGTGTTCATAAGCAGAATGGATATGAGAAACGATTTTTACTGATAAAAAGGCGTTCCAACTCTATGGATCAGCCTGGAATGCCAGACAGGTAATTCTGCCTTCTCAGGACCAGGGTGAGAGTGTTCGGGGAGCCCAGCAGCCACGTCCTCCAGCCCTGTGTTAGGGTGGCTTCCATGGGCCGCGCCGGTCTATGAAGGTCAGCGAACTGTGCAGCTGCAGTGCTTCCACCACAAGCACCACGGTCTTTCACACCAGGTGCTTGTCTGAGTACCTTAAGGCCAGGAGCTGGGACCTCACCAGCAGGTCCCAGCACGGGCTGCGAGCCTACTTGCTGTAGCTTCATCCCTGGATGAAGACCTGCTCTTGCTTTATCCTTCTTCCTCTTAGGTAGGTTGTAGTGGTAGAGGCCCATGGTCCTCAGCTCTCAGGAGCTATAATCTACCGAAAATGACCTTATTAATCGTGTACAACTGAACTGGCTCAGGTTGGTTTGCAACAAAGGCTGTACCATGCCAGAACTTGAGGGCTGATTATGTGCCTCCCACCCATTCATGCCAATGTGCTTTCCAATTTTGCTTAGACGAACAGGTAGTCTGTGTTTTATACATAATACGTATAAGGAAACTGAAACTGCACAGACAGCACTGTCACCCCCTGCTGGCGAACACTTAGAAAAACCACTCAGTTTCGTGCAGATTGGTTACCAGTAGAGACAAAGGATTTGTAGTTCTCCTCGTTGGTTTCAAGTTGGTTTTAATTTAAAAGTGTTTTTAATTTAAAAGATGATTTTGGAAAGAGTCACCTCTTGTGATGGAAAACACTTTAAAGAAGGAAGCTGGGGAAGGAGGATCCAAGACAGCGAAGTAGATGAAAGCTATGCTTCCCTCTTCCCATGACCACATTACAATTACAATTAAATTATAGAACAATTGACCAGGAGAACCATCTGAGTCTAGCTGAACAGAAGTTCTATAACTGGGGATGTAAAGAAAAAGCCATGTTGAGACTGGTAGAAGGGGTGGAGACGCAAAACAGGCTGGTCCCAAAACCTCCAAGCACAGAAATAAACACATGCATGTCTGGTGAATTAACTTTTGACAAAGAAGCACAGCAAATACAATGATGAAAAACAGTTTCTTCAATAAATGGTGGTGGGAACTGTGGACAGACACATGCAAAAAAGGAAACTGGACCACCTTCTTACGTCATATACAAGAATACACCAGAATGGATTCAAGATTTAAATGTAAGACCCGAAAACATAAAACTCCTAGAAAAAAACATAGGCAGTAAACTCTCTGACATTGTTCTTAGTGATATTTTTTTCTGGTATCTCTCCTTGGGCAAGAGAAACAAAAGAAAAAAAATAAATGGACTGCATCAAACTAAAAAGGTTTTGCACAACAAGGAAAACCATCAACAAAATGAAAAGACAACTTTCTGAATGGGAGAAGTTATTCGCCAATGGTACATCCAATAAGGGGGTAATATCCAAAACTATAAAGAATGCATACAACTTAACACCAAGAAAAACAAACAATCCGAATAAAAAAATGGGTAGAGGACCTGAACAAACATTTTTCCAAAGAGGACGCACAGATGGCCAATAGACATATGAAAAGATGCTCGTCACTAATCATTAGAGAAATGCAAATAAAAACCATAATGAGATACCATCTCATACCTGTCAGAATGGCTACCATCAACGTATCAACAAACAAGTATTGGCGAGGCTGTGGAGAAAAGGGAACCCTCCTGCACTGTTGGTGGGACTGCAGATTGGTGCAGCCACTATGGAAAATGGTTTGGAGGTTCCTCAAAAAATTAGAGCTACCTTGTGACCCAGCAATTCCACTTCTGGGTATTTACCCGAAGAAATCCAAAACACTAATTCAAAAAGATATATGCACCCCTAAGTTTACTGCAGCACTATTTACAATAGCCAAGATATGGAAGCAACACAAGTACCCATTAAGAAGAAGTGGTACACACATAGGGTGCCAAAATAATGTACACACATTTTAAGAAAGGAAAAAATCTATTATAATACAATGAATGATGCTAGCATCCATTTGATTAACACCATCTTTTAAGCGGAACGTCATACTACACATTGCTACTGTATTTCAATTCAACTTCGAAAAGTGTACATTTTTTTGGAACCCGTGGTGTATACAATGAAATATTACTTGGCCATAAAAAAGAATGAAATCTTACCATTTGTAACAATATGGATGGACCTAAGTGGGTATTATGCTAAGTTTAACAAGTCAGACTGAGAAGGATAAATACCATATGATCTCACTTATATGTCGAATCTAAAGAACAAAATAAATGAACAAACAAAACAGAAACAGACTCACAGATACAGAGAACAACCTGATGGTTGTCAGTGGGGAGGGGAGCTGGGGAGCTGGGTGAAAAAGTGCAGGGATTAAGAAATACAAATTGGTTATTACAAAATAGTCATGGGGATGTAAACTACAGCATAGAAAATATAGTCAATAATATTGTAATAACTATGTATGATCCCAGGTGGGTACTAGACTAATTGGGGTGATCACTGCATAAATTATATAAATGTATTTACATAAATTATATTTATGTATTATATAATGTATTATATATGTTATATAATATATTATATAAATTATATAAATGTATTTACATAAAATATACAAAGCATTGTGCTGTATACCTGAAAGTAATATAAAGTAATAGTGAGTGTCAAAATTTAAAAAAAGATGGAAAAAATAAAATATATATAAAAAAGAAGGAAGCTATCCTTAAGCATTATTATATTAGGTTGGTGCAAAAGTAATTGCAGTTTAAAAGGTTAAAAATAATTGCAAAAACCACAATTACCTTTGCAGCAACCTAATATTGAAACATTAAAAGAATTCTGACTTTTAAAAGCAAAATGCAGTTCTGTTGACCATGGTCTAAGTATTAGAGCAAATCAAACTCTGCGGGACAGTAACATTCATTTGGTCACCTGTCAAATACTCTGTTCTTAAATGCGTCTCCCCAAATGTCAATCCATAAAGCAAAGTGCATGTCTCCTGGAACCTTCTTTATAAAGACATTTATTAACTGACGACCACAAATGAGGTCTAAATTCCGTTAGCTGTCAATCTGCACTGTCTCCTGACTTTTTCCCGTGACCCTGCGGCTTTCACACCGTCCCTCAGTACCACGTCCCCCCAGTACTGCGCAGTCTCACCGGAGCAGTGTACAGACAGTCCTCACCAACACGATTACACACGTACTGTGGGCCAGTCTCGGGGTTACTTCAGGGCACCACTCTCCGCAAAAGGTATTTCCCATCTTTTTCACATGCTTTTATTACCTCAGCTGGCATAGCCTTACCCTCTCCCCTGCACCCCGTGCCATCGCCTTGGGGCCCAGATTAATGTCTCTTCAATAGGGCCTTCATTTCTCCCCCTAGAATGAAATGCTTCCTCCTCTGTGATCCTTCAGTATTCTGCCCGTCCCTCTCTTGTTTCATTTTAACTTACCCAATCCTGTTGTCACTGTGCGTTACATGCCCGAGTAGACATGGACACATGTCATTTATGGAGCAACCCCCGTGATGCCTGACAAATAACAGGTGCTCCATAAATATCTAGGGGCTATTGGTCGAGGTGAAGGCGTCGGCCTTTGATCACATGGCTCAGAGCTAAACTTCCTGCCCAGGAAGCCCAGACCTGGATATGCATGAGCACACATGTGCACGCACACAGACACGGCCACCATGACAACCAGCTCGGAGGGTGGCACGATACTGACCGCAGTAACAAGGTCCCCGAGGGCAGCCGCTTCAAGTGCAAAGTCAAGACGCTGACCGTGCGTTACATCCGGTTTAAGTCACTTTACGGGTCTAGTTCTTCAGATGTCTTCAATCAGGAAGTTGCCGAAACTGACACGTATATCAGTAAGGCCATAATCTCTGCAGTCTTAATATCTCCACTAGATTTCTAACAGGGGCATGAGAGTCTTAGACCCAGGCCTTGAGTTCTACCAGCAAAGCAAATTCAGCACAAGCAGCAGCAAAAGCAATGCTGCACTAGCTTCTTTTCAGGTTGCTGGCGGGCTGGCGGAAGCCGTTGACTTTTGGATCCTTCCGCAGAGGCCCAGCCCATGTCTCCTCTGCCAACTCCCACTTTCCTGCGTGGCCAGCCCCCGCCATTCCGCCTCAGGAAACCGGGTGGCTGCTGCCCTCAGAATATCCATCCCACCTTCCAGGAGCCACCGCCCTCACAGTCCTCTCCTCTCTCTCTTCTCTGCAGTGCAAGAAGCTGCTACAGGAGCAGCACCCTCTCCCCCCTCATACATCACTCATAATTTCTGTAAATTATTTATACATCCTCTTTCATTATAAATGCGGTATTTGGAATCCCTATTTGAAATAAGTGGAAAACACGCAAATCCTTTGAACAGAAAGGGTGGTAGACTACATCTGCATTTATATTGGGGACGAGTGTATACAAATGCACACACACGTACACACACATGCACACACACACACAGTGGGATTTTCTGCCCTATAGCTATTCACATAAAGGGCAAACAAGACTTTACTTGCAACCATTAAATGCACTCTCCACACTGGAAGGGACCACAGTGGGCCCCGGACTTTGGGGTTCCAGGGCAGGTGAAACTGCCACCCCACGCTGTCATCACGACATCATTAACAGGAAGGAAACACATGGGGCTGCCAACACTTAATTCCACCAAGTTGAGGACACTTCTTGAAAATCACTATCTATTTTGGAAAAGGATGCTTTCCCAAATATCAAAAGGACATGCTACCAGAATGACAACGAATAAGACATTTAGCTGTATGAAACTCTGACCCTGTTGCATTTCCTTTGTCACGGACCTGCACCGGTTTGGGATGGACTCTTGGGAACCAGTGACCGCCTAAGTGGTTCCCAAATTTCAGACCCTTCAAGAACCAAAATGTCAGTCATTCAAGAATCACCTATACTGTAATTTCCTTAATATTTTTCATTAAATGAAATTACAACTTTACTTATATAGTTTTATTTTGAAAGAAAACCTCGGATCACTCCCATAAAGGAAAAGTCAATATCAATACCCACAAATAAAAGGCAACCAAGCAACAAATGCAATAAAAACAAAACATGTTATTAAATTCCAGCTAGACAGTATTGCTTGCTGAGGCCTGATCTCTCTCTGCGTTGACAAGGGAGACCAGCAAGGGTTAGAACTATATTATAACATAACATAAGACCGGGTCTTATATTCATTTTTTGCTCCAAAAGACACATTAGAGCTGATGGTCCGGCTAGGTCTTACTTTCCGGGAAGCATGGTACTATGTTCTAAGCGCCATACACAACAGAAGAGAGGAAAGAACAAAACAGATGTGGTACCTCTTGCATAGTTTACCTTCTAGTGGTGAAACACATTAAACAAATGGTCACACACATTATTTTCTGTTGTTTTATATAAATGTGTGTGTGAAATATATGTCATACATGTGATATATACAGGTATGTGTCTGTACACATATAGATATACACACAAATTCAGGAAGTGCTATAAAGGAAAAATACAAGTGCTATTAAAAAATGGTATAGTTTTAATAGTGAGACCTTCTTTAGGTAAGGTCAGGACAGACCTACTGAGGATGTAACAACTAAACTGAGACGTAAGGGAGAACAAGGTCCAGTTTCGCAGGCTGAAGGAGGGGGAGGCAGGGATGTGGCATTCCGGACAGAGAATAAAGGAGCATTTCAGCTCCTGTGGGGAACTGAAAAAAAGGAAGTGTGGTTGGAGGATAGTAAGCAAGAGGAAGAGTAAAATAAAAAGAGAGGATAAACAGTCTCCCAGCCTCTTTCTAGTAACCAGAAACTTTCTACCTATCTGTGCAAAGATATCTTTCCATCTCTGTACAGCTCCCTAGAAATGTCTCCTTATAAAAAAAGATACATCTCTATCGTTCTTACACACTAATGTATCAGTACAACTCCTTTGCCTCACACACACAAAAAATATAATCCCTCCTCCACCGGGCAGCCCTTCAAATATCTGTAGACAGTTAGTCTGTTATTCCTGAACCTTCTCTTCCAAGCTGAACAGCACCCAAGGGCCTCTGCTGTATGTTGTCTGCACCACTTCCCGAGGAAGGCATGTTTTCCAAGGTCTATTTCTGTGATGGGATTTGAAGTTCCTTCTTCATATACAATCCAAAATTGATTTTCAGCCTTGGATGTTGTTTCAATTTTTTTCTAACTGCCTTTCTGGATAGGACTCAAATAAGTTATGCTCAGGCCTCAAGTCCTTGAGAACTAGGAAATCGAAATACATGCCGTTAGTAATATTTATTTCTTCTTTCACGTATCTTTCTCGCACCTTGGAAGGCAAGTTCCATTTGCAGGGGTGGGCTAAAGTTCTTTTTCAAATAACAGAATGGTAATGGACATTTACCTAAGCTAAATTTAAAAAGATCACACCCAACATCTGTTGTAGAAAAAAATACACTATTTACTATATGAACTGATCAAGGGGTGTGGAAATGTTACGTTTAGGGAAGGTGAGTGTAATGCAAGAAAACTGCATTAATTGCTTTAGCTGCAGACCCAGATTTCCCTGAAACTAGGGCGAGGTTACAGGGCTGGTGTTGTGTAAGCAGGTCATTTTGCCAGACTGGGATCACAAATCACAATTTCAAAACTGGGGTGCAAAATATACAAAAATTTCGTGCATATTTAATATAGCATCCGTGGCGTGGCATGCCAGATGGAAGTGGACTTAATTACACATTTTATCCAATTAAATCAAGGTCTCTCAATACTCCTACCCTTCCTCCCTGCTCTCTTACTTCTTTTGTTATATTGGGCCAGATTTCTAGATTGCTGGCTGCTTCCTGTCACAAAGTGAACTGTCCTAGAGAAGAAAGGTCGGCTTCCAGATGATCTGTTCCTCCTGAAGTTTTCTCTGCTTCTGCCAGCCTTCCTGCTCTGTGGCTGTCATATTGCTCGTTATACCTTCATCAGAGGTGGCAGTGTGGCCTGAGGAGGAACAGGTGAGATTCAAAGCAGACAAATTGCTTCTCCCCATCAGCTCTGATATGCCTGGGGTAAGCAGTCAAAGAAACTGAATGGAATGAGAAAAGTCTGTCCTCTCTTCATTAGCCTGCCTGTAAGAGCTCTCCTTCTACACATAATCAGAAGAAATAACAGTCGGGAAAAATATCTTCAAATATGATCCAAATTACACCACCAATGGCATTCAAACTCAGCCGATTTAAGCGACGGATGGAAGGGCTTCTCTCTCTGAAGGGAAGTACCTCACAGGTAAAGATGCAGGGAACAGTTTAAGTTATCAACTTCTACATGGTAGAGACCACGTTTATTCATCTTTATATTGCTTCAATGATTGACACTATCTACAGATTAGTTGTTCAACGAAATGGTACATGAATTTGATTCGTATGAATAACAACATGTATAGACATTGAAAAACACTGAGTTATTTTTTGGGAGGTAGGAATAAGGTGATTTTTATTTGTTTTTGCTTTTCTACATGCTCCTGATTTTCTCCAATGAATATGAATTATTCATATTTAGTCAGAAAGTTATAATTAAAAATAAAATTTTTAGAATTATTGGAAGGGACCAGAGAAATTAGTGCAATCCTCTTGTTCCTTACATATGGAAAATTGGGCTCAGAGAGGAAACACGACATGTCCAAAGCCACAGAGCTTATTAATAAGAAAGCTGAGATAAAAAGCAAGGTCATTCATGTTTCCCCACAGAGTACCCTTTCTTCCATAACACCCTTTGCCTTCCGTGAAAGACACTGTTTTGGTGAGACTCTAATCACACGTTTTAAAAAGCCTCTAACCCAATCTAAAAGCAAATACTGCCATCCAGTGAGCTTATTACCACAGAAGAAATTATTTTACAAAGTATAACACGAAGTATAGTTTAAAATATGCTCTGCTGTTGTTGCTGCATAACACCTTACCACTCCTTGATGACAGATGACCCCAAAACAGCCTCTGAAAGGAAGCTTAACTTCTGTGAGCAGCTGAAGAGTTGAATATCATGAAGAAAGGAAGGTTTATGCACTAGTTTGCTTCTCAAGAAGTAAAAAGACTTAAGAGATATTTACTTGGGACTCATCTTCTACCTAACTTTTATGGGTGTGTGAACTTCCAACTTTTTATTATAAAACATACAAAAGAGAGAGAAGATTAAAACGAACTGAATTCCCGTGTAACCATCATCTAGCTTTAATAATTATTAATTTATGGTTAAACTTCCAGCCGTTATCCACCTCCCCATTGATAATTTAAAAATCAACCCCAAACATCATATTTCATCCATAAATACTTTAGATATGTATTTCTAAGAGGACTCTTTTTGAAAAAAACATAACCACACAACTATTATCACACTAAAAAGTGTGACAGTAAATATTTAACATGACCAAATATTCTGTTTGTGTTTTAATTTCGATTATCTAGATGTGCCCCGAATATATCAGATTCCCCAGAATGTGCCTGGAACCATGGCTACCGAGGCCTATTCTAGTAAGTCCCACTAACTTCTGCAAGCCCTCCCCAAGGCGACTCTGGGCCGTGGGCCCCTATAGAATGGCTCCTGGTCTCCTGTGTGGTCAGAATTTCCCAGAAGCCACCAGGAAAGAGGTGGATTATCAGACAGAGTTCCTGCTGAAAACAGATGGCAAACTCAGTAGCACCTCGCTCCCCTCCTACCACTCTCACTGGCCTCCCCACTGGCTGAAACCACTGGGAAACTAGAGACTGAAGGAGCCTGTAAACTGGTCCACATAAGCCAACATCCCAGGGCTCCGAGCAGAATGGAAAAGGGCATCTGGAATTGTCAACAGAAGCTGTCTGCCACCTTCCTGACACATGAGCCACAGCTTCAGGGGGCAGCTCTGTGGCAATGCCAAGGATCCCAGCTCTCCAAACACTTCAGTGGGCAGCCCTCTGACCACAGCTACCTGACTATGGTGGCTCAGCACAGCCAAAGGAATTAGATCATGCCACTCCTCAGCTGAAAAACCCCCAAGAGTTTCCATCTCATTTAGAATAAAATCCAAAATCTCAGCGTGGCCTGCACAACCCTGTATACTCTGGGTCCTGTCTACCTCTCTAACCTTCCTTCCTGACTCACTACCTGCAAACACAGGTATCTGTTCAATGAATTAGTGTACGTACGTACACTAATTCATAGGAGGTGAGTACCTATTATCACCTCCAACTTAGAGAGGAAGAGACTGAAATTTAGATACTTTAAACAACTTACCCAGCTAGTACATTCTGGAGTTTCAGCTGAGCCGCACTCCAGAACTCGTGGCCAGGCCATTAGCCATACTCCACTTTTTGGGGTCTATGGCTAATTGCCTTTCATAATGACGAAGGCCACTCATGTACGCTGTAGAAAATTTGAGAATCCACAAAGAATTAAAATTTGAAGATTAAAATAATGCAGAGACAGCCACTGCCAACATTGCTTTTTATGCATATATTTAGTACAGAAAATTGGAATACTACTCTTATTGCTTTGTGACTTATTCTTTTCATTGAACAATGGGGAATTAACATTCCATAGGGCACTGAACTCTCTTCCAAAACACGCTGTTTCAAGACGGCACTGTGTTCCCTTGTTTGTCCAAACAATGTTGTCACTAACTGATCCCCTACTGCTCAGCATTTCGTTTGTTTCCCCCCTTTTAATTGGTTGTCATAAAAATAATAACAAACATTCTTACACATCTATTTACATTTCCATTATTATACGCTCCAGATAGATGCTATAAGTGAAATTGCTTGACAAACAGAAATACAAATTAGAGCATCTGTAAGTATTACTAAATTACTCTCCAGAACAACTGCATCGATTAATACTCCCAGCATGAGTGTTTAAGAATATTAATCTCCTTTTTCCTCTCCCCACACCGTGTGTTAATATTTTTTAAACATATATACGTAATACTATGTTGTAATTGTTTGTTAATTATATGTCTTTATTAGATCACAGATTTCTTGAAAACAAGAACTATGCCTTTTACTTTTGTTTACTTCTGATATGCAGTAGAGACTTGTGGGTGGGTGGGTGGGTGGATGGGTGGATGGGATGAATAGATGAATTTTGTCAAGAAATACCAGGAAAGACACTGAGCGGCATGAACAAGTTGTCTTTTTCCAGTTTCTAGGACTCCCCTCACAGGTTTGTACATTTACCGTGGGGACCCTCCCGCCTCCCTGCTTCATTCTGCTGAGCGTTCCTTTGCTTTTGGTCTGGAGCATGAGGCTCACATCCCACCAGATCTGGCTCTCCCTCCCACTTGGCTTCAGCAGAAGACATATTAAAATTACTAATTTTGGCTTACATGATGGTTACTGTCTCAAGTATAACTAATTAATGTTTTCACAACAGAATAACACGTCCCAGATTTCCCTTAGCAAAGCAAACTGAAAGTAAACACCACACCGGACCACTCCACAACATCCCAACCTACAGTCACCAGGGGCCGATCTGACCCACAACTTGTGCTAAGAGAAATTTAATCCTTCATATTCTTAATGTTGGAGAGCTGCCTGGTACCCATTCACATGTGCAGACCCCACTTGTCCCACGTGTCAGTCCTCAGGAATCCCTTGTTGGTATAGCCCGTGTTCAGCATTGTTTGGCATATGATAAATATCCATTAAATGCCTAATGGATAAGAAGACACCAAACAGAGGGAATGTGGGATGTGAAGATTCATGGAGGCCCGGTTAGGGGTGAGGGTGAGTAAGGAGTATTCTCTGACGTTCTTCTCTGTCATCCACACCGAGTGGAACAAATAGACACTCAGGGATCAAACAGCTGGGGGCACAGCTGGGCAGCAAGATAGCTCATAAATTCTGGAATCCGGATTTGGACCTAGGTCAGAAACAGCCCCATTCAGTTTCTCTGTTCTAAGCTGCCTTCCAACATTGGAGAAAGAACGTTTAATGCCCCCGTATGAGAATCTGTATTGCAATAAATAATCTGAATCACAGTTACACATTTAAAATGCCTCGAATACTCAACTATATTTCAGCTGTTGTGAAGAGGTTCTCACAGCAACATTCTCCCTGACTTCTAAATGGCCCCTACATGCTAAAAAGTTATGGAAGCGAGGACAATTACCGACCCACAATAAATCAGCAGTAATATCATAAGTTTCTTGGACTGGAAAGGCAGAGAGCAAAATGAACAACAGACTTTCCCATTTGCTTTTATTGTTTAATATGTACCCTCTTTGGCTGGAGGCAAGAGTTAATCATTGTAATGACATTAAATGCCCATAACAACTTATGTGCAAATACAGCACAGGAAGCTGTGTAATTTCTCCATTCATTTATTGGGTGTTAGGCACTATGGAAACAAAGACAGCAGGCTCGTCCCTATCCTCATGAAGCTTAGTATTGACCAGGGAGATCCATAGTACTCTATCATAGCATAACATGGTAAGCGCAAAGAGACCCATATCCACAGTGCTACGGGAAGGCCACGACCAGGTTTCTCAAGACGGTGGCAGGTTGTGTCAGTAGGAGAAAAGAATGGATTATTAAAAAGGAAGAGGAACCAAGGATTATAGTAGTTGAGAATATATTAATAATGTCAGCAGTTACCCATTTATTGAGTGACCTACAATGAACCAGGTACCCACAACAACTCAATGAGTACCTATTATCACCTCCAACGTAGAGAGGAAGAGACTGAAATTTAGATACTTTAAACAACTTACCCAGCTAGTACATTCCTAAACATGAGAATTGGAAATAAAGATGTGACTACTAGTGTATAATAATCATTGCCCCAAATACCACTTGGAAATTAGGCACACACCTGTATTAGGCTGCTACATAACAGTTACTCCCCAAATTTCGTAGTCTAAAACAACAAACATTTATTATCTCACAGTTTCTATGGGTCAAGGATTCAGGAGCAGCTTAGCTGGGTTGTTCTGGCTTAGGATCTCTCAAGAGTTTCCAGGCAGGATGCCACCTGGGACTCTGTTCACCTGAAGGCTTGACCGGAGCTGGAAGATGTCCTTCTAAGATGACGCACTCACATGGCTGTGGGCAGGAGGCTCCATTTCCTGGCCATGTGGGCCTCCCTATAGGATTCAACATCCTCATGACAATGGCAGTTGGCTTCCCCCAGAACTAGTAGTCCAAAGGGGAGCAAAACAGAAGCCATAGTGCCTTTTATGACTCAGTCTCCAAAGCCTTAACACCATCACTTCCTCAACTTCCTATTAGTTAGAAGCAAGTCAGCAAGCACAGCTCACACTCAAGGGGAAGGAAATTAGTCTCTACCTTTTAAATGGAGGAGAATTTTAGGACATATTTTAAAACCATCACTATTCCTCAGACTGGAAATAAGAACCAATTGCAAGGACCCTCTCTAGAGAAAAAGGTTTGCATTTCCAAAAGAGGTGGGTGGAAAATAAACTGGATCCCAGGTGCTGGGAAAATCAGATGGGACCTACAGGCCAGGCAAAGAGCTAGGTGGCTGTTCACATCTATTAAGAAATGAAGTGTAATTATTCTAGGTGAAGGGATTAGGGGCTTGGTAAAATTCATAGTTTTAGAAATAGAAACATGCATGTTATTAATTTCTTTTCATTTTCTCTGCCACTGAGCAAAAGTTCTTTTGAAAATGTCAATATACTTCTTATGTCATACTTCTTAGATGTGCCTTAAGAAAGGGGTTTGGGTTGAAGAGAAAGGGAGGTAATTAGGCTCTCTAGTGGAGAGGGGAGTGGCAGCAGGGATCAAAGGGAGGGAGCCAAAGAGAACAGAGAAGGAAGAGCAGGGTCCCTTGATAAGCTGTTTCCACCAGAGATTTTCCCAAACTTCTGAACATAATGTGCACTTTTTAAAACAGGGAGACTCCTTTTTGGAGCATAAAGAAACTGGATGAAAATGAACCTCCTAGCACAGAAAGCTGAATGTTAATCAATTTACATGATTTTTATCAATGCAAAATACAAACCATGAAATAGTCTTAATATATTGCAGGCAGCATTTGCACTATGGAGTTAAGAGAGAAATATGGAATGCCAAGGTGAGAGACAGCCTAGCATCAAGGCTCAGTTGGATCTGAGCCTTGCAGTTGGATCTGTGTTCAAATTCTACTGCCATCTCTTAGTACCTGTGACACCGTGGGAAAGTCTCAGATTGTGATTCCCCTTTGTAAAGAATGGGGGTACTAGTAATTTCTGCAGAGGGCTGTGAGGATTTAATGAGAAATATAAGAGTTCGATGAATGCCAGCTATTATTAATGCATGACTGGGGCTAAGCCATGAAGTTGACCTTTAGGAATAAAAACAGAGGACCTTTGTTCATTTTCTGCATCTCAATGCATGGTTTACAAGAGATTCTCTCAACCCTGCTCAAAGAACAGATGGTCAGCTACCCCTCCTCTCCCTCCCTCCGCCTCCCTGCCCTCCAGGTCAAGGGGAGGGTCCCCAGCACTCTGAACTGGCAGGAAACAACACAGACTTTCTATCACCTGCGTACCAGCAGCATTTCCAGATGAAGTAAGTGCTGGGAAGGAGCTACAGCAGTGATTACCTATTGTACTTTCAGTCCCATCTTTCTGAGGCCCCGATTTTTTTTTTTTTTTTCACCACAGCTCTATTCAACGGAAGCTTTTCCAAGTCCCAGAAATTAGGAACAGGGGTGCTTCCTGGAATTCTAGGGACAGGAACCCTGGTGCAGGTATAAGGTTGGTGAGGAGCCTCTCTGGAAGGAAGGGTGGGAAATCACCCCTCCAGCGCTCTCACTTCCTAAGCCTCACGTCACAAGCCACAGTGCAATATAATTTTATGGCCAGCAGGACTGTGTGCCTTTGTCCAGCCAGCAGCACAGTTCTAGGCCTCCGTGAAGAAGAAAACAACCACACAGGTACCGAAAGGTACGTAACAAAGAAGCTGATGGAAGGATAATTGCCATTTTCCACATGACATACCCAGAGGCCAACAGGTTAGATGACCATGTTGGGTCTCTCATTTTCCAGTGGAAGGAGAGGAGCTACTGCCCAAGGCTGGCCAGAAAACTGGGGTCAGGAACAGGCCGAAATCTCCCTTCCAGATCTAGTCCTTTGACACTTTCCATAACCCACCAGGGAAACACACTTTGATGTTCCTAAATACCGTTCCAGCTGCACAGGTACTGTTAGGCCCACGTGACCTTACCCCGTTAATAACTGAAGCACTTTCCTAAAAGCAAGCAAGTCTACTTTATTAAGGGTCCAACCGGCACACACAAAACCTTCCTAAACGATTCATGCCTCTCTGGGGCATAGCTGGGACTTCCAGGGAAGTGTGAGGGGCTCAGCATTTAGTTACAAACCTTGCCACGGAAGCCAATTTATTCTGAATTCTTGGAGGAAGAACAGAGTGTGTTGCTATGGACTGTTAGTAACAAAACCACTTAGCAACATAAGTCTGTCCCTTAAACAATATTATTACTGTTACTCAAGGGTAAGTCCTGGGTCTAAAGTGAGCTTTCACGGGACACACTGTCAAATACACGTGCGTGGGGAACCTTCGATGGACCCTCCAGGGAGTTAGGAAAGCCATGACTGCACACCCAGGAGGCTTCTGGCCCTGATTCCTGGCCATCAGCTCCTGGCCCTTGACAAGCGGTAGGAACGTTTCAAGTTTTCTGTGCAATCCTTTCCTCAGCCTTAATTACAACAACCCACACTTACCAAGTCCTTATTATGTGCCAGGCACTGTTCTAAATCTTTATTTGTATGATCTCTTTCCATAACTACCCTGAAGGGTAGCTTTTATTATCATCCCCATATTTCACAAGTGCAGAAAGTGAGGCACAGAGGATGAATAAAGAAGTTGCCCCACATCTGACCACTGAAAAAGCTGAAGAGCTGGGACCCAAAGCCAGTTTGGCCCCAGAGGCTGGACAGTTACCAT
Source organism: Rhinolophus hipposideros (assembly GCF_964194185.1). NCBI lineage: Eukaryota > Metazoa > Chordata > Mammalia > Chiroptera > Rhinolophidae > Rhinolophus > Rhinolophus hipposideros. The sequence goes on from NC_138055.1 coordinate 86,399,443, forward strand.
CACGCTATTCAAACTTGCTTGCTGTGTTCTATATGTTTTTCTGGGTTTTCTCATAAGGTTTGAGGATGAAGCCCCTCTCCCCTTCTTTGGTATCCTAGCAAAACATCGGTTTGGTATCCTAGCAACAAGTATTAGATGGCCACCCTGGTAAACCTTGTAGCTCAGTGACCCTGCCTCAGTCATGCCTTTTTCTTTTTAACTTAACACTGACTCTTCTGGAGTTCTATTTTCCAAGTGCTATTTCTAGTGATGGTCAAAACTTCATTCTCCTTAGAAAGCAGAATGAAAGAGTGGAACATGGGATTTGAAGACAGAGACAGGTTTCAATTGCTCTTCTACTATTTCTAGATGAATGACTTTGGAGATAATTCTGGCTCTGAGTCTTAGGCCGGTGTTTTGCTTTACTGCGTTATGCAAATACTGTGGTGTTGTTTGTTTGTTTGTTTTACACATTGAAGGTTTGTGGCAACCTCGGATTGAACAAGTCTATTGGCTCCATTTTTTCAATAACATTTGCTCACTTCATGTCTCCGTGCCACGTTTCAGTAATTCTTGCAATATTTTAAACTTTTTCATGATTATGATGTTTATTATGGTGATCAGTGACTTTGATGTACTATTGTAATTGTTCCTGGTGCCATGAAACACGCCCATATAAGACAGTGAACTTAATAAATGTGTATGTTGTGACTGCGACAATAACCTGCTGGTCCCCATCTCTCTTCTTCTCCTCGGCTACTCCTTAAGACACAACAATATTGAGATTAGGCTAATTAATAACGCCACAATGCCTCTAAGTGTTCAAGTGAAAGGAAGAATCACAAGTCTCTCCTTTTAAATCAAAAAGTAGACATGACTAAGCTTAGCGAGGAAGACACATCGAAAACCAAGACATGCTGAAAGCTAGGCCTCTCGTACCAAACAGTTAGCCAAGTTGTGAATGCAAAGGGAAAGCTCTTGAAGAAAATCAAAAGTGCTACCCAGTGAACACATGAATGCTACAAAAGCAAAACAGCCCTACTGCCTATGTGGACAAAAGTTTAGTGGTCTGTAGAGAAGGTAAAACCAGCCACAACATTCCCTCAAGCCAAAGACTAATCCAGAGCAAGGCCCTAACTCTCTTCAATTTTACGAAGGCTGAGAGAGGTGAGGAAACTGCAGAAGGAAAGTTTGAAAGTCACAGAAGCTGGTTCATGAGGTTTAAGAAAGAAGCCAATCCATAACATAAAAGTGCAAGGTGACGCAGCAAGTGCTGATGGAAAAGCTACAGCTAGTTATTCAGGAGATCTAGCCAAGAAAATAAATAAAGGTGGCTATACTAAACAACAGATTCTCAGTGTAGATGAAACAGCCATGCATTGGAACAACATGCCATTTAGGAATTTCATGGCTAGAGAGGAGAAGTCAATGCCTGGCTTCAAAGCTTCAAAGGACAGGCTGACTCTCTTGTTAGGAGCTAATGCAGTTGGTGACTTCAAGTTGAAGGTGATGCTCTTTCACCATTCCAAAGGCCCTTAAGAATTATGCTAAACCTTCTCTGCCTGTGCTTTATAAATACCAAAGCCGGGATGACAGCACGGCTATTTACAACACGGTTTACCAAATATTTTAAGTCCATTTTTGAGACCTACTGCTTGGAAAAAAAGATTCCTTTCAAAATATGACTGCTCATTGGCAATGCACCTGGTCTCACCCAAGAGCTCTGATGGAGATGTATGAGATTAGTGCTGTCTTCATGCCTGCTAACACAACATCCATTCTGCAGCCCGTGGCTCAAGGAGTAATTTTGACTTTCACATCTTATTATTTAAGAACTACATTTCATAAGACTATACCTGCCACAGATAGTGATTCCTCTGATAGATGTGGGCAAGGTAAAGTGAAAACCTTCTAGAAAGGATTCACCATTCTAGATGCTATTAAGAACATTTGTTATTCATGGGAAGAGGTAAAAATACCAACATTAATAGAAGTTTAAAGAAGTTGATTCCAAACCTCATGGATGACTTTGAAGGTTCAAGACTTCAGTGGAAGAAGTAACTGCAGATGTGGTGGAAACAGCAAGAGAGCTAAAAGAGGAGCCTGAAGTTGTGACTGAATTGCTGCAATTTCACGATAAAACTTTAATGGAAGAGCAGTTGATTCTTAAGGATGAGCAAAGAAAGTGGTTTCTTGAAATGGAATTTATTCCTGGCAAAGATATTGTGAAGACTGTTGAAATGACAACAGAGGATTAAGAATAGTGCATAAACTTAGTTGATAAAGCAGCGTCAGGGCTTAGGAGGACTGAATCCAATTTTGAAAGAAGTTCTACTGTGGGTAAAATGCTGTCAAACAGCATCACATACTACAGAGAAATCCTTTGTGAGAGAGTCAATTGATGCGGCAAAATTCGTTGTTGTTTAAGAAATTGCCACAGCTGCCCAACCTCAGCAGCCACCGCCCTGATCAGTCAGCAGCCATCAACATGGAAGCGAGACCCTCTACCAACAAAAAGATTATAACTTGACGAAGGCTCAGATGATTAGCATTTTTTAGCAATCAAGTATTTTTTAATTAAGGTATTGTACATTCTCTTCTTTATACATAATGCTATTGCACACTTACTAGACTACATCAGAGTGTAAAAATAACTTCTATATTACCTGGGAAATCAAAAAATTCATGTGACTTGCTTTATTTGCTTTACTGAGGTGGTCTGGAACCAAACCCACAATATCTCTGAGGGATGCCTGTAACTACTTAGCATTATTGCTTGGGTGGCTATATATCCTCAAGGAAGAAAAAGTTTCAGTTTGCTAGCTTGTTTCATTTTAAAGCATGTCTCTTGGGTGTTGAAAATCAACAAACCACCACTGAGTATCTACCAATTGCACTGCCCCTGCTATGGCCAAGGGACTTACATTCTAGGGAACAGGAAGATACATGTGCACAGTAAGATAATCAACCGTTCCAAGAAGTAAATGAACAGGAGACTAACCGAGGAAGAAGACTCTTCCTCTGGGTCTGGTGTGAGCTTAGATGAGAGAAAAATTTAGGAAAGAGCAATTTAGGAGAGGCAAAAAGATGGAAAAAAAAAATCCAGGAAGGGCTGAGAGAGAGAGCATAGGGAGGTATGGGATGTAAAAATGGAACATCACCAAATACATTCAGTCAGCATTAAGACAGTGGGCTGGGCAGCAGAGTTAATGGCAGGAGTTCAGATGAAATAATTAAGTGGTGGAGGACACATTACTGTTGTAGTCTGCTTTACCATTTACCAAGGGCTTTGTATACATAACCCCACTTAATCCTTACAAGGGCTAGCGGAAGCCAGCATTATCTCCATTTTGCAGTTGGGGAAACACACTGAAAGACTCCGATTCACATTATTTCCACATTTGATCTTCAAAATAATTCTGATAGGTAGGGCAGGCATTATCTCCATTTCAGAAGAAGGTAAAGGTAAATTAATGCTCAGAGAGCCCAACGACCTACCTACTTTAGTGGTTCTCAATGAAGATCCACTACCTTCTTTCTAGAATTAATATTTATAATGCCACTTTTATGATCCTGAAATGAAATAAAGTCGTAAATAATGTAACACCCATAACTGTGGCAACTAAAACAAATATGTAAAGTGCCACCTAGGGGACAGGATGCCTCAGGCTAAGACCCATCCAAAGTCAAAGGCAGGGCCAGGTCTCAAATTCAGGTCACTGGAATTTTGGAGCAAGGCTCCTCCTCCTTGAAACGATGGAATGAAGCCAGAACAGAGGACAAGATCATCAGACCTACAAATGGGAAGGCTGGATATCAGTGCGCTCAGGGGGGCAGCTTCTTGCCCCTCTAACGTTGGCTACCGGTATCGAGAAGATGGTGACATTTACATCACATCCACTCATACCCTCATTCTTTAATCTCTAAAACTCAAAGTGCTGAAATGGAAATTAAACTTTTGTCTTCTACTCTCTTATGGTAAACATTCTACATCTTAGTTGTATAATAATGACAACCAAAAAAAAAAAAAACCAACCCACAGGGACTTGAGAAGAATCACATTCTTCAAGATCAATTCAAATTAAGCAACAGTACAAAACATTAGGCAACAAGACTTTTGTTTTAAAAGTCTGTGCATGGCTCTGGATTAGATTTATGTTCCTCTTGGTCAAACCACCCGACAGGACTGATGGCTTTGATCAACCCCACCAACAAAAACAAAATCCAGAGCTCACATGCCAGAGGTACCTTTGGGAGATGCTAGACGGACAAATTTTATGCTCAGATTGTCGAGAAGAGAAGCCACACATTATTTTCATTCTTGTGATTTAATTCATGTGCTTTAATGCCATGTTAGCATACTTGGAAGCCCATGTCATGATCAATCAAACAGTGAGCATTTTGCATTTCTCTCAGCTGGTTGCGTAACATTCTTTTAGCAGACGTTAAATAACAAAACACAGCTACTGTGTAAACACTGCTTTCTTCACATCCTTAAATTCTATCTGCCCAGAGTTACTCTTTCAACAAGTAATTATTAAGCGCCTATGTAGCGCAAGGAATTATGAGAAGTTTGAAGCTGTCACTGGTCCTGCCAGGATTCAACAATCTGGTGAAGAAAATGAGCCAGTAATCCCAAGGCACAAGGAAATGGGAGCTAAGAGTTAAAGGAGAGTCCAACCAATAGTTAGCCACGTGTTAACCAAAGCCAACAATGTTGGGGACAAACAAAATTTACAGACAACCCCAATACTAATTTAATAGGTAAAATCTTTTCAAAAGATTAACAGGTCAATCTCTCTCAATTAGCCTTAACCACTTCCACTATTATAGTAAGCCTAAAATTGACTTATTAGGTGAGGGAAGAGGGCCTATTGTTTTATCAAAAGTCAGCTGTGTGGCAGGAACCAAATGCCAGTGGAGGAAGAAGAGACTCCTGTGCAGAAAGGGGATGACTTTCGCTGGGAAGTCTGGACATATAGTGAGGGCTGTGGGTGTACACTGCCCTGCCCGCAAAGTCAGAGAAAGGAAGACTTCAGGCTAAGGGGAAGACAGACCCCCAAATATCTTTAAGGTAAGTCCTCTTAAGGTAAGTTTGGTAAAGTCCTCTAATGCAAAGCTCAATTTCATTAATTCTGTCCTCATTTATTAAAGAAAAAAAATGCTACCTTTTTAGGAAATGAATAAATATTGCCAAAATTTGTTTTATGTCTTACAACCTTGGGAAACAAAATATATTAATTTTCTTTTCCCCTCACATTTTTAATGGCAAATTCCCTAATTTCCTCTCCAAAAAGAGGACAGCATTCTATTTGATGGAGAATTAAAAAAAAGGACCACTTTGATGATATGACACCCTCACCTTGTGGAATGCTGAGGTAGTGTGTTAAAGTTTTTTCCTTTAAACAGCTGTATTGAGATAAACTTTACATACTATAAAGTTTACCCAATTAAAATATACAATTCAGTGGGATTTAGTATATTTAGTATGTTGCAAATGTCACCATAATCTAATTTTAGACCAGTCTCATCGTTCTGAAATGAAACCTTCCACACATTAGTAGTCACTTCCCATTCTCCCTGCCATCTGGCCCCTACCTCCACCCTAGGTAACTAACTATTAATCAACATTCTGTCTCTACAGATTTGCCCATTCTGGACATTTTATATAAATGGAGTCACACAATATATGGTCTGTTGTGACGGGATCCTTTCACTTACCATGTTTTTTGAGGTTGATCCATGTTGCAGAATGTATCAGTACTTCATTCTTTTTATTGCCAAGTAATATTCCATTAGCTGAATAACCTACATTTTATTTATCCATTTATCAGTTGAAGGACATTTGGGTTGTTTTCACTTTTTGAACTATTATGAATAATATTGCTATGAACATTTGTGTACAAGTCTTGTGTGGACATATTTCTCTTACATATATACCTAGGAGTAGAATTGCTGGATCATATGGTGACTTTATGCTTAGCATTTTGAAGAACTGCCAGACTGCATCCCAAAGTGGCTGCACCATTTTGCATTCCCACCAGCAGTGTATGAGAGTTCTAATATTTCCACATCCTGCCAACACCTATGATAGTCTTTTTTATTATAGTCGTCCTAGGTGCTGTGCAGTCTTATGTCATTTAGATTTGCATTCCCATGATGACTAATAATATTGAGCATTTTTTCATGTGTTTATTGGTCATTTGTATATCTTCTTTGGGGCAACGTCCATTCAAGTAATTTGCCCATTTTTATTCGGGTTATTTGTTTTTTTGTTGTTGTTCTTGTTGAGTTGTAAGAGTTCTTTATACATTATGAATACAAGACACTTATATGATTTGCAAATATTTCCTCCCATTGTATGAGTTGTCTTTTCACTGTCTTGATAGCGTCCTTTGAAGCAATTTTAATTTTGATGATGCTAAAGGATTTTTAAGTTCTTCTTGGTATACACCCTACAGGGGAGGTGTAATTAAGATGCAAACGTATTTGTACACCCATATTCATGCAGCATTATTAACAACAGCTAAAAGATAGAAACAACCAAAGGGTCCATTGTCTGATGAATGGATAAACAAAATGATGTATGTACAAATACTGGAATAGTATTCAGCCTTCAAAAGGAAGGAGATTGACACATGCTACAACATGGATGAACCTTGAGAACATTATCCTAAGTGAAACAAGGCAGTCACAAAAAGACAAACACTGCCCGAGTCCACTTACATGAGATGCCTAGGGCAGCCACATTCATAGCAGAAAGAATGGTGACCACCAGTAGCTGAGGGAGGGAAAGGAGTGGAGTGGGGAGTTAGTGTTTAATGGGGACAAAGTTTCAGTTCTGGAGATGGACAATGGTAATAGCTGCACAACAAAGCCAATAAAATACTGCCTTAAAACACTGACTTTAAAATAGTTAAATAATAAATAAAAAGATGAGGACGGCAGTTAGTTATTACCCTCCTTGGGTTTCAGTTTCATCACCTTGCTCTTTCCTGCCAACTTCTGTGCCAAAAGGTAAGATGGGCCCACAACACACAAAGTAAAAGGTTCAAACAGTTCAAGAACAAGCAAGCTTCTGAGTGAAATGAGACGGCAAATGTGAAACTAAATTCCTTCTGTGGATTCCCGCGTCTGAAGAGGGTCTATGTTATGTGAGGTGTACTGCGCTGAGAGCTGGGGATCCAAAGAGGCCTGAAACAGGAACTCTCTGCCCTACAGGAGTTTTCGGATTAGGGATGTGTTTTCAGTTCCACGAATGAGATGCAAACTCATTCAACGGGCATACGTTTGAAAGAGCATTTTATAAAGGTCGGACCGAGCAACACTGCACTCAGTCTGGCTAGACCTAAGGAAGCTCTAGTTTCTGCCCTCCTGTGACACAAGAGCCTATCTTCCAACTCTATGAAAAGCCAAGACCTCTTAGTCATCCACGACATATAAAAAGAATGTGAGTATGCAATTTGGGATCCAGAGAGTCATTTTTCTGAATGAATTCATGCATATGCCAGTTTATGATGATCTCATCTCTTCTTGCCTGCATGTAAAAAAATCACTGCAGTTGGATAGCATACCAGTCTGTTCACGCTGTGCAATCATTCACAGCAGAGCTGGCCGGCTAAGAACTAAGAGGAATTGCCACATATGACAAAGGCTAAATTATCTGCCAAATCAACTCTTTAAAAATTACAGGCATGTTTTTATTACGGCACAAGACTATGCCAGAAGAAAAAGTTCCAGAAGAGGGATTAATTCAAAGTCTAAGCCAAAGAGAGTTTTTAAAAAGTAACACCTTTTGGACAGCCACAGGAGTTCATTTAATAACTCAACAAATATTTATCAAGCATCTCTATGCCAGGCACCATGCTAGGTTCTAGGAATAAAATAAAGAATAAGACTCAAACTTTCCTCACCTTCCCCAGGATCTCAGTCTACTATGGGAGATAATAAGCAATGTGTTCAATAAATGCTGGAATAGAGATGCATAGTGCTATGAAGGCAGCAGGATTATGGAATGGCATGGAGAAATCCAGGAAGGCTTCCTGGAGGAGTGGAGACTTAGGGTGCATAGAAGTAACTAGGCAAAGAAGGCACAGAGAGGGCCAGTGTTCCTGAGACAGAGAACAGCATATGGAAGGGGATGGCTTACATGCACAGATAAGACACTGGGCTCTGGAGTCAGAAAGATCCAGGATAGAGTCCCATCCCACACTTATTAGATAAGTGACCCTGCTAGTAAATTAATCTTTTCTAGCCTTAATTTCCTCATCTATACAAAGGGGATAGCAATTATACCTCCTCATAGGGTATTAAATAAGCACATAAGAGGAGCTCAATAAACACAGCTATTATCATCAGGACAATTTTTTTCAACAGAAAGGAGTATAGTAAGAAAAGAGTTGAGAAAGCATTTGATCCTTGCAATTTGCTTTTACGTTGGTCTCGCCTTTCATGAAATATTCATGTCCAATAAATGGTAAAGTCTGAGACGCTTCAATTGTTGATATAGCTTTTTATATAAACACATATGTCATCAGTTAGTGTTAGGCTCAACTGTGAAAAACAGAAACGCCAAATAATGATTGAAACAAAGTAAGAACGTATTTCTCTTGTATGTGAAAGTGCAGACGCAGGCAGCACAGCGCCGTGTGTATTAGCTCCAATCCATAATGTCCTCCCAGAACCAGAAGCTTTCTGGCCCACTGTTCCTACAGCCTTTGAGTACGACCCTTGTGCTCATGATTCATATGGTGGCTAGAGCTCTGGTTGCCATAACTGTGCTCCTGGCAGAAGGGTAGAAAAAGTAAACAAGAACGTGATGGTAAAGTGCACACACCAGTTTTTTCCAAAGGATCCTGGAAGTTACCAATCTCTTCTGCTCACTTCTATCAGCCAGAACTAGTCACCTGGCCTCTAGGTACAAGGGAGGCTGGGAAACGTAGTCTTTATTCTGGATGGCTGAGTACACAACTAAAGCTTGTGGGTTCTGAAAAGAAAGAGAATAAATGTTGGGCGTAACTGGCAGTCTCTGCCACAACATTCAATATGCTAGAAACTCAAAATATAATAAAGGGTATTTTAAAAGGAGGGTACCACTGATGTCAGTAAGAACGAATCAGAGAAATTTGCGGATCACGAGCTGCAATGATTGACAAGATCAGAACTGGTACACACAGGCGAGCCATAAAGGAGATGAAAAGCGGTTGAAAAATTGTGTGGAGACAGATAACCAGTTTGTCAACAGCTCTTTTCATCTCCTTCGTGGGCAAAGATATAAAAGAAAGTTAACTGATGCGTTTAGAAAGTAAAACAATGGCAAAGCTGGGCATATTCTTTAATCCAGTAAACTCATTTCTTACAGTGAAACAAACTGCACAAATATGTTTGCTGAAGAATATTCACTAGGAAGAGAAAACAGATACTAGCTGTACAGAACTAAATTACTATATAAAACGCTGCAGCATATTACATAGCCATAAAAATGAAAACCATATAAAAACAAAAATCGTATCCTATGAAGTGAACAGAAATTTTTTTATTAATTATAATTAGATACACATGAAATGTATATAAGTGAGGACATCAATTTAACTTTTAAAAATTGACCGACTGGCTAAGGGCTCCAGTCCTGGGCCCAGCACAAAGATAGATGGGCTTTATCAAGTCACAGGGATTTTTAAAATATAAATAATTCTATGTTCTGTGGTTTTGGACAATAAAATTTTTGTTTTAATCCACAGATAGCACAAACTTTGTTAAAATGACATATCATGTATGACTTTAACCATCACCAACTACAAAACTGACTATTTTGAATTTACCTCCTTTCCCTTCCCTGAATTCCGTAATTGCACTAATAATGAGTAGATCACTGACAATGTAGAGAACATGAAGCAAAGGCATAACTATACCAGGTAAAGAAATAAAGGGAAACAAGTAAGCAAACTGAATGATCAAAATTTAATCATCAGTTCAATAATAATAATAATAATAACAACAACAACAACAATCTTTTAGAAAAGATTTGCTTCCTTTGAGAATCTTGTATGCTCTCTCCTTTCCAAAAGTGTGAGTTATCTACCTTCTCATGTTTCCCTTTTTGCCATTACTGCCAGGAAGCTCCAAGTAAAATCAATCAAAAGGCCTATTTTAACACTTATGGATAGTACTTTAATATTCTCTTATTTTCATTGGTTTTGATTTTCAATTTCTAGATCCACTCTGCCAGCTTCATTATTATACATCTGTTGAAAGTCACTTCAAATTTTTTATAGGAAGGAGCAGGGTGAGTCAAACAATTCCCTGCAATCTTTTATATCCCGCCCCAAATAGCATGTAGTCTAGCTCCTCGTAAGTGAGCTCATCAGAACTATGTACTGCTCAAAGCTCAACGACCTGTACTACTTTTACTGGAGTTAGTTTGGAATTCAAAGTCCACAGTAACAATTGCATTCATTATAGAACAGACACTTCTTGACTCTGCCACGCCAGCTGACATCTTCACGATCTCCTCAAGGAACCATTTTGCCTTAAAACACAAACACCAGGCTTCATCCTGATATAGAGCCAGACTGTGATTAGAAAGTGATTGCGATCATTTTTCTATTCCTGTTTTCTCATCAGTAAAAGTACATTCTATCGTAATGCTCTATCACCATCTACCGTGTGCCCCTTTAAAACACTGAACTAGCTGCCTTTGTAGACTATTGCTTCCTATCCTGCAGAAGTTATTTTACATGATAGAGTACAAAGGGAAAAACATTAGGAGATGCAGTAGCTCTCTCTGGTTTCCTTTAAAGGAAAAATTATTCATTATTCTCTTCCCTCCACAATATTGTTTTTCCTCTTCTACATACGCTATTGTTTCATGTTTTGAAGATCATGTAAGATATAATCCCAAACCCAGCAAAACACAGGAAGATGCTCATGAAAATTAATTCTTATTTTAGGACACAGGGAGGATTTCTGATACATCATTTTGTGGCACATTTGTTAATTCTATCAGTAAATATTCAAGTACCTACTACGTGCCAGGCTCTAGGTGAGGCATACACCCTCCCTGCTTTGTTCCTATACAATGTGATTTGGGGGAACGCAAAGGGTTTTGTTCAGAGTTGATTTTTGCTTGCGTGCCGCAGCACAGTTGTACCAGTTCTTCAAGTTTTTAAGTTTTCCTGTACCTCAAGCCTTTCAGTGCCAACTGGTCTCTGGTCCAGCACCCAGGGTCCTCCATGAACTCACGACTGGTACAGCAGGACTCCCAGGACACCACTCCAGTACGGGGCACCACGGCAGTAGTACGGGATACTACTGGTTTTGTACCAGTTGACACATATTTATTTTTACCAGCATCCTCGGTCTTGCTCCTCCTTATTTCAGTTTTGGTCCACGAATCCAACACCAAAGCCTCATTCACCCCCCTCACCCATTTCTTCCCATCTACTCATGCCAACTCTTCCCCTTTCCTGGACACAGCCAGCTCTGCAGGAGATCAAAGGCTTTCCTTGTTCACCGCTCAGGAGGATCAGGGTCTCAGCAACTCCACTTTACTATGACTGAGACCAGCTGAGCTTTCACCCCTTCCCCCAAGGTGATATTCAAAAAGTCTGCTTTGTGGGTGGCAATAAGCAAGTGAAGAGTTTGTCGGTGGCCTCAGGCAGGCTTCCTCTTGTTATTTGGACAAATCTGGAATCATCACAGGGACTCTGCTTCAAGCAAAAATGTGCCATGAAGAAAAAGCAACTGTGGGTGACTAGACAATCCACACCAGGGTTTGAAAATGATTAAAACCAGCAAGTAGAACTTTGCTTGGGCAGAATCCCAAACTAGGGCACTGGAGGGTGAGAGCGACAGATGCAAAATCTGAGGATTGGTGCCAGCAACGATTATGCAAAGCACTGGCCTTTCCTGCTTTGATGATAATGCACTCATTTCTCCAATTTCCAGAACACTAAATACAAGTGCAGTTTAATGCCAGCAACTGGATTGAAAGGTAATTGGGGGTTGAAAAGAAAGATGCTGCCCCATTGTAATAATCCTCTTCCAGACTGTTTGTTGTGTAAAAAAGCATTATTCCTGTTTAAAATAATTGCCATTCTAATTTAAAGGGTGTGATCATTAACATTTTAAGTCATGAATGACAATAACCCTATAAAAATAAACACATTTACATTTATTTTCAAAAACTTATTTCGATCGGGGATTCAGGATGACCGAATCCAATTTCAGGTAAATAAGACGTGAGGGCAATCAATTCAAACCATGAACCTGTTGTGTTTCCCTGATATACTTCTATTCCTTCCTTTTTTTTTTTTTGTACTCCTCTTTACCTTTCCATCCTTTCCCCAATATCAGGCACCCCACCGTGCCTTGTACAACTACTTATAGGAGAAAGGGAAGAGACAAAATCCTTCACCATTTCTCTGTTGCCAGCCCTGCAGTGTGAGCAGCCCAAGGAGATACCCTGCAGGTGATGGTGACGGTGGTAATGACAACAGCAACTACCAATATGCATCCACTCTGTTCCAGACAGGTCCAAAATATATTCTCCCTAATTCTCACAAGAACGTACTAAGGAATAAATACTTTTAAAATCATGGTTTGACTGCAAGTAACAGGAAAAAATGGCTAACAGTAGCGTACATAAATCACAGTCTATTTTCCTTGCATAACAAGAAATCTGGATAGAGAGCGTCCAATAGACATGTAGGGGGCTTAGTGATGGCAGGACATGGGGCTGGCGTCTCTGATTCTCCTTGTCTTCATCTCATAGTCATGACATGGCTGCTGCAGTTCCAAGCATCGCATCCTAGTCAGCTGCATTCAAAGCAGGAAGCAAGAAGTAGCACAGCAGAGGTTCTCCTCCTCTACCTCCCTCCTACCCAGGAGGAAAATCTTCTCCCAGCTGACTTCCCGCTATATCTCAGGGACCAGAAGGCACTCTCATGCCCGCCCCCAAGGCCAGGGCAAAGGCCTATCTTTGCTGAGTTTTGGTGAGTTCCGCTGGCTTGGTTAACAAGGAAGGAAAGAGTAATGGCTTTGGGGCAAACAAGAAACAGTCTGACATGGTAATATCATCTCTAACATACAGATGAGGAGACTGGACCTGAGTGAGGCCATGTAACCTGCCAAAGGTCAAAGCTAGTAAGTGGCAAAGCAGGGATTCAAAACTGGAGTCAGGCTGTCTTTTATTCCACTGCTGGCCTCTCTCTGACCACAGCCATCTGTCCTGCTGGAATCCAATCACCTCCGGCTACAATCCCACGCCACCCCCTCTTGATTTCATGCTCTATACTTATTCTTAAGATAACCATACTAAGTGTATGCACTCAACTGAGGAAACACTCAAATTTCACCCACGATTGGTCAGGTCAGCCCCTTCCCACCCATTTCTAAGACCTAAGTCCAAATCGGTCAGGTCAGGAGCACCCGAGGCACAGATGTTTCTGCTCCACAGAAAACAGCACTCCTTCCTTCCCCTGTAGCAGGGGCTGGACACGAGCTGTCCCCAGCGTGAGCAGGGAGCAGCCGTTCTGTTAAGGGAGCCACAGGGACTCTCGGCAACTGACATGTGGGCAAGCGGAGCCAGACAAAGATGTCATCCTCAAAAACAGGAAGGGGCAAAAGCCTTTTGTAGAACTGAGAATGTCAGGCACTTGCCTCAGTCCCAGGTAAGACTGGCAGGGCAGTGCAGCCGACAATGCAGGTGAGATCCCGCAGACAACTAGGCCCGTGCCTCTCCCACCCCTCAGAGCTCCTTTGTCCTTAACCCCACAATGGAGGTGACACCAGAATCTATCTCACAGCACTTTCTGGAGAAGTAAAAGACATAATATATGCACATTAAGGGATTAACGAAATGTTTGTTCAGTGAACGTCAGCGCATTAGCAGGAGGGTAGCAGTAACCTCGGCAGGACAGAAACAAGACCAAATGCTTGCCCTGTAACAACCAGGGTGTTAAAATACTATCAACCTGCCCGGTCATCCTCTCTGCTCAAAGCCTGAAAGTCTGGCTACCTTTTCCCTAAATGCACTCAACAATGAACACTAACCCAAAAACCACAGACAAAAAGTATAAAATTTGACATCACGCAAAATCTTCTTTTATTTTATTCTGTATATGCTTTTTCTTGTGTATTTGTTATACTGTTTGTGACATATTCCAAGGAACCAAAAGAATGTACATAACATGTATGCGCATTTTAAGTAAAAGAACAATAGCGAAACACTCATGTACCATCACAGAGTTTCAGAAATGGAGTAAAATCAGTGTCTTTGAAGATCTCTGTTCCCTCCTATAATTCCTGGCCCTCCCGCAACCCCCAACCACAGCAGGCAAAAACCAATCTTAATTTTGAGATCAAAATTCCTTTGCTTTACTTTATAGTTTTATCACATATGTATGTATCCCTAAACAACGTCACTTAATTTCGCTTTGTTAAGCTTTACGTAAAGGAAATTAAATAGTAGGTATTCTGCAACTTGCTTTTTCATTCAATATTTATTTTTTGAGTTTCGTCCATGTTTACATACCTAATTATCCTTCATCCACTGTCACTGCTACAAAGTAGTAATGCATTGTAGGACCATACCACAACATACCAAGCCATTCTCCTGGTCAGAATATTGGCCTCATTCCTAGTCCAGAGCTCCTAACCTCAGGCAGATCCTAAACAGTTAGGGTAACCATGAAACTTATTGTCCAAACTAAGACACATGTGGGAGTGAAAGGGAATGCTGTTAATAATTACACCAGGACCACAGGCATAAACCAGACCTCAGATCACCCTATAAATAACTGATTATTATCTCAGGATTTCTTAATCATGACCCTAACACGAAGACTGAGGCATTTAAATCCCATCCTGCTTAACTGATGGTCAGTTCACATTTCAGATGCTGTTATCTTCTGCATGGGGAAGATAATCCTGGGGGGAAAAAAAGCCCAAACAATCAATCACTCCTACCCTGGGAAAAAGAAAAGCAAATTCTTCAAGAGGTAAGATGGAGAAAATGCAGAGCTTCCCAGCCTCTGTGGTCTCAGACATTCACAGTTAATCATCACTGCGGAAAGTTTCAGCTGCAGAGACGATGATAGCAAAGATAAAATTTTAAAGGCCTTAAATCCAAGTCCTGTTTCTGAGCCAGGACCATCTACTGCCTCACTTAATCTTTATGACAACCTCTGTGGCAGGTGTGGCATATGAAGCTCAGCCAGGTAGAGTAACTTGTCCAAGGTCACCATGCAAGTAAGTGGCAGAACCTCAAACACTGTCTAAGTGGGTGACCATATAATTTATTATACGAATCAGACACTTGTGGGAATAAAAAGGGTGCTATTAACAACTGCACCAGGAAGGTACATGTAAACTGGGACTGCCCTGGGCACACCAGGAAATGTGGTCACTCTAATTCTAATTTTCCTGCATATCCTTGTAATCTTCCAAGTTCAGAAATAAGTGGTTTACAGGATCGACCAGATTTTGGACCCAAATCTCTGGCGTTCACTCTGCTTCTGGGTGCAGGTGCAGCTCCCTTGCATGATATACGCTCCCTCCCCCTCCTCTTCAGGACACCTGAGAGACCTGAGGGACATCCAGTGGCACTCTTCCATCTGGTACAGCAGGTTGGAGCAGCTCATCATTTGCTCCTTGAACTTCATAATTAAATTAGAGCAATATTCCTCCTCCCGAAACACCTTCTGTCTGGAGGTGCCAGCAGCAGAGTTAATGTCCCGTTCATTGGAGCAATTCTCGCTCCAAGAGGCCATGACCACATTCTCTGACAGACGACATGCAGCCTTTCCCTGCAGGTCTCCTTGAGACCCTCAGTCTCACTTCTTTCTTCACATATACATAATAGGTTTTTAAAAGAAATGTTTTAGACCTGGAAAAATAGAGAACTATGTAAGTCTCCCTTGGACCTGAAGCACTTGTGTGCCTTCTGCTGTATAAAAGTGTTCACAATAAATGGTGATTTATAGTAGTTTCTAGTAGATTTAATAAAAAGTAAATAAATAAATCTACTAGATTTATTTATTAACAACATATAGTTGATTTACATTGTTTCTGATTTGGGGCTACTATAAATGGTGATTTATATAGCCCCAAATCAGAAACAACATACATGTCCACTAGCAGTAAAATGATAAATGATAGTGTAATCATACGGTAAGAATGCTCTCCAGTAATCAAAATGCACAAATTACTACTACACACAATACATTAATCTTACAAATCAAAATGTTGAGGGAATGACTTCATAAAAATGGTGGCATGAGGTGAGCCTCTTGAAATCTCCCCTGGAACTTACAACAAATTGAACAACAATAACTCCACAAAGGACTCCCTGCACAGCAGACAGGCAAGACGAAGAGGCCCACTACTGAATTCCCCTAAAGGTGGGCAAACTGCGCGACCGGGGAAGAGGGAAGGGAGAAGTGCCGGGACGGAGCAATGCAGGCACAGGACACAGACCTAGCTCAGTGCTCCAAGCTCGCTGCATCCCGGAACTACCGCACCTGCGGGAGAGGGAAGGACTCGGACTGCTAGGGCTCCGCTTATGGCCCACAGGGCTGAGGGGGCAGCATATAACACAGCTGAACCCAACGTTCACGGCAGACCTCGGAGCAAAGACTGAGGGAAGAGGGCTGAAAACGGTGGTCTAAGCCCTTGTTGCCGCAGAGAACGGAAGCCTTAGGCACTGAAACTAGCCAACCCCTCCCTACCTTCCCAGAGCTAACCCCGCCTCCACCTGTCTAGTGTTGGAAGTGGAACAGTAGCAGTGTCAGATCAAAAGAACAGAATATTTGCTGTTCTGAGAACTGTGGACCGCAGACACAGATTCACAATCCAACTAGTTCCGGCAAAGGGGAGGGAACTGTGGAAACAGGACCAGCTGTGGTGGTGGTCGCCGCCACTGCTCTGGGCCACCTCTCACAACCCACCCTGCCCCTGTCCCCACCCATCTGGGTGGATTCCTGCGGGAGTAAATAGAGCTGCTGAAATACACAGACTCTGAATCTGGTGCAGAAAAAGATTTGGAACTTCAGAAGCTCTCCGCATTCCCCCACAGAGGCAGCACCCTATGACCCAGGCAAACTGTTCACAGAGGAGAAGCTTGCCTTCCAGGGAATCCCACCGTTGTGTGAGAAGCCAGAATAGTGCAGAGAAAATATAACACTATAGTGTGGGAGAGAATAAAAGGCTGCAGTCAGAGAGAAAATAAAACATTCTACCAACATCTACTGGAAAACAAAAGAAAGACCACTTCCTATCAACCTGTTGCAGAACCCAATCCTGTGGGTCCTAGGAAGAGAAATAATAAATCATTAATTGCCATGAATAACCAAGGTAACAAGACAGCTCAGGAAGAAAATGAACACTCTCCAGGAAATGACCTTAAAGACATGGAAATATATGACTTAAATGACAGAAAATTCAAGATTGCAGTTCTTACAAAACTCAATGACATGCAAGAAAACACAGACAGGCAGTTTAATGAACTCAGAAACACAATCAAAGAACAAAATTAATATTTTACAAAAGAGATTGAAATTTTAAAAAAGAACTAAATAGAATTTCTGGAGATTAAGAACTCAAAAGAAATGAAGAATGAAATACCCAGCTTAGGCAGTGGAGTTGACCAGATGGAGGAAAGAATTAGTGACATCAAAGATAGAAATCTGGAAATGACACGGATGAAAAAAGAAAGAGACTTGAAACTTAAAAGAAATGAAAGAACTCTACAAGAACTTTCTGACTCCATCAGAAAAAGCAATATAAGAATAATGGGCAAACCAGACTGAGAAGAAAAAGAGAAGGGAACAGAGAGTATAATCAAAGAAATATTCGACGAGAATTTCCCAAATTTGTGGAAAGAACTGGATCCTCAAATCCAAGAAGCAAATAGAACATCTAAATACCTCAACCCCAACAGGCCTTCTCTAAGGCACATTGTACTGAAGCTGTCCAAAATTAATGACAAAGAAACAATCCTCAAGGCAGCCAGGGGAAAGAAGACAGTAATCTACAAAGGAATAAAGACCTTTCCAGGCATACAGAAGCTGAGAGAATTTTCTAACACATGACCTGTACTACAAGAAATACTGAAGGAGGCTATTTGACCAGCATAAATAGGGATAATTTGTGACCAAAAAGAAGGTAAAAGTGGGGAGAGTAAAGACCTGAACCGGAATACGGGTATGGAGAAGTAAGCATGCTGAAGAAAATGGAATACTCTAAATATGGAACTTTCTATTACATACACTTAATGGTAACCACTCAAAACAAATACAGAACTGAAATATATAATGTAATAAAAGAAGAAACAGAGGGAAAAATCATAGAATACCACCACACAGAAATAACAGACAACAACAAAAAGGCAAAGAAACAATGCAGACACAGTCTTACCAGAAAACCAAAGATAGAATGATAGGAAATCCTCACACATCAATAATCACCCTAAATGTAAATGGACCGAACTCACCAATAAAAAGGCACAGAGTAGCAGATTGGATCAAAAAATCAAACCCAACTGTATGCTGTCTCCAAGAGACACATCTTAGCTACAAGGACAAACAAAGACCCAAAGAAAAAGAATGGAAATTGACACTCCAAGCAAATGGTATCCAGAAAAAATCAGGTGTAGCCATACTGATATCAGATGAAACAGACTTCAGGATAAAAAAGGTAACAAAAGACAAAGATGGACATTTCATAATGATAAAGGGGATTATATAACAAGAAGACATAACAGTCATCAATATTTATGCCCCAATCAGGGAGCACTGAAATATCGAAGCAACTACTAACAGAACTAAAGGAGAAATTGACCAAAACACAGTTATTGTAGGGGACCTAAATACATCATTGACAGCTATGGATAGATCATCCAAACAGAAAATAAATAAAGAAATAGCAGACCTAAATGACACATGAGATAAAATGGACATAATTGACATCCGTAGAGCACTTCATCCTAGAACATCAGACTATACATTTTTTTCTAGTGTACATGTAACATTCTCAAGGATACACCATATATTGGGACATAAAACTAGCCTCAGCATATTTGAGAAGATTGAAATCTTCTTAAAAAAGATTTCTCTAATCACAAGGCTTTGAAACTGGATTTGAATTGCAAAAAGAAAGCAGGAAAAACCACAAATACATGGAGATTAAACAACATACTTTTAAAGAACAACCGAGTCAAAGAAGAAATGAGGAGAGATCAAAAGATAGATAGAAACAAATAAGAATGAAATACATCCTACCAAAATTTTTCGAATGCAGCGAAAGCAGTTTTAAGAAGGAAATTTATATCAATGCAGGCCTATCTCAAGACACAAGAAAAATCCCAGATAAATAACCTTACACCATAAAGAACTAGAAAAAGAAGAATAAATGAAACCCAAGGTCAGCAGAAGAAAGGAAACAATAAAAAACACAGCAGAACTAAATGAAATAGAGAACAAAAAGACAATAGAAAAAATTAAACTGACAAAGAGCTGGTTCTTTGAAAAGATTAATAAAATTGACAAACCCTTGGCTAGACTCCCTAAGATAAAAAGTAAAAAGACACAATTAAACAAAATCAGAAATGAAAGAGGGGAAGTTATCACAGATGCCA
The DNA here is from genome assembly GCF_964194185.1 of Rhinolophus hipposideros. Classification (NCBI taxonomy): domain Eukaryota; kingdom Metazoa; phylum Chordata; class Mammalia; order Chiroptera; family Rhinolophidae; genus Rhinolophus; species Rhinolophus hipposideros. The sequence continues at coordinate 86,419,055 of NC_138055.1, forward strand.
AAGTAATACAAAGCATCATCCAAGAATACTATGAAGGACTATATGCCACCAAATTCAATAACCTAGAAGAAATGGACAAGTTCTTAGAAACATATAGCCTTCCTAGGCTGAATCGCAAAGAACAGGAAAATCTAAATAGACCAATCACCAGTAAAGAAATTCAATCAGTCATCTGAAACCTTCCCAAAAGCAAAAGTCCAGGACCAGATGGCTTCACTAGTGAATTCTACCAAACCTTCAAAGAGGATCTAATACCAATCCTACTCAAACTCCTTCAAAAGACTGAAGAAGACACAGTACTCCCTAACTCATTTTATGAGGCCAACATTACCCTGATACCAAAACCTGGTAAGGATAACACACAAAAAAGAAAACTACAGACCGGTATCTCTGATGAATCCAGATGCAAAAATCCTAAACAAAATTCTAGCAAATCGAATACAACAATGCATTAAAAACATTATTCATCACGTCTAAGGGGGGTTCATCCCAGGGGCACAGGATGGTTCAACATACGCAAATCCATCAATATGATACACCACATAAACAAAATAAAGGACAGAAATCATGATTATATCAATTGATGCAGAAAAAGCGTTTGGCAAGATACAACATCCTTTTATGATTAAAACACTTAATAAAATAAAATAGGTATAGAAGGAAAATACCTTAACATAATAAAGGCCATATATGACAAACCCTCAATTAGTATCATAATTAATGATAAAAAACTGAAGCCCGTTGCTCTACATTCAAGAACACGACAGGGCTGTCCCCTATCACCTCTGCTTTTCAACATAGTGTTGGAAGTCCTTGCCAGAGCAATCAGGCAAGAGAAAGAAATAAAAGGCATCCAAATTGGGAATGAAGAAGTTAAATTGTCACTCTTTGCAGAGGACATGATGCTATATATAGAAAACCCTAAAGACTCCACCAAAAAGCTGTTAGAAACAATCAACGAATACAGTAAAGTTGCTGGCTACAAAATCAACATACAAAAGTCCATTGCATTCCTATATACTAACAATGAAATCTCAGAAAAAGAAACAAAAAACTAATTCCTTTTGCAATTGCAACAAAAATAATAAAATACCTAGGAATAAACTTAACCAAGAATGTGAAAGACCTATATGCTGAAAACTATAAAATGTTTTTAAAAGAAATTGAAGAAGACACAAAGAAATGGAAAGACATTCCGTGTTCACGGATTGGAAGAATCAACATAGTTAAAATGGCCGTATTACCTGAAGCAATAAACAGATTTAATGCAATCCCCATCAAAATCCCAATGGCATTTTTTAAAGAAATGGAACCAAAAAAATGATCAGATTTGTTTGCAACCACAAAAGACCCCGAATAGCCAAAGCAATCTTAAGAAAAAAGAACAATACTGGAGGTATCGTACTCCCTGACTTTACCTTGTACTACAGGGCAACAATAATCAAAACAGCATGGTATTGGCAGAAAAACAGACACACAGACCAATGGAATAGAATTGAGAACCCAGAAATAAACCCACATAAATATGGACACTTAATTTTTGACAAAGAAGCAAAAAACATACAATGGAGAAAAGCAGCCTCTTCAATAAATGGTGCTGGCAGAATTGGAAAGCCACGTGCAAAAGAACGAAACTGGGCTGCTACCTGTCACCATGCACCAAAATTAATTCAAAATGGATCAAAGATTAAGCATAAGACCTGACACAATACACTGCATAGAAGAAAACATAGGTGCTAAACTTATGGACCATGGGCTCAGAGCATTTTATGAATTTGACTCCAAATGCAAGGGAAATAAAAGCTAAAATAAATGAATGGGACTATATGAAACTGAATAGCTTCTGCACAGCAAAAGAAACCATCGACAAAATAAAGAGGCAACCAACTGAATGGGAGAAGATTTTTGCAAACAGCACCTCCGATAAGGGGTTAATATCCAAAATATACAAGGAACTCATATACAAGGAACGGTCATATCCTCTCAACAACAAAACAACAAACAACCCAATTGAAAAATGGGCAGAGGACCTGAAGACACATTTCTCCAAAGAGGACATACAAATGGCAAACAGACACACGAGAAAAAATGCTCAACATCACTAATCATCAGAGAAATGCAAACAAAAACCACAATGAGATATCACCTCACCCCAGTTAGGATGGCTACCATCAACAAGAGAAATAGTAACAAGTGTTGGAGAGGCTGTGGAGAAAAAGGAACCCTCATACACTGTTGGTGGGAATGCAGGCTGGTGCAGCCGCTATGGAAGGCAGTGTGGAGGTTCCTCAAAAAATTAAGAGTAGAATTACTGTATGACCCAGCAATCCCTCTCCTGGGTATTCACCAAAAAAATCTGAAAACATTTACACATAAAGACACATGTACTCCAATGTTCACTGCAGCTTTGTTTACGGTGGCCAAGACATGGAAACAACCAAAATGTCCTTTGATAGATGAATGGATAAAGTTGTGGTATATATACACAATGGAATACTATTCGGCGTTAAGGAAAGATGATATAGGAGCATTTGTGACAACATGGATGGATCTTGAGAGTATAATGCTAAGCGGAATAAGTCAGACAGAAAAAGCAGAGAACCATATGATTTCACTGATATGTGGTATATAAATCAAAAACAACAAAAGAACAAGACAAACAAATGAGAAACAAAAACTCATAGACATAGACAATAGTTTAGGGGTTACCAGAGAGTAAGGGTGGGGGCTCTAGAAGAGGATAAACGGGGTCTAATATATGATGATGGAAAGAGAACTGACTCTGGGTGGTGAACACACAATGTGAGATATAGATAATGTATTACAGAATTGTACACCTGAAATCTATGTAACTTTACTAACAATTGTCACCCCAATAAACTTTAATAAAAAAAATGTTGAGGCAAAGAGAAAAAGAACATATACACTATGATTACATTTATATAAGGTTCAAAAATGGGCAAAAGTAAACCAAAATGTAAGAAATGAGGATGGTGGTCACCCAGTTTTGCAGAAGAGGTGAAGGATTCTGACTGGGGAGGCTGTGCGGTTTGCTTCTGGGATGTTGCTAATATTCACACCATCTTGATGTGGATGGTGATTACAGATGTGATAACCTGAGGTAATCCATCCAATGATACCACTGAAGATGTGTGTGCACTTCTCTGTACGTATGTGACACTTGAAGAAAACAGGTGTACTTTTTAAAAATCTAGAACTAAAGCTTCTTTTAGTCAAGTACTCTGTTGCTTGTACCAAAATTAGCTTCACTATGGGAACTATCTGTGTGACCTTGGGCAAATCACTTAACTGTCTATTTCTTTATCCGGAATAGTACTTGAATGCAGAGTTGATGTACTTGATAGAAAGCAAGAGAAGTGCTTGATATAAATATATGAAGGATGCTTGGCAAGTATCAGACACATACATAAGCACTCAGAAATGTTAACGGTTTGACGTAGTGGTATTTCATCTATGTTTTCCCTCCTCATATTTAGGACTTATATCTCCATTTATGATATCCTCTGGACCGGGTGAGGGCATACTGGAACGGACAAGTTCATCTGCCTTGTTGGGGTCCCGAGAGAGGAATGGGTAAATTCTTTCTGGAGGACCATCTGGCCATATGTAACAAGAACCCAGAGAATATCTGTACGCCGTGTTCCATTCTGGGAATCTATCCTAAGGAGATGGGACGTTCAAAAAAGACTTACGTGCTGCAATGCAGTTGTGTGCAACTGGATGTTATTTATAAAAGTGAAAAACCGAAAGCTATTATATCAGGAAATAATTACATAAAATAATGGCAATGAGAACTTTTAATGACATAAAAATGTCACATATAAAAGTGGCCAATTTGTACCCACTAAAAAGTAATAACAAATACACACAGAAAAGATCAGAAGAAATTAAGTCAAGATTTAAGCTCATTATCTCTAGATGATAGTATTATGGGAATTTATATTTTTCTTCCTTATACTTTCCCGTATTTTTCAACATTCTTCTGCGAGTATACATTACCTTTTATAATCAGAAATACAAGTGTTAAATAAAGAATTGTACCATCTTCTCCTGAGGCCTTTGTTTCTGTCGTCAAGGTGACAGCCAGCTGCAATCCATCGTATTGGAGGATGAAAGGTGTCTGAAGGAAGGTGAGGCAGGTTGGAGAACGGTTTCAAAAACAAGCGCCATGAGGAATGGATGAAGGAAAGGGGCCGTGCAGCTTGAGGACTATCTAACAGAGAGACAGCTGTCTTAGAACATCTGTGGTGTGGAAGGCAGATTACCCTTGCTCTACTGGTTCCAGAGGTCAGAACCAAGACCAACAAATTCAAGTCACAAGGACAGAAGGGGAGGATGAAGATTCCAGCCCAGGAGGCAAGCAGGCTGTGTGATCATACAATAAACCTCTGATTTCTTCCTACCCAACAGTATGGAGCTCCCCTGGGGGTGTGCTGCAGACTATTCTGTGAGCATACGGGCAACTGCACACCACCCTGTGGCCGTCTTCTCCTAGCCTCCCAGGCCAGCCTGCTCTGTGGACAACCCCATGAGTGAGGATCTCTGAAATTCATAACCAAACACCAGCCTGGGCGTAAGGGCCTGGCTCTCCTTTTAATCCCCCTCGCTTGCCCGGTTGCAAGTTCTTCAAATTTCACACAAGTTGGGCCACTTCTGTCCATTCTTTCCACCTGACCATCTTCGGCGGGGCCATCATCAGCTCTTTTTTCCCTGGATCATGACAGGGGCTTCCTAACTGCTTTCTCTATTGTGCTGTTGCCGCCCCTGCACCCAGTCTGGCTACATAGAAGCTCAAGTAACAGTTTTCTTAAGCTAAAGTAAAAATTCGTTAACATGACTGCAAGATTCAAAGTAGAGATTCCAGGCTTAACAGGGCCCTTCCCCATTGCTCCATGCACTGCGACCAAGCTGTAGACCTTTTAGGTTCCTCATGTGTGCTGAGTTCTTTCCACCCTAGGGCATTTGCATGTGCTGAAACACTCTCCACCCTCCACTGTCTTGACCTTTCTGCCACTCAAATCTCAGACATCCTGCTCTAGTTTTAACTCTATAATCGCATCTCAATGCCCCCAAGATCCTTTATGTGGCTTATATTTTGGTGAGCCACAACTGACCAGTCTGCACCCACTGCCTCATGTCTCAACTCAGCAGAATGCCCGAGTCCCTCAAATGCACCTGCATGCTGCTCCTCCCTCGGTTTTCACGCATGTTGCTTCCTATGCCGGGAAAACATCTTCTCGTGGCTAATTCCTACCAGCTTCAGGGCTCACCCTGAAGTGTTACTTCCTCAGGAAGCATCCCTTACCTCTACCAATACCGGGTTGGGCACCTCCCCCACGTGTGCCTACAGCACTGTAATTATTCCATCATTACATTTCTTATATTAAACTGTACAATTGTGTTTCCTGCTATTTGGTAAACGACATGGAGGCAGGGGCTGCATGCATGTATATTGCTCAGAACTGCTGAGTAGATGACTTCATTTTAAAAATATGACTCCCCCCCATGAATAATTAAGGTAAAAAAATTGGAAAATAACAAACGCCAACAGGAAACAGTCTGATATTTTTAAGTGATATTTTCTTTCTAGAAAAATGAAGCAAATCTAGACTTCAGTCAATTCCCCTGTCCTCAGTGAAGGTTTGTGTGTTGTCACTTCTATTTTCACTAGCTAGTATAGTAATTATTTTCCACCAGCCTTTGAAAGCCCTGGGGCCATCTTCAGTATGCCCACAAAAGGATCGATAGGTACTAAATAGATTAAAAAGATGTATAACATCAAATTCATAAAATGGCAGGACATAAAAGAAAAGTAAATCAGGACAACACTGGAGGACATAAGACTAATAAGCAAAAAATAAATCTTCCATAGTCGGCTTCCCCAAAGGCATAAACAGCTCCTATAAATTTAATAAAATGGCTTCACGTGAAAGACCTTCCGAATCCCGACGTCAGAGCGTTGGTGTGGATTCAGGGCAGAAGTGCAGCCCTCGGGTGCATGCATTGTATCCCGTGCCTGATGGCTTTCTGGAGCCATGACAGCTCCCTCGGGACTGCCAACCTGCAAACTCCTTCACCTTCAGAGAGACTCACTTCTATCTCATGCCATATTGGACAGCTTTGTGACAAATCTTTTCCTTTAGGCTTATCCCAAGTCAGCCTATTTCAACACACTGGTCCTGACTCTCTCCTCTGGGCCAAGACATTCCGGTTTGTCCCCCTTTACGTCAGCCCTACAAGTGACTAGAAACACTGTGGGATCTGGTCTTAGAAAACCTGGGTTTCCATGTGATCTTGGGCAAGTGGCTGAAGTGCTCTGAGCCTCATTCTTTACCCACAAAGTGAAGATTCCATCCTTCTATCTGTTGTTTGGAGGAAAGAGCATAGATTTTGAATCAGCTTTCAAAATACAGATTTCAAATCACTTAATCATGCTGGGCAGCTACTTCACCTCTGTGAGCCTCTTTTCTCATGTTGAAAATATCTTTTTTACAAAATCTGAATACCCTTTTGTAATTTTAAAATTTGCATTGTATGTATGGATACATTTTATGTAATTCATCACACACACACACACACACACACACACACACACACACACGAGATGTGTAAGACTAAGCTCTATAGCTCATAGATTTTTGAGGGCAGGGACCCAGCTTTTGAAATTGTTCAACTAGCACAATTCTGATGCTCAGTTAGATTCAGGAACCACCACGCAAACCACTCACATGGCACCCAATGCCTCATATTAAAGTGATGTGGGACTACCACTTTATATCCCCAACTAGATAAGCATATGAGGGGAGGATATGTTATACTTTTTTGGGTTTTCTTACAGTTTTCAGAAAAGGTACCCAATAAATATTTTTTGACGAGAAGTATAATTCCATTTTCCTAGGACATTTCATTCCAACATGGAAGGGTTTTTAAGAATAGATTTAACATTTAGCATTATGGGGCAATTAAAAATTACCACGCTCAGTACATGAAACCCAAATGTCAAAAAGTATCAATAACAATTTTTCTTTGTTCAAGGCCACAGGTCTTGCTAGACTGCGAAGGGCAAGTGGTGAAGTCCAAACCTAAAACCCTACGACTTAGGGAGGAGTCAGACTTCATTCCCAGTCTACGTGAATGAGTAAAAGTAGCATCTGGAGGAAAGCGAAGTAACGGATTCCAAGGAAGCTCCACTTTATTAAGGATAGCATACACATCCCTTTACTCTTACAGAAAAGTACTGTTCCCCTGCCCCCAGTGACAGATGTGCCTCTTGCAGAGTCCCCAGCTTTCTCTTCTACCGGTACTTCCCTCGCTTAACATGTTTGTAGAGAGCTGATGCATTTGTGAAGGTCGTAGAGGTCATCAATGGACATCCGATTTCCAACCATGTCCTTCTTGAGGATACAACGCTGAAATTCATTCTCCTTCCAGCCTTGAAGCCATCTGGGGCCCTTTATTAGACTTTGGGGTGCTTTTCAAAATTCCCCAGGATCTCAATGTTATCATACACCCCAAACATGGCCCTCTCCTCGTACAACAATCAACCACTTTGGGGCGTGGGAGGTGAGCCTTCCGTGTAACAATCCAGGAACGCCTCCGCATTGTCTAAGGTGTCTCAAAACTGAATCTCAAGAAAATTCACTCTCATTTCCTAGGCCGTCCCTCAACTGTGAGGGAGATGAAGACACAGACCTTGGAACCCACAGTTCCTTTCTCTGCACCTCACAGCAATTTTGTGCTGGTGCTGTTTTTATTACCCCTATTGTACATGGAAGGAAATCGGAGGTCAGAGAGCGAAGTGATCGGCTGGACGTCACATAGCAGAGGACATGGCAAAACCTGGATTAGAGCCTAAACCTTCTAAGTCCTGCCCTGGACTTGCCTCCTGTCCTGGGGCTGACTGAGTGGGTCACTACCCCAAGGACATGACCACCGCCCACCTGAAAGGCGGCATCTCCAGCAGGCACTGCCAGGGCCTCCTCTCCACCAACCAGAATGGAAGGGGGTGGGGGGGACTCAGCTTGAAAGTATCTTAGTTCACTGGGCGCTCTAAGGATGGGACAAGATACTGAATGTCATGGAGGCGGTCATGTGTGAGGCTAGTAGCTCACTGCAGCACAGGAGATACTATCACCCCCTTTTCCATTTGTAGTGCTGTAAGCTATGGCAATAATTACTAAGCACTCAAGTGTCAGGCACAGTACAAGCACCTTTCAGGTATTAAGGCACTTAATTCTCACACCCAGGTAGATACTAGTGTTATCTCCACTCTACAAGTAAGGAAACTGAGCAAAGATATCAACGACCTTGCCGAGGTCACACAGCTAGAGAGGCGAGCCCCGGCACCAGAGCCCTTGCTCTTTATGGCCAGAACACACCACACTGCTCGCTGTCTGGGGGTAGTGTTGCCCCCACAAGCCACCTGAGAGCTTCGGCCTACACTGTATACATTTCGTTGTCTGCCATGGCAGCTAGCAGAGAATGTCACCGACCATGAGCCCTCTCAGCACCTGTGATAACTAACTGGCAGCCAGTTCACAACTGAATTAATTTCCGAAACACCTATATTGTCAGATGACTTTAGGGCAGACCCTTTGGCTACTGAACCAAGATGTGCTTGAAATAAAACACCGGGGGGCTCTGCCACGGGGAATGGAAGGTCCCTCCACCAAAGGCAGCTCGTGGTTTTCAGAGTCACATCCCTGAAGGCCTGAAAAACTCTGAGAGCAATTCTGACCAATGTGTACATGCTTCTGGAGTCTGACCTGTCTGAGTTCAAGGCCTGTGCCATTCATTCAAATGAAAACACCTACCAGAAAGAACGAAATGTGCCAGAAGCTTGCTGGTCTATAGAGAGCTACCTTTTCCCCCTTGGCACTAATGGACAACGTAACTATTCATGCCGTCATCATCAGGGACACCTACTGAGTCTGTCACTGTGAAAATCAGGTGCTAGAGATGCACAATAATAAGATACCAACCTCCTGAGGACAGACATCTTTAATTTGGAATATGTGATCATTCTTAGTTCTGAATTTTATTTTTCATTATCTATAAAGAAAAACAATATGCATAATAAATGAATAAACAAGATTAATTCATCCATTCTTCTAATATTTACTGTGAATCTATTAAATGGTGGCCCTAGGGTAGCACAGACATAATTTTGTATAATTCTGATTCAAACAGAACTTTATAGTGCAGGAAGTAATGTCTCCATTTTCAAATAAGCTAGAAGTCTAGAAAATTAAATTATGGTTTACCCATACCATGGAATGCTATGTAACTGTAATAAAATCAGTAGGTGAGAACAGTTGGTGCTAACATATTAACAAAGACTACTTCTGAAAGAAAAAAGCAAGAGGTGGTACAGTCTTTAAAATATCCCATTTCTATTAAAAATAACAAGAAGATAATGATGAAGATACACACACAAGTGGATATGTAGTGAAATTCTCGGGAAAGACAGTCAAGAAAATCTGAAGGTCTGAGATGGAAAAGAAAGTAATCAATCTTTCATTGTACTTTCACAACATGGAATTCTTCATCATTTTCATAATATTAAAGCTTACTGAAAGAAGTTAGCATTAATTATTATTTATTGGCCCATGCCGAGCACAGCATCTGGCACATAAATAGAATTCCAGTATTTATTGCAAAATGTAAATAAATAATGCTATCAATTACCATTTAAACACATTTGTTTTTCTATTCACTACATCAGGTCCCACTCTAATCAAAGAGGCAAAAACACTTTGGAGTGAGTCCAAGTCCCTGTATATGTTTAAAGAAATAGAATTGTGACAATTTTGAGAAATGTTCTGTAACTCACACTTTTCCTTTATGCTCCCTGCCCTTTTCTTTCCCAAGCTCTCCACTACACACACACACACACACACACACACACACACACACACACACACACAATCAGGAAAACAGTTCACTGATAAGAAAGATATGAAAAGGAAGGTAGGAAGAAAGGGAAGGAGGGAACGAGGGAAATAAGAAATGCTTTGCTGCTTTAGTTACTAAAGGACTGACCAATGTTTACATGCTTTTTTTTTAACCAATTGCTAATTTGAGGAAGGCAAATTTATCAACACACATTACCCTACCAATTAATTTCCAACATATATTTTAAAAAGAGTTGGTACAGATTCATTTGAAAAAGCCTGCATTATTGCCAACAATAACCGCAAAGTTGTTCTGAACTCTGATAGTAACCCTTAAGCATCTCGAAGGCCCGTCAACACTAAAGCCCAGGTTCAGAAGCTCTCAGGTACACCTGACATGGCTACCTGCTGTCTCCCTGTGTGAGTGACGGTGAGCAGGGAACTGGACAGTGACAGTTCTGTTTTCTCAGTGCTGATAAAAGGGGAACAGATTATGTATCTACCTTGAGTGTACAGTACATTGCTTTCAGTTTTTTTGTTGGGAGTATTTTCCCCCAGTAGCAGCAACTGGGGGTGGCGGGGGGGAGACATCTGGTAACTCCTTCAGGGAAAAGCCTTAACAGATTTGTGGGTGTAACTCTACTCAATCTGTTTTGTAAATAAACCCCAGGCAACGGCATCATTTAAAAATCTTTTTAAAGATGGTTTTAACAAGAGCAACACTCTGGAAACTAAAGTCCTAACATTTTAATGATCATAAGAACCACATGTATGGAACACCCTTTATGTACTGGGACTATTCAAAGCGCTTTACAGGCAAGCAACAGTTTATCAAAAATCTCTGGGGTGTCATTATTATCCCCATTTTGCAGATGAGAAAACTGAGGCTCGCTGAGATGGATGTGTCTGCCCGAGTCATACAGCTAGTGAGTGGAATAATCAGGATGTAAACCCAGTTCTGAGGAACTCCAGAGCTTTCTGGAGCATAGAGTTCTATGTATGCTCAACATGCTTACAGAGAGAGAACAGTAAGAACTGGAGGGAGAAGAAGTGACCTTCTCTGACTCTGGCACCTTTAAGCAGAGCAGGCCAGATGTGGTAGGAAAACAGCAGGCCTGGGACTTGGGCTTGTCCTGGTTTTACCATGAGCAAACCTGTTTGTATCACTTAACCTGCCCAAGCCTTGTTCTCCGTGGTCATAAGATGAGATGGCTGGGTGAGAACATACCTCAACTCTTAAACCGTACATCTATGAGGACAGGAGTATAAACAATTTTGCGGGGATGGTAAAGTAGAAGAAAGTTGAATCTAAGCCACAGAGTGTACACTTGAGCGCATCATGTCTACTTCGCAGAGAAAATCCTCGACAGATGGCATTAATCAGCGGTCAGCTTCCAAAGTAATGGAGACTTGACCTCCAATGGCCATTGCTAAATCCAGTGGTCAATTTTTGGTCCTCATCACTGACCGGTCAGCAGCATTTGATAGAATTAACACACTCTCCTCTCCCAAACCTTTTCTTCACTTGACTTCCAAGACCCTCCTCTCCACTAGATTTCCCCTTACTGCACTGGCTCCACCTTCATCCTCCTTTCCCCAACTCATGCAACGCCCACGGACCTCTTTTCGCCCACTACTTCTCTTGGTACTCTCACCCAGCTTCATGGATTTACACGAGGATGATATGACGACGACTCCCACACGTGTAGCCCCGTCCTGGAACCGCATTTACATTCAGCTGCCGACTTAACATCTCTGCCAGGAGGGCTAGTGGGCACCTCAGGGCCCAAAGGAGCTCCTCTGCGGCCCCGCTCTCCCTCAGTGAAGGGCCACTGCAGTAAATGTGCACTCCGTTCTTCTAATGCTCAGGCCAGGAGAGCTTTGACTTCCACCTTTCAAGGGTTAAAGCCAAAGTCCTCACAACAGCTTACAAATCCTTCTAGGATCTTATCTCCCCTCACCCCCGATTCTCTCTCTGACCTCATGTCCAATTACTCTTCCCCACCCACCCACCTGCAGCCACTCCAGCCAGCCTTGGCTTACACACTTACCATTCCCTCTACTTGGAACACCCTCCCCTGGGTATCCACAAGGGTCACTCTCCATGGCTTAAATGACAGAATGTATCGCCTTGTAGTTCTGAAGGCTAGAAGTCCAAGATCAAGGTGTCAGCAGGTTGGTCCTTCTAAGAGCTGTGAGAGATAATCTGTCCCATCTTTCTCGCCTAGCTTCTGTAGGTTTGCTGGCAATCTTTGGTATCTCTCCTGTCATATTGGCCTAGAGACCTACCCTACTCCAGTATGACCTCATCTTAACTACGAGTAGTTACACCACACTGACCCTATTCCCTAATAAAGTCAATTCTGAGGTACTGGAGGTTAATTCTTCCACATACGATTTTTTAGGGGACACGATTCAACCCATAGCAGCTGGCTTTTTCTGTCCAGTCAAGTCTCAGTCGAAGCATGACCTCCACAGAGAAGCGTTCCTTGACCACCCAGTCAACCAGCATTCTATCTCGGTGCCCTATTTTATTTTCTTCATACACTTACCACTACCAGAAATGATCGTTGATTTGGTTTTGGTCTGCCTCTCCACTCTAGATGGTAAGCCCCATGAAATGAGGCATTTTGTCCTGTCCACTTTTCTCCAGAGCCTAAACCAGCGCCCGACACATGGTGGTGTTCAATCAGTATCAGTTGCATAAATACATGTATGAAATGAATAGCACTTGTCCATTCATAAACATGATGCCAGAGAATGCCACGGCTATGAATGAAAATAACGCAAGGTAAGAGGATAGTAAAAGACGGGCCATATCGAATAGCGCGATTGGGGAAGGTCTGGAAGGAGCTGACACTGAAGTGGACAAGAGCAGTTTCAGTGACAGTGAGGTTGACAGTGTGACTGGAGGGAGATCCAGGTGTGAACAGGATGGGAGGAAGTGAAGAGAGAAGGAGGAGACATGAAAGTGGGGCCATCTGCACTTACTACCCTTTCCCTAGAACTTCAGTTAACAAAGTACCGTGTTTCCCCGAAAATAAAACCTAACCAGAAAAGAAGCCCTAGCATGGTTTTTCAGGATGACATTCCCTGAACAAGCCCTAATGCATCTTTTGGAGCAAAAATTGATATAAGACCGGTCTTATTTTCGGGGAAACACAGTACTTTGATGTGCCTAGCAAATGAAGTCTTCCCTTATTGGGGAAGTTTTTACCACACCCCTGAGCTCCTCCCTCCTCTGTCCCCTGGGCTTTTTGTTCTTCCTTCTGTGGCTGCATTTCCAGCATTTCTGTGGAACTGTAAGTTTTCCATCTAAATGCCCCTTCGCCCCCTCCAGTGAACTCCCTGAGGGCAATGACCACAAAAAGTACCCAACAGACACAGAAGGAAGGGCACTCCCGCCTGGCACCCTATGGATGCCTCTTCTGCCACAAAGAACAGACTTTTCTCATTCTAAAAGCAAGGCTTTCAGGAGTGATGCTATGTAAAATGGCCCAGCGGGAAGCTCTCAGAGTCATCTCTCCCCAAAGCAACCATTGAGGTAGAAGGGGTGATTGGCATCAACTATCTGGGAACTCTGCAACTTAACAGGACACTTAAAACGACCAGGGCAGTGCCAGACCCAGACGGGCTGCTGATCTCTCCTCAGTGAGTCCTGCGGGTGAACCAGCTACCATGCCCCACTCCTCAGCCGTCCCAGCTGTGGGGAGAGCCGCTCACACTGCTAGAATGGTGGCAGGGTGGGCAGCAGGATGGAAACTCCCATAATGGTCCCTAAAAAGCCAGAATGTTAGCCATACGAGATTTATTCCTGCATCTACTCATTTGAAATACTGGGTACCTTGTATATGCCAGGCACTGGAGATGCAGGAATAACGAAAACACACAAAAATCCCAGTTTACATTCTGATAGGTAGGTAGGGATGGTGATCCACCGTGCAGGGTGAGGGCAGAGGCAGGAATGGGTCATTCCAGACCCTTCTGATTTGGTACCAGGCTCCTATATGCCATTTTATTCGTGTCAAGCCTCCTGACCCAGAATGCAAGTTAATCCTTAGGTCCCTGGTCACCTCTCACCATCACCAGCCGGTCACCCAGGCTTGGGAGCCAAAAATGACCAAGTCCCTTGCTCCTGTCCAGAGACAAAAAATCACATAATTACAATAATAAAGCCGATACATATATTTTTCATTTAAATAGAACTATGTACCCAGACAATTTTGTTTTTTAAACAAAGATTTTTATCTTCCCAGGACAATTTAATTAGATTCCTGCCTGAGGTAGAAGCCAAACCACTGTCGTCCAAAACCAGGCTTCCCGATTTGAGTCTTGGTTTGGAGTCATTTAACCGCTGAGCCTCTGTTTGTCTATTAAGTGGGGATAGTAACACTCACCTCTTAGGGCTGTGGTGAGGCTTAAATGACTTAAAAATAATCACGGGGATGTAAAGTACAGCATAGAGAATATAGTCAGTAATGCCGCAATAACTGTATGGTGCTAGGTGGGCACTAGACTAATAGCGGGATCACTGCATGACTCTATGAATGTCAATTGTACACTTGCAACTAATGTAATATTGAATGTCAACTGTAACTGAAAACAAAAGTTTTGAAGCACTCAATACACATCATCGAGAAATAAAAAGCTCCCAACATTCCTTTCAGTCAATCATGTGATTTAAAGAGTGTCCTTATCTTTGTAATCATACAATTATTAAATAAATCACAGCACACCAAGCGGCAGGGCAGATCTGGGGGGCGGGAAGGTGCGTTCCAGGTGACAGTGTGGGCCTGGGTTCGCTGCTACATTCAGCTTTTCCAGGAGCTCAGAGTCCTGCCTACCATCTTAATCTGGAGCTCTGTGCAAAATTCCCCATGGAGACTCTGCTTCCTGCTCCCCACCCTCTCCACCATTTTCCTTTAAAGTGGATTCAAATGGAAGCCTGGGCTTCATGGCCCTTGCTACCCTGGGGGACCAGGTCCTGGCCCAGTGCTCACATGAACCAAGAATAACCCAAAAGTCTGTGTCAAAGAAGGCCCACCACGACCAAGCAGACTGCAAGCCTCTCTCATCTTTCCTCACAAGAGAACTCTCCATGGGGCCTCACTTTCCTCCCTTCATTTGCATCACGAAAAGTACACCCCACCCTGCCCGAGAGGGCGTTAAGCAGATCATCAGAGGCACCTTTGGTATTCCTTTCAAAGCGCGACATTCTAGCTCCTTGATTACCCACATAGATGCCTGCTTCCCAGAGCAGCATTATGCTACAGCCCGCAGATGACTACTCCCGGTGAAATCCAGCCAGGCCTGTGGAAACTCCAAAGTCATCCCATGGACCCAGTATGCGAAGAGAAATGAGGCAGACAGAGGAAGACAAATACTGCATGTTCTCACTTACATGTGGAATCTAAAAAACAAACTCATGAGTAGAGATAGAATGGTGGTTGCCAGAGGTTGTGGGGAGTGGGAAATGGGTAGATGTGGGTCAAAGGGTGCAAACTTTCAGCTATGAGTAAGTTCTGGAAATCTAAGGTACAGCGTGGTGACTATAATTAACAATACTGTGTTAAATCCTTGAGAGTTGTTAAGGGAGTAAATCATAATTGTCACCACACACACACAAAAGATAATTAGGTGAGGGGATGGAAATGTCAACTAACTTTACTGTGGTCATCATTTCGTAATATATACATGTATCAAATCAGCACTGTGTGCACCTTAAACTTACATATGTTATACATCAATATTATCTCAACAAAGCTGGGAAAAAAGTCCTCCAAGACCTGTGGCTTCTCTCCAGCTTCCTGTCCCACGCAGCCTACCAACTTTTCCTCTTTGACTGTTTAAAATAAAATGCTTTCCCTGATATGGCTTAAACGGTAACTGCTCAGATGATTACACTTCTTCTCCTTGATGACATCTCTATGAGGACAGGATGTGTGGGTCCGTCATCTTTGCAGTCCTACCAGTAGCATCAAACACAGAAACCGGCCTAAGAAAAAGCTGTTGAAATAAGTACAAAAAATACATACACGATTCCATTTTTAAAGCATGTGCTGACATCTAAAAATTCCAATTAGGAGCTACGAAATGTACGATAGATACCTTCAGAACAACATATTAATTGCAAGATCAATTACGTACTGCATGGTACCTATGATTTTATAAAAAGGAGCACCATCTCAAAGAAAATGTACCGAAAAATAGGCTTTGTTATTCATTGATATGAACACAGACCCAATAATTCATTCTAACCTTCACTATTATAGTATGCCTATCGTATTTTCCTGTTTATAAAGTGAGATGAATACCAGCTAGCTCACTGCATTTTTGTGAGGAGTAAATCAGTTAGCACAGGGACAGTACTTAGAATATTGCCTGGCAGAGTGACCACTTAGGAAATGTTAGCTATTATTATTGTTATTAGCAGGCACTGTCCTGGCTAACACTATTACACCAAGTGAAATAGAAGTTCATTTAGTTAATCTACCCAGAAAAGTATTCACAGAAGCAAGGTGCACAGATAATCTATCGCCTTGACAACAAAGTCTGCCCTCGGAGCTTTAGACATCTTCTAAATGCAATTAATGGATCCTCATCATACAAGAATTGACCCTAAATTGTTTATTTCTTAGGATGTGATTGTACCTCGAAGCAGAAATATATATTTAACAGACCCTAAACATAGTTCTGAAAGAACTGAATTAGCAGCTTCACTGCAACGTTCCTTTAAAAAAAAGAAAAATCAGAGAGCAAGTTTTACCTTCTCTTCAGGCCAGATGATATCCGTGATTCTGCAAGGCTTGGGGGCACTTTTATTTGATAAGGGCCGTGAGCTGCTGAGAGCTTCAAATGACTACTGTTTGGGTTAAAAATAATCACTGAGAAACAAAAACTGAGAAACCGAAAGCAGAAGTATTTACAAAATTGCTGCATTTGCACTCTCCTAGAATGGGTGTTTTCTTGTTTCTCAGAACACCACCCTTCACTCCAGCAATTCCCAAATGGGTAGCCTGCAGGCCACTTGTCCCAAGATGCCGGGTCATACAAGGGTTCTAAGGTCAAGTAAGTTTGGGAAATAAGTACTGTATGCCCCTCCCAGAAAGCCGCAATGTCCATCAACATATTAAAGGGCCTGAACCCCTTCTAGGAAAGAAATCTGTGATTTGTGCTTCACCCACTATTTGAGAACTTAACCACAAAACCCTTTCCCAAGGAACATCTACTAGAATCTAGGTTTTGGAAATGCTGGAATAGTCTAAAATTAATCACTTCTTCCCATTCAGGAAGGACGGTAGGCTTATTCTCCTGGCCTGGCAAAGTCCACGCTTAATTACAAGCAGATGGGAAAGAATGGTAACCCACGGCCCCTCATTCCATGCACGTTTGCAGGACTTGGATCAAGTGAAAAATAAACTACCCTCACGATCCATCTAAGGTGTGTCCCACTCCTGGAGAAGGCACCCATTTAGGAGGACATGAGAAAGGAAGATGTAAGAGCAAGTCTGCCCCCAAAAGGAATTTAATTCTCCTGCTTTTTTAAGTCGAGGAGAAGAATCCAGGTGCATTACAATCTAATTAAACTATGCACAGTCATGAGGAAGAAATCCAGGAGGTGAGTTTAACGGATCCAAGCAAGAGGAATTATTCAGGGCTTCCCCGTCAAACTGTCTCCAAAGACTCCAATCTCTAGAACACTGTCTTCATTCTATCACTAGAAAACATTTCCAGAATCCTCAATATCTGTTTTTCATATAGTTTTCCTTTTTTCCCAGCCCCAGACGCCTCACAGAAAATGAGAGATTTGGGGAAGCATCTTGCCTCCCAGTCAGGTTACTATGGTATTCACCAGACCATAACTGTCCAAAGGGCCCCCTAATGGCCTCCCTCATGACCAAACTTAATAAAACGGCAAAACATTAGCAGACAGGAAGCTGAAATTTCTGAAATTACAACAATAACAAACAATAACACTATACTGAGTTATGTAACTCTTTGTTTCCCAAGATTCGAAAGCATTCAAGGTCCGGGAGCCTCAATGTCCCCTCAGTGGGACAGGAGAGGCGCCCAGAAGTGGCTGCTTAGCGGAGTGTAGAAAAGTCTACGTCACAGGCTATGCAGTTAAACAGAAAAATCACAAAAAATGGTCCAATATTGGCCACTGTGAGGCCCAACAGAACTTTCTGCGATGATAAAAATGTGATGAGGAACCACTGTTCAAGATGGCAGCCACCAGCCACATGGCTATTCAGCACTTGAAATGTGGTCAGTACAACTGAGCAACTGGATTTTTCATTTCTATTCATTTTAACAGAAATAACCACATGTGGCCTATAGCTATGGTATTCGGCAGTACAACAGCTTATACACTCAAAGTTTCTTCAATGAGAATTCTACAAAAATAGAGACGGTCAGGAACCAAGGAAGGTTTTCCTGAGGTTCTGGGAAATGGACTATTTGACTTATCCAAGGGAGCAGGGAGTGTACCATCTCATCGATTTTTACGTACACGACTGCCACAGCTACAGATGAGCGTCACCATCACTCTTTTACCAAATGCTGAAACTGAGCTAGAGATCAATTAATTGATAGAAACAGTAACTGCTATTTGTGGAATATCTGCACGTTCAAAGGGCTTTGTATGCAATCTTTACAGCAACCCCCCCAAGACAAACATTTCTGTCTTTCTCTTGCTCATGTGGAAACAGATGAAAGGAGGTTAAGGGGCTTAGGAAAGGCCACACAGTAGGTGGAGCTATGATTTGAACTCAGGTTTATCTTCAAAATCCTGTTTAGGTCTTGAGCAAAGACCAATTTTCCTTTCTAGATGTAGTCACCAAGTATTTTTTGAGCATTTATTGTACGCACAACCCCATGCTAAATGCTGGGGATGGGGTGGTGGGATGCAAAGAGAAATAAGGAAAACCATTAATACACTGAACATTAGAGTTGTGTGGGCCTCTTATTCTTCCCCAACAAAGTACATTAATTATTCAATTACTCACAGCTAGCTTCTCTTGTATGTTATAGCAACAGGCCCATAATAAAAGATAAGCTAATATTTTTAGCATTTCAAAAACACAGAACCAAAATCACAGGTGACAAGAGAAAAAACAGATAAATTAGACTTCATGAAAATTCAAAACTTTTGTGCATCAAAGAACACAATCAACAAAGTAAAAAGACAAAATGGGAGGAAATATTTGCAAATCACAAACTAACAAGGGACTTGCATCCAATTCTTTAAAAACTCTTACAACTCAATAATAAAAAGACAATTGGTGCACATTTTTGTCTAGACACGTATTTACATTTCTTTTTGGTCTAGTAGTGGAATGCTGGGTCACACTGTAACTCGATGTTTAGCATTCTGAGGAAGTACCAAACTGTTGTCCACAGTGGCTGCACAATTTTACAATCCCACTAGCAGTGTCTGAAGGTTCAAATTTCCCCACATCACCAACACTTGTTATTGTCTATCTTTTTTATTTCAGCCATTCTTGTTGGTGTGAAGTGGTATTTCAATATGGTTTAATTTGCATTCCACTAAGGACTAGGGACATTGAACACATTTTCATGTGTTTATTGCCCATCTGTATATCTTCTTTGGAGAAATGTCTATTTAAATTCTTTGCCCATTTTTAAATGGGTTGATTTGTGTGTGTGTGTGTGTGTGTGTGTGTGTGTGTGTGTGTATTCATTTTGGATACAAGTTCCTTGTCAGATATATGATTGGAAAATATTATCTATTTTGAATCTGCTCTGCTCTTAGTCAAGTTAGGTTCTCTAGCAGCCTATTCCTTGCTCAGGAAGGAAAATCTGAAAACACAAACTATAATATTTTTAAAAAGAGCATTTCCCTGTCTGATGAGGAGCAGTTAAGAGACCCTCAGTCCACAGCATGGAACGGGCACTAATGACTTGAAAGCAATCATGGGGACAGCAGGAAGGAGCAGATTGGGCAAGAAATGTCAGGGCTGAGTTGGTTAAGTACTGACTTCAAAATGAAAAAAAAAAAAAAACCATCTTTTTTCTTCCTCTCTTTTAATTCCCTCTTTGTAACCTTTTCTCTAAATCGATTTAAGTACTTCATAATCATCACCCCATAAGCTATATGGGGCAGTGATCTGGAGAACATGACTTCATCCCCAAAGGGCAGAAATGTATGATAATGAGCCATGTGAGCCCCGGGCCAGGAGGTCACGGAGGAAGGAGTCCATGGAATCCAGGCTGTAATCTCTCCCATTGGATCTACCTTCTACACATCTATCGTCAGTCATTATGAACCAGTAAAACCCAAACATATCTGGGTAGAGAGGACACCCAGAGGGGCAGGAACTACATGTGCAAACGTTTCTCTCAGTAAATAGAGAGACGTTTCTTGGGAAAGACACAGGAAAAGGGAAGACACAAAATTCAAAATATTCCAAAAGGTAAACCCTGGGGAAAACCCAAAAACATAAACATGGCAAATTCTCAATAGATACTAGATAATAGTGCTGTCATTAATATTTAATAATAGTAAATTTAAAGTCTGGCATTTATGTTTCAAACAGCAATTATATAAAAAAGAGACTAACGGAAAACTGGTTGGCCAAAATCCACAGAAGGAAAAAAAAAATATTGGGATTTTGGTTGCCCATAGTTTCACATGTGCCAACAGTGCAATGCAGCTGCTAAGTAACTGCCACCACCAGGCAGCCCCCGTCCACATCAAAGGAGCAGTGAACTCTGCCAGCCAGGCCATGTCTGATGTGTAGGTTTGCTGTGGGCACAAAAAGATATGGACAATTTAAAGCATATCTAGCAAGAAGTGACCAGAATGACTGAAGGTCTAATCTGAGTTAGATACAAAATAGTTGATGGGACAGGAGGAATTTGGGCCTGCAGAAGTAAAGGCTTTAAGTAGCTACTCTTAAATAGTTGAAGCATTGCCAATAAAGAATGGCCTTAGGTTGTTTTGTTGGACATGCCTGGGTACCAAACAGAGGGGTATCTGCCAGCAAGGGCAATCTAAGGATTCCTGCCGTAGGTGAAAGGATACACCCCAAAGTTTTAAGGTAGACCCTGTAAGAAAATAAATGATTAAATAATACATGTGTCTCAAATAGGAACAGCTTATTTTTGTTAAATACCCTTCTATTGTACTTAAACCCTCTATTCCTTATCTGCAAAAGGACTTAAATGAGATGATAATGGTGAATGAACTCTAAAAACCTCAAAGCAATGAAAGAGATATTTATTATTATTGCTGTTTATCAATAAGCAAAGAAACACCAAACTAATTTTAAAAGAAGAAAAAAAAGCACTTCCATATGGAGCAGTTGTTTTTTCTTTTCTCTCAGCTGTAACTGCTGAGGCAGGTCTAATTTTACCTTCATCTCAAAACTTGGTAACCAGAGGCCTGTACACATGCTGCCAGCAGGGCGCCTGCCATACAATACTAGCAAGAGAACTTAGAGGCTGGGCTACGCCTTCTGTCCTCAGAGCGGAATACATCCAGGATCCAGGGGGAATGTCACAGTGAAAATTGGGGCACTTACACTAAGAATAAACCAGAAAGAAAGGCTCACAGGCATATCTCAAGCACAATGCACAAAAGGAAAAAAATGATGAGCTGGACTTCAAAATTAAAAAGCTGTGCTCTTTAAAAGCGACCATTAAGAAAGTGAAAAGACCAGTCACAGATGGGAGAAAACAGTTAGAAATCGTATCTGATAAAGAACTTGTACCCACAATGCATAAAAAACTCTTACAACTCAATAATAAGACAAAGAACGCAAATAAAAAAATAGGCAAAAAATTGAATTAACATTTCACGGGAGATAAAGAAACAGCTAACAAGCACATGAAAAGATGCTCAACATCATTGGTCATTAGGAAAATGCAAATTAAAACTACAGTGAGATACCACTACACACACCCTAGAAGGGCTAGAATCAAAAAGATTAAACAATACATCAAGTGTTGGCAAGTCTGTGGAGCAACTGATACGCCCTCCGACCCCAGTGGTGGGAAGAGAAAAATGGTACAGCCACCTGGAAAACAGTGTAACAGTTTCTTAAAAGGTTAGACATACATCCACTAGGTTGCTGCAAAAGTAATGGCGGTTTTTGCAATTATTTTTAACCTTTTAAACCGCCATTACTTTTGCTCCAACCTAATACCGTAGGTCCCAGCAATTTCACTCCCAGGTATTTACCAAAGAGAAATGAAAATATCTGTTCACATAAAGATGTGCACACAAATAATCATAGCAGCATTATTCAAATAGCCAAAAAGGGAAACAACAAATATCTATCAGCTGGTGAACAGATTAACAAAAAGTGGCATATCCACATAATAAAACATTATTTGGCAATAAAAAAGAATGAATTACCAATATACACTATGACACTCATGAAATCTCAAAAACATTATGCTACATGAAAAAAGAAAAGCCCCACACAAGGGACTATACCAAGGTGCCAAAAAAATGTATACAAATGACTTGTAGTCACCTTTTTTTATTGGTATATATTGAGTATTACAATTTTAATAGTTTTTCCCTTTCTTAAAATGTGTATACATGTTTTTGGCACCCTAGGTATATTGCATGATTCCATTTATAAGAAATTTCCAGAAAAGGAAAATCTGCAGTTAGAAATCAGATTAGTGGTTCCTTGGGGTTGGGGTGAGGGAGCAGAGACTGACTACACGGTTACAAGGCCACTAGTTGCAGTAAATGGAAATATTCTAAACATGGATTATAGTGATGGCTGCACAGCTCTAGAAATTCACTAAAATCAGTGAATTTAATATAGATGAATTTTATGATATGTAAATTATACCTTTTTTTAAACCAATTTAAATGGTAGCGCCCTGAGACACATGAAATAGTGGGCCTGGACCAGAGGGCAGATCTTTTAGTCATTTCATCATATAAGTCATAGTCGGTTCAAAGAAACAGAATGGAGAGGAAGAACAAATTTTCTTTTCCTTCTATTTTATTTATCAAAAGCAAATCCTTCAGGTATCTCAAAATCTGAAGCTATAAATGCCCAGATTCTCTAATAACATGATTTTGGAGGTAGTTTGCCTAGATGTTAAAGGTGGGGGGCTTTGGCTCAAGCTGTGTCTAAAACCCAGTTCTACGACTTACTAGGTGACCTTGAGCAAGTCACTTAACCTGAGCCTCAAGAATTTATACACACCACAGAGCTGTTTAAAGGAGCATATACCAATCGCACGGGAAGCAGTCCACAAATGCTGTGTTATTTTTATTAAACACGTCATCATTACCATCACGACCTTCCAAGTCCCCTCAGGAAGCCTGACGCTGTGACTGACACATGTGTGCTCGCAACAAACACTTTGTGCTTCGCTCCATTGAATTCCAACTCCCACTGCCCGAACATAACCAGGGCTCCTTGAAACCCTCATTCGTTATCTTAGGAACTGAGACTTTGAAATAAAGTCCCCAAATCGTTTGCCTGGAAAGTTGTCCCATACCTCAGCGAAGAGAGACATTTTCCAAGTCAACAACAGAAAAACAAAACTGAAGTATGCACATTTCTCTTATTTGTTTCTAGGAGAGCTAGACAAAGAAGAAAATGTCAGCATCTCCTCAGAGATGTCCGGCAAACGGGGAAATAACAATAGAAAAATAAAGCCATCTGCCCGAGGAGCTAGCACGAAAGCACCATTACCAGCACCCACACAGTAATGAGTAAAGCAAGGGCCACGGTCCACTACTGGCTCTTCCTGTGTCACAGCTGGAAGCCAGCCAAGTCCAAAAACCCCTGGCTTTTTTTTTCCTTTTTTTTTTTTTCTGTTTTTAAGTCTAGATGAAAAGGGAAGGGAAACTGAAGGGGGTGAACTTTCTATTCTGTAAGACAAGCGTCTTCTTCCAGTTCTCCTTTTCTTTCTGCAGGAGTGAGTGGGGGAAGAGGGGGGCAGGAAAAATATCTGTGGTGCCAACGAACCACACCTTGTCACCTATGTCGGGAAAAGTACAGTGGTCACCTCTGCCCTGGCCATCCCATCCCACTAGCCCACCAGCACACACTGCCCCTAAAGAAGCCAAGTTTTCCAGCACATCCTTCTAGCCACACACCTTGGAAAACATTAGGGACAAGACACCGGCAATGGTGGCACGGGGCGGCTGCACCTGCACCAAGGAGGGACACATGCCCTTCAGTCTCCACACCTGCTGGCTGGCCACAGAAGCCCCAAGACCTCAACACAAGCAAAGGAAGTATGTCATGGGATTTACCTGTCATGAGGACTGCCTTCGCTTAGCATCCAAGAAAACCTCCCGGCCTCTGTGGGGACTTGTTCTGGGCATCTCCTACCTCCTGCTCCATAAAATGGGGAGGAAAGCATCTTCCTCATGGGAATGTTGACTGGGGCCCAATGTAACAGCCCCCGAAAACTGAGTGGGTAATAATGTTGTCATTGTGGATGTGTCCTCCAGTGCTGCCTCTGTCCTGCTTTCTCCACTACAGTCACAGACCTTTACAGCTGAGAAGGCCCATAGGGGCCCAAGCGGTGAAATAATTTACCAAAGGTCACAGAGCATGGAAGTGGCTGAGCCAAGACTAACACCCAGATTGATCCACAAAGACTGGAAAATACCATTGCTCTAGGTTACAAATTACCCTCTCCACTAAAGGGCATGCACGTGACCCAGAAAGAACATGTTCACAAGGGGAACATCAAGAGAGCTAGAAATATGGCTTCAGAGCCAACAAGATTCAAATCCAGTTCTGTCCCTTACCGACTGAGTGACTTTAGGAGTTTCTCAACCTCGGTTTCCTCATACACCGCAAGGGGCTAATAACAGCAC
The DNA here is from genome assembly GCF_964194185.1 of Rhinolophus hipposideros. Lineage (NCBI taxonomy): Eukaryota > Metazoa > Chordata > Mammalia > Chiroptera > Rhinolophidae > Rhinolophus > Rhinolophus hipposideros. The sequence goes on from NC_138055.1 coordinate 86,443,799, forward strand.
CAACGTTGAAGACTATCCCGAGGATGAAATGTACCAATACAGTTTCTAAAACAGTGCCTGATGTAAGCACTATGTAATTCATCATCATCATCATCCTAAAACACAGGGAAACGAAAATGACAACCTTGGGGATTATAAGAAAAAGGCAGAAAGTGACTGTGTGGTCATTTAATAAGCAGGACATCCGTTAACTTCAAAAAAATTAAAGACATACCAAAAATCATGTTAACATTGGCAAGTGGGAAAACCAAAGCAAAACAAGAACAGGTTATAAAACGTTAGGTATAATAGGACTCCAATTATGTTGACTAATCATACCTACACACATACAGATACTTCAAAAAGAGAGTGAAAGAAAATGAAAGAAACATTAACAGCCATTCCCTGAGCAGTGGATTATGGGTGATTTTTATTGTCTTCTCTATTCCTAAGTCTTATGCAGTAGACATGCATTACTTTAGAAATCAAAATAATTGTAGGTTTTAAAGACTGCTGTTAAAAAAGAAACTTGACACCAGGCCAGGTCTCAAATGGCCAAGAGGCTATTACAGAGCATCTATGAGGGCGTGTGTGTGGGGGGGTGGCAGGTAGAGCCCTAAGCAGCTGGGCCTGTGTGTGGGAAGGGAGACCAAGAGATGGAGAGCAGGGGAACCTCAAACCACCAAGCGATGTGAAAGATGACGCCTGAACATATTGGCTCAATGAGGGGCAGAGCTCTATAAAACAGAAATGAATTTCAAATCGAAAAGGGGAGTGATGACTTCAGCAGTCCCTGGTTTAAATGAGAGAGACTGTGAAGGCCCAGAAAAAAAAGGGGAAAAGAGAATCCTGGAGAAAACGAAACAGCAGCCCACTTTCCTAACCTGGCTGGAATATAGATCAGTCACCAAAACTAAAAAGCAAAAGATCAAAACGGCTGGAAAAGAGACACTGTGGCCGCCTACTGGGGACAAGGCTGAGACAGGCTGTCTGATACCGGAGAAGACCAAGAATTTCCTGCTTTTCAGCGTTTAGGTGGGAGAAATAGATCTGCTGCCTCTGGGGCCACTGACAGCCACAAACCAGAACCCAGAAAGGACTCCCCGTGGGGTCCAAGGAAACTGAGTTAACCCAGGTATCTCGCTTTGTAAATCTCTGGCTTGTCCTCAGTCCCCACATTCTTCCAGCTTGAGATCTTAGATTACCTCTTTGGCAGAGAGTCCTTGTAGCTCACATGCAGGGGCAGACAGACAAGAGACAGAAGAGCAGAACAGAAAAAACAGAAGACAATGCACAGAACAGAGCGCAGAAGGCAGTATCCTGGCCCTCCCAGCGGCTGCTCAGGGCCCGCCTACCCTGTGATCAGCTGAACGAGCACCCTTTCCCCCAGCCCAGCACCTCTGCATCTTTCCCACCTGCTGCAGCAACCTAGGGTCACAGCGTGTTAAGGTTCATTCTGATCTCCCACAGTTCCCGGACTTCACAGATGAGAAACAGAGGCAGAAAGGAGGACTCTCTGTGCCTGTCCAAGTCAGGTAACAGAACACACTATCCCGAGAGCATTGTTCAGGGCCCTGCCCAAGGTCGTAAACCTTCACAGTGAAAGCGCCAGAACAAGAGGGTGCTCACCTGGATGGTTGCCCCTTCTGGCCCTCATCACTGCCGGCAAACTGGGCAGCACTCTCCACTGCTCAATGTGAAAGCGCCAATCCAATCCCCCGGCTCCTCCTTGGCAGACATCAACATGCAAGGTAATCCAGAAGGCTGAATCAAAGTCAGCTGTGGTGGACAGGGTGACTCCTCACCTCTTCTAAGGGGCAATAACAGGAAAAGTCTCAATCCAAACGGTGACCCTGCCACGGTGGACTGTTGGGACTAATGGGTGAAACTATGAATATTTGCAGTCTTAGAACATTGTCCCCAAAATATTAAGACAGATGAATAAAGCATTATTAATTACTGAGGTAGTTTTAAGACACGCCCACACATTGTTTGATACTCCTCCCTCTGGGAGGTGGAGCTTAAATCCCCTCGCTCCCTTGGATTGTGGGGTAGGCTCAGTGATCCTCTTCCAAAGAACAGATTGAGAACAGGGAGCAATAGTAACTTTACAGTACTGATACCTGGCAGATACCTCATAACCAAGTGATCAAGGTTCCCATCACCAGTGTTGTCACGCTGACTTCATGTGCTCCCTGGCATGACGCGATGACAAGGGCACATTGCCACCATTGTACTCTTTCCCCCAAATCCAGGACCTCAGCCTAATCATAACAAAACACTAGACAAACCCAGATCAGAGCACATTCTACGAAGTACCTGATCACCACTCTTCCAAAGTGTCAAGGTCGTATAAGACAAGGGACGAGGACACTACCAACACACTGGAGGAGAATAAGGACACGATGTCTGAACACAACATGAACTGGATCCTGGAACAGGAAAGAACAGTAGCAGGAAAATGGGAAATCTGAATAAAATCTGTAGTTACTCACTACAGTTAACAGTATTGTACCAATGTACATCTCTTAGTGTTGACAAACGAGCCATGGTTATGTAAGCTGTTAACATTAGGGGAAGCCCAGTGAGGATATACAACTCTCTATACTGCATTTGCAACTCTTCAGTAAATCTAAGGTGACTTCAAAATACAAAAGGTGAAAAGTGACACTACAGCGATGCCCCAGCAAGACGCATCATGCTTACGCTAAGGCTTCAGGTCCCCCCAAAACCTCTACATGTGCCCTGTCACCCCCAGTTTGAGAAGCATCACAAGGCCTCTCAGTTATCCACAATCTACTAATGCCACAGCCTGATGGTTACACATCAAGAAGGAATGGAATGCATCCTCGTAATTCTTCAGTGGAGCCCGTCCACCAAGGAACTTCTCTAAACTCCATTCCTATGGGGAACAAGATGAAAACATGTGAGGCTCCGGCCTGTTGCTTCTGGCTGTGGTCCCATCACCTAGCACTTCACCAAGACCCACACAGGTTGAGTTACGGATACACCCAAAGGACAAATTCTGAGTGTGCATCAATATTAATTCATTTACAGAGAGGATTTTGCTGGCCCCTCTCTCTTTCTAAAAACAGCTTAATTGCTTAGTGCAATCTCAAAAGATATGCGGCCACTAAACTCTCAACCAGCCATGAGTGAGAAGAAAAGATAAAATCTTCCCAATGACCTTGAATGGAAACATTTGAAAGTTCTCATCACCTAAATATACGCCCTTCACTTCATAGTTTATTTCAGTAATCTTTGGGTAAGGCTTATTTGTTTTGTTTTATATTTTTAAGATGCAGCGACGTTGCTTGCATAATGCTTCCATATTCCCTACCCCTCTCGTATTCATATCCCTTATTTAACATGGTTATGCAGCTTTGTTCACCAAAGGCATGCCAGTGGGGAAGGTATTACTTCCCCGCGCCTTGAAGCGGGGCTGGCCCTGTAACGTGCTTAGGCCAATAGAATGTGGCAGAATTGACAGTGTGCCATTCTGAACTCAAGCCCAAGAGGCCTCTGTGCACTTCTGCTCACTCCTGGAACCCTGCTCCACCGCCATCAAGCTCGTCTGAAGATGAGGGCCCCTAGCCAGCCCCCAGCCAACCCAGTAGCTAACTCAGATACGTCAGTGACCCCAGCCAAGAGCGTAAGAACTGCCGACCTCAGCCCAGCCCAAGCCGTTGGCCTACAGAATGACAAGCTAAGTAAAGTCACTAAATTTTGGAACAGTTTGCTATACAGCAAAATCTAATGGATACAGTGTGATTTTAATGCTACCGTGTTTTCCCCGAAAATAAGACCTAGCCAGACCATCAGCTCTAATGCGTCTTTTGGAGCAAAAATGAATATAAGACCTGGTCTTATATCATGTTAGATAAGACCCTGTCTTACACTATAGTAAAATAAGACCGGATCTTACATTAATTTTTGCTCCAAAAGATGCATTAACTGATGGTCCAGCTAGGACTTATTTTCGTGGAAACATGATATTAGGTTTTCTAATCTTAAAAGTATTACATAATTATTGCAGAAAGGTCAGAAATACAGAACAGGAGAAAATTACCCATAATTTATCACTAGAAGAAAGACAATGCTGTGCTGTATGTCCTCCCAATCTTCAGTGTGTATGGGTGAATGAAAATGGATCCATTTAATTATAATTCTATAACTTGCTCCCCCCTCAAACACTCTATAGCTTTTTTATGCCATGAAAACATGTTTTTTAATGGTTTCATAATATTGTGTGTCATGGATGTACAATAATTTAAACCTGTGCCATATATTTTGCAGTTCTATAACTATATACCTAATAATGTTTTTATTATTGTAAATAATACCATCTAGTTCAGCACAGAAAGCTTTATTCACTTCCATGGTTTCTTTAGAATGAGCTTCTAGAACCGAAATTCCTGATTCAAAGAGTATGGACTGCTGGTTGTCTACTCAAAGCCAGTACACACACACACACACACACACAAACACACACATCATACACACACTGAGACACACATACACACCCCCACCCCTTACTGGCAGAGACCCATTTGTTCGTTTTTCACCCCATGCTCTACCATATCCTCAGAGCAGGGGCCTCTCCCCATAAAGGAAAGATGAGAGACTCTTGATTAGTCACAGTTACAACCTAATCCAGCCGACCACCTATTTTTGTAGTGGCAACTTAATGCCATTCTGGCCTGCGAGATATGAGAAGTCTTTGGGAGCTTTGGAGAAAGTTCCCCGTATAAAAAGACACCCATGCAGGAAGGAATTGTCCCTTTTCTCAACTCCAGGTATCAGTGAGCGAGGATGTCTTGCTGGAAATGATGCAGCCACCTTGTGATTCTCAGGAGTCAGGCCTCAAGCGACCGGCCATTCAACTGAGGGTGGCACGGCAGGGAAAGCAAAGACCATGTCCTTGGTGGTGGTGTTGAGCCACTGAGGTCCCAGGAAACACTCCACCTCTGGACAACGAGACCTTTCATTGTTTAAATCATTTTTAGCCAGGTTTTCTATTTCTTGAGGCCAAAAGGACAGAGACTCTTTCAAAGTTTTCCTTGCACATTACCAAACTGAGCTCCCAGAAAGCCTGTAGCAATGAACCTATCCTTCCGCACTCTACAGGCTTATGTGAAATCTATAAAACAACTGGGGGGAAATGACACATGTAAAATATTCAGTGTTTTAACACCCAGAAACCTGATGGAGTTCTCATGTGTTCAAAGTTTTAAAAATATCTCCTCGTACACTTCTTTGTTTACGTAAGTCCAGCAATGTGTTGTGTTTTCTGTGGGTTTTACACTTTTCGTGGCTATTGTGAAGGAGCGTTTTTCCCATTATAGCTAACAGATTGTTGCTGGTATATAATATAGCTATTGCTCCTCATGTATATACCCACAAGTTTACTGAGCTCTGACTCCAGAGTATTACCACACATTTGCTTGTCTTTACTGGTCAGTAATTATGTTGTTTATTTTTTAAAACCTCTATTCTTCCAATTATTAGCACACTTTGAATACATGTTTCATGCTTTATTGCACTGGCAAGCAATGACAGAACAATAATGAATATCATCTTGGTTATTTTTTTTAATTTTAGGAAATCTCTAGTGTTTCCTACTAAATATGACATTAGATGTTGGTTTAAGATACATGTGCATGTGTGCATGTACATACACACATTTTCCTGTCTGGCTTACAGTATACTTAAATCATGCTAAAGAAATATCCTATTTTTCTAAAAATTTTATTTTTTTTTAAATTAAGAATGGGTGTGCATATGGCTTGTTTTACTGGAAAAACTGACTATACGGTCTATTTCCATACTTCCTAAAACAATGTTCATATTCCTGGGATAAAATGTTATGCCAACAGCCTCAATGATTCTTCAATTAGAGTTCCTTTAACTTTTTCATGTGCTTTATCAAGTTTTCAAAAATCGCATTACTTGGGCAGCACTTCTACTTAAGTGTGATCACATTTGTGTAACATGGTAACTACCTGATATTTGGGAATTGAAATAAGTTCATTAGTAATATTGTAATAGCAACCCATTACCCCTTGGCAAAATGAGGGAAAATCCCAACAGATTACATTAAACAGTTTATAGAGAAGGAAGAGAGGGTGGTCTTTCAAATGCCAGTGTCATGGTATACTGACCTTTCCACAGCACCTGCTAGATATAGTCCTTGCCTGAAGGCTTGTTTTCCCTTTAGAGTACTGCAGCTATGCAATACTTTCCTGCTGCTTTCCTTTCCTGCTTTCCTTGTTGTTTTCTTTTGATTTCTTCTATTGTACCAGAATCAGTTTCTCATGTTTCAGACAGTGTTATAAAGGAGGGGAAAGAAAACTTTGGTTTCTCCATGTCTGAACACAGAGCCCGCCACCAGTCCACTCCCTACCATGCCATCTGTATGTATTTTCACAATAATGCTGCAGAAACAGCAATCCAAAACCAGCACTGGCATATAACAGTGCGTATAGCTCTTACTGTTGGTGTGGTGGTCACTTCGGTGGCTCTGCTGACCTTGGCTGGGACGACTTGCCCTGGAATAATTATCACCCTGGGGTCAGCTGGCTGTTTGCAAATGTAGGAAGTCCATAGGCTGGGAAAACTAGGCTCTTTTGGCTCTGCTCCAAAAACGTCGTCATGGCAATGGTGGAGTGTCAGAGAGCCATCAGAAACATGCCATTCCTCTTGAGGCATAAGCTTGGAACTGGCACACCACTCATCACTACGGCAGCACTCTACTGGCCAGAACCAGTCACAAGGCCAGGTCAGACTCGAGGGTGAGGAAATACTCTGCCTCTCGTGAAAAGGCATGGCTATAGGGAGAGGTGGGAGAGCTGAAAAAGGCATGGCTGTAGGGAGAGGTGGAAAACTGGCCACGTTTGCAGTCTACCACACTCTATCTTCTCTGTCTCCAGCTCACTAAGTCTAAACCTCAGTGACCCTGCACGCTTAGCCTCTTACATCTTCTCGCTACCCCAGGGTCTGGTCACAAGTCACCCTTTCCCTCCATAAGAGACAGTGCTGTTTTTTATTCCAACACTTTAGCTCTCAGGGAAGGGCGCAAAAAAGCAGCGGGGCCTTGTCACCAGGGTAAGAAGCATAACGGAGAAGTGAGCCGTTTAAAGCTGTCCCAGCGGGGACGGAAGGGAAGCGGGAGAACAGAGACACCACAGCAGACCACAGAGACACAGCGGTGACCACTGGGGAACCGTATTCCAAACCTCTGCCTTCTAGTGAGTCAGCAACAGAGAAAAAGAAAGGTTGGGACTTACAGAGCAACACCTGCCAGAGGTGTTCCATGTCGCTTCTCCATGTCAGCGAGTCTGAGTTAAAGGCTTCGCCACTGTTAGCTGTCTCGTCTGGGACACTGATCAAACCCGGGGGTTAGACGAGCCTCAGTGAGCCTTCCAGCACCAACACGGCCAGCTACGGATTTCATTCTGTTACCAAGATAAACTCTCTTCACAAATATTCATTCTTCAAGTGATCTCGTAGTGTGACTGCTCACAATTTTAAAAATCAGAAGGAACACTCGAACAACATAACCTTAAAGCCAACTTCTCAAGATGGGTATTCTACCACCTTCAATGATCAAAAGCTGACAAAGGCTGTTATTTTTCAGTCAAAGTACCTTCATGTGAAGGGAACCAAATGTGGACACTTTTTGAGGCAGTGTAGGTTCACTTGTGATTGAAAAAAGACTCAGGTCTATTTCAAGCAGTAACATCTTTGATTTTGCTCACATTGAGAATTACCATTCTTTTCTCCATTTCAGTTCTTTCTTAATTAACTTTATTTTTATTTTTTTTATTTTTTTTTAAGGAGGGCACAGCTCACAGTGGCCCATGTGGCGATCGAACCGGCAACCTTAATACTACCAGCTCCACGCTCTAACCAACTGAGCTAACTAGGTACCCCATTTTGGTTCTTTTTTAAAAACAAAATTTATTTTTTGAATAGTGACACATGCACATGGTGCTAAATCATAAGGTGCAAAATAATATAAGTAAAAAGTTTCCCTATGAGATACTCAATTACTCTCCTCAGTGACAGCCATAGTTACCAGTATCCTATACATCTAAGAAGTTCAAGCACTTGTGTATGTGTGTGTGTACATACAGGTACACACACATACACTATTCTTTGTAAACTAAGAAATGGTACTATAAAAACATTGTTTTGCACCTTGCCTTTTTCCCTCTTAAGGGTGTATCTCAGGTATTATTCTATAAAGAGCTGCTGTATTCTTTTAAAAGACTACATCATATTCTGCTGTATGGATATTCTATTATTTGACCAGTTCTTATTAATGAATTTTTAGGTTGCTTCTAGTACTTTGGTATTTCTAACAATACCACGACGTGAAACTTTGTGCCCAGGCCATTTTGCACAGGTGCAAGCCTATCTGCAGGGTAAATTCCTGCGAGTGGACTGCTCAGCCTGTGGGTAACTACTCATCAGTAACGTGGAGAGATAAAGCCAAACCCTTCCAGAAACACTAGAACGAGGGTTGGCAAATTATGATCCACAGGCCAAATCCCGCCCACGAGTTAAGTGTTTTTGCATTTTTATTGAGTTGTTTAAAAAAAAGAGAGAGAGAGAGGAGGGAATAAAATAGTATGACAGAGACCTCATGGGACCCATAACAAAGTATTTATGATCTGTTCCTTTATAAAAAATGTTTGCTGACCCCTCCACTAGGCCGATTCATCCTCCAACTAACAATGTATAACAGAGTGTTTCTGCACTATTTCAGTTCTAATCTTTGGTCAAAGAAGATTTAAAGTAATGCTTATGGTTTTGTTTCAGTCGAAGAAAATGTTGAAGCATCTGTAATACTTACTACAGGCACTATGAGTTCTCCAGGCAGGAACACAGCTTGTTTCAGGATGCAAACATAAGCTGACACAAGTTCTCCACCTCACGGTTCCAAGCGGCAAGAAAAGGTTAGAATCCCCAACGGTTAGAACGGAAAGGAACTTTAAAGGTTTTCCGGTTTGAGCATTTTAATGGTTTGTGTATCAGTAAAATTTTAAAAGAATTTAAGGGATTAAAACAATGTTGCCAACTTTTTATTTTGCCAAGTCATTAAAAAATAAAAATCCTAAAAAAACTAAAAAAATAAAAAATAAAAATCCAACCCCCGTCTACTTTCACAATCACTTCATAAAAGAATTTAACATCAAAAGAATTAGGACATACCCAATCTTAGAACAACAGGAGGATCCATTAAGTTGAATACGCTTAGTTTCATGATTAGCCAACAATCATTGTCATTTTCTTATTGTCAATTTTGCTTCAGACTGAGGAAAATTCCATGTGTATCCTATGTTTGAAAACCAACCTCATTGTTTTCTAAACAATCGAAAAGCCCCACATCCCAGTGATATGCTCCAGATTCAATTCTGGTGACCATGAATTTGTTCATGGCAGATTCAGGACTAGAACCCTGGACTTCTGCCTCCTAATCTCGTATCTTTCCCTTAAATCACACATCCTCACGTGTCCAGAATCACAAAAGAGATAAACAGCACACCTGATCCAACCAACACCCCAGCCCACTCTCTACCTTCCCCATCTCACCGCCCTTAAGTGTTATGTCTGATTTGCTCATTGCTCGTCCAAAATATGTTTTGCCCTCTTCCTTGGGTGGGAGTATGACAAACAAGGACAGAATAAAAAGATCTCCTTTCTTCTAAGTAGCTGGAGAAGTCTAAATTCACGCAGGCCCAAACAACAATCATCCATCCATTCTACATGTGTCCTTTTCCCCCAATCCTTATCCACAGCCTTCACCTCACACTTGTCCTTCGTGCTGCCCGAGCCTGGCCTTTTCTGCAGTGCTCATGGTGGAGAGGGAGTGGGCTCTAGAAATACACATATGAGTTCGTATAGGCACTTAAGAATGAATTAGCTGTGATGGTTATTTTTATGTGTCAACTGGACTGGGCTAAAGGATACCCAGGTAACTGGTAAATGTTATTTCTAGGTGTGTCTGCGAGGCTGTTTCTGGAAGAGATTAGTATTTGAACTGATGAACTGAGTAAAGCAGATAGCCCTCCCCAATGTAGGTGGGCCTCATCCAATCAGTTAGCCTCATTCTGAAAAGAACAAAAAGCCAGAAGGACAAATTGGCTCTCTCTGCTTAAGCTGAGACGTCCACTTGCCCTTGGAGCTCACATCAGTGTTGCTGGTTCTCTGGATTTCAGACTCAGATCAGGACTTAGGCTATCAGCCAGTTCTCAGGCCTTCAGACTGGGACTGAATCACTACACCACTGGCTTCCCTGTTCTCCAGCTAGCAGACAGAAGACCATGGGACGTGGACTCCGTAACTGCACAGGCCAATTCCTATAATAAATCTCCTATATACATATCCTATTGGGCTGTTTCTCTGGAGAACCCTGACTAGTACAGCAGCTTTTCCTGAATGTCAGAGCCAACGGCCTTGGATACAGAGTGAGAGAAACACTACATGTATGTCAGACCCAAGCCCTTGACCTCCTCTGCCCTTCCTGGTCCTCTTTCATTCAATATTCAGCTTTCTCCTATGTGCCAAGCAATCACTGTTCACTTGCCCCTGTAACTAGCTTCTCACCCTTGTCCTGACACAGAAGTCAGCCTCATTTTGCACCACCTGCCATGTGGGTGCAGCACGCCTTGTGGTACAGATATGTCAGCCTCTGCCACTTAGACACTCGGACCCTGACCTCTGCCTGCTGGGCACTGTTGGCTCCAGCGAGCCCTGCAGCTAAAGCTAAACAGTGCTCAGGGCGGCAAGGCTGCTGTACTAGTCAGCGTTCTCCAGAAAAACAGTCATAAGAATGCATGTGAGGGCAGTCGGCATTGACAACAGCTGTAATAAATACAGTACTGGCTCAATTCATTCTATTCCCAAGTAAGATGATAGCTTTCACACAGCAAGGCTTTAATAGACGTCGTACGTCTGGAAGTAGGTCATTGAGAATGTTGTGGGGACGGAGCCCCAGGGAGCAGTTTCCAGGCTCTCGGCCTCACATGGAAAGGTGCTGGCTCAGGTAGTAGATGGCCCTCAGCTGTGACTGGTTGGCCATCGGCTGCCGTGGCTAAGCTAGCAAGGTGTGGCGGAGTGTGGCTTGCAGATTGCAGAGAGGCAGATTGCAGCTAGCAAGTGAGGTGGGTTGGCAGAGACAAGTGGACAGCGGGTTGCGGATCGTGTGGCTGCTGCTTCCTGTGTCTCCAGCCCAGCCGCCAGCGAGAATATAATGGTATGACTCCCCTACCTATGGCTCCGTGGGTGTTCCTTTTTGGCCTCACCATGTCCTGCGTCCTTATGTGGGGAGCGGGAGCAGAGACCCCGCCTGACACCCTGCATGACAAAGGCATAACACCTTTTTAATGAACCAAGTAGCAGGTTTTGCTGCCATTCCAGGTTTGTTTGTTTGTTGTTGTTGTTAAGTCTTCCTCTGTCTGGCATCATTCTCATACACACCTGAAGATAATTCCTTTTCTTCCCAACACCATGTTACTCCCTCCCCTCCATTAATTTCTACCTCGGTTATTTATTCCTTTATAAAGCTTTTTAATAGGACTAACAATTCAAGGCAGAAACTAGGTAGCAGATGGAATAGGCTATGGTCAAAAACACAAATTCTCCCCTGGATACCAAGAAATGAGACACACATCCTAAGGAGATTCAACACAGAGAAAGGAGACGTGACCGCTCTCCTCCAGAACGAAGTGTTTCCCTCAGAATGGCCCCTCAGGTTTTGGCAGCAGGCTCTGCATAACATCATGGCTCTGTAAATCAGCTCGGTCATGCAGATAGGATTTATGTGTCCCCAGAACAACAGGATGTCCGCTGATTGAGATTTGACGTTTGGAGACAAATGAGGAGGCCAGCCCTAGAGACTGGCCGCTTCCCAGTTGGGGGGCAAAGGCATTCCCTTGCCAACTACACCAAGGTCTTAGCTTCCTGCTTGGAGCTGACATCTCCACGTCATCTCCCTCAGAATCTGGATGGTAGAGGTGGAAGACAGCACAGAGATTATCAAGAAAAGCAGTGAGTTAAATGGAAACATCAGCAGAATGGTGAATAAATTAGGGCAGATACGTACATATAAATGCAGTGAATTCCTACCTGTCCAGGCTTGTAACATGCCACATGGGTAGTGCCTTTTCTCAAAATTTCATTCATTCATCAACTGATTCATTCAACAAATAATTACTGAGTGCTTACTGGGTGTCAGGTATGAGTACTAAGCTCTGGGAATATGATGGTAAATTAGGTATCTCCTCATGTACCTTACAGTCTAGGGTTTACAGTTTAGTTAATAAGCACAATTACAACTGCTGCTCTTTTTTGAAAAAAAAAAAACACAAATGGTTGAGGGAAAAGGAGGCTCTGACACACTGATATTCTGGAAAATTGAGAATTACCATATATACCATACATGGATTCTTGATTTACAAATAAGTAGACTTACCTATAATTAGTCTACTTATAAATAAGGAAACTAAAATAGCAGTTCTACTCATTCAGAAAATGTTTATTGAGGACCAGCCATGTGCTAGTCACTGTATTAAAATCTAGGTTACGAAAATGACTGACAAAATTCCTATCCTTAGTGAGCTCACAATCTCAGGGACAAGATGAAAAAATTTAAAAAAGAGCTTCTAAATAGGTGACAAAAGCTTTATTAAAGGAAGCAGGAAGTTAAGGAAGATAAGGAAACTGTCCTGCTACAAAATAAGTGTTTGTTTTTCAGGTCAGCATGATCTTATTTTTAAATTTAAACTTAAGCAGTTTAAAACTATAAAGGTATTTTAGTGTTTTGTTTTTGGTCTTTAGTTGTTGTCTTCAAGGCTTAGCTCGAACTCTTTCCTCCTCCATGATACATTTTCTCACTGCTTGGAACCATCTCCTTTTATGCTTTTCCTTGCTGCCACATATAGACATGTTCAGAGTTTGTAGCTTACTTAATTATGCACTTTTTTGGGGGGAAGAACATGGAGCTGTAATTGTTCGATGTGTTTCTCCTCAATAGTGTAAGTCCTTCAAGGGGAGGCTGTGTCTTTTCCTAGTTTTGTGAGCACATTGTGATGGTTTATGCAACAATAAATGCTTATTGAGTATGGATTTATTTTCTTTGAGACATATGGGATGGTTCCGGCCAGCATCACTACCCTGGGTGTGCTGATTTGGACACATCTCTCAAATGTATACTTCCAAGGCCAGAATTCATCTTATGATCTATTTTAGTCTCCAGTACCACAGGATGTCAGTTTGTCAGATAATTAATTATAAGATTGGAAGGAACATTAGGGACATACAATCAAGTGATTTTCAAATGTTTTCTTAGTCAGGAAGCACTGACTTCAAAAACCTTAAGGATGGAAAATATTCTGGAAGAATGGGCGTGGGGCAGATAGTAAGGGTTGGGAGGAGGGCAGCACTTAGGACTTGCAGCTGAGTCTTGAAGAATGAATAAGGCCATGCCAGGCAGGCAAGGGGGTGGGGGCTCCCTTCAGATGGAGGGAACAGCATGTACATTCCCAGCTGAGAACAGCGCCTGCAGGGTGAGTAGAGCAGGCATCTGGGCAGCAGCCAACTGATAAGGCTAGATAAGGAACAGAAGCCACGTCTTAAGGGCTCTGTAAGCCCTGACCATGTAGTTGAACTTTATCTTACAGGCTCTGCTTCATTTGAGCATGATTGGATTCAATGATTAGATTTGCCTGCTGAAACATTACTCAGACTGACGTAATATACACTGTACACATTTCTAAAGGTGTGGCTGCAGGTGTAAAGACTGGAGGAAGAGAGAATAGTCTAGGTAAGCAATGATGGCACAGTGGCAGACAGATAACCATCATTTGTTCTTTCTAGTTTGATTCCAAATCAAAGAGAGTTTAAATGAAAGTGAAAGAAAACATGCCTCATAAAAGGTCATATATTACAACTCAGTCCAGCTTCTTCATCAAAAAAAAGAAGCCTAGAATCATATCAAAAGAGGAACAAAACTGCTTGTGTCTTTTGACCTAGTAATTCCATTGAGGGATTTCCAAGAAAACAATTTAGATGAGAGAAAAATAACTTTGTTCAAAGATGTTTTTAACTATACTACCGTGTTTCCACAAAAATAAGACCTAGCCGGACCATCAGCTCTAATGCGTCTTTTGGAGCAAAAATTAATATAAGTCCCAGTCTTATATAAGACCAGGTATTATATTATATTATATTTATTATATTATACCCGGTATCATATTAAATTAAATTAAATTAGATTAGATTGGATAGATTAGATTAGATTACCGGGTCTTATATTAATTTTTGTTACAAAAGACGGATTAGAGCTGATTGTCCAGCTAGGTCTTATTTTTGGGGAAACAGGGTATTCAGCTAACAAATGAAAATAATCCAAAAGTCTGAAAATAAGGGACTTAGGTTTAAGCCAAATGTTATCTATCAATATGACTAAATACTACATAAACATTAAAAGAACAGTAGCCACACATGGAGATGTGTATGGGAGGACAGCCAACTCCAAAACAATGTATCCACACTGACTACAAGCATTAGCGCACACGTGGTGTCAGGCCCAAAGCTAGGTTCTGGAAACACAAAAATAAGCCAGACACGGTCCTTGGCCCCAAGTCCACTGGGAAAGCTAGACTCACACAATTCTAACAATGTGTGGAGTCTTAGCCAAACGTAAGCACCATGAGAGCCCAGAAGAGGACCTGTCCAATACAGAGCCAACACACACACACACACACACCCCAAAATCAGTGGCAGAACTCAGGGACAAATCTTGATAACTCCAAACATGTCCCTGTTAATGTTGTTATCCTGGACATAAAAGTACAAATTGTAAAACTTACGATGAAAAACACTCAACTCCTCAAGGATATTTGTATGGAACCCCTGGAGAGTCCTTGGACCCCAGTTTGAGAAACAAATACCTAACAGCAGGAGGGTGGCAGTAGAAGCGAAAGAAGACAGATGCAGCCAGGGGCTTTAGCTCCTGATTAGGACTGAGAGTCAGAGAGGACATCACAGACGGAAGCGTCAGCATCTGGGACAATGGCAGTGGGGCTCCCTGAAGTAAGAATCCCAAGAAGAGGATCAGGTGTGAGAGTAAAATATAAGTTTACTTTTGACCTATTGAGTTTGAGGACTATTTAGGAGGAGAAAGGTAAAGGTATTCAAGAGGTGGCTGTTAACTTCATCTCTGGATACTTGGAGCCATAGAGGAGAGACTCAGCATCCAAAGGCATCTTCTAATAAGAGTAGAAGCTAGAAATGGATGCTGAACAACAGGTATGGCATATCTAACATTACGAGATGTAGAAGACATGCAGACCCCTTTGAGTCCTTCAAATACGTACTTGTTAAACATTTACTTACTTTCTATAGTATCTCTATCAAATTGATAAAACAGTAAATGGACTAAATAACATAATGGATAATAATAAACTATAATAAATAATGAATTATGGAATAAAGGATCTGGCTACACACAGAGTAGATACATCAATCGTATATTTTTCCATGGAAAAAAATTGTCTTTTAAAGTGAATATGGAAATACGATTTGACATATTCATGACCAACTCCTACGAAGCCTGCAAACTTCTCAGATAAAGGCTGTGAGGCTACATCTCACATAAGTTTCTAATACCTGGAAAACAGCCAATAGCTGGTATCTGTGGAAGGACTTTTGCAAACAGGGGAATGCTTCGTATGTCTCCCCAACACTAGCAAGTTTCAAACTACTATAAGAGAGCATTTGTGTGTATGTATATACTAATGAGTTCTACTGTTGAAAACAATCTGGGCTGTCAATGTGGAGGTGGTGCTTTCACTCATTTGAAATCTACAACTACTCATATGTAAATTAGTGGCCATGCAGAAAATGTGAGAAATTCAGAATCAGATTACCTTTTTAGTACTACTGAGATTCTTTTTGTGTTTGTGATCTCTATGTGCCAACATTACAATTGTGCTATTTCCAGAAATAACACGAAAAAACATTTTCAGTGACGAGTTTTGAGAAGCAAAACTGGGAAGGATATTGTCAATCTGTTGTACATTCGTAGTGCACTGAATCTCATGCTCTTTCACAAACATGCTTCAATGCACAGAAGAAAGTGAAAACAACACTAAATCTCAGGACTGCGGAGGGGGAGCTGACAGAGGAGAAACACAATTTGGGCTCAGACACTGGGATGCACATCAAAACACCAGTTCTCTCTCTATTTCTACTTGCTTCAGCAGA
This sequence comes from Rhinolophus hipposideros, assembly GCF_964194185.1. Classification (NCBI taxonomy): domain Eukaryota; kingdom Metazoa; phylum Chordata; class Mammalia; order Chiroptera; family Rhinolophidae; genus Rhinolophus; species Rhinolophus hipposideros. Next base: position 86,460,050 of record NC_138055.1, read on the forward strand.
CACAACCAAGAAAATAAAGGGAAGATAATTCTTCTTCTTCCTGACCCTCTCTCTCTCTTCCTAGTCCCTTATTGTCTTTGAAGAAAAATGGCATGAACCTTTACGGGGAAAGTCCAATCGAGGGTTAAGAGAGAAGTATTTGGTTTTCTTACGTCCATCAACTGAGACTTATGAGCAAAACGGAATTTCCCAAACACATCATAATTACCTAGGGAATCTGCTAGAAATATAGATTTCTAGGTCTGTTCACAGAGATTCTGATTCAGTAAGTCTGGGATAAGACTGGAAGTCTGTATTTTCCTGATGCTCCTCCCCGCCACTATACCCACAAATGATTCTAATAACCTTCCAGGTTTGTGAGCCATGAACAAAGAACTGCATTCAGACTTAGCAAATAACAGTAATAGCTTTCATATGGACAGCACTTCAGAATTTACAAGAAGTGCCTTCACATAAACTATTTCATCCCCATTTCATAGGAGGAAAATGAGCCTCAGAGTGGTCCGAGATCACACACCTGTATGTGTCAGACCTCAGTTCAGATACCACAGTAGATAATATTGTCTCTGCTGAACCACTAGTTGAGCACTAAATTTCTGAGCACTAGTGACTTGATCTTGGGTCTCATTTCAGAGTATCCATGCAACTGACCAACTAATAACTGCAGTACATCTGAACAATTCTCCATCTGTCCATTGCCTGGAAAGACCATCTGTATCCCAGTTAACCACTTTTCACTATATAAGCACTAAAAAAATACCTATTAAAACGGAACTTTAATAAACTTGTAGAATACACAGTATGTAACATTCTAAAGTAATTTCATTTTATAACTTGTAATGAGAAATTATTGGAAGATAGAAAACAAATGTACCCACTTCTGCAAATAAAGTAATATCCATACTCTTACTACTAATTTCTATAACATTCTGCTGAGTGCCAGTTGGTTTATCTTTATTTTGATGCAGATTTTTCATTTTCTAGTTAATGTAATAACTTATCAGGATCCCAAAGGATGGCAACAAGATTCCTTGTAATTAGGAAAGGGTGACATGAACATCAAATAAAGATAGGTAGGGGTGTGTGTGGGTATATGAGGAGGCAGCAAGTGAGGCAGGCAGGAGACTGAAATATTTGGGGGATGAGTTTCTGGTTTTCTGTCTGTGTAGCTCTGCATAACCCACTGAGGATGAGGATGGGCTATGGCAGAAAGGTTGGTTCGAACACAGGAAAACAAGTTGCAGACATACCTGTAACAGGAGAATCTCTAATGCTACCGGCAAATTAGGGTCCACAGGCCGAATCCTGCAACCCATTTTTGTTGTTGTTGTTGTTCTTCATGGCCTACAAGTTAAGAATGGTTTTAACACATTTAAATGATTGAAAATAAATCAGAATATTTTATGCCATGAGAATTATATGAAATTCAAATTTGAATGTACATAAATAAAGTTTTATTGGGACACTGCCACACTTATTTATTTTACATGTTCTCTACGGTGTCCTTCACGTTACAATGGCACAGTTAAGTAGTTATGACCAGAGTCCTGTGACCCTCAAAGCCCAATATGTTTACTATCTGGTCCTTCAAAGAAAAAGTTTGTTAGTCCCTGTTTTAGGGGAGGTGTTAAGGTTGCTTCCTGAAAACTGATTCTGATCTAGCCTTCATTTGCAGAATATGAAATAAAATACTGAACTTAGAATCATCTCAGATATATTTTCTTTGATATTGACCTAAAAAGCGTGCCGCGGTCTGGTTATCTCTGCCTGAGTGTCCCAATATTGAATTGAGGCGGTTCCTGTGGTTGCCTGATCTGGGGGGGAGCATAAGCAGGGAAGGGTTTCTGCACATTCAATTCCATTATCAGAATGATGGATGTATGAAGAGAGGAGCTGAGCGTCCTAGTCCAGCAAAGCCCTGTGCATGGGGTGTTTGAGCCCTCCTTTTATTGAGGAATGGAGAGCTCTACCCGGTCAACAAATATCTCAAGCATTGTTGCCAATTTCCCAGCATTAATATTCAAAAACCAGAAATGCAGCATGTAGACAATCATTCAAAACAGAAAGGCAGAGGCCGCTGTCTCCTCCCTTCCACGGAGACACAAGGTGGTCTTTCTGAGTGCAGTCAGTTCCAGCGCACTGTCAGCAGCCCCACTTCTGCCGTCTCTAAAAGCAACACAAATTATACAGTATTTGCTATCGTTACACCTGTCAGCTAATTCAATTGTTAGATCATTTTGAACCCCGGAATTCCGACTGGAAAAAGCGGAGAGCCTCGCTCCGGTGAACGGCCTGTTAGACTATTCCATGTCACCGCTTGCTTGGGGGTAGGAATAAAAAAATATTCTCTGCTAGGAAATTAATGTTTATAAATACCCTGAAAAGCCAAATACTAAGCATAATGGTTAGAAGACAAGTAAGCAGAGTGGTTTATTATCAACATATCTATTTTAATTTGTGGTTTTATCACACACGTTGATTGTTAGTTCAACATTTTTTTGTTTTTTTAATGTTTTGACGTTGGATTTTTGTTTGGCTGGTTCTGTATGTTGGTTCAACTCAAAGTATTTTACTCACATTTCAGACAATACCTAATGCAGTCCTCTTTCCCAGTGTTTTTACCTAAACAATCTGTGAATGACACCTTCCAGTTTATAACAAACCTAGTCCTTAGATTCCAAGGTAATAATGAAGGTGCCCTTATAATGAACTCCACAGGCGCATTTTCCTATTGAAAACTTGAAAATGCTTTACCAAAACATGACACTAGTCTGAATTCCAGCTCTTCTGGTTACTTAGTGGGATGTGCATGGATATGACACTTCATTTCACGAGCCCCCATTTCCACCTGTCAAATGGGGTTAATATTTTAAATGATGGTTTTGACTCAGCAAATTTACTAAATATCATTGAATTATACACTTAATACTGATCAATTTTATAATATGTAAATCTTTCCTCAATAAAGTGTTTAAAAAGTTAATTTTTAAATTAGGAGTTAAGGAAGTCAAGGACAGAAAGAAAACACCTATTGGTCATGGTGTCATTGAGGAAGACATGGTCATTGAGGACAGACCAGAAGAAGGTCAAAGTCATCAGACTGAGCATGAGAGAACAGACAGAACTTGAAGGGTATGTTTAGGGGTCATGTTCTACTTAAAACCATCTTCCTAGATTCTCCTGACACCACAACTCTTCTTTCCTGCCCCCCAAAGTTAATCATGCTCTTGCTAGGCTCTATTTGGGGTATGCTTTTGTTAATCCAATCATTACACTGCATGGTAACTATTTATTTAAAAGTCTATTCCTCACTAAACTCAGTTCCTGGAGCTCAGAAGCTGTGTATTTTGGCAGTCCTTGTCCCAAACTCGGCCCAAAAGCTCAAGAATGTTAGATGAATGAAAGAATGAATAAATATTGCCGCGGCAAAAAGGAAAACAACAAAAAAAGATGGTTTTGAAGAGTCAACGAAATGTATATATGCGAATTGCTTAGCACAATGCCTTACACACAGCAAACATTAAGTGTATGGTGGTTCTTTTTATTACCAACAAAACATGCCAAGAACTAATCTACAGAAAGAAGTCTATTTTGAAGCAACACTAGCCTACAAAATAAAGATGTTCACATGCATAGAAGACCAAATTTCAGATGACCTCCGTCCTAGTTCTAAGACTTAAGGGCCCAGTTATTGGCTAGACTTCAAAAGGCCTCACAGAGCTGTCTACAACTTGTGATCAGAACCTCCAAGGTCACAGTCAGCAGCAGTTCCACTCTCACCACACACTGTACTTTCTGGCCTCGGCCATACAGCTATGCTTGCTGAGGATTCATTCTTTAAGATTCTGGTCTGAACGAGAAGGGACAAAAGGCAACAGAGAGCAAAGGAGAGTGGAAACAAGAGGTAGTGCTCCCGACTATCTCCTCTCCTCCCCAAAGGTAAAACGACGTCCAGCACCGCAGGGAACTCCTGGGCTATTTATTTATCTGATACCAGATGATGTTCCTTCAGTCATTCCATAGGTACTTACTGAGCCTCTACTATAGGCCTGCCATTGTTCTGGGCAGTAGAAACATCAATGAATTAAATATTTAAACACACTCAAGAATAAGTGGGGTGATCCAACCTGATGTCAAAACTTACTGTAAATAAGTAGTAACTAAGATCTGAATACAGAGGCCATAGACTCATCCACATGTGGAAACTTGATATATGACAAAGGTGTCGATTGGTGGGAAAGGATAGGCATTCAATAAGTTTTGTTGGAATAATTGATTATTTATATGGGGAAAAAACTGAATCCCTACCTTAATACACTACTTAATACACTAAATTTAATTAATATAGTGATAAAGGCCAAATTGAAACTCTTATTAGAAAACATAATATCTTTAGTCTACACACATGAAGGATTCCCTATGAAACAAAAAGCACAAACCACAAAGGAATGAATAGGTAACCTCAAATACATTAAAATTCACCAAAATAATATATTTTTTAAAAGACACAAACTGGAAAAATATATTTGCAACTCAGTAAGAAAAAGATAATCCAAAAGAAATGGGTAAAATATATGAACAGGTAATTCCTAGAAGGAAACTCAAACGACTGATGAATACATAAAAATATGTTCAACCACACTACTAGTCAGGGAACCACAAATTAAAACCGTAATATTTCTAACCTGTCGTATTTGCAGAAATAGTTTAAGTCTGACAGTACCAAGTGTTTGGTAAAAATACAAGCCATTCATGGCCCAGTAGCTCAGACGGTTGGAGCTCCGTGTTCCTAACTCCAAAGGCTGCCGGTTCAATTCCCACATGGGCCAGTGGGCTCTCAACCACAAGGTTGCTGGTTCAACTCCTCAAGTCCCACAAGGGATGGTGGGCTGCGCCCCCTGCAACTGGCAACAGCAACTGGACCTGGAGCTGAGCTGCGCCCTCCACAACTAAGATTGAAAGGACAACAACTTGAAGCTTGAACGGCACCCTCCACAACTAAGATTGAAAGGACAACAACTTGACTTGGAAAAAAAAAAAAAAGTCCTGGAAGTACACACTGTTCCCCAATAAAGTCCTGTGGCCCTTCCCCAATAAAATCTTAAAAAAAAAAAAATTAAAAAAATACAGCCCATTCATAGACTTCTAATAAATCTCTTTGGAGAAGACTATGGCGATATTTAGTAGAATTGACAGTATGCTTATCCTGCAGCCCCACGACGCCACCCCTAAGTGCCCTAGCACTCACAAACAAGCAGATACACAAAACCATAGCAGTACTGTTTTGAAACAGCAGTGGCAAAAGTGAACGGATAATTTAATTATGTGGTATTCCAGTATATGAATATACTTAGCTCTAAAAATGCATGATAAGCTCTGGTATCAAATAGCTGAATCTTAAATATGTAATGTTGAGCAAAAAAGCAAATTACACAATACATACATTCATACACACATGCATATGATATAAAGTTTAAAGGTATGCAAACTAATAGCATGTATTGCTTAAAGATATATGCATATGTAATAAAAGTATTAAAGTGCACTGCTATGTTAAGTTCAGGACAGAGGCTACCTGTGGTTGGAAAGGAAAAGAACTAGGAGAACTCCATCCCTATTGATTTGGTTTTTGTCTTAGAGTCTTTAATAGAGGTGCAATTTACATGTAATGAAACAGCTCTTAAGTGTACAGTCCACTGAGTTTGACCAATGTATACATCCTACATCCATGTAAACCACACTCATATCAAGAACATTTCCATCACCCCTGAAATTTCCCTTATGCCTTTTCATAGTCAACACCCATCAGCAAACACTGTTTTGATTTCTAGCATCATAACTTAGTTTTCCCCGTTCTAGAATTTCACATAAATGGAATCACATAGTTTGCACTCTTTTAGCTTGAGATTCATCCATGTTTGTGCATATACAGTAGTCTATTCCTTTTTACGTCTGAGTGGTATTCTGTTTCATAAACATACTACAGTCTATCTTAATTTTTTTTTAATTTTTAAGTTGTGGTGGATACATGGATGTCAATGTATTATTCTTTATACCTTATTATACATTAAATATTTTCTTTTTAAAAAGTATAGGTCACCGAGAGCTTGAGATTCTCTAAGACATACACCTAAGGGGCAAATGGCTGCGTTGTAGCTCATGCATATTGTCAACTCTTCCAGCTATGGCGATTCTGGTTTCTGACTAGAGACCCACTGAATCAGCAGCTCAGGAAGTATTGCTCAGGATTCTGCATTTTTAACAAGCTCTCCAGGTGATTCTGATGTACAGCAGGTTTTGTGAACCACTGTTTCTAAATACGTTTTCTATGTGGTGTTTTATAACTCCAATGGCTTCAATTACTATTCCTATATGCCAATAACTTGTAAGTTTATATCTTTAAATAAAACTGTCTCCTAAGCTACAGACACGCTGTAATCATCTGCTCTGGATGTCGCTACTCAATGAGTCACAGGTGATTCAGACTCAATGTGTACAAAACAGAAGCCAGCTTCCCAAGTTCCACCCCTCGCTTTTCCGTCCAGAGTTTCAGATCTCCTGCCACGGCAGTACCACACACCCTGGGAATCTTTACCCCTTTCCTCCCTGTCCTCCACATGGCCTCAGTAACCAAGTCCTACTGGTTCTGCCACTACACACCTCTTAAATAGAACACGTCTCTCCATTCCCCTGACCATTGCCTTAGTCCACGCCATCCGGATTACTGTAATAGCCTCCTAACAGTTTTCCTACCCCCGTCTTGTTCCTCCAGTCCATTCTCCACCTTGTGTCCAAAGGATCCTTTGGAAACAAATACTTGATTTTCAAAATCTGTTTAGAGCCTCTCAATGGCTTTTCGTTGCCCTTAGGACAATTCTCAACATGCCTTACAGAGCCTTTCAGGATCTGACCTCTCCCTACCTTCCCAACCTAAACTGCTGCCGTTCATGACTCCTGCTCTCTATCCATGCAGCTACTCTGAATGCATCTCACTTCCTGAAACATGCCATTCCACGCCCCCCTTCTGCCCATGTTCATTCACCTGGAACGCAGCCCTCCTCCTCTTTCCCTGGCTGCCCTTGCTCGCCCTGAAGGCTCAGCGAAACGTCACCTTGTCTGGAGGTCAGGAACTCCCACTACCAACCCCTAGCAATTTGTTCTTCCTTTAAAACATCACAGCACAATTCATGAAACAGCTTAACAATCTCCTCAGGCTACAAACTGGATGAGGAGACCAGGCTACGAGCCTGCTGGCTCCAGTGGATGCCTTGCACATAGTAGGAGGGTCATTTTAAATATGTGATGAGCGTCACCCCATCACAGTTAGTCTACAAGCAAACAAAGCTTAGAAACAGCCTCAGTCACTGGCTTCCTTCAACTTGAAGATATGCACAATTCTAAATTCAGAAAGTTATCTATTAACTGCAATCTTTATGATTTAGTCTCCTGACGCTTTGGCAAACATCGTCTGCCACCAGAGCAGTGGCCCATCAAAAGCAGCAAGAGGTGGCGAGACTGAGAACTAGCCAGCTCGATTTTCAAACCTTGAAAACAGCCCCACGTATTTTCCACAGTGCCATACCTCAGTTGCAAAGGAAGCACAATGCATGAAATCTTGTTAGGATTACAATGCTTGAGCTGGAAAGGCTTTTGGCATAAGGATTTTTTGTGTTGGGATTTATGTCTAAGGCACAGCTGGGTATATTCAGCTACTGCTAAGGACGAAGAGTGCATGTGAGTTCCCCCGCAGTATACCTAGGGCAGAAGCTTTCAATTTTAAATCCCCGACCTTCCTTCCCATTTCTTTCTTTGTTCTTTTTCTTTTTTTTTTTAGCAAAAACATTAAGAGCACACACTGTGGTGCCAGAACGCCTGGCTTAAAATCCCTGCTCCCTCATTTATTACCTGTGGTATGCTAGGCAAACTACTTAGGCATTCAGTGTGCAGCTTCCTCGCTTGAACATACCTAGTAGGAACGAAACAGCACTTATTTCATAGGTTTGCTGTGAGGACTCAATGAGCTAATTATATGTAAGGCATTGAGAGTAAGGGCTCAGGAAACGCTAGATGTATCTAGGGGCACAGGAATAGGTTTGAAAAGAAGGGCTGTGAAACAGAACAGAAAGGACAGAAGCAAACAGAACAGAAGCAAAAGTAATCTACGTAATAATAACTGAGCACTTTGAACAGATTATCATTCAGACCTCAGAAAAACTCTTTAATGCAGGTGAACCATCCCGAGCTCAGTAAACGGCTGAGTGGGATTTGAATACATGGAATCTGTCTCCAGATACCAAATCCTGAACCACTGAGAAATGATGTCTCCCACTTTCACATCTGCCCCTTAGGGAATGGAATTCCTGAACTCTTTAAAAAGGGAGAAAGTGAAGCAAAAAGACATAAGAAATGGAAAGGAAGCAAGAATAAACAGAATAAGGCCAGACTCATCTGTCTTCTCAATTTAAAACAGGTTTCCCCTTACTGTCCATTCACGAATGTAACAGAGCCCACCCCCTTCAGAGACACTGTAATTCAGTTAGGCCAGGCTGAAATCAAAATCACTATTAAAGACTTCAACAGATGACAGATCCTTCCCAACCTAATAAGATCCAAATGGAAATGGAAATGAGAGGCATGAAATGCGAGGGCAAGCAGGAGAGCAATGGATGGAGGTATCAGAAACACAGAAATCAAACCTCTGTCTAGAGTGGCAAGACACGCCGAGGTGCGTTATAGGCAAAGGATTCACATTTCTTGTGGGGCCTGTAACATCGGAAGAATGCCTTCACATCTCTGAGCATCACTTCTTCATCTGCAAAATGGAAACAAGACATCTTTCTCTGCACAGATAACGTCTGCTTCTCCGATGAAGAAACGGGGAGACAGGCACCCACATGGCCGGTGGGGGGCAATCTGGCCATCTCTTTTTCTTTCTCTTTTCAATTTAACAAACTTACAGAGCACTTGCAATGTGGCAGGCCCTGTAACAGTCACTTTACAAATATTAACTTACTCAGTTTCTGTGGTGGACAGCAGAATGTCGACAATGATTCCCCTGACTACACCCTTGTCCTGGGAGACTCCCCTCCCCCACAGACTCAGAGGTTGGCCGTGACACTTGCTTTGGTCAGTGGGACAACAGCAAATGTGACATAAGCAGAGATCTGAAAACTGCTTGTGCTTTGAGGTTTGCCATCTCTCGCTGCTCTTTGGAATCCTGAGGCCACCACGTGAAGAGACCTGAGCTACCTGGCTAGAGCCTGAGAAATCACATGCCATCCCAAATGACGTCCCTAAAGACTAACTCACCTGTCAACTACCAGACATGTGAGTGAGGCCATCCGAGAGCCTCCAGCTACCGATGGACCTGCAGGTGATCACAGAAGCAGGAAAGAACCAGCAGAGTTCAGCTGGGCTGGCCTGGACCAAAAGAGCTTCCCAGCCTACCTACTGACTCATAAGCTCGGTAAAATAGTTATTGTTTTTAAGCCACTAAATTTGGGGGTGATTTGTTATGCAACACAAACGGAGGCACTGCCCAGCAATCCTATTAGGTAGGTACTATTATTATTCCTATTCTAAAAATCAGGCAACAGAGAAGTAAAGAGAGGTTAAGCGACTTTCACAATTTTTAAACGGCAGAGTCAAGATGCAAACCCTGGCAATCCAGCTCCAAGTCTGTGCTCTATTCGGAGATTTTATGGAATAATCCCCTGTACTATGCTATTTCCCCTAACAAAACTGAAGATATTCCTATCACTTGACCCTGGAATCTACTGTAATTTGTCACATGATATACTTGCACATGTGTACAATCACGTAGATATAAGATTATTCACTGCAGCACTGCTGATAATAGCAAAAGACTAGAAACAACTAATTCTAGTATATCCATATAAAGGTATTCCATATGCAGCCATCAAAAAAAAAACTGGGTAGATCTACAAATACGAATCTTATATCCAAGGGGAAAAGGCACAATGCACTTACATGCTACTTTCCCATTTGTGTGTAAAACATTTACACTTACATACTACCATTTACATTTACATTTTTATGGAAAACACTACGAATATACAACTGCTTGTACATACATAATTTGTGGGAGGACACAACAAATGGCTTTAACATCAGTTACTTCTGGGGAAAGGGAACCAGCTGGCTGGGCAACAGAACAGGAAGAACAATTTTCACAGCAAACTTTTTCAAATTTTGAATTTTATATTGTGTAAATGTATCACCTATTAATTTTAACTTAAAAGGTTGTTATGAACATGAAGGGAGGCAACAGATGCCTGGCACAGAGAAAGCCATCAATACATGATAGCAGCCTTTCTAATTATTTTTCCGCAACTGATTTCTAACTCTTTCTAATACAAACAATTTTTTTTTTTTTAAGTAACCAATCCTCTAAAACTTCTGGCTCTGCGTAGGAAAGAGCTCATTTTGGATGCAAAAATAAAGAAGAGAACATTAGCTAGCTGTGTGAAGAGGTGAAAGAAGAATCCAGCACGTGGCTTCTGTGGTTGTCAACGGCATGAAGTTCAAAGCCGGGAAGAGTGGCAACGCACCACTTTAGCCTCTCCTCCGAGAAACCCAATTACTGGGCACCATCTGTACTCTTACTTTGTACATTCCCGATGCACCTTCTCTTTCATTCAGGAACACCAAATAAGAGAACTTATTTTCTATTCTAATAGTTACCTATCTACAGTTACTGATCTATAACAGTTGAAAGTTGACACATGTATTTGCCAAATTATCTGCTTCTCCAGAGCCAGAAATGACCTGGGCAGAAGTAGGCAGTTTGTGGGTACCAAAGCATAACGCCAAGAGCAGGGCTTGGAGTTAGGCAAACCCAGGGCTTGGAGTTAGGCAAACCCAAAAGCAGGGCTTGGAGTCAGGCAAACCCAGGCACAAATCTCAACTCCAACACTTAGCTGAATGGCCTTGAGCAACATACTCAAGCTCTCTGAGCTTGTTATCATACCTGTAAAATGCTGACAAGCCTTACTATTTCACAGCACTCTTGCTAATAATACATGTACCACCGTACCAGGTACACAGATATGTTCACTAAATATCAGCTCTTATCATTGGGGGCATTCCAGCTGAGGCCTAACCATCTTTCTCCTTGCCCCTCGCCCTCTTCTCTTCCCCCCCCTCCTTCTTCCTCTCCAGCACACACCAATTAATAATCGTAGGTGTAGATTAGCGCATTCCAACCTCTCCCTTCCTCCCACATCAGCAAGCTCAATTGACTCTATCTCCAAAATCATCCTGACTCTCCACCTGTCTCCATCAGCCCTGCACATAAAGATGGTCTCCCTTGCTATTACCATAACCCCTTCCACAATCCATTCTATACATTCTAGGCAAAATGATCTTCAAAAAAAAATAAACCAGATCACATCATTCCATTCTTCTGCTTAAAATTCTCTAAATAACATCCTTCTGCATTTAGGTTAAAATCCAAATTTCTTACCATGGCCAACAAGGCCCTACAGGAGTCGGTCCCTACCTGTCTCTCCAAACTCGTTTCATTCCACCTTGCATACTCCACTTTGCTTCGGAATATTTCTCTACAGGCCAAGCCCGTTCCTGCCTCAGAGCCTTTGCATTTGATGTTCTTTAGTCTGGAATACTCTTTCCCAAACCTTCACATAGATGTCTTCTTTACATCATGTAATTCATGGTTCAAATGTCAGCTCCTTAGAAATGTCTTCCCTGACCACGTAAACTAAAATGACTTCATGCCATGAGTCACTCCCCATTTCATTATCTGCTTTAGTCTCTTCATAGCACTCATCACTATTTAAAATTATTTGCATATTTGCTTGCTTCTTTATTATCTGATTTCTCAACTAGGATGTAACCTTCTTCAGGAAAACAGGTTTTTGGCTCTCATCTCCCCACTGCACTATTCCTTAAAACAGTGTGTACACATAGTAGGTGCTTTATACATATGCCTCGTGGTGGTGGGTGTTTTAAAATGCAAATTGCTGAGCTTTAGTCCCAGAGATTCTGATTTAATAGACCTGAGGTAGAGCTCAGGAATCTACATTTCTAGCAAGCATCCATCTCTTTTCAGCCCAAAGCAGGCAGTACATAAATCACATTTTACCATACAGGCATACCTCGTTTTATTGCACCTCACTTTATGGCACTTCACAGGTGTTGCGTTTTTTACAGACTGGAGGCAAGATCCTCCCAGTAAAAAGATTACAACCTAGTTTATTGTGATAACTCGCTTTATTATGGTGGTCTGCAACCAAATCCACAGTATCTCTGAGGTATACCTGTTCTCTAAACCATCTCCATCTCCAAATTTTGATTCTCTTACACACCTTACTTAGGCCTACATATCCCATCCCAGTTGCCTTCCTTAATTACCTTGGTGACACTGAGGGTAAAAGGAGGTTACTGACCCCTGAATTTGGAATGCAAACAAGCAACCCTGCCAGTTCCCATTTCTGCTGCTTCAACCAATGTTAGGCATTCAAACTATCTGGTCAGCCTGGCTGAAATCCTGTCCTCCCCAGAAACACCTGAGCAGATTTGGACTAAATCCAAAAGGTGAGCCAGGTAAATTTCCATGTCCGCTCCCTAACACTTTCCAGTGGCAGCTGGGCCAATCCCTACTTGTTGTACACTCACTCCAAATACCACTGTCCCCACCTCCACCCTCCACCCCCCCACACAGCAGAAGATTTAATTCTGGCACGATCTGCAAAACCACAGGCCAGAGCTCCCTTTGAAGCAACCAAACAGCTGAGAGGAAGAAATCTTTGACAGGGCCACTCAGGTGTCTAAAGCCATAGGCACATACATACATTAGTAGCAGGGCAAGCCCAAAGTCCAACCCAGAGAAATGCGCAGGCTCTGGCTTCTTCTCAGCCCGGTCTCTTTAGAAAACACCCAACAGCCTTTCCTTGACACCTGAACTGTCATCTGGGTAGGAGGTCTGGGAAAGTGCATACTTGGACTTCCTGAAGTTTCCTCTACTCCCTTCTACCCTGTCCTGCATTTGATTAAAGCAGCGTCCGTCCCCAAGGTTTAAATCCGAACAGCACGCTGGGATTGGTAACTTAAAATCACCAACATTTGTGTGTGGATTAGCTCCCACCCCCCAGACAGGCAAGATCCAGGGGCGCAGGGCCCGTGCGCGTGCTCTCGGGCCTGACAAGAAGCAGCACCAACCCCCCAGGCTGTGCCTCGAGGTGGAATAAACTGCAGTTCAGCCTGCAAACTGGAGTTTTTCCACTCAGGGCGCTGGCTGGAGGGGCGGGGAGGGGCAGGACCTGCACACCTGCTCTGGGAAGCCGCGGCCGCCGAGGGCGCCCCCCAGCGCACGGGGCAGACCCCCTCTGACCCGGGACTCGGCGCGGCGCCCCTCCGCCCGCGCGCCCGGCTCGCTCCGGCCCAGGAGGGACTCTAGTTCACACTCCCTGTTCCTTCCAAATACCAGAATCGAGAGTATTTATGGGAGCCAGGGGGGAGGCCCACCGCCCCGAAACACACACACCCCCCCTCCGCCGGTCACCCACCGAACTCCGACCGGGGCCCGCCCTCCCTGGGGCGTGCGCCCGGGAGCAGCCCTCCCCCCGCGCCCGGGAGCAGCGCAAAGTTCCCGAGTCCGGACGCTCCCAGGGGGGAGCGAGGCGCGGAGCAGCAGGACGCAGGGAGGAAGGGGCCGAGCCGGCACGAGCGGCCCGCGAAGATGCTCCCCTAAAAGCTCGGGGTGGGGGTGCTGGGAAGGACCCCACTGCGCCCCCGGGAGGCGCGGGCGCGGGCAGGGAGCCCCGACGTGTCCGCGCCGCCGCAGGGAGCGCAGGGCCGGGAGCCCTCCGGCGGGGGGGAGCCCTCCGGCGGGGGAGACCCCGCGGCACCGCCTGCTCCCCGCAGAGCGTCAGGCGGCGCTCTCCCGCCAGGCGGCGGCTGCAGCCCAGAGAGGCTGCGTCTCGCCCCCAGCGCTGCCCGCCCGGCTCCCCCGCGAGGCTCTCCGCTCCGCTGCGGCGGCGGCCTGGAGCGGGCGGGACGCGCTCTCACGCCCGCCGGCACATTCGCCACCTGCCCCCTCGCGCCTCTGGGGTCACGGCTCACTCACCCTCCGCATGGTGCCGGGACCGTCCGCGCCGGGATGGGCGCGAGGAGGGACTGGGCGGGAAGGAGCGCAGGGCCGCCGGGGAGCGCCACGCTGCCCCCGCCCGCACACGCGTGCGCCGCGGCCGGCGAGCGGGTGGGGGCCTCCGCGGGGGCGGAGCGGGGGCGCGCGGGCCGCGGGGTCCCCGGCCGGCTCCCGGCGAGCTGAGCTCCAGGGCCTTCTTCCCCGGGTGGGGCGTCCCCACCTCCCCACCTCCCCAGGCCGCTGCACCGCTCTGCTCCAGACCTGGAGAGGAGCTGGTCTCCAGTGCCTGCCCAACTCTGAGCTGGAAAAGGTTGCAGTTGAACGTTGGGGCCGACCTTGCAGGGATGGAGAACTGAAGTGGGATTACTCACCACCTTAAAAGGACCTCTGTTCTCCCCGTGGGATAGGAAGATGCCCCACTGGTGTCCCATCCTACTCTTTAGGGTCTGCGATTGTCTTTTCAAAGTCTTAAGCTTCCATAAACCTTTTCGGTGGGGAGGTGGTGAGAGTTAAGAGTGGGGAAACAGCAGAGCAACCCACCGCTTGGGGAAAGACAACCTCATGGAACAGAAGTGGTCTAGTTTTCTCCCGACCAAGCAGCTCAGCAGGGGAAGGAGTCTGTACCCCTGTACTGCAGAACCCACGGGTCTCCCTGGCAACCCCCTCCGTGTAGAGCTTCCTCTTCACAACCGGCCTCCCCACCTCTATCCCAGCTTCTCCAAACAACAGGAAAAGTCCATCCCCAGATGCATTAGCTGCAGGGAGGGGACGTATATTTCTCCTGACTGTGAAAACACTTTACACCCCTGAGCCAGGAGAATAAAGGATCCAAATCCTCAAGAAAAAGAGTAGGATGTAATGATGTGTGAAGGTCTCCCAGAAAGAAACCTAGCCTTTCTCGATTCGGCTTCTACTGCTGAACAAAGTAAATGAAATAGTACGGAATTCAAAGCAGCCTGAATTCTATGTAGAAAAACAAAAAAGATATATCCCTTGTTTACCAAAGAATCCTTTGAAAAGCATACAAGGATGTTTGTGTTTTCAAAACCAGAGGTGACAGGTAAGCAGGCAGACAGCAGTGGCAATGCAAAGGCTTGTGCTGAGTAAACACTTCTGAGGAATGTTTTGGCTTTGGCATTGCCTGGCTGCCAGTAATTCTGGCAGCTCCTCTCTTATCGCCACTGTCAAAGAAACACTGTTATAATTTTCTAACATTGTTAAAATTTTCTAATTTTCATGTTATAATTTCTAACATAGTCAGCAGCACTATGGAAACAAATGTAAAACAGACTTAAGTGCCTTTCTGATCTATTAAATAAGAACATTTTGTCTGAATTTCCCTTTGGTGACTACCAGCACAGATAAAAGGGGTGGGGGTGACATATATTAGGAGAAAAAGGAAGGAGAGAAATTAATGAAGCCTGCTAACTCCTTTTTAACTTTAACTTATGATCTGCATACAGTAGTTTTTTTTTTTTTCCTTTCTTCATACGAATCTCTTCAGATTGGTCTTTGATGTTTTGACTTTGGAGAAATAATTTTATTAAGTGTACTTACTTATGCACCGTGGGCTTTACCTGTTATCACTTTCAATCCACACAATCCTATGAAATGAGTACTATGATTCTGTGGTTTTTCAGAGTGAACTATGAAGGCTCAGAGAGGAGAGGTAATTTGCTCAAGGTCACACAGCTTGTTAGTGGCACAGCCAGGATCTGAACTCGGGCAGTCGGATTCCAGGGTCCACCCACTTGCTTTACTGCCCTCCTGTGCTCTGTTTCATATAAAAGGTACAGCAGTGGAAAAGTGTTATTAAAAACATGAACTCTTGTCATAGATCCAATTAGTAGCTTCCTATCTCTGAGTCTTAGCATCTTCCTCTGTAAAATGAGAACTTGATCTAAATAGATGTATTAAGAGGGATAAAAATGATGAACGTCTAAGTATTACCTTGTCTTAGTACACCTGAAACTAATAAATTAAAAAAAAAAAGAACCTGTCCAGAAGAAACGGTCTTGCTTTAGAGTATTACCATGTGAATATTTTGTGCTCAGCATTGTGGGAAACCTACCTTCGTAATTTCGTTGGTTTGTGTAGTATCTCACCACAGCCCCTTGTTTTACACTGCTTCTGCTGTGTTCTACAACACTACCTCTCTCCCCTTCTAATTAACAGTCTTTGCTTTGTGAGTGCAAAATCTAATCCAATTACATTTTTTACTAAACTTGAATAAGATCCCTGGTGAGAAGGGAGCAGTTTCAGTTAAGTAATTATTAGGGTGATCTTCAGGCATTAGTTAGCCTGAATAATTTTTCAATCTCCCTTCAGAAACCAAGACAATTATTCAACTAACAAATAAATGACAACACGTCAGATGCTAATGGCACACAGTCAGTCCTGCTCCTCTATGGAAATCCCCACGTTTGCTTATGCTACCATTAACTAACTTAAAGAACCAATATAAAACTGAAACTAGATTGAATCAGATCTACCTTTTTTTTGGGAGGGGAAGGGTCTTTATTTCTTTCATAATTTTAAAGGATCTTCAAAGTGTTTTAATAATAAGTTGTATCTCTATTTCATATCATCATACCTCCATTAGCCTTCTAATCTCAGACATGTAATTTGTTTCTTGAAAATCTCCTAATATTTGAGAACATAGCATTTTTTTCCTTTTTTTTCTTAATCATGTAACAACATCTCCACCTGTGACAAACAACAGTGCTATTCAGTCCTCTTGATCTTCAGGCCATATTTACAAGTCTGCGTCTTAAATACAGCAGGAAATGCACCAGGATCGAGAAGTCAGCCTAACTTCTTTCATTAGTTATTAACGTAGATAGGCATTTGATATAAAACTGAGCAAAAATGAACCAGTTTACAATTTCACATAAATAGTAAAAGAGAAATGAATAATTTTGTCTACATTTTGTGTATAAGAAATGTTACCAATTAGCATAACTTCTTACCAGTCTATCGTTCTCCATTTAGAAATGCATTAGTAATGACATACTGGTTTTCTTCATCATGTTCTTAAATTACAACCCTTCAGAAGGCCTCTGTTAAATGCCTACTATGGGAACATACATTATTGGTTAAATCAATTTATATTGCCCTGAAACAGATCAAGAATAATATCAAGGAAACAAACAGTCTCAACTACATGTATTGAGCAGTTCATATGTCCCAGGCACTGTGGCAAGCCATTTTACATGTATCAATCTATTTCATCCTTATAAAACCCTACCAGATAGTTTTATTATCCCCATGTGATAGATTAGGAAACTAAGATGTATCGATATTAAACACTTTGCAAAAGTTGCATGGCTAATAAGGGTACAGATCTAACCCAAATCTCTCTGACTCTGGAGCCTATGAGATTAATCAATGACAGGTGGGTGCTAATGTATCACAGACTCTTCTCTTTCTGGAACTTCTTCAAAGCAGTGGAAATGTGAGCCAAGAATTTTATATCCAGTAAAACTGACTTTCAAATATTTATACAAAAACTGAGAGGAGTTAACTAAGAAAGGGCTCTTAAAGAAGATGACTCGTTGGCTTAAAAAAGGAATACAAGATTTGAATTAAAAGAATGAAGAATATTCTTGATGGAGGACAGCAGAATGACCAACATAGAGGCTGTGACAGTAAAAATGTAACAGCAGAAACAACTCAAAATGGTCCTAACAAGATACTGAGTTGCTTTTCAGAGACAACAGACCAAAACCACAAGCCATGCATTCGAAGCATGCACAGAGGAGAAAACTTTGACCTCTGACTCCATCCAGAACTAAAGTCTTGTCCCTTCACAGGACCAAAGGACCAGGACATAACCAGAACTTGAACATTGGAACCCTTTCCAAAGTCAAGGGCCTGTTATCTAGGAATATCTGGTGTTGACTTCCCTTCAACCATAAATGGCCAAGTTCCAAGGTCCTCCAACTAAAACTTGCCCCACCAGCGCTTCTGCATTCCTGTTTCCCCTTACCAGGAGACAGATTTGAGCAGTACCTCCTGTCTCCTGTGAGCTGACTCAGAATTAAGAAAATTGCTCTTTCATTTCTCAAAAGTCAATGTCGTAGTATTGGTTTCTACGTGTGTTGGGCAACAAACCCTTTGATTACAAAAAGACCAGATCTCCTAGGAATCCCAGGACACAGGGCTGGGAACGTAAACCTGGTGGACAGTTAATAAGGGACTGGGATACTCATCAGGGAACCTTATACACATTCCCTCTAATTTTTTTATCGCATTATCACAGTTGCTCAGAAATATTCATTTATTTTGCTGTAGAAGGTCTGTATGATTGTTATGCTATTTCTTATCCTTTTGTCCTTGTCAAGGCCTATTTGACTTATGTGAGCAACAATCTCAGATTGGGCAGTCCACTGATTTATTCATTCATTCATTCATTTATTCATTCAATCAATCATTTATTGTGGGTAGCCTGAAGATGCAGGAATGGAGTTGGGAAGAACTCACCTGTAGCCTTTGTCAGAGGAATTTGATTCTGCTCTCTGCTCTGAGGTTCTGTGCCAGGATTCACTCCCTAACAGATATTCAAAAAGACAAACTTCACCCACATTTCCACCACTAATAGTATTCATATACTTCCATATTCCTTCCTGTTCTTTGTCCAAATGTACATGATTGTATGACTATCTCTCCTGCTAGACTCTGAGGTCCTTTAAAGAATGAGATTGTCTTAATAATTTTTACATCTCTAACGCCTATCACGAAATAGATGCTTCAAAACATGTTTAGTAAATGAGTGAATGATATTCAAAACTGTAGTCTGTTATTTTCCCTCAACAAATTGTTTCCTAGATTTTTAAATGGCCTTAATGATTATCTTTATTGGCTGCTTAATGTACATTTCTCATAGATATATTATCATTTAACCATCCACTCATGTTGACATTTGACTTGTTTCTACTGTTTCAAAATTTCTTGTGAGTTAGTAAGTACGGACAAGACTTAATGTAAAGATAGATTTAGAGAAGGATAATATAAATGTCAATCAAATGGTCCAGAGGTAGGGAGACTACTTAGGAGGCTAACTAACCTCAGTCACACAAAATGGAGCTGATGAGGTGACCAAGGCCAGAACTAAAATGGTGATTGTGGAAATGGAAAGAGAGAAACAGTTTCTACATCCATTACTAAAGCTGAAAAGTTGTAATGATGGATATGACCCATTTGGGGCTAAATGTATGACAGACAGTGGGGGCATTGTCCTTATGAAGAGTATTATTTTAGCACCACGGACAGCTCCTAGAATGTCAGGTAGGGGCTCTAGGTGGTATGGGACCACTGTTCCTGTTAGTGATGGCTCCTTTAAATAAATAAATAAATAAATAAATAAATTAATTAATTAATTAATTAATTAAAATTTATTTCGTTGAGCTCATGCTCAATGAAAGCATTACATACATTAATGTATTTAATTCTCATAAGGAAACAGGCACAGAAAGGTTACATAACATCCCTCAAAGTCACACAAATGCAAGTGGCAGAGCAAATTTACCCAGGTAGTCTAGCTTCAAAACCCATTATACTATATTGTAAATTACAATTAAGTAGGATAAATTCTATGACAGAAAAGCACAAAAGTATCTGAAGTACACAATGGAGGGCAAGGAAGGGAGGAGTATTCTGGGAAAGCTTCCCAGAAAAGAACACTGGAAGTAACTTTTAGAGGATGAATGGGATTCAACTAGAGCAGATGGCCAACAGGCTACCAGAAGTCCTACGTTGTGAAGGCTTCCAAGGCAGATCCAGGCTCAGCAAAAAAAAAAAAAAAAAAAAAAAAAAGCCTCCTGTGACCAATTAATAAATGAGGTAGAGAATGGTGGGAAACCTGAGACTAGGGAGGTAGGTGGGCCAAATAACAAAGGATCTTGGATATAAGTTAAGAAGTTTAGACATTTTCCCTAAAAGTTATGATAAATCACCAGAGTTTTAAGCAAGATGTGGCAGGATAAAATTTGCATTTAGAAAAAGCTTTCCAAAATTTCAGGGTGAAGATATAGAGTAAAAGATGATCACAGCTTATCCTTTTCTTATACCTAACGTCATGAACAAAAACAAGCTCAGAGACAGGGCTACAAACTCATCCCAGATAAGGTTGGAAGGGGAGCAAGGAGATTTCATCCACACTATACAACAGTTGTAAAAAGATTTGGTTGGAGCTGCTCCTACTAAACAAGAGTGAAATGAAAAGAAATTTCATGGTGACCATGTGAATGTGGCACAGTCAAAAAAAAAAAATGGAGGATGGATGTTGAGGAGGGGAGGGAGATAATGGGTGAACTATGAAGAAACTAAGCTGGAAGAAAGCATAACTCCAAGATACAGGAGATTTCCCAGGGAATGCGTTGTACTAAAAAGACCTTAATATGAATATGAACCTAAGAAAATAGCTCAAAATTGAGATGATAAAAATGACAGAGGAAGAGTAAAAAGGATATTTCAGAGTTAGGAAATGAATCAAGAACTGAAACACCATTATATATCTAATACATAAATTAGAAATGCCAAATTACAGGAAAGACATGATTGAAAATTGAATTAATGGCATGGATAAAAGGCTTGAGATAATTATGACAAATACAAAGGGAAAATGCAGACAGAGTAAAGCAATTAGCAAGAAGATAATAAGAGAGCCAGGAGATAATCAAACATAAGGATAACTGGTGTCCCTAATTGGTGTAGAGGGTCCAATAAATACAATGAAATATGCATTCAGAAACACAATACAGGAATGTTTTATCCAAAAATGAGGGAAGAACTGAACCTGCAGAGGGAAATTTCTACTGTATGCCAGGAAAAAAAACTACTTTGAACAAACATCAAGACATAGCCTGGTTAAGTTACTAATTTTCAAGGGAAAATAATTAGACGTCTAAGAAGAAAAGGCAAATCATCCATGGAGGTGGAGGTGGGTAGGAGTGGAATCACACTGGATATAAACATTTGTAAACAATCTCAATGCCAAAAGACAACGAAGCGATGTCAACAGTTTGGAGGGAAAAAAGAATGACCTAGGAATATTACCCCACCATAGGTAGATGTCTCAAACATGAAAGAACTCAACAGAGTAAAACACTCATGAGTCCTTCTTGGAAAAAAAAATCCAACTAATCAGGACCAAGAGTAAATTAAAAAAAAAAATAATTCAGGAACAGAAAACATTAAGGTAATAGAAAAAAGTGCTAATGATAGGCAGGTAAGCTATTTAAATACAGAACTAAATCAAACAACTGATTGAATTCTAGCTGTGAAACAAAATGCAAATGTTATAAATCCTGACAAAGTAAAAATAATAGATTTTAAAAATCAGAAGGTAAGAGAAGGAGAGAGGGAGGAAGTAAAATGCTAATTACCTCATCTTTCACCAGCAGGGAACCAACTGTGATCATCTAAAATTGAAACAAATCAAGAGACATATTATAACTTCAACTGTATAATGATTTCCTTTTTTTCTTTACTTCAAGACTGTCTTGTAAAACACTTCTTGGTGCAGCCGCTACGGAAGGCAGTGTGGAGGTTCCTCAAAATTGTCACCCCAATAAATTTAAAAAAATGAATTACCATATGACCCAGCAATTCCTCTCCTGGGTATCTACCCCAAAAATCTGAAAACATTTATCTGTAAAGATGTATGTGCCCCTGTGTTCATTGCAGTTTTATTTACGGTGGGCAAGACATGGAAACAACCAAAATGTCCTTTGATAGATGAATGGATAAAGAAGTTGTGGTATATATACACAATGGAATACTATTCGGCGGTAAGAAAAGATGATATAGGAACATTTGTGACAACATGGATGGATCTTGAGAGTATAATGCTAAGTGAAATAAGTCAAAAAAAGTCAAGAACCATATGATTTCATTGATATGTGAGATATAAAACCGAAAGCAACAAAGGAACAAGACAAAAAAACAAAGAAACAAAAACTCATAGACATAGACAATAGTCTAGTGGTTACCAGAGGGTAAGGAAGGAAAAGGGTGGTAGATGAGGGTAAACGGGATCAAATATATGGTGATGGAAGGAGAACTGACTCTGGGGGGTCAGTTATGTAACACACAATGTGATACATAAATGATGTATTGCAAAATTGTACACTTGAAACCTATGTTACTTTACTAACATTTGTCACCCCAATAAACTTTAATTTTAAAAAACCCAAAAAACAAAAAGCACTTTTCTCATGGTGGAAAAACAGTTATCTGAAGCTGAATTATTTCAGTTTACTTTCAGTTTTTTCTTTTATAAAAGTAAAACAAATTCAATACTTTAATTAAAATAACTGGTAAATAATCATAAAATTCTCTTTCATCTTCTACAGTTATATATAAATAGAGATTTTTTGTTTATTTTTCAATTATAGTTGACATACAATATTATACTAGTTTCAGGTATAAAGAGACTTCTTGAATTATGTTAATACTCATTATTTTTGAGTGATAAGATTTTTTCCGTGGTTTTATTGCAATATAATTGACACATAACATTGTATTCATTTAAGGTGTACAACATATTTATTTGATGTATGCAAATATTACTAAATGGTTATCACCATATGTTTAGTTAACATCCATCACCTCACTCAGCTACAATGGGATGGTTTCCTTCTTTCTTGAGTAGTAAGATTTTGAAGACTGTGCTGCTTTTCTTCTTTGTAATTTTCTGTATTGCCTGAAATTTTTGGTAAGGAACAGATGCTTTTATTTAAAAGCAATTTTTTTTATCATAAATAAATATGGCTGTTCTCTATGATTTGACATGGAAAGAGGTCCATGATCGATTGCTGAGTGAAAAGGCTGGTTTCAAAATTGCACCTGCAGTATGATTTCATTTAGGTAAAGCCTACATATTGCACATACTTACATATGCATTAAAAAGTGCAAAAACAAACATCAAAATGTTAACAGTATTTATCTCTGAAGTTGGAGTAGAGAATTAAGGGGAGGACTTATACTACCTCAGTATCATTTTTAAAAACTTTCTATTTGAAAATAAAACAGATACGAACACAAAAAACAAACGTGTGTTTTCAAGTTACTAAGGTGAACACCCTTGCAACCACCTCCCAAGTCAACAAATATAACCTTGCCAGATAACCCAGAAGCCCTATTGTGCCCCATCCCCATTCTTCCCCACAGAAGTAAATATTATCCTAACTTTTAGTACTAATTTTCTTACTTTTTTATAGTTTATCACTCAAGTATGCATGCCTTTCTAGATGTCACCTCCATTTTTTAAAGTTTGGTATGTTGTTAAGTCTCTTTTAATCTACAAGGTTCCCTCGCTTCCCCCCCCCCCTTCCTTTTCCTGTATCTATCTGTTGAAGAGCCCTGGGGGCATCGGTCTTGTTGAGTTTTGCACAGTCTGGATTTTGCTGTTTGTGCTGATGTTATGGTGCACTGCAGTTTGTTCCTCTATCCTCTTCATTCCCTACAAAATAGCAGCTGCATCCAGATTCTCTCTGGCAAGACCACAGGTGGTATTGCATCTTTATTAAGGCGCATATCATGTCTGGTTGTCTCTCTTTTGGTGATGTTAGGTGCTGTTGATTAATACCTCAATCCTTTGACTTTTTAAGGTTTGCAAAATAAAATTTTCTATATACTTCAATAAAAATAATAACAATTAAAAAGAATTCTAATTTTACACTTCTTTTTTATTTACTAACTGAAATGCTTTTACAAAGAGATAATTCTCCCATTCGTTACCCAGTGTTACAGTTTCTGCAGAAAAGGCAAGATAAATGTTTGATTGTATTTCTTTATTTACCTGTTTTCAAGATAATGAATTGGTTTGGTTCCCTATCATCCTCTGAAAGTAATCAATTATGTTTTTAAATATTTGCATGAATTTAAACATATTTGATGGATTTTAATCAACTACAATAATTATGCTTTCTTCAAGCTCAAATGGTTTCATCTTTGGCCAGTGAGAACCTCTTCAATTCAGCTCCTGAGGTTTCCCTGCCATGTTCCTAGAAATATTGGATACTTTCCTTGCTATCAGGTGTGACAGGCTCATCTTGTATACTTTCTGTCCTAGATAGGAATCAGCTATTTTTCGGAGAATCATCCATTTCTTCAAGAACCCTTCATTTCATTTAGTGAGAAATGGTATTTCAAGACCACAATATTAGTAGTAGTGGTGCTCCATGTTGCTGCTTTGGTCACAAAATTTAGGTCTTTTCAGGGGACAGAGCTCAGATTACAAGACACACACACACACACACACACACATTCTATAGACTATAGGATATATATATAGAGAAGATATATCTATATTATATAGAGTTTTGTATGATATATAGATATACTAATAATTCCAATTTAATTTTTGTTTATTTTTTCTTAACCTCTTTTGTATTATATCTTCTTTCTTCCAAATGAGAATCCTGGTTCTTAGGAACACAGGAGATGATAGAATTAGAATAGCCTGTATTTGCTCATTTACTTTATCCCCAAATAGCAATACTCAGAATAGCAATGTCTCAGAATAGCAATACTAATACTACTAAATATTATTACAGAAAACATTTGAGAACATTTTTGCATTTACTGTCTCTATTCTGGCCCCTCCTCTTAATAGTTGTGCCATGTCTACATTATGTGGTCACATAGCCATTACATGCTTTTAACAACCATTTCATCTTAATTTAAAAACAACCATATTTTTAATTCTCGCCACCAGTCTTTCCTGTCTGAAGCTTATTCTCAAGTAAAATCCTGTGAACAGTATTCCCTGAGTTCTTGAATACTGATGACAGTTTCTCTATTGATTACGCTGGCCGGTCAGTTCTGAGAGTTCACAGCGGCTCCAGCTCCTTGAAGTTTTACTGCAAACCCATTCCACTCTCCTGCTGTTGGAGTCGGCAAACATCTTCCTACGTAGTTATAGCTGCCGTTTTCAGATTGGTCTGCCATGCTTTCCAGGGAATGCCTGTTGACTATTTTGGGATTCTCCTGTTCTCAGATCCATTAGATGCACCACCACTTCCCTCTGCTTTCTCCTGCATAGATGTGAATACCATGCAGATCTTTATGTATTTGTCACCTGTTTTGTGACAAATACATCTTGTCACCTGTTTTGTCCCCCGTGTCTTCATGGGTTTTTGGTTTGGCCATCTCGTTGTTTTTTCTGTCTTTATTTGGAGATTCAGAGAAATTTCAGAAACTATGCTGCAGCTACAATCTTCCCAGCTCATTTTATTTCATTATATTTTTACAACAAATACGTTTATCTGGGGGAAAAGCAATGTATTGGATGGCTTTGAAGCAATTAAACAGATGTAATTAGCTGGTATGCACTAGTACACCTGTACCATTGTTAAAATATTTAAATGCTTCTATTTCAACTAGTAAGTAGCCACTGTTCTAACCTCCATGCCCTTCCCTTAAATGTCCCTTCCCTAAATCCCCCTGAGTGAAACAAGAACTAAGGGTTAACCTCTTTCACAGGAGGGGTCCTTCAGAATCCTATTCTAAACAATGGCTGATTGGTCAGTGCCCATGCTGTATTGTTGGTTAAGTGTTTTGAACATTACCTCTGGATATAGACTCTACAAGATGTGGAGACTGGTGACACAATATGTGGAAGGTAAAAGACAAGATGATAAAAGTGGGTGCCTTCTAAATGGGCCTCAGTTGAATAGTTCAGCCAACATTTCTTAAGCACTTCCTGTGTTCTAGGTGCTATGCAAAGCTGAGAGGGTATGAAGATAAAACAAAGTTATTGTCGTTGAAGAGCCTGCAATGTAGTGCCCTGTCTCTGGGACCATGTATCCACTGAGGGGATGCAAATTTTGCCACATCGTATGATAGGGCTCGGTCCCTGAGCAGAAATGAGAGGAAGGAAAGTGCAAACATAATAAGCTCTTACTTAAGCCATCACCTTAACAAGCTCAAATCTTTTTACATTTGGAACAGTGACTGCCATGAGAGAATGGGCAGCTAATTAAAACACGTTGTCAATAAGCCAGGCAAGGAATGATCTGTCCTTGTACACAATGAATCAAACCGTCTCCCCAGACACTCAAGCCTGGATTGTTATCTAGAGAGTGAATCAGTTATTTAACAATTCATGTTCTATGTCCTAATAGTACTGGCTGCTTTCTTTGGATATGGAGGAAAAAAGAGATCTGCACGACAAGCAAGCTGGAAACATGGTGGTTCTCTAAATAATAACAACAGTTTTCCTTGAGAAAGATTTTAACACTCAGGAATACAATGCAATTGAGGAGCTGCTCTAATTTTTCTTTGCTCAGTTACTGGAAGCCCACATCTCCTGGAGGGAAAAAAAAACCTCAAATAGGACTATGTGCTCACTGTCAGAGTTCAAAAAGCACCATCAGGGAAAATAAATTTCCTTACCACCTTCATTCCGCTAAAGCCAATAAATGCCAAATGATTATATGTATTAAACAAATATGTAATAAGCACCTACTCTGTATCAAGTGTAGTCCCTTCTATTATTAAATCACAATTCACACATCAGGGAAATTACTTTGCAGAAACCATTGAGGTAAAGCTCAGCCTTGCCTCTGTAGATGAGGTACAGAATTTCAGTTGTTCCCACAGTAGAGGTAATACTTAAAAAGGCCCCAGACATGTTGTGAGTAGGACATTACTGTTTATATGTTCAGATGGGACTTCTGAGGGAATGAACATGGTTGTAGCAGCTTGAGTAGTCTGTAGAGCTTATGGTGCATTAGGGAAACCCCACCTTGAAATCTATATCTGAAACAGAAGAATCAGACCCTATAAATGATCACCTGACAAAATGAGAATGTGATGTTGGCAGCTGCTACCATTAACTTCTAGGAATACAATGGTTTGCAAGCCTGCCTCTGCACCAAGATTTTTGTTGCTTTGTTTTGTTTAACACAAGGGTAATGCCTTTAGTTGAGCTCAGTTCAGCTTTATCTGGTTGGACTTGATCCATCCTCTACCCTGTCAAGATCGATTTTGCCACTATCCGAAGTAACTCTTATCTCTCTTAACTTTTCGTCATCTTCCTGTCATAAATGTGCCTCTTATATATTCATTCAAGTGATTGATTAAAATTTTGAACTGGAAAAGTCTGGGGACGGAGCCTGGAAGTATGCAATGAGTAGTCTCCCTTCTTGCTAACTCTGTGGTATTCTTCAGAATTCAGCCCAGTGTCAGCTCCTGGGAAGCTGTCTTTACAACTCCCCTCCTTTCCCAGATTTCCTGCACAGACTGAGAAGGATGACTAATTAGTGTGGGTTCTATCTATCTATCAATCTATCTATCGATCTATCTATATCTATCATCTATCTATCTATCTATCTATCTATTAATCATCTATCTATCATCTAAACAGATTTGCTATAAGGAATTGATTCACATGATTATGGAGGCTAGAAAGTTCAAGATCTGTACTGAGCAAGCTGGAGACCCAGGAGAGCCAATGATTAAGTTCCAGTCTGAGTCCAAGTCCAAAGATAGGAGGAAACTGATAGACTGATGTCCCAGCCGAGATAGAGAGAGAGAGAGAGCTTTCTTAGTCAGACTTTTCTTCCATATAGGCCTTCAATGGTTGGATGACATTCAGTCAGACTAGGGAGGGCCTGGTCTGCTTTGCTCAGTCTACTGATTCAAATGCTGGTCTCACCCAGAAACACCCTCACAGACACCCCCAGAATAATGTTTAACCAAATATCTGGGCACCCCATGGCTCAGTCAAGTTGATACGTAAATTGAATCATGACAATGCCCTTCGAATGTGGCCCTAACACTCTCGGATTACCTCTCCCATAGCACTGTCACTGCTCTGCAACTGTGTCTCCCCAACTGGACTCCATGCTCCATCGCCAGACATGGCACAGAGTCAGGACTCAATAAATGCTGGCAAAATGAATGAATGAATGGATGGCTTTGTGTATGTGTCTTCCTTAGCTTCTTCCCTTCTTCAGAAACTACTTCTCTCTTATTGTCTTCCTTAGAAGACCAGCTAGGTAATTGAAATTTGATAAACTAGCGGGCGATAAGATATAAGAGAGATAACAGATCAATGTGCTATCTCTTCTTCCTCAATTGCCTGTGAGGTGATGTTTTAAGATGGGTGTCTCGTGTCCTTCTTGCAAAGGTCAGAATAATATGGCAATTTCGGTCACCATGATAGAGAGAGTTTTGACAATGGATGTGAATACTTTATCATCCTCCCCAAGTCATACCAAGTTGTCTTCTTCTTATGAGGCCGTTGTATAAGAAAAGCTGGAACACAGATTCTTTGAAGAATATACATAAACATTTATAGATTATAAATAATATTAATAAATACCATCTGTAGCCCATACAGAAGCCCATCAGGCTTGTCCCCAGAGAATCTCTAACAAAGTAACTCCTATCCTCATCTTTGAAAACAATGTCATGCTGTTCAATTACCAGAAAATGCCTGTCTGGAAATCTAGTCTCCTCCTGAGAATAAATAATAATAATAAAAAGACAGAGCTGCTGTTATGTTGTTGTCATTGATAGTAAATTATTGAAAATTAGTGAATATCTCATTCACACTGGATATGGGGTAGGTCAGTCCTTTACCCTGAATAACTTAGAGTGACCTGACTTCTCTTTGGTTAAAAATTTGACAGGGAGTTTCCTTTACTACTAACAATTGCGGAGTGAGGGTTACGACCTGGGATTTGTTTCCCCAACATAGCTCCCTCAGCTCCTTAAAATATATATTCATTTTTAAATCAGAGTAAGGGTTGTAAGTTAATGGCTTCAGGGCCAAATCCAGCTGGCAGACGTGCAGTGCTGTCTTCCTCCTTCTCTTCCTCCCTTTCTTCCTTCCCCTCCTTCTCTTCCTCCCTTTCTTTCTTCTTCTCCTTCTTTTCCTCCCTTTCTTCCTTTCCTTTCCTTTTTGTTATAGCAAAGCATGCACCTCCCACTTCCTCATAGCTTCCTCCCTTCCCTATTGCCCTATCCCAAGTAATTCTACACATTTAAATTCATTTCGTGGCCCCTAAGACATTTGAGTCTTAGACCCCTACATATGGGGCATTGAACAATTTGCAAAAGAGAGGGATAATTATAATAGCTGTTATTTTAGAGCATTTCCTATGGACAGGCACTATGCTATATGCGCTTTCCATATATTATTGCACATCTACAACTTTATGAGCCTAAGAAAGATGAACCAGCCCAGACCTCAGAGCTGGGAAGTAGTAGAGACAGGCCTCTTCAGAGTAAGCCACCAGCTACACTCCATGAAAATGGGTGCCACCTGGTCCTCCTTATTCTTAAAAAGTTAAGGGCATAATGACAGAGGCTTTAACCCAGCAGCAAACTATAGCTGGATCTGAAATCCAAAACCCAGAAAAGAAAATGAACAGACAAGCCACAGAACAAAACTGTAAAGTTGCCCTAGATTTTAGGAGGAACTCTTAAAAAATACAAGAATGAGAGTTTTTTTCCCGAGGCTCTTTTTAAACTAACTGACTTGTGTGCATGGGCATATATAAAGTTTTATTTTGTTAAAAATGCTCTTAACGCTAGACCCCAAGTGTAAAATTTTATTTCTCTGGGGAGAGTGCAGGGGGAGAACTAGAGCTGATCATTAGCAGCTGCATCTTCAGAACCAGAACCAGAACCAGAACCAGAACCAGACAGCAGAGAAACTTGGCTGCCTCTGAAAATTCCAGGCTAGTCAGCCGTCGGTGGCACCACGGGCCCTCCTTCCCTTGCTGTGCTCCTGACAGCTGAGATAGGATGGCCCCACAGCTCCTGATCTTGTTACGTCTTTTGGAAGACCTCCTTTCCTTAATCCATGTGTTTATCAGGGCCTCCTGCTGTGCTCCCCTCTGAAATACTGGGGTGCTTCGAACCTAGAAGCAATGCAAATTCTTTCCTTTTGAATCCTGCTTACCCCAAATTTCAAATATCTCTCACAATCATTTTCAAGCATAAAGTGTTTTTTAGAATTTGAGGTTTTTGTGAAACAGATAAACTGTTTCTTGTAGAAATATCTAGATCCCAGATGCTATGGACTGAATTGTGTCCTCTTAAAAATTGTTAGGGGTTGAAGCGCTAACCCCTCCGTGTGACTGTACTGGAGCTAGGTCCTGTGAAGGGTATACGGCTAAATGAGGTCATCAGGGTAGAGTCTTAATCCAGCAGAACTAATGCCCTTATAAAAAGAGGAAGAGATGCCAGAGCCCCCCCTCCATATGCACCCACAGAGGAAGGCCACGTGGGCACACAGCAAGAAGGCAGCCATCTGCAAGCCAGGAAGAGGATTCTCAACAGAACCTCACCATGCTGGCACCCTGACCTCAGACTTCCAGCCTCCAGAGCTGCGAGAAAATAAATGTCTGTTTAAGCCACCCAGTCTGTAGGGTTTTGTTATGGTGGACCTAACAAACGAATGCATGTGGTGTATGTGATATTGTCATGTTTAGAGTAATTGGGGTACAAAAGAATCAATATTAAAAAGGCATTCACTCAGATACTTCAGTTCAGGGGCCTCAGGGACGTCTGTTATTTAGTCTGCTTGACCCCCCTGATTTCCTTTGGGGAGCTCCTTCATCCCCAGCCCGTATACTTCATGTGGGATTGTCAATCACAATCTACTGTCATGCTTATTATAGTACCCTGTTACCCTCACAACGGTGATTGTAATTGGGACAGCGGTGGGCACATTACAGAAACAGGACTTATTAGAGCCTTTCTCCACATTTATATTCAGTATGTACCATGTAGATTTAATATTCATTGAGAGAACTTGCTCTTTCTGCTAATCTTGCTGAGCTAGGATCATAAAAGCCTAGCTGAGCATAGGAAGCCTGACTCCAATGGGACAGAAGGAGTCTGACACACAGAGAAGAGAAAGAAGAGAGAGAGTAAATGCTATTTAAATGCCTGACTCCCACCATGTTTTAGGCCTACTCGTGGCTCCCCAGTTAGATGAGCCAGTAGATTTCTTCTCTTAGCTTAAGACAGCTTGAGTTGATTTTTGTCACTTGCACTCGAGAATCTTGACTCATACAAGAGGTTCATAAAGTCCCTTTGTGCCCTTTTTTGACCAGATTTGGCCAGAAACCAGGCTCCGAGTTCCTTTCATCCTCCAACGTGAACTTTTCTCTTCAAACAACAGGAAGGGCAAGAATTGTTATCACCAAAGTCCCATAGCCCAGACCTATGCTGTCCACCATCACCATCTGGGTGAGGATGGTTTGGAAAACTGAAGAAGCACACATTCAGGCTGAAGACAGGAGCAGCGTGGCTACTACCTGGATGTAGCATCTGATAGGACAGGGGCTAAGGGAAGTGCAAACCTGTCTGATGTGTCTACCTCCTGGGATCCCCCAATGTCCATTCTTTGGGTCAAGAAGAATTACAGTGTTCTGAAATTCAGTGTCTGAATTTTGGCAGGCCTCAGTATGACTTTCATTATCAATCAGGCGTTGTTGAATAATCAAGCAGAACAGGGCAACGCTCACACAGCGGCTTAGCAAACCATTAAACCATCACAGTCAGTGAGCCGGCCTCATCCAGGGTCTCAAGGGCCTCCCGGGCCATAGACAGAGCCTTGAGTCATATTGTCCCTCAGGCACAGCCTTCTGTCACCCTGACTAACAACACCACCACCCCATCTCAGCCTGCTGTTGAGACTTTCATTCCCCCTGTTTTCTGGCCCCACCACCTATGGGAATCCACATATGTACCAGACACTGTGCACGCACTGATCTCATTTGGTCCCCATTCTATGAAGTGGGTACCTATCCCCATTATAGAGAGTGAATGCTATTTAAATGCCTGACTCCTGCCGTGTTTTAGGCCTACTGCTGGCTCCCCAGTTAGATGAGCCAGTAGAAATATTCAATGAGGGGGAAGAACTTGCAAGTCTGTGTGACTACACACCCACGTTCTTTCCTACTGCGACAAAAAAATGTTCACATATTTAAGATTCCTTCATCCTAAGGCGTGCTATGAGGGGAAAAGCCCAGCACACCGCACCTCATTGCATGGGCTTCATCTCTCTAATAATCTTCACCTTTTTTGCTCTGAAATAGAAAGCCATCCTACCAGTACCATTCAAAATATCCACTCTCCCAAGAGCGGAGAGCCTGTCCCCAAGTGATTCCTCAGTCAACCTTAAGAGAGCCTGGAACATCATCCCTCAGTAATTGTAAGCTGCCCCCATCCTATGTTCATTCACAGAACAACTCAGGCTTCTTTTTTGAAGCCCTGTTGTCCTTAGAGTGGCCGGCAGCCCGCATTGTTATCCCTCAGTTGGCCTGGCCAGAGACACTGAAGCAAATGGTCCGCCCTGGGAGTCCAGATCTCCTCTGCTCTCCTCCAAGACCAGTGAGTGACCCGTCGTAAACCAGGCTGCTCCCTCATCCACGCAAATAATACCCAAATGCACATTTCATCAGGGTGCTTCTGGAGAAATCTCTGTTTTTTAAGGATTTGAAAAGTTTTCAAATACAGATTATTTGTGCTTCCATTCAGCAGTTGGAGTATCAGTGTGGGATGACAGAAAGCCAGGATGACGCTTATTGCCCCGTGACTGCTGCATTTGTTGCAGTAATTTCAGGTACTGGCAGCAGGATAGCCTTAAATGGTCAGGTGTTTGCTTCTTAATTGGTTTAAGCCCCTTGCTCACCCCATGTCCTTTCTCATTAATCAGTATTTGGAGACAGCGGTCTACGAGGGATTTTTTATGGTGTTTTAATGTCATTTTATTTTCCTGAAATGTCAGTTGGACAGCCAAGAAAATTTCCCCCTCAGAGTCCTTGGAGGTTGTTTTGAGCTGAAATAAACCTCCACCATGGTCAGCTGAGCACTAAATGAAAAATAGCGTTATATGTCAAATTAATATTTTAGGGAAGAAAATGTGCAAGAAAATGTGCACTGGCCTGTCTGCCAGCACGATCTCCAGCTTTAGCCACAAAGCCACAGAGACAACTGAAAGACCAGAGCTACTCGTGGCCATCAGTTAGGGAGCTGGAATTCAAGAGAGGGGGAGAAAGAATAATGGTGACTAAGTCTCCATTCATCAACCGTGGCAGACTAGAGAGGCAAGAGAAGGCTGGAGTGATGACATTCTTAAATGGATTCATTTTGTGTGAGGACTGCTGGGCAAAAAACAGTGGATCAGGGCTTATTAGAAACCACAACTAAAGCTTTAAGAAAAAAAAAGATACTGTGGATGAATGGTGATGAGAGATAAGGCAACTTGACAAAACGGGTTAAAAAACTGAATGTACAGTATTGTCCAGTTTTTGAAAACTGAGAGAAAGAGTGAGAGAATGTATAAGTGAGTGTCAGGGTTCTTAAGCCTGATTTTGCTATAGAATATTCTGGAATGTTTTT
This sequence comes from Rhinolophus hipposideros, assembly GCF_964194185.1. Lineage (NCBI taxonomy): Eukaryota > Metazoa > Chordata > Mammalia > Chiroptera > Rhinolophidae > Rhinolophus > Rhinolophus hipposideros. The sequence goes on from NC_138055.1 coordinate 86,493,549, forward strand.
TATTTTTAAATACAGATCCATTGCTCCTACCCCTAGAGGTTCTAATTTGTTAGATCTGGTTTGGGGCCCAGGTGTCTGCATTTTTGAAAGCTTCCCAGGTGTTTCTGATGCACTGTCCGCATTGAGAACCACTAGTACACACAGAGGGGAAAAAAAAACCCAGAGATAGCTTTATGGGTATTTCTGATTTAATTTTTCCCTGTGGTTTTTCTATATTTTTACATATTATTCTATGTAGATGCATTACATCTACCATCAGAAAAGGTTATTACTAAAAATTATTAACTGAACTTATTAGGAAACATCATCCAATAACAACAGTAATAATGGTGACTAACATTTATGAGTGCTTCTTCCTGAGAGCCAGACACAGTTCTATTAACATTGTCATCTAGTCCTTACAATAACTGTGATGTAGGCACTAGTGTTTCGGCCATTTTGCAGATGAGAAAAGCAGAGGTCCAAGAGGTTTTGGCTCAGACAAGGGAGTGACAGACACAGGGATTGTTGCCTGAGAGCCCGAGGCTTACCTGCACGTGGTACTTTGCCCCAGTGAAAAGGATAAGAAAGGCACTTCAAGCTGGAAGAAATCCTGCGTGGTCCAGATGCCTGTCCGGACACCAAGGGCTCCCCTCCAATTACATCATTACATGCTCTCTGACTCCTGGGCCTGACCTGTGTCTGCCTGGAGTTTCTAAGGGCTCATGGGAAGTTTCCTCTCTGCATTTTCATGAGTGTGCTCTTCCCCCCTGAGACTTTCAACAGTTTGCTACTCTGCCGAAAGGAAGAATTCTGTCTCCATGAGAGCTAGAGAGAGGGAAAGAGAAAAAAGCCATTGACACCACAGGGTATTGGCTGGTTATTAAGACATGTCATAGAATCCTTTTTATTTTTTTTAAAAGCTCCCAATTTACAGGGACAATTTCTTTTCTTTTTTTTTTTTTTCTTTTTAGATTGTATTGGGGAAGGGGAAGAGGGCTTTATTGGGGAACAGTGTGTTTTTCCCAGGAACCATCAGATCCAAGTCAAGTTGTTGTCCTTTCAATCTTAGTTGTGGAGGGCGCAGCTCAGCTCCAAGTCCAGTTGCCGTTGTTCAATATTAGTTGCAGGGGGCGCAGCCCACCATCCCTTGTGGGAGTCAAACCGGCAACCTTGTGGTTGAGAGCACACACTTCAACCAACTGAGCCATCCGGCCGCCCCTCGGCAGCTCAGTGGCTGCTTAGTGGCAGCTCAGTGGTAGCTCAGTAGCAGCTCAGTGGTAGCTCGTCTTCATTTTACTTGCAGAGGGCACAGCTCGTTGGCCCATGTGGGAATCAAACTGGCAACCCTGTTGCCCAGAGCTCACACTCTAACCAACTGAACCACCCTTCCACCATAAGAATCCTTTTTAAAAATCCTTAATTATTGTCTGTGTCTATGAGTTTTTGTTTCTCATTTGTTTGTCTTGTTCTTTTATTGTTTTGGTTTATGTACCACATATCAGTGAAATCATATGGCTCTCTGCTTTTGCTGTCTGACTTATTTCGCTTAGCATTATACTCTCAAGAGAGGGTAAGGGGGGAGGGGAGTGGGAGATGAAGGTAAGAGGGATCAAATATATGGTGATGGAAGGAGAACTGACTCTGGGTGGTGAACAAACAATGGCACTTATAGATGATGTAATACAGAATTGTACACCTGAAATCTATGTAATTTTACTAACAATTGTCACCCCAATAAATTTAAAAAAAGAAAAAAAAGTCCTTAATTAAAGGACTATAATTTAAAAAAATGTTTTTTAAATATTCTTCTTCTTATTTTTTTCATTGAAGTGGAGAATGAAGGTCTGTGAAGTGCACCAGGCCATTAAACATGAGCATAAGAGGTTCAACAGGGTTTTCCCGTGGGGAGAGGACAGAGAGCTCATAGGATTATTTCCCTATTTCACAGATGGTGGTGCCCAGTCATCAAGGGACTTTCTGAAAGAGAAAAGATGTTGACTCCCTAACCAGAACCAAAGGTCTTTGCTAGTCCAAAAGTGGTTTGTGGATTTTAAAGATTTGAAAAATTGAACAGGTATTTCAATTCATTCACTTTCATGGTAAGTTTGCAGATAAAATACAAGTATGCCCTGTTAGATTTGAATTTCACACAAAAAATAATTTTTTGGTAAAAGATGTCCCAAATATTGCTTGGAACATATTTATACCAAAAAAATTATTCGTTGTTTATCTGAAATTCAAATTTAACTGGGAGTCCTGTATTTTTATTTGCTAAACAGGACAGTCCTGTTTCACGGGAAACAAGCTTTTATTTTCTCCTTGGTGACTGTTTTCTCTTCTCAGTGTCCCCAGCTCAATGATTTGAGGAAAGATAAACCAGAAAATCAATCCTAGCCCATTTTTTTTTGCCAAATACTCACAGGGCCAACTCCTTTGGCAGTCAATAGGTATTACACATTCCAAATGCACACATGCATGCACGCCTACACACAAACATTCACATACACTCACACACCTTCAAACACACTCATGCACACACTTTCACATATACGTATGTGAATGTACGCATGCATGCAAGCTACAAAGGATTTTAGTTTCTCCTAACATTCCAAAATGCAAATCCCTCGCTCTCTGTGCAGACTTTCATGGCTTTCCGAAAACATAGTTTTCCTTTTTTGGTCAGTTCTTGTGCATTTAAGAAGAAAGTCATATCTCCAGCTTGCTTTGTATGCCTGGTTACGCTGACCCAACTTCCCACAGAGAAGGTTGGCAATAAGACCTTTATTACTTGTGTTTCAGAACATTTGAATTTTTCTTTTTTTGCCATTGCATTAAAACCGCCTCTCTTAGTATAAAGGGGATGATAATAGTGGTTGGATCGGATAATGAACGTAGTTTAATAACAAGGAAAAATACAAAAATGTGAATGGAAAACTTGAACCATACAATAAAATGCTTTTTTGTGTGATTATTTATAAAAAGAGAGAGAAGAGAAATTTTAAGGTATTCTCAAGAAGCAGTGTAGCATAGTGGCTAAATGAATCATATCTAGAGCCAAACTACTTGGGTTACTAGCTGGCTAAGTAACTTAACCTTGTCTGTAGAGTGGAAATGATAACAGTATGTACCACATGGAGTTGTTGTGATAATTACGTAAATACATAAAAGATGTATGAATTAGTGCCTGGCACATAGTATTTACTATTATAATTACCTCTTATTTGCCAGACACAGGGGTGGCCTCTTTGTACATGTAATCCCGTTTAATTGACAAAATAAGCCTGTGAGATACGTGGATATGAAGAAATGGAGGCTCAGAGAAGTTAAGAGACTTGCTCAAGGTCACACAGCTAGCATGCAGCAAAACCAAATTTTAAGTACTACCAATCTCAGTATAAATCCATTTTTCTCTTGATTACTCGATGTTAAGATGATAACAGGTGGAAAGTGCACAGGTGGCAAGATGGTAGCTCTTCAGGGTGGGGATAGAATTCCCTCTCTGATCAATGCTTCTGGGGGGGGGCATAGACTGGTGCACATGGTAGAGAAGACAGTACCCTTTGGTACACTTTGTTTATGTTTCATCCAAACATTTGCCAACCGGGTTAGCACCTTACTTTCTTGTGACCTCTCCAAGCAAATCCTCAGGAGATGGGAAGGCCTGCTCCTGGCAGGGCTCTGCCTGACAGTCTGTCCATCATTAAGACAATATAAGGCAGAGCTGATCTACCAGTGTGGGGTGTGTTCTAGCAGCAGCCCGAGGACTCCATCCTTGACTCTTTTCTATTTACATGCTTGCCTAAATAATTTCATTCAGTCCATTTAATACTACCTATAGGCTGATGACTCCCACGTGTATGGCCCTAGCCAAGACATTCCCTCGAACTTGGACTCACAACGGCCTATTCAGCATCTCCACTTGGATATCTAATAAATATCTCAGACTTAACAAGTCCCAAACAGGATTTTACTCAAGAAACTGGCTCACCTCCAGTGCACTGGCTCACGACACTACAGTGCCAGGCTTCCGGTTGTGCGGACCTAGACTTGCTATTGCCCTTCACACATCTCTTTCTTGTGCTTCTGATATGCAATCCATCAGCCCACCCCTCATCCAATCCTGTTCTACCTTCAAAATACAAGGTCTGACAATTAAGTTCACGAACTCATCCTAGAAAAAGTGCTACCCACCTTATTGCTGAATATCACTACAGTCACTTTCGAAGTCTTCCCCTTGGGAAGCTATGCACTGATGCCAGCGCCTAGTCCACCCTTCAAAGCAATTTTGGAACTCTTTTTGTGGAACCATCAGAGCTGTCGTCGGTCGTATTACCCTTGATGTCCTGAATGTCATCAAAACGTCTTCCTTTTGATATTTCCTTTATCTTTGGGGAAAGAAAGAAGTCATTGGGGGCCAGATCAGGTGAGTAGGGAGGGTGTTCCAATACAGTTATTTGTTTACTGGCTAAAAACTCCCTCACAGACAGTGCCGTGTGAGCTGGTGCATTGTCGTGATGCAAGAGCCGATGAATTGTTGGCGAAAAGTTCAGGTCGTTTTTGTCCCACTTTTTCACACAGCCTTTTCAGCACTTCCAAAAAGTAAACTCGGTTAACTGTTTGTCCAGTTGGTATAAACTCATAATGAATAATCCCTCTGATATAAAAAAAAGATTAGCAACATCATTGCAACAAGTTTGTGAACTTAATTGTCAGACCCGGTACATGTAGAACCAGACAACTTTCCACTAGCTCCACCACTGCCATCCTGCTCCATGCCATCACGCCTTCACCTGGACTATTGTAGCAGACTTCTAGCAGGTCTTTTTGCTTCTACCCTTGCCTCCTGATACGGTGTGTGCTTCACACAGCCGTCAGAGTGCTCTGGTTAAAATGTGTCTCAGAGACCATCACTTCTCTGTGCAAACTCCTCCAAACGCTCTCATCTCAGAGGAAAGCCAAAGTCCTTCCAATGGCCTAAAAACCCCACCATGAACTATAGCCCTCCCCCAGCTCTCTCAGCCCTCACCTCCTACCATTTTTCCCAGCTCCACCTGCTCCAGCCATTTGGTCTCCTTACAGGTCATTGTGTATCGGGCAGCCACCTGTCTCAGGGCCTTTGCACTTGCTCTTCTCTCTATGGGACACAACGCCCTTGCGACTCACTCCCTATGGTCCCACCAGTCTCCATACTGCTCAGTCCCACCCTCTCAGAGGAGTACCCTGTCCACCTGCATAAGCAGCAACACACCCCCTCTCCCTTTACCTGCCTTATGTTTTTCACAGTATTTCTCACTTATCACCATCTGATATGATCTAGTCATCTATTTGTTTATTGACTCCATCCTCTAGAAGGGAACATGTATGTGGCTAGACATTGTCTGTTCCATTGACTGATATTTCTGTATCCTCCTTGCCCAGAAGAATATGTACACACGGTAGGTGGATAAAAAACAACAGGAGAATGAGTGAATGGAAAGAGCCTTTTGGGCGTTGTCATGCCAGAAGATCAGAACTCCTCTGCAGAGTGCTTCGGCTCCCCTACCCTAAAGCAGGGCTTTAAGAAGACCCTCCGTTCTGTGTTCCTTTCTTTCTCAGGAAGGGAAACTCCGGGATGAGCCTCACAAATGTTTTCTGGCTGACTTGTTCTCGTGCTTTGTATTTCTGCTCGGCAAAGCCACGTGCAACTCTCCCTGCATGTCTCTAGATCCCCATGTGCTTTTGATAGAAATGTGTCTGGGGACATTACTCTAAACAACCAGCAAACGAGGAAAACTCATCACTCAGCTAGAGAGGAAAACAAGTGCATCCACCCTGACGCCCACTTCCATGGAAACTCCAAATGAGTTCAGAAGGCCAGTACTGGCAACAATCTCAGCTGTGATTGTCCTCTCTTACTGTCCCAGGGACTGTGTTCTCAGGCCCACACCGAGAGCAGGAGGCCTTTTGAGTTGAATGCACCAAGAAGGAAGCTTTCCAACACCCAAGTTGATTATCTTCAGCAGCAACTAAACAATTATTATTTTGCAATGCGTTTGCTAATCAGATCTTTTGCCCATCTGTTGTGGCCCTCAAACCATGCCCAGTACTCAGCCTTTCAGCTATAGAAATCCCTTCACCACTAAAATAAGCAAGACTCTCAGAGAAAGGCTTTGCTGATTCAGGTGGCAGGCCTCATCCAATTCTCTGGCTTTTGCAGTCTGCCAACAGCTGAAGGGTTGCCCACAGAAGCCTAGGATAAACCCTGAACATTCAAGGATGGAACACCGAAACATGTGACATCTAAATGATCATGGTGTCTTTCCCTAAAAGAATCCAGGTATATCTAATCATAGCTGTGCTGATTAATCAATACTTCAGAGTTATATTAGCAAAAATATCAATAAGGCCACATTGTCTGTTAACGGGCCCCAAGGACACACATTCTATTCACATAAAGGGTATGGTGCCCCATCCTCTGTGTTTTATCAGGCACTTGGTTCAGTCATGATTGTCTTCTGATCACTCAACCAGCACAAATTTCTAGTTCATCCTTTAAGGTTATATAAATATGTGTATGCATAACACACTTTAATTTGTCATCCATTTTAAGATGCACCATTATTTTATATAAAGCTAAGAAAGAAAATGATGTTGTCAGTTAAATTAGAACAATCCATTGATTATAAGCTGTGTCCTGATCAGAGATGTTAAGCTGTAAAAAATTGTGCATCTTATAATTCTGTGTTTACACGTGTGTTTGTGTGTGTGTGTGTGTGTGTACAGAGAAAGAGAATGATGTAGTTAAAAAATACCTCATGTAAGTGGTTTGGAGCAGTTTTAATATTTAATATTTTCATCATTTCTAAGATTAAGGAAAATAACTATGATATTGTTCTCAATACTCTACCTAAGGGATTTTAACAGAATTTTAAAAATTATCAACTGTATAAAGTCATTACCATTTTAGACTCTAGTGAGCATGCACTGAGTTCTGTAGCATGAAAATGAACTATGTAATTGCTCCTCTGCTCACTCTTTTTGCAAAGGGCTGAGGCAGGTTCCGTGTCACTGCCTTAAGTCATGCGGCAAAAAGGCCATCATTCTAAGATCTCAAATTCACCCATGTACTCACTTACTCTCATAACCTCCTTTGAGCCTCTCGTCTGTGGTGATTTTCTGGGTTTATCACTAATTGCCCATTTGCAGAGGGTAGAACTAGATTGATTTGTAAGCACCTTTTCTGCTTTAATGTTCAGCTTTATGCTGATTCCACTTTGATTTTAAAAATACAGGAATCAGCTGGCAAACATTAAATGAGTATAACAAGAGAGTCAGCTTTGTTGAACACTTACTATGTGCAAGGTACTGTGATAATTGCTTTGCACACAGCATCTCATTAAACCTTTGAAGCAGCTCTGGAAGGTAGCTGTTATTATACCTATTTTACAGATGCGAAGCTGCAAATAAATGCCAAGCAGGGTGGGTTTTATTCTGCTACAGAATTATTGAAATATAATTCACATACCATAGCGCTCACACTTTAAAGAATAAAAGTCAATGGTTTTTAGCATATTTACAAAGTTGTGCAGCCAGCACCACAATCCATTTTAGAAGCTTTTCATCACCCTCACAAAAAACCCTGTACCCTCTAGCAGTCAGTCCCTCACCATTCCCTATTCTTCCAGCCCCAGCAGCCACTGGTCTACTTTGTGTCTATAGAATTGCTTATTCAGGATATTTCCTATAAATGGAATCGTATGCTATGTGGTCTTTCCAAGCAGAGTCTTGAACCCAAGTCTTTCGGACTGCAGCATTGCATACTACACTGCCTCAGTGACAAGTGTTTTGGAGAACATATATAAAGTGGGACCCTAATCCCTGCTCAACTTTGAGGGAGAAAACATACATCCAGAACAACAGCAGACAATATAGGGCAATATGCAATTCACATTCCGAATCGGAAAGAGACAAAGGTGTGAAAGGATGAATCGCCCTCGCTTCCCAGTTTTCCTGCTCTTTTCTGCCTGCATGTGGAAGTTCAGAAGTGTGCACAGAGGCATCTGTATTCCGAGCAGCCACCCATCCACACACTCTTGCACACTGTTTGCAGCTCACTCGGCACCTGTGCAACAGAGAAGGAGAGAAAGCAGGTAGCGGTCCTTGCTCTCTTTGACCAAAGAGGGGCAGGCTGTGGTTTTGTTTCTGCACTCAGCCTTGAGCTGACAAGAGCATTCCTCAATCATCTCCAAGCCACAGCTTGGAGGAGGGGAGGTCTTCCTGGGGGTCCTCCCTTCCCCCACCCAGGTTCTCTTGCTGGAAGTTTCAGACTCTCCTTGAACTCAAACTGCTGCAAATCTTCTCACCACAAGTAAGGGCCAGCCACCTTGTCCTTGTGTGTGGAGCCCTAGGAATTGGTGGCACCTACAGAAGCAACTTTGCTGGATATCCCCCATTTGTTGCATACCATCTTCTGCTCCTTTACCTGCTCTGGGCCCCAAAGGGCTGGTCTCCAGGGCTGCATCACCCAGGCTCCCTTGCCCTCAGGTGGGACCCAGGGAGTTGCCTGCAGAAGATAGAAGGGCAGGAGGATAGAGGGACTGGGGTCTTTAATCTCCGGCCATTCTCTCTTTCTTTGGGTCTAGGGGTAGGAGCTGGTAGCAGCTTCCTTCTGTTGCTAGCTTCCAGATGTCTTCCTATCGCTTTGTATTTCCCTTAATCTGTCCCAAAATTTTGAAAATAATTTCTCCATCAATTTATTTTCAGTTAAATTCTTCTGAGTGTGCCGTACGTTTCTGTTAGGGCCCGACAGCTATGTAGCCTTCAAAGATTCACGTCAAAAGGGGGTAGGCAGAACTTGCTATCTGCCTACTCCAACATCCACTTTCCTTCTCTCTTAAAAGGAAAACTTCATTTTTATCTGGGCATGTTTGTAGCTGAACACTTCATTTTTAGCTCGGCTCCCCATAATAAAGATCTGTTTTTTCCCCTCCAGCCTCCTTTGCAATTAGTTACGGCCATATGACTCATTTCTGTCCAGTGAGATGTAAGCAGCAGTAAAATGTAGCAGCTTCTGAGAACCTTAAAAGACAGCTAGATCCTGTCATTTGGCTTTCCCTTCCGCATTCCTTCCTCTATCGTAACTCTGGGATCATGCTTCTGATGGTGGGAGCTCCAGCAGCTGCCTCAGACCAGGAGAATGAAGGCTACAACTGAGGGATGGTGGGATGGGAAGTCCAAGGGGCTTGGGCCCCTGCCTTTCTGGAGCTGCCACACCAGCCTGGATGTTGTCCTTCTGATCCTCTTTGATAAGCCTTTCTTACTTAAGCCACTATTATTTTTGGCTGTCAAATACAATCTGAACTAAAACTGATGAGTTAGATTGGAAGAGAAGTGTGGTTTAGCAGAAAGAACTTTAGACTTAGGGGCAGAAGATATTGGTTCAAATTGTGGCTCTTCTACTAAGAGGTCTGGAACTTTGAGTAAATCACCTTAGTCTTCCTGAGATTTAATTCCCAATTTACTGTGTTGGGAAAATGGTATCCGTCTCACATAATCATTGAGAAGATGAAATAAGATAACATTTGTTTTAGTGTCTAGCACACAGCAAAGCACACGCTTTTAAGTTCAAGTCAGACTGCAAGTTGAAATCCTGCCTCCACCACCTACTTGCTGTGTACCTTGGGAAAGTCACTGGACTCTCTAAGCCTCAGCTCTCTCATCTTTTGAAGTGTGTGATAACGATACATGCTTCATAGGACTCTGAGGATAAAATTAGAGAATGAACGTAATGTTCTTATTTAATAGCTGGCACCTAGTAAACACGCATGAAACAAATAACTACTGTGTTATTATTATTATTTTTAATCATTATTATTCTCACATCACTTTTACATCATCTTGTGATGATTGTTTCTATTTTACGTCTTGGGATTTCATATTCCCATGACAAAGGCAACGCTTACATACCATTATAGTCTTCACAGTTCTTAGCCCTGTGCCAGACCCAAAGTACTGGATTACACAGTTGACAAATCATCTGGGATTATTTAGCAGAAGAGGTCCAAGTCTGGAGTGGGGATGATATTTCTGTTCTTAGACACAAATAGATTTACCAAAGAATGATACAAGATAGGGGTGGGGGAAGAGGTTGAGAAGCTGGGGAGAGTTCAGAATTAGTAGGGCATTTTATGACTCAAGGTTCTTTGTTGCAGACATCAGAATTCATTCTGGCCAGTGTAAGCAGAAATAAATACATAAAAGGTACTAAAAAGTTCACAGAAACTTTGGGAAGACCAGGGAACCAGGCTTGAATGCTACTCAGCCAGAAGCAATGCAACTAGGGAAAGTGCCTTACCTCAATATGGAACCATTTTAATCCCCCAGAAGTACCAAGCGCTTCTACCCCTGAGCTTAGCAGAGAATCTGCTCTCTTTCTCTTTGGGCTCAGCCGCCATCTTGCATCTATGCCTCACAAGTGGGCAGAAGCTATGTCTCAGGCCTCAATCTAGCTTGCAGGAGAGTTTAAGCATGTAGTTTTTAGCTTTCCTTACAGATAGGGTTTAGAATATGGGTTGAGTGAGCCAACTGGTGGTATTGGCCACATAAATTTTAGGGCTTTCTATTTGCCTGTGGCTCTATTAACACAACTTGCATCAGAAAGACCATGAAGCATAGTTAATGACGAGATCATGGGGCATGATGCCAGATCAATGTGGGTTATGTCTTTTTCTGGGACACACCTGATGTATTCTTATCTTTGGATCGTTGCGTTTGTTCTCTGTGTACCTGGAACTCTCTGTCCCTACATATTCTCATGGTTTATCCCTCCTTGGCCTTCAAGTTCCAGCCTAAATGTCACCTCCTTAGAAAGGCCTTCCCGGACCACCCCACCTACATGGTCTCAGCTCACCCAGCCTCCCATCATGTCATCTTTTATTGTCTTTTTCGCACTTATCTGTTATTTTCTTGTTTGTTTTTTGTTGTTATTTTTCATTTGTTTATTTGTTTATGGTCTATGTTCCCCTTACCTCCACATAGAATGGAAATGCCATAAGAGCAGACACTTTGTCTTGTCAAATCCTTCCAATCACAGCTATATCCCTGCAGTCCAGAAGAGTTGCTGATACACGATGATAATAGAATTTATTAGGTAACGGCCACGTCCATATATTGTTGAATCCGCACAAAGTAATTACTGTTATTGTTGCCTGTTTATAAATGAGAAAACAGAAGCCCAGAGAAGGTAATGACTTGCCCAAGGTCATAGAGCAAGCAAATTTTGGAACTGTGGTTCACACATAAGCAGTCTGGCTCCAGAGCCTGATCTCTTAACTGCTGAACATACGAGTAGTAGATGCTCAATAAATATCTTATGGATAAATGGACATATTTTAGACATTTTGTTGACCTTCTCTGTTGTATTCAACACTGCAAATTATCTCTTTCTCTGCCTCCTTCGTGGGCTTCTCCTTCTCAGTTTCTTCTTTTCCCTCCCTTTTAATACTGGTGTTCTCCAGACTTCCATCCTATGTCAACTGCTCTTCTTACTGCATGCTCTTCTTGGCCATATCATTCAGTATCATGATCGAATGAGCATATATTATGCTGACAAGTCCCAGATGTACTATAAATCTCCAGGGCTGACTCTCTCAGAGTGACGGAATTAACTTATGTTCCTGGCTTCCTGGGCCTCACTACTTGAGCCTTCCTTAGGCATCCCAAACTCAGCCAGCACAAAGTTGACTTAATTTGCTATATATGCAGTCAGGTGAGTCCCAGCCAGGCTATGCAAAGTGTGCCATCTCATCTTTCCCCCAGACAAAATCACTTCCTCCTCCAATATTACCCAGCTCAGTCAATATCACCAGCATTTACTTAGTTTTCCAGGCCAACAACCTGGCAGTCATTTTAGAATTTGCTTCCTTCTTCTCATGGTCATCTATGAACAAGTCCTGTGGATTCTACCTTTAAAATAGTTCTCAATCCACCCCTTTCTCTCTGCTCCTGCTCCCATCAAGACTTCTGAATCTCCTTCCAACACTATATATTGCAAGAGTGTCCTTACTATTCTATCCATCTCGTCTTGCTCCCTTAAATCCATTCTCTGAATACCACCAGCATGACCTGACTACAATAGAAATGTGTCTGATGTACTACTCTACACTCTTCAGTGGCTCTGCCATGCATTGCCTTCAGGATAAATTTCCCAGTTGTTAGAATCCACCTTAATCTGGCCCTTGCCCACATCTCCAAAGCTACATCAAGCCCCTTCCCTATTCCCCACCTTCACCGTCACATATGCTTCAGAAATGGCCAGTTCACTGCATTTCCCCAGCAAAGCCCGTATAGCACCATGTTTTTCTTCGTGTGGAGTAGGGATCGGGGAAAGCCAGTAAACTGGAGAGGAAAGGAAACATCATGATAGCTTTTCAGTCCCCTATTTCCTCCTGAGGCTCAGCTGCAATTCTATCATTTCATTTTACCAGACACTCCAAGAGCTTTATAATTCAGTCCCTTTATTCACTGCTGCTGGCTCAAGTTGATATCTGTTATTTGAAACCAAAAGCGTTCCAACAAATGCACTGATGAACTGAAAGAAAAGGCATCTATTGACATGAGATGATTTACATGAGAGGAAGGGAAGAGCCTCCTCAGAGGAAGAGGGCTGCGGGAGGACAGCCCAGCCCCAGGGACTCATGTCAGCAGTGCAGCCAGAGTAGCTGCAAACAGACAATGAAGTCTCTATTTTACAAAGGCTCCCTCCTGAAGAAGCCCAGCTTTTGTGCCAAATGACACAATACCCAGAGGGCAGAGCTTTCACCCCTTCTGTGAGGGATGGAGCCCAGCTTTGGCACATTTAGGGCTCCAGGGAACATGAGGCTGCTTTAGCATACCAAGTTGGCTGTCTGGGGATCACTGAAAGATGGCATTCTTGGCACAAACCTCAAGGGAAACCCCATGAACGCCAGCAGCATGGGTGGTGGATATGCCCCATTCTCAAATGGCTCAGTGGACAACAGATATCATTGGAGGGAGGTGGTCAGAGCATGGGAAGAAGACATAATGTGTGCCCCTTGGTAACTGTAGTGGACAGACTTATTTGCAATCTACCCTTTGGGGGCTCCCCACAATAACTGAATGAAACTTCAATGGGGGTACTCTGAAACTTGAAGATGTGCAATAAATTCAGCAAACTGTAGGTTATCACCACCAATGTGCCCCCATTTCAACCCACAGGCCAAGGAACTCTGAAAAATCTTCATAGCATTAGATTTACTTTTTTAAAAAATGAAGGAATAAAATAACCTAGCACAACTAAAATGGAATTACCCGTGGGATTCTTCTTCAAGGCCTTCTCTACAACTCAAAAGATATTCATGAAATGATATCTACCAAAAAAATATAATTTAGCATGCTGAGATTTTTCTACTAATTCAGTGAAATAGAATGGGACAAAAACAGAAAGCATATGTTCCAGGGTTTCAGGTCTGAAACCTTATCAAATCAGTGTCTCTGGATAGCTAGCCATAGAGATCTTGCCAGTTTTCCTTGAGCTCTTGGGAAAGAAGTAGACAGACCTTTTTATTTGCTCACTTCTAGTTCCATCTCACATGGAACCAACTGTGAGACGACATATCCCGAGCCTGTTTGGGATTAACCCTACCCAACATATAGCAAGTGAATTCACCCATGAACAGGACGTCGGTCAACTTGCTTAAAGAGAAACTTTCTCTCTAAAGAAAACTTTGAATTAAATTCAGCTTGACACTTTTATACCTATTGTGATCTTCAAGCTCTTTTCTTATAAGTGATAAGATCCTGAGTTGTAAATGGAAGCTGATTAGTTATAAAAAAAAAAATCTTCTTTTTAAACATCTTAACTATGTTTACCGATGTTCTTATGACACCCAGGAGACATGAAATGCAGAATCACTAGTTCGCTGGAAGATGAAGACTGAGGGAATTAAAATGTTTTTCAAACAAACTTTCAAGTAAGCTCAATCCAGAAATCAAACTTCCTATGTGATAGCAACAGTCCAACACAATTAACAAAAGCTTATGAAATAGATACTGTTGTTATTCTTATTTAAAGATGAAGAAACGGAAGCTTGGTGCACTTAGGTAACTTGCCTAAGATCCCACAGCCGATAAGTGGCAGGGCAGGGAATAACGGCAACCTGAATACAGAACCCACATGTGATAACCAGGATAATTTCCCAGTTTCAGCTATCTCTTTTCCTTAGCTAGCGTGCGTATCCTTGGCTGTTTTGCTACCAACTCTGATTCCATCTACCTATGTGTGCTCTTACCTTTCAAGCACCTAACCCCTTCTCTAAAAAGAAAGCGTAACTGGCTTAGCTTGGACTCGTGTGCATATCTACGTTGTGGGAACATGTTTCGAAAGCCCCTGAAAGGCACCCGTTATATCTTGATGACTTCTTTGCAATCAAGACTGGAATAACAACCAGAGGCAATAATATTAGGGAGAGGAGAAGGATTACTGCGTTGATTACCTACAATGTGCCAAGTACTATGCTAAATGTTTTAAATATATTACCTCATTTATCTTTATAACAGCACAAGGACTAAATGAGAACACAAGCTATCAGCGTCAATCATAACAATTGCCAGTGTTAAAGAACAATGATAGGGCAAGGCATTAGAAGACTCTAATCGCCTAAGAGGAGTGAAGGTAAGAAACATGGTACAATGGAAGAGCATTGAAAAGTGAATCTACCTTTTTCTTAATTTATATTTTGAATACGTATTGTATATAATGGTACAAAATTCAAAAGGTACGTAAGAGGGGATTTTCTGTTTGTTTATTTGTTCTTATATAGTCAAAAATAGTTTATTGATTAGGATCATAAACTCTTTTTCATAAGAGATTTGTAAGGGACATTTATCATTTGTGTCCGCCCCCAATCTTTCTGTTTAGTTCTTCTGTATTATGAGTTCTCTTTTCCATAGACAAAAACTAACAAAGATGACACATTTCCCAAGATCCTCTGCTCCTGGCATATAGACATTTGGCTATCTTCTAACAAACCCAGAACCTAAGCAAGACTTGAGGTTTGAGCGAAGGTTGCAGATGCACTCTTCTCCGAGTAAGTGTGGACATGGGGGCATATGGTTTGCTGCAGGAACTGTAATGGGAGCCCTGGTGGTCAGTCCTGGCTTCATAGACATTGAGCATTGTCTGGCAGCCACAGCAGGATTTAGCTCGACCACCGTTATAATGTGTTTGGACATCTGTGGTGTGCTTGGACATTCTTCCTGTGTGACATCCAGGCTTTTTGCCTTCACTTTCCCTGACATTCTAATTAATATGATGCAATAAATTTCTACTGAAACTAACTACAGTGGATTCTTCCTTTAAAAGAGACCCCAAGGGACTGGGAATTGACTGGGAATGACTAGGTGATCTGGTTGAATTTGAAAGTAGTAAGGATGAGATACACGTAAAACATTGGCACCCAACGGCGAAAAGGTGACTAAAAGTATTGTACTAGAACGTTGGATTATATTCCTGCCTCAGGTTACATGGATGTATCAATAGATTATATCTCAGGATACAAAAATTAGAGTGAGACCAAACTCCTATTCCCTAACCTCCTCCCTTCCAGGCAGGATTTATAATGGGGATGAAGGAGAACCTGGTCCACATCTCCTGGGGCTCTCAGTGAAATCAAGGATAGAAAAAGGGGTCAGAGAGAGGATTTGGAGAAGATGATTGAGAACATCTTTTTAAAAGAGGCTTTTGCTCTGCATTAAATCCTCTCCCCTTTGGACAATGGACAATGGGCATTGGGGTTAGACAACCCCAAGTCTAGCATGATGGCCTCCAGTAGACCCCTGGGAAAGCTTTGAGATGTGTCTCTTGCAGTTGGAAAACACAGAAGACTAGAGCCCAAGTAATGACCAAGAAAGCTCAGTCAGGCTGTGGAATGGGGTTCAACTCCACCAACAAAATGCAGAATGTTACAAAAGGCTGGCTAAGTGCTTTGGAGATACAGAAACCAGGAGCATTGTTACACTGCAATCATCAGGGACTCCGAGTTTGTTGGGCAAGGAATGAGGAGATTATCCATGACTGTACTGGGTTACTGGAGAGAGCCCTAGGTCTTATCCAATAGTTCCTCTTAGATGGACCTCAGCAGAGAGAAGCTGAGCATGTACAGCTGGGTATCCAGGGTCTGAGGAATAGAGAGATATCCACTTGAGTCACAGGAAGTGCAGGAGGGGCGGCCTGCAGGGAACCTCCCAAATTCCTATGCAAAAGTCCTGAAAGAAAGAATCAGCTCGAGCCATCCTCTAGGCCCCAGCTTTAATCATCTACAGGGCCCAGAGGACATGGTGACACCAGATGAAGCAATAACTCACTTGCTGCTTTCCCTTTCATCTTTACCTTACCTTCCACCCCGGGGAAGAAAGAAAATAACCTTTAGTGGGCAGAGGTAAAGGTAAGTGGGGAGAGAAAGGGAAGCCATAGAAGCTTCCAGAAGTTTCCTCCAGGTATAGAAAAAGACCATTTTTTTCTTGCTCCAAACCCTGAATGATGTTTAAAGAGTTGATTGGAGATATATATAAAATTGCATGTAGTAGCCACTGCCGACTGGCAAAACCCCAAGACTGAAATGCCTATTAAAAGCAAGGCTCTGGTAAACTGAGGAGGGAGGAATGTAAAGTCTATGAGGTGTAAGTAAAATTTAAAGGAAAAAACCCAGTCTTAGGGATTTAAATTCTCATTTCAAAGCATGGTCAGTGAATGAGGAAATTTCTGTGACTTCCCTAAAATACTCTTTTACATTATGCAGGCAGAGGGCTAATAAAGCTGAAAATCAGAGGCAAAGACAACCCTGAAGATTGATGAATTACAAAATAGATTGAATTCACAGTCTCATCAGGTTTTTCACAGCATTTGTCCTGCGGAGCCTCTGCTCCCGCTCCCACATAAGAATGCAAGACATGGTGAGGCCAAAAAGGAACACCCAGGGAGCCATAGATGGGGGAGTCAAGCCACTATATTCTCTCTGGCGGTTGGGGGAGACACACGCAGTAGTAGCCACATGATCCGCAGTCCGCCATTCACTTCTCTGCCTGCCAACCAACCAACCAATCAACGCAGCCCCGCAGTTACATCAGTAGCCAATTGCCTAACCGGTTCAACTGATGGCCAGCCAATCACAGCTGATGGTCATTCACTACCTGAGCCAGCACCTCCCCACACAAGGCCAGGAGCCTGGATACTGCTCTCTGGGACTCTGTCCCCACAGCATTTATAAGGGAAAAAAGTGGTTCTTTCCATGACACCGAAATGGAGATATTTTGGAAGTGTCACATAACTCCAAGCAAGAATCTAAAAACCCAGAACTCACAGGGCTTCCTGGGCTAACAGAAGTAGCCCTTCCCCCACTCTAATGAGGCTGGCCCTGTCTTATTCAAAGACACTAGCTGTACTCAGAGGTCACCTTGCGAGGGGATGTCCTCACAGCACAACCCCTACCTTCGCCCACTGACTCCAGACCAGCAGTTAGAGTCAGATTTTAGTATGCCCTGAAATCAAAATCAAACCTGGGAAGAACAGGCTTATATACCAAAAGCATCGCAAGATTATGGGAAAGAATTCTGAGAGTGTTTGGAGGGGAAGAATATAATTTTAGATTGCACCAAATTCATCTTATAGGTACCCTCACCAAAAAATCCTGGATTCGAAGTGCTCTATTAAACACATATAAGAGGTTTAAACATCTTGCTTGGTTGTCTGAAACGGAGTTTCGCTAATGGCCTGTGCACGTGAACTTCAGATGCCACACATTCCTTGATGGGAGACAAAGAAAGAATGCAAAGACAAAGAAGACAGGAATAGCAGAGTGGGTTGATCACAGCTGACCTACTCACCCAGCTTCAGGAGAAAACCACCCTGGGAAGAGGAGCATTAGCATTCTCGCCATGTACGTGCTCTGTGTAGGTTGGCCATGACAGAGGAGACGCTTCCGAGGAGAAAGGTTTCCTGAAGGGGCAAGCTGGTCCTAATTCCTTAAATAAACGAAGGCTAGGTGTGATTATCAGAAGGGTTTGACTTTAGCGACATCTGAGGCTGCCTAATGGTCTTGAGGGCTAAGACACGTGGGCACTAAAGCATTGCTTAATTTGTATAATGACAATGATATCTGAGTCTGGGGAGCAGAGGAGTGACTGCATCACAATGAAGACAGCCGCAGTCCTTCCCGGTTCCCAGACCCGAATCCTTTGAATGAAAGGGAGGCCAAATGCTCTTGAGGAGCAGCCCTGCAATGCCACCAGCACACATCAGTGTGTACTGATCTTGTCCTCCTTTCCTTTAAGAAAGGCACGTGGAGCCATTGACCAGGGCAACTGGGCCCTGAAAAAAGGGGTTTATACAGGGCTTGCAGGATTATTATTACCTCCTAGCTAATGCGAATTCCTGGAGGCTCCAAATGCCATCTGTAACTCTCTGGTAGGCATATGAAGTTCATGGAAAATAGGTGACCTAGCTCACTCACAGTAGGACCATTCGCAGTGATCCTTGTGGATTTTTGAATCATTCTATAGTCATTTCTTTAGTTCTTGGGTATTTAGCTGTAGTTGCAGTACTGGCAGAATAGTCATACTGTCTCCTTGGTCTGTGATGTGAATGTTAGTAACGTAAGAAGGGTTAAGTGGAAGCCTCTGGAACTGTCCCTCCATGCTGAAAAATAATTGCTTTGTATTTATGAATTCACTTAGTGTTCATAGCAATCCTATGGAACTGTTTTCATCCCCATTAGGGATGAGGAAACTGAGGCACAGAGCAGTTAATCAATTTGCCCAAGTTGATATAGCTAAAGTGCATTCTACCCAAGCAGATTCTAGCGTCCATATAACAAGTGAAGACTCCTCCTAGTCAGCTGAGATGCTTGCTGCAGGCAAAGGAACGGGGATTGGGTGGTAGAGGAAGAATGTAATAAACACCAGTGGTGCCTTTGAAAATACTGTAGAAACAAGGGTTATGGTGGCTATTCAGAGCGGGAAGGGCTATGGTGAATGGTTAAGTCCTAGGGGAAGAAAGATCACTTTCTTTCTACCTTGTAGGTTCTTGGCTGAGACCCTCCTATAATAAAAAGACAGATTAACAGGAGGAAAAACAATTAATTACATGTGGGAGCCCCACAAAAGTGAGACTCCAAAGGCAGCCAGGCAGTTGGGGACTCTGTACCATTCTGAACTAAGGAGAGGGTTAGAGACTGGGACTTCAAAGCCGGGGAGACCATTCAGAGGGTGATGAGAAGAGAAGCTGCAAATAAACTTTGCCCTGCCTGCAGATAAGTCTCTCAGATGAAAAAGTGATCTCTGCTATTAGCTCTTTTCCTAGTAGCGTGGGCCCCTTTCTATTGTAAAATACCTTACAGAAGGATGACGTCTCTGTTTTCAGAGCTTCTTCCTCTCTGCAGTTTCTCAAAATGAATGTCATGCCTCAATCATTCACCAAATTGTCAAGTCAGTCAAGCTGTGGCCGTTTTCTAAAGAAGGTAAGACAGTTAATGTCTGTGGAAGACCAAAGGGTCTTCACCGTCTCAGCCTTCATTATCCATGTCCCTGCTGTTGTCAAGTTACATAAGGAAGCAAAGGTCATCTTAAAATGAAAAAATTCACTAATAGCAAATTAGTCCCTATTCAAACAAACATTTCTCATCTTAACGCTAGTATATGTCCTCTTACATCTCATCTTGCCAGACGGGGCTCTTGCTAATTGTGTGAGCCCAGAGTGCAAATGCAATCAGGCCAATTGCACAGGCGCTTCAAGGGAAAATTATTGGTCTATCAGAGACTTAGGAGAGGCTTCTGGGAAAAGTGATGAAGCCCTTAAATCGTTTTTCAAAATTGATTCGTATTTTGATAGTGTTGGGAAATTTGAGTATGAAAGATTATGTATCCTACTAGCGTACCATTTTTGGAGAAATACCCAAAAAAGCCAGCAAAATGTATCATTTTTTCATTTTAAGAAAATTGCCTATGTGCAAAATAACCTAAATAACCTAACCACAAATATAAGAAAAAATAACATTGTCTCATCATTTTATTTTATTTTACTTTTACTATTTTACTATAAATTTGGGTTTGTTGTGAGTCATGCCTCGGTTTAAGTCCTAGCTATGCCAATTACTAACTGTGTGATCTGGGGCAAGCTATCTAACCTTTCTGTGCCTCAGTTTACACATCTGGAACATGGAGATGCTGGTAATAATAGTTGTACTCATGTTGCCTACTAAACCATTTGACCCTAACAACAGTCCTATGAGGCCAGTGTTGAGACAAGTGCTTTGGAAAGAGTGGCTTGTGGTTGGGATAAGATGACCAGATGTCTCTTTTTTAAATTAAATTTATTGGAGTGACAGTGGTTAGTAAAATTATATAAGTTTCAAGCGTAAAATTCTATAATACATCATCTATATATTGCATTGTGTATTCACCACCCAAAGTCAATTCTCCTGCCATCACCATGTATTTGACCCACTTTATCTTCTTCTACCTCCTTGCCTTCCCCCTTACCCTCTGGTAAGCACTAAATTGTTGTCTGTGTCTATGTTTGCTTGTTTGTTTGTCTTGTTCGTTTGTTGCTTTCAGTTTTATATCCCACATATGAGTAAAGTCATACGGCTCTCAATTTTTTCTGTCTGACTTATTTCGCTTATCATGATACTCTCTAGACTCATCCATGTTGTCACACATGGCAGCATTTCATCTTTTCTTATAGCAGAGTAGTATTCCCCAGTGTACCACATCTTCTTTAGTCAATCATCTATCAAAGGACATTTCTGTTGTTTCCATGTCTTGGCTGCTGTGAATAATGCTGCAATGAACATCGGGGTACATATATCTTAATGGATAAACGTTTTCAGATTTTCTGGGTAGATACCCAGAAGAGGGATTGCTGAATCATATGGTAATTCTTTTCTTAATTTTTTGAGGAACCTTCATACTGTTTTCCATAGTGGCTTACCAGTTAACATTCCTGCTAGCAGTGCACAAAACAAGTAATAGCAAGTGTTGGAGTAACAACAAGGCTGTGGAGAAAAAGGAACCCAGAGTCCCTTTTGTGCCTCTGAAATGCTGGGCCTCGGCTGCATAAACCAGAGTGGACAAGTAATTAAGGTCAGGTGTATCTGCAAGTTTAGGGTAACTTTCTCATCTGAGTCTTAACTGGTTTTCACAGAGTCCATATTACATGAATCCACCTCAAACAAAGACCAAATGACATACTGCCCCTCAAAAAAATAGGAATACATATAGTATTCCCCCCTTATCCACAGGAGATAGCTTCCAAGACCTCCACTGGATGCCTGAAACCACAGATAATAGCAAACTCTATATATGCTATGCTTTTTCTTTTCTATACATATATACCTATGATAAAGTTTAATTGATAAATTAGGCAGAGTAAGGTTACAACAATAACCAGTAATAAAATAGAACAATTATAACAATATACTGTAATAAAAGCTATGGGGATGCGGTCTCACTCTCTCTTTCAAAATATCGTATTGCTCTGTATGCATAGCGTGGATATGCTGTTCAAGAAGTTGATTCACATCCAGGGCAGGATGGAGTGGTGCGGTGCGAGATTTCATCTACTACCCAGAACGGTGGTGATTTAAAACTTTTGAATTGTTTATTTCTGGAATTCTCCATTAAATATATTTTGACTGTGGTTGACTGCAGGTAAATAAAACTGAACATAAGAGACTACTAGAAGTAACTTTACGAAGGTCAATAGATAGGAAGTGGTAGACTCAAGGCCAGGGTGAACTACCTGAAGCCCAATTTGATGCATCTTTCAGTCAATTCTCTTTGCACAGCCCTATGGATTGGCAGATGAGTAGTGGGAAGCAGAGACTGGGAGAAATGCAACGGGCTTCAGGAAATATGGGGCCAGTTCGATAGCCAACCTACGAAAATCACTAGGCTCACTTTCCCCCCACTTTCTGCAACTAACCCTTTCATTCCTTAGCTCTCTTCTGCCTCCACCCCACCTCTTATGTTCCTCCAGGGTGCACTAAAGAAGGTTTTTGAACAGTACCCTTAAGAACGTAAGAAAAAAGAAATAATCTAAATCAAAAAAGCAAATAAATCAATATGGAACCATCTTCCAACTCTTCTTGAACCGAGTGAGGAATACAAAGCAAAGCCCAGGAGGGTTAGAGTTCACTTTCAAGAACAGTGCAGACTGTGTTCATTCTCAATAAGCCAATGGCATGAGACAGAATGCAGAGGGCTTGAGGGAAGAAGGATCATTGCTTGATGATCAATGACATAAACATAAGCAGCAAATGTGTGCGCAAATATGGGAGATTCAGGTGCTGCTTGCGCTGAGGAAGGATCACGGCCACTTCAGAACTTGGAATTCTGAGTAGGAAACCTGACTGTCCCACTACAAGCAGGTCACGGCATCTCTGCTTCTTTAAACATGAAGTTGAGAACAACTAAAACCTTTAGAGGCCAAGCTGGGAAGAGAAAAGAAAGTGAACTGCTAGATCCAAGCGGTATTGCCTTGAGAAATAATCATTATGGAAGAAGAGAAGTATGTATTATTCCATAGTTGGTGCTGGCTGCACTCTGAAGACTAAAATCAATTCATGCCACTGTGGAAGTGTTTTGATTTAGCTTTGATTGAAACTAAAAGAGACTATAGGTAACATGCTACGTGGTATTTACTGGTAAGGCTTGAAAGAGGATAATCTCATTGACAAAACTACATGAAAAAGTCAAAATCCCGGGTTATATTACTCTCCTCAGCCAGGTGATAAAAGGGGATTAGAGAATATTTACACCCCAGAAACTTCAGGAAAAAAAACAAGGAACAATAAGTATCACCCAGTCAAATATTTAATTTAAAAAATTCTTACTATCTCCCATAATCCTGATCATTACAGTTTCCATATTTAAAGGTTAAAAAAAAAAGACTCTCCAATATAGTTAAAAACGTATTACACATTTGTTTAAATTCTCTAAAACAGAACATTTAGCTTTGAGTCTATAACGTCTACAAAATTTATAAAACATGTTTGTTATATGTATCAGATTATAAATTGTGTATATTAGAATGTTAGTTATAGGAAATTAGATTTTCTCAATGGGTCACACCACAAATAACTGGCTGAATATTTTTTTTCTTTTTATTTTTTTTATTAGTTTCAGGGGCACAACACAAAGTAATACTTAGACATTTATTGTTTATATCCCTCACACTGTGTGAACCTCCCTCCCTCCCATTTACTAACTCTGACATCGCACAGAGCCATTACATTTCCACTGTCTCTATTTCTAATGCTGTACTCCGCTTCTTGTAAGTACACACACACACACACACACACACAAACTTGTAGTTGACATTCATTATTGTTCAGCTTCAGGTGTACAGTGCAGTGATCAGGCATCTACACCATCCCTGAGGTGGTCTCCCTAATGAGACAAGTGTCCATCGGATACCCTACAAAATCTTTACATTATTGATTACATTCCCCAAATTAATTTTCAGAACCCCATGGCCATCTTGTGGTTACTGACTGTTTTCTAATCCCCTCACCTTCTCCCTTATCCCCACCCCCCCGCCCATCTAGCAACCCTCAGTTTTTCCTCTTTGTCTCCAAAACTGTTTCTGATTAGTTCATTCACTTATTTTTTTCTTTAGATTCCACATATAAGTGAGATCATGTGGTATTTGTCTTTCTCTGTCTGACTTATTTCACTTAACATAATGTTCTCTAGGTCCATCCATGTTGTTGCAAATGGTAAGATTTCTTTCTTCTTTATGGCTGAGTAATACTCCATTGTATAAATGTACCACAGTTTCTTAATCCAGTCATCTACCGATGGGCATTTCGGTTGTTTCCATGTCTTGGCTATTGTGTACAGAGCTGCAATAAACATAGGAGTGCATAAAATTTTTTGAATTAGAGTTTTGGATTTCTCTGGATAGATACCAAGTGGTGGAATTGCTGGATCGTAAGGTAGTTCCATTTTCAGATTTTTGAAATACCTCCATACTGTTTTCCATAGTGGCTGCACCAATTTGCAATCCCACCAACAGTTCCCTTTTCTCCACATCCGCGCCAGCACTTGTTGTTTGTTGATTTATTGATGATAGCCATTTTGACTGGAGTGAGGTGGTATCTCATTGTGGTTTTTATTTGCATTTCTCTGATGGTTAGTGAGTTTGAACATTTTTTCATATATCTGTTTGCCATCTGTATGTCCTTTTTAGAAAAATGTCTCTTCACGTCCTCTGCCCATTTTTTAAATTGGATTGTTTTTTTGGAGTTGAGCGAGTTTTTTAATAAATTTGTGATATTAACCCCTTATCAGATATATCATTGGCAAATATCTTTTCCCAATCAGTAGGGTCCCTTTTTGTTTTATTGATGGTTTCCTTTGCTGTGAAAAAACTTTTTAGTTTGATGTAATCCCACATGTTTATTTTTTCTCTTACATCCCTTGCGCGAGGAGCTATATCAGTAAAAATCTTACTCTGGGTAATGTCTGTGAAGTTTCTTTCTATATTTTCTTCTAGGAATTTTATGGTTTCAGATCTTACATTTAAGTCTTTAAGACATTTTGAATTTATTTTTGTATATGGTGTAAGGAGGTGGTCAGCTTCATTTTTTTGCATGTGTCTGTCCAGGTCTCCCAGCACCATTTATTGAATAGACTGTCTTTACCCCACTATACATTCTTGCTTCTATTGTCATAGATTAATGGCCATATAGGCATAGATTTATTTCTGGACTCTCTATTCTGTTCCATTGGTCTATGTGTCTGTTTTTATGCCAGTACCATGCTGTTTTGATTACTGCAGCCTTATAGTATAATTTGATGTCAGGTATTGTTATACCTCCCATTTTGTTCTTATTTCTGAAGATTGCTGAGGCTATCCAGGGTCTTTTATGGTTCTATATAAATTTTAGGATTATATGTTCTATTTTTGTGAAAAACATCGGTAATTTGATAGGAATTGCGTTGAATATGTATATTTCCTTAGGCAGTATGGACATTTTAACTATATTAATTCTTCCTATCCATGTACATGGTATGTGTTTCCATCTATTTGTATTTTCTTACATTTCTTTCTTCAGTGTCTTATAATTTTCTGAGTACAGATCTTTTACTTCTTTGGTTAAATTTATTCCCAGGTATTTTACAGTCTTTGGAGCAATTGTAAATGGGATTGTTTTTTAAATTTCTCCTTCTGATATTTTATTGTAGGTATATACAATGCAACTGATTTCTGAATATTAATTTTGTATACTGCTACTTTACTAAATTCATCTATCAGCTCTAATAGTTTCTTGGTGGAGTCTTTAGGGTTCTCTACATATAGTATCATGTTATCTGCATATAATGACAATTTTACTTCCTCCTTACTGATTTGGATGCCTTTTATTTCTTTTTCTTGTCTGCTGTGGCTAGAACTTCCAGCACTATGTTGAATAGAAGTGGAGAAAGTGGGCAACCTTGCCTTGTTCCTGATCTTAGGGGGAATGGTTTTAGCTTTTCCCCATTGAGTATGATGTTAACTGTGGGTTTATCATATATGGCCTTTATTATGTTGAGATATGATCCCTCTATTCCACTTTCTTAAGGGTTTTTATCATAAATGGCTGCTGGATTTTATCAAATGCTTTTTCTGCATCTATCGATATGATCATGTGATTTTTATTTTTCATTTTGTTAATGTGGTGTACAACATTAATTGATTTGCGGATGTTGAACCACCCTTGCATACCAGGGATGAATCCCACTTGATCATGGTGTATGATCTTTTTAATGTATTGCTGAATTCTGTTCACTAATATTTTGTTGAGGATTTTTGCATTTATGTTCATTAGCGATATTGGCCTGTAGTTTTCTTTTTTTGTGGTGTCGTTGTCTGATTTGGGGATCAGGGTGATAGTGGCTTCACAAAAAGTGTTTGGGAGTTCTTCCCTCCTTCTGGATTTTTTGGAAGAGCTTGAGGAGAATAGGTGATAATTCTTTTTTGAACGTTTTCTAAAATTCGCCTGTAAAGCCATCTGGTCCAGGGCTTTTGTTTGTTGGGAGATTGTTGATTACTGATTCAATTTCCCTGGTGGTAATCAGTCTATTTAGGTTTTCTGTTTCTTCTTGAGTTAGCCTTGGAGGGTTGTACGCCTCTAGAAAATTGTCCATTTCTTCCAGATTGTCAAATTTGTTGGCATATAGCTGCTCATAGTAGTTTCTTAAAATTTTTTGTATTTCTGCAGTGTCTGTTGTCACTTCTCTTTAATTTCTGATTTTATTAATTTGGGTCCTCTCTCTCTTTTTTTTTCATGAGTCTGGCTAAAGGTTTGTCGATTTTGTTTATCTTCTCTAAGAACCAACTCTTGGATTCATTGATCTTTTGTATTGTTTTTCTGGTTTCTATTTCATTTATTTCTACTCTGATCTTTATTATTTCCGTCTTTGCACTCCCTTTGGGCTTATTTTGCTGTTCTTTTTCAAGATCCCTTAAGTGTGAAGATAAACTGCTGATTAGTGATTTTTCTTGTTTCTTTAGGTAGGCCTGCAATGCTATGAATTTCCCTCTTAGGACTGCTTTTGCAGCATTCCATAGATTTTGGGTTGTTGTGTTTTCATTTTCGTTTGTCTCGAGATATCTTTTGATTTCTTCCTTGATCTCCTGGTTGACCCATTCATTATTTAGTAACATGTTATTCAGCCTCCATGAATTGGTGTGTCTTCCAGGTTTTTTCCTGTAGTTCATTTCTAATTTCATAGCACTGTGGTCAGAGAAGACAACTGGTATGATTTCAATTTTCTTAAATTTATTAAGACTTGTTTTGTGGCCTAACATATGGTCTATCTTGCAAAACGTCCCATGTAGGCTTGAGAAGAACGTGTATTCTGTAGCATTGGGGTGAAATGCTCTGAAAATACCGATTAAATCCAAGTAGTCTAATGTGTCATTTAAGGCCATTGTTTCCATATTGATTTTCTGTCTGGAAGACCTGTCCCTTGTTGTCAGAGGTGAGTTGAAGTCCCCTACTATGATAATGTTACTATTGATCTCTGTCTTTATATCAGTCAATATCTGTTTTATATATTTGGGTGCTCCTATGTTGGGTGCATAGATGTTTACTAGAGTTATGTCCTCTTGTCGGATCGATCCCTTTATTATTATATAGTGCCCATCTTTATCTTTTAATATGTTTTTCATTTTAAAGTCTATTTTGTCAGATATAAGTATTGCAACTCCAGCTTTTTTCTCATTTCCGTTTGCATGAAATATCTTACTCCAACTCTTCACTTTCAGCCTGTGTGTGTCTTTTGATCTGAGGTGAGTCTCTTGTATCCAGCATATACAAGGGTCTTGCTTCCTTATCCACTCAGCCACCCTATGTCTCTTGATTGGAGCATTTAATCCGTTTACATTGAAAGTGATTATTGATAGGTACATAGTTATTGCCATTTAAAAATTTGTAGATTGTTTTCATCTTCTATTTACAGAGGTTCTTTTAGTATTTCTTGCAATGCTGGCTTGGTGGTAATAAATTCCTTTAGCTTATTCTTTTCCGGGAAACTCTTTATGTCTCCTTTAATTTTAAATGACAGCCTTGCTGGATAAAACAATCTAGGTTGTAGGCCTTTGTTTTCCATCACTTTGAGTATCTCCTGCCACTCCCTCCTGGCCTTCAATGTTTCTGTAGAAAAGTCATTTGATAGTCTTCTGGGAGTTCCCTTGTATGTAACCCTCTGTCTTTCTCTTGCTGCTTTTAGGATTCTCTCTTTGTTTTTAAGCTTTGCCATTTTAACTATAATGTGTCTTGGTGTGGACCTGTTTGGGTTGATCCTGGTTGGAACTCTCTGCACTTCCTGGGCTTGTATGTTGGTTTCCTTCATCAGGTTAGGGAAGTTTTCGGACATTATTACTTCAAATATGTTCTCAATCTCTTGCTTCCTCTCTTCACCTTCTGGTATTCTATGATGCGCATGTTGTTGCATTTGATGTTTCCCCCAGAGGTCTCTTAAACCATCTTCATTGTTTTTTATTCTTTTTTCTTTCTGTTGTTCTGTTTGGGTAATCTCTGCTAACTTCTAAGTCGCTGATTCGATCCTCTGCTTCATCTAAACTGCTGTTAATTCCTTCAAGTGAGTTCTTTATTTCAGTAATTGTGCTCTTTATTTCTAACTGGTTGTTTATTATGATTTTTCTATCCTTCTTTATGTCATCTCTAAGCTCCTTAAACATTCTTATCACCAGTGTTCTGAACTCTGTCACTGATAGGTTGGTTACCTCTGTTTCATTTGGTCCCAGCTGTGGAGGTTTCTTCTGTTCTTTCATTTGGGACATATTTTTTTTGTTTCCCCATTCTGGCTGACTCTCTGTGTTTGCTTTGATGTATTAGGTAGATTCCCTAGCATTCTTAGTTCTTGCTGGGTTATCTTATGTAGTATGTGTCCTTTATATTTGACTTGCACTACTTCGTTCTTCTCCTCTGCGTGTGCTCCAATGGTGACTCTTGTGTTGTTGTGTATATTGTCCTGTTAAAGAAGATATTTAATTGCTTTTTGCTTGTGAGTAGGTGGGCTTAACTCCTAGGCTGACTAGTTGTGAGACTTGGCTCTGCCCATCACAGGGTGTTCTGCTGCGTGAGGGTCGACCACTTAAATGTGGTTTGGCCTCTATCGGCTCTTGTGCCTGTAGAGAATTCCCTCTGGGTGTGTCACTTGTAGGTCAAACCCGTTAGTACTCTGGTTTGGTCTGGAGTTGGCCTCTGGGTGTGTTGAATCTTGTGCCTCTAAAGCTGGGCCCTGGTAGCGCAATTTCAGAACAAAGCAAATCACCAAGCATAACAACAACAATGACAACAACAAAGAAAAAATCAAATACATTCACATGTAAAAACCACTGACAACCCACACTCAACACAGGCAAAGATATCAAAGATATAAAGACAAAATAAAATAAAAAACAAAAAACAAAACAAAACAAAACAAAAAAATCAGCGCCAGTCTCGGCTTAAGTTCACCAAGTAATCTCCAGGTTGTCCTCTGCTGTACCAGAGTCCCTGCCTATTGTGCAGGCAGAGCCGGTCACCTGGTGCCCAGAGTGACGTTGGGACTGCAGATTTAGATGCGTGGGGCTGAGGGGTCTGGATGGTAGTTTTTGCAAAGTCAGTGCAGTTTTTGCCTTTGCCTGCACATATGCACACTGAGAGTAGCACCACCAGCCCTGTGTCCAGTTCTCCTGAGTCTTAGGGCACTTCTTCCGTGTGTGTGTGTGTGTGTGTGTGTGTTTGTGTGTGTGTGTATGTGTGTGTGGCAGGCGGGATATTTCTGAGCTGCTGAAAGCCGGGAGCTGCGTCTGCCGCCTACTGCTGATCCCTGGGAGTGCCTCCGCAGTTGTAATTGCCCTGCCCTAGGCAGGCCAGAAATGGTGGGGGCTGAGGATGGAGGGGTCTTCTCTCTCCCAGCCCAGCAGTGTCACACTCCTCCCGTAGATCAGAAAAGGTGGTGGCTGTGGGTGGAGGAGTCTCTTCTTTCCTAGCCCAGCAAAAATCACACTTTTCCCAGTCTCTTCCCTGGGTCAGAGCTGCCTGCCAGTCTTCCCAGAGCCTGAGCACTAAGGCTCCTCTGCAATCTGACACTACTCCTCAGTTCAGGGGCCAGTTTAAATCTCTGGAAGGGCAGAGGTAGGATTGGAAGAGCGGGGAGTGGGGGGGGGGAAGGGGCCCAGGTATGCAGTTTGTGTCCTTTGTCCAACCTACGGCCCAACTGGCTGCCCCCTCAGTGGGAGAGATCAGCTGTGGGATGTAGGGAAAGAGCCCACCTCCTGGCTTTTGTGTTCTGTTCCGTCCTGGGATCCCTCGCATCTCTGCAGCTGCGGATGCTGGCTGCATTTCCACCACTGCAGATGTGGCCCGCTTCTCCACTCCGCTCCCTTCCCTCTTTCCCTGTTCGCCTAATTTGCCCACCTTCAAGTAATCCTTGCATGAGTCTCTTAGCTGTTCTGCGTGATAAGCAGAGAGTCCTTTGATGGGTTATAGATGTCCTGTTTGTGATAAGATCCAGAGGAGAACTCTAAAAATGTGCCCTGCTGCCTCCATTCCTATGACGTCACTTGGCCAAATATTTTAAGCACGGATTGTTGTAAGTATAATGGGTAGCCTACAAATAGTAGATATGAAATTATTACATTCACCGAGTACTTACTATGTATCAGGCAGAGTTCCAAATACTTCACATGGATTTACATGGATTCTATCATCTAATCTTCACAATAACCCTTTAAAATAAGTACTACTATCTCCATTTTCTAGTTCAGGAACTGAGGCACAGAAAGATTTAAGTAACTTGTCCAAGATCAAACAGTTTAGAAATGGCAGAGCTAACATTAATCTTGTCAGGCCTCAAAGCTCACATCTTAACCTCTTTCACTATGCTGCTTCATGAAACAGCAAATGATAAAATTCCACCCTGCTATAATTATTCTTATCGCTGCCATGTTCATTTCTCCAGAGAACTTATCACAGTTTGTAATGCTGCATATTTTCCTTCTTTCTTGTCTCTTTAACTAAATAGCAAAGACCCTGAGGACAGAACTCATGTCCGTTTCCTCCACCAGGGCCTAGTGCCTGGTACAGTGCATTTGATAAATATTTGTCAAATGAATTCATGGATAAATAATGTGCCTATAGGGGAACTCAAGATGCCATGATTTCTGTGCAGTGAAAGTGGTTCTCTTCCTATTAAAAGTCACAACAAAGAACCACTTTCACTTTTATATCTCATAGATATATATAGATAACATGGTGTAATGGAACAAAGAAAGACATTGGGAGCCAGTCTTGGAGATGAATGCTGTCTCTTTAACTTACTAGCTTAGAAATCACTTAATTTCCTTGAATGTCAATCCTAGAATATGTTTATCTACAGAGTAGTTTCATTGCAACTTATTAAGGTAACACCATATGCCATGCAATACCTATTAGGTAAGCAGGTAATACCTAATAGATAATACCTATTAAGGTAATGCCTAACCATGCCTGGCACATAGCTACATGTTCCATAGATGCTTGTTTCCTTTTCTCATCCGTAATTCAAGTTCTGCACTCTGCCTAACTCCAAGTGAGCAGAAATTGCCGAGTTTCATTTATTCTGCTGCCTGGATTTGAGGCAACAAAGGTAATTACCACTCCTTCCTTTTGTTAGCACTGTTACCAGTTGTTTCCTTCATTTTAGTACTGCCCCTCCTCCTCTGAGGATCTCTAAGAACTTCACAAACTCCAGGGAGGAAACAGAAACTAGTTTTATTTTACCAAGATGGAAGCTGGGACACAATGCAAGATCAATGATTTTTCCAGAAAAATTAGAGAGAAATTCCCATTTTTCTTTCTTTCCCACAGCCCATCCCACTATTTGAATTGCTGTCCTGGAAACCAGATAAAAGCAGCCAGCAATCAAGGACCACCGCATGGCCCACAAAGAATGCTTAGTAGAGGCTGGCTGGGGGCAGATTTTCGTCACATCTTCTGAAACCCTCACAAACTGCCTCTCCTGAATAATGGCAGTTTCAGTTCAAGAGTTATTTCATTCTCAAACAATTGCCAAGTACCAGATGTACCCAGCCTGTGGCTTTAGATAGGAGTGAGTGACATGCTTCCCATGATTTATGTCTATCCCTTTGAAAAAGCACTCATTGCTAGATGATGTTAACCTCTTGTATCATCTTCTATTTTTAGCTTCCAAGAGATGATGAATAAGGTTATAATCTGACAGGGTGCTTAAAGACCTATTAGAGTTCAATTAAGTTATGGTGCCTTGGACGTCACATACATCTCTAAAGAACAGAGCCAGAATGCATTATCCCTGCCCAGTTTTAATTCACACTAATACCAACCTAAAATTTTAAAAAAGGACTCATTATATTAATATATCATAAAGTTGAATACAACTCTAAGATTAACTAAGGTTTCCTCCAATTTTAATCAAGCCCCTATGCCCGGACAGCTCATTCTAAAAGCTGGAGACAGAAATAATTTCACTTGAATATGATCATTATGCTGTGAGCTCAGGCACTGCTGGCAGAAACAATACTCTCAGTCATTCAAATATATGTGGAGCACCTACTCCATGACAGGCACGGCCTTGAACAAAAGCAAGACATAATTCTTACCCTTGTGGAGTTAGTTTACTGCGGAGATACCTGTTAAACAAGTAATTGTATAAATGAATGGGCAGGTTTGAGTGCTGAAATTGTTATTAGGTCTCTGATTCTGTCTCTTTATCCATCTGTCTCTTAGCTCTGCTATCTTCTATTTGGCTTCCTCTTCCAGCCTCCTCTACGTGACTAAGAGGGCCACTTGCAGGTCCTGACCACTATGGTGCTAATGAATGAGGAATAATTGTCCCTAGAGCGTCAGCAAAGTCCCAGAGAGGACATTGATTGGCCTGGTTCAGATCACAGGCTCCTTCCTGTACTGGCATGCAGACCTGGGAAAGGTGCACTCTAATTGGCCAACCCAGGTCACATGCACACTCTCAGGGTGGGGTTAGTCTTTCAGGTACCATATAGCTAAGCATGATTTCTATGGGGCAGGTGAGAGTAATTTCCTAAATGAAAGGAGATGGGCCATTGAATGTCCACCGAATGTCAGAGGGTTAATGTTTAAAGTTGGTCAAGTAAAAGAAGAGAAGAAGTTATGCTTTATCTATGTTCCTCTGACTCCTTTACGGATCAGGGATTGAGGCACACCAGCATGGTAGAAAAAGAGAGGTCTTCACAACCAGACAGACATGGGCTCAATTCCTGCCTCCATCAGTTCTTAGTGGCTATGTGTCCTTGGGCCAGTCACCTAACCGTCTCTAAGAGCGTTTCTTCACTTGCAGTATGAGGATAATAATTCCATCCCCAGGACTGTTGAGGAAATGGAATGAAATAATATAAACAAAGAAGTATAGTGCTGGGAAAATTAGAGGGGTTTGATGGATGGTGGGTATTTGGAAATCCCCCTGAAGTACCATGTTGTGTAACATTGTTGAGAGGCTCCTAAGTTTTTGGGTGGTGGGGAGGGAGTGGTGTTTGAAGACAAGAGGAAGGAAAAAATATATAAATAAGTAAACAAGCATAGATTTATATTCTGGAAAGTGCTCTGATGAAAATAAACAAGAAAACCAACAAAAACCACATCTGATAAGAGTAATAAGGATGGAGATCTCCTTTACAGAGAATAGACCAAGAGGGCCACACTAAGAAGATAACATGTGAACTGAGTTCTGAAGGATAAGAAGAGATTGCCATGCAAAGACTGCAGATGAGGGTTCTAGACAGAGGGAACAGCAAGTGCAAAGGCCCTGAGACAGGAAAAGGATGAGTGTGTTCAAGGAACAGAAGGAAAGCCAGTGGTTTATATGGTCAGATTATAGAGGTAGGTAGGAAACACCTCAAGAATGCCATCCAAGTCAGAGTAAGAAGTTCAAGTTCCACACTGAATGACAGATCTTGTTAAAATCTAACCAAAGTTGTTGGGTGGAGAATACTTATATCTTTTGAACATGAAAACAAGTTCTCCTCTTTCAAAAAAAGCATCTTAAAGGGTATAAAAATGATGTTAACACTCCTTTTGTGGGTTGAATTGTGTGGTCCCTCTCCCCCCAATAAGATATGTTGAAATCTTAATTCCCAATACCTAAGAATGGGACCTAATTTGGAAATAAGGTCTTTCCAGAGGTGACCAAGTTAAAATGAGGCCAGTAAGGCCTTAACCCAATATAACTGGTGGCCTTATAAAAAGGAAAACTATGGACACAGACATTCACAGAGGAAGACCATGTACAGACACAGGAAAAACACCATGTGAAGATGGAGTGGTGCATCTATAAGCCAAGGAATGCATGAGCTACAAGAAGCTAGGAGAGAGTCATGGAATGGTTCCTTCCCTAGCAACTTCAGAGGGAACACGTCCCTGCTGACACCTTGATTTTGGACTTCTGACCTCCAGAACTAAGACAATAAATTTCTGTCATTTTAAGCCACTCTGTTTTTGCTGCTTTGTTATGGCAGTCCTAAGAAACTAATATATCCCCTACATGTAAGAAGCCCAAAATGTATTTGCTTTGTCACTTTGGAACTCAATAAATTTAACTCTACTCATTATGCTGTAGAATGAAAAAATAGAAAAAAACAACAGATAGCACTCTCTTCAGTTTTGCCTAACAGGGAATTAAAAAGAATCCCCGAAGACCTCACTTTAATTAGGTTAAAATTAATCTACATTTTGTATTTATAGTGATATTAAATTACTCGAATACATTTTTATAATAATGTATTCCGAAGAGTGGAAATTGGATTATATTAATTTGAGTGCTCTATTTTTATTTAATAAAAGAAAGTTATGCATTTTCTCCTGCTTATTTATAACCGTGGATGAGCCTCATTATATAATAAAATTGTCTATTAATTAAAAAGTACTCTGTAAAAACTATACAATTCTTAACTGAAAGAGTAGGATGGTGTGATAGTTAATTTTATGTGTCAGGTTGACTGGAATAAAGGATGCCCAGATAGATGGTAAAACATATTTCTGGGTGTATGAGGGTGCTTTTGGAACACATTAGCATTTGAATTGGTAGATTGAATAAAGCAGATGACGTTTGCTAACGCAGGTGGCAACATACAGTCCATTAAGGGCATGAATAGACCCAAAAGGCAGAAGAAGGGCAAATTTGCTCTTTGCTTGAGCTGGCATGTCCATCTTCTCTTGCCCTCACCCCCTGGTTCTTGGGTCTTTAGACACAGATTGAATTACATCACCAGTTTTCCTGGTTCTACAGCTTGCAGATGACAGATTGTGGGACTTCTTGGCCTCTGTAACCACTTGAGCCAATACCTATAATAAATCCCTTTTATTCTATCTATCTATCTATCTATCTATCTATCTATCTATCTATCTATCTATCTATCTATCTATCGGTTCTGTTTTTTGGGGGGAGGGGAAACTTGACTAATATAGACAGACAGGTGAAAATATCTAGAATCCATGGGAAGGAGGCAGAGAAATTATCATTGACTGATTTGACTAGAGAAGAAAAAAGAAAAGAAGCTAATACTCTGGGGAGGCATTAGTCAGTCTAACCAAGAAAACAGAAGCTACTTTAACTATTTCAACAGAGAGAATTTAATACAGGGAATTGGTTACACTTAATGGAAGCCCTAAACACCGTACAGGACAATGAGACAAACCTGAGATTAACAACTAAAGGAGCCACTACTGCCTTAGGATAGAGCAGGTGGCATTTTGGGCCAGATAATCCTTTGTTGTGGGGGGCTGTCCTGTGAATCATAGGATGTTTAGCCTTTATCTCCGGCTTTTATCCACTAGATGTCAGTAGCAACCTCCCCCCAAGTTGTGAAACACAAAAGTGTTTTTAGACATTGCTATGTAAATGTCCCTTGAGGTTATTTTTTGGGGGGATGGGGGAGGAGCGGTGGTAGACAGAAACATCCCTGCTTGAGAACCACCGAGCTAGAAGGACAAAATGAGGAGGTGGTGTTAATTGAACCAAGGTCACCCAGGAAAAGCTGGAACCATGAAGCAGAGAGGTCTGTCCAGTGAGAGTTAGAGACATGAGGAAGAGGCCTCAGGCAGAAAGAAAAAGGAAGAAATATGCTGTCTTCTCCCCTGCCCCCTCAACCTCCTTCAGCCTGGTGTTGGCCTGCTGACATACAGAGAAGAGCAAGGAAAAAACAAGGAATGGTTCTGAGAATGTAGGTGCAGGATCAGCACAGGGTTCCCTGGAAACTTTGGTTCTGCATGAGAACAAAAATGTTACTCTGAGGTCCAGCTTTGAAGCTGGTTCTCATTCAACGTGCCATATATCACCAGATAAATGCTAGAAACTGTACAGAGGCAATTTACTGTGAAACCAATGATATGCCTCACTAACATGGGCCCCTTCTGAGACCCTGAAGGGCCTTAATAATGTCTTCAACATAGTCTCAAGTTTTAGTAAAATTGGCAGCCCACTTCCCCCCATGTTGGGTGAAACTGGAGTGGGTGTGGGCATTTTGGAGAGCTGGTTAGAGGAAAGTTGAGGTTGGCATCAGTGCTACCTTTGAACCTGGGCAACAGAGGCTCCTGCCCTGGGCCCCACACTTAAGGTGACCTCACTCTGCCTCTCCTCCTGCTCTACCCATCCCCCCAAGATAAGTCCACAAGGTCAAGGGGACATACTCAACTGGAATTTATGGCCCCTCTGCTTTCTGTTCCTACTTGGAGTACTGAGGACCACAGAATTCCCTACCCTAATGGCTCTGGACTTGCTTCCAGGATCTACATTGTCCCCTTCCTGAGTCTCTTGCCTTCCAAGAGTGGACCACACTATGGAGTGCACACCCCTAGGCCCCAGAGGTGGCCAAGGCCTGGCTGGTTGCTGAAGGTTATGGATGAAGCTAGAGTGTCCACGTATGTTGGTGAGTGCGGAATGGAGATAGGGATCAGAAGAGAAGGAAGTCATAAATGAACAATAAAGTCAATAGAAATCATTCTGACATTGAGAAGTAAATTGTAAGTCAAAAACCTTTCATTTCAAATTATACCTCAATTAGTAATTCATAAAGAGAAAAAGATAAGTTTTGAATAGAAGTAAAGAATAAGCTTTTATATCATTTTATAATCTAGTTTTTCTTGATCTAACACAAAATACGGACAACATAATCCACCAGTACAATGGGGTCACCAAGGACAAACTGCTTAATGGGGTCATCAACTCAAAAAGTTTTTAAGATTAGTCCCTGTGCAAGAAAACTTGAAATGTGCATGAAATCTTATGGCTCATATATGAAAAAATCTTGATGTTTCTCAAACCTGACAACAATTTTTAAAATGTTCGTGACTTACCAATGACCAGTTCTGAGTCTGAAAAGCCTTTTAAATCTATCAATAATAAACAAATTTATTTTTTAAATTTATATTTATTTATTTTATATATTTATTTAAAATAAAAATAATTTTTCAATCATGCTCAAAGAAAGACTGAATTCTTTTTCTATAGCACATAACATTATAAAATCGTTGCCTTAAGCAGAAGTATATAGAGATATTTTGTTCAAAAAATATAGAGATAAAGTTACTAAAGAGACTTGTCAAGTAGTCAAACAATAAAGATATTACTTTTCTAGATTTTCGTTGTATTTGTCAGCTTTTTACATTTTGTAATTTCTATAATTTATTTTCCCATTTAAAATAAATATCCTACTTCATACTTAATTTTATGTTCATAATTTTGCATTCTCTTTCTAAAGGAAGGAGAATACCTCTCCCCAAATTGTATAAGCTTTAGTTTACTTAAAACGTGGATTTTCCTGGAGTTCCAATCAAGATGGCAGAGTAGGCAAACACTGAGCTTACTTTCTCTCACAACCACATCAAAATTACAAATAAAGTACAAAACAACCATCATTGAGAATTGCCTGAAATCTTGCTGAACTAAAGCCTTACAACTAAGAACATATAGAAGAAGCCACCTTAAGACTAGTAGGACAGGCAGAGACTCGGAATAGGCTAGTCCCACACCCACGTGTGACCACTAAAAATCAGGAGGGATATCTCAGCTGTGAAGGTTTCCTCCCACCAAAACAAAGAAGCAAGTGGTACCACAGCCATACCAGGCTCCCAGCCAAGGGTTCCAGTGCCAGAGAGAGGAGTCTCCATAATTTCTGGTTATGAAAACCAGCAGAGATTGTGGATGAGTGGGACGGAAGGCAGCTACACTCCAAGGCACTCCTATTGGAGAGCCCGTGCACAGACTTACTCACTGACACACTCACTGGCTCTGAGATTATATTTATATCAAAAGAAATACATACATATTTTAAGAAAGCAAAACTGTTAAAATTGTAATACTCATATATACTGAGAAAAAAAGATGAATAGAAGTCACATTTGACTTCTGAAATTACAAGAGGTGCTCAAAGTGGTTACCATCAGCATCCAGCACTTCTGATTATGGTGAACTACAATTTGAGCAATGCTGACCAAAGTGTCCACTTGTATACATTTTTTGGCACCCCCATTATGTATATAATGGAATATTATTCCTGCATAAAAAAGGAATGAAATCGTGCCATCTGCGGTTACACGGATAAACCTAGAGGGTACTGTACTGAGTGTAGTAAGTCAGACAGTGAAAGACAAATGTCATATATTTTCACTTATAAGTGGACTCTAAAGAACGAAATAAACAAAGAAACAAAATAGAAACAAACTCATAGATACAGAGAACATTTTGATGGTTGCCAGATGGGAGGGTGCTTAGGGATGGGTGAAAAAGGGGAAGGGATTAAGAAGTACAAAGTGGTTGCTACAAGGTAGTCATGGGGATGTAGGGTATAGCATAAGGAATATAGTCAATAATATTGTAATAACTGAGTATGGTGTCAGATGAGTACTAGATCTATTGGGGTGATATATGGAAGGGGTGTTGGGGGCAGGGTGGAAAAAGGTGAAGGGATTGAGAAGTACAAATTGGTAGTTATAAAATAGTCATGGGGATGTAAAGTAAACCATAGGAAATATAATCAATAACATGGTAATAATTATGTAAAGTTACTACCAGGTGGGTTCTAGTCAGGGGGATCACTTTGTAAATTATATAAAGGTCCAACCACTATGCTGTGCACCTGAAATTAATATAAAATAATACTGAATGTTAAAAAAAAACAAACCCCAAAACCCTGGATCTTCCTCTGATATCATAATTTATTATGTGTGCCGTTTGGGTGTGGAGAGGTCCAGTGAGAGGGGCTTGGGGGCATAGAAAATGATCTGAATGGGCAGCTCATTCTGACCCCCAAAATGTCAAGATGTATTATTGCAAGGTAAACGAGTCAGCAACTGTCATTTCCTGAATGTCATTTTCAGACAACTGAATTATGTCCTTATTTCTCCTTGTTTTTGTTTTGCACATGGTGACAGCTGATAACAGGAGAGAAAACTGGGCAAGGGGGATATGACTGTTTAGCTCTAACTCCACAGTCTCTCATATGGCAGACAGCAAAGAAAGACAGTGGTTTCTTTTTTAAAAAAAGCCCCACAAAACAAAAAACAGAGAGCTGGTCTCTATCTGGAAACCCCATGGACAACTCCTGAAGCAAAGAAGGGATGCAATGTAAGTCTATAGAGCCAAAGCAAGCTGGTTTCATGTGTGAGACACAGGCTGCAGTGCCATGACCACTCTTCTCATTGAACAAAGCACAGGAATTAATTCTTAGTATGTTAAGTTATTATTATTATATATTTTTAGAATGAAGGCATTTTGCTCTGAAGTGTATTAGGTTTCTGAGTGCTCAATTTTCTCAAAACTAGTTCTTGGTATTTGCAGCTATAATTTCTACCTAAGTTGGTGCAGTACAGTGACTTCTAAAAGATGGGCTGCCCAGGGCAATGCGACCTGTCCATTTGCCAGTAAAGCATCTTTAATTCCTCAAAGACTTTGTGGAAAGACTTTACAGTTACATAAAGTGGGTTAAACACAGGCTGTGACCTTTTCTCCCTTCTGAAATCCCATAGACTGTAAAAGAATAAAATAGGTATAAATCCACAAGGACAAAAAGAATGAGAGAGAAGATGATAGTAGACTAGGGATTCAACAACATATTGGAAGCTGAGAAGTAGGACTAACGAGGACAGAGAAAGCTGGGTCAGAAATATTCACTCTGCCACTATCTCTTTAGGCCAGAATAGACAGCTTTCACAGAATAATTTTGAATTTGTGTATTATGGGGTTATTTTCTTTTATAACATGGATCACTTAAAGTTATAGAAGGAAGAGCTTTCATTTACTAAATAGGGAGAGATAATTAGGAGCAAGTAGATTGTTAGCCCAGATCCACTCTCCATCCCTGGCCAAGAAGTTCTTTCTGGAAAGATTGGGCCACCAAACCCCAGACTCAGGAAGGGCTTGGGTGAGCTGTCAGACCACAACAGAGGTAAAGGTAGCGTCAGCTCTCCCTGAAACATAGACCGACTGAAGGAAGGAATGGGGGCACAACTGACTCCATCTTCACTAGCTGACTACGTCTTGAAGCTAATCCACCATGTTAATTTCTGAGTGCATGAACCCGGACCTTTGATCCTCTCCCCTCCCCTCTGGTGGACTCTGGAATCTGGTGGACTACAGAAGCTTCTTCGGGCTAATCATGGAATTTCCATTAATCCTTCCTCGGGTGAAACGTCTCCTGGATGCTATCTATGTCTTAGCTCTCGCTGGCACCAGAGCCTCACGGTATCTTGCCCCTTCATTCCCCCTGAGCACCACACATTCTTGTTGAAGCATGTAGGTTCATTTCTAAATTGTGATATGAGTGGGTGGCCTGGGGGTGAAAGACCCAGAGATACAAATGATCTGCTGCTGCCCAGGGCTGTGTTTCTGTAGGTTCCCTATTCAACTCATTGACTGACAAGCTGGACTTGTCTACTTCTTTCTTTGGCCTCTCAGCTCCTTTGGCATTTGGGGCCCCTTTGCATACATGGCTTACATGGAGCAGAAGGGACAAGTGTTTCCCCAGAGGAAAATTGAAGTAATAGTAATAACTCATGCATAAACTATGTGCAAGCAATGTTCAAAACACTTTATACACGTTAACACAATTCTCAAAACCACCATGTGCTGGAAGCACAATTATCATTTTACGTATAAGGAACCCAAGACGTGGAGAGTTTAAGTAAATACCCCAAGGTTACAAAGTCCGTAAGCAGCAGAGTTGGAGATGAACCAAGATATCTGGCTATGTTGAGAGAGGGATATGGACCCTGGGGCAAAACCGTAAAACGTCCAGCACAGGGAGAACTGTGACTTACGTTCCAAAATTTTTATTAAATTGTGTTGACTGCACACAGTTTTATCTTATTTCTAACAGTTACAATGTGGTACAAGCAAATGACATAATACCAAGCTTGTTCTTTTTGAGCAGATCTTTTACTGCAGCAGCAGGTCCCCCTATAGCTATAGGTCTGTGGTAGTCTGAGTAAGGGCCCCCTGAAGAATGTTTCATCTCAATCCCCAGTACCTGTCACCTTACGTGGTGAAAGAGACTCTGAAGCTGTGATCAATTAAGGAACTGGAGATGGAGATTCTCCAGTCTTCACAGGAGACTCCGGGCTCCCTTGCATTCCACAGCTCAGACCATGAGGGGAGGGGCTCACAGTAGACAAATACCACAGGGGG
The DNA here is from genome assembly GCF_964194185.1 of Rhinolophus hipposideros. Taxonomy (NCBI): domain Eukaryota; kingdom Metazoa; phylum Chordata; class Mammalia; order Chiroptera; family Rhinolophidae; genus Rhinolophus; species Rhinolophus hipposideros. The sequence goes on from NC_138055.1 coordinate 86,534,751, forward strand.
CCCACATCACTGTTCCAATCACTGGGCAGAACCTGTTGACAACGGTGAGTGAGACCTCAGACAGCTCTGCCGCTGAGCTGGGATATTAAGTGAAAATCGATACTGATCATACTACATTGGATACCCATATAAGAAATGGTCTATAATCACAGAACAGAAAGTTCTCTTCTTAAAAACAAGATTAAACATAAGACATTTGGAGTGCTCAGCTGCCAATACAAACGGATTTTGGTCAGGAATCTGACCACACTCTAGAACTTCTAGAGTGCCAAAGATTTAGCTGTGGTTTTGAGGAAAGAATCATGAATAAAGCTTGCCTGCTCTGTCTATGAAAAGGATGAAATTTATTAGTGATGGATGAGGGTTGGTGTGTTATCAACAGCTCACCTGTTCTCTTGGTGGAAACTATGTCTATTCATATTTAAGTTATTTTTATGTTGTATATTTATAATCCTGAAATTATCTTTGTAGCTGGGGAAAGGAGGGGGGAACACTACTGGGACACTTGAATGAGCCACCAGAAACTTGAGTAAATGGAAAGAGCAAATAATATAAGACAGAAAGGATGCCAAGCAAGTCATTTGTCTTACGGTATGTCAATAATTTCAGGTCTGCAAGGTCTGCAGGTCTCTCAATGAGCTCCTGAGACAAAGAACAGAAGCACATTGGGTGCACCCATAAGTCATGAGCCAGGAAAAGATACATTCAGCCAGGAGCTGCACGGAGACACATGGGAGGCCATGTAACTGCTAGAGGAGCTGGGTTCAGACCTTGACTTAGAACAGTGATATCAAAACCATGGTGCGTCGTCACTCATCCTCCCTTGCCCATGACAGATATTACTAAGTGATCATCACACAATTTCTTGCTGATGCCAGAGGCAGCCTCCAAATCTTTCTCAGCACAGATCTCAGACTAAATACTCATTGATCAGAGTTGACCCACAAGATAAATCCTATTTGCTATTCCTGGTTTAGAAAAAGAGGTAAAGGAACCAACCATTAGTTAGAATAGAATCTGCATTAATATCTGTCTTGGCAAAATACTAGGCGCACATGGCATAGAACAGAGATCTGGGTAAGAAAAGAAGGGAGGACTTCCAGGGGCTAAAGCTAAAGAGGCATCCAGGAAGTTGTAGGAAATGACACTAGCCATGCTGAAGCAGAGATGAAGAACTTTAACAAATGTTTCCATGTCTCTTTGGCCTTAATGGGGTCATGTGACCATCTAATCATTGTAGTCAAATGTGAGCTTTACTGATTGGTAAGTTAATCAGAGTGTACCTGTGGAGTTAAGGGCATTCCTACCTAAACTACATGACTAAGAGTGGGAGAAAGGTGGCTCCCTTAAAAGAACTGGGCTATTCTTACCATGAAGGGAGAGACTTAATGCTGAGGAATAAACAATAGGTGATATTTGCACCAGGGTAGAATTTCCAAGGGCCCGAGTCAGAGAGCTCTCCTAGAAGGGCAGATTGGTTATCTATAAAGTAGGCGCAGAGTGGCGTGAAGCCCAAGAAAATTTCTGGGAACCAGTTTGGAAGTATTTCCTGTTCTAAAGAGACCTGGGAATCCATACCTGAAATAAAAATGAGGATGCAAGTTTAGGTTGCAACTCAGAATGTCCCCAGACTGAGCAAAGGTACCAGTTTGAATTTTCTTGGGCTAAGCGTTTTAGGCCAACTTTCATATGAGGGTGACACCTTGGAACCAGCCATGAGCTAGGTCCTACAGCCCAATGACAACACTAGCAAATGATTTCTGCAACCCATACAAACATCCCATGCTTGCAATTTTGTTTCCCTGAATGTTTTCCCACAGTGGTTAGCAACAAACTCCTGAAGTCAGAAAGGTCCCTAGAGGACCTTTGCCTCTAGGAAAGGAAAGAGGAAGGAAGCTGGGGGATTGATTGTGTCCTATTTCTTTGTCACTCCTGGAAACAGAAAACCTCCTAGGGATGAAGAGAGGGATGGCAGCTTTGAAAAGAAAGAGAGTTTGAATGCTTGGGACCTATGAAAAGAGGAAAGGTATAGCAAGGCAGTGAGGAGAAGCGGATGTTTGAGCTTAATGGGCAGGAAACCTATGGGTTACAGAGGAAGAAGAATTTGTAGATAATAAGGACATCAAAAGAAAGAAAGCTGAAAGTCTGCTAGTTTATTTACAAATGGCATCAGGTATTTCATGTATCTTTTAGCTGTAAGCATCAGGAAAACTTCCCTCAACTGCTTAGATAGAAAAAGAATTTATTAGCTCACATATTTGAAAGGGACAAATTTAAAATAGATTTTTGGCAAGATTTGATCCAGCAACTCAAAGGATTCAGTTACTTCCCATCCCTACTGTCTTCATCCGAAGGCTGGTTCTCCTCAGTGCTGCAAGCTGTCTACCGCTAGCTCCTGGGGGAGGGAGGCATGCTTCCTCATTAAGATCAAATATTAGAGAAAGGTGTCTGTGTCCCAGAATCCCTATCAAAGAACCTCTGATTGGACTGGCTTAAGTTTTATGATTATCTTTGTATCAATCACTGTGATTAGGGGGAGGGAAACCAGGTTCTCATTAGAGATGACTGTGGAATCTGTCACGTAAATTCTGCATGGCTGAGATTAGTGGGTGTCATGGTTTCCTAAAGTAAACAGGATGTTGTTATTGTGAAGGAAGGGGCCTACTAGAGACTGGAAGGTCTCCTGGAATCAGATGAACAGGAACAGGTGGAATGTATGTAATATACATTCTAAACCAAAGCTAAAGGCAACGAGAGAGAGTCTCCTGGAAGTCACTTTTGCTTTACAATAAAAGTGGTGACTAGACAGAAGGCCCACTGCTCAGCTGGCTAGCAGCCACTCCACCAAATGGAATGAGACACAGGAAAAGAACTCACATGAATAATCTCTGAAGATGAATCTCAATACATATACTTTACTCGGTATTTTGGAAGGATTCATGGGACACACCCCAAAGAGTGAGTTAATGTTCTGCTAAGTTCTTGCTTTATTTATTTACAAGGATCGTTTCTTCCCAAAACCCAGCACTATGTTAATATTCTGCATGTCACTTTGGTTCAAGGAAACCATAGGAAGATGGATCACTATTCATTCACTGAATAATTTCCAAAGTTAAAAAAGGAGATATAATTAATGTCAGAGTAGCCCAGTTAGAAACTCTCACAAGTTATATAACATGAAAGACAGAGACTAATGAGAACAGCCATTCTTTTGTGCTTAAAGAGACTAGAAAAATAGATTCAGTAGCATGACGATTGCTCAATAATTATTTTTTTTTTCTCCTGGGCTTGATTCAACCAGGAGTCCATGAAACTGAGAGAGCCATATATTTATCTGAAATGGAATTCTGCAACCAGTATATCAAAATATAACAGTAAATTTTAAAGTCTTGCGTGGTAATGAGGTGATTGTTTAAATAAATTATGATCTGTTCTTACAATGGACTTCTATTCATTCATTTAAAATGATGCTGTAGATGAAAGTGCATTAACTTTGTATGATGTTCCCAATATATTGTTGAGTAAAAAAAGCAGGCTAAGAAACAATATGGAGGGTATAATCACACTTCTATAAAATATTAAAATCATTACATACTTGCAAAGAGAGAATAAGAAGATATACTTTAAGGTATTTCCAGTGTTTTTCTCTGGGTGACGGGATTATGAATATTCTTTTTGAATCTTTTTTCTTGTTTATATATTCTAAAATTTCTACAATGTTCATTTATTACTTTTGCAATAAGAAAAACATAGCAGAGATATTTTTAATAAAAAAATTGTACCCACGACAGCTGTAATCTTTAATTTTACTTATACTTTACTTTTTGGATATTTTGGTATTCCTGTAAGCAACCACAAATACTCTGGAATGTGGTAGGGGAAGAAATGCTTACACACATGTATAAATGAGTACGTGAATAGATGCAGCACCAACTGGAGCACAAAAGAAATGCTGGGCAACCCCAAGGCCAACCTTCTCTTCCCTTACTTTGATTTAGTTAACACTTACATGAGATCCAATTCCCGGAGAGTATATTCGCCTTTGCCCTCATTTCTCTCAATGTCCCTATCAGAATAAATCCTTTTTATTCTGATTTGATAAAAAGATAGTTTGGTCATGCAACAGGATTAGGGCTCAGCCACTGTTTCCGTGTGACTGGACCTGGAGGGAGGGGCTGAGATGGGATGGCTTCCAGAGGCTTGCTGCTCAAAGTGTGGTCTGTGGACCAGCAGTGTCAGGATCACCTAGAAGTTTATTAGAAATCTAATTTCCCAAGACCCTTCTCAGACCTACTGACTCAGAATATCTGGAGATGGGGCCCAGGAAGCTGTATTTCCACAGCTTTTCCAGGTAATTTTGATGTCACTGCAGTTTGAGAACCACTATCCTGGAGGGCCTGTCTTATGTAGGGGCCCTTTCACTGGATGCTGGGCACATATCAAGTTCAGGGGCGGGGACATCCGTCCTCCTAGACAAGAGCTTGGGGTTGGAACTGAGGCAGAGCTGGGGAAAGTGCCTGCAGCACCTTGCACTTATTGTGACACTCAGCCTCTAGGCCTCGGCTTCTTCACCTGTCAAATAAAGCCACTCATAGTGCTTTATTACTCTTGTAGTTGTTTTAAGTATTAAATGTCTGACAAATTGTGAGCACTTAATGAACATTAGCATTGTTGCTGTGTACCGTTAGCCTGGTAGCCGACAAATTCAGGCACAGGCCCTAAAGCACCTGCATCAGTTGTCTGTGGTGAACAGGGAAGTCTCTATATTAGTGGGTTTCTCCTTGTTGACCCAATGAAGTAGCTGTGGTGTCCCAGTCTGGTGGAGGGTGAAACTGGATCGCTGGGTATTAGCCTCAGCATCCCAGATGCCCAAAGTGGTGGGTGTGGGGGTTAGCGACCCTTCTTATCTGGCCCTGGCCTTTCTGTTAATACTAGTTTCCTAACGCTGCTCTAACAAACTACCCCAAATGTAGTGGCTTAAACAACACATATTTATTATCTTACAATTTTGGAGGTTAGAAATCCAAAATGGATCTCTCTGCCTAAACATCAAGGTGTCAGCTCGGCTGGTTCCCTCTGGATGCTTTATGGGAGAACTCTTTTCCTTTCCTTTTCTAGCTCCTCAAGGCTGCCTGCATCCCTCAGCTTATGGCCCCTCTTTCATCATCAAAGCCATCAATCACATCACCTTAACCTCTGCTTCCTTTGTCATGTCTCCTTCTCTGACTCTTCTGCCTCCCTCTTCCATCTTTTGAGGACCTAATCCAAGATACTTTTCCTATTTTGTGATACTTTATTTAATCACACCTGCCAAGTCCCTTCTGCCATGTACAGTAGCATGTTCACAGGTTCTTGAAATGAGAACCTGGACATCTTTGAGAGACCATTGTTCTGTCTGCCACACTGTTTGTGCCTCTCCCCGGCACAAAGGGAGACTCCCAGGATGGGACTTGGAGAGCAGAAAGGAACCTAAGTGGTTAGCTAGGCAAATATTTTCATTTTACACTCAAACAATGGGAGGTTTGCCCTAGAGAAGGAGCACAGGCTGAGCAACCCAAGATCTGGTTTCCAACCCAGACCTGCAGAGTCCAGGTGCAGAGATTTCTCCAGCAGACAATGTCTCTGCAGCAGGGGAAACCCCACAAGTGGTCAATCGTCTCAGACACTTTTTCAGACCTGGACTTGTTGGAAAATGAAGGGCAACGCTAAACACTGAGTCATCCCACAAGGATCTCGGTCTCCTGTCTGTGGAAGAAAAGTTTATCATGTTTTCTTCTTTAAGAGCTATCTCTCCACTCCTGAAAGTTCCTGTGCATGGATGAAATATTTGCAAACTTAAAACCTGGTTTCTATTAATCACTGTCACTTCTCACAAAGTGAGAAGCAGTGTGATTTCTCACACACAGCAATCATTTATTTCTCGGGTGAAGATAGTCATCTGGGGAAGGGCACTTATCTCAGTAAAACCACCAACCTGCAGTGGGACATTATTGACTGTTTGAAATTACATGGTATGCATTTGCTGCTATATTAATGTCTTTCCCTTCCCCAGCCCAGTGCTGAAACACCAAGACTCTTCCTTTCTTTTTATTAATCTTGGGAAACAACTCCCATATTTTTAGCAGGCTAATGCCACTAGTAGGAATGTGATACTGAGGCTCATAATAAGGACTTGCACATTTTCAGCTAGGGCTCCGCCACTGAGATCCAGGGAATTTTTTAAAACTAAGCTGCTGGGCCTTTTTCTCTGCCAGCCAAGAAATGACTGGCAAACACCTCCAATGACTTCGTGAACTGCCTGGATACTCTCAGCTCCCTAGTACAATTCCACTGGACTGGAGGAGTGTAAAACCAACTACCAAATTACAAGGTTGCTTTCCTAGAGCTCAGGAACAAGGCAAAGTTGCAGTGAGTGAGTATGTGTGTGTGTGCGCATGCGTGTACGTTTCGGCTGAGCTAGAAGAAGACGATGACTGCTAACACTGTTTATAGGAAATGAAATGAGCATGACATTGGAAGGCAGAAAACCAAGGCTTTGAGTCCCACTCTGCACCTCTGACTTAGTTACGTGGCTGGGACAGGTAATTTAGCCTTTCTAATTCTTTTTTTTTAATCTGTCAAGTGGGAAATACAGCATTGAGTTCATAGGTTATAGTGGAGTTTATGTAAAATAGCAAAGTGCATTTAAACTGGCATCTATTATATAACCATAATACAGCTACATAGTTAACATTTCTTGAGCTCTTATTATGTGCCCAGGCTTGAACTATGCCTTTTACATACACGATGGCATTTAGTCCTCAAAAACAGCCATAGAGGTAGCTGCTATTACGAATCCTAGGTTTTGGACATGGAAACTGAGAGTTAATGCAGTTAAGTACATTGTTAAAGGTTTATCGAGAAGTGAATGGTAGAAGCCTTGGAAACTGCTCGTCATTGTTATGCCACTATTAGGGCATCTCCTCTAAATAACTGTAGAACAGAGAGGGATTTTCACTGGGTTTCTCTTCCTAACTTTTTATACCCTACTCCCATGCTGCCCTTTGGGCACGTCAAGTCCCTGCTGGAGAAAAGCCAGTGACAAAGGTATGAATGACTGATAGCCCTGAAGAGTCTCTAAAAGATTTTTTTTTTTTTTTATGAATTGTGTGCAGAGTGTATTACCATTTACAAATTACCGCAATATGCATTATTTCAATGGGTCCAAATGAGCTACTGAGGCTCAGAGGTGTCAGGCAAAATGCCCTAGGTCACACCCAGGTTAGTGGTAATGCTAGGGCAGGAGCCCAGGAACGCTGTCTCCAGATCCTGGGCAGTACCCACCCTTCTAAAAGATTCTTGTGTGGGATGTCCGGCATCTTGTGGAAGAAATCAAGTAACTCTAAGAGGCAAGGATTTTATGCCTGGTGTTGTGTGACTTCCCAGGTGGGGGTGCTGCTGGATTGCTGACTCAGAGGAGGCAGAGCGACTTCTGTCGGCTTCTCCCTCTTACTGCACCAGGCCCACCTGTGCAGCTTGGCAGAGATAAGAGGGAGTGAGGCTGAGAAGAAGCTATGAAGAGGAAAGTAAAGACCACCAAGACTATAAGTTTGGTTTTCAGTCTCAAAAAAGGAGACTTCTTGGAGGCAATTAGCACTTTGCAAACACTGGATATATAGAAGGGCCTGTTTTTTTAAACAGAACTGATAACTGCCAGAATCCATAGCTGGACCATGCCAGCTTTCACCTTATGGTGGGTATTTTTAAAGACTGGGGCTTGCTTATTGAGGACCTTCGTATGGGGAACTCTGAGTCCTTGACCCCATGCCCTCTCAGCACTTACAGGAATTAGTTAGGGGACAGGTTAGGATGAGAAATCAAAGCTCTGCCAAAAAGGGGACCACATGGTATGGTAATAGATATGAAACTGGCTCTGTAAAAGTAACTGGCTGTGTGACCTTGGGCAGTCATTTAACTTCTCTGTGCCTTGGTTTCTTTGTCTGTAAGATGAGAGTAATAATAATCATGGTGCTTCGTGTACTCCAATGTTCATTGCAGCTTTGTTTACGGTGGCCAAGACATGGAAACAACCAAAATGTCCTTCAATAGATGAATGGATAAAGAAGTTGTGGTATATATACACAATGGAATACTATTCGGCGGTAAGAAAAGATGATATAGGAACATTTGTGACAACATGGATGGATCTTGAGAGTATAATGCTAAGCGAAATAAGTCAGACAGAAAAAGCAGAGAACCCTATGATTTCACTGATATGTGGTATATAAACCAAAAACAACAAAAGAACAAGACAAACAAATGAGAAAGAAAAACTCATAGACACAGACAATAGTTTAGTGGTTACCAGAGGGTAAGGGGGTGGGGGGGTGGGTGATGAGGGTAAAGGGGATCAAATATATGGTGATGGAAGGAGAACTGACTCTGGGTGGTGAACATACAATGGGATTTATTCTGTAATACAGAATTGTACACCTGAAATCTATGTAAATTTACTAACAATTGTCACCCCAATAAATTTAATAAAAAAAATCATAGTGCTTAACCTCTTGGGGTTGTTATAAAAATTAAATGAGTTAATATTTGTAAACTGCTTAGGCCAGTATCTGGCAACAGCAAGCATTATATAAATGTTTATTAACAAATGAAAATTTAAAGATGCCCAGCAGTCAATGCCAGGAAGAGGACCCAGCACATTCCTCTTTAGAAAAACTATGGTTAGAGGCAACCAAAGGAATCAGAAATTTCCTGTGAATTAGGAAACTGTGGTGGCTGGGCAGTGAGGCACTGTGGGAAAATCACAGGCTTTGGACTAAGACAACTCTGGATTTAAACCCCGCTCCACCACCTATTTACTGTGTTACCTTCAGCAAATCAGTGAACCTCTCTGAGCTCATTTCTCTCATTTGTAAAATGGGGATGATGATCTCTAGCTTGCAGAATCATCACCTAAATCAATGATATATGGAAAGTGGGATCCAACAGGCCCTCAACTGGGGCAGCTCTGATGTTATCATGGTCACCACCATCACCATCATCATCACCACCATCATCATCCCATCACCATCACCACCATCATCACCACCATCATCATCACCACTATCATCATCATCACCACCATCATCACCATCACCATCACCACCATCATCATCACCATCACCACCATCACCATCACCACCATCATCATCACCATCACCACCATCATCATCACCATCATCACCACCATCATCACCACCGTCATCGTCATCATCAATTTCCTGTAGAGGAAGAATCAGGAAATCAAAGTAGCCTTTAAGTCAGTGGTTCTAAGCATGGAGTGTCTAGAAAGCTGTCAACATTTAAAGGGTGTGAGGAAAATATGAAGGTTGAAAAGTACATTCAATACAATAATGTAATTTGATATTTGGAAAGTGAAAAACAAGACTACTCTTTTCATAATACTGCCCAAATAAAGTGAGATTCAACATCTCTCTCTGGAGAAAATGGATTAACGAGTGAGGGTCGGGTGATGGGATGGGGAGACGTTTATTTTTCCAAAGGTGCCATATATGTGTCTAGCTGATGTTTAACATGACCAGGAGCTCACACATATGGTGAGTATGAATTTTTGAAAGCCTCCCAGACAATGAACTCATATGCAAAATGTTCATTTCCTAAAATTCTCTGATAACTGGACTTTTCTTTTTAATATTGAGGCTCCATTCTAACTGATGCAGAAAATTAATACTGTCACTTCGAGGTTAAGTCAGTCAAATTCAGCAACGTTGACATGCTCCCCAGGAAGTCCTAAAAAATCATTTTAGGTTGATAGTTCAGACATATTCAGAATATTCCTCACATCCCCTTTTCTTCTTTCTGGGGTTGATGTTAAGTTCGGGGTGAGGGAGAATGGTGTTTACACACATGTAGCTGCAGCGTTGGTGAGACTAGGCTTTCACGTCCACACCAAGATGTGTCTTGCTCCTGTCATCCTGCATCAGAACAAGCCTTTCTCTCAGCATGCCTCCTCCACCCTGGGCATCACTGAGGTGCAGCCTCACCCTCATCCACTGCGGGGAAGGTGACTCACATCACCTCTGATGTGTTTCCCCTCCTCCTGTTCTGAAACTCCTGTAGCCCCAACAAGGCTCTCACTCCTTCTTTTTCTTAACTTTTTGTTTCCACTTGTGGGGGTGGGACATGGGAACTTTTAGCTGCACTTTTAGTAGGATTACCAGATGCAGCAAATAAAAATATAGGACACCAGTTATATTTGAATTTCAGATAAACACTGAATGCTTTTTTAGCATAAGTATGCCCCAAATATTGCATAGAATATATTTATGCTAAAAATTATTCATTGTTTTTCTAAAATTCAAGTGTCATTGGGCATCCTGCATTTTATGTGGCAACCCTACTTTCTGGGTTAGTGCAATCCCAGTGGGAACAAAGAAAGGCTATTTATTCAGAGCTTGCTTTAGCAGGGAGTCTGCCACCATCACTCATGTTTTGGGAGACTCAAAGGCTCACAGAGGTGGGAAAACCTGATACTGGAAAAAGGGAAGGCTTTGGGTATGCTCTGCTTGGAGACTGCTGGAGTGCGGAAGCTGCAGTTGCACAAGAAATGGAGTATCCTATGAGATAGGTTAAAAGTGCATATTTAGCTTTCTCTGGTTGGTACTAAGTTGGAAGTAGGGACAAAAATTAGGGAAGCTGTCGGTTACTAATCTAAGTCCGATTGTTTGGGAAAGATTGTTATAGGGGTTATTGTTTGGCTTCCTGGACCAGGTGCTAGAGATAGTGCTGTAACTTCCTACAAATCCGACTTACGGACAGCAGGCGGCCTTCCTGGGCTGGGACTGTAGATTGTGGGCTGGTTTCCTGGGCTGGCTCTGCAGACTGGGGGGCAGAGATCCATTTTTGTGTATGGTCTGGCCATCGTCCATTTGCACATTCAGTGTCTCATCTACAGGAGTTGTCATCTCCCTGGACTTCACCAAGGTCTCTCCTCTCTCAGATCTCCAGATTAAATGAGGGTGGGGCATGGCACAGGGTCTCCAAACTCCCATCTAACTCTGTTGTATAATCTCCAATTATTCTCTCCTCCCTTTGTTTTATTGGGTGGGGGGTAGAAAGATGAGGAGGAGAAAGGGGAGAGAGAGAGAGAGAGAGAGAGAGAGAGAGAGAGAGAGAGAGAGAGAGAGAGAGAAAGAAAAGAAGGAAGGAAAAGAAAAAAGAAATGGAGAAAGAAAGGCCCTGTTTGATCACATATATACTTTCCAATCTTTCCTTACATGTGAATTGAGACTTTTCACCTAAAAAACATAAGAAGAATTTGAGATCTCTGTTCTTAGTTGATAATCTTAAAGCAATGAGTGTCCCATTATCTAGCTGCCCTAATGAGGGAAGGTAAGCAGGGTCTGAGTCATCAGAACGGCCCCCAAGAGTTGTCCACGTCCAGGTTTGCTCTCCCTACCCTAGACAAGTCTCCACCTCCCTGTCCTGAAGGCCCCTCTTGGTTCCTGCAGGAGGCGCTCACTCTGCAATAGCTTTTCTGTCGACCGCCTCTGCTTGCTCCTGTTCTCACCCAGGGTGCAGAATCTAACTGCCTGAGGATGACTTCTCTCCACTTTTAACTTAGGGTTTTCTATGCGTTTGTGGAGCTGGTATAGACGGCAGGAGACCACCTCAGTCAGGGTTTGATCAGAGAAGCAGAACCACCAGGAGGTATGTGTAATAAGGAATTAGTCACAGGACTTGACCCTGTGCAATGGTGGGAGCTGGTGAAACAGTAAGGCTGTTGTCTTCCTGTCTGACACTGGAGTTTGTGTCCTCAGGGCAGGCGGCTGGGAAAGGAAGACGCAAGTACAGTGAGAGAGAGCAAGGACGAGCTGCAACTGTCAGGACAGCCTGGAACCACATCAGTCCTCCTTGCCTCCGGCCTTAGTGATGAGCTGGTTTTGCAGCAGCAGCTGACGCCTTCTGTCGGTGCAAAAACATACACCTGGCCCAGGAATCAGAGAACCCTAGGGAGGCAGGGGAAGGTGGGCCGCTTGCAGGCCCCCCATTGCCCACGTCAACGTGAGCTACAAAGGCATACACCCCAATCTTCTGCCAGTAAAAAATAATACAGCTGCTGCTTCACTTCTGCCCTTCACATCTCATGCAAACGTGTCTCTGGTTCCCAATCTAACCTGAAACATGCAGGGAAGGAAGTTCTGGGAAGCAGTTCAGCCTAGCCTGCTTGACTGGTTAAATAAGTTCTCACAGCAATTGTGTGAAACACTAAATGAGCCCCTTACAGTGAATTCACATTTTCACAAGCCACAACATTCACAAACTCCAATATAAAAACCACAATTTGTGTTAGAACTAAATGTTTCTTCTACTTTATGCCATATTGGATCCCTGCGAAGGCTCCTGGAAGACCTCAGCTGTACGGTGTATACTGAGGTACTACTCATACACATTTAGGTATTTAATTAAAGTGTAATGGAGATTTTTTGAGGTGTGGGGTGGGAGGGAATGGGTAGGAAATATGTTTCTCCACAGGGGCTAAGAACCATTGCTAACTGTCTATAAGGCACAGGAATTGCAGTAGTAGTGGAAGAGGAAGTCATAAATCCCATCTATGACCTGTGGCCAGTTGTAGAAACTAGATGTCAGACATGTACATGTGATAAGGAACAAGCTGCAGGAACTGGACCCCACACAAGCGTGGGACCTGGTTAAACAGTCTCTATAAGGCTGTTGTCTTCAGAGCTGATGCTGGAGCTCCAATAGTCACACCTGTGTTTCCCTTTTTTTTTGCTCCTGGAAAATCTGAAGACTGACAGGTACCATTTTTCCTTCTTCCTTTAAAGGAAGGCTATCTTTTACATTTTTTTTCTCTGTGTCTCTTCCTTCTTCCCCTCTTTTCATCCTGATCCCATTTTGATATTTTATAACCAGTGAGCTAAATGGGAAGTGCAATCACCACAGAATAACTCTACATATGAAAGGGGGGAAGGAAGAAGACTCAGGATGGTGGGAGATGTGACGCATAGAAGCCTCCTAGCATTGTTTTCCAGTGGCATGAGCTACAAGCTGGGGTCCAGGATCTGGGATATCTAAACTGCCCTACTTACGAGAAGAAATTCGTTTCATGACACAGTCCTACAGGACACAGAGCCCTGGGTAGGGTGTCAAGAAGCTGAGGTCCCAATGCTTCAGTATATCGATTCAGGGCAAATCTCTTTTTCTCTCTGGAAGGCATTTCCTTCACTTCCCAAATGTAAGTTTTTAGATACTAAGTGTCACACAGGGTCTCTGCTCCTGCTCCCCGCATGAGAACGCAGGATAGGCTGAGGCCAAAAAGGAACAACAACAGAGACATAGACAGGGGAGTCATACCACTGTATTCTCGCTGGCGCCTGGGTTGGAGACACAGGAAGCAGGAGCCACATGATCCTCAATCTGCTGTCCACTTCTGCCGAGATATAGGAAGCAAACATCTGCCTATACCCCAACAAGGGGTCTTCCTGCATCACAGTCTCGCTGGCGGCCAGGCGAGACACAGGAAGCAAACATCTGCCAGTTCCAACAAATGGTGGTACGTTCCTAAGCAAACAGGCAAGCGGTCCATCAAATCTGGGGTGGAAGGCAATTCCCCATAGTCCATAGTCATTCGCCAGGGCTGTGAGTTGGCCTCACAATGTGTGCCCTCTCCGCAGGGCGAGGGCTCCAAGTCCTCCCCAACGTGGGAGTGAGGGACGACCCGATCTCACCTGCATCTTCCACTGAGGACTCAGCAAGCCTTTTCTCCTCCTGTGACTACAAGTTCCGCACCTGAGCTGCCTCAGCAAGCACTTCCCAGCCCACACGGCTGCAATGACTTTTGCTTTCTCTGGCCTGTGCTGGTTGGAGAGCAGTCCATATCCTCTCACCCCTCCATGGGGGTCCAGCTTTAGGGCAGCTGCTCCTACCACCAGCCTTTCAGAGAGCTTTGGCCAGCACCACACCCTGCTCACTGCTCCATGTGTCAGGGAGGGTCTCAGCTCCCACTCCCCGCACAAGAACGCAGGATATGACGAGGCCAAAAAGGAACACCCACAGAGCCATGGATAGGGGCGTCATACCACTATATTCTCGATGGCAGCTGGGTTGGACAGTCAGGAAGCAAGATCCACACAATCCACCGTCTGCTTCTCTGCCAACCAACCACTCCCTTGCCAGCCTAGCCACGGCAGTTACATTCGTGGCTAATGGCTAACTGGTAACAGCTGATGGCCACCCAGACACAGTGGATGGTCATCTGATTACAGCTGATGGCCATTTAATCATCGAGCCAGCACCTTTCCACGTGAGGCCGAGAGCTGGAAACTGCACACTAAGGTCATTGGAAATTTGATAGAGCTTAGTTCGACCATCCCTGTTACCAAATTCAGGTTCAGTGTCGCTTGCCGCCAGAAGAGTCCAAAAAAACTAGAGTGACAAGGGTTGGTGAGGAGAAAAGCATCCTTTATTCTAGATGCTGGCAGCTAGGGAAGATGGCAGACTTATGTCTAAAAATCCACCTTCCCTGAGCCAAAACACAAACGAGGTTTTGTAGTGGAATAGATGGTAAAGAACAAAGGAAAGCAGGGCTAATAGTTGAGAAGTCATCTCCTGGGGCCTCAGGTCTGCCTCAATGTTATCTTAAATTTCATTGTAGCCATCTGTGGAAAAACTGCTAGGGAGCTGTGATCTTGGGTCCCGAAGTCCGGGGCCTGAGGATTAAAGAAGATGTTCTTTTCAGGTTAGGATGTTTGTTAACAAGATATGGGTGGTCTTGGAAAAGGGAACAGAGTTCTTCATTTAATCGGTGGGAGGAGAAACAAAGAGGAAACAGCTGACTACCAGGATGGATCAAACTGCAAACAGCTAGGTTTAATTACATTATTGGTCTACCACATTGCACCCTTACATCCCCACCATTCACAACTCTCAGTCGGCTGTTGTGATCTTGAAGACTCTTACCAAGCCTCCGCCTCAGAGTCTCGCTCTGAGGAAACTTTCCTAGGAACACAGAATGAATCCATGGTCTGGGAAAAAGTGAGTTCCTGGAACTGGACAATTTTAGAAATGTACAATATTTTATTTTTTTTAAGAGGGGCTTTTAGACATACACTTGGATGCCCTTCTTCTGACATCCTGGGATCTCATTTCAAACCAAGGAATGGAGTCACCCAGGAAGACTGGATTTAGGCGGATGTGGTGCAGCCCCATTTTCACGTATGACACTGTGTATACATCTGATCAAAGTCCAGTTTCATCGCCACACTGGGGCAAAACGGGCTTTCTTCCCAGCTTTCCCTGAAGCAGTGGGAGAGGCTCCAGGTTTGGCCTTCTAAGTGTTGACATGGCCCTCCCAGTGCAAATGAAGCCTGGTGTGTCAGATCCCTAACACGGAGCTCGGTGCCTGGAATGCAGCAAACCCTCAATATTTGTTGAATGACTGAGAGGTCAACAGTGGGGTCAAATGTGCCATCCATGTCAGTAACGAAGACGTCATGAGGAGATCAAATACATGCTGTAGTCATTCTCAGAAAAAAAGAACAGCCTAGGTATCTTGAATTCATCTCATTATAATTTTTATGGTTAAAAAAAAAATAGGCATTGCAGAAAACAGGAAAACACACCATCTAGAGGTGATTATTGTTACCACTTTTGTGTTTATATTTTATATGTAATTCTTTGCAAAATTGGGGTTCTACATTTTATTAATATTGCATTGCTAAATTGAGTATTTTTAAAGGGTTTTTAATGACCATACATTATTATTCCAGCTCTATCAGAGTATAGTTTTTAGAGCTGAAAGAATCTCCTATCCTGAATTCTAAAAAGGCACTAAAAGGGGATGTGGACTGCCCCACGTGCTCCTCAGGCAGCAAGAGGGCACAGGCGGACTCTGGACTCAGGTGGTGCTTCTGAGAATACAGGGCTATCTCCTAGGGGTTGCTGTCCACGTTGTCCCCTGGCATAATGCTGTATGTGGTGTGTTTTCAGTGAATCTTCCCTATGGTATTCACGCATCTTGTCTTCCCTATCCCTACTAAAATGCAGATGCTTGAAGTCACAATTCTGTATTTCTTTGATAGTTTATTCACTTCTTGTCCCACCACACATCCCTGCAGTGCCTTTTGTGACTTCCTGAAGCTCCCAGGTCCCTGAGATCTTAGACCCTGATTGTGAGGGTTTGAATTTCAAAAGCCCTAATTAAAGTCCTCCTTTGGAATAGACATCTCGCCCTGAGACTACCCAGGGACAGAGGACAAAAGGCAGAGGCTATCTTCTCTTAGAGGGATTCCTCCATTTGTATGGAGAACTGCAAGAGAGAAGGGAGGGGGACTAACAAACGGGGACATGTTTTTTTCTTCTGATTCCTGGTTCCAAACATCTGCTCAGGCCCAACTGAGCACATTTCAGCGGAGTGGACAGGAGAGTGTGTATGGAGCAGGCAAGGGGGTCATCACTGAATTTTGAGTTGAAAGAGGACAACAATGGCTCCATTTTGGGGACTTTTTATTCCTTTAATTAGATATACTCTGATTTAAGAGGCAATAGCCAGGAACCCAGGCCATCAACTCTTGGACCCTCATGGGAGACAGGGGAGTGAGGGGGCTACTCCCTCACTTCTGTTGATGGGACCTTCCCACCAGGTATCCTGCGCTTCCCTGTCTTGGCAAACCGGCCCTCTCTGTGCAACAGTTCAACCTTGCTATATGTATATTTAAAAATCTAGCAATCATTTTTGCTTGTCATTACTTCAAAAGTTTATAGAATTGAACTTCAGCAATATAATTAGGAATTTGGCTATGCTTTGACACGTACAAATAACTTTTTGCTTTATGATATTCATGTAACCTTTCTACACTGATGAGCAATATCTGCACAACTCTCCTGAAGCAGGTAGCTTCCTTACGACACAGTGAGTTTCAAAAAGGAGGAGCACCCTCAGCTCACTGAGCATTTCCCCCCAAACTCTCTACCACACTAGCTCAAGCCATGCTCTCCCCAGCCTAAATCTTATTTCATTCACACATGACCTGGGAACTATCACTTCCTCTTGGGTGCTGAATCAGGCAGAGGCAGCCACAAAGAACGAGACAAATATTAGCTCTGAACTCTGCCATGACTGTTTTTTTTGGCTGCTAAGCAAATGAACAGACTTTACTCCTATGTGTTTTTTCTTTTCTTTTTTTAAATATTTGCCTTAGAATGGGCACCCATCTCCAAAGGCACTGAACCTGCATGTGGAAAAGTGTGTGGGATGTGTTCATATCCAGTATAACTTACTTCTCTGAGGATTGTGTCCACAGATCGCAGCCCTGCCTGCCTTGACTTAATTAACTAGATAATCTGATGGAGAAATAGCACTGCATAAACTTCAACAGTTCTTTAATGTTCTTGACTACGGATTTACTGAGTGGAAGAAAAGAGCTAAGGGGAGAGATTATAAAGAAGAATAAGAACACTGGAGATACAGAGACAGCTCCCAGGCAAACTGCTTTTCAGAGACACATCCAGTTCTGGTTTTAAGTGGCTCAGCACACCTTTGCTTCTGCCATACTACATGATCCTGGTTGTATATTCTCTGTTGCTGGTCCTCAGTTTCCTTCTTTGTGAAGTGGATGGCTGTATCCATTTTACCCCATTTCTCCTTTTCTCACATCCCTCTATAGAGGCTCCCACTGAAACATGTACTCAGAGATTTCTCAGTGGACTTCAATGTCTCCCATTTGGGACAGGAGCGGTATTAATCCCAGTGGCTTTTATTTGCCAGTGTGGCACTTTCAGAGATTTACAGAAGAAACAACGAAACACACAGAGAGAAACTCAAATGGAAACACATATACATATATTTGTGTTTATATAAACAGCATATATATTTCAAAACAGCTATTTAGACATATACACATAGCCTTCTCTGCAACCCCATTCACACACAGAGAATCATACAACTATAGAAATACCCGAGCAAGCAGCAGTGAACAGACAAGAAGATATGCAGGGTAACCATTTACATAGCCCCATCACCAACCAAACAGACCCATGCTCACTCTTGGATATTCTCCGTCATTGTTTCCCACTGTAAGATATCAAGCCAGCCTTGACTTCTTCCATGCCCTGAGGTGAAGACCTGATCTTCACCAGAGATCATGACTGCCAATCGTGGAATACAAGGATCCACACACACGTTAATGGTGGTGCTGTGCCAGGTGTGGGGAACATTGAGAATAAGACAGTCTCTCCCATGAGAGGCTCATGTCTAGCAGAGGAAGAAGCAAATAGTCAAATCCATGTGAGAAATGCCGTCACAGAAGTGTGTACAGGAAGCTGACTCCATTTCTGTCCTCCTGAACTCTGGACAAGAGGCAATTCTCCTCGTTCCTTCACAGGACAAAATGCAGGCCCAGAGGTGCCTGCTCAGTGCAGGTAGGCTGTAAGCGCTGATGTCTTCCACCCAACTGTCTGTAGGACGGCTCAGCCAGTATTAGTTCTCACATCCTGCCCCTTAAGTCAGCTTCTCCCTCTTGCTCCTTAGGTATGTCTGGTGGTAGAAGTTGAAGAAAAGAGTGATGAGGCTGGGGTATACAGGAGGATAGCCATGGTGAATCCACTGAGAAAGGCGCACTCAGCAAAGAGACGGTAGGAGGAGTGGGCAGCAATGGCCACAAACTGATCCTGGGGGAAAGAAAGCCTGAGAACAAAGAGATGGGAGAGGTGAGAGGCCATCTTCACCCTCTGTCTTCACAGCTCCCCCACCCGGTCCCCTTCACCCCTCCATCTACCAGCAGGGGGCAGACCTCCTACAGTTCAGTCTTCCTCTTGGGAAAACAACGAAGCCTGGTGAAGCCCGCACCTATTTTTTCCTAACACATTTTTCTTAAAATCTTCCTGACCCCTCTCGTGGTTCTGGCTCCCCATTTGCCCCAATACAACGATGTCATACAATACAACACTGATGATGAACTCAATCCATCCCAAGTCTCCTGAGGGACACCTCAGCTATCACTACCATCTGGCAATCAGGCTCCCCAAACCACAAGGCACCGGGGGATCGGTCATTTAGTGATCACAGGCTTATAGGATATTAGCACTCTGAGGTCCTCTAGCCCAGTTCCTTCATTTGACAGATGATAAGACTGAGGTCTGAAGCTTGGAAGTCATTCACTACAGGTCTCACATCGTGTCAGGGAGAGTTGGTTCTAGGACTTGAAATGGTTACTGAGACTGTTGCATGTTGGGCTACTAAGGAAGACCCAGGGATGAGAAAGGCTAGTTCATGGTCAGATATCAAGTTATTGGTGCAGCCAAAAATAGAACCCAGGCTAAGTCAAGGCCGCTGGAGCCAAGGGGCCCTTTTCACCAGCTGTAGGATGATAAGATGTCACTTCCACCACAGGTAGGGCTGCATGCTGAGACTCAGACTAGCCAGTCCTTAGCATAGGTACACACAGACACCAGCCAAAGAATTCAGCATCCTGACTACAGAGTGGGGAGGGGAGATCAAGGGAAATAAGTGGAGCTGGGCCTGGCTGTGCTTTGGGTTTTCTCTTTCACCTTTCAATCCTCTGTCCTGCAGAGAACACCTCTGCGCATACTACAGGGAAAATCCTTGGGAAGGGTCTATCCTGAGAAAGTCTGGCAAGAGCCATCTGAGGTCATGATGCTGTCGTGGGATTAACAGGATGCTAAATGAGAGTGCTTGTGCCCTCCTCTGTATCCTCTGGGCTGATGGCTATCAGCACCTCCCACAGCCTCTACCCCAGCACCAGGGAGGGGTGGCCAGGGAGTTCAGAGGAGCAACAGGGAGCAGAGGCCTGATGTCATGGCCACAGAGAAGGGTAACCTTAGAGCCAAACCGTGATACTACAGAATGCACACCTCCCAAGCTGGAAACTCCGCCCAGCAGAGAGAGACCTGCCTCACAGGAGCCTGGGTAGGGCTGCCCTGGGCTGCGTCATGGACCTTGAGCACCTGGCACATATTTGACTCCAGCCCACCAGTTGAAGAGCATGATGTCATGGTCGTAGATGTGCTGAAAGGTGATCTGCTCTGGTTTCTCTCATAATGTAAAGAAGACCTGGAGAGGAAGAAAAGATAGTGTCAACTGTGGGGGCCCTGTTTCTCCAGACTCTTCTCCTGAGACCTCAAGTACCAAGAAGGGAGTGGTTCTGTTTTTCTAAAGGGGGGACTGAAACTCAAGGGAAATAACGCTAGTCAAACACCTGTATAGTACCTACTGTGTGCCGGGTACTTTGTATGCATAAAAGAATCATAGAAATACAATAATACTATATGATTTATACTTACTTCCATTTTACAGATGGGAAAACTCAGGCACAGAGAGGTTAAGTAACTTGCCCAAGGTTAAATCACCCCCCAGGTAGGATAAGAGAGAACTCAGTTGTTGAACATTCAGCTTAGGACCCAGACAACCATAAGATCAATTCTGAAAGGTTCTCTACTCTTACTCCATTTTGGTAAGGAATTGATAAAAAAAGAGCCCCCTCCCTTTCCTCAGTACCCCCAAATCATGACCATGCCCCACCCCCATTCAATCCTGTGAGCCTTCTGGATTCATAAGCAGGGTTTCTTGTCCTCATTAACACTTAAGGACAGCTTTTGCTGTCTGATGACCCTTGTCACATAATATTAATTTTTAAAAATGTGTTTATCTTTCATTTTCATGTACCCTGGAACCTGGTTGCTAGTGGGGCAAACGCCTACTTTTATGCAGGTACATGGGTGAAGTGTGGGGGCCCATGGGAGCCTGTGGCGCTGAGATCCTGCATCGGTGAGCGTCCTTCCTCCACCAGGTACTGGGACCAAGGCTTTGCTCTGACATCAGCCTCAGCCCTGGTCGCCAGGGAAAATCCTGAGGACATCCGACAGGGAGGCTGGAGGGAAGTGTTCACACAGGACACTGCACGTACACTACCCCAAACCCAGAAGACAGAGGAAACTCAGCACAAGCGCCTAAACGCTTACCGGGGTGGGTCAAGCAACTCCAAGGCCTTTGAGAAGAAGCGTTATCAGCACACGCTCGCCATCTGCTGGGAAGGACGGGGGAATGCAGTCAGACCTCTGTCAGGGGGCGCACTTCACCCTGGCGTCAGCCCCAGTGCTCACTATTCTGCGCCGCCCACTGCGCCCATAGTGCCCTCCTGTCTGCAGGAAGACGCCTGTTAACACAGGAAAGAGGGGAGAAGCTACTGGAGTGATAACAGAAGGACTCTCCAAACGTGCCCAGGCTGCAACCGTGCAATCTAAAAAGTATAAGGATCACCTAGGATCTTTTTTGTTGAGAAGCAGATTCTTACTCAGTGCGCTGGCGGTGGGACATGAGCTTCTGAATGTTCAACAAGCTGCCAGGCGGTGCTGATGCTGCCGGTCCGGGGACCAGATGTTAGCTCATTGCTCAACATCCCTGATTCAGCATCCCAATCACTCCCAGGTAACGTGCCAAACCTCCGCTAGATTGTTTTGCTGCAAGGAAACCTTTCTTTCTGCTTCCAGTTGAGACAAAGAACAGCTAAACATACTGAAATATCTAAGCCCTTAGCCAGCACTCAGTGTGTGCCAGGCCCAGGGCTAAACACTTTCATACATTATCTAATTTAATCTGCTGTCACTTGTTTCCTTTTACAAAGTAGATACTATGAACCCCATTTTATAGATAAGAACACCGAGGCCCATAAAAGATAAGTAGGCAACCCATGGTCACATAGCAAGTAACTGGCAGAGCTGAGATTCAAGCTGAGGCTTTCTGAGCCTGTGCTGACACATTTGGGTCACTCCCACTTTCAGCTATTCCCTCATGAGAAGCTCACTTGGGCTGCAGTCCGTTGGCTGGCAGAAGTAGCTGGAGTTAGCCAGGAGCCAGGTGGCCACAAACTGGGAGGGAGGGAGAAGGAAAAGACCAAGTCATGAAGCCTGCTCCCACTGTGGCAAGACCTGACTGGTCAGGGCCCGAAGGGCTAATACCTCCTCCGGTCATGTTCTGGAAACCACCATCCTTCCCAACCTCACTGACACTTGGTAGCTCCATGGAGTGGCCAGATCAGAGGCTGGGACTCGCATACATCTTGCTGGTCTCCAACATTTTTAATCTGGACTGCAAACCCACATTGGGTACCTGCTAGGTGTGAGACTCTAAGCGAGGTGCTAAAGTGTTGGAGGGGACACAGCTGTACACACCTCAGCCCTGCCCCCAGGGAGCTTGAAGCCTCACTGAGGATGTAGGAAACAATCCTCACCTTTACAGTTGGGGCCTGATGAACAGTAGGAAATAGGAGGTTGGAAATAGAAGCTGGTATCGGACTGGAGAATGAGGAGGCCTTGGGCACACAGAGGGAGGGAGAGGAAGCCCCATGCCAGGAGAAGAGTGCTTGGTGCTTGGACATCTCTTAGCTCACTGGGGACCAGCGAGAGAGCAGCGGGACTGTAACGAGGTCTCCTACTAGGGGAGGAGCAGCCCCAGAAGCAGAGAGAGAGAGGAGAACCGATTGACAAGGGGTCGTGAAGCCTGTTTTAAGGAGCTTGAATTTTGTCATTTATTTAATCATTTGACAATGATGTGTCAAAGGGTACTGAGCCCTTCATACTAGGCCTGGTCTGAGCACAGAGCCACCTCGATAAAACAAATAGACAAAAATCTCTACCTGGAGGGACTCTACATTCTGGTCATTTAAGCAAAAGGAGCTACGCAGGACTTCTGAGCAGGAAGCTCATCTGGACGTGGCAGGTTTTCAGAGGATTATGGTAGCAGCAGAGTAATTTGTCACCACAATTAAATGACAAGTTCTTTAAGGCATGTCTCATGTCTCACAAGTTATTTGCATCTTCCACATGATACCAGACATTATGCTGGGCCGGTCTTTAAAAAGATAAGTAAGATGTGGCCCTACCTTTGAAGCACTTGCTGTTTGGAGAGGAGACAGACAAATATGCAAATAATGA
The DNA here is from genome assembly GCF_964194185.1 of Rhinolophus hipposideros. Taxonomy (NCBI): domain Eukaryota; kingdom Metazoa; phylum Chordata; class Mammalia; order Chiroptera; family Rhinolophidae; genus Rhinolophus; species Rhinolophus hipposideros. The sequence continues at coordinate 86,557,713 of NC_138055.1, forward strand.
GACAGAGGGATGAGAGGGGGGCTGATTTGTAGTGTTTGCCAATTCCTATGGTGTAAATACTCCCTCTGGCTGATTTCAAGCTGCTGAAGGGAAGTTACTGAAGCTGCAAGATGGAGTTGGGAGATACACACCGTCAGTAACTTGCCAGCTGCTGGAGTCTGTCCCCATCCACCACAGAGAGTAGAGGTGAAAACCCAAGGATGGAAACAAACAACCTTCACTGACCTTGGGAAATCAGGGAAGCTTCATGACAGGCTACAATGGCCTGAGTCTACAGGATGTGCATGAATTTGTCCGGGCACCAGGGGAGAACATAATTTCTGGGAGAAGAACAGTCATGTGCCAAGGCCCGCTGCCTGATAAGCTCGGCTGTGAGGCAAGTAAGCAGGGCTACTGAGGGAGCAGAGGGAGGTGAGCCTGGAAAGGAAAGCTGAGGCCAGAACGGGCTGTGGAAGGCCTCATATGCCCGCTCAGCGGAGGAGTCTTACCTCAGCCCCAGCTGGCCGGGCAGCCACATAGGCAGAGACCCGCAGACAGAGGCCCATCCATTTGGTGTTTTGGGAGGATGGGTATGTTAGCAGGGCAGAGGGTGGACCAAAGGATGAGATATAACGAAGGAAGGGAGACCAACCCATGAGGGAGAGAAGGTGAAAGAGGTGTAGTGTCAGCACCTGCTACTTCAGGCTGCTCCACTTACCTCCTCCCTGCTAGCGCTGGAGCAGGAGGGGAGGAGGGGCGGTGCGAGCTCAGGGTGCCTTGCCATCTGCTAACTTACTGTACCCCTCTGTGCCTCCTGACAGCACTGTCATGAGGATTAGAAAAGCAGATCCTCAGGACATGCTCAGAGCAGCGTGCCCCACCATAAGAAACACACCAAAATGTCGGCGAGTATGACCACTCCTTTGTAAAGCTTTCCCACACCCTAAGCCTTGGCTCAGAGCCTGGGTCTCTGTGTTTCCTGCCTATCCCCGGAGCATACTTTCTGTTGCCCTGCTCTCACTGAATTGTAGTCGCCTGTTTCCACATCCATCTCCCCTCTTCAATGTGAGCTCCTGGAGGGCAAGGGTGCCTCATCCAGCAGTGATTCTGCAGGTCCTGCCATAGCCTGGCATGAAGTACATGCCCCGTGCACACTTGCTGAATGGTGACGTGTTGAGAGCAAGGTGTCTGGAAGGAACACCGGCTTGGGGGCAGAGATTAACGGAGAAACAGGTACAGGTAGAAACAGGAGGTGGTGGGGGTTTGTTTTAGGTGGGAGGGGGCTGATGAATTCTGATCTTACTTGTCACTGACCTGTACTTTTCCAATTAAGGAAAAGGAAAACGGGAGCTGGTTAGTGAAATAAGTCAGACAGAGGAAGACAAATACTATATGATTTCACTTATACGTATAGAATAGACTGAATAGAATCTAAAGAACTGAATAAATGAGCAAAGTAAACAGAAATACTCTCAGAGATATAGAGGAAAAACTGATGGTTGCTAGATGGGAGTAGGTGGGGATGAGGGAGAAGGTGAGGGGATTAGAAAGCACAAATTGGTAACTACAACATTGCCATGGGGACATGAAAGACAGTTTGGGGAATATAATCAATAATGTTGTAAAGATTTTGTAGGGTGTACAGCATGGATGGTGTAGGTGCCTGACCACTGCAGTGTACACCTGAAGCTAAATAATAATCAATGTCAACTATAATTTTATATATAATTTTATATATATATATATAACGGTCACAGGATGTGGAGTACAGCATAGGGAATAGAGTCAATGGAATTGTAACAGCTGCATACGATGTCAGAGGTAATAGATTGGGGTTATCACTTTGTGAGCGGTGCAAATGTCTAACCATTACATTGTTTTGTACATCTGAAACTAATAAAAAGAAAGAAAAAGAAAAACAAAAATGGGAGCTGGTGACAGGGAATGGAGTCTCCACAGGGAAGACAGCAGAGCCAAAGAGGAAACAGAACCCTGCTCCTGCACGTGTCCCCATCAAGGCTGTCCAGCTTTCTGCATAGGAAGATCATGGTTTTATTTATCTCCTAAGCACCCCAAAAAGGAAGAGACACTAGAACACTGCAGGGCACCCACCAGCCTTACCTCATAGAAGATGTATCCTGAGAGAACCGCAAGGCCCAGGTTGTAGGTGGCGAGGGATCCTGCCTGCCTCAGAGGCTCCAGTTGGGACATGATGTGAGGGCCTGCCAACCCCAGGAGAAGACAGAAGACAAAGAGGAGGGTGACAGGAAGTGGCGAGTGTGTCAGGAACCAGGAATCGTGCTTGGGTCTAGTAAAGCCAAGGGGAAGGGTGGACAGTGGAGTTGGTCACACACCCATCTGCCCCCAAGCCCTCCCTTCAGCCAACTCCTCACCCGCTTGTCAGCAACCCCTGTGCCTCAGAAAGTCTGACACTAGGATGAAGAAACAAATGAGAGTTCCTGTCAGATGACACCATCTCCTATCTCCATTTTCTAAGGCCTGGAAGTGTTTATTCCAGAGCTTTCCCTGGGCACTGGCCCTCGTGGGCACCTATAAGTAAAAGCAGAGCTTGTGTCTCATCCAACCCTCCCTTACTCTCTCCTTCCCTCACAGCATGGCCAGCTGAGGTCTACAGTACCCTCCCCCTACCCATGACCACCCACTGTGCACCTTTGGGGAGACTTCATTGGCTATAACATTGCTCCAATGCTCACACCCTCTGTTGCTCCATTTGGGATCGCCAGCCTCTGCATTGTCCCCCAGATTGCAGGGACCAAGGGACATGGATATTGTGCAACAACAAGGGGGAGGGGCAGAGAGGCACAGAGCTCTGATTTCCCTCTTCTCTGGCTTCCCCGCCCCTCATTGAGGCCCACCACACCTGGGCCCTCCATGGCTGAACTTACCCTGTCTGTGCTCCTCCGGTCAGTGACTGGTGCTGCTCTGGCCGCTCAGGTTTGAGGCTGATGGTGGGTCCCAGTAGTAGGTCCTCTGGGTTCCAGCGTGTAGGGTATGACCCATGCATAGTCGCCATCTACTCCTGTGTTCTGATCTGTGCTGTGGATACCCCACAGCCCGAGCCCCTGCACACGCACTCACACACCCTCACGCTTACACACTGGTGACCAGGAACTGAGGCTGAAGTCCACACTCTGCCATTCTCACTGCCCCAGGGAGAAAGAGAAGTAGAGGTAGGCTTGGTGGGTGAAGGACACTCGGAGGGCAAAGGATGATGGCAGCGGCTCCGGAGAGGGTGGGGAGAGAGTCAGCATGGTCAGTACCCACGGAGAGGCAGGCTGCCCGGCCCCCCTTAGCGTCTGCTTAACCTGTGCTCCCCACTCTACGTTCTGGGCAAAGGCTACCCTCTTAGAGAAGCAGGTGTGCATGGGACACCACACATCTCATGTCTTCATGGGGTAGGCCACTTCCTCTTGTCTCAGGTTCAAGTCTTCTTCCCCCGCCCCCCTTCCCACATGGTTCAGGATTAAGTGTATCTCTTTATGAAGCTGCCTCATCGTCACACGTCCTCTAACCCTCTGCTCACCAGCAGGCTAAAGGAGCATTGGGGGAATCGAATTACCACCTGTATCTATCAGCCCCTGCCTAATGAGAGGCAATTAAACTGGCTGTTTGCCCAATAACCGCTCTTAGGCAGATCCTTTTCCTCTTCATGAGATACAGGGCAAAGAACCAACTTTAGAAGCCAGATGGCTGTATGTACGGCCGGCGCCCATGTGCTAAGTCTCACTCCACAGGGATTCCAGGACAGCTCCCAGAGACAGGCTCTTAAGAGTGCAGTGCCTTAGTCTCTCCTCTGAGCGGTCCTGAGCCCTGGGTTATCCACGTTCGTGGCCAAGGGTATTCAGAAGAGGCTTGAAGAAATAGAAAACGTGGGATCCTCCCCACCAGGAGGTTGTGGTTTAGAACATGCTGGCCACATATGCCTGCTTCCAAGCCTGAGCGTTGGCACAAGCTGCCATGGACCCTCAGGGAGCCCCTGCCTTTCTCACCATCTGGGAAATTTTCCTAGCCTCCCATGAGGTCACAAGCCATTTCCTATAGAATCAAGTCAAAATGATTCTGCTGGGACTTCAAGTTTGCTCTTTCTCCAGCCAGACCCTCCCACCCACAGCCCAGTGTGCTACTTCGGCCATTGCTGTGACTTTGGTGTCCCTGCCCTCCGGGGCACAGCCACACCCGGCTCCATGTCTGTGACTAGCCACACTTCCCTCCACCCTCCACTTCCTCTGCCACAGATCTTCCCACTCACCTTCCCCCCCACCTTCCCTCCCCCACAACAGGCGCGGTATGTACCTTAGAGGTTAGCTTTGTGAATTCAGGTATCCAGAGACGATGGCAAACTACTGTGGGAAATGACCCCACACTGCATTTTACAGGCTGATGGAGACCCTCGGTGACATCAGGAAGATGTAAACACAGGATGTAAAGGTTGTGGTCATTACTTAGCTGGCAGCTCTCACCTGTGTCTTCATAATACCAACCCCTTACGTATGGAGAGCCTCACTCTGGTTGGGGGAGAACGGTGGAAAATCCCCTATAAAGGACCTGAGACCTCAAGACACCCCTTGCCCCTGGGAAGCAGGTGGGATCAAGAGTACGGGACTCTGAATGTGGGCAAGACTCACAAGTCTAGTGCCCTTTCTCCAAGCTTGGCACGTCTGCTGTGAGGAAGGAGTCCCATTATCACCTCGGATGCTCCCGGCACATTGTTAAATGCCCCTTCGGTTTATAGATCATGGAGATTGGGTAAAGGCTTGTCTTTCAATGTCTCACAACTGTACAAGATGGTGACTGGGTGTCACTATAGATTCCTTCTGTCCCAATAAAAGGCAGAAAAATCTCACCCTTTCCTCAGTTACCCATCACGAGGGCCTGTCTGCCCTCAGTGGGAGGGCTAAGCCACTTCTGGGGCTGTGAGGTGAGACAGGATGATACCTGAGGGCAGAGGGCTGGAAATCCCATGCGCGAAGCATAGCTGTACACTTACATACCTATAACATAACAACAGCTAGGTTGTTAAGTCATTGCCACATGCCAAACACTGTTCCAAGCATCATACACCCGCTAACAGATGTAACCCTCACAACCACATGAGGGAGGTATTGTTGACACCCCCTTTTACTGAGGGGGAAACTGAGACAGAGAAGGTAAGTATCTTTTCTAGCATCATACAGCTCCTAAGTAGCAGGGCCAGGATTCAAATCCAGGCAGTCTGGCTCCAGAGCCCATAAGCTTACTCTGCCCCTTCAATCTCTTGGTGCATCATGGTTTATTGTATTGGGGTGAAAAAGAATCAAAGTGTGGCCTGGCCCAACAAGAAGAGGAAGCTCCAATTTATGAGTCAAAATACAAATTTTCTTATTGCTTCTCACAGTAATTTTGTGGAACTAGCAATAAAAGGCAACCTCCCTCCCTTCCTCCTTCCCTCCCTCCTTTCTTTCCTTCCTTCCTCCCTCTGTCCCTTTCTCCCTGTCTTCCTTCCCTCCTTTCCTCTTTCCTTCTTGATGTCCATCCATTCACCTAGACCAGATCAGGTGTTTTTAGATTCTTGGGATTCATAGCAGAGGTCTCAGCAATCTCTATGTGGGGAAGGAGAGGCCCCAGGAAAATGGCCAGGTCCCCACCTCCATCTGAACCAAAGAAGGTTCTCTTCTCCTTTCTCTCTCTCTCTCCCCTCACAAGATTTTATTGGAATAGAAGAATACCACTGCTTTTCCAAAAACATTAAACATGAATGAAGTTGAATAATACTGAATGTCAACTATAATTAAACATATATATATATATATATATATATATATATATATATATATATATATACATACATACATATATATACATATAGTCACAGGATGTGGAGTACAGCATAGGGAATAGAGTCAATGAAACTGTAACAGCTATATATGATGTGGGAGGGGTAGTAGATTGGGGGAGGGGAGTTATCATTTTGTGAGGGGTGAAAATGTCTAATTATTACATTGTTTTGTACACCTGAAACTAATAAAAAAGAATAAAGATGATATTGAGACTTAAATAAACAAATAAATACCCCCCCCCAAAAAAAATATAACTGCACTAGATGATGGGAATTTTACCTTCAGCTCAACCTGGATAGTTTGGGTTGCCATATTTTGTCTCTTGCTTGTGCTGATGGTCATGCTGGCACCCTCCCCCCAGCTTCCATGAGGGATACCCCTGGAGACCCTCATCCAGACCTTTTCTTTCTCCACTGCAGGGAAGCTATCCAAGGCACCCACCTCTGCCTCCACATGCCCTCCTGACAGAACCCAGGGGCAATTCCTTTCTCACTTCCAACAGTGGGAAGGGCTGCACTTCCCAGGGCCAAATCTATAGCCTCACTAGCTGCAATAGCAGCTGGTCTTATCTTTGATTTTATATGTTCTTCACATATTATGTTCCTGTCACATAATTTAGTTTATCATTCTGTTTCATTATCATTATTGAAGTTGCTGCAAAATGTCTAGAGTGGCATGTAGGAAGCTGTCTAACTCACTATGTATACAAGCGTCTTTCTCACATTGTTCCATATTGTTGTGGAGGAAGTGGCTGGCCCAGAGTTAGGTCCATATATACCCCCATCCCCCACACAACCTCCAAAACCTTGTTCTCTGGCAAACAATGGGGTGAGAACTTGGTTCTGCTGATTTCATGAGAGTGTCTCAACTACATGTAAGTCTAGTCTCTTTACAGTTGAGGCACATTTCGCAATACAACTCTAGGCAACTAGTTCCAAACCTGAGGACCTCATTCCTAAATAGAATATTCCTAAAGACAAGAGGAGGAGAAAATGTGTGTGCAAGTGTGTGTGTGTGTGTGTGTGCATGTGCCCACATGTGTATATTGAACACAATATTCTCCAAGTAACTGTCCATATTTCCATATACATTTGCCTTCAGCAGCCCTATTTGCCGCACCCATACCTATTTCTGTCTGCTTTTCTTTCTTTGTTCTCCCTCCCTTGCTTGAAAAGCAGTAAGCATGCACAATAGAGGAAGACTGGACCAGACAAAATGGAGGCGCAGCACTGGGCAGTCGCCACTGGGAAGAGAGACAGAGGGAGCAGAGTGGAAACCTAACATTATAGGCAAAGGGAAGATGAGAGGAGGACAGACGGGAAGCCGTACAGGGGGTATTTTGGGGAAAGGGTGGATGGAGACAAATTTGTCTGCCAGTCAGCCAGCCTTCTCCCTGGACCTCTGTAAACCTGACATGTCACCATGGTCCAGCAGTGTGCCCTTTCCCTACACGCTAGAGAAGAAGCAGCCCTGGGCTTTGCAGGTCAAAATTTGTGTATGGACCAGAGATCTGGCCTCATTTCCTGCTCTTGGCATATTGTGGGGTGGGCTGTGTGTGCAGAGGACAGGCTGCACTCCTCTGGCCTCAGGCAGCCTTCCCCACCCCAATCCAGCTGAGCTGAAAGAGCTCCTTGTAAGAATCGCTCATGGAGCCTTGGCAGGGCATTCTTGCCAGTCTTGCGGATGCAGGAATGGGTCTTGGCACACTATGGGCCATTACTAACAAGGATAAACCAAATCATTCATTTCATTAACAACAGGGTTTTGGCGGATAATTGTGCGAGAGGCAATTAACAGTTATGCCCATTCCAGGAAGAAGCGTGGCAGGCTGATTTTCCATGGAGCTTCCAGGAGAAATATGAGACAAGGTTGAAACTACCACTGGGCTCTCACCCCCAGAATGCGCTGCTCTTTTAAGCCTGTGGCTTTATGGCTTCAGAGTCAGAACTGGAGACAGAGAGTGTTCAGGTTTGCTTCTTGCACAAAGATTCCCTAGGAACCCTTAACTTTTCTCTCCTCTTTGGTAGAAGGAAGCTCCGCATTCCACCAGCCCCCATTTCTGCCTCACCACACACCTCATTTTCACGGGCCCAGCACAGAATCTTCCTAAAATGCTAAATTTGTCATGTTAGCCATCAGATCGGGAAATGGCAAAAGTTGCTGTCTATGGATTTCAAGTTCAGCTCAGATTAGTACTAAAATCCTCCCTGAGGGCTTCAACTGATAAATGGATAAATGAAATACGCTACATCTTTACAATAAAGATCATAAAAGTCATAAAAATGAAGTACTGATTCAGAATACAACATAGATGAACCCTGAAAACAGTATGCCGAGTGAAAGAAGACAGTCACAGAAAGTTGTGTGATTCCATTTATATGAGATTTCCTGAATAGGCATATCTAGAGAGACAGACAGTAGATTAGTGGTTGCTGGGGTCTGTGGCACAGAAGGGAAAAGATCGGGAATAACTGCTACTAGATACGAGGTTTCTTTGGAGTGGTGAAAATATTCTGGAATTAGATAGTGGTGATGGTTACATAACTCTGAATATGTCCAAAACGACTGAACTGCACACTTTGACAGGGTAAATCTAATGGTATACGAATTCAAAAATTTTGTAAATCTTCCAGGAACGCACAGCATGGGGCAGGGCGTGGGTGGCCATGTGCTGGACTCACAGGGCCAGGAACACTGCTCCCTGGCACCGTCCTGGGGGCACAACCAAACAGGCTCCATGGATGTTGGTGTCATGGTCCCCTAAAGGTTTCTCGTGCACCCCATTTACAAAACCAGTGCTTGGTGTGAGTTAGGTTCACAAGAAAGCACTCAGTCTTTCTAACATTTCTCCTATGGGGTGGCTAATCAAAGAAGCTCAAAGGTCTGAAGGATTCTTGTCCTTCTGGCTGGTTCTAATTTGCAAAGGAAGGTTCTGGGGCATTCCGGGCTGTTGCAATGCAGAGGCAGGCCTTCCCCCAGGAGCACAACTGAAACATGTCCAACGAGATATTGGTTTATTTATTACCAGAACTCATGCCCTCGTTTTCAACTCCTGTCATCCTACGTGATTAAGCGTTTGTCCAGAAGTAAGATTTTTCTCAGTCCTGTTTTCCCATGTCCAGTATTGTCAATTTCACATTTTATGTTATTTACAAATAACATACCTGTTATTTAAGTATTTCTGTAGGCACTACTATTGTTATTATTTTCATGGAATGTCAGATGAAAGAAGAAACACATACTGTGAGGACGTTAATTGTTGCTCTGAGCTACAAGGAAGAAATATTTACAAAGGAATAAAACATGCTTTGGTGATTCTTGTGAACAGGGGAACAAGGAGCTATGTGTGTAGTTTTACATATATTTGCTAAATAATTGATCATATTCCTTCACAGCCATCCTTAGGTGTCTCTCTGATTCTGTTTCTCCAGCTGGAGAATGGGGGGAAACACCCACTGGCCTCCATTCTTAAGGAAGATAGTCCTTTATTTCATTACTGAGAAACAGTTCTGACTGTTCTGCTCTTTTCCTCCCTTTTTATCTTTCTTATCCTGGCTTTATTTTACTGTTTACTACACTGAATTGTGAAAGGAAGGAAAGCCACCAATAACGCCAGTTTAGTATTTCTGAGTCTTTCTTAAGACCGAGTTGGGGAAGGAAAGTTCAACCTCATGAAATAAAGATGGGGGTTGTCTGTGGATTTGGGGTCCCTGAAGTGGAAAAGGATGTAGGGCGTGGTCTGGATGATGGGACCCCTGGGTTCTGGCCCCAGCTTTGCCTCTTAATTACCCAGTGGTCTTGAGAAGACTATTTTCCTGGGTTTCAGTGTCTTTTCTTGTGAAATGAAGTGTCTAGAACAGGTGATCTGGTTTAGGTCTCCAGGGTTTCATGACTCCCCGCCCTGTGTCATGCATCATAGTACCATTGTTTGTACTAACCAACCAAGACATCGGCTATCAGGAGTCACTGTCAAGGGTCAAACAAGCCACGTGTTGCCCAGGCCTGTGCTGCAGGCCACGGTCCACGGAGCCGGCACCTAGCTAACCCTGTCATGTGATGGGCGACTGGGGGAGGTGAGATCTCACGTCTGCACTGAGCTCCTCTTTTTGAGTAAATCAGTTCCCAGTTGCTTCGGTGTGTTTGCCATGACACAGAGCCAAGGAGGGCAGGCAGAGGGGCATGGGTACCAAAGTCCACCAGGGCCAGCGTTAGGGATGCAGGGAGGAGTAATGTCACGGGATCCTCGTGAACGGGGGTTGTGTCTGCATCTTCTTGCTTTGACTGATTCCAGGGTTGGGCTGGGAAGACAAAGTCTGCCCTTCGGCAGTGCTGCTGGGAGCGGAGCCTGCGGTGTCCAGTCAGGAAAGCTCTCTTGTCTCATTTGTTACCCACACCTCATATGTGCCAGCGAGTATGTGCCTGCACATGGAGCCCCGAGAAATGCTCACAGGTCTGCTGAGGAGGTCCCTAGCAGTGACATTTGCCGGGTGGGAGCCAAGGTGACCCAGGAGTCTGCCACTGGGAGGACGGCCAGGTCACATGGCAGAGGTGAGAATGGCATTGGGGGAGTGCGCATCATGAAACAACAAACTAGAAAAACATGGAGTGACATGGATGGACCTCCAAACCACAGAACAAATGGGAACAGTAAACAGCAAAATTAGATTTATAACATAACAGTTTGTGTAAATTAAACATGTATGCATACAAAAAAGTGATACATACCTTGGAAGAATTCACACAAATAAAAGGACATACAGTAGTCACATTAAAATGTTTGCCTGTGGGATGGGGCATGGGAATGGGAGCCAGAAAGAATAAGTAAATACATATAGTCACACAAAAATAAATAAAACAAAGGCAGTTTAATGACCAGAGAACTATGGTTAACCCAAACCTCCACACCAGAGATAAAAACAGAAAATAAAACTAAGACTTGACAGCTGGCAATTATTTTTTGGAGCTTGTGTCTAGAGCCTGGTGACCTTAAAATGTAATGTGCTTGCCGTCACAAAACCCTAGTGCTATTACGCCGTACACCTACAATGCCACCATTTTCTTACCAATGACAAATAGAAAAGCAGAAATAAACGAGGAATTTTATGGTGTTCCTTTGGTGTGCAGACAGCCTCTCTGCTGGAGTGGCTTCCACTCAGAGAAATGAAATAGTGACCCTATTGAGGGGGGGTCACCCCTCAAGCTGGTGGGAGGGGTGTTTGGGCAGCTATTAAAACCTCTACTCAAGACCAAGAAAGACTCCGCAGATCTCATTTTATTAATCCCCGCCGCACCAAGTTATGGAGCATTTTAATTTTCCAGTTAAAAGCCCTTCTAAGGTAGGACAGCTGCAGCAAACACATCCTGATTTCCAGACCGGGGACACAGCCACACTGCTTTAGGAAATGTTCCCCCATCCAGTCTGGGACTGGCTGCTGGGGACTCTTGCACTGGTGGCCCCCACGGACATGCCTCTTGGAATTCATATCTCAGTGTGGTTCCCTCCCACACTGACCCTGGGCTTGGCCGTGTGACTTCCTTTGGTGAATGGGGTGCAATCATTTTGGACAAGGACTTGCTCATTGGGTCGTAGAAGCTCCTGGAGCCCTGAGCCACCACAGAAGAGGTCCAGGCACCCACTAGAGATACCATGTAGAGAGAAGCCCGCTTACCATCCCCCCCTCCCTGGCAGGTGCAGCCATCCCAGCAGAGGTGCCAGACATGTGCATGAAGAAGCCACTTTGGACATTCCAGTCCCAGCAGAAAGTATGTAAAACAGAAAAGCTACCCAGCTGAACCCAGTCAGCCCACAGAAATCACGAGAAATGTAAGACACTGTTGTTTTAAGTCACTAAGTTTTGGGGTGGTTTGTTATGCAACAACAGGTAACAGACACAGGCACACAGTAAAGCTCAACACATTGTATCAAACTAATTTTTATGAGTTTATCTCCTTCTTTTAATAAAGCAAAAAGAGTATTGGCTTGCTCACTCCAAATGCCAGGTAAAAGTCTCTTTGGTGTACATGGCTGCAGGTCAGTTGGGAATACTATGCCCACATTACCACTGGAGAGCCCAAGAAATCACATGCTCTGGTCCATTACTGGTTCACGAGTCCCTGGCCCACTGTTGAGGGTAACAGGTCATACAGGGTGTTATGTGTGGTCTCAGCTTCTGCTCCCCGCATAAGGACGCAGGACATGGTGAGGCCAAAAAGGAACACCCACGGAGCCATAGGTAGAGAAGTCATACCACTATAGTCTCACTGGTGGCTGCGTTGGAGACACAGGAAGCTGCAGTCACACGATCCGCAACCTGCCGTCCACTTCCCTGCCAACCAACCTCACTTGCTGGCTGCAATCTGCGCTTGCTAGCTCAGCCATGGCAGTTATACCAGTGGCTAATGGCTAACTGGTTACAGCTGATGGCTAACCAGTCACAGCTGACGGCCATCTACTACCTGAGCCAGCATCTTTCCATGTGAGGCTGAGAGCCTGGAAACTGCTCTTCTGGCTCTGTTCTCACACAGGCCAAGCTGGGGGTTTAAATGATGACCTCAAGGTCACAGGGTTAGTAACTAGAGGAACCAGGATTTGGACCTAGTTCATTCAACAGTCTGCTCAGTGCTCCTCCTGTTATATTGCGACATTTAATTGCTGGGACCATTAAAAATAAAAGAACAGATATGAGAGATTCTGGCATGAATCAGGTGCCTGGTTGGTCTGCCGATTTCGTGACTCTGAGGCAAGGGGGGTGGGGTGTTGAGAGGACCCCTACCTGTGCCCAACAGACATCACACTCACTAGAATGAAAACTCCAGGCGTGGGTGCAGTTGCTTATCTTGATCACGACGGTGTCCCTACTGCCTAGAACCACACCCCCGAAAAAACCACACACACCAGCAGACACTCCATAGATGTTTGTTGAATGAATAAACAAATGAATGGGGGAGTGAAACCCCAAATCGAGGGCCCCGAGGGTGTCCGGGGATAACCTCCGCGTGTTGGCCTAGTTTAGGCTGGTGCTTCCTGGTGCTGCTGAGTCTCCAGGTGACCACACACACCCATCATCACGGTAACTCAGGGCTCAGTCTCGTTGGCAGGCAAGCTTAGCGCCGGGCTGCCCATGACCTTCCCGATCCAGCCACTAGAGGGCAGCTGAGCCCTGTGGATTCAGCCAACGCCACTCGGCTCTGCACCCAGGCTCCAAAGGCACCTTGGACCTCCCTGCTGAAGCGAATGCTAAATGCCTCTGCCAAGACATGTGTAATTCACAGAGCACTTCAGAGGTACCAAGTGGAGAAAGGCATAAAACACAAGTCCTGTGGCCTCATCCTGGCTGTGAGGGGTGACACTGGAGTCAGCTTCCCTTCCCCTGCTCTTTCTGCAGTGGGGATCCCCAAACTAAGGGCTCTGAGCACCTCCACATTCTGATCCCAGGCAATGTCACCTTGTGGTGTCACAGGCTTCGAGTCCACTTCCTGCACCCCACTTCCCAAAGTAAAGAAGGCAAACGTTCCAAACTGGAAAACTGCTGATGAGTAGAAGCAGGTCTGAGGAGCCCCGAGAGTAGGAAGATCTCAGTGTGTGCCCACGGGTGTGTTTACCCAAAGGGGTAAAGGCTGACCAGGGTCAGGCTGTCCTGGGTGCTTGTAAATATGCCTCCTCTCAGCTGATCCTCAAGGCACTTGGGACAGGTGGGTATCATTATTCCAAGTTTGCAGATGAGGAGACTGAGGGTCACAGTGGTTGACCTGCCCGAAGACACATGACTGGTCTGGGATTCAAACACAGGGTGGCCTGGCCTCAAAGTTTTGCCATTTTTCTTACAGGAGGAGACCAGGGCTTTGGAGAAGGGGCAGAGTCTGGCAGTATGAAGAAGGGACTGGAACCCCAGGGTAGATAAACACCTGTAAAGAATTTTCCTGATTATCACACATTTCTCATCTCATTTAATCCTCACAAGAAGTCTACAGAGGAGCATGGCTGAATCCCCATTGTAGAGAGGAGGAGGGAGGCTGGGCCAGGTGAGTTCCTGCCCACTGCTGACCATGCACAGGCCCTCTGCCTCCGGGCATTCTGAGCAGAGCCAGAAGCTACTGGATTTCATGACCCACGGCTGAGAAGTGAGGACCCCATTTTCAATACGTCTCCTGATTCTTGGGGGTCGACACAGGTGCAGGTACTTCTATGGTCTCTGTTTCCTCACCTATAAAGTGGGAGGTGGTGACCTCCTCTATCCTTGACCCAGCTCTCAGAAAGACAAATTAGCCTGCTTCACTCTGAGCCTGAGGTGAAAAGTCTGGGGACAGAAAGAAAACAAGACGGCACGCCTAAAAAATATTATGTAAACTCTGCTTCTCCTTATCGATGTTTTTTGTAAAGATGAACGTGTTTCTATGGGACAAATGCCAGGCCTTTCCCTTTTTTCTTTCCTCCTCAGCCCCTCGCTCACTTCGATTCGAGGCAACAGGAGCTAATGGGCTGGGCAGAGGGCCCTTGCGAGGCACGCAGGGGAGCAGCAAAAGGGCGCACACATCCCTTGGCCCGAGCAGCTCCGTGTCTGATGGAAGAGCAGCGCGTGCGCAGAATGCAGGTGCCGGGGTCGCGACGAGGCTTGTGTCTGGCACCTTTCTTCCACTTGGTAGCTCTGAGATGTCCTGCATGTTAGGATGAGGCTCTGGAAGGCAAAGTCCCCATGCCCATAAGGCCATGGGTTCCTTGGACGATAGGGTCCCCAGACCCAGAGAGTTCTCGCTCCTCTGTCACTGCCTATAGTGCTAGCTGCTAGGTTCATGGTCCCAGGAGACACGGTGGAGATGGGTTTCCAAGTCCCTGCACCACCCTCCCTCCTAGGGCTCACTAGCCGGCCAGAGCGCAGCAGACCCGGAGAAGACAGCACTCCCTTTTCCGTATCTGCAGTGTCTGCTCTGAACCCACATCGAGCCAGTATAATCATGCCTTCTTCTCCTGCTGCAATTGCAGGAAACATTTTGCAGGCAGATGCTCCTTTTTCCAAGGCTCTGGAAGCTCCCCAAATGTCCTCTACTCACCCCTGAGCAGGACACAACCTTATTCCCCCTGACTAACTGGGGCAGAGGAGGAAGGAGAGGAGGCAGCCCCCATGTGTTTTACCAAGTGCCTTTTGATCAGATTGGTGGGAGCACACAGGTTCCCCACCCCTAGGCCCTGCATCTCATTCCAGAGCTGACGATAAACAGAGGCCTGCTGTTGGGAGTAAACTTCATTTTGAGGGTGGAGGAAGTACCTGGGACATAGTAGGTGCTTATAAATGCTTGGATGAAGGAACTGGAGGCACACTGGCTCCGTTTTGACAAGGTAGTTGTTAGGCACAACTAGAAATGCAGGCTCTTTTTGCTCAGGAGTGTGGTGATGCTGTGACCCTCCTCTTGCCTCTTCAAGGGGAGCCAGAGGACTCTGCCACTGAGAGGCCAGGTGGCAGCGTCCCCTGCTGAGGGGAAGAGAGGAAGAAGAATGCAAATGGGAGAGGACTGCAGAGGGGGGAGTCGGGCCTCTCCAGAGAGGCTGCTTGTCCTCGGAGGCCGGCCGTGGTCACTGGGGTCTGTGTCTTCTCCCTAAACAGGGGATCAAGACCACCCTTCAAAGCCTCTTTCAGTCTGTGAGATTCAGTTAGAGAGCCAGTTTCCATGTGGCTTCTAGTGGGGCTGCCAGTAAGGAAGGAAACTGCTGCCCAGTTGCAGGTCAAAGGAATTCTATTTCCGGTGTGCCCTGGGCCTCCACCCCACGATGCTCCCTCTCCCAGAAGGGAGGGGAAGGCCAAAGGGCACGGGCCAAACGGCCTGAGTGTCCTCCCAGGCAGGTGCAGGGCGAGTGTGAACAGGACCTCCGGAGAGGAAGAGTGCCCATCACGCCCGTGGAGCGAGGCCTGGAGGCGGTGCGGCACGGATTGCTGCAGGAATGCTCCTGCCCAAACCGCCGCCTGGGAGCTGTGTTCTGCGGAGCCAGGCTCCAAGGAAGAGCACGTTTTGCCTGCCATGGGTGGACCTGGGATGCATACTCGCCCCACACAATCCTTATCCAAACGTCAGAGAGACAGAGGCCTGCAGGTGACACAGCGAAACCCAGGGCCGGGGTGGGGCTGCTGCGGAGATAGATGCAGTGACCGTCACCTACACGGTCAGGTCACCGATTAGCCTGTTACCTGAACAAAGCTCTTCTCCACCACAGCTTCATCTATGGCCTGGGTTTGCCCGTGTGCCGATCTGCTCTAGTAACTCGATGGCATTCGCCCTGCATTAGCCTGTGGCATGCAACTTGTCCACAAGGAGCTCACCTACCACAGCAGCCAATTTGGAAGTTTGAAACTCATGGGAATTCGATAAACAGCCTTTAGGTGAGGTCAAGAGAAGAATGACTGGTTATTTTTGTTATTAAAAACGAAGTGAGTCTCATCCTCGGTGTTTTCTTGGATTGATCATTCACGGACAGCGTCACCCAAAGGCTTGTTCTCTTTCTCCCGCCTCATTGTATAAACTAGTAATTCTGGAAGGTCTGTGCTAGATGAGACTTTATCCAAGTCCCTCATGTCCAGTACATGCTGCAGAGGTCAGGTGTCACGCCCAAGGTCAGACAGCCACTCAGTGGCCCACGGGAGACCAGGACCCAGTCCTGTTGAGTCAGACACAGCATTCTGACTTATCCCAGTTGTCCCTCTGTTTCTGTCTCTCTGTACTGCCACTCACAGGGTCTAATCTCCATCGAAATGGCTTTTTCTCTGCTTTTCAAACAAGAAAGATAAACAAGCAGACAAAGGAAAAGACGGAGGTGGGGTGAAAGTGGGGTGGGGGGACGGGGGGGTGTCAAATTAACACTGCATATGAGAAAATGTGCCTTTTCAGGGAGTATAAATCCCAGACTGGTGGAAACTGTATTTTCTCTTTGTTCTACGCTGCAGTGATGGAGCGTACCGTCAAAGCGGGAATGAACACTCGCCAGGACATCACTCAGTCCTTCTCCTTACATGGCAGATATGCACAGGTGCACACATGTGAGACGCACAGCTGTGGGGGAGGGGCACCTGCTCTGCTTCCCCTGAGAGGGAAATGGAAGCAAATGGTTTGCAATGAATAAAGAAAGCGGGGCTTCCAGGGTCATTTAGTACAACTCTATTACACAACAGGCTTTAGGAAGATCAGGCCCAGGAAGGGAAGAAGACTCTTGTCTCAAGTCACAGAAGTTAGTTCCCGTCCCAGGACTAGAGCTCGGCATTCCAGACACTGTCCCATGGAACAATTAGTATAGTTTAAGTATGTAATGCTCAGTTTTCAAACTGCAGATAATGACCTATAGAGGATCATGAAAGAAATGTGGTAGGCTGCGAATTTATTTAACTTTTTAAACAAAATTAAACCAGACCAAAACAGAATAGAATAGAATTAGAAGGCAGCAAGAGTAAGTGTTGTTTCCCCACACATTTGTTTCATATGTATGTGTGTGTGAATACACACATAGACATATATACGTGTGTGTGTGTAGTCAATGAATTATGACATAAAATATTTTTCTTACTATGTATGGGTCAGGCTGGCATCAAAGGAAGTTTCAAAGTTATTGGTTTAGCTTAGAGGTCACGTACAAAGTACTGACTTAAATGGTTCTAATACCCCTAGTGTTGCACTTTTGAACAACTGTTTTCATCTTCTGAACATTGTTTGGTTTTTTTCTTCCCTCATCTGTAAACTGAGAATAACAATAAACCTACCTTATAGGATTGAGGAAATTAATTGAAATAATCCATGCCAGAGGTTGAGCACAGTACCTGACACAAAATAAGTGTCGATTATTAAATATACATGTGATATTATTTATATATATATAAATAAAACAAGGGCCCACATTTTAAGGGCAACAAAGACATTACATCAGCCCAACTAGAAAGCAATCCATGTGGAGGGAATTAAGTGACACTAATGGAGGGCACCTGTCCAAGAGGAGGCCTGTAACTGCACAGCCCCCCTCCCCCCCGTCAGCTATTCAGTCCCAGATGGTTAAGCATCACCTGATTCCTGCAAGATACAGGTGTACTTACAAGGCTCAGCTTTACCTTTGCAAGAGGACGGGTGGTTTGGGGTCTCCTGAATAAGGACAGGGGCAGCAAGAAGAGAGGGGACGTCCTGAAGGTAAATTCTGCCTCCTTGACAATTGTGTGGAGGGCCCAGGCCCCCGTCTTCCTAATGACCTCTTCTGCCTGCAGCACCTTCAGAGCTCTGCAGAAGAGAGCCACCGGGTAGGGAGCCAAGGCGCTGCTGCCACTCACTGGTATTTGTTTGTTTGCTGCTCATGAATAAACTTCAGGGGGATTTCACGGCCCCTGAGGAAGGATGCATTGGGTGGGAAGGACATGGGGCCTCTCGGCAGCTTTTGCATCCCAGGAGTGAGTGGATTTTTATATTTAGCTGATGACTCACCTTCAAGCACATTAGTCACAGCCTCCCAGCTCCATTCTGACAGGCTGGATGTTGGGGAATCTCAATAGGGCGAGATTAGACATAGCAAAGGAATTGGGGAGCTAAGAGATGGGGTGACTGATAGGAGACGAGAGAGTAGGGCCCCAAAGCAGGAAGCCTGGAGAGAGGGCAGCTGAGCTGTGCCCAGCGGAGAGGTTCCGGGCCGTAGGATGCTGGCTCAGGCTTGCCCTAAGCACCAGCCACTGCAGGGAGGGAGAAAAGAGGGGTGCGAGCCCATAGCACTTGGCTTGGATGCCGTGCTTGCGGCCTGGCTCACACATCCGGGAGCCCTTCAAGTGGTCTGCCCTTGCCCTGTCCACAGGCAGCTCACCAGCCAGTCCCCATCCACAGTCTGGCTATGGCAGGGACAGAGGCCAGGGCAGGGATTTTCAGACGGTGCCATCAGACCATGCTGGGGCCAGGAACTTGAACAGGGCAGAGAAAGAGAACATCTGAGAAAGACGTTCTATCATGAGGAGAAGGAACAGAGGAAGCAGGAGCCTCTTAGGCTTAGGGCAGAGGTTCCAATATGGTCCTTGGGCCACCTGTGTCAGAAAACACGGGAGCCCGTGACCAGGGAAGCCCTGGGGCCACCCCAGGCATCCTACCCCTCACTCTGCAGGGAGGGTCCAGAGGGTCTGCATGTAACCGGCACATTTGTATGCACATTAGGGTTCCCAAACCTCTGTCAGGAACTGGAGCTCAGCACCCCAGTGCCCTGACTCTGATTCACTGTGGGATAAAACCTGTGGCTACTCTTCCCTGTGCATCAGTTTACCATTCAAAAAATAAGGAGCCCACTTAAAGGACTATTGTAATATTTCTAAAAAACCACAAGAAAGGAATATAAAGTTGGTTTATTGATTTTCTCTTCCACAAGAAATCTAAATACTTCTTAACCAGAAGTGGGTCAGACCTAAGGAGAGGAAAACTGTACCTTGCTGGGTCCCACTGCACCAGAAATGGTAAAGGCCATCCACAAGCAAACTGCAAGGGGCCAAGGGTGGCTGGTTGGGGCCTTGCAGGCTGGGATGTCCCTCTTGGCACAGGCCCAGTTAGTTAGGGCTTTTTCCACTAAGGGAGAAGGGTGCCTCTTCCTAGAAAGTCAGAGGACTTGTTCCTCCAAGCGTCTCTTGTGACTCATGGGATGAGATCCCTGTGGCTCTGGGTAGAAGTGGAAGCAGCGATGGCAGCAAAAGTCAGGGCCCGCAGCTGGAGGGGGAAGGGAGAGGCATGGAGCTGTTGCACTTGCCCTTCTTTTCCACCATGACTCCCACCCCCACCACAAAGGAGAGGACGCTGGGCCTGAGAGTTGAATGACCTGTCCACGTTTGGGCAGCAATTCCGACAGTCAGTACCTGAACTCAGACTAGAGCCCAGGGCTTGTTTTTACTTCTTCAAACTGCCACTTCAGTTTGTCACCAGTTATGTCACCAGTATCCTCTCAGGCACTTAACAGACTTTCCAAGTTCTTGTCTGTATACTCAGGGTAGCCGTTTCTCCCTCATGCCATCCCCCTTCCCCTCTCCCTCCTATCTATCATGGTCCCAATTTTCAACAGGCTCCTTTTGGTTCTCAGTATGGAGACACCCCCATCTTGATTCTGGGGCTGTTTTCTCAATTCTGCTTTCTAGTGGCCATGTTGTTTCTAAGGCCACATCAAGCTCACCTTCACGACCCCACGGCCATACTGTCTCATTGCCTCATTGACCTCTCTGTGCAGCCACACTCGGCATCACGTGCGCTGAAGTCTGTTCTTCTGGAGCTTGGTAAGGATTCTCTCTGACATCCCCGCCTTTCCTGGACCTGGGCTCCCTGAGAACCAGCACTTTGTCTTTTCATCTGCCTCCCTCACAACTTAGTGTAAAGCCATGTACCTAGAGAAACACACTTTGTTGACAGATAGAGTAGCCTCGAGAGGAGCTCATTCCTTTAAACATGAGTGCTTCACAAGCTCAGGGACATTGAGGGGAGGACATAATTTGTGTTTTCAAATACGGTTTTGAAGAAGGTGGTGGGAAGCGAACGGAGAATGAAGGAAAGGAGACCTGTAAGGCAACTTTAGGGCACCCCTTTCAGAAAGGGGAGATTCACTCCAGAGAGGAGGCTGAGCAGAGCAGAACAGTGACAAGAAAAGCAGAGGCCACGTCAGGGCTGAGTGTGTCCGGCCGGTGCTCAGGAAAAGATGAGTGAGGACTGGTTGTGCCCATGAGGGGCCCAGGCGGGGTGGAGGTTCCTGGCGGAAACAGGGTCCAGCTTTGACAGTACAAGTGAGTGTGAGGTATGCAGTCCTGGGGCAGGTAGTTTTATGTCACTATTTAAAGTCACAGATGTGAAGTCTTGGGACAAATGCATCATGATCCTTTCCCTTAACAAATACAGGTCTGTTGGATCAAAGATTCCAGGGAGAGAATGATCCCTCCTCCCCCACCTCTCTCCTGACCCCCTTAAAAATTCCTTCCTTGGGCTTTAAAAACTGTTACTGCCTGGAAGACAGCATATCTAACGGGTTTCTCCCAGTGAAATGGATGCCATGAAACTCACAAGGAGGAAACACATGCCAACTATCTTGTCTTCTGGTCCAGTGGGCTCCTGGAGCTGGCTAGCCTCCTGCTCACCTGACACTTGGCACTTACTGCCTGGTATGGCCAGTGGCCTTTTCCTGATGCTCCCTGCAATCCCCACCAGTCTGAGATCCCTTGGAGGAGCTGTAGACACACCCAGCACTTCTCTGTGATTTCCAATGTGCCCAGCAGAGCACGTGGCGTTAGTAGGCATTTAATTACATTTATTGAGAGTCTATTATGGGGATTGCCATTTAGCATTTCGCATTTCTAGAAGCACGGAAGACATCACAACACTTTACTATCGTTTATTTTTTATTATTTACTAATTTGTGATTAATTAATAATTGAAAATCCAGCCTTGTTTCCAGTTGGCTGGGAGACTGGGAATAGGCTGAGGATTTCCTCATTCCCCTAACTTTCGTCCTTCGTACACCTTACTAGCTGAACATGTCAGGGTTTGCTTTCATGGTGTTTGAACAAGAGAAAGGGAAGGAAAGGCATTTAATTGGCCTCAACTCTTTCTTATCAAGTGGACCCTTTGAGGGTTTGGCTGCACATTGTGGGTTGGCAAATACAGAGCCAACTGAATTTAATTCCGTTCTTAGAAATGTGGCAGGGCTGTGATTCTTGGGAGCCACTGTCCCTCTTGCCACCTCTTGCTACTTCCGGATCTGCCCCTTGTGACTTTTCAACTGCCTGGGGTTGAGAAGGTAGCTTCCCAAAAACACATTCTGCCAAAACTTTCCTCCTTAAGTTTGCGTCTAGATGTCTTTGAGGCCAAGAACTGCAATCCATATGTACAATTTGCTGATACTTCATCAAAATGTTCTTTGCCTTAAAAGCTACTAGAGACCCAAGATGCTCTAGGAGCATATTTTTGTTTGCTTCTCTGAGTTTCTCTCTGCTCCACAGCAGGACATTCTACCAGACATAAGTGACCCCCCCATCACCCTGAGTGAAGGGTGTCACCAGTGTGGCTTGAGGACCAGGCAGCCGCTGCGAGATCTGGGGCAGGAAGTCCAAGTCAGCGTCCCCCATCACTCCCCTGTGCGGCTGGGCTGAAGTCCCTGGTCCCTCTACTCTGTGTTTCACCTGGCATCTAGCAGAGCCAGGTGATAACCTTGCCCATGCAGGCTCCTCAGCACTGCACATAACACTTACACTGCAGCTCTGCAGTAAGCAACCAAATGGACACATCAGATGTGCATCTTTACCCACTATACTCCACTTTTGTTCCCAGGGAGGACGTTGGTTTCGGCATCAGAATTCAGCTGTCAGAAGGCTGTCCAAGGACAGTCCACGTTTCACTCAGCTTCAATTTCCTGCACCTTTTATAACTATATGTTCCTCTGGCATTTTCTGGAATATTAAAAAAAAAAAAGCCAAAACAAAATTGCTATCCTATGCAGGACACTACTAAGCTCCAGGCAATTTACCTACAACATTTCTAATGCTCGTAACAGCCCTGTAAGGTAAATGTGATCATCTCTATTTCTGCAGACCAGTAAATAAAGCCGAGGTTAATAAAAGTTGCCTAAAATCGCAAGACATGTGAGTGGCATTCAAAGCCAAAATCCAACTCCAGATTTGTCTCATTCCAAAATCCATTTCCTTTACACCTTAATGAGCCTTCATCCTCGACTATAATGAGCCTGAATCATTCAAAGGTAGGTTCAATTATTTGTGATATTCACCAAAGTGAGAAAAGGGCCTAATGCATTATAGAAATATTTTCAGTAGCATGAAACAACTAACAAAAAAGATGTTCTGGTTAATTTTAATAAAATCCAGCAAGTTCATTAGCAAGAATAGCACAGCTCCTGCAGAATTCAAATTCAGGTCCTCATGATGTGGCAGCTCTGAGGGTTGTCACAAGGGAGATTTCGGAGGGTTAGAGGACTCTCGTTCCTGCTCTAAGCTATTTTCTATCTTTCTGAAGCTTTGTATCCACTCGTATGTGTACAGGTGAGTGTGTGTGCATAGGTGTGTGTGCACCTGCCCAGGAGATGGAGGGTGGTGATGATAAGAGATGGATTTTAGTTAGAATCTAGCCACATGACTGGTTTAACCAAGAACAAAGAAATGGATCATATTACAAAGGATCAACAGGATGAATTAGATAAAACATTAAGCAATTGATGTGTTTCTTGGCAACTGAGTAGCATAGTGCCAAAAACAAAATAAATTGACTTGTACCCATAGACTTGGTTGTGCAAACAAGCATGGTCTCAATTATAAATATATAGATAAGAATGAAAGAAGCCAGGGGTTGTTTTCTTTTCATGAAAGGGACACCATGAAGCCTTTTTAACAGCATGGCTCTCAGTTGGTGAACTCATTTAATTACTTAGAGACTCCATGGATGGACTTTCGGATTTCTCTCCCACAGCTTGGCCTGTCCATACATCACCAACAGCTTCCCTGCTAAACACCCAAGCCTGTTCATCGCCACTCTATCCCACAGGCCTTTACAACTCCAGGTGAGGACCATGTCATTTATGGGGGATGGAGAATGGCAGCCTCCATCTCACAGGCTCTAAGCTCATCTAAATAAGTAACGTGTCAACTACTACACCTTCCCACTCTGTTTTCCAAAATTACGGGAGGGCTCGGTGGATGGATGGATGGATGGATGGATGGTTGGATGGATGGATGGATGGTTGGATGGATGGACAAATAAATGAAAAAAATGAATAAACATAGAGATGAATACAGAGTGCCTACTCAAATTCCTGGAGCAGAGATGGCACTTTTATATAAGTTATGTATCTGCTTATGATCTAGAAAAGCAGCAGCCACGTGCTCATAAGGAAGTAACACCTCAAATTATCTGTAAACAACTCCTGGGAAAAAGCCAAGCCAGAGAAATTCTACTGAGGGAAGAGAATATGAGTAATGGTGACACATCTACTCCGCTGGGCATCCTAAGTTCTGTTCCATATCAGCTGAACTCTGAGAGCCTGTCCCCACAGGAGCCATGTAGAGCTGTCTTCACTAATCTGCAGTTTAATGCTATGCCCTCAGCTTTTGTTGAGATTTGTTGTGAAAACCACTTCTGCCATTGTAGTAGAATCGTGGTCGAGAGAATTGTCCACTATATCATTCCAGGTCACACATAAAAATGTTGCGTTATGTGATTTTGTCCTTGTTTCCTTTTTACCTTAGCTGGCAAGGAAGCTCAGAGACAAATCTGACAACTGATTGGAGTGACTAGCCTGGCTTACAGATTTAGCATAATTTTTAATCCTGGTACACAAACATATTCCTGCTTTAGTAAGCTGACCACACCTATATGTACGGGTGTATGTGAGTATAGGTGTAGATAGATCCTTTTTGGGGAAAGAGGCAGTAGATAAGTAGAAATAGATGAATAACAGCATGGTGTTTAATGCCAGCGTGTTTACCTGAGAAAAACAAAAACACAAAACAAGGTGAAAGTAGAAAGCACTACATGTAGCCTAGGAATCAAATCCATGTGACTACAAACAGTCCTGCACACCCAGCCACAAACACGTACACCCACACAGCACCCCAGAAGCACATGCACTGGTTCTGGCCTGCATGACTGCCCCTCCTCCAATAGTCTCTGCCTCACACCTGACGTTTGGCAAACTCTCGGACACAGACAGATGAGCAGGTCATCTGCTTGCACAGTACAATGTCACCGTTTTGTTTAGCATGAATCCTGACTTGCTCTCTGCCTCTGGCTACTGCCATCTTCAGTGTATTTACTCCTCAACTTTAGGGACTTGATTTCGCTTCCTGGTTACCCAGTGTTAGATGGGAAAAACAAGCATGTCATGAACGTGTTGGATGCTTATAGCCATCTAGCTCTCATTTCCTGAATACCCACCATGTTCAAACCCTTGCATGGTTACACGCATGGTTCCATGCACCTTGCAAGAGGGGCAGCTGAGGCTAGAGAGGTTAACTCAAAGGGCACGCAGCCAAGATCCAGGGCTGCCTAATTCTACAGCCTGTGCCTTTCCCCAACCAGCCCTAACTCTGGGGAGATGCTAAGGATTGAATGTAACGCGAGGTGACCAGATGGAATGTAATACAAGAAAAGACCCTGGCTTCTTCCCCCGCCATTCACCTGCTAGACCACAGCCACCTATTCAAACCTCTTCAATGCTGAGCACACGAAAAGACCTGAGAACAACGTGAAAGGAAGAAGGCAAAGGCAGGTGGATGAGAGAGCAAGTTAACAGGGATCCACATTTTAAGAAAATAAACACCTCATCCTAAGGCATGTGTTCTAGCAAAGTCCTAGTTGAGCTACCTGTGTATCCAGCGGTCTCAGGTCAGTCCAGGACCCCTGGGAACTGGTCTAGGGCAGGGTTTCTTCATCTCAGCTCTAATGACACTTAGCGCCTGGTAATTCTTTCTCGTGTGTGTGTGTGCAGAGAGGGGGTGAGGGTGAGGCGGAGAATTGTCCTGTGCACTGTGGGATGTTTATTACCATCCTTAGCCTCTACCCACTAGATGACTGTAGGACCTGCCCTTAGCTCTGACAACCAAAAAATATCTCCAGACATTGCGAATTGTCTCCTGGGAGCAAAATCAAGCCAGTTTGAGAACCTGCTGCAGCAGGGTTGCTAGTGAGTGGAGGCTGTAAGGGGGCGAATGGAAGGTGCTAGACTGCTCTGTCAAACAAAGTAACGTGGCCAAGGGAAGTCCAGACTGAAAGGGGGTTTCAAGCAGCCATGTCACCGACCCCTGCCTGGCCCCTCAGCCCGATCTCTCTGGGATGAGCCCCCCAGTCTCTTGCCCTGGGGCTGCAGAAATGGAATGTAAGTAAATGGTATGAACCCTTTCTGTTTCCTGGGTGGTTTACAGTTTTGGCTCCCTCGATTTGGAATTGGTGACAAATAGGCCAACCTGGGCTGAGTTTACTTTTTTCCTCAGCTGAAGGGAAGACTAGCTGAGATGATGAGTGGTATAAAAAAGACAGCAAAGGGTCCACTCCCTCCCCCAACACACACACAAGGAACCGTCTGAGTTCCTGAGCGGCACACACCTCAGAGCATGGTGGTGCTGGCTGCAGGTGAGATTGTCTTCTGAATGAAAAAGGGTCTACAAAGCAGACATGACAATCTCAGGGGGGACACACATGGCAGGCCTGACAAGCAAAGTGACCAAAAGCAATCACACAGGATGGTCTGATCATAAATTCCCAACTGGGCAGGTCATGGTGGGTCCCAGGCCCATTGCTTCCCAACGGAAAGGTTAACCTTTACCTTAAATAAGCCTTGTCAATTGTTTTTGTGCTTCTAGGATAACATACCTTTAAATTATCAGAGAAATTCTCTTTTCCAATCCCTCTAAAACAGACCTATTGGCACCCGAGCAGAGGACACTGAGACTCCTCCTTGTTACCTTGTTGCCCACATACCATCTCTATTTCCTGTATTGTTAAATGTTACCTACCCTGTGCCAATCAGTGTAAAAGAAGTGTGTGTCTTTCCCTTTTCCTTTTCATCCAGTCCTAGAGATTTCCCCACTTTGCTTTCTCCCACCTCCTTAATCTACCACCAATGGATTTCATGAAACCTTGCTTACATCTCCTCCTTTTATTCTAAACGTATAAGAGAAATTGCAAACTGCTGTTCTCCGGAGCATTTTCTCAATCTATTGAGATTTTGCTTCCAGGCTGGTCCTCAGACCTTTGTTCATATAAACTCTTCAAACACTTCTTTAGGTCTGGACTTTGTTTTATTAATAGTATGCTCAGGACACTGAGGAGACCCCCAGGCCCTCTAGGTGCAAGCATTTCAGACGTCACTGAAGGATAGCTCTCGACAAACTCTGTAATCTGAATTTGTCATGAATTGGAATATCTTACTATCCCCAGACTATGTTAGTCTTAACAAGTGAGGCCAGAATGTTATTCCTGGTGGAGAAAAGCTAGAATCATTTACTCCCACCTCCACCCAGTGAGGTCACTCCTTCTGTCCCCTGGGGAGCAAGGCCTGACCTTACTCTTGGAGACCAGGGCACAGCAAGTGTTGCTGGGGATTGGGTCCTGGGTAGCCACTTGGGGTCATCTGCTGAACGGGGCTCTGAAGTAGCCCGCGGCTCCTCCTGCACCAGCAGAATATACTTTCCTCCCACATCTGGTCCTCGCCTCCTCCACCCCCATATAAATGCCTCAGGATTTTTAAAACAGGAAATTACAATTGGAAAGTCACACCTGCGTCTTCACCCCACTTGCTTCATGGAGAACCCTACTGTGTCCTCGTCTGCCACCTTGCTCTGGATGTGCGGTCCGCAGCCCGACGGAATCAGCAGCCATTCCTCTCAGAGTGGTTTAGAAATGCATTCTTGGGCCCTGCCCAGATCACCTGAATCTGAGTAAGCATTTTAACAGGATGCCAGGTGATCTGGGGCACAGTGAAACCTGAGCACCGCCTTCTCCCACGTGGAGAACTAAACCCTGGCTCCTGGTCACAGTGAAAGCCCCCTTCAGGATGGACTGCCCCTCTCCCAATCAGTTCTACTGAAGAAGATGCCATGTGGCCCTTCCCTCCTGTCCATCCCAAACGGTCAGGAAGATCTTACTCCTACCTGCCTCCCCTCTCCTGCTGTGATTGCGGCTGAACTACGCTTCCCCCATCCTCGGCATGTCACTGCTTCAAAAATTCTTCATTTGCTTAATGACAGTGACTTGCTGCCTGTTTCCTGGCTCATTTCTGGTTGTTTTCAGAGCAGAAACCTGAGGCCTTTATCTGCAGGGGCAGCAGTGTGCCCAGCCTGGGCACAGAGCTGGGCGCAGGGCAGGCAGGGAGCCACGGTCAGCAGAGCGGAGTTACAGAGGAGTAGGACTCCAGGCCATTTCCCCCAACATTTGGTCCTGTAGACTCTGCTTGCAGGAAAAAAGGCCTGGAGATCTCCCAGAATGATGGCTCAAGCTGTGCCTGAGATTACAACACATAGAGTCATCTTGTTGCGTTGGGAAGGTAAGAACTCAGGAAAGAATGAGGGTGAATGCTGGGAATCAGGCAGGAGAATGCCCTGCACCTCCGTGCTAGAGCTGCTGCCTGGTTCCCGCGCCCAGGCACAGTGGGCCACAGGATGCTCTAGGATTTGCCAGCGCACCACAGGCCAGAGGTCCCTGAAGTCGTGTGGCTAAGCACTCCAGTGCAAAGGCCTAGAAGCTTTCTTTGTCCTTCAGCCATTCTGAGCAGAACCCTTTGCAAAAGGGTTCCATCTGCAAAGTGGGAGGGGACAACCTTGTTCTTTATAATGGAATCATTTTCAGGATCATATAAATGTGTTTGGAATGATTCTACCTGAGAGAGCAGGAAAGAGAAATGGGGGAAACCTGACTTGGCTCCTTCTCCTGCTCCAGTTGGCTCCTCAGGGCCCTTCCTCAAGCAGAATGTGGCACCTCAGTGAGCTGCTCTCCCACTGGACTTCCTCCCATATAATTCTGCCTTTGGGAGCCTGCCAAGGCTTTAAGGACCAGCTCAGATTCAAACTCCTCTAGGTCACCTTCCCAGGCTCCCCAGTGAGAATTAATTAACCTCTCCTTCCATCTGTCGCTCTGCTGTAGCCTTTTCCATGGTTCTCGCTTCTAGTTGCATTGTTTGTGACAGTCAGCGTCTTGACTCCAGAGTCAGCGGCTTAACTACCAGCCCTATTGCATACTAGCTCAGTGCCTTGGGCAGGTGACCTTACCTCTCTGAGACTCAGCTTACCTGGCTGTAAAGTGGGTAGAATAATTACACGTAACTCCTAGGAACGGTGTGCCAAATAAATGAGGTGATGCATGTCAGCTCTGTGCATTGCCTGGCACGAAATACGAGCTCACTCGGTAACCGGGACCTGCTGACAGTGATCACAATGATTGTAAGCCATCACAGCCACTAGACTGAGCTCCTGGAGGAATGGAGCCATTTAAAAATCATCTTTGACCCTTGCAGTTTTTAATCAAGTACCTTGCACACAGTAACTGGACACATTTTACTTTGGGGATAAAAATGAGATAATAAGGTAAATGAAAGCAAAAATGAGATAATGAGGTAATGAAAACAATTAGTGCCTTCACCAAGGAGAACAAGAAATTTTAATATTCCTTTGCTCACAAAAAAAACCCAAAAAACGAAAGTTAGTTGTATAAAAGCTTTGTTTCATCGACAGCCTGAATTAGGGCTGCTAATAAAAAGGGCTTAAAATTAGGGTGTGGTGACCCAGGAACTGAAAAGTGATTTCTAAAGAGACCATAACTTTGTAGCTCTAAACAGTTTATTGGTTGAGGCAATATCAGCTGCATGTTGTCAAAATGGTTTCAAATCAAATCTTCCACGCCCTGGTCTTGCCCTCGCAAAGCCTGCAGGAATGCCAGAGGAAGGTAAGAGATGAGTCTGACATGCTGTCAGAAGGATTGAGATGGTTACAACAGTGGTGGCATGAACAGGCTTCAGAAGGCATGTATCCAGAGTACCCAGGAAGAGCCCCCAAACCCCAAGTGAAGGGGTTTTGACGTTATTTCAAGGGCCTTCAGAGAGTGGGCACAGGGGAGAAACTGAATACCCCCATCTCTTTCCAACTCAACGCCTTCCCACAAAATCCCTTCCCCGGGTACTGATTGATATCTGGGGTGCCTGGAGGTGGAAAGGAACACTGCTTTCTGCTCTATACCATGGGGAGGCTCAGCTGACACCAAAGCAGTGGACGAGCACGTGAGCCGGCATACACCCCCCCAAACATCTGGCCCAGGAGTCAGTCCCTGCTGCTCTCTCCTGCAGACAAATTTTCTGGGCTGCGGTGTTCACTGTTGAGAACAATGAACAATTCTGGGGCAGAGTAAGAGGGAAGTGTGGCTGGCAGAAGGGGGACAAGAGCTCTGAGAGAAGCGGGCTGTTCCTCTCTCCTTCCTCTCTTCCTCCCCAGGGCCTCACCGCCCACCCCCTCCTCTCACTGCACACAGCCAGTGCAGAAGTGTGCTGCCATGAATATAGGTCTCCTCGAGAAGGTATGTGCCACCTGAAGATAACGTCAGATGTACCAGAACAGAGAAGGAATGCTCCCTGAAATCTAGATTTCCCGAGTTCAAGTTCTGGATCTTTGAAGTTGGTTATGACCCTGGACAGCTCGCTGCATTCTCTGGGTCACAGTTTCCACCTTGTAGAATAGAACATGGCAAGAGGGACAGAAGAAGGAGGTGATGGCTCTGGGGTAAAGACCAAATAACCACTTGGTTGACTGGCATTGTGTTTTCATATTACGTCTGTGGCATATGCTGGTTGGGGGCTCATTTTATATACCTGGGTACACAGGCAAACTGCATTGTCCAGCCTGGGGCATCTGGATGCCTTCTGTGATTGTTCTCACCAACAGGTGTGCATTGCCGCCTAGGAGAGTGGATGTGTTTTCGCCATTCTTTCCATCATAAGCTAGGACCCTCCTGCACTCCTGTAACTACCGGGAGAGCTGCCCAACCCCTACTGGGTTGGGACGAGGGTAAGACATAAACTTTTATTGTGTTAGGTCATTGAGAGTTCAAGCGTTACCTATCCTAGCAGTGGGGTTACTTGCTCTAACTAGTACAGGCACAATTCCCCATTCTAGGAAGGATAAATACAAGGTACTCAATTGTAATTCTTGACATATGTGGTGGAAAGATTACTGAGATTCCAGGTTGGAGGCCTAGTTTCTAGTCCAGACTCTAAAACTAGCAAGCTGTGTGATTTTCAAGGTGTCATTTCCTCCTCTGGCCCTCAGTTCCTGATTTATATGACAAGGGTCTTGAACTAAATGGTCAATACCATCCCCTGCTGCTCTAAGACGTTTATGATGCTAGGCAACAGGGGCTCAGTCCCACTGACTAACACCCGCCTGTCACTGAAATGTGGGCTAATGACGTGCCCCAGATCTGAAGAGTGACGACCTCCTACTAGACAGCTAAGCGTCCCTGGAGACAGTCCTCAGTATCCCCTGCTGGTGCAGTAGACAAGAATGGCAAGGTATGGTAGAATCTCAAGTACTCAGTAGTTGCTCAACCAATGTTTGCTGAATAATTCCACAGTGATGGCGGAGGCGACAGATGACATGAAAGTGAAATCTCCCATAATTCCTCTCTACGCCTCCCCCAGCCCTGCCATGCGTCCTCTCTCCAGCTGCCATATTGCACGGCTCCAGGCTGCACCATTCACATTGCAGTCTGGATAACTGACCTCCCCTGGAGTTGTGCAGTGCACAGCTGCTGCAGCTGTGGGTGGGGGCCTTAGCTGTTCTGTGTCTTCCATGAAGGCATGTGCATTCTCATACCCCTTGCTTTTGTCTGTGTGGCTCCTGAAACAACTTCTCTCTTTGCTGAATCTGTGGAGATCTAATGTTCTTTCGAGGCCCGTTTGAAATACCCTCTCCTCTGGGAATCTGTTCCTGATCCTCACTCCTTGTAGAAGAATTGTTTATTCTTCCTTGAGAGTATCAGTCCCCTCACTGCCTGGTTCATTATTTGCATGCTTGTCTCTCCCACCGGACTGTGTGTTCCTCAGCACCATGACCCTATCTCCGTCATCTTGGAATTCCCAGCACCCCAACAGTGCTAGGCTTATGGCAAATTTGCAATGAACACTTGTGAATTGAAGGAATCAAGTCTCCTTTTTCTTGTTGCCCTGGGCTCAGATACAGAGATGCCAAATTGTGGTTTTGAAAAAAAAAAAAAATCACAAAATGTCAAAATGTGAAACTACTCAGAAACCCCTGCCCCCAGAAAAGCTTCAGTGATTACTGAGTTATGAAAAGGTGGCTGCTGATATTGGTACTTTGAGATGAGAGCAGGAGTCTGCTTCTCTTCGTGAACTAATGAAGGATTGTGGCAAGCCATGTGCTGCCCCGCCTCCTAAAGGAGGCTAAGTTCAGTCAGGTGGTGAAACTTCCTGGGACATAAGATCATGGGGCACCACTGCAGAGGTCCACATCCAGATGTGGTCTTTATGGTTCCCACTGACATTTGGCAACCTTCTTGGTGAGGCTATTTCTCTGCAGGCCGACATATGTGACCATCCCTCTGAATTGGTCTGATGGAGATGGTCCCTGCTGATCCCTAGGGATGCAGAGAATGAATGTGAGGACCATAAAGAAAACATGAAATGCACGTGGGTGGAGGGAAATGGGACAGTGTGTTTAGATTTCCATCAGGGGGTTGGTGGTGAGATCGATGGCAGGGTAAGCAAATTCCCAGGAGTGGTGAGAGATGGGAATGAGCGTGACAGAGACCATGGCCCTGGCCATCCAAGGTTGCTCCCCCACCCATAAGCAGCCAGGACAACCACTGAAAAGGCTTAGGTGAATGGCTGTGCTCTCTCCCTGATCCCATGGGTGTCCTGTGTCAGGTTTACAATCATTAGAGAGAGCAGTTTCCAAGTGAGGGCTATTTGTGGACAGGTCTCTAGGATAGTTTATATAATCACGTCCACACATCTTGGTCCCCAAATACTCATTTACTTCTGCTCAGCCTAACAGCAATCTCAACCGTTACTGAGATTCCAAGCTTCCCATTTGTTTCAGGGGGTTCAAAACTTCCCCTGCCCTCTGGCTCCCAAAGTCAGTGAGTGACTGAGGTCAGCTTAATAGGGAGATCCTCTGGGAACAGTGGAACTGAACTTATAAGATACCAATGGTCTCTAGAACTCTCCTTGTCAGCACGTGACATTTCAAGCAAGTGAAAATATGACAAGTGCTTATGTTGCAGAGTCCGGGTAAACTAGCACCATGTATGGTTTATTAAAACTGTCATAACCCGAATACCCAGGTTAGGGTTCTCAGCTCTGCTTTCAACAATTATGTAACCTTCAGCAAGTGACTTAACCTTTCTGAGCCTCTGAGAAAAAAGAAGCAGGGACATCACCGGGCTTCCAGGATGATTGTGAAGACACTGACATTAAGGCTGTGAAAAGATTTTGCAAGTTATAAAGTGCTTTACAAACGTTCGCTGCTGAATAATCTCAGGTCACATCATTACTCACAGCTAGTCACTGCCAATGTTCCTTCAGCGTTTGTCCATCTGACCCATTTTGTGATGATAACTTTTCAGGAAAGCCTTCCATGTGAGTAGCACATCACCTGGTCGTCCGTCCGGACAGTATGCCTGGCGTCCTGCTGTGCCCGTGCTGGGCAGGACGTGGGGTAGCCTGGAGGTACCACAGACAGTGCACCCAGAACCCAGCACCCAGTCCACTTCCTCCTCTCCCACCCCTGTGCTGGGAGGGGGGAAGGGGGCGGGAACGCGGACACCAGCACCCCTCCTCCCTGGCCTCAGTCCTGGGGGAGAAGTGAAGAGCCAGCCCAGTCTCCAGGAGCCAAAGGAACAGCTTGCACTGCCGGAGCAGGCTGGTGCCAGGAGGGGATCTGAGTCACTCTCTGACAGCAGTGAGGGCGCAGTGCCAGCCCAGCCACATGGCCTCCTGCCCCTCCCCCTCGCCCCAGCATCACCACCTCCCATGCGGGTACTCCTCTGGAGCACAATGATACCACAGCAGGGGACACATAGTTCCTAGGCAGAGGGCTCCAGCTCAGCTTTAGGCCACCTGGCACCTGGCAAGGCACAGTGGCAAAGACTTCCTTTTCTTAGCTCATCACCTGTGATGCAGGGGTCCCTGGCTGTGCTCTCAACCTCAAACACCTGCATGCTGTTGCGAAATGACCATGCACCTCTCCTCCTTGCTTGCCTTTGATGGGTCCCACTGTCCACATGGCAGAGGCCACACTTCTGGGCCTGGCTTTCACAGCCTCCACGAACAAGCTCAGACCCACCTTCCCATGCATGTCCCACCCCACTCCCTACAGAACACTCCTGTGTCTGCCAATCTGACTTACCTGCCAGGTCCCTACCCTTCCCCACACACTCACACTCACCCTTTGTTTCATATGGACAATTTGCTCAGGTGCCACTCCCAATCTGACATGCTCCATATTTTTCCCATTCCTTCGAAGTCTTACTCAGGCTCAAAGACTCAGCTCAAACGCTACCTTCACCATGAGATTCCTTCGCTAACAACTCACTCAGCTGATATTCATGAAGTCCTACTATGTGCCAGGTACTGTGCCGGGTGTTGAGATACAATGGGAAATAAAAAAGACTGGATCCCTGTTCTTATGGAGCTTATATTCCACGGGGAACAAACAGAAAATAAGCAAGCAAAGAAATAAGATTCCAGTCAGAGAGAAGTATTATAAAGAGAATCAGTGTGTGCTAGAGAGTGAATGATGGGGGAGGGGACTACACTAGAAAACCTCTCTGAGGAGGTGACATTTGAGTTGAGACCAGAATGGTATGGAATTAGTCAAGCCAAGGCTGAGCAGAAGAACATTCTAGAAGGAGGGGACAGCAAGTACGAAGACCTTGAGACAGAAATATTGTTGCCACTGTGTTCGGGATCTTATCTCATGTATATCATGTACATAGCACCATATGTGACATGCTGTGCTTTGTCAAGGATAAACAGGCAAATAACACTAGCAACTCAGGACAACATATTTCTTGTGCGCCTCTTGTGTTTCCCATGTTTGCCTTATCTTCCTCCCAAATAATCCGTAAGCTTCGATCTCCTCAAAGGCAGAAATGTGTCTTATATGTCTGTGCATTCCCAGGACCCACCTAAGTACTACAGACCTTCCTGTGTGCACAGCTGATTCTCACTAAATGTTGCTGCATTCTGTTTGATTTCACTTGCTGGCCTTTCAGCCTTCCCCCCCTGCCAGTGGTTTTTAACTCTGGCCACACATTAGAATCACCCATAAAGGTTAAAAACAAAATCTCAGGCATCCCCACGGAACAACCGACTCAGAATCTCTGGGGTAGAGGGAGGAAGGAAGTGTCTACGGAACTCCCAATGGCTGGCTCAAGAACCTCTCACTAGGTGATGGTGTCCTTTCCAAGAAGGGAGAAGGGGTGATCACGGAGCCCTGTCCTGGCCTCTGGCCTGGTGTTGATCGGGAGAACCACTGCCTGGGTGCCCAGTTTCTGTAGCTGCAAAATGAAGGACTTCCACAGAAGGCCTCCAGACCAGCTTCTGACCTTCACCAGTCTGTGTGCTCCCTCAGCTCAGGGAACGTGTCTCTGGTCTCAACCACAGTCCCAAGGGGCTTGCTCAGTCCTAGACGGCGCCTGCCTGGCCAGCCACAGGGGCAGGTACCGTCCACCATGTTCTTAAAGACCACAAGTAAGGAGTCCCATCTCCTGTCTCCTTAGTTGCAGGCTTGATGTGAAGAAGAACTGCCTACCCATGAGGCACCGAGTTATGTCATCCTCACATAGACCATTAAGAATAGTAACACACTGTCAGGGATACTGTAGGTGTGATGTTGCCTGGAAGCAGAGGGCATGATGAGTCATCTGTTTCCAGGCGAATTTTCAAGGTAAGCACACTGCAGCCACTCGGAAGATTCTCGTGTGTTTCCTAAGCCACCACAATCCTCCCATTGTGGAGAGACCCATGCTGAGGATACAGGCAGAAAGAACAGGCTGGCGCTACCACACAAGAAGCTTGCAGGCACAGATGGCACTAATTAGAGAGGGAGGCACGCCAGCTCGCAGACAACAGCCCTCTGCTTCCCCAGCCTCATAAGGGGCCTGGGAAGGGCTAGATTCTCTGTTCTGGGAACTTGTGTCTGGTGTCCCTCTGAATTTCAACTCTGCGGATGGAAGGGACAGCTCATTCTAATGGTCACTGCTTCGAATTCAGACCCTCAGCCTGCCAGTCACTCCTTACAAGACCTCAAACACACCACTTGACTGCACTTAGCCTCAGGTTAGCCATTCGTGAAATGGCGGAAAAATCCCTGTCTGGTTCACTTTTCCAGAAAGTCAGGAATATAACTTAACAGTTAAATGTTAGGGGTTACCATTTACTATCTACCTATCAAATTATAATTTGGGCCACATAAAATGAGGCTGGAAAGGAAAATTGCTGAATGGGAACTGAATACATAGCTCAGCCTCAGGGCTTTTGGCTTTTCTGAGGATTGGATGTAACGACAGTGAAAAGAGCATGAGACACATACGGGTTCAGATCCAGCTCCACTTCTTACCAGTAGGGCCATTTTAGCACCAGCCTTCTTATTCGTATGATACTGATGTTAACGTTTAGCTGACAGGTAGAGCTGGCCAGCAAGGGGTGGACCCAACAAGCAATAGTTGTTAACATCATTATTTAGTTCATCTAAGCCCTGTCACGGACTGGGGCAGGTAGACTGGGGCAGTGTTTACCCCGAGCTGGCTAAGTATTTTCCAGCTTGCCTGGCAATAAAACTCCACCTGGGACCTCACGTTGACTTAGAGAAACTCAGGATTCTCTTCATTATTTTATCACTCATCCTCCGAAGCTCTGAGAAGGCAGAGGACAGGGCTTGGAAGTCATGGCATAGAGAGGTTAGGGGGCCTAGTTAAGATTCCAGAGCAAGGTGAGGCAACAATAAGAGAACCCAAGTTTCTTTATTTTTTTTCAAAATGAAAACAAAAATCACGTTTATTGGTGAGTGTGCATACATAGAAACTAAGAGACCCTCACACTTTCATGTACTCACAAAATTATCTTCACAGCAATCAGTGGAATGTAAGAGAAGCCAAGTTTCTTAAATCTGACCACTGTTCAAAACAGAGACAGGACTCAGGCAGAGGGAGGGCTAGAGAGGAAAAACTGCTGGCAGCTGCTTTCCCGGAACAGGACTGAGTGCCCTGGAGCCGTGGGTGCATAATGAGCCTGGCCCCGCAGCCCTGTCGGTCCCACCCGGAGAGAAAACACCCACAGTTACTAAAGCAAACACATCTCCATTTCAAGGTCTCTCAGTTTTCAATCCATGACCTTCGATGCACTTAACATACTACTCCCAGTTTCACAGCAGCCTTTATGTAAATGGGCGGAGGAGGGCTGTGCCAGCCAGCCAGCCCTTCCTGTGCCTCGCCTCCAGAGCCTCTGGAAGGTCCCATGGTCACGTTAAGGAAGCCTGCGATGGCTCACTCTTGCCATTGGCTATGGGTTCCCTCAGTTTTTCATTTCATTCATTTGCTTTAGAAAAAAAATCGACATAGCTTTGTGCATTTGTTCATCCTTTTCAGTCAGCCTCCACATACTGGGTCTCCGGGGGCTGGATAAAGGCTCAGCTCTGGAGGTGACCAGTACTCAGAGCAGGAAAACAAAAGAGCCAGAGAAAGAGAGGCCGCAGAGCTGGGAGGAGGAGCAGGCGCAGGCTCACCACTGGAATTAGGGAAAGGGGCTCAATAGAAAGGACACCATTGAACTCAATTCAATTCTGGCTGATAACCGTCTGACAAGTAAGGTAGCAAACTCATCCCAGAAGAAGTGCTACCGATCTCACTGCTGAATATCATACGGTCACCTCTGAAGCCCTCCGCTGGGAAGCTATGCACCAACACCAGCGTCCAGTCCACCCTTCAAAGCAATTTGGGAACTCTTTTTCTGGAATGGCCATCAGAGCTGTCGTCGTATTACCCTTGATGTCCTGAATATCATCAAAATGTCTTCCTTTCAATATTTCCTTTAGCTTCAGGTAAAGAAAGAAGCCACTGGGGGCCAGATCAAGTGAGTAGGGAGGGTGTTCTAATACAATACAGTTATTTGTTTACTGGCTAAAAACTCCCTCACAGACAGTGCGGTGTGAGCTGGTGCATTGTCGTGATGCAAGAGCCATGACTTGTTGGTGAAAAGTTCAGGTCGTCTAACTTTCTCATGCAGCCTTTTCAGCACTTCCAAATAGTCAACTTGGTTACCTGTTTGTCCAGTTGGAACAAGCTCATAATGAATAATCCCTCTGATATCAAAAAAGGTTAGCAACATCGTTGCAACAAAGTTTGCAAACTTAATTGTCAGACCTTGTAGTTTGAGCGCCCCGTTCTGCCTCAGCATGTTCTAGGTCAGCACTGTCTAACAGAAATATAATGGGAGCTACAATGTAACTTAAAATGTCTTAACAGTCACATTAAAAAGTCAAAAGAAACAAACAAAAGTCAAAAGTCAAAATAATTTTAATAATGCACTTTAGTTAACCCAGGATATCCAAAATATAATCACTTTGACATGTATTCAATATAAAATTATTAATAAGCTATTTTTTGTACTAAATATTTGCACTTCATGCATATTCTATAATTCCAGCTCTTCTAGATTCAGACGAGTCACATGTCAGGTGCTCTACAGCCACATATGGCGAGTGGCCACCACATCGGGCATCCCTGAGCATACCTTGTTCTGGGTATTGGGGAATCTCAAATGAGTGGTGTGGTCCTGGCCTTTGAGTACCAAAGAACAGCCATACACACAATTCCAACCAAATAGAGTAAGAAGAGTGAGACTGAGGTACCTATGGGTACTCTGGGTACACATGAAGGGCAACTAATGTAGCCCAATCTGTGAGCTCAGGAAAGCTCCTGGGCCAACCACATTCGAAGATCAGAGAGGTTGGGCAAACAATTGCAGAAGAACAGCCCATTGCACGTGGCAGTTGGGAGGAAAAGCCAGTTCCTGGAATGGGGTGGGGCATGAGGCACATGCCAGACTGCAAGGGGTTAAGAATCAATGAGTCGGGAGGAAAATGGAAGCAAATGGCTATAACTAGACCAACAAGTTGCATGGCTAAAGGAAAAGGATAAGGTAATAGCTTGAAAGAGCAGCAATCATAGTTACAATTTGATCATCATAATGGGATATGCAGGTGAGAGAGAATCTAATGAGGAAATAGGACAGAAAAATCCTAAATGGAGAAGGTCAGAAGTTCCCATGGAGAAGTTGGTCTCGGGCTGTGTGGGCAGAAAGTAGGGACACTTGTTCCTTGAGGCAAGAGAGACAACCGAGGTGGGAGGGACCCTTTACAGTAGGAGAGGAGAAGAGCTGCTGCCAGAATCTGATCATGCCCCAAATCTTCCACCGCTCCTCAATGACAAGGGAATAAAACCCACTCTCCTTAACACACAAGTACAACTGTCCACGACTGGCCCCTCTCCCCAGCCTTATTTCCCATAAAGCATCCTCAGTGCTACAACCTCCTCCCTGCCTCTCTGGTTCCCTCATATATTTTTCTTTCCTTAAAACCCATCCCCACCCACTTACCTGTGAACCTCACTACCCATCAAAATCCAGATTCATGAAAACATCACCTCATCTAGAAAGTCTGTCTTAATCCTTCCTACAGGAGTAATCCCCCATCCTCACTGCTCTCCACATATCAGACGTAAAACTTGGTTGATGCCTCCGCTCCAGCTACTACCATCTCATGCCTGGCATGGGGGCCATGTGGATCTCTGTCTTCCCACCAGCACATGAGCCACTTGAGGGCAAGGCCCATATCTCAGTCTTCATGGTGTCCCTCAGGATCTTTCACAGGGGTAACCTGTGCTTTTGATAGCCACTGTGCCCTGAGGTAGGCATGCAGTAGATGTCTGATTAATATTGTTTGAAAGAAAGAATGAATGAATAGATGTACATCTGTCTACACAATTAGACCAAATATGTAAATCCTCAAAAATTGGCATCACATGGTAAAATTTTTGTATTCTTTTTCAGCACATGGTATGGGACCTTATCCATAGGGAGCATGAAGTAATGCTACTGACTAAGTGATGATAATGTTAATCACAGCTTGGACTTGTATATTACCTTTCTTTCAAGAAGAAGCTCACACACTTTAGAACAGAGGTTGAAAATTGGTGGCTTGAAAGAATTTTAATTTGAGAGCCCTTATGCAGGCCCTGCACCTTACAGTTCTCTTCACTCCTTTTGGCCTACACCTGGCCCACTTCTCTCAATGATATTACCCCCTGGGCCTCTAAAGGTATATTAATATTTAGAAACCATGTCTCCTCTTTACAGATGGGGAAACAGAAGGATGGAAGGCTTAAGTGTCTTGTTC
The DNA here is from genome assembly GCF_964194185.1 of Rhinolophus hipposideros. Lineage (NCBI taxonomy): Eukaryota > Metazoa > Chordata > Mammalia > Chiroptera > Rhinolophidae > Rhinolophus > Rhinolophus hipposideros. The sequence continues at coordinate 86,597,452 of NC_138055.1, forward strand.
CAACATAACGCTCTTCCAAGAGGCCCATGTCCCAGTCTTCTTTTCTTTAGCATTGCTCTGTGTGATTCCATTACAAGCCAATACTTTCCAAAGGTTGCAACAAACTTGGCTTCTCTAGACCAGCTTCACTTCAAACAGCTTAAGATGCACGTGGATTCTTGATACCTGGCAAACTCCAATAACCTCAGTGGCAAGCTTTCCTAAAAGGGAAGATCTTTTGTAGAACAAATGGCACTGTCCCCAAATGGACCCCTACTGTCTGCTTTGGCATACTCATGGGAGGGGCTGACTCAACATGTCCACATATCAGAGTAAACCTTTTGAGACATCCGAGTAACTCTGCAATAAAAATCATGACCCTGCTTAACCAAATGCAGTACTTCCGCACCCTGCATTCCCAGGCAGCGCCCAACCCAGACCCCGAATCCCATCCATGTCTTTGTTCTGAAACGAGAAGTTCATATCCCACTTCCTCCCTGAGTTTCTTCTCCTTCTATGGGGCATGAGTGCTTTCCCCTCCCTTCTCTTGAGGAAACACTCAACATCCACACAAATGGCCTCTGGGAGACACAGATCCACCACAGCTTGACCAGCACAGACCCTCACATGTCACCTGGCTAGGTACCCAGATGCTCTGCTCAAAGATTCCAACCTAACTCCCAGTAGGAGGAATTCTATTCAACAAAGTGCCTGAGGACCTCAAAAGTTTTTAAGGCAAATGGGAACTAGAAAAGCAAATACTCAGCCGGACAGGTTATGGACTGCTGACAAGAAACCTTCAGGTCAGGTGGTGGTGGTTGGTACTTGGTTAAGATGGCAGTCCTTGGAGTTGAGGGCACTTGGGGATTGCTAAGTGCCCCTGAAAAGGGGTTTCTTAGAGAGATGAGCTTTGGCGCTGAGAGATCTCAATTTAAATCTTTTATTGAGACCCTTAAACCTAGTATGGGATGTACTGTGAAGGGTGTAGTTAGTGATAAATGCATTGCGATTCTGTCACTCAGAGAAGTTACCATTTAGTAAAGATAGAACATGTAGGCATATACCTATAGTCCAGGGCACTGGATGGTGCGTCATATCAAAGGCATAGATTAATAACAAAAGGAGAGCAAGGAAGAAGAAGCAAAATTTATTCTATAAAGTGCAAATTGTGGCCATTTGAACTTAAATCATCTTTGCCAAGAAGGCTAGGAAAAGGGAAGTGGGGGACAACCTTTGTGGAGGTGATTCAAATGGAAGAGTTATCTGATGTAGATTCAACACTCAGATACATTTAAAATTTTTCTTTTCAGGAACCAAGAGAAAGGAAATGAATGCATCCAGGAAGTAATTAATATTGAACTGAGGCAAGTATTGACCCAGGGCAGGTAATAGAACACCCAAAGTGCAGATGAATAAGTGAGAATAAAATATCTTTAGGAAATGGAATACTGGCTGGAAGACTCATGGATTCCTAATATTGTCTGTTTGTATTTAAATGTGAGTGGAAATAACACCAATTAGCATTCCAAAGAATGAGAAGTCATTGACCTGCTCCCTCTTTTATTAGCATTCTATTTAAGGAGCTCAAAGTATTGCACATTTTTATCTTTGGATCCCCACACAAACTCAATGCCAGGAATACAGTAGGTGTTCAATGAATGTTGAAGGAATCAATGAAGAAGTGAAAGCATGAATGAACAAGCAAATGTGTGAAGAACTTATAATACAAGAACTTATAATACCAGCTCTGGTGGTCCCACCCACTCTCACTAATACTTATTTAAATTTTGGTCAAGCCATTCAGTGTCTCGGAGCCCCGGTTCCCTCATCTGCAAAATGGAGATGATTACAGAGACTTTCCAGGACTCTTGTGAAAATTAAATGGGAAAATACTTTGTCAATTTGGAAAGCACTAAAAGAAGTCTTTTGGAAATTGGTATCTCATTTACACAATGAAGGAATACATTTTATTGAGGAACCAGAAGTCATCCCTGTTTCATTTGCCCTGTCTGGAAACAGTCCTACCAAATCCATTACTGGAAGGAAATGTGCCCTCACCACTAATTCCTGTGCAGGCGAGCAGTAACAAAATCCCTGATGAAAAGCGATAACCATGGCCATTCTTTCCACACGGAGGCAAGGAGTTTCTTAGTCTGCTACTTATAAACAGGAAGTTTCGTTATCCCTGCCCCAAGTTTTCTGATGTCAGGCATTTAGATGTCAGCTGGAAATGCAGGTTTTGTTCACATGGAAAAGCTGCTGATTTTTCAACGACTTTTACACACACACACACACATACACACACACACACACGCGTACACTGCTGACACTTGCCTGCTCTTGATAAGATAACTGGGCCATCTGGTGACAATATTAATTAGACAATTGCTGCTGAAGAAGGAATCTGTAAAACTCTCCACCTGCTTTTCCATGATACTGTGTTTGCATATAACAAGCAGCCAACAGGGTCTGACAGGTCAAAATGGGATGGCTGTAGCTTTCTCCAGTTCCAGAAGAAATACTGGAGTGGCAGAGAGATCTGGGCAGACTTCTGGGATGAAAGCTGGCCTCTAGACCCTTCTTTCCAAACGCTTCTATTCCCCGGATGTTGAATACAAAACCCTAAGCTCAACACGCAGGGCTCTACAGCAGTTTTATTGGGGAAGTGAGTGAGGATCCTGGCTTTGGGATGTCCATTCCCAAGAGCTGGCTGGGTTCAAACCCCAGGTCTGCGCTGTGCTAGCTGTGCGATCTTGAACTAACTTCTTTCCATATAATGGGAACACATTACCTTTCGTGTAGAACTGATGTGAAAATTAAGATTACATACGTGTAACTTCTCTATATTAGCTATTTCCCCTCTCCTGACACTCTTAAGTGTTAGCCATGCCAGCTGACTCACTATTGTTAGAGCAGTCACTTTCTCACATTCATGCTTTGCTCCAACGTACACCGTCACCCGGACACACGCCCCTTTCCCACCTACTCAAATTAGGCTCATCCTATAAGCCTCAGCTCATACCTGCCATCTCTGCAAAGCCTTCCAAGACTCCCCAACTGAATGTGACCACCTTTTTTCTGAAATGCCATAGCAATATTGCTAGTGATCGTTCCTATGTGTGTGGCAAAATTCTTGAGGGTGGAAATTGGCTTTAACGCATCTTGGTACTCCATTTTGGAGTTACATAGCCTATTACACAGAGGCTGAGGCAATGTCATACAGTATTCTTTATGAAAGTTTACATACTGTGGGTAACCAAATCTCAGTTTCCCCAGCAGTGGACCTGCGGAAAAATCCCTCTGCCCACTGTCTTTCAGGAGCATGTGAAAATTAATCTCCTCTGTGCATGGTAGGAATAGAAAAGTAACTTTTAAAAAATCTTTCAGTATCAGTCCACTGTGCTGGAATTATCCAACAAGAATTATTGTGTCCTGCTACGCGGCAGAAACCATGCCTTCCTCTACAGTCATTGAAAATCACTCCTCAGATCATAAGCTGCTTTCCAAGCCATCCCTGCTCCAGAATCTGAGGGAGCTGATCCAAAACACAGCCTCCTGCCCTCAGCTCCAGAACTCCCAAATCAGTGTCAAGGGCAGGTGCCTGTAATCTGCATTTTAACAAGCTCCCATCCTGAGTCTCAGGTACATTAAAGTATAAGAACTAAGTGAGACTTCCAGTGGCCATGTCACTCCAAAATCGTATCCGAGGAGGCCACTTGCCCAGTGTCTGAAGAAAAGAAAGGAAATGAGCAAGAGGCTGCAAGGTGACTTCTATGAGGATGAGTGGAAGGCACTGGGATTATGGTGCATGGAGAAGAGACGGTTATGGAGGTTCCTACTGAACATCCTCACAGCCCCATAAGTTTCCTGTGAAATTTGACAGTCACCGTTCTTATCTCCGATGAGGATCCTGCAGGGAACAGTGATTGTAACACGTAGCACAAGTGGATTGGGCTGATAGTCCAGGGTCACTAAATGGAAGAGTCAGAAAACTGGGAGAACTGTTTTCCATCCATAAGCTTCCACTGAAGGTCACTGAAGGTCAAAGCACATACAGAAAGGGTGATAGAATTCGATTGGTTCCTTACTCCTCTAAGATTTAGGAATATCTTTAAATGGGGGCCCAGTGTAAGGAACAGTTGACTTTTGCAGAGAAATGGCTCTAAGGAAATTGATTGTGCAAGTTGAATGTTATCCTGATGGACGGAGCAATGGACTAGGAACTTGGCCACTCATGATCTTGAGCAAGTAAATGTTTCTACAACACAAGGCAGCATGAAATCCTGGAAAGGACACTAGACATGGAATCACAGGGCATAAGAAAGTAAATCAAAAAGAATCAGGTAGGCACTGAGCAGCTGGAGAGGGAGTCACTGACCATAGCAAGGTGATGAAAATGTACCCTCAGCAGACCATGGCAGCAGGAGGCAGCAGGGTCACAGGTCAAAAGGGCTGGTAACAGTTCCCTGTCACTCTGTTCAGCCCAGGACAGGCTTGAGACTTTTGTGGGGAGAGGACACTCAACCTTGTTTTGTTGCATGTTGATTCCAGATAGCATATATCTCATGGGCGAAATCAATACCTTCTTGATTCATTAGAGTTCTTTTCAGATTACAATTTAGAAAGTGGCCTGGTCCTCTACCTTCCTGATCAGGGACAAATCCACAGCCCTCCCCTCAGTGCTGCGGCAATGTGAATGAGCCCAGGACCAGGGAACAGGGTATGCAGAGCTTAAAGGCGAGGAATTCCCTTCCCAGGATATCCTGGCCCCATTTCTAAGAGTCACTGCTGACTTATGGCCAGAAGCCTAGATTTTCCAAGCTCTAAAATCGAACTAACCACTTGTCTTAATCTCAAAGTAAAATGTATTGAGGTCTTTATTATATTTTATTATCATTATGACTGTTACCATCACTATCATTATTAATTATATTTGATGCCCTTACCATGTGCCAGACAGAATAGTTTTATGTACATTATTTTGTTCTACCTTTACAACACTTTGAACAAGGACTCTTATAATTCCCCAACTATAGATGGATAACTGAGGGCTCAGAGAGATTAAGTAGCTGGTAGAGCCTTAATCAAAAGAGCCAGGACTAAAACTTGGGTCTTTTAACCGTTAACCCTCTCTTTTGCCAGAAGTGTTAGAAACCAGGTCGCTTTTGCAGTATGGAGAATGACCTTTTGCTCTCAAAATAAATGAGGAAGGATATTTACAGGAGCATGTGATATTTACATTTTACTTTTCCTTTGGTGTGTGTGTGGGCGGGAGGAGTAGTAGGAAAAAGGGAAGGTGCCTTCCCTGCAGTTGTCCGAGGTGGGGTGAAGAAAGGGCATATATTTTCCACTGGCCCCCACCACTTCCCAACGCATGCTCTATAACCAGCTTTGTGCGGGGTGGCCTGTGGAATCTCTGCTCCCGCTCCCCACATAAGAACGCAGGACATGATGAGGCCAAAAAGGAACACCCACGGAGCCATAGGTAGGGGAGTCATACCACTATAGTCTCACTGGAGGCTGGAGTCACCCGACATGCGACCTGCTGTCCGCTTTTCTGCCATATGACTGACTCCCCATGCTAGCTGCAATCCGCCGTGCTAACTTCAATCCCCGCTTGCAGGCTCAGCCACCATCTTCTTGCTAGCCCCCATTTTGCTGCTAGCAAACCATGGCAGTTACATTAGTGGCCAATGGCTCACTGGTTACAGCTGACGGCCATCTAGCCACAGCTGTTGGCCATCCAGTCACAGTTGATGGCCATTTACTACCTGAGCCAGCACCTCTCCACGTGAGGCCGAGAGCCTGGAAACTGCTCTCTGGGGCTCTGTCCCCACACCAGCTTTGAAAAAGTCCACTCTTACTCAGTTGAGGAACTAAATAAATAAACCACACCTTTTGGTTGCTTTAGCCTGGATTATTATATTTTATACTATAATGTAAAAAGATTTGGGGTGGTTCAATTCAATTAGGAAAAACAAAGAACAGCTTGTCATACCTGCGAATACTTAAGACTTGCATTTCTAAGGTTTGCAATCCTTAATTAGTTCATTCCTGCAACCTTGCTAGTGGACAATTAAAGCAGTCTGAAGAGGCAATCCATCCTATTCAGGCCTTATCCCGACAGTCTGCTGCAGCCAAGAAAAAAATCTGAAATGTTGCTGTAATTCTCCCTCTCTTACTTCTCTTTTAGTGTATTTCCAGAGTCCCTGCAGATTCTTCCCACCCTTCTATGTTCTGAAACATGAAGTTCCTGGGATTCCTGAACGCATCAGTAGAAACCTAAAAGGACGGTGGAAGAGTCAACACCAGTCATGATGGGTGTCATGCGGGGGACCCTGCTTGCTGAGCCATGTGTCGCGCAGGGTGTCAGGTAGGGTGTCAGTTCTCGCTCCCCACATAAGAACGCAGGACACAGTAAGGCCAAACAGGATCACCCACGGAGCCATAAGTAGGGGAGTCAAATCACTATATTCTCACCGGCGGCATCCGCCTCTCTGCAATCCGCTCTTGCTAGCCCCCATTCTCTGCTAGCGTAGCCACGGCAGTTATATTAGTGGCCAATGGCTCACTGGTCACAGCTGATGGCCAACTAGTCACAGCTGATGGCCATCCAATCACAGTTGATGGTCATTTACTACCTGAGCCAGCACCTTTCTATGTGAGGCTGAGAGCCTGGAAACTGCTTTCTGGGGCTCTGTCCCCACACTCCATCCCTACAAGGTCTCGCCTCACAATCTACGTGACAAGCATCTTCCGCGAGAGGGCCTGTGCGAGGAGCCTGGAGGTGAATGCAATATCCTGGACACAGGGTCTCTGGGCACAGCCAGGGTTTCTCAGGGCACCACCAGTCCTTCTGGGCACAGCCAGACTTCCTGGGCTTCTTAGGGTACCCCACCAGTCTCCCCAGGCACAGCCAGGGCCTCTCAGGGCACTGCCACTCTCTCTGGGCACAGCCAGACTTCCCAGACACAGCTAGGGCTCTCAGGGTACTGCCACTCTCTCTGGGCACAGCCAGACTTCCTGGGCTCAGCCAGGGCCTCTCAGGGCACTGCCACTCTCTCTGGACACAGCCAGACTTCCTGGGCTCAGCCAGGGCCTCTCAGGGCACTGCCACTCTCTCTGGGCACAGCCAGACTTCCTGGGCACAGCCAGGGCTCTCAGGGCACTGCCACTCTCTCTGGGCCTCTCGGGGTACCATGCTGGAACAACAGTGGCTCACAGTCAAGGTGCTTACATATTCTCGATGGCGGCCGGTCAAGACAAAAGCAAACATCCGCCAGTTCCACTACATGGTGGTATGTTCCCAAACAGTCAAGCGTCCATTAAATTAGAAATGGAAGGCAATTCGCCATAGTCCATAGTTGTTTTCCAGGGCTGTCCTGGGAATGAGGGACAACCTTGATCTCACCCTCATCTCCCATGGAGGACTCAGCAAGCATTTCCTCCTGGGACTACAAGTCCTGCATCCGAGCTGCCTCAGCAAGCAGTTCCCAGCCCACAGGGCAGCAACAACCTTCGCTTTCTCCGCTTTCTCCGGCCTCTGCTGGTTGGGGAACCATCCATGTCTTCCTACCCCTCCATGGGGGTCCAGCTCTCAGGCAACTGCTCCTCCTAGTCTTCCTGAGACCGAGTGTTCATACGCACAAACTGCTCCATTGCCCTTCGGAGAGCTTTGGCCAGCACCATATCCTGCCGACTATGCCATGTGTCGCGTGGGGGACCCTGCTCGCTGTGCCATGTGCCGTGCAGGGTGTCAGGTAGGGTGTCAGCTCCCGCTCCCCACATAAGAACGCAGGACATGGTGAGGCCAAAAAGGAACACCCACGGAGCCACAGGTAGGGGAGTCAAATCATTATATTCTCACTGGCGGCATCCGCCTCTCTGCAATCCGCTCTTGCTCGCCCCCATTCTCTGCTAGCGCAGCCACGGCAGTTATATTAGTGGCCAATGGCTCACTGGTTACAGCTAATGGCCAACTAGCCACAGCTGATGGCCATCCAATCAGTTGAGGGGCATTTACTACCTGAGCCAGCACCTCTCCACATGAGGCCGAGAGCCTGGAAACTGCTTTCTGGGGTTCTGTCCCCACAATGGGTCAGAGGGCTTAGAAGAGAAATGCTAGGTGGAAGGTTTGCAGAGTTCTGCCGAGACACGGGTTGAGACTGAGGAGGGAAGGTCCACAGCTGTAGACCAACTCTGCTGCAGCAGGAGGCCACAGCCTGGCAGTAATGGCAGCATGGCTGCAGCTGGCTGGCTCCTCCTCAGAGAACAAACTCAGAGGGAAGGGTAGGTCATTGCACCTTTGAAGCCCCTGTGATAGGCTTGCATTGTGCTCTTGTGAAGACACATGGCTTATCTTATGCCTTGTGTCCATATTTTCTTTAGACTATGACGAGTGCATCTTGCCTGGAAATTATCAAGTATAGAATTATCTAACATGCTAGCTGAGGCTTCTGCCTCTGTCACATTCTTGAATCTCTCTTCTCTCCATCCCCACCGGTACCATCTTAGTTCAGGTCTCCCCTCCTGTAGTGGTCCCATAACTGATTGGTTGTCCTACCCCCTTTCTGGCTCCCTCTCAAATTTACTTTCCTCACTAAAACGGGAGTGATCGGTCTCACAGGCAGGTCTGATCACATTACCTGCTTTCTTCAAGTCAGTCAGACTTCCCATTGCCCACAGGACATGGTCTCGGCTGCTCAGCTATCTCACTTGTCACTCAAGGCCCTTCAGAGTATATCTTTCCCTCTAGCCTCACCTGTCTTCACTCCTTCACTCAACAATCTAGTCCAAAGATAGTGAACTGCATGGTTCTCAGAACAGACCTGCCAGGCACACTCGCCTGGCCCCTTCAGCTGTCCACCCATCTTCCCATTGTCCAGGTAGGTCCCTTTTCCTGGAAGCCTCCCTTAACCTCACAAGACCAGGTTAAGTGTCCCTCCCACTGCCATTCCCTCCTGGGCTCAGTACTTTGCAATACTTACCACACTGTAATGAAATTGCTGGGTTTCACTCTTGTGTTTTCTACTAGACTGACTTTCTTGGGGGCACAGACTCTGTCATCTTCAACCCTGTATCCCCAGGAACTAGCACAGCTGGCCCATAGCCGGTGCCCACTAAGCGCCCACTGGATCACCCAGGGCCTGCATCTCACTGTCCTCACGACAGCACTGGGCATCTTTGCACCTTTGGTGGCCTCTGCTCCCCAGCGAGTGGCAGTAGATGAGGAGCAGAGGCTTTGAGACAGGCCGCCTAGATCCAAATTCTGTGACTTTCAGACCGTACGATACTGGGGACATCACTTAAATGCCCAAATGCCTTTCTTATCTGCTTCCTGAACTGTAAAATGTGTGCCTCTTAGGATTGTAATGAGGATTAGAAGAGAAAAGCTATGATGAGTACATGAGCCAAAAAGGTACTAGTGCAGAGAGCTTAAGAGCAGAGAGACACAAGTTGGAATTGGGGCTTTTCTCATCTGTAACATGGGGCCTGTAGCAATACCCACAATGCCAAGCTGCCTCTCTGAACCGTCAGAATGAGAAGCTTCCTCTTGCCTTGGTGTCACAGGGGGGAATGGCTGAACTGGTAAGTGAGCCTGGGGCAAGGGCCTGAGCAGTGCGATTCTGCCCCTTCTGGGTTTCCTCTTTCCTCTTTCAATGATTTCCTCTACGGCAGGCCCCGTGCTAGGCATTTGGAAAACAGCAGTAAATAAAACAAGGTTCTAAACAAGCATTTAAAGATGCATAATATAATGTCAAAGAGTAATATGTGATTTTTAAAAAGTAAGATAAAGGCAAACAGAGAGGGTAGCTGTTTTAGAAAGAGTGGTCAGGGGAGGCCTCTCTGAGAAGGCAAAAGCTGAGCAGTGACCTGAATAAAATAATGAGCAAAGATCAGGGGGTAGAATGTACCAGAGAGGAAATAGCACGCGCAAGAGGCAAGAGTGAACTTGAAGTGCTCACGTAGCCCCAAGAAGGGCAGTGTGGCTGACGCAGGGTGAGCAGGGAGCTGTGGGAGGAGGAAAGGTCAAGGAAGTAGGTAGGGCTGTCATGGCCCTAGAAGCAAGACGACAGCCTCAGAGGAAAGACGACAGAGCTGAGATTTTGCTTCTGATGGGAAACTATGAGTTTGGGTCAGAAGAATAACACCATCTGATTTATAGTTTTAAACCATTCCCCTGACTGCCGTGATGTGAGAGGGGAAGCAGAGAGCAGTTGGGAAGATATCTAGGTTGTCCAAGCAAGCAAGAAATTAGGGTGGCTTGGATTAGGCGAAGGTGGGAGTGGAGCTGAGGTATGGTTGGAAGGGAGATTATTGGGATTTATTCAACATAACTTTTTGTTGAATGGGATGTAAGGTGAGACAGGAAGAGAGGAGGCAGGGAGATTTGAAGGTTTCTGGCCTGAGTAACTGAGGGCTTGGCAGTGCCACTTACTGAGGAGTAGGTTTGGTCCTCGACATGCTGATATGAGATGAGGGCACACGAGCCCCTCCTCCCCTTTCTCCTTTTTTCTCCAGGTGGTGAGAGACTTCACCTTGTGGGAGAGGCTGGGCGTGTCCAGCTCTGCCTGTGACCACACGGTCAAGTGTAACTCAGGACTGAAAATATCGGGGAGCCCCATCGTGCCCACAAGTCAGGTTTTGTCCTCCTGTTCTGCCTTATCACTAAAACATGCAACCATAGGACCCTACACACCTTTCCTGCTGTGAGATCCTAGTTCTCAATTGGTCCACACTAGGAGGGACAGATCATTTATAAGTTCTCTAAAGTCACACTAGTATAAAAAATAAAAAAATATATCGTCATGAAAACACTGTGGGTTAAATACGCCATTCATTTTCAATGCACAGGACCCCAGGAGAGGCAGTATATTAAAATGCTGAGGTTTCCAATCTGTGCCTGACTCAATCAATAAGGAACCTGTGAAAATATTTGTACATCAACTATTTCTGCAAATGAAATCACCCACATGTCCCTTTCAGCTCTGTAAGTATCTCTACTTCTTCCAGACTGGCAGGAAATCTGTGGTTAGAAGGAAGCCTTTAGAGCACGTGCCCCTAGAGGCCAAGGCCACCGAGAAACCTTCTTGCCAACATTGTCCAGGCTTGGCGCACTTAATCCGACCACCCACTGACAGCCCAGGACCCAAGAAGAGGAACATCCAGTGACACGGACAGAGCTGATCACAAAGAGGGACCTATCTAATGAAAAGGCCAGAAAAATGTGACACTGGTAACAGTTAACACTTACTGACCCAGGCACGGTGCTGAGTGTTGTATAATCATCCTTCCATTTCACCGGCACACATGTAAGTAGGTCCCGTTATCTCATACCTCACAGATAAGGAAGTTAAAGCATCCTGCCCAAGTCACGCGCTCAGTAAGGGCTGGTATCTGCAGTTGAACCTACGCAGTCCAATTCCAGAGTCTAAGTCCTTAGCCATTCTCCCTGCCACCGCTCTTCCAGAAGTCTCTGCTACTAATACTCCAACAGTCACTCTTAGCAAAACGTCTGTGCTTCCCCCGCGCTGATAAATGTCCACCCCCACCTGGCTGTCAGTCTCTATTTTGTACAGAGACAGGTGGGTCTTGACAAATGAAAAATGATTGTGCAATTAGACAGTGTCAGTAGCGATTGCCTACTGTGAGGAAAGCAGAACGTGTGGCTTAGCGCCTGCCTTACGTGTGACAGGGCCTGGTGGGACTCACAAGTCCATGGCGGGGACCAAAGGCAGCAGCTCCGGGAGGCTGCCTGTCAGTGTCCCAGCCAAGTTCTGCCTGCAAATGTTCTGGCTCCGTAGAGACGGCTGAACTGGAGCCCAGCCCAGCAATAGGCACATTAGCCCTGGCTGGCCCTCAAGCCCCAAATTAAAAGTATCAGGCCCCGCCTAAGTAAGAATTCTAATGCAAACTGAAAACATGCACTGTCAGCCCCTGTGCTCTGTCTTTAGACAATGGAGGTTTGGGAAGGGAGTGAAGCAGGGAGACTTAAATAGCAGGTAATCCCAATTGCATTTCTTTTCGGCCTCAGGAAGTAGTATATGCTTTTTAAAGACATTTTCTTTTTAGTGGAGAGTGGTTTTGCTTTTCAGGTTATACCTCAAAAATACAAGTCCGACTAAGTCTTTAAATGGTTTTTAAGAAAACTGTTTAAAACACTCCAAGGGCCCCCATTGCCCATGGGGAAGACGTCATCATCGGGACCCTAGACTCTGTTCAGCTTCAGCTCCCAATACCCACATGCCCCTCTTCCATACACACCCTGCTCCCCAACTATATACCCCATAAAATGGACTGCAGAAGCTATATTTTTGGTCTTCCCAGAATGCTTTGGCTCCTCCTCTTCAGGAAATAAGTGTCCCTTTCCTGTGAGAACCTTCTCTCTGTGGTCCAGGTGTACTGACTCTGGGCCTGCAACCTGCCCAAGGAGAGGCCTGGCCCACGTTTCTCCTTCTCATCCCAGCTGGGAGGACTAACTTCTCATATTTGCTATATAGAGGCTGGGCGAGAAGTGTGTATCTTTCTCTAGATTCACAAGTCAAAAGAAACACATAAGCCCAGTGTTACAGGAACTATCTCCCTTCCTTCTCTTGCCCACCTTCTGCTGTGGAGAAAGCCTGCCTGGGAATCAAGCTGACCTAGAAGACAGCACAGCTAAGATGGGCAGAGAGAAGGACAGACACCTGATGATTACATTTCAGTACCTGAAGCCGGTCATGCCTGCAGCCTCCGGACATTTTAGTTTCTGGAACCAACACTGTTTTTTGGTCTGTAACTACACTGAGTTTGGTTTATATTTTGTAATGCAGGGTCTCAGCTCCCACTCCCTGCACAAAAATGCAGGATATGGTGAGGCCAAAAAGGAACAACAATGGAGACATAGATAGCGGAGTCATACCACTATATTTTCAATGGCAGCTGGTCGAGACACAAAAGTAAACATCTGCCAGTACCCCAAAGAGGGGACTTCTGCACCCCAGTCTCACTGGCAGCCAGATGAGACACAGGAAGTAGGATCCGCACAATTAGCAATCCGCCATCCATGCTTGCTAACCCCACTTGCTGACTACAATCCGCTCCTCTCCCAACCAATCAACCCCCAGCGCAGCCACGGGAGGTATATTAGTGGCTAATGGCTAACCCGTAACAGCTGATGGCCACCCAGCCACATCAGATGGCCAACTGATCACAGCGGATGGCCATCTACAACCCGAGCCAGCACCTTTCCACGTGAGGCCGAGAGCCTGGAAACTGATCTCTGGGACTCTGTCCCCTCATATTTGCAATCAAAAAAGAACTCGTGGTTCTTAATGGCGCCTTGTCGTTTTCATTTGCAGTGGTGCCTCTGCATGTGCTGTTCCTTCTGCCTATATTTTCGGGACTAATCTTGCACATGGATCTAGTCAAGATGCGATTGAAGTGTCTCTGCTCCTGAGAAGCCTTTCCTGCCATCTCCATGGCCAGCTAGGGACCTCAGCGCTACACTTCTTGTTTCTGCAAGGCTTTCTCACGTGCCGTAATCCCTGAGGAGTGCAGATTCCTCCTCAGGAGGAAAAGGAAGATAACCCAGGAGACTCTGTGCTCCCTGGGGAGACAGGATTCTATCCCTCATAACCTTTGTTCTGAAACGATGAGGGGAAAGAAGAGTTCCCAGAATCCAGAGCAATAGCTGTGTGGAGAGGGCCACCTGATAGGAACAGGCCAACCAACAATAACCCAGCAGGGAACAAGCTCCCAGTTCCCTCCCCTGCTGCCCTCACTTGAGGCACGGTGGGTGACCCAGATGATGTATTCCTTACCACCTCGAGGTTACAGGCAGGTAGAGAAGCATGGAGAGTGAATTCGGAGGAGGAAAAGGAAGATAACCAGCCACCTTCGGATTCTCACTGGAAGGAACAGGAGTCTATAAGAGGGAGTTCAAGGGGCTCCAAGACTACTGGGTGCCCTTAACCTGATCACCTGCTCAGAAAACATTCCTTTTATTAAAGTTTCCTGCCTGGACACTGACTGATACATCTAGACACCCCCACCAGCTCCAGCCCCTCACTGGGAAGAGCTGGTACCTGCAATGCCCGAGGCAGGCGACAGGAAGCAGAGCACTGAGATCAGATTGAGAAAGCCCCATGGCCTGCCCAGCATCACATAGCAGCAGAGCTAAGAACAGGCCTCTGACCCCTGCTGCCCACCCACCCAGCGCCCTCCATCCTCCCACGAGTGCACACAACACAGGGCACTCACCAAGAGAACCCGCTCCTCTAGCCCAGGCTCAGCTGCTCCGTTTCATTAAGCTAGCTCATCTTGCACCTTAGCCTAGGGGTTATTTGGGAATGTTTTCTGGAGGGAGGAAGAAAATCTTCACAAAACCAGCCAACCCACCGATAGGAAACCAGCCCTGGCCACAGTGAGCGCAGGGGGCACACTAGCTCCACTCCAGGGCCTTCCTGTGGTCAGTCCGTGCTCTGGGAGGGCCTGCCTTTGTGGTCCCATCTCTCTGGCGCCCTCTGCTGCCTGACAGGGCAGGAAGGCATGGTGAGAGGCGCACTGGGCTGAGAACCCTAGGGCTGGGGCCCTGTCCCAGCTCTGCCACCAGTTAGTTGCATGACCTTAAGCAAACCACCTTCCCGTTCCAGGCGGAGGTTTTCTCCTCCATCAAAGGAGGGTGCTGGAATCCTGGCCTCTACAGGGACGTCCATCTTTATCACTCTGGGATTTTGTGATGTCCTAGCTGTGTTTCTCAGTATTTGGGGTGGGACTGTTTTTCACAGTGCAGATTGCGTGCAGCATAGCAGAATGTTTAGCTTTCCTGGCTCCAAATCATAGTGACAACCCTCACCCTTTCACTCATATCCAAATGTCCCCTGGGAAGTTAGAATGAGAGGGGCAATAGGTTTATATTTTGGATTCGGTCCTTGTGGAAAGAAGGATTGATTCCATAGCCTCTGACGACCTTGCTAATACTAGTCAACAAACTATGAGCTTGGTCTCCCGAGGGGGGTAGATGTAGAACATTACTGATCAATCCAACTGTAAAAACACCAACTCAAAGACCTAAAAGACTAAAGATGAAATGATATTGCCTTTCTATAGGATCCCATGCTTTTCAAAGTGGAGCCTTGATGTGAAGCACAAAGGGCCAATCTTCCTTTTTCCTTTTTCTTTCCTTTTTTTTTTTTGCCCCCACCCACCCCCTGGTTGGTTTGTTTTTTAAGCCGTTGTTTCTCAGTCTAGTTGTAGGGCGCAGCCCCCTGGCCCATGCTGGTGTTATGAACCTAGCACTCCACCCAGCTGAGACAGTTGATCCCGGTCGTTGCTCGGCTGCTCACAGCAGGTCATGGCAGTTTGGCTGCCTGCCACTCACGGTAGCCCACTGCAGCCCCTACTGACCTCCGACTGCTCAGCTCAGCTCCAGGGGAGCTGTTGTTCACAATCTTAGCTGTAGAGGGCGCAGCTCACCGGCCCATGTGGGAATTGAACCGGCCACCTTGGTGTTAGGAGCATGGCCCTCCAACTGCCTGAGCCACCGGGCGGTACCGGGGAGGGCCAATCTTCACAGCCTCGTTTTACAGTTGCCATGAAGGCACCTTTCCAAGGTCCTATCAGAACATCAGTCTCTGAGTCTTTGTTTTATGCTTATTCATGGTTCAGAAAGAGGACAGAGGCAGGGCACCGCAGAGGGAAGCAGGGGAGTAGGCCCTGTAACTAAAATTGGGATAAAAGTCCCCTCCATCTCTGGCCTACACGGGCCTATTAGATGTGGTGGGGAGAAAACTGGACTGCAGAAAGCCAACCCAATGTAGTCCCTTAGGAAAAGAGGGCCAGTGGCTCAGAAGAGTTAGACTTGAGAGGAAGTGGATGGGTAAGCAGGTGAGTGGCGATGGAGACGGCAAGGTCAGCTTAGCCTGTGTGAGGAGGCTCCACAGAGGGGCAGAGGGTCCTGAGCCGATCAGATTTGCAGGAGGTGGGACTGAGAAGGAAGGAAGACAGGACTTGAACTCTCCCCTGCTGTGTCCAGGTAGGAAGAAAAGCTACCGCTGAGAAATCCTCCATAGTGGGAATCCTCTCTGGGGCCATTAGTAAAGAATGAATACTTCAGAGGAGCTCTGAAGAACACCGCCTACCACCCCACCTCAGATCTTGCCAGTTATGGTCTCTCGGATCTGAAAGTGTGGGATTCTAGCCCCGGGCCTCCCTCACACCCAAGTTTTAGCCCCAAGGTTAATGACTGCTCTAGCCTCAGTCTTCCTACTGACAAAATCTCTACAATCTGACATGGGCAAAATAATCCAAAGGAGGGAAACTGATTTCCGTGGAGATCCAGTGAGTTAGTGATTAAACCATGACTAGCACACATCACTTTAGTCATCAAAAATTCATTACGTGCCCATCTGCAAAAGGCACTATACTAATTTCCCTAAAAGAAGAATGTCAATTATGGCTTCCCTATTCCCTGCCAAGTTTTTAGTAATGTGCTTATTAGGTGAGAAACATCTACTCGCTTGTGTTTAAAGAGAAGAGTGAAAAAATATAGGAGTCCTAGCCTCTCTCCTTCTCCAAAAGGCAAAAATTCAAATAATAACTAGCTCTACAGGAGAAGGACTGGTGTTTAGCACTCCTGAAGGGGAGAAGATGGAGCCAGTCTGACTCTGTCTCTCTAAATCAAGAGAGAACGTGAGCCAGCATGAGTGTGTACGTCTGTGTGGGTACATGTGGGTGTCTATGTGTGCATGCATGTCAGTGTGTAGCGGCCGGGAGGGTGAGGGAGAAGAGGAGGAAAGAGAATGGAAAACCATGAAAGTGAGAAAAAGAAGCAGCAATAACTCAGGAAAGAGTATAAGGAATCTGAGGACAGAGAGGCCAGGATGGGAGATGTCAGACGAGGGATGATGGGTGGAGAGAGGAAAGGGGGAAAAGAAAACCAGGAAACAGGGCAAAAAACAAATAAAAAGAGGTGCTGTTAATTCAGGAAACTCCCTGACTCTGAACCCATAACTAGCCATTGGTAATCTGCATTGAGTGCTTCACAAAAATAAACTCTCAGTAAAACCAGCTCATTAAAGGGTGCTGGGCTGGACTCAGGAGAACTGGACCCACTTCTATCCCGGCCACCAGCCAGCTGGGTGGCCCTGTCAAGCACCTTTTATTCTAAAACTGTTGCTATGCCTGTAAAGTAAGGTTGTTGGACCAGCAAAAGTAGAAAGTTCTTTCCAGTTCTCACTTTTTATGGGACTATGAAAAAAAAGAGGATCAAACACCTCAAGCATATAAGGAAACCACCATTCACTTCACAAAACCCCGATCCTAGCAGAAGAAGCAGCACATCTCCAAGCTCTCCCAGGGGTTGTAAGGACAGAAATATCCCATGTTCTGAGATGGGTAAGTGGAGTCAAACCTGGACAGGGAGTGGACAGGTGACCTCAGGAGGGCTCCTCAGGCCCACAGCTCGGTGGCTCTGTGACCACATCTGTCCGACTCTCCTGGGCCAGGGCTGAACTGGTCCCACGCAGTCAGGCTTCCCTCCTCAGGGCAGAGTCCTGAAGACAGTGCTTTGGGGAGACCACATGGCAGCTCTCCTGCGCTGCTCCTTGCCTGTGTTCCCCGCTGTGCTGACACCCTGGCAGAGGACCTCCACCCCTCCCTCCAGCCACTCCCCCCAACACCCCCCCTTCACATTCCCTCCCCCCCAAACCCCCACGCCCCTGCATCCTCACCAGGATACCCAGTCTCCCCGACTCCAGCAAGGCTGCACTGTGTTCTTTGTGTTGCTTTGGGATGTCTTGTTTTTGGCTTTCTCTTTGTGGCTTTTTCCTACAACTCTGTTATATCACATGCACTCGAAATTGTCAAATATTACCTGCGAACGGCTCTCACCAGCCTACACATACCTTTCCGTGTCATCTAACTGGCTCACCTTGTTTACTTAGATCATTCTCAGACAAGACCTAGCAGGATGGTCGACAGTGACCCTGGAGCCAGACTGCCTGGATTTCAGCCCTTGTTCTCCAGTTCTCTAGTTGTGTACCCTTGGGCAAGTTACATAAGCTCTGTGTCTTGGTTTCTTCATCTGTAAAATGGGGATGCTAATAATACAGCCGCACCCCTGGATGCTGTGAGGATTAAAGGAGTGACATGTAAAGCTCTACGAACTGTGCCTGTCACATTCTTAGTGCTTCATAAATGTCAGCCCTCAGTAATAAATCCTGACACTCTTTGTATCCCAAGACAACACCACCAAAGACATTTCTTAGCCTCAGCTCTGTATTATAACCAAGGGTCCCAAGTGAGTCACCACTGAGGATGATAACCGATACATCAGCGTCCATTTCCGTGGTTCGATTCTTTGTATTATCCTTAAAATACAAACTGAGATGAATTAAGTGCAGATTATTGAAATTCCCCTGCCCCTTTCTTGTCAGCAGGCAGCCAGCATGCTTCCCTCTGCTGAGTTCCCTATTAAAGAATGAGTCAGACACATCCTCTCTCACAAGGGTTCACATTTTTGTTATAATCCATTGTTACTCTGCATATTTTTTCTTCCTCCGCTCTCTGCCTGAGATTTTTCTGGCTGCTTTCTTTCACAAGATCTTTTCACATATCTCATAGCTGAAGCTCTGTTGCTTTTTTTATTTTGTTAACCCTTCCAAGGATTCATCTAGAGAAAGAACATAGAAACAGCTAGCTCCCAACCATGGGCGTGGAGCTGACTTGGCTTGGAGTCCTGGTCCATCATTAAGTGTCCTGTTTGACACAGCAAAATGTGTTTGCGTCCCTATGGGAAATGGGGGCCCATTTCTTGCTAAACAACATGGACCACCTTAGGGTGAAGGCTTTCCATGGACCTGGTTTTGCTCCCGGCTCCCAATCTCTCCTTCACATGGTGGCCAGGAGTTTCGCAAAATCGTAAAAAGCCTCTTATCATCTTATCATGTTGAAAACTGCCTGGCCCGTGAGGTCCTTCCAGATACCCCTGGTGGTGCCTGCCTCGGCCACCTCATCCCTGCCATTCCCCTCCTTTCCCTGCCAGACTGCCTTCCCCAACCCTACACTTCCCCCGTACAGAATTCTTCGCAGCTCTGCACATGTCCCAGGGTCCTTCACACTTCCGGCCTGCCCTCATTTCTTCCGTCTCCCCAGGATGTCTGCCAGAGTAACTCCTACTTGTGTCTCAGCGCTTCACCTCCTCCAAGAAGCCTTCTGGATTCTCTGTTCCTCCCGCCCCTCCCACCCCGCCCCGCCCCAGCCTAGGCAGGCAGCACGCATGCCTTCCCTTTGCTGCCCCCATGCCTCTGTTCTGGCGCATCACACACCAAACCACAGTTGTTTCATTTGTATTCTCTCCCCTACGTAGACCTTTCTGAGAGCAGAAAGTGCCTTTTCCATCTGTCAAGTTCCAGGGTCCTCCACAGTCATTGACAATCGGTGAAGAAGTTCCTGACTTGACTTAAATGGAACTGAGATGAACGAAAGTCAACAGCACTGGATTTTTCTGCTGGCCTAGGAACTAATACAAAAACACCTCAGCCAGTGCAAACTCCAAAGACCCGGGCGTCGGAAGGTCCTGACAGCAACATCCAACACCGGACTCAGCCTTGCCGTTCATCACCTGCTCCTGGTGGCCTATGAGTCACAGACACCTCGAGACCCACGTGGGCTCATCTCTATGAAGAGTTACCTGCTACGCATCAGCGCATGCGAATATAGTCAAGGAGAGGATTCAACGCCGGTTTCAATTCACATTTGACAAATCTTGGAGATTATTCGGCTGGTATAGCTATGTGGGTCAGCAGGAGTTCTGGGCTGAGATCAGGGGCTTGGGGTGCTGTGCAGAGAAGAGGGTCTACAGACTGACCACATTGCCACTGACCCTGCAAAATCTCCCCGTGTCCAGGGCTTTGCCTCTGCACTCGTTGTCATTGTTTGTCGTTTGCTTCCTGGCCTGATGCAGCAATTAGAGCTAAGGAAGCCCCTCAGCTCTCATTCCCAGCCTAGTTTTCTCTTTGGGCCCTGACACCCCAGAATTCTACTACCGAGATTAAAAGACAACCAGTATCTCATTGGTTGTTGCTAAACGAGTCTCTCAGGGGGTATCAAGAACCTGACCTCACACAGACAGAGCTAAGCTCTCATACACACATATCCAAGTGGAAAAAAACAAACAAACAAAAACAAAAACACAAAGTAAACAATCCCAATTTGTGCAAATTCCATTAGATATGTTATGTGGAGAGTCCCATGCCTTGCATTATCTAGACAAGACCAGGGCCTGGGAAGAAAGGAAGGAGCTAAGGAGCAGATCATCTCCACAACTAAATCCTGAGAAACTGCTTATGTCACTTCAGGGACCAGCTCCCAAGCTGGCAGATGTCTAGCAAGTGCAGCACCCGGAAGCTGGGGGTCAGAAGGATCCACTTCCCAGGTGTCTGGACAAGTGGGATTCTGCTCAAGTATAAGAGGCCAGGCAACACCAAGTGCCGTGGTCTAAAAAGGGATGAAAAGATGGTTTCTGGACCACACCTGAAATTGGAGCTCACCAAAATGGATTTGATAAGTCAACTGGGGCTGGAAGGGAAGAATGACACACTTGGGAGAATGTCACCCTAGCAAGAAGTGAGAATTGATGGCAGAGAACTATGGCAAGGAGAATTGCACAGTGTGGGCACTCTCCCAGGATGGAGACCTTCACTCTGGTGTCCGTGGCCTCCTACAGGGCCCACGCGTGGACATTCAACCAGGATTACGACAGCGTTCACAAGGGGGCCTATTTGATGAAGAAACAGGTGAGAAGTTGCTATCATTGGAATAACATCCTGGAACTCTAGAGGCTTCATGACATCTCAGCTTCCAACGTGTTTCTCTTTGCTTCAGAAATCTTTGGGTAACTGTTTTGCATGGTTAACATTTATTGAGTGATGACTGGTGCTAGGCTCTGTGTTAAGTAACTTATCTCATTTGATCCTCATGAGCACTCTCTATGGTTGGTATTATCATTGACTTCATTATACAGATGAGGAAACCGATGCATAGAAAGGTTAGGTAACTCACCCGAGGTCATGTAGTGAGTGTTAGAGCAAGGACAAGAACCAGGTCAGACTCACTTCAAAGTGTGTACTCTTAACCAGTAGGATTAGGAAAAAAAAAAAAAAAACACCATCAGGAAACACGGTACAAACAAGTCACCAATAGAAAGACAAGTACTCTAAAGGGAAAGCTTACACAAAAGCATCCAAATTCTCTAACTTTGGCCAAGCAAAATCACTGCAAGATGGCTGGCCTGGGGAAGGATATAATCAGTGGTCATGACACAGAATTTTCTCTAAATGAAGATAAGTGGTCCACACAGGGACGTAAGTACTGTGCCCAGGATGTCTGGAAATTCTTGGCTGGAAGTGGAAGACATAAGATGGGAAGACAGACTGGAGAGAAAAGAGAGAAAGATCCTATATTCTCCCTTTTTTTTCATTACAACTTTGCAGAGGAATTACATCAAATCATTTCCTCCCTCCTCTGTAACAAACATGGGAGAGAGACCACAAAAATCAAATGTATCCGGAAAATACTTTCCAAGTGAAATAATCCCCTCAATCACAGAACTCTGGCAGGCAGGAGAGATTTGGAGGAACATCAAGAAAGATGTAAGGATAACAATACTGGTCAGCAATCCCATGAGGTAGCAAAATTCAACGCTAACATGACTTGCAAAGTTTCCTGAGCCAAATTATCAGTCACACTTTGGGCTAGAAGAGTGATGAGCTCCTTGTTTATACTCCTGGTGGGTCACAATTACAGGGCAGCATTCGATGTGAACCTCTGTCTTAGAAAGCTCTCAAAGATCCTAGGAGGAAAAGAGATGGAGCTAGGGATGGACAGAAAGAAGCAAGTGGAGGATTGGTAAATGTCTACTAACCAATGTGTATATGTGGACAGAAGGTGAGGGGAGCAGACGAAAGGAGAGGCTGAGTGTTAAGGGAAAAAATAACAATAGTGATATCATGTGTACTGTGCACTCTGTAAAGAACAGATGAGAGAGCCACCCAAGACTCAAAGGGTCCCTGCTTTGGGTTCAGAGTTTTCCCCATCATCCCAGATGATACTGCTTCACTTCATTAAAGCTTTGTATGAAAGGTGATTTTATAATTTTCCTCAGCAGCTTAGACTAATTTCTTATCATTGTTACACATAGAGAAATACCTTCGCGAAGTGAACCCAAATCTTTCCTCCTCAACCCAAACCATTTCTTTTTCTATTGCCTCCAAAAGAATAATAATCTCTTAGCATCCTTGTGGGGACAGAGCCCCAGAGAGCAGTTTCCAGGCTCTCAGCCTCACGTAGAAAGGTGCTGGCTCAGGTAGTAAATGGCCATCAACTGTGATTGGATGGCCATCAGCTGTGGCTAGTTGGCTGTCAGCTGTGACCAGTGAGCCATTGGCCACTAATATAACTGCCGTGGCTGTGGAGGAGAGTGGAGGAGAGTGGTCGATTGGCAGCAAAGCAGACAGCAGGTCGCACGTCGTGTAAACCCAGCCTCCAGTGAGACTATAGTGGTATGACTTCCCTACCTATGGTTCCGTGGGTGTTCCTTTTTGGCCTCACCACATCCTGCGTTCTTATGTGGGGAGCGAGAGCAGAGCCCCTGCAGGCCACCTTGCACGACAAATGGTGCAGCGAGCAGGGTGTGGTGTCGGCTGAAACTCGAAGGAATGTACTGGAGCAGTTTACACGTATAAAAGCTCAGTTTCATAAGCAGGGAATGTTGTTGGCCAAAACCTACCGAAGCATGGTGGAGCGGTTTGTGCGTGTGAGAGCCCAGCTTCGGGAGGCCCATGAGGAGCGACACCGGGAGCAGGAGGCGCGGTCTGCCTGGGAGACTCAAGCCTCCAGCTGGCACACCACCTTCTTGGCCATGGACGGCGTTGCCTTCATTTTGGTGATCTGCTGCGGCCTTAGGCTCCGAGGTTGTGGACATCTTACACGGAGGCCTCCACCCACTCAGACACCTGGCACAGTGAGCAGAACTCCGACCAGGTAGGAATGGAGTCTGACTCCGGGCAGGAGGACGTGTGGCCCCCGCACAGTGTGTGGTGCTTGGTGGCCACTGTTCTCAGGAGTTGGACCCCCAAGGAGGGGTGGGAGGACATGGACGGCTTCCCAGGCAGCGTGGAGAGGGCCCTGCAAGCTCTGACTGAGCAGTTGCCGGAGGAGGAGAAGGCTACAGCCGGTCATGTGGGCTGGATGTTCCTCAGGGCCTTGAGTCTCAATACGGAAAATGCGCCTAATGAAATGGCCCAGGTGCCGGACCAGGTGTCCCAGTTGGAGGCGCTGGAAGCTCGGGTCCGCCTGTTAGAAGAGGGGCCCCACAGTGGAGACAATGTAGCTCCCAACCCCCAAGCCCGGCCCATCTTGAAGCAAAGGGTAAAACGTGAGCAACCTTTGGGCCCCGGGGGCGTTGCTGCCGGCAACCCAGCTGTGACTGAGTTCCCAACCTACACCCCTTACACTCCCACTGAGTTGCAGGAGCTGGGGGTCGGTGCCGACAGCGCCCTGGAGAGCCAGTCTCGGCTTGGCTACTACGTTTATGGGATGAGGGAGCAGACAACGTTCTCTGCTCCCCAGGAGAGATGGAAAAGCTAGCTTTCGTGACAGTGCATCCTTCCCTGCGACAAAGGTTACAGAACTGCCATAGGTTGGCCCACGACCAGGGCAACCATTCTCTAATGGAGTGGCACACTGCTGTGATACGCACAGTATGGGGACAGGCTGGCAAGCTGCCAGACACTGAGTCAATGGCAGTCATAAATTGGCAGTCATGTAAATCATCTGTGAAATGGGTATGAGACATGCTATTTTTAACCTTACCATGCAGGGGCCGGATGACGAGCGTTTTACAGCCAGCATGAGAGATCTGGTTTTGGATAATGTACCTGCGAGTGCTTTTGGATCCTTGGTTGCTATTCTTACACCTTATGTAGGGCGACGGATCCATGAAGTTACAACTGCCATGGCCACCCTAGGGGATGTTGAAAGCCGGAGGCGAAGAAAGTTAAGACAGGAGGTCCCTGCAGTTGAGACCTGGAAGCCCAAATCAAAGGTAAAGGGGCGAGGTCTCGGGCCTCAGAGAGTAACATGCTCACAGATGTGGCGTGATCTCGTAGCAGCAGGGGTCGATTGGGAGAAAATAGACCGACAAACCCAATGCACTCCTGCTGGAACTTTGGAAACAGTTGCGTCCGGAACAACAATTCCGGAGAAGCCTAAAGGAGAAGTCTGGGAAAGTGCGACCCTATCCCTCCAGGACTTCATGCAGCCACTTGAGGCCGACTCCTTTCAGCTTGATTAGGGGCGGGGCCAAGGTACCCGGTCAGAGGGGACGATCAGGGACCAGAGGTCCCACGTGGAACTGTCCATACATTGGTCCCCTTCTAATGTGCAGAGGGTTTTGGCCCTAGTTGACACTGGCGCAGACTGCAGTCTCGTTTATGGGAACCCAGAACTGTTCCCTGGACCAGCAATCTGCATTGATGGCTACGGGGTAAAGACTGTGACTGTGAAAGCCGTTTCCTTACCACTGGTTATAGGAAGGCTTCTCCCTCGTACCTACAAGGTTTATGTCTCCCCTGTTCTGGAGTATATTCTAGGGGTGGACGTGCTACGTGGCCTCAGCTTACAGACATCGGTAGGAGAGTTCCGTCTCCAGATCTGGGTGGTGAAAGCGGTGACACGTGGGCATGCTCACCACCCTCCTCAAGTGTTGCCACAGCCCTGGCGCGTGGTTACAGTGCGACAGTACCGCCTGCCAGGAGGGCAGGAGGAGATTGGTCGCACAATATTGGAATTGGAGAAGGCACATATTGTGAGGCCGACGCACAGTCCCTGTAACTCCCCAGTATGGCCTGTCAAGAAGCCAGATGGGACCTGGTGAATGACTGTGGACTATGGGTAGTTAAATAAGGTGACACCACCCTTGCATGCTACAGTACCTTCAATACATAATTTGATGGACCGTCTGACTGTCCGCCTGGGGACATATCACTATGTAGTGGACTTGGCCAATGCTTTTTCTCCATTGACATTGCACCCGAGTGTCAAGAGCAGTTTGCTTTTACTTGGGATGGGCGGCAGTGGACTTTTCAAGTCCTTCCTCAAGGATACTTGCACAGCCCCACTATCTGCCACGGGCTCGTGGCCCAGGATTTGGCACAGTGGGATCGCCCATCCTCTGTGGCCTTGTTTCATTATGTTGATGATATTCTATTAACATCAGATTCTCTTTCTGATTTAGAGCAAGCAGCTCCCTCTCTTCTCCGCCACCTGAAGTCACGTGGCTGGGTGGTGAATGAGGAAAAGGTCCAAGGCCCTGGCTTATCCATCAAGTTTTTGGGTGTTGTATGGTCGGGTAAGACAAAGGTTATACCTGAGGCGATTATTGATAAGATACAAGCCTTTCCCCGGCCGACCAAGGTCTCCCAACTGCAGACGTATTTGGGTCTGCTAGGATATTGGCGGGCGTTTGTACCCCACATGGCACAAATGGCAAGGTCCTTGTACACTATGATAAAAAAAAAGGGGCCTCATGGGATTGGACAGAGGCTATAGAGCAAGACTTCATTGCTATGAAACGGGCAGTGCAGCAGGCATAGGCTCTGCAAGTAGTGGACCCCGGCCGCCCATTTGAACTTGATGTTCACGTAACCCAAGAGGGGTATGGATGGGGCCTCTGACAACGGCAGGAGCGTCTCCGGTTGCCAGTGGGATTTTGGTCCCAATTATGGAAAGGAGCGGAGGTCCGCTTCTCTCTAATAGAGAATCAGCTGGCTGCTGTGTACGCAGCCCTAGTGGCCACAGAAGCCATCACAGGAACGGCACGGGTATTGGTTCGAACAACCTATCCTGTCCAGGGGTGGGTGCGTACGTGGACCCAGGGACCCAAAACGTGGGTGGCACAGACCACCACCCTCGCCAAGTGGGGTGCCTACTTGGAGCAATGTAGCACCCTTAGCTCAAGCCCTTTGAGCACAGAGCTGCAACAGGTCCTGGGGCCTGTGGAGCTTGTAGCCCAGGCTGAGCCAAGCGCTCTGCCTAGAGGGGAGGACTTGGAGCCCTCGCCCTACAAAGAAGGACAGTCCCCAGTACCTGAGGATGTCTGGTTTACCAATGGTTCTAGCCGAGGGGCTGCAGCTGTTTGGACGGCTATTGGTGTGCAGCCCAAAACAGACACCATTTGGTTTGATACTGAGACGGGCCAGAGTAGCCAGTGGGCTGAATTACGGGCTGTGTGGATGGTAATCAGCCACTAGCCTGGGACCCTGGTTATTTGTACTGACAGCTGAGCGGTGTTCCGGGGACTAATGTTGTGGCTCCCTACATGGAAACACCAAAACTGGTTGGTAGGACACCGTCCACTGTGGCGTCAAGCCATGTGGCAGGACCTCTGGGACCTAGGGCAGAGAAAGGAGGTGACCCTAATGCATGTCACTCCCCCTTAGTGTCCCCAGGTAATGATGAAGCAGAGGCCCTAGCACGGGTCCGATGGTTAGAATGGGCTCCTGCCACTGATGTGGCCCATTGGCTGCACAGGAAATTGCAGCACGCTGGAAGTCAAACCACGTGGCAGGTGAGCAGACGCTGGGGTCTGCCTTTGAAATGGCAGGAGATAGCAGATGCCTGCTATGACTGTGCCGTCTGTGCCCAGGACAGTCCCCAAAGGCGGAAGCTCCCCTGGGAGACACAGCAGATTACGCGAGGGAGGGTGCCCCTCACTCGCTGGCAAGTGGATTACATTGGACCCCTGCCTAAGGCCCACAATGCGATGTACGCATTTACAGCAGTGGACACTGCTACGGGGTTGATGTTTGCTTGGCCATGTCCGGCTGCAGATCCGCGACATACAGTGGTCGCTCTTACACGGCTGTGCGCCCTCTATGGGCGTCCCCAAGTCATTGAAAGTGACAGGGGTACCCATTTTACGGGGCAAGAAGTGCAGCGCTGGGCTGCCAGGATGGACGTGCAATGGTTGTTTCATACCCCGTGTAACCCACAAGCAGCTGGCATGATTGAACGTTATAAAGGCCTTTTGAAGCAAGGTCTCCGGGGTGTCAAAACACCCTCCCACGATGCGTGACTGGGCCTCGCGTCTATGGGACGTCCTGAGAGTCCTGAATGAGAGACCACAGAAGGGAGGACCGGCACCAGTAGAAGCTCTGCTACATCTAACGGCCGCTCCCATTCAATTACAAGTCACCACCAGTGAGACTCTGTTAAAGCCAGGCTATGGCAGGAATGGAAACATTATGCTGCCAGCACCCACATGCTTGAAAGCAGGGGAACGGCAGCAATGGACTTGGCCCTGGCAGGTCAAAGGCCCCCACTGTCAGTGGTTGGGCCTGATAGCCCCATGGGGGGTCGGTTTGACTCATGATTTGCAAGTGACGCCAGGGATGGTGGCTGAGTGACCACTGCAAGTGACTAGTATATGGAGGTCCCGATACAGGGATGATTTTGCGGGAAAACTATGTGCTCTCGCTATGGCCTATTATGGGGTCCCCTGTTCTGTTACCTGTTGAAACTATGCAAGGGACCCCAAGCACTGCCATAAAGGTCTAGTACCACAAACCAAGAAAGGTGCCAGTGGCAGCGATCCTCCTTTCCCAGGACAAAAAGCTAGCATGTATCCTTCCAGATGGAAGGGATTTGCCATTGTTGGTTCCTCAGACTACTGTTTCTTTTCGTCCATAGGTGTCAATAGGCTAATATGGCACAGGGATCCTGGCGGAAAATGCTTGTCGCGTAGATTATGAGGCGAGACCCTGTAGGGGCGGAGTGTGGGGACAGAGCCAGGAGAGCAGTTTCCAGGCTCTTGGCCTCACATAGAAAGGTGCTGGCTCAGGTAGTAAATGGCCATCAACTGTGGCTAGTTGGCCGTCAGCTGTGACCAGTGAGCCATTGGCCACTGATATAACGGCCACGGCTATGGAGGAGAGTCGCTCGGTTGGCAGCAAAGTGGACAGCAGGTCGCACGTCGTGTAAACCCAGCCTCCAGTGAGACCATAGTGGTATGACTTCCCTGCCAATGGCTCCGTGGGTGTTCCTTTTTGGCCTCACCATGTCCTGCATTCTTATGTGGGGAGCAGGAACAGAGACCCCGCCTGTCACCGCGCACAACAATCCTTCATGAAAAAAACAAATCCATGCTTGAAGGCTAATAAAGTATTCAGTTGAGAAAACTAAACAATCCGAATTTCCCAACTTTCATTCATGCCTCCCAATCTCCAACTCTGCCTTTTTTCTTTTTTTTTTTTTTAAGGAAAAATAAATCAAAGATCTAGGAAGGAGCTTAACAATCACCCAGCTCACAGCTCTGCCTGCCACCAAAACTCACCCATCTAGAGGAGGGTTTCTCGACCTCGGTGCTCTGGGCATTCAGGAGCAGATAATTCTTTGTGGCAGGGGCCTGTCCTGTGCACTGTGGGATGTCTATTACCATCCCTGGTTTCTACACTAAATGCCAGTAGCACCATCTCCCCAGGGCTTACAACCCAAAATGTCTCCAGATAATGCCAACTATCATCCCCTGGGGGTAAAACTGGCCCAGTTGAGACTGTATCTGGTGGAATCCATTTCCTTCCTCTGACTGTGGACCCTCCAGGTGTCCCCCAGGGCCAGCATGACCAGGGATAAGCGCACCCAGGCCTCATCCTCCAGTCCCAGCACAGTGTCCTCCTGACGACCCAGGAGCTGCTGCACGTGGCTTTGTCCCTTTTCTCCAGCACACCTGACAGGAGTCTGATCAATCAGCTAGTACTGTGCTAAGTGCTAACAAGAGAACCACAGAGCTTTTTGTTTTTCCACCTCAGCAGCAGCATAGGGACAGATTAACCATTCTCTTTCAGGGGGCCCATATTCTCTAAAAACAAGAGATAAGGAACATGAGCTGCCTGGGGTGTGAGTGTGTGTGTGTGGCACAGCCACCAGTGACGTTCTTACTACCCCTGCCGTATCAGCACCCTGCTCTTAGCTCTAAAGCTGCTCAGTATCCAGAACTCATGACAATGACATTGTTTAAAACAGTCCCTGTGGACATTTCCAGTGCCCGAAATCAGCTTCCATCAGGCTGCATGGGCTGCGCAGCACTAAGCTCTATACAAAAGCTTTGGTGCCGGTGGCTTCGCAGAGCAGGCGAAGGTTCAGGTCCCTGCTCTGGAGATGCCTGTGGTCTTATGAGACGGCACTCCCAAAACCAAGACAACCCTTGTGTACTGTGCACAAACCACACTGTGGCGGGAGCCCCCACACCTCAATGGCAGGAGTGGAGAGGAAAGGATCCTGGCTTCCCCATCTCACTACCCAGTCACCTAAAAGCCTGCCAGTTAAGAACGTCACCTCTCAGCAGAAACCCAAGACAAAACTCAAATGAAGCCCATCGAATGCTCAGATAATTCACTGCCTATTGTTGTTACTGATCATTACTAATCCTGATTAGTAAGGTGTACTTTACCTTAAATAACTCTTAGGAATATTATGCGCAGGTTGCTCATCCAAATAGAGTTGAAAAGAGCTGGAATAATCATTTTGCCATTTGAGGCTATCAGGAAGGAGGGCTGTTACCTCCTAGATGTCACTCATTTTGTGTCTTCACCCAATGACTGCTACCTCAGTGAGGTCCTACCATTTGACGTACATGTTCCTGCACCTTAAATTTTCACCTCCCTGCCCTTTTCTAGGAGAAAATAATGGCAAAGTCCAAACACATGACAAGTCCAAGTGCAAATCCCAGTTTTATGTGAGTTCCTCGCTAAGCCCTAGAACTTTCTGTATTGGTTTGAAAAGCTTTTTATTTTTTAACGGAATGTTTTTTACAAATATATTCAACAAATTTACAAATATTTTCAACAAGATAAATGTGTAATCACTTCCCTGGTGGGAAAAATTAATGTATATGTTTTTGCTTCATTTACAATTTAATCACCAAACTGTTTTTAAAGGATCTTTTGGTGATGATGAGCCTGTTTAGCCTTAATGAGCTTTGGGAAAACTGAAGTTACTTTTAATATAGTAATTTCTCTTTTAAAGCAATGTACCAACAGTACGTAGGTTTAGAAAAGAGAGGGAAAAACATCCATAATCCCACCCCCCCTAACAAAACATTTGGGGGTATCCCTTTTGGGAGTCGGATGAGAGATACTCACTAATCCAATCAGGATTTCAGGAGGAGGGCCAGTTGCTTAGGTCGTCTGAGAAAAATCAAAGCACAAAGTTGCCCAATTCACAGATGTATTTTGAAGGACTTACATCTTTGTCCTTCAAAGATGGAAGGACATCTTTGAATGTCCTTCAAAGGACATTCTGTCCTCCCATGTTTTGGCAGTCGCATGGTAAGAAAGTTTCTGCCACCTGGTTACATACTCTCGTGGCCCTCCTCTCTCTCCTCTCATGGGAGTTTTCTCACTTTTCTCCCCCCTGTCCTGCATGCTGCCACAGCACCCAAAACGGATTGGGGCACAGCTCAGAGCGGGTCTTCAACTCTGCCAACTGTCACTGCTGCCAAGAAAGCACACACCTCAGTGTAGCCCCCAGGGTCCCTCAGCCACTTTGCACAGCAGCTCTGATGAAAGTTTAGCCTTCTCACAGGCAGAATGCAAAAGAACACCTTGCAGAATTCTTTCCTACACAACACAGGATGGAGATTTGGCCACCATTTGGCTTTTTGGAGCATTATAAACAACATTTCAGAATAACTGAATCATCGGTAGTTAGAGCCCAAAGGATAGTGAAAGGTTTCATTAAATCCACCAAGACAACTAAATATGATGCTGGAATCCAAAAGCATCTTTTCACCCAGTATCAAGACTGCTGTTGCAGTTCTGCATGCATATATAAACTGGCTGAGTTGAATTTAGATAAATGGAGGGGAGAAAGCACCCCCATGCCCAACCAGGTCTCCAGCCTCAGTCTAAGGAAAAATCCCATCGCTCATGTGCACATTTTCTTCCTTCCATAACACGCAACGGAGGAAATTTAGAATCATCAGACCCCCCTAGGATGTGTTTGAGATGCAGCATGAGTGTGTTATTATATACACAGGCAGTGTGACCCAGTGCTGCAGCCATTGTTAAGGACCAAGTTGGTACCCGCAAACATGTTTTAGATGATTGTTTCAGGCTGGCTGCCTACAGGGAAAAAATATATTTTATTCTCTCTCTCTTTCCCTCTCTGGCTCTCTCTCACTTAACCAAAATACCATCTGACTTTTTACTCTGAAAACAGAGTGCGAATGCCAATGTGTAAGTACAAGTATACCTAAAAATACTTGTGGACTTAAATAAAAAAAGATCAAGGAACATGATAAGAGTCCAACAAATGAAATATCATAATTGGAAAAGAATATCATATTTCATTGTTTTCTGTGGTTTTATGTCTTCAGAAACTGCTATCAGATGAACCTCCCTTGTCTCCAACCAGCCCATCTGAGTACATTTCTACCTATACGCTCCTCTTCTGAAAAACCATAGACCCTACATTGTCTAAGACACCCAAGAGGCATCAGTAGTCTGTGCTGGTTCCTGACTAATCATTCAGTCACCATGCTTTTCACACAGGAAGGAAGGAAGGAAGGGAGGGAGGAAGGGAGGGAGGGAGGGAGGGAGGGAGGGAGGGAGGGAGGGAGGAAGGAAGGAAGGAAGGAAGGAAGGAAGGAAGGAAGGAAGGAAGGAAAGGTGGGAGAGGAGGAAAGCCGCCTTCCTCCCCACCTTCCCACACCCAACCTAAGAATCTGGAGTTTCAGATCACCTACTATTACTATTCTTTTCACTCTTGTGGCTTCTCAAAGGCAACAAGACCTGGAGACTGTAGTCTAACTCCTCACTTTTCAGATAAGGAAACATTTTACAGAGCTGTGCCCTGACCACCCATGTTCACTATCAATATGCCCTATTTGTGGGCTCCAGGATTCTTTCTGTGTCACCCTCCTAACTCCCATTTCCCCCAGTCTTGATGCACACTCAGCTTGGCTAATGAATCCAAAGCCAACAGCAGAAGTGCTGAAATTGCTTAGTCTGTACTTGTCGCAAGTCTCAGGAGCCGTTGAAGAGATGGCTTCTCTGGCCTAACGAGTCCTTAAACACTCCTACCTGTCCCGGAGACCGGAGCTGGAAAGCGCCCCGTGGTAATCAGGGCAGATTTGCAAAATCTCTAACCGTGAGCAGGAAATAGGAAATAGGAAAGCCTGGTTAATCTACTTTTAAAGTTTCCTAGGAGGCACATTGCGTGTTATCAGGAATTTGAATCAGGTGACTATTGGAGGAACACATACTCGTGATTGTGTGTGTGTATTGTGTGTATTATATATATATCAGTGGAATTAATGTACCCCATCACTGCTCAGAGATCGGGGAAACCCAATCTCTGTCCTGGCGGAGGAAATACATTTACCAAGCTGCTCCTTGCTCCTCTGGTTTTAGAGGCCCAGCTATTGATCCCTGATGAAAAAGGAACTCTGTCGTCCAAAGTAGCGACAGTGGAGCAACAGAAGGGTCATGTCACTGCCTTTCTTTCTGCTGCCTTTGCATTAAGCAAGGCAGCATCCTTTTCCCAAAGTCCTGCTTGGCAGGAATGAGGAAGAAGAGAAGCTCTTATTATGAAGTGACTGTGAAATATTACAAGCTGAGTGACTCGGCATGGCAGAGAAGTACTAAAAAGAACCAACTGGCCGGCAAAAACTACTCCCAGCTTGCAAAGTGTTTCCACGCGGACCTACCAAAGCATCTTAAGGGGACAGCCAAAGCGCCTGCCTCCCTGGTTTCCAGCTCTTTGAATAGTCACGTGCCACGGACCGCAGCTCCTGTGTCCAGGCCCACCTCATTTATGTCAGTGTCCCCACCAACACTACTGTGGGGAGCAGGCCTGTGAGTGACCTCCTGCGCCCCAAACACTCCCTAGATGTGGGCAGAACACAGGAGGCCAGAGACACCTCTGAACTCCAGGGCTTTGGGGCGTTTCCTGCTGCTCCATTCCTTACCCCCCAGTTCATTGCCACAGGCACTTGCTCCCACGGATGGGGCCACCGACCAAGCCAAAGCCTGAGCTGAGAAATTTTCGTCTTCTCTCTCTACAGAGATCCTTGGATGTGGAGAAGCTCATCAGAAGCCAGTCACAAAGCTCATATCCACTGACCGTGACTATGTGACTGTACTGTGTTAAGTGCTCTGTATCCCTCACCTCATTCTGTCCCTACAATGACCTCTGAGGTGGAAATCATTAGCCCTTGTAGGAAACAGAGGTTCACCAAGGGTTAAATAACATGTCCAAGGTCAAATGCAGAAAAAAACAAATTCCTTTCCATAAAGGGGCACAAAGTATTTGCAACACAGAAGGGCTTCACCCAATAGGTAGGCTTAAAAAGTTTGTATTTTTTTAATTAAAAAAAAAGAGAAAATAAAAGTGTTGATGAAGATGTGAAGAAATTTGAACGGTTGTATATTAGTGGAGCAGCCATTTTGGAAAACAGTTTGCCAGCTCAAAAAGTTAAACCTAGAGTTACCATATGACCCAGCAATTCCACTCCTAGGTGTATAATGAAAAGAACTAGAAATGCATGTTCACACAAAAATGTATATATGAATGCTCATAGCAGCACTATTCATAATAACGAAAAGGTGGAAACAACCCAAATACTCAGTCATCAACTGATGAATGCATAAATACAATGTGGTAAATCCCTACAATGTAATATTATTCAGCCATAAAAAGGAATGAAATATTGATATGTGCTATAGGCATGAACCTTGAAAACATGAAAGAAGCCAGACACAAGATTCTGCTTCTATTGATTTTATTTATATGAAATGCCCAGACAGACCCATAGATTTAGAAAGCAGATTAGCAGTTGCTTAGTGCTGGAGAGAGGGGGAAACAAGGGGTGACTGCTAATGGGTATAGGGGGGTTTTTTGGGGGGTGATGAAAATGTTTTAGAATTAGACAGTGGTCATGGTTACACAACCTTGTAATATACCAAAGCCCACTGAATTATATACATTAAATGATAAATTCTATGTTATGTGAATGATATCTATATAAAAATATTTTTTGAATAAAAAGAGTGAAAAAAGCGGGATTTGAGCCTGAGTCACATCCGGGGTCCCTTCCTAATCTAAAACACAATGCAATACTGGAATATGCTGTGAGATCATTTTCTTATACTCAACAGCCATTCAATGAGTGCCTGCTATATGATAAGCTAGGAGCTGTGGATACAGAGGTGATCAAAACAGATGGGGATCCTATGTTTTTAACACTTGGAGTCTGAGGATAAAGGCAAAAGAAACTATACAAAAGTGCAGTGATAAGAGACATATGAGGTGCTATGGGAACGCACGGGCCTCTAACCCGCATAAGGAAGGGCATCAGATAAGGCTCCGGGAGGAAGTGAGCTTTCACCTATGTCCTGAAGGATGGGTGAGCGGTAACTAGGCAAAGATGGGGTAGGGAAAAGATTCCATGTAGAATGAAAGGAGCCTATCATGGTGCCTGGCGTACAGTAGGTGCTCAACAAATTATTGAGTGAATGAATGCACAGCTTGGGCAAACCCCCTAAAGTGAGAGCAGAACGTATAAGAAGAGCCAAAAGGAAGTTTCTGTGATGAAGCAGACACTTGAAGGACTTAGAGGATTGGGGAAAGATGAGGCTACTCAGGTAAAGTGAGGGCAGGTGAGCCTGTTATAAGGAGTTTGGACTTTATCCTAGTTACTAGGAGGAATCATTGAAGGATTCTGGCTACTCACTTCTGCTGGCAGGGGTGGGGTGGGGGCTTTATGTAAGAGCAGATGTAATCAAAGACTTCTACGTAGGTTTGGGAATAATTCCAGGCTGGCTGGATAGAGTAAGTGAGAAGTAATTAAGGTCTCTGAGAGGAGCAGTCCAGTCTTTCACTAGACTGGGAAGAAGGGCACAGAAATCCAGAATATCAGGCTGTAGGAAAACCAATTCGTTTCCCAGACATGACAAGGAAAACCAGCTCTGCTTTGTTTGCCCTGAGCTAAAGGGTCATGGGAGACCAACCTAGCAAGGTGGCTCTTCTGTGTACCTGGCTCTAGGAGAGTTTGAGTCCTTTCAACAGTAAGATTCCATGCACTAGGCAGCAATGCCCATCGAGGAGAGTGGTCACAGGTTAGCAACTGCTGAAGTTGGAGGACAATCAAGGGGAGTTACTTGGAGGGCAACCACCTGCTCCTCCCCAGGAGACACTGGTAGACAGGAAGAAGGAACCTAACACTCATTGTACATTTACTATGTGCCAAGCAATTTGCATTCATTTTCTCAATTAGAAATAAATACATCTCTTCAGGGAGGTTATTTATTATTCTCGCTTTTATATGTGAGAAAGCAGAGACTTGCCCGTTAAGTCATTTGCATAAGGATTAGGGACCAGGCTCAAATAAAAAATGTCAACCTTCTGACTCCAAGTCTTATGCCTTAGCTTTTCGTTTTCTTTGTTTTTAGATCTCAGGTCCTGAGAGTACAGAATAGCACAGTGCTCAGTTCATGGTACGCTCTGATCAGAGTCATTAGAAGGCACCTCTTTTGTGCTGTTATTTTTTCCCCCTTCATCGCAGATCCTGACCCCCACACCCTTGATGAGCACTTTTTCCATGTGATGAATATACATCCTTGGATAAATAGGCATCCCTGAGGAATAGACAGTGTTCTGACTATTGTGTGTGTTTTTACTTTACATTAAACACATGTTATAGAACTCAACCTTAATTCTGTCTAGTATGTTTAAGGTCCACTTGATGTCACTTGATGTACAGTATTACAAAATATGCATATACCACAGGCAACTTGTCCACTCCCATGATGATGATGCTTAGGCTGTGTACAACAGCCAAACATCACAAATAATGCTGTGATGACACCCTGACACATACCTCCAGACAGACCTGTGCAAGAGCTGTTCTGAGGTCAGTACATAGAAGTAGGACTGCTGGGTTATGGGTGTATACTGAAATTACTGCTCCAAATGATCTGCACAAATTGTCACTTCCCCCAATGGAACATGAGGATTCCTGTTTCCCCACATCCTCACAACCACTAAATACTATTCCATTTAAAATTTTTTTGCCAAGAGAGATCCAAGATGGCAGAGTAGATACACTCTGTGCTTGCCTCACTCTGTGCTTGCCCCGTGAACACATCAAAATTACAACTAAATTGTAGAACCATCAACCTGGAGAACCATCTGAAGTCTAGCTGAACTAAGGATATAAATTAGAAGCCATATCAAGACTGGTAAAATGGGTGGAGATGCGAAACAGGCCCGTCCCAAACTTCCATATGGTGGATGAAAATTGGGAGGCATATCTTGGCCACAGAGGTTCCCCATAGAGGTGGAAGAGACCCCATCCCCACACCAGGCTCCCCAGCTCTGAGTACCAGTGCTGGGAAGAGGAGCCCCCACAACATCTGGCTGTGAAAAACAATGGGAATTCCGACTGTCTGGGTGGGATGGAAAGCTACGGGAAACCCAGATATCCTCTTAAAAGGTCCATACTAACTCGCTCACAGGCGCTTACCCTGGCCTTTAGTGGAAGGACAGTGACTCGGGATACATCAGAGACATATGAAGTGCAGACTGAGGTGTGTGGCTTCAGGCAAGGGATGGAAGACAGTCACATTTTCCCTATGTGGGGTCCTGCTCCCATGCAGCTGACAGATGGGCACCATCTTTCCTGTGTTGAGTCCGCCCCCACAGGCCAAATCTAAATCTGATGGGCCTGGTGAGCTATGCTTGCTCCACCCTGCTGACTCACTGAGACCCCACTCATCCCAACTCCCTACCACAGAGGCTGTATCAGCTGCTGAATCTTACAGGAGCCAGGAGTTGGCAACCAGGAGCAGGCTCCCATGTGTCCTGGCTTTTTGCCAAGCTACCCTAGACCGAGTACTGGTGGCTACTGTCTTCGGTTCACAGCGTGGCCTCTCCCACACACCTCCAGGGTTAGCACAGGCAGCAAACAACTGTGGATCACTTTGTAGCTCCTACCAGGTAGTCCCTGCCAGTCACAGGCAGTGGGTGACCTGGGTGTACGTAGGAGCCCCTCCCAAGAAGCCCCAGAACCAACATACCTGGAGGTTGGATTCTGACCACAGCAGATCACTGCCCAATTAGCCACACAAGTGGCACACAAAGGGTGATCTCAACAGGCACCAGAGCCCATTGGGGTGAACCCACTCCGTGGCCAAACCCCACCGCCAGTCAGCCTGAGAGTCAATCCCATCCACTGACGTGGCAATAGCAATCAGGCTCAACTATAACAGGAGGGCACACACAACCCACACCAGGGACACTCCCGGCACACCTGGCTCATGTGACCAGGGAGACTGTGCCAGGGCCCCACAGGGTACCTACTACATAAGGTCACCCAGCCAAGAATGGGAGACATCGCAGCTCTACCTAATACATAGAAACAAACACAAAGAGGCAGCCAAAATGAGGAAAAAAAGAGATACATCCCAAATGAAAGAACAGGGGGAGAAAACTCCAGACAAAGAACTAAATGAGGCATAAATTGGCTACTGAAAAGAGCAGAGTGCAGCGGCTGAAAGCCGGTGAGGCACAGTCACAATGTTCCATACCAAGGATGTGCACGTACTTGATTTCACATCTGTCCTCCCATCGTACTTCAGGTTCCCATCCACTTTGTTCATCGCTGTATCCTCTGTGACTGGCACTAAAAAGGTGCTTAATAAAGAATCTTTGTTGCACGAATGAGAAGGAGAAGGTAATACATAGGTAGACTGGAAGGAGAATGAACAGCCTCTGAGCTAAGATGTCTTGCTCAGCCTTGTCTTCACCTAATAAATCCACTTCATTTCAAAATTCTGCCCAATAGAGTAGATCCATTCTGTCTTTGTAAAACCAAGTCAGATGTTATTCCTTGGCTTTCCACCTTCTAGTGGTTACTTATCTTACTCAAAGTAAAAGCCACAGTCCTTCAAATGTCCTACAGACTCAACAAAATCTGGCCTACTCCTATTAGACTTGCCTCTTTGTTGTTCTCTGAACAAGCCAGACTCATCTGCCTCAGGCCCTTTGCACTTGCTGTTCTCTCTCTCTGGAATGCTCATCCCATCCCCATCCCCACCCCCAGATGTCTATGTGGTTCATTCTAATTGTTAGATCTTCATCTAAATATCAACAATTCAGTGATGCTTTTCCTGAATTCTTTATTTAAAGTTAGAAACCCCTGACATTTCTTTTTGTCCTTCTCAGCCTTATTGTTCTCCATACAATTAGCACTGTCTACATGTCTTACCAATTTACTGTTAACTGTATCCTCCCACTAGAATATAAGTTCCCTGAGGGCAGAGATGTTCTTGCCTATATCATTCACTGCAGTTATCCTCAACATTTAGAATAGTCACAGAGTAAATAAACATTGGTGGAATGAATGGATGTCTTCTCATGTCCATGCAGTGGGTGACCACTGCATTTTATGTTTGATTGTGTTTTGTCTTGGTTTCCGAGCATTCTGTGAATACTTTCTACAAGTCTTTTTTAGAATATTTCACCATCTGCCATGTCTGCAATACATCTCATGAGTGATTGAAAGTTTGAGCTGAATATAATCTATCAGTCTTATCTCCTGCCCCCACACATATTCTAACTCTTCCCAATTTAGCAAGTCCCATTATACGGAGAGTCTAATTATAAGGGAGTATAACAAAAGCAATTTCATGTTGAAATAACATTCACGTGTGTCCTCCAGAGAGGTATTCAAACTCATGTGGTAGACTAGGGATATTATAGGGTATGTGAGAGACAGTTGGGTTTCAATTGAGCATCGCTAAATTGAACTGAGGAAGTAATCAAACTGCTTCAGTTGAGAGGAGCACGAGCAGAATGTCTTCTTAAAATACCGAAATATTTT
The DNA here is from genome assembly GCF_964194185.1 of Rhinolophus hipposideros. Lineage (NCBI taxonomy): Eukaryota > Metazoa > Chordata > Mammalia > Chiroptera > Rhinolophidae > Rhinolophus > Rhinolophus hipposideros. The sequence goes on from NC_138055.1 coordinate 86,636,351, forward strand.
CCAGGGACCCACCAGGAAGTGGGTCTTCATTCATGTATCCATTTATTCATTTTATAGATATTATTTAATATCTTTTAAGTGATGAGCAGTGTGGTGAGTCTATTCAAAGACAGCTTGTGATTTAGAAAAGAAACAGGCTTGTAAACAGATAAATTATTTCTTTCACAATGTGGTAAGGGCTCCTGCAGAAATATGGGAAGCAACTAAGTCTACCTAGGTGAGTCAGAAAGCTTTCATTAAGGAAGTGACATTTAAGCAGGGTCTTGAAGGACAGCTGAGAATTTTCCAGGGCATTCTGGGCAAAAGCAACAGCACATATACCTGAGGGACTTGTGTAAGAGGTGGAGTCCGGGCCAATGTGAGAAGTTCAACTTGGCAAGGGCCCACACTGAGATTGCTGCCCAAGATGGAGTAATAGAGAAAAGGTTGTGGAGGACCACACTCAAGTTTTAGTTTAGGAGTTCGGTGAACTGCACCTCATAAATGGAAGAAGAGCTGGTCTTAAGGATTAGAAATGAGTTATACTCTGAATTCCTCCACTTTGAAATAGGGGCCTGAGAAAAGGGCTGGATTAAAATGTACCCTTCCCACCTCAATATCTAGTTCTGGGAAAACTGGAACTGTCCAGTTTTCTGTCTCTGCAAGAGCAGAGAAGAAGAAATCATAAATGTTTCTACTCTCCAAATAGATTTTCTCCTCACATTCTCAAATTAGAGATTCATTTGAGTTAACAAATGCCTCTCAATTTGAAAGTACCCTCTAGGAACTTTAAGTCATTGTCACTTAACTGTAACTCAATCAATCATTCCACAAAGATTTGGTGTGGGTTATAAACAAGACCTTGCGAATATACTGATGAATGGGACATGGACCCCAAACTCAGATGGCCTAGAATGAATAAAACAGAGCAAATCAACATTTTCTCAGAGGAGGCCAGAGGAAGGAGAGGGCATTCCAGAACCCAGGTCTGGATGGTTGGGGGGATTCTATGGTTGTCTATGGCAAGTGATGTACGTGTGTCAGCTTGAGATCTGAGCAATGACATGGGGGGCATCATGAGCAAGAAGTAAAGGAGTATAGCCACTTCCAGGTGGGTGGTGAAGGAAACACCTTTCCAATCTCATGTGACCTCCACCCTTTCTGTATTCACTTCTCCCACTAAGATGCTTCTAAACAGTATCAATACTTCCTCACCTCCTATTCAGCCCCCAACCCACTGCTAGCAGGCCTCTTAACCACTCTCCTGACTGACACTGCTCTCAGCAGTGTCATTACCAGCCTCCCAGGCAGACAAATCCACTGGAAAAAACTGAGTCTTTATCTTACAAACTGCCACCTTGCCTGGATTTCCATGGTCAGGGCCCTAAATGGTTTCTCTAGCAGAAGTCTGTGTTTCCAAATAAAATCAGATGAATTATAAAATATGAAGCTGACTCCATCGTGTCTCTATTTAAAACCTTTTTTCCCCATTGCCTTTGGGATCAAATGTAGTATCTGAGGCTTGGCTGGCAAAGCTTGCCCCAGTCCTGCCATGGCCAGTACCCTACCTGCTGGTCTCTGCAATCCATCCTCACTGGTCCTCCTGGAGTGCCTGAACTCCTTCCTCAGCACTCCCTTTTTCCACTGGGCCTCAGCATATGCTGTTCTCACTGCTTGCAGTGCCTTTCCTTGCTAAGGTCTTTGCCTCGCTAAGGCTTAAATGGCCTTCAGAACTCAGTTTAGAAGTCACTTCTACCAGGGAGACTTCCTGGATTTTGAGTCTTGGCTGGTGCCTCTACTATGTACTGTTAGAGGACCTGGTATTTACCCTACCCCAGCACTTACCATGCATTAGTGAACCCCCATGGTGACTTGCCTGTGTCTTCCTTCAGGCTATAATCTCCTGAGAAGCAAGGAGCTCCAAGCTCAGGGTCTGGCACAGAAGAGGACTCCGTATTTTTAAATAAATTAGTTCATTATTTCCGTGCCTCCATTAGTCAATTACCATAGTCTACCACTGCCTGATATCCTATTTATACATGAAGCACTGTGTCTCATGAGTAGAGATGTTACTTTCATCACACACGGACAATGTAGCCAAGTACCAGAGTAAACTATCTAGGCCAGTCTGCCTGGCTAACCAGCTATGTGACTTTGAGCCAATTACTTCAGTTTTTTTGCTTCCATTTCCTCTCAACAAAATAGAGATAATAGTGTCATGGCTACCGTGCTTTCCCGAAAATAAGACCTAGCCGGACCATCAGCTCTAATGTGTCTTTTGGAGCAAAAATTAATATAAGGCCCAGTCTTATTTTACTGTAAGACGGGGTCTTTATAATAATACAATATAATATAAATTGGGTCTTACATTAATTTTTGCTCCAAAAGATGCATTAGAGTTGATGGTCCGGCTAGGTCTTATTTTTGGGAAGACACGGTAGAAGTGGGCACGGTAGTGCTGGCAAATGTTTAACAACTGGATTGTCAAGAAGTAGAGAGGGCTTGCCGCATTGGCCACTTTCTATGGTGTAAGTACTTCCACCGTGGCCAATTTCAAGCTACCAACTTGACATCACAGATATGAGTTTTTCCATCATATGGATATGACTGACATAAATAAGGTTAAGAGCATAGATAATAATAAAATGTAATAAATAATTGGGAAGTGATAAGTTGTGAGTATGGCTTTTTTTTTAAACATAATTTCCTTAATTTCAAGTTTATAGAATTTAATTTTAATGCAAGCCTGTTTTACAACGGGCTTGCATAATTCCTGAAAATGTAGCAACTGGTTCTATTGAGTAGGCATTCATAGGTTCCAGCAGACCACTGGGTGGGGTGTGTGTGGAGAAGATGACGGGACAGCTCACAACTCCTGCTTCTCTTCCTGGGCCTGAGTGGGCAGGTACAGTCCACTGTGAGGTAGAAGAGAAGGAGGTTCCCTTGGGCTTCGAGTCTAAATGGTGTCCTATAAACAATTTGGCAGGGTCCTGGGTAACAAGTTAGTGTTGTGATACCCATTGAACGCGGTGCTTTGTGTTCATACCTGACCTACCCACAGCACACTGGAGAAGCCAAGGGTTTTGGAAACTCAAACCTTCACCCTAACAATTGCGAACCAGCATATTGTATGTGTGTTTACCCATCATCTCTTTGAAGACTGCTGGTCTATGTTATGCATCATATTTTATATTTTAACATATCTTTGTGATATTAGTCAATGTTTATTGTACATTAAACATATGAATAAGGTTTGATCATTTCTTACAAGTTAATTCATCTGTGATATCACATTTTTCAGCATCCATTAGATTTCAGAAGCTCCTATTAAAGCTGTGTCATCATGCTGTAAGGAAAATAGAGTTTCATGGTTCAATCAGCTGGAAAACACTACATCATAGTTATGTCCATGGACTTCAAGTGCTAACCTTTCTACTGAAAGCTGCATCCCCAAATAGGAAAGCTACGGCATGTAAGGGTGTATCTACCTTTACAGTTGTCCCTACTTTCAGTGTCAAACTCTGTCCCTGTCTGAAATAGTCAGCAGTCCAATTCCTTCTCTCACGGAACAGATTGCCATAGGGTAAGATGGCACAAGACACCGTTTAATTGCACAGGAAATGTTGACTTTGCCACCAATGTTCCCGTAGTTAAAGCATGTGGTTACCTCCTCTATAAAAAGCTGCATTTCCTATATGTTTGGCACTCTGATAGTAAACTATCCAGGTCCTGTTCAGAGCCTACAGGAGACCATTCATCTTTGAAACAGAGCATATTAGTTTGGTGCAAAAGTAATTGCGGTTTTTACAACTGTTTTTTTTAACCTTTTAAACCACAATTACTTTTGCACCAACCTAATACAAGGAGCATGATAAAAGTTCTGATTCTTTAAGCTCTATCAAAACCACAAAACCAAAAGAAAAACCTATGTCTTGGGCTTTATTTTACTTTAGCTCAGTAGACATGCTTTCATAGGTACAATTTAACATGGTTTCAGCTTTATATGAATATCAATATAAAATATGGTTTATGAAATAAAAATTCCACAGCTGTTGTAAAAGCACTAGTAAAGGATTTAAAAATGCCTATTGGCATAAAAATCAGATATTAAATTGCTTAGAGTTTAGTGTAAAATAAAGGATTAGATTGTCTTAACTTGAGGCATAGTATGGTTATTTTCCTAGATGATGAGGGCCACGTGACTCATTGTTTCCTTTCTCTCTTTGGCTGTCAGGAATCTCAAAGGTAAAGTTTGCGCTCGACTGAAATAAAGCCTATTAACTCTGGCTTTCTGTACAATTATCTCTCCTCCCTTCATTACATGGCTCCTTTACCTTTGGTTTTACAGCCCTACTGCAAATGTAATTTTTATTGTATACCTCTCTATATTATTTCTGGAGGAAGTCCAAGTATGAATAATTAATAAACAAATAAATGTAGCTTACTAGGTTCAGCTCAGTCAGCTTTCTATGCATTATCACTATGTCTTTTGTAAGTACCGAAAACTCATTCTATTAAGCACCACTAAATGTCCATATCATCACTGTTAAAAGAAGCTGTCAGTTTCTACTTCCTCAGACTAATGGGGAAATGAGTATAAAATCTTAAAATCCAATCTACAAAGAATTGAATAGGGTTAGTTAAAAAAACAATTTCATTCTTCTTTCCCCAATCATTACAAGAAGTGCCTAGAAGTAACATTTGATTCAATCTCCCCACTTTCCGCCTTCTCACCTAATCATAAAGGAGAAGGAAGATGGGAGGATATGAGAAGCAAGAGGTCTGAATAATCACAAAGTGAAGAACCAGCCCTTGATAATACAAACCTAATGCTGCTTTGAGATCATATGATTTTGCTAAGACTCTTCACACAAATGAGCTTTCTCAGCTTTGTTTTACTCTGCATAGCATCCTCAGAGCTGGGAAGACAGCAAAAGCTCAGGAGTGGGAAGGAATGGGAAACTGAGGCCCAGAGAGAGAAAGTAACGAGCTTAAGATCGCACCACCTTTGAGGAGCAAAACCAGCACTAGAACCAGACGTATAGAGTCCTACCAATTTTGTCCTACTGAACTTGCTCACTACCCAAATATCATACTTAGGCATGGAATTTTCTACTTTTTCCTTGGTATTTTCATTCCCAAGCAAAAATAATATTCATATTTACCCCCTTGTCAAACATTATCCTCAGTTTAAAACACCAAAATGAGATCTAAACAGCTATTATGAGATACAAGTTATATGGATATGCTAAGATGTAAGAATAATTGAGGAAGGAATGGAGAGAATTAGAGTACAGGGTGATTTGAAGAATGATTAAAAAGTTGTGCGTATGAGTATATTTTAAATGTCCTTTCCTTCATGTTTTAGATGAGCACTTTAAGCACTGCGTAAGTCTAGAGGAAAGAGTATGCCAAAATCCCACTCTAACGCCAGCAAACCATTTGGCATCTTCCATCAGAGGTACAGGAGCTGGCAGCCCCCAAGGGTGCTGGAGCTGGGGAAAATGAAGTGTGGAGAGGCCACACAGAGTCAATGGACAAAACATGTCCCACTTTTTTACGTGTAAATGATTGATGCCCTTTAAACCCATATTACCTTTGGATTGAATTTGTCTCCTATAATTTTAAAGCAGAAAATGGAGAGGGAAAGATTTCAAGAGAGTGAACAGTTTCCTTGATATTTAGCTGGAAGAATGTTAGGACATGCCTTTGTTCCTTCCTTCCTCCCTTCCCTTTTTCTTCCCTCCCTCCCTCTCTCCTTCCCTCTTTTCCTTCAGGTACGTATCTGTTCATTCATGCAGTATCAAGCAAATAGCACCAGATAGGGCGCACTCCCAGTTTTGTGGGGGTCACACATGTATATACAATGTGGTGATTTCCAATAAGGTGTTGTGGGAGAGAAAGATATAAGCAAACCATTATTAGTGTGAAATGCCATAAAAGAGGGAAATACAGAGCTTTGGCAGTCCAGAGGATAGAGAAAAGTTACTTGGCTGAAATTAACCTGAAGACCTGCTTTGACTAAACAGACGTTATAAGGAAGGAACAAAGAAAATATTTCTCTACCTTTTGTGGCATGTCCATGCCTGAATACAATGTGCAGTCTGGGTAACTGTAACTCAAGAGAGGCAGAATATGGACAGACACACAGACACGCTAAAATTAGATCAATGACCACAGGTAGGAAAAAGAAGGATCCGTAATAAGAAAATGTAATGATGTTTCCTGGATGAGTCATTGGCCCTAACCCAACAACTGGTCGTTATAAGGCAGGGGGCACCGGCATACAGAGGGAAGACAGCCACATGACAACAGAAGCAGAGGTAAAGTAATGCCACTACAAACCAAGGAACCAAGGATTGCCATCACCACCAGAAGCTAGAAGAGACAAGGAAGAGCCTCTCCAAGAGGCTTCAGAGAGAGCACTGCCTTGGTGACACCTTCATTTCAGACTTTTAGCTTCCAGAACTGTGAGAGGATAAATTTCTGCCATTTTAAACCCTCCCAAAATAAAAAGGAAGATGCTTTAAGGCCCACTTCAAATGCGCCCCCCATCCCAAAACCCTCTGGCAGCTCTCCAGTCAGAACTACTTGCTTCCTCTGGACCTTCTCTGCCCATAGCTAGTTCATCCCATTGTATTGTCAGTGGTCTAATCCGTCTGTCTCACCACACGAAGCTCCTTGCAGATAGAAAACCCATCTTCCTTGTTTTTCAATTCTGAATCTAGATTATCAAAGTCAAATACAATCCAGTCCCAAGAAAAGACCAAGAGAATTTGCTCCTCATCCAATATTTGGGGGTCAAACATGACTGTGAGCCTATTTTTAAGCCACAAAAAGAAATGAGTGAGTGAGCGTATGTGTTTCTATAAGTGTCTACATGCATTCTGGGTTGACAGAAGCTGCTGGCATCTCTTTGGCAGATTAACTGGCTACACTTGCCACTTTCTTGGCATATGGCTCCTGTGTCAGCTCTCTGTGTACGGTCTATTTCTTCTCTGGAAATAATCACTTGAAAAATCAGACCCCTGTATTCTTTCTTCATCAAACTCCTCACTTCTCACCAAATTATACTTCCACTGAACAAAGGCACTCCCGCTCCACTGACCACAGTACAGCAGACAAGTGTGAGATTCTCTGTGGCCCCGGGAAGAGAGCTGCAGGTTGACTGGGATATAAGCACTGCCACATGATTCTAAACAGTGGAAGGGACGGTAAACAAAGGATAATGATAAATGATTATGATGCGAGTGGGTGGGAGGTAGTTAGTGGGGTGTTCCCCGGATTGTGATGGGCCCAGTTTCCCATAGCATCTTTATTAATGATGAGGTAGGAGGGGAAACACTCACAGCACACTCAATACAGGCAGGAGGATGCTAAATCAGGAGGTATTGCCAACACCACAAAAGACAAAGAAATAGCAAAAGATGGGGATGGTGGAGACAATCTCGGCAAAGGAGAGAAGGACAGGATTCAACCGGGTGACAAAGGGACCCGTTCACCCAGGAGAGGCCACCTGATCCTCAACAGGGAAAGCATAAGGCATAGCTTTCATCTGAAGTCATTTATCTAGAAGAAATAATTTTTTTGTGTGGAGGTGGGGACCTTGGGCTGGTTTAATCCTGGAAGCATTAAAAGAGTTAATCTGCTCTCAGGAGACCTAAATGGAAACTCTACACAACTCCGGGACTTGAGTGAGAACAGAAAGACAGAAAGCAGTCCCCACTGCACTGTGAATAGTAATAGTCTGACTTCTAAGAGAGAGAATATTTCAACTGTTGGGTCTTCTGGTTTCTAGTGTCATGTCTGCCATTAATTTAGTGTCATTTTCAGAAGGTTCTCTTCTTTTTCTGGGCTTGTTTCAGTATCTTTTCCAGAAAGACCTCCCTCTTTTCTTCTCTATCCCAGGGATGTGGTTATCAACCTCATTATATAATTTTCATTTAGTGGGTCAAGGCAAAGGATTCATAAGGAAGACCTCTATAGGCCATGTGCAGAAGGGAAGTCTGTTTCCTGCCCAGAGGAAGAACAGATGGAGAACTATTCACCCTGCTTGCAAAAGTCAAATGGTAAATCTGGAAGGATAAAATAAGGCTAAAGACTTTAGAACATTAAGCTCCTTGAAGAAAGCTGTTGCATAAATAATATATTAGAAGCACTTAAAAATCTTACCTGCTTGCAAAATTTTCTTGAGTTCTCCCTATAGCATCCAACAGAGTGAAATATTTCCTTTCCTCATTCATTCAGCACTTATCGAACACCTACTATGGACCAAAAAATTCCTATCCCCTGGGAAACTCAGTATAATAGAAATGACAGATAAACATAAGCATTGGTTAAATATATTTTTCAAAGTGTTACGGTGATGTAGTGATGCTGGGTCTTTATGGATTCAATACTGTGTTTCCCCAAAAATAAGACCTAGCCGGACAATCAGCTCTAATGCGTTCTTTTGGAGAAAGAATTATGTATTATGTAGTATATTATATTATATTATATTATATTATAATTATATTATATTATATTATATATAATTATTATATAATATAATTATATAATATAATTATATATAATTATATAATATAATTATAATATAATTATAATATAATATAATATAATATTATATAATATAATATATTATATTATATTACATTACATTATATTACATTATATAATATGACCCAGTCTTATATTATAGTAAAATAAGACCTGGTCTTATATTAATTTTTGCTCCAAAAGACGCTTTAGAGCTGATGGTCCCACTAGGTCTTATTTTCAGGGAAACACGGTAGTTGTCTAGTAAAAATACAGGTGGGAGGGCAATGTCAAGCAAAGGATGATGCGTGAAAAGGTAAACTGACTTAAAATAAATATATCATTCATATAATTGCTAGAAATGTTGAGTAGTTCTGTGGGTTTGGAACATAGGACGCACAAAGTAAGGTAGCATAAGATGACGCTACAAAATGAAAATTTCCCGATTGCTAGCTACTTAGAAGAGAAGGACGTGTATCCTTTCCATGGGAGTTTTGCTAGGTTGAATTTTAAGGTCCTTCTTTACTATGCTGAGGACTTTGAGCTTTATGCTCTATATAGTATAGAAGAATTGATATTTTTAAAGAAGAATAATGATACCAAACATCTAAAAAATATGGACCAATCTTCTGTTTGCTAAAATTTTTATTTAACCAAAACCTAATTTTATTTCCTTCTTGTTGAAATGCTTGGGCTGATAAAATAATATGTGATATGTCAAAAAATATTTAATGTTACACTATGCAGCAGTGGTGAAATCCACAATCATGTATATCTTGTATTAGGAAGACCTCAACAAATGTATAAAAGGATGGGTGCTTATAAATTACAAACATCTCTGTTCATAACAACAAATGCATTTTGGATTTGGCTTAAATGAATATTTCTAACATTATGCTAAACAACTACTGTGTCCAGACAGGATGAATTAAAATGGGTACAAGAATGAAATATATTAATTGCTATTTACACCACTTTTCTAAACTTGCATGAGATCACTTATCTTCATAGCAGTGTGAGGCCATATGCACTGAATCGTAGCTGGAGATTCAGGATTCTTGACTTCTACCTCTTCTACCACCCAGCTTCATGCCCTTCAGTAGCTGGAGGTTTTCCATTGCTCTGTCCTTCCTCATCAGTAGAATCAAGTTTATGATACAGGAATATAATGATAAAGAACTGGATTTGCAAGCTGATCACTGACAAGCTCTTCAATACCACAACACAGAAAAGATGGGAGCCTAGCAAGAAGGCTGTTGAGGTGCTTCAAATATGAACTCAGTAAAAGAAATAGATGACTAAAGGTTCAGGTCAACTCAAAGATTCTGAGAGTCCATGACCTCGAAAGCATTGTTACTATGGGATCTTGTTATCAGGGGCTTACGCAAGATCCAAACAACAATTTGATCTTCTCTGGATATAAGGATCTCTGTGGGACAATGGAATTGAAGACTTGTATCTTAACACTTCACAAAAAAGGCCAACTATGAAAGCTACAAGTACACTAACTAGCAACACAGTAAACGATTTCTGAGTCCAGATTTTGCTTTTGAGTAAAAACCAGAACCAAACCCATCTTCTTGACAGTGCCAGCACCTCTGTGATGCTAGCTCTGAGATAAGCTTACTGTCAGAGACATTGCCTAAGATGCTACTGAGAAGCATCATTTCCTAGTAACTCAAAATATTCCAGGTTTTGGACGTTGTCTAGACTTTTTTGTCTATTGCAGCTCTGGACTGGCGCTTATGCTCACCAAACTGCCTTGGGCAATATTGATCCCCATAGCTCACGTGATTGCACACAATTTCTCAACAAAATGTAACTTAATTCCAGCTGATGTAAGCCTAGGTCCTCTGCAATGTTCAGGATCTCACTTGATGGCTTGTGTTCAAGATGCTAATGTTTGTGTGACTCGAGACAAAATATATACATAATCGTGCGTATAATAACCCCTTATTACTTCATCCTTAAAGCTGGATGGATAGAAATTCTGTAAATAGAATCCACGATTTTTAAAGCAGTCATCTTAGAAGAGTCGGGCTTGGCAATAGTGAAGCCCAGGGTAGGGACTGCTTCCTGCAGTAACCTGTATACTTCCCGTGACTGCCTCTAAAGCCCCCTTACACATGTATGGCATTAGTCACAAGGGGAATTCAACAAGGGGGCAGGTCATTCAGAGCCTCATATTCCTGAAAATACTTTTTTGAGAGTGGATTGACAGAGTCGTAGGTAGGAGCAAGTACTTTTATTGGCAAAATCTAATCGATCCCTACAATTCTTTGTCTATTCAGTTTGCCCCATAGAAATGACTGTTTCCTTCACCAGAAGTCACTGGAATGTTAATGGTCTGGTCTCATTTGTTTGGAGTTCATTTCGATTCTGTCCCTAAAAGAAGGGATTCCACTTTTGAGAGACCTGCTCAGTTTTCTAGAACAATCAGATGACAGCTATGATGTTTCTAGAGTGCCAGAAAGAAATGAACTTTTCTGTTCCAACTCAGGGTTTTGTTCAGGAGCTCACTTTTCTAGAAGAGTCTGATCTGAAATGATGTCATACTTAGTTATTTTCACTGGTAGCGAGAAAAATTTATTTATAAAGTAAGAAAAAAAGTAAGTAAGAAAGCAAAACCACTGCAAAGGGACATACATGTATACACACACGGACGATATTTCCAGGTAGAGGTAGGAAAGCCAATTCTTTGAGGTGACAAGCCTCTCGATCTTCCTTCTCCTTTTCTTCAGAGACCTGCAGACTTCAGGTACCACCATGCCCCAGTGATTCGGGCAAAATCTAAATATCACTGAGTCTTTGACACCTCTGAAACTAGCTTGCCTTAAATATGGCACATTCAATTTTACTCCTTAAATGGTTGGTTTATAAACTGTGAGCATCTGTGGGATTATATGATTTACTACCTAAGGCAAAAGAAATTGGAATTTTATTCTAAACGTCAAGTATTAAAATGCTCAGGTTTGAGATTAAAAATGTAAAATCTAGTTTGTCAGCACAACTATGATTCAATACTACAGAATGACCGAAGTTTGGGGAAGTTGCATATGCTCTCTGCACAGTTTCAAATCTACTTTGGGCCAGATCTGTTTCTAGTACCACAAGCTGGACTTTGTAGCAAATGCAAATTTCATGCTAGTGCGTTAGAGACACAGAGTGATAGGAATTACCATTAATCACATAGCCGAGAGGGTTTTTCAGATCCAAGGGCAAAGCTACCCAAACAATTGGTTCCCCTGAGCTCTGTTTTCAGATGAAAAGTCTAAATCATCCTGGACCAGAGGCCAAGCTTACTCTCTTAATGAGAATGCGGGTGCATGAATTCCATGCCGAGTAGTTCTAAGTTGGCCACAGACATACTTGTGGGCATGGTGATAGTGCCACAAGGACGGAGACTTTGCTTTTTAAAAGCCCCCTTCCCACAAACTCCCTTCCAGGCACTTCTTTATCATCCATGTGACACATTAAGAGGAAGTGCTAATGTTACACAGATGCATTAAGTCACACAAGTGGTTTGGCGCATTTCCCTGGGACCTCAAAGCATTACACCACAACGGTGCCCAGACGAAGTGAGGAGCAGGCCATGTCAATACCATCCGAAGCTGTGCTCCGAGCATACATTACAGAGGAGCGCTCTTACCCAGTCTGTGCCATTAGGCAACATTAGCCAGCATCACCCATCACTCCTGATGAATAATTGAACTCGATCCATACAGGGGAGCTCAGGCTAGTGTGGAAGAAGCCTTCTCGCATGCATTAGAAAGGAGCATCCCAGGGGCCTCAGAGCACTTTGTCCATTTAACAAGTCAATCTAAAAACTACAGTCAACTTTTGATTATTAGAAACTGATGGTCCTACTTCTGAATGTTCCTCCGTTTTACTGTTCAGCTTTCTTCCTTGTGGTGCCTGGCCTCTGGCTACACACAAGCTTATGACTCTCTCGTATTGGATGCTCTGATGCATCATCCAGACGCCATTCACGACTGTGGAACTCATCCCCCCGAGCTGCTAGGAGGGCCCCCAGCCATCAGGCCTCCTTGGTATTGCCCCCGACGAAGACAGTCACGTGCCCAAGCTCCTGCTCCTTCCCAGGACAGCCTCATCACAGACACGTCACTGAGAATGTCTAAAGGCCTGGACCCTATACCCCAACTCAGAACAACTCTGAAGGACAGTCCCAGCTTCAGCGTTACCTTCAGGGGCAGCTGGGCCTCTGTCACGACACGTCACAGCCCAATTTCCCTTTCTGTTCATCCCTGCTTCTCTTTTCCCCTCAGGTATAATGCCAAGGGCGCATCTTAGCAATCTTCCTGCATCTCATCTCCATTGCTGAGTCTGTTTCCCATGGGACTTAACCAGCCCGTGGGAAGAAATATCTCTGTACCTTACCTGCCACCTCGAGAGGCTGTTGTAAGGGTCGAATAATGCAGTGTATTGAAAACCCCTTATAAACTGTAAAGGATCAAAAGGGAACATTTGTTACAGTCCACCTTTAACGAAGACACCATTGAATTGTGTGGTATTCGGACACGGATCAAACAAAAGTGCGCCTTTCCTGTGGTCTGCAAATTTCGTGTTTAAATAAAGCTAGAGGGTTCGAGCTTACTGAGGTATGAATTTAAATAATACTGAAACTGCCTACCTTTAGTATATGGCAAGTTTTCATTCATTTATGACAAGTCTTCCATTCATTCAAATTTGAGGAAGTGTTGCTGGGTTTTGCGGGGCCTACGTGTGTGTGTGTGTGTGTGTGTGTGTGTGTAAAACACCTTTCTTCAAAAAGTATCAAAAGTTTGGCATTTGCAAATCAGCCTCATAGCTCTGTTGAGAAAGATATTCTTGTTATCATGTATATTTATAAACCATCACACAAAGTCTTGGAGTAGTAGTATAGAGACAGGCTATGGGCCCACAAAGCCAAATTGTGTAAATCCAAGGTAATAACATCAAGCTTGTGACCCAGTTTCCCACATAGGAATGTCATTTCCACGGCAGACCATGTGACAGAAAATACACACTTTTTGAATTTAATGAAGAAGGAGGAATGGCCCAGACAGGAAAAGGCCAAAGTTCAGAGATGGCCCCATCTCTAGCCCTATCAGAGATCTACATATATAATGTCCACCTCTGACTACTGTCTGTCACCAAGTGCCTGAGCTGTCCAAGCAACAGTGGAGTGTAAATCCAGGTAGGAGAGATCAGATCCCAAAGGAAAATGCCCTAGCATCTCCAAATCCTGCTGTCTTACTTTTTTCCTTTTATATGGAATGACTTTTATGAATGACAGTTTCTTTAACTGAAAAATGGAATACTTTATCATGATATCTTTATGATTCTTTTTTGCTTAATTAAAAGGAATGGTCACAAGTCTTTGTATCAAAATAAGTGCTACCTCATTTGGGCTAACACATACCTGCCCTATAGCACAGGTTCATGGACAGGTAGACGAGTAGAGATTAGCATGTATAGGCATGTGTGTTCATGTGTATCTGTGTGTGTATAGCTGTGTGCACACACATGCATGAGCTGGGGCTGGGGATACGCATTTTCCTGGAGTTACAAATATCAGGACCTCAAAATAAGTGAGATGGGCATTTAATAGCATCAGCCAGGGATAAAATATACCTGGCACATAATTTCGGATTCTTAGAAACTTCTCTAGCAGCACTGACTTTTATAGAGTCTTATTTTTTCATCTTCACATTAAGTGCCCAGCCACTTCCCCACTTCTACTCTTGAAAGGTACGTGCACTAAAGTGCCAGTAAATTAAGTTTTAAGGCTCTCAAGAAATAATAGTGCGTACAATCACCAGTCCAAAAGATTATGCTTTAACAAATCAAACCCCAGACTGTCTAAAAATATGAATAACAATTTTCCAGCAAAATTAACTGCCAACATCTGACCTCTGAAGGAAGAGAGATACGAGGTTTGACAATTAAATTTGAGAACATGTTGCAACGATGTTGCTAACCTTTTTTGATATCAGAGGGATTATCCATTATGAATTTATACCAACTGGACAAACAGTTAACCAAATTTACTATTTGGAAGTGCTGAAAAAGTTGCATGAAAAAGTTAGATGACCTGAACTTTTCACCAACAATTCATGGCTCTTGCATCACGATAATGTACCAGCTCACAGGGCACTGTCTGTGAGGGAGTTTTTAACCAGTAAGCAAATAACTGTATTGGAACACCCTCCCTACTCACCTGATCTGACCTCCAATGACTTCTTTCTTTACCTGAAGATAAAGGAAATATTGAAAGGAGGACATTTTGATGACATTCGGTACATCAAGGGTAATACAATGATAGCTCTGATAGCCATTCCACAAAAAGAGTTCCAAAATTGCTTTGAAGGGTGGACTAGGTGCTGACATCAGTGCATAGCTTCCCAAGGGGAGTACTGCAAAGGTGACCATAGTGATATTCAGCAATGAGGTATGTAGCACTTTTTCTAGCATTACTTCACGAACTTAATTGTCCTACTTCATATATGTGAAAAATGCACCCGTCTAACCTCAAGCAAAATGGGTGAAGAAATGTATTATTTGGAAATGTTCAAGCTTCAGATCTTGGGAGGGAACTCAATGATCAATGAACTATTTTAACTAAAATTACAACTCCTGTCAAAGTAAACTACAATAAGAGTCCTTCCCAAAGGAGCGAACACCAAGAAAAACACTTTTTGTTGCGAATCTTAACCACGATATTTACTGAATTGGGGAATTGAACCCAATACAATGAGGGTTAAATGCTATCCCAGCCAGAGAAGGTGGGAATTGCCATAACAGGCGAGGATGTTCAGAATTTTCCTTTTCTTTTTTTAAGTAGTTTCAGGTGTTCAAAACAATGTAATAGTTAGACATTGACACCCCTCACAAAGTGATCACCCCCCTCCTCCAATCTACTACCCCTCTGACATCGTATACAGCTGTTACAATTCCACTGACTCTGTTACCCATTCTTTACTCCACATCCTGTGACTGTGTGTGTGTGTGTGTGTGCGCATGTGTGTGTGTGTATATATATATATATATATATATATATATATAAAATTATAGTTGACATTCAATTTTATTCAGCGTCAGCTTCAGATGTACAGTGCAGTGGTCAGGCACCTACACCGTCCATGAAGTGGTCTCCCTAATAAGACAAGTGCCCATCTGACACCCTACAAAATCTTCACAACATTATTGATTATATTTTCATTCACAAAGTAATAGAATACTTTATGTGAATGGAGGAAATTGTGCTTAATATAAAATTACCAGATATGACGGAAACACATTTAAATGAAACACAGCTATCCTCAGTACCTATACAAGACTTTGTCTTTTAAAAATTGTCTTTAATCATTTTCTCTTTAAGTCAGTATGTACATTTTGGACCTATGGAAAAGTTGTTCTTTAGTTCTGAGCACTGAAATCCCAAGGCTGAGATCAGACCATAATGTCATCTAATGAATTCCTCCTCCTCTGTAGGACTCTGCCTATATAACCTGGGATAAAGAAACTGACTGAACACCAGCAAATTTCCCAGATAATTTAGTGCCGAGTCCAACAACATTTCCATTAAAACTTGGCTGACCACTAAGAGCAGTAAATTAACCCATAAGACAATTTATATGGCTTTTTCAAAACAGCATAATAGTTCGTCACGTAACATTAAATCGCATTAACTGATGAGTTGTTATTTTAGTCACCATAATAACCATCGGCAATTGTACTGTGTTTATTGTGCAACAGGTAAGCCAGCGTCTCCCATCTCCCCAGTGTGTCAGCCTGCTTCTTAATCATCCTTCTTACTACTAGAGACTTGAAGCTGTCCTGGCCAAACTTTCCACTTTCAGGCAGGCAAAACATTACCGTTCTCATTTTACCCATCATCCTCTTGCTGCAAACTCTTGAGATTTATAGTTAAAGTCAAGTATTTGCCTCTGTCCTGCTAAACAGCCTCTGATTGCCCATCCAATGGGTGTCACTGACTTGCAGCACTGCTCTACGGCACCACCTGGAATTCTTGCAGTGGACAAACGTTGTTCTTCCAACTCGCTAATCATTATGTATGTTCTAAGTTCAACTTTTTTGTTTTCTGAATGACCAATATTGTGATTATAGGATGTTTAGAGTACTCATCTTTGTCCATTAAGAATAAGCTTTATTTTCTAAATGCCAACACATGTGATCTTCATCCTCTAGAAACTTAAAAAGAAAGCTATCCCATCTTAACTAGAAATGTCATTTAACAAGAAGCCAATATCCTGTGATCATTCAAAAACTGAGCTGCACGTCCCTTCTTTTAGGACTGACATACACACAACCTTCTCTAAGGTTAAAAAAAAAAATTTGCTTGTTAATAGAGGGGGACCATTTGGTAGGGTGAATCTTAGTCTCAGAGAGATTCTCTTTGAAAGTCACATAAAATTACTTCCTTTCTGAAACAGCGAAATAATGATATTGTATAAAATGGGGGTAAAAATCACTGTAGAGATAAAAGTACCTTGGATTTCCAAATATGTTTAACTCAACGCATTGAGGAATAACATTTTTAACAAAAGTTGGATTTGGCCCTGAGCTCACAATGTAATTATCCTAAGCTTAACCCTCCTACTCATTGATCATTCTGATGTCAATTCTGAAAAAATAAATTTCAACTGAAATTGGTTTCTCTGGAAACATTCCTAAAATGCATTATGTAACTCTCAGCACTTGAAACAATGTTGAGAATGTTATCTATTACAGCAAATATGAAATACCACATAAAATCTATTTTTGAAAATCATTAATAGGTTTGAGAACTCAATCTAGTCCCTGAATGTTATTCTCTAGAAAAATACTTCATGAACCAAAGATTCCAACAGATACTCAACTCCTTACTTAATTGCAATAAAATTCCTTAAGGAAAACAGATAAAAGTCTCACAGCTGTTTAAATCACAGTTATTTTGTCCAACAGGTTTTAAGAAAGAAGAGCTGGACCACTGTAGAGATATTATAGCTTATAAATTTTTATGAGCATCTTTGTAGTATGTGCTATTTAAGAAAAGACTGTATTGACTCATGTATGCTTGCGGGGGTTATTGTATTTTGGGCAAAGAAAGTTAAGAATAGGTTTTTATATTTATACACTGTCTCTCAGACAAGCATATGAGAAAACTTTGCAAACAACATCTTGCTTTATTTCTCAATATTCGCAGGTGGAAAGAAAAAAAAAACAAATCACACAATATTGTGTACCTGGGAGAAATTAGGCAATCAGAAGAGATGTAAATTATTAAAGATACCTCTGGTTCCTCAACTTAAGCAGGGTAGAGTTTACCCTTGACATTTGGGGTCTGGAGATATAAAATAGTATTATGTCTCAGGGCAAAGGAGAAAGAAACTAGAAGCAGAGGCTGAGTGTTCTGTGGGGCTGCTGCAGGTCTGGTAATTAGATGCAGGACTGAAGATTCCTGATGAAAACCTCTCTGCCCCAAGTCTTCAAGTGTTACCTCCGTACATTTAATCTTGGAGTAAAGCATCTGCTCTCCCTGGAGTCTTCTTTTAAAGTGCAGCTCCTCCTCTGAGGAGGAGTTACCCCGAGCCCTCCTCCCTGTGCTCCTCCTTTCATCATTATAATCAATATATCTATTTATATCTCACATTTATAGAACACCTTAAAACTTACCAAACATGTTAACCAATATTATCTTATTTAATCCATACAACCCTATGTGGTATTATATTTCCATTTTAGAAGTGAGCAATTTGAAGGCTCAAAGAACCTACGCCCCTATGGAAAACCCACTGGTCTTGCTTTAACAAGAGACAGGACACGTTCCAGCATTCCATCAACTCAGTAAGCATTCACAATCCCTACCATGGAATCATCGAGAAGCCTAAGCCTGCTCCCTCCACTCAGCAACTTTGGGCCGGCCCCTTAGACTATAAAACAAGGACAACAATATCAGCCCTACCTAATTCACCAAGCAATATAATTAATGTGGAAGTAATTTGAAAACTGCAAAGACAGCTACACACACTAGAGGTGTTGCTATTAGCAGCTCACTGGGAATGAGTGTCAGATTGCCATTAACGTGATAACAGCCAAGGGCTGCTGAAGGTTCTGAACATCTGGTCATGGAAGGAGTGCTATTAAAGGGGCAAGGGAGGGGGGAGCAGCAAGACTAAACCTCCTTCCAGCCTAATTAAGTCAGAGGTCCTCACCGGGTCAATGATCTGTGGATGCT
This sequence comes from Rhinolophus hipposideros, assembly GCF_964194185.1. Classification (NCBI taxonomy): domain Eukaryota; kingdom Metazoa; phylum Chordata; class Mammalia; order Chiroptera; family Rhinolophidae; genus Rhinolophus; species Rhinolophus hipposideros. The sequence goes on from NC_138055.1 coordinate 86,655,105, forward strand.
AAACAGCATGACAACACGGAGCTCCAAAACGGATCCCCCCACACAGCCTAAGTTAAGCGCAGCGCTGAGCAAAAACACCGAGGGAGGAAAAGGTAGGTCAAAGAAGACCTCAGGACTCTAGCCAAGGTTCAGGTCTGAAGGAAACTGCCAAACGGAATGTGTTTGGAATTCAAGCCTATTATCACACCAGGAAACAAAGGAGGACAAACATTACAATCACTGTAGTTCATCAATTCCAAGATTTGTTTTGTTTTGTTTTTACATTTTTACATCTCTAAAATTGGGATGAATCAATGCAATGGTGGGTCATAACTGTCAACGTTCTCTGTTTCTTACGAATATTTCAAGCAATGGTACATCTTAAAATTGCTGACAGATTCAATTAATTAAATAGGATATTTTCAGTTACCTGCCTTTAAACTGGTTCAAAAGTCTGCTTTCCAGTGGCGCGGTATGACCATGCTGTCCTAGGCATGCAATAGGACTTTGCAGAGGGGCACATTTTGCCCAGCTTCAGGGTTAGCCTTCCCTCCACAGGCAAGCCTGGGGCTGGGGGTGGTGGGTGGGAGCTGGACAAGTCTGCACTAACTGCAGGAAGCAGCAGCTAGCTTCCCTATTCAGTGGCAAAGTGAGTGGGATCAGATGACATCAGCTCTCTGCTCTCAACTCTCCTGGTTGGCGTCCCTTAAAAGTGACTTGACTTCTTTTTGAAGCTCTGTAAACAATCAAGTTCCCAGTTATAGCCTTCTTTCCCTGAAGCTACCTGGATCTGTCTGCTTCTGCTTCAAGAAGCCCTTTCCAAGGCTGAGCTTTGAGAACCACACTCAGGGTTGTGAATGACCTGGCTCATTTGCCCATCGCCATTGATGCGGTTCGAGCTCTCTTACCCTTGTCTGTCAGGACATAGCCTGGCTTGTTCTCCAACCACAACAGAAAGATCATGGGCAGCCTGCCCAGCCTCACAGTCTACTATCAGTAGCAACTTTTACAGCAAAAGCAAGATTCATCTCCAAATCTTACCATTTAAGCCCATCACAATGCAATACATTTCTAAGGTGACGCACCAGCCCAGCCACCCAGTGCCTTTGGCATATAGCAGACACCTGTCATAAAGCATGTAACCTTATTTGCTCGAACATAAAAGAGCTTATATAAAATATAATATTCACAAGGAAGAAAGAAGAGCTTCTAAATCTCAGGAAGAATCAAAAGGAAATGCACCAAGTCATAAAAAAAAAAACCCAAAAAACAAACAAACAAAAACACAGGAAGAAAGGCATGTTAACCACATGTGCAACTATGTGAGAAAAGAATATGTAAAGAAAAGTTAGGGATCACTTTGTCTGCATCCAAATCACTTACTTCTAACACCATTTTGTAACCATCAAGTTATTTATGCCAGGCCACAGGGCTGTCATACACACACACACACACACACAGTTATCCTTCCAGAAAAGCCTAAACTACGAATGAACTATAGTTTCCAATCAAAAACAATTTAAGTGAATATAATCAATGATTTTACTCCCTTGGGCTTCATTTCTTTTTCTCTTTTCGAAGCTCAGTCCCCACTGCCTTCATAGGCCAAATTCCAAACGCCTCTCCTTGGGATCCCACCTGAGTCCAAACTGTAAATTTATTGTCAAAATGTAACCCAAGTGTATTTCCTTGTACAGAAGCAACAGTTCAGGAGTTTCTAAGAACACAAGGCTGCTTCATGATTTTATCCTGAATTCATCATATTCTTTAAAGAGACTCCCCCAAGAAAGGGGTCCCAAAAGGCCAATTAAACAAGAGACAAATAACCAGTCAAGATATTCCTTGATAAGATCCTTAAAAATTATCTTTAATTGATGCCAAATATGAACAGATCATAAAGTGACAGAAGCAAGTAAAATTGCATAGATGAAAACTATGCGCTTCAATTAGGTTTTCAATTCATAACATTCAACGTCCTCCACCTGACATGTTAAACAGTTAGGGCAGGGGAAATGTACAGGAGGTGAAAATGAGACACATCCTCAAGTCAATGTGGAAGCAACTGGCAAACTCAAGAAACAAAAGAGTGCTTTTTCAGCTTAAATGGTTTGTTGTCCTGATGGTGCACTTTAAATTATACTACTCGATTTTTATGTTTGACCTTGGTAATACTTTACTATTCACCTGGCGCCCACGCTGACTACGTAGAGCTGCGGCATCAAACTGCACTGAAGAGAAGAAAGGTGTTTCTGCATGTTTGAGAGAGGAGACAGTTTTTGACCTGGAATAGTTTGCAAGGGATTTTGTGGTTTGTTTTGTTTTCTTTTCTTACACCGTTTCTTCTTCCTCTCTGGTTATGGTACAAAACTTTTCTATACGCTTTGAAGTCTCATGTCATAAAAAGTAAACTCCTAGTTAAGTCCTAAATGAAAATCACTGTGACCGGGGCTAATCTCCTAAAAGCTAACAGTCCTGAGGTCAGCAGGGCTTCACCCCTTATGTACACACTGGACTTCCCAAGAAAGCCCATGGTCGTTTTGCCTGAGCTAAGAGTCTGGCATTGGATCCTAAGACCTCTAAACCTTACACGTGTACCCTGAATAAGTTCGCACAGTGACCCAAGGAAATGGAACAGTTTTGGTTAACAACTCAGCTCTTGTTTGCTTCTTTACAAAAATGATAAGTAATGTACATTCTCCTGAGAGTTACCTGAGTCATGCTGGACGTGTTCGCATATACCCTGAAATTCCATAATATAAATACGAGGAATCATCCACCACATGGTAGATGACAACCGCTCCTGAGATCGCAATTCGACTTGGGTTGTGTCTGGTTTACAAACTATAGTTTGTTTGTCTTTTTCAAATGAACATAAGCTTGAAAGACTTCACCCTTTCTTGAAAAAGCGGGAAAATGGCTGTTTGGCAGTTTATATTCTTTCTAACAATTTTATACTATGGGTGGTTACCACCCACCAATTCTCACCACTCCCAGGAATAAATAGTTCCTGGGAGAAAATGGGGAATTGCCTTCCGCTAATGTTCCCTTTCTCCTTTCTGTTCAATCTAATCTACCAAACGAGGACAATTCAATTGTAAAATTGTTTCAAAGCATGTGTTTTGAGGTCTCCTATATTAAATAGGAGGACTGGGGAACTATTTTACTGACTCTTCTAATGTTAACTAATTTGAAAAATCTGTAACTAACTACACACAATATGAAGAAGGTCCTGTATGGACTATACCAAATTGCTACCTAAAGAAATCTATTCCTCACTTACCATTTACATGCATTTTTAAAAAACTCTCAACTGAGTCAAGACTGGTGGCTCTGGTGCTTCTGTTCCACTGCAGTGGAATCTAAACCTACTGCACAGTTTGATTTTAGAGAATTGACTGTCCATCGGCCATATTCCAGGAGAAGAATCTGCTATTGGTTCCTTTGATTTTGCTAGGCTAACTCACTAACACACTCCCAGTGGACTGTTTTAACTGATGATCAGAACTCAACTCTCAAGGGGGAACAGGGAGGGCTGTGCACAGAAAGGGGAGAGGAGAGGCGAAAACAAAAACCTTTCCTGGTTACAATCTGTCTTCTAAAATCTGAGGACAGAGGAAATTAACATCTTTGGTCTATCTAATTCAGATCACTTGAGGTGAGTTAATCACTTCCGAGATTCTGGGATGGCTAACAGCCCTAGTATGACCCAACCCTTCCACTGCCACCCTATTGAACTAGGGCCCCAAACACTAGAAGAGCTGAGCTATGGCTATCAGCAAGTCAGAAGTCTTCTCCTTCTGGAGAAAACAAGTATTCAGGACATGAGCCGTTAAAGCTCAAGACCTAGGAAGGGAATGAAAAGGTTAAAAGCCCAATAAAATAAATATAAGGAAGTAAACCAAAAGATAGTCATTCCTTAATAGGCAGTTTTGTGAAGTGCACCTTCAGGTCTACAAAAACATTTCAGCCCATTACAGTGCAGGGGGGAAGAGCTTTGTGAAACTTCGCATGCCTATGCTACACAGATAGTCCCTGTACTCCATTCTTCCTGACTTGGTTGCAATGTGCTACAGATGGATAAGCAGCATTCATTTTCCCCATACCTCCTAAATTCATAACAACAACTCATCCTCAATCCCAGGCTGACAGGTTCACTGCATGCAGCTCTTTTTCCTGTTGCACATGCAGAAGAATCACCAGTCCAGTGTCTAACTACGAGAGGTATACCAGGTAGCCAAAGTCCATCTAATCAGCCTTGGTCCCACTTTCTCATCCTCTGACCCATCCATCCCACAGTACTGAGTGGATTATTGCTGTTGACAGTGCAGCGTTTCAAGTTCTGTGTGTCCTAGACCTCAGAACCTAAATAAAAGATCGAGACATCCCTGGAAATTTGGGGCAGGTTGGCATTTTTTTTCCCCCAACTGGGGACTTTTAAGCAGGTAGGAGAGGAATAGCCAGGATGAGTCAAGGTTGACAAGAGAAGGAAACATCACAGGGGAGGGTTTATGCCCTGTGGTCAGATGTGTACAGTCCTTGGTCCCTCATCTTCCATGATGTTACATTCGTCTTACAGAGTCACAGAAGCAGCACAGGAAAACAAAATATCCATGTTCTTTCTTTCCACACACTCAGTCAGCCTGAGCGTTATTCTAGTTTCTTCATGTACTGCCTCACTGCTAGTTCTAGGATAGGGTGGGGGAAGGGTTGAAGGTAACAGGAGATTTCCAGAAGCAGGACAAGAGTGTAAAGTGGTCAGCAGCAGGTAGCCACATGCTAAGTGCAGAATGAAGATCCCCACTGGTGTCCGTAAAAAGATGGTGAGCTCCTCTCCATTGCTGGACAGCTGCTGGGCCCCAGAGGCCTGTGTTACGTGGCTCTCTTTCAGCGAGGCACAGGGTCCCAGCTGTTCTCTGTGCTGGTTGCCGGGGGTGGCAGAAGTTAGACGCTTAGCCCGTGAAGTGACTGCTAGGTGAGAAAACCATAGGAGCATCATAGGAAATATCTGAAGGGAGTGGGCCAGAAAGGAGGGCCTAGGAAAGGTCAGTCTGAACCGAATGTTCCCACGGCCGTGATATGCCTCGAAAGATCAGACTAGTAGAGATTTGCAAAGTGCTGTTGCGAACAGAGGAGGAATAAGGAAATGTACAAGAAATACTACACTGGACCTGAGGAAGCCTTCAATGTCCAGAGTGACCCTCGATAGGAAATAAATTCCCAAAGAGTTTATCTTGGCTTCTGATGGAAAAGGAAAACAAAACCATAAACAAAAACAAAAAAATCCTCCTCAAGTTCATGGTTCATGTCCAGTTGGAAGCCGGGTCTCAGGTCCCAATTCGTATCACACATCAGGCTGCCAGAGGGACTCAGTCCAAGGGATGGCCAGAGAAACAGCACCGTCCTAGATCTCTCCCCTCCAGGGGTCAGGATGGTGTGGTCTTCTCACAGTGGTGAAGTGAGACAGCGAGGATGGAAAAATCAAAAGCAAACTATCTGTGCCCCAACCCTTCCTCCCTTTGTTATGTAACTTCTCAGCTGTGTTAACGGAGGCACTTTCTGCAGTTCACTGTGGGTACAGGATAAAGGCACTAAGCAACTATGAAATCGATTGGTTAAGTTTCTTCAGGGAGACTCGAGGAGAGGGGCGAAGTCTCCACAGACTTCAAGTCATGACTGCAAAAAGAAATCAGCTCTGCTTTGGATGCATACAATAGATAAACATTTTCATTTACATCTTAAGAATGCACCAAAAACATGCAGTATTGCACCTTGTTTTGTGTGTGTGTTTGTTTTGCTTGTGTTGACCCTCAGCTAGAAAGAATACTTGTTCTTAGGTGTTGCTCTATATACCTTGATGACTTCTTTAGTTTTCCATATAGCTTCCTTTTAAAGGATGGGCATATTGGTCCTTTCTCTGCCTACACCTGCACAGATACCCGACATTTCCCTGAGCAAAGGCAGGAAAATTGACTGAGTGCCCCCACCCCCACCCCCACCCACTATATCTTTGGGCCCTTCATCCCACAAACGTGTAATTTTTATTATTTTTTTACATTTTTTTTTACTGAAATCATGCATTAATTAATTCAAGGTACGTCTTAATCAAATAGGCCATAATACTGAATACGAGAACATGCTTTGAGCTCCAAAAAGTTTTTGTTCCCATCTGACTAACATATGCACTTAAATACAGTACTTTATTTATGAATAAAATAGTTAAATGAAGGAGTGCACTTTTGGTGAATGCAAATGAAAAAGGATCTATTTTTAGAAGAGTTGATTCAAACTTAAGCTTATCCCCTATTGTCTGAGTTACCGTTCTCAGCATGCGATTATAAAATAAATATTATCAGAATCAAACATGCTTACATTTAACTCTATTTGTGCTCTCTTGCAATAAGGAGGTGAAGGTTTTACATCCAGTTCTGAAGGCCAGGGGTCAGGGTACGGGACCAGTGAGAAAAGACCTGTGTTGGGTTCATCTGCAGGTGAGAAACTTAGCAGCACTGCAGATTAATCAATTAATTTAATTCAGTATCTTTTTCTTAGAGGATAGTTTGTATAGAAGGGGAATGGGGCAGAATGAAAATCGCTACAGACCAGGACCAGCATGAGAGACTGCTAAGGTGCTTTGTGAACCAGTCTTAAGTAATTCTGTTTGCTTTTTTCTTTCATCTTATAATATGCAGTGTGATTGTGTTTTTATCAAAATAAAAACATTTGTTCGTTGCCAATTTTGGCTTGTATATCATGTTACATATAATACATCAGATGCACTGTCTTAAATGTGCTATGCAGTTTGCAAAGATTTTCTATTGGAGTCCCATGCAAGCTTTAATTTTATACTTCTAAGTGATCATTTGGTTTTCTGTTAAAAGAAAAAAGTTAAAGAAGCCCAAAGATTACAAATGTCTCAGTATGGGGAAGCATATGAATCTTATTTTACCGAGTCTAGCTCATGAACTGAATTTTTAAACCAATTTTAGAAAATACACTTTCTTTTCCCATTTTTTAATAAAATGAAAATAGTTTTTTTTTTCCCCCACAGATCTTGGAAGCTTCTGATTGGCCGCCCCCAAGATCCACAATGCAACAATGCATTGACAGTTAAATAGAGCATTCAAAAACTATTTAGTAAAGTATCGACAAAGAGTGACATGGGTCACTAGGGTTTTTGTTTTGTTTTGTTTTTTAAGTCTTTCAAGCGGCTAAGTGGGGCTTTTTTGTTTGCTTGGCTTTTTAGACATCGGTCAGTAGCTTGCTCTTATTAACACAGTTTTGGTTAGCTGTGGTGCAATTGCCAGTTCTGAGATTGGCCTGTCTATAATGGGCTATGCTATTATTCATATCCTCTTCGATCTCCATGTACTCAGATTTGCTGAGAGTAGAGGAACTGCGCCGACTGAGGTCACTGTCAGAGGCTAAGTTAGGGGAGCTAACGTGGAGCAGCTGGGCCTGCTCCTCCCCCTCAGTTTCTCGGTGGTAGAAATAGTTGAAATTGGACACAATGACAGGTACGGGCAGGGCAATTGTCAGCACACCAGCGATGGCACACAAGGAGCCCACGATCTTGCCTCCAATTGTCACAGGGTACATGTCACCATATCCTACAGTGGTCATGGACACCACCGCCCACCAGAAAGCATCGGGGATACTGGAGAAGTGAGACTCAGCTTCTTCCGCCTCTGCGAAGTACACTGCGCTGGAAAACAGTATGACTCCGATGAAGAGAAAGAAGATGAGCAGCCCTAGCTCCCTCATGCTGGCTTTCAGGGTCTGGCCCAGGATCTGGAGGCCCTTGGAGTGGCGGGACAGCTTGAAGATGCGGAACACCCTTACCAGTCGGATGACCCTGAGGATGGCCAGCGAAGTGGCCTGCTCGCCCTTCTGGTTGCCCTCCTGCTCAGCGATCTCGGTGCCCAGGGTGATGAAGTAGGGGATGATGGCCACGATGTCGATGAAGTTCATGATGTTTTTGAAGAACTCGGGCTTGCTGGGGCAGGCGAAGAAGCGCACCACCAGCTCAAAGGAGAACCAGATAATGCACAGCGTCTCCACGATGAAGAAGGGGTCCGTGAAGATGTTGGAAGTGTAGATAACCGTGGTGTTGTCGATGCGGTGGATGGTGCCCGTGAAGTCCTTGTCGTCCTTCAGCTCAGGGAGGGTCTCGAGGCAGAAGATGACGATGGAGATGAGGATGACCATGACAGAGACGATGGCGATGACTCGCGCGGGCCCCGAGCTCTCGGGGTACTCGAAGAGCAGCCACACCTGGCGCTGGTATTCCTTCTCGGGCAGGGGGCGCTCCTCCTCCTTGATGAAGCCCTCGTCCTCCCGGAACTTCTCCATGGCCTCCTCGCCCAGCTCGTAAAATTTGATCTCCTCGGAGAACATGTCCAGGGGCACGTTGACGGGCCTCCGCAGCCGGCCCCCCGACTGGTAGTAGTAGAGGATGGCGTCGAAGCTGGGCCGGTTGCGGTCGAAGAAGTACTCGTTCCTCAGGGGGTCGAAGTAGCGCATGCGTTTCTTAGGGTTGCCCAGCAGCGTGTTGGGAAACTGAGCCAGGGTCTTGAGCTGCGTCTCAAAGCGCAGCCCGGAGATGTTGATGACCACGCGTTCGCAGCACTCGTGGTCCTCGTGGTCCGCCGGCCCGGGGTAATCCTGGGGATGGCCCGGGGCGGCGGACGCCTCGTCCGCGTTCTCCCCGGACATTACCGTCATGGTAGAAGCCGGGTGCAGGGGTGAGAGAGCAGGAAAGGGCCAGCGGCGGTAGGAGGGACGGAGCGAGGAGGGGTGGGGGGGACCCAAGCGCCCCCCCCACCGGAGTGCGTGTCTGCCCCACGCTCAGGGGGAGGGGCTTCGAAGCCAACCGGTCTGCGACTTGGCTTCTGGTTCCCTTCCTCTCCACCCTACCTTTTGCTCAGTTTGGAATCCCCCTCGCCTGCGGCCCGGGGTGCACCTTTTTGCCCAGGGTTGGGGTGGGGGGGAGAGCTGGTGTTTCTTCCTGCTCCGAGGTGCCTTAACGCAGTGCTGTTCTAGCGGGCTGGGCCATCGCTTCGGGGTGACCCTGGCCTCCCCTCCCCTCCACGAGCTCTCCTAGGACCGGGTGCAGAGCCAGCTCAGCAGATGCCCTCGCCTGACAACCCCTCTGTTTCTCCTCGGCTCTCCCCCCTCCTACCCCTCTTCGCCTGCCGCCTTCTAAGCTCCCACCAGGGCGATCGATGGACGCTGCAGAGAAATAGAAAGTGATACAGGGGGTAGAAAATCAGAAGCATTTCGATGGGACGGACCTACAGACACTGAAGAGCACAGACCTCTAGCTTTGTTAGAAAGCACTGGACTTTTACTGGGCATACACACAGACAGACACACACAGACACCCGGAAATCCAAGTTTGGGGCTCTTCCATCCCACTTTCCCCAATGCCCAACAGCCGATCTGTTTACAACTTCGTTAAACTAGAGATCGGAAAAGCGCCGAGAGACGCTGGGGAAGCTCCAGGTCCCACGCAGCGTTCCTACAGCCCCGGCTTCCCCCACCCTTCGTCCCAACCCCTGCTTCTGTAGCCCCGACCTGGGGAGCCCCCTACCTGGCCGGCCGGCTTGGCGCAGGAGTGGTGCTGAGTCCGCCGAGAGCCGGAGTTGGAATGCGGCAGGTCGCTTTTGCAGTACACGGGCGGGAGACGCGGCCGCCGCCGCCGCCGCAGCATCCGAGAGGCGAGGCGCCGGGGCAAAGTCGCCGCCCTCGTCCTCTCGTGCTACTCCCCTTCAGCCGGACAATCGCTTTTCTGAGCAGCTACAGGGGAAATGTCCACTCCCTATCCCCATTCTCACCCGTTGCCAGCAACCTGGAGACGGCGTGCTCTCTTCTGGTGCAGGGAGTTCCGGAGGATGCGGGGCGGAAAAGCAAAATGCCACCCTCTCCCGAAGCTCTGAAGCAAATGATGATAAACAGCACTCTCGCCCCCCTCCGAACACTATGGGAGCCCTTGATTCGATCCCGAAGGAAACGGGCGAGCAAGAACCTGGGTCTACATGGCTCTCGGATGCCCTCCGCTTCCGCACCCCCGCGTGGACCTCGCGGAGGCTGAGAGGCGCGCGGGGAGCTGTTAGGAGCGCCGAGTGGGGTAGGGTGCGTGCGGCGGCGGGGCTGCGCGGTCCATTTCTGGGCGCTGCAAGATCAGCAGAAACCTGAGAAAGCGCCTGGAGCGCGGAGCAGCGATTGGCCCACCCAGGCGTGGGTTGGGGCGGGCGGGGGAGGGCAAGAGCAAGGAGGTAGAGGGAAAATATGAGGGGGTGGTGGTTCCGTAGAGGGGGGTTGCCATTCGGTCCCCACCCTCGCCTGCACAGCTTTTTCCTTCTGCCAAAAAAGCCGACCACCAATTCTATGTTCCTTGTGGCCCACAGCCCCGCACACGCACGGTCCCCGGCCGCGACCTTCACCGGGAATTCCACATTTCAAATGGTCAGGTCCGACGCAATGCAGGCGGTTGTTCCTGGCAAAACTCCTCGGATGGCGTTGTGTTTGTGCAGTCGCACAATAATCAGCTTCGGTCGCCACGCTGGGCGGGCCATGCTGCCCCTCCCGCGGGGGGCCCTCTGCCGGGTCCACCCAGCTTCTCCTGGCTGGAGTCGGAGAGATGCGGACTTTGGGTAGAGCTCTGCAGTTGAGGATCAACTGGCTTTGCTCTATGGAGTGTTATTGCGAGACGGTGGTGCTAAGAGTCTGTCCCTCTTTGACCTACAATGGGAGTTGGAAATTTTCTTACAGTGAGATTATTATGAAATACGAAGAATGTGGGCAACCACTAAAGGCTTCGTGAGTTTTGGGGGGGTTGTCTGCCAACTTGGTGCTAATTGGGATGATTCTGAGAAGCAAGTCACCTGCCCACCTCCCACCTACGTCCCTCCTCCCGCAGCCTCTTTTCCCGGCCTAGAGCCTCACAGGGCCACTTGCAAGGCTTGCAACTTCTTCGGGAAAGGGTCGGCACACAGACACAGGGCAGCAGATGCAGGGGCGTGCGTGGTGCATACTGAGCGCGGCTCCAGCGGCGCTCTCGGAGGCGATGCGCCGGGGCGCCTGCAGCTCCAAAGCCGGCAGCCAGCGGCTCCGGTCGTTCAACTGCAGCGGAGGCTGTAAGCAGGCTGCCAGAGCCCGGAGTCGCTGCTGATTGGTCCCCCCGCTGCATTGGGACCACCCCTTCGCGCCACCGCAGATCGCGTGGCCGGGTGCCTACACCACCCACGTCTTTAATCAAAGCCACTCTCTTGTGGCTAGTGGAAAGCCGGGGCCTCAGCGGGATTGTCCAGGCAGTGCAATAATCCCGGGTACGGCACTAGTTAAGTCCCTCCTCCAGATTCAGACTCCAGCGTTCTTTTCAGAAAAATAAAAGTGTTTGTTCCCTCCACTCCTCCGGATCCATAATCTCAGCTTTGTTTTGTAAAAATAGAGTTAGTTCTCTTAAACTCCTCCTTCCCATATTAAAACTCTGCCCTTTCCCCACCTTCCATACACATGTTCTATCCCACTAACTCTACCTTTCTGCACTACTGCTTTATTGCAAATAAAACATGGAGCTGTGTGCTGAAATACCGTCAAGTCCCTTTTAAAAAAAGAATAGTTTCAGGTGTACAAAGCAACGTAATAATGAGACATTTACACCCCTCACAAGGTGATAACCGCCCCCAAACTACTCCCCCTCTGACATCTTATATAGCTGTTAAAATACCATTAACTATCTTCCTTATGCTGTACTCCACATACCGTGACTATACATTATATATATATATATATATATATATATATATATATATATATATATATATATATATGTTTATACATATATGTTATATATATATGTTTAATTATAGTTGACATACAATATTATTCTACTTCAGCTTTAGGTGTACAAGTCCCTTGTTTTTGTTGCTGCTGCTGCTCTTGCTGCTGCTGCTGTTACAGTCCTATGGGAGACAGCCCTACCAGACGTGATAAACATTTTCTTACCATGTCCTAGCAATCCTGGATATGGCAATCCTCACTCTGCCTGTAACTTCCTTCTTTCTTTTCAACGCCCCCAGGACTCTCATCTCCTAGCCTCATGTGGATGCACTTGCCCTGATTCAGCATTTGGCGATTGCCTTCCTAGACAAAATTCACAGACTGGTTCCTAAAGTCAGGGCTTTACTAGGGGGCATAATAAGATGAGGAAGTTTTCAACATCCCTAGCAGATGTGTTTAGAGCAGAAATGGACCTCCAAGGACCTGGAAGAAAGTTGTTGAGCAAGGAACTCATCATTCTTGATGCAAGCTCAACATTGGTAAGGATCTGAAGGTATTTATTCATTCAACAAATATTTACTCAACCCCAGCTGTGTGTCAGACATGTTCTAGCCCTACAGACACAGTAATAACTAAGGCACATGAGGCCTCAGACCTCACAGAGCTCACATTCTGCTGGGAGAGACCAATAATAAACAAATAGACCTCACATTATAATGCCAGGTAAAGAAAATGTTTAAAAAGGGATAGAGAGTGACAAATAGAGATTTACATGTCTAGGAAGGGCCTCTCTGCAGAGGTAACATATCAACAAAGAACTTTAAGAAGAGAGAAAGCAAGGAATAATAGCAAGATCAAAAAGATAGGTATAAGAGACAATGCAAAGGTTCTAAGGCAAGGGCAAGCTTAGAATATTTGGGAAACAAAAGAGGGCCAGTGTGGCTAGAAAGAAGTGACCAAGGAGGTAGGTCACAATGGTTGGCAGGGTTCAGATGGTGCAGGCGTCTTAGGTCACTGTAAGAACATTTCATCTTATTCTGAGTGCTGTGGAAGATGTTGGAGGACTTGGATCTGCATAGCACTAAAACATGATTTGCTATTTTCAAAGATTATTCTGGCTACTGGAAACTAGGCACGAGTTTGCAGGTTATAAAGTAACATAGGCGGGGATGGCATGAACAAGGAAGAGAGTGGTAAGCTTGTGAGAAGTGATTGGAATAGGATTAGATTTTTAAAATAGAGATAGCAGGATTTGGGATGTGGGGGGTGGGGAATGTTTCAAGAATGTCTTCTAGCCTTAGTAACTATGAAGATGGGGACGTCATTTACTGAAAAAGTGGATTGGACAGCTTCTCTCCCGCTAGAATGTGAGCTACACAAAGTCTGGCTCTTATTTAAATAAGGCACCTGAGTGTCTTATTTGTCACTGTATTGGGCAGTTGAGACCTCTCCTCAGATTCTTCCCTCCTCTCTCTTCTTCTTGCCCTGTGGCAACTTGCGCTGCCTCAGCTGCTGCTGGAACAGCCAGCTGTGTGGGCAGCAGAGTTCTGCCTCATGAGGTTGACTGCACTACAATGAATACAATCTGGATTCCTGAAGACTGAACAAAGGTCAAGGTGAACAGTACACCACGTGGGGGCATTAACTCAGTGGACCAGTGATAACTTGCCTAGAAGGACACACGAGGTATGACAATTAAATTCGCAAACTTGTTGCAACAATATTGCTAAGCTTTTTTGATACCAGAGGTATTATTCATTATAAATTTGTACAAACTGGGCGAACAGTTAACCAAGTTTACTATTTGGAAGTGCTGAAAAGACTGCGTGAAAAAGTTAGACGACCTGAACTTTTCGCCCACAATTCATGGCTCTTGCATCATGACAATGCACCAGCTCACCGGGCACTATCTGTGAGAGAGTTTTTAGCCAGTAAACAAACAACTATATTGGGATGTCCTCCCTACTCACCTGTTCTGGCCCCCAATGACTTCTTTCTGTACCCAAATATAAAGAAAATATTGAAAGGAAGACATTTTGATGATATTTGGGACATCAAGTTCACTACCACGACAACTCTGATGGCCATTCCAGAAAAAGAGTTCCAAAATTGCTTTGAAAGGTGGACTGGGCACTGGCATTGATGCATAGCTTCCCAAGGGGAGGACTTTGAAAGTGACCATAGTGACATTCAGCAATGAGGTGTGTAGCACTTTTTCTAGGATGAGTTCACGAACTTAATTGTCTGATCTCATAAGAGCTAGGACAGAGTCTGTAGATAAATTCTCTCTCCCTTTATTCTTTTCAGGGACAAGCAATCGTATGGTCTAATAACAGGGCTGCATCTCTTTATAGCTCATGAAGGAGTGGCCAGCATGGCTAGTCACCACCTTGTATTTGCACACTACCCTTCCCTATCTCACTTCCCTTTTCCCTTACTCTCACTACTAGAGAATTGCATCTTCCATTAAAATGCAAGTCCTATCTCAGGTTCCATTTTTTAGGGAAACTGAGCTGAGGCAGAGAGAATCCAAATTTCAGTTTGAGGCATGCTAAGTCTGTTAAATATCCAAAAGAAGATGTTGAGTAGGAAGTTGGGCACACGAGTCTAGAGTTCAGAGAGGAGTGATGGGTAGATCAGGGTTTCTCAGGCTGGGCACTGTTGATGCTGTTACTTTTTGGTTGTGGAAGTTATTTTTGTTTTGTTGTTCTATGCATTTTAGGATGTTCAACAGCATCCCTAACCTCTACCCACTAGCTGCTAATAGCATCTGCTCCCAGTTGTGACAACCAAAAATATCCCCTGGGGGAAGAATCACCCCCACTGGGAACTACTGGGGTAGATGGTAGTTAAAGCCAGAGTACTGAACTAGGGCCCTTGGACATGAAGGTATAAAGAGAAGAAGAAACATTGAGAGTTTGTGCCTCAGGATGTCCTAATTCTTAGAGGCCAGTAAAAGAAGGAAGAATCAGCAAAGGAGACCAAGAAACAGTGACTGGAAAAGTGAGAAAACCAGGAGCGTAGGGGTCCTTGAAAGTAAATGAATACAGTATTTTGAGGAGAGAGATCAATTTTGTTGAATACTGCTGATAGGATGAGTAGAATGAGGAATTTAGAGTTGACTATTGGATTTAGAAAAATTGAGTTGAAAAGAGATTGAGAGAGAAGAACTTATGACAGTGGGTAAAATCAACTCTTGGAGTTTGGGGGTCAATCAGGAAAAGAAAAATGGAGTAGTAGCTGAGAGAAGACAAGCCTATTCTTCGTAAAGATGAGAGCTGTTATAATATGTGTTACTGTGTGCGGAGGGGATTGATTCAGGAGGAAAAGAAAAATTGTTGATGCAGTAGAAAGAGAAAAACGGAAGCCGTATTCTTGAGAAGACAAAAGGAGAATGGAATCTAAGATCCAAAAGAAAGAGTGGCCTTGAAAAAGGACAGTTAGTCTACAGAAATGGAAGAAAGGGAACAGAGTTCAGACACAAGTCATTTAGTACATGTGTTTGTGGACATTCACTTACGCAATCAGAAGAAGTTTTCTCAGTAAAAAAGGAAGCAAAGTCACCAGCTGCAAATAAAGATGGCAAGGAGGTCTTAGAAGTTGGAGGGGAAAAATGTGAAATAATTCAGGAGATTAGGAAAGTGAAAGAATTAGGAAATGTAGCAGGGTTAGCTGGTAATACTACGGGCTCACTTGTGGTGAGGGACCAAGCATTTCAGTGACAAGGCCCTGAGTGTTTGAGGGAAACTTGGAAGTGGGTCATGATAAAATTAGTGCTGATAATCTTTTATGAGAAAATGTAAAACTAGTGCTAAAAATAGCCTCCTTTTTAGGATCCATTTCTTACGTGTTATGTAGTGATAAGGCAAGTCACGGCATGAGAAGAAGTGGTCCTACCAGGCATGGATATGCCTATGTGGATTCACCTTACATCCTGCTGAGGGCAGAGTCACAAGCAGGACAATGGCCGTCTTACAAGTTATGAAGCATAATTGTAAAGGTGATATAGAACCACAAGAGGCTGGAAGGAAAGTTCGGACGTTCACCAAGGGTTCAAGGTGACGATGGTAGTGTGGATGGCTACATAGCCAGGGGTCCTCTTGCTGGTGTCTGTGATTGGGCTTATTTGTGGATGCACTGCACGTGCCTGTGAACACTCTGAAATTGTACACATACGAGTCTTTTTGGTACATGTGAAAAATCCTGTTTCTGAGGACCAGATTTATAAGTGAGTTTTATTGAAATCTCAGAGGGAGATTACACTGGAACCATTAAAAAGCCTAGGATTTTAAGTCAGAGGTGAGTTCTAATTCAATCACCCCGATCTTACACATGTCACTTCATCACTTTACATCTTAATCTCCTTTTTGTGTAAAATGTAGTATCTATATCACAGGCTGTTATGAGGATAAAATACAAATTGAGTACCGATCAGTGCCTGGCATAGAGTTAAAGCTGGATGAAATGCCAGCTTCAAGGAAAAGTGACCATAAAGGCCAGACATCATTGCATTAGACAGATCTTTAATAAACATTTACCAAGGACACAAGAATCAGAGAAACGCACCATTGTATTATCTGCCATCAAGAGTCCTTGCGTCCAATGTCAGCATTCAACAGTAACTGGCCCTGGACTTTTCCTCCCACCAAAACAACTAGAAAACTGGATAGAAGACATGAGGCAGCACTGGCTGGGTAACCGGTAAGGCAAAGCTGAGATCTCTTAGGAAAGGGAAACAAATGAGGTGAGCACTATGTTCATCTTGGCTTTTTCCCTGGAGGTACTTTCCAGAAGCTATGCAAGGAGGTAGAACCCGAACACAACCTGGCATTCTTATTGAGTTTAGGAGGCAGAGACTGGAGACTGAGGCTGAGCTGGCTAAAAGTTATGTGGCTAAAAGTTAAAAGTACTGGAGAGGAAGGAGCTACACAGAGATAGAATACCAAAAATCTTAATGGGGCCCCTTAGAATCTGTTGCTGAATACTAAACTGCACATGAATAGGTAGTTTAAACCCTAGGAGGCTGAGTTGGTTTAATATTCAAACATCAGTCAATGCAACTCACTGTATCAGGCGAATCATAGGAGATTCTCATTAGGTGCAGTAAAGCTATTGGACGAAAGTCAACATCCATCCATGGTTAAAACAAAACAAATCTTTTAGCACAACTAGAAATAGAATTTCCTCAACCTGATAAACGTCAAAAAAACAAAACAAAAAACAAAAAACAAAAAAACCCAAACCTACAGCAAACATCATACTTATGGTAAAAGAGTTGAACACTCTCCCCCTAAGATCAGGAACAAGACAATGATATGCACTCTTGCTACTCTGATTCAACATCATATCAGAGGTCCTAGCCAGTGCAATGAAGTAATAAAAGGAGATAAAAGGCATACAGATTGGAAACGAAGAAGCAAACCTGTTCTTATTCATAGACAGCATGAGTATGTATGTGGAAAATCCTAAAGATTCTACAAAAAAAACTACTAGAAATATTAAATGAATTTAATAAGGCTGAAGGATACGAGGTGAATATGTAAAAATCTGTAGTATCTCTACCACTTACAATAACATCAAAAAAAAATACTTAGAGATTAATGTAACAAAATATGTTACATATACAATGGAAAACTGTACGTGGAAAACGACAAAACATTGCTGAGAAAAATTAAAGAAGACCTAAATACATGGAAAGATGTACCATAACCATGGGTTGGAAGACTTAAAATTGTTATGTCAATTCTCCCCAAAATGGAACCGCAATCAAAATGCCAAAACGTTTGTCTACAGAAACTTATTCGAAAATAGAGCTGATTCTAAAACTGACATGAAAACACAAAAGACCTAGAATAAAAGAAGTTTTAAAAAGAATTATGTTGTAGGACTTACACTTCCTCGTTGTAAGACTTATTCTAGTCAAAACAGTACAATATTGGTGTAAAGAGAGACATATAGATTCACAGAACAGAATAGAGAGTCCAGAAATACACCCTCACTTATATGGTCAATTGATTTTTTTAAAAAGGTGACAAGGTAATTAAATGGGGGGAAAGATAGTCATCTCAATAAATGGAGCTGAACAACTGGCTATCCATAAACCTTCACACTTACACAAAAATTACTCAAAATGGATCACAGACCTAAATATAAAAGTTAAAACTGTTTAAGTTCCAAAAGAAAACACAGAAGAAAAATTTACACAAACCATACAAGAAAATGTTGAGACACTGAACATTATAAAAATTAAAAGATTCTGCTCTTCAAAAGGCACTGTTGAGAAAATGAAAGGGCAAGCCACACACTGGGAGAAAATATTCACAATACATGTATCTGACAAGGACTAATATTCACACAGATCAATATCTCTTACAACTCAATAATAAGAATACCAACAACATTACAGAAAATGAGCAAAAGATTTGAATGCGCACTTTGTGAAAGAACACACACTGTACTTGTATGTCTCCATCTATATGGACCTCTAGAGTGAGCAAACACTGATCAGTGGTTTCCTGGCACCAGAGATGAGAGGTTGACTGCAAGGGGCATAGGAAACCTCTAGGGTGATGCAAATGGTCTACATTCTGATTTAAGTGGTAGTTACAAGGATATATTGTCAAAATTCATGGGCCTCTCCACTTAAAATGGGTATGTTTTATTGTATTTAAATGATATCAAAATAAAATTTATTGTAAAAATACCTTGTTATCAAATAGATAATATTGATGTACACTGCGCTGACAGAAGTTTAGAAACAAATATTTTTAAGAGCTTAACCTGTGAAGCCTTCTTAAACCGCTCTGAGTCATCCTTAAGAGAAGGAGTATAAACAAACAACCCAATTGAAAAATGGGCAGAGGACCTGATTTCACTGATATGTGGTATATAAACCAAAAACAACAAAGGAACAAGACAAACAAATGAGAAACAAAAACTCATAGACACAGACAATAGTTTAGTGGTTACCAGAGGGTAAGGGGGATGGGGGGAGGGAGATGAGGGTAAGGGGGATCAAATATATGGTGATGGAAGGAGAACTGACTCTGGGTGGTGATCACACAATGGGATTTATAGATGATGTAATACAGAATTGTACACCTGAAATCTATGTAATTTCACTAACAATTGTCACCCCAATAAATTAAAAAAAAAAAAGAGAAGGAGTATATGTACTATGAAGGACCAGTGGCATATCCCATCCTACTAAGACTGGGCAGGTTCATAACTTGGAGAAGAAAATTATGACCTTTAAGAATTTGCCAAAAAATAATTCTTGTGTGCCTCAGTCATTACGTAACATATCAGAGAGCAAGACGGAATCCTTGCCCTCCAGGAAGTCATTCTGATGGTGGAGACCGACTAAACCAGGTAATTGCAGTGCAATATGGCAAATACTTTAATGCGACAAACAGAGGTGCAGTGGGAGTTTAGAAGAGTGACCCCTAACCCAGCCTTGGGAGTGAGGGAAGAATTTTTAGGAGAAATAATAAGGTAACGAGTAAGATGAATCCTGAAGATAAGTAGAAGGTGTGGGCATGGGAATGCAGCATACTTTAAAGCTCTCGATGTACAGGTGAGTCCATAGCATACTCAGAGAAACAAAACTTAGGTTAGTAGAGCTGGATAATCAAATACAAGGAGGTGAGTGACAAAAGATGAGGCCAGAGAAGTTGGCAGGAGCCAGCTCATGAAGCACCTTGTTAGTCACTGTAATGGACCCCGCTGATTTCCTCCTGCCCTTCCAATCCACTCTCTTTTCTCCCTAACACAACTCCCTTACACACAGCCATGGGCTTGAAGAAAAGCCCACTGCTCCAGGGTACCTCAGCAGGAATTTGTCTGTGACCCAGTCCTAGCCAAGGAGACGTGAGGGAGGGCAAGTCTGCTGGAGAGCTTCAGGGAACAGCTTCCTCAGTGATAAGAAAGAGCCATAGAAAGACTTTCCCTTCATCCTCTAGATGTCACGTCTGGGTGAGTCATTGCTATATCCATCCTGTTACCAGCCCGAATGATTAAGTCGTAACTGAAGATGTCATAGTAGAAATGGAAAAAACTAAAAGAAAATAAACCTGGATCCTGGTAATATCACTGAGCTGCTGAATCAGTCAGCAATGAAGTTGTACTATCATGGAACTTCCTGTTATAAAATTCAATAATTTTCTCATTGTTAAGTTAGTTGGAGTTGAGCTTGCTCATTAAATCTCAGTAAAGGATTCCTCATGAAGAATTTTAAACAGATTATGGATAATATCTGGGGGAAATGATTAGATATAGGGGCTTGCGTCAATTAGAACTCTTTCTGGTTATTGAAGTAGAAACTTGAACCAAAATGGCTTGAACAAAACAAGGGAATGTACTGGCTAAGAAAACAGCACTTTGGGAATAAGATCTGAAGCTTCAGGAAGGGCTTTATCCAGCACTCAGGGGTCATAACCAGACTTCTTTTTCCTCTGCATTTCTCCATTTCCTTTCCTCGATGCTGACTCTACTCTCAAGCAGACCTTTTCTGTGTGTTCCCAAGATGGCTGCCAGGAATTCCAGAGGCTATATGTCTCATCTCACAGAAATAAGTTCACATAAGACTTTTGGATTTGAGTCTTAGTGACTCTGATTGGCCTGACTTGTGTTATTTATCCATCTTTGAGTCAACCACTGCAGCCAGGAAGATGGGATATACTGACTGGATTAAAGAACTCAGGGCCCTTCCCTAGAGATGGGATGGGTTCAATCTTACCCAAACTTTGTGGTGGAAAATTTCAGAGTACTGGTAAAAAGAATAAGAGAGGACTGCATGCTAGGACAGGAGGTGATAGAGTTCAGACTGGCTCCTAGGTCTCCTGTTTGGGCATCTTGGAGACAAATACCCAAAGAGAAGGAAAGCACTTCAGGAAAGTCAGTTAAAGTAAACAATATATAATGAAACGTAGTCATCGGCTGGTCATTGGTTGTTTTGAAAACAGAAGTTTCAATGGAGTAGTAGAAACAGATACCAGATTGTATTAGTCAAGGAATGAATGGAGTGAGCCAATGACGTTAGAGCAAGTAGTTCTTCTTTGAAGAATCTTGGAACTAGAAGGCAGGAGAGAGATAGAGATAATAGCTAAAAAAGACTTCAAGGTAAAGAGAACCTTTTTATGTCTTTTAATATAGGAGAGATTTGAGCATGCTTAAATGCTAAAGGTAAGTGAGAAAAATGTATGGAAGAACAAGATTAAAGATATAGGCCAGAAATCAAGTAATTAATGGAGCAAGAACCCTAGGAATAATGAGTAGAGGGTTGCAGAGTACACTAGGATAATTACTCTTCAAGAAGAGTAAGGGACATTTTTCCACTATAATAGAATGGAGAAAGGGAAAGACTAATGGGAATGCATTACTGCATTTGTAATGGGAATAAATTCAGGAAACTGAGGCAGATTCCCTCTGAAGATTTCTAGTTTCTAAGTGAAATAGATGTTACCTCCTGATGGGCATATGAGAAAAGACCATGAAAGGTCAAAGACAGTCCTAAGAAAGAATAGAAGAGAGAGTGGATTAGGAAAACATATGGAACCTTGCTGTTTTGTCCCATATCATCCAGAAGATGTGTAGTCTATTACCATAAAGACCCAATCTAGCTCATAGTCAATCATACATACAATAAGAGTCCAATGACTGGGGTAATATAGTTCTTAACTGTTGCCTATTAGATCACCTTCCACTCCTGTGAGTCTTCACCTCAGACGGAAAGTGAGAAGTCCTTTCTCCCCTGGCCATCCCCTTTCTTCCTTGCCTACTGTTCTGCCTTTCTTTCGGGTCCCAGCTCCATTCTACCTTTCTTCTATGGCAAACTGGAGAAACCATTTTGTCTGTTGTTTCTGAGCCTGGAGAAACCCATATTTATGCCAATCCTCACAGGGTAATGGGGGAGGCTTCAGAAAGGACCACCTGCGGAAGAGCCAACTTCTCTCTTGCTAATGTTGATCACCTCTCATAGTAACCCAAAAGTATTGTTTTGGAAAAGGCCCCCATCCACCAGAGAAGAGAACGGGAAGGATGAAGGGATGAAAGGGGCACATGTAGAAGATCACAAGAAAGCATCAGAAACCAGGAATGTGAAGAAATGCCAATTTGTGTGTTTGGTTCATTCTTCTCTGAAAAGTTTCAGCATCTCAGATGTTGAATCAAAAAGGAGATTGGCAGTACGAGTTTTTAAAAAAAATCTGTTAAAATGATGTGTTTGTCTATAAGGTACAAACAAATTAGAGCATCAGAGCCCAGACTATAATTTCTATCCAAAAATAGATACATTGGGAGTGTTTATATCTCAAAACATTCTGTAATAACGTACCTCTGCCTGATGGCATAGAGCTTTGAAGCCTCTGCTGCCTAATTTTCTCCGTGCTGCAGCAGATGCAGAAATGCTTTCAGATGAAAATTTTCCTCCTGCTCTAAGTATTCCCTTAGCCCAGTCACAAGAAATAATACTCACGAAAGGTTATTGGAAAGACATACCATACAGACATTTTTCTAGAGCTACACTGTCCAACCTGACAGCCACGAGCCACATGCAGCTATTTACATTTAAATGAATTAAAAATAGGAGTTCAACTTCAGTTCCTCAGCCCACTGGCCACGTGTGAAGTGCTTAATCACCACATTGGCTGGTGATTCCCATATTGAACAGTGTAGATGTAGAACGTTCCCACCATCGCAGAAAGTTCTCTGGACGATGCTGCTAAAGAGCTTCACCCCTTGGCTCAATCCAGGTCCTCAGTGAGCTCCATATAAGAGTGGCGAGCGTGGTTTGGGTGTCTTCGACCATGGTTTTTATGCCTTCAGCTTGCAATGAGGAACATTACCAGAAAAAGTATTATAAATTCATGGTTCTAACTATTGTCAGAGCTTTGGGAAGGCCATCTACCATATCACACGGTGTCTTTTTTTGTGAGTATCCCTGGAAGAAATCTTAATCTCAGCGTCAGGGCAAGCTGTCGTTTTCTTAAACATTGAATTGTTTTTATCTTGCGGGTACTGGGACTGAAAGCTGACTCATTGGCCTTGTTGTCTTTAGACAAACTTAGAGTCACATTTGCAGCCTTTCTCCAGCAACCAAATAGGACTCTCCAGTGTGCAGTTCTGTGTTGTGTGCACGCACACACACACATAAACACACGCACTTCCTCCCTTCATTGTCCTTCCCAATTTATTTCATAGTTTTGGGTTGCATACATTTTTAAATCCTTCCTGTCATAGAAGTAAAATATAAGTAAATAGATCCATTATATGCATACATATACACTTGTGTTACATACAATTATCTTTTACCCACAACTCAGATATGTGTCCTTGGGAGGAGAATATTACTAAAAACGCATTCTTTTAAACACAGCCCCGTAAGCACTCTAATTTATCACTTCTGGCATCTTTCTAAGCCACCCCAGTTCAGGACCGTAAATGATTACTTTGCTGTATGTAATAGATTAGTCGTTACCAAGGTGTCAGCGTGATGTGACAAATATTCAAACCTATATTATAGTATTAAGCTTCCAAAGGCTTGTTCTATTTGATATGTAGCTGTTGCTGGCAGTAATAGGCCGAACAAAGGTCTGGCCTGCATTGTGGCACCTGTAATGGTTTCCAGTGTGGTTGAAGTGTTTCTATAACTATTTATGCAGTACGTATTTTAAAAATCACAGTTATATAGAAGCCAAATGCTATCTGTGACTGCATGCAATGCAAGCTTCCACTCTGACCTCTTTCACTGATTACATGACATACATTTTACTCATGTACTAAATATACTAAGCAACAAATAAATAATATGCTTAATCATCCAGCATAGAGAAAGAGATGCAATACAAAAATTGACTTCAGAATTTCTAAACCAACTGTGCTCCTTCTCAAAAGGAAAACACACACACACACACACACACACACACACACATATAGACTGTTCTGCAGTTTTTTCCCCTTTTATTTTCCATATCTGTCCCTTTACAGTACTGAGTACTTATTAGGCTCATGCCTTTTTACTATGGAAAAGGCAAAAAATAAAAAAAATGCATCGTCCATACCCTCAGTAGATATATACTCTTCTTTGTTAAGGATATAAGACTTAAGTGAATGTAAAACGACAGCCTCTAAAGGCAGTCACGTGAGCAGGGCCACCTACTGTGTTCCATGAGGTGTTTGGGATGGGAAGACAGGAGTGGATCAAACAGCCTACTGGGCAACTTTGCAGGTAATCTTTGAAGGATCCACAGAGCGGAAGGGAAAGGAAGGGTGCGTCTGAGGAGGGAGGGAAGGCAGTGCAAAGATGCAAGCATGAGAATCCACAAGGACCTCCAGGGGACAATGAACAAGTCAGTGGGGCGTGCGGGAACACACTCAAGGGGAGATGCTAAGAAGCAGTGGAATGAGGAAACAGGCAGGAGGGACATGGAGGACCAAGGAGAGTACTGTGAAAACCCTGCACACTTAGCATTTCACCCTTGAACAACCAAATGTCATCAATATGTAACCAATTGCTTTTTTTGCCCCAGAAGGAAGAATAAGAGAAAAATTGCAGCCAGTTTTCAGTGATATAGTAAAAGAATGTGGGTTTGTGATGGTAGTTACTCAATACATGGCAATGAATTGTTTTTTTTCTTTTGTTATTTTTGTGTTTTTTTTAATTCAAGTCTATTGAGGTGACAATTGTTAGTAAAGTTACATAGATTTCAGGTGTACAATTCTGTATTACATCATCTATAAATCCCATTGTGTGTTCACCACCCAGAGTCAGTTCTCCTTCCATCACCATGTATTTGATCCCCCTTACCCTCATCTCCCACCCCCACCCCCTTACCCTCTGGTAACCACAAAACTATTGTCTGTGTCTATGAGTTTTTGTTTCTCATTTGTTTGTCCTGTTCTTTTGTTGCTTTTGGTTTATATACCACATATGAATGAAATCATATGATTCTCTGCTTTTTCTGTCTGACTTATTTCGCTTAGCATTATAATCTCAAGATCCATCCATGTTATCACAAATGGTCTTATTTCATCTTTTCTTACCGCCAAATAGTATTCCATTGTGTATACATACCACGACTTCTTTATCCATTCATCTATCGAAAGACGTTTTGGTTGTTTCCATGTGTTGGCCACCGTAAACAAAGCTACAATGAACATTGGAGATCACATGTCTTTATGGATAAATGTTTCAGAATTTTGGGGTAGATACCCAGGAGAGGGATTGCTGGATCATACAGTAATTCTACTTGTAATTTTTTGAGGGACCTCCACACTGCCTTCCATAACAGTTGCACCAGTCTGCATTCCCACCAACAGTGTATGAGGGTTCCTTTTTCTCCACAGCCTCTCCACACTTGTTACTATTTGTCTTGTTCATGGCAGCCATTCTGACTGGGGTGAGCTGATATCTCATTGTGGTTTTTATTTGCATGTCTCTGATGTTAGTGATGTTGAGATTTTTTTCATGTCTATTTGCCATTTGTATGTTCTCTTTCAGAAATGTCTCTTCAGGTAGCCTGCCCATTTTTAAATTGGATTGTTTGTTTTTTTGTTGTTGAGTTGCATGAGTTCTTTGTATATCTTGGATATTAGCCCCTTATCGGAGGCACTGTTTGCAAAAATCTTCTCCCATTCAGTTGGTTGCCTCTTTATTTGTCGATGGTTTCTTTTGCTGTGCAGAAGCTTTTAAGTTTCATATAGTCCCATTCGTTTATTTTAAATTTTACTTCCCTTGCCTTTGGAGTCAAATTCATAAAATGCTCTTTGAGCCCAAGGTCCATAAGTTTAGTACCTATGTTTTCTTCTATGCAGTTTATTGTTTCAGGTCTTTGATCCATTTTGAATTAATTTTGGTACATGATGACAGATAGCAGTCCAGTTTCTTTTGCACACTCTTTTGCACATGGTTTTCCAGTTCTCCCAGCACCATTTATTGAAGAGGCTGTCTTTTCTCCATTGTATGTTTTTTGCTTCTTTGTCAAAAATTATCTATCCATATTTATGTGGTTTTATTTTTGAGCTCTCAATTCTATTCCATTGGTCTACATGTCTGTTTTTCTGTCAATACCATACTGTTTTTATTATTGTTGCCCTGTAGTACAAGGTAAAGTCAGGGAGTGTGATACCTCCAGCATTGTTCTTTTTTCTTAAGATTGCTGTGGCTATTCGGGGTCTTTTGTGGTTGCAAATAGATCTGATGATTTTTTTGTTCTATTTCTTTAAAAAATGCCATGGGGTTTTGATGGGGATTGCATTCAATCTGTATATTGCTTTGGGTAATATGGCCATTTTAACTATGTTGATTCTTCCAATCCATGAGCACGGAATGTCTTTACATTTCTTTGTATCTTCTTCAATTTCTTTTAAAAATGTCTTGTAGTTTTCAGCATATCGGGCCTTCATGTCCTTGGTTAAGTTTATTCCTGGGTAGTTTATTCTTTTTGCTGCAAAAAAAATTGTTTTTTGTATTTCTTTTTCTGACATTTCATTGTTAGTATATTGGAATGCAATGGACTTTTGTACACTGATTTCGTAGCCGGCACCTTTACTGTGTTCGTTGATTGTTTCTAATAGCTTTTTGGTGGAGTCTTTAGGGTTTTCTATATATAGCATCATGTCATCTACAGAGTGACAATTTAACTTCTTCACTCCCAATTTGGATGCCTTTTATTTCTTTCTCTTGACTGACTGCTCTGGCAAGGACTTCCAACACTATGTTGAAAAGCAGAGGTGATAGGGGACAGCCCTGTCGTGTTCCTGAACGTAGAGCAAAGTGCTTCGTTTTTCACCGTTAATAATGAGATTAACTGAGGGTTTGCCGTATATGGCCTTTATTATATAAGGTAGTTTCCTTCTATACATATTTTATTAAGTGTTTTTATTAAGTGTTTTATTAAGTGTTTATTAAGTGTTATTAAGTGTTTATTAAGTGTTTTAATTCGTCTCCACACTTTTTTCTTCCCTCCTCCCCCGCTCATGCGATTCTCCCACCTTTAGGTGAATTCAGTAGTGGGCCTCTTCGTCTTACCTGTCTGCTGTGCAGGGAGTCCTTTGTGGAGTTATAGTTTTTCAATTTGTTGTAAATTCCAGGGGAGATTTCAAGAGGCTCACCTCATGCCGCCATTTTGATGACGTCTCCCAATGAATTGTTTTACATCTTTATCTGTGTACTATACTTTATACTGTCCAAAGTTCTTTCTTATGCATAATTTTTAATCCTCATACAAACACTTGGAGGTGTGGAACAAGCGTTTATTATCATAATACAATAAGGACACTAAGTAGGAAGAATTGACATGGCTTTGACTCACCCAAGTTCACATGGACAATGGTGGACCATAGCAGCAAACACAGGCCCTTGACTCCCAGTTCAATTATTCTCCCTTTATGCCACACTGCCTTAAATTACTGCTACTTCACCTTAATACATTTGGAGCTCAGAGTCCATCATCATTGACTTGGGGATTTTTCTCTTTACCATATTCTTTAGGGAACACACTAATTACAATTGGAGACAGTGCTTTTTGAGGGAGGTATATGATAATTTAGAAAGATTATTTATTCTGTCTTCTAGATTTTTCAAGTTTAGGAGACATGCCTCTTTATTTAGGCTAGTTTGGATTCTATCCTGCCTGAAGACAAAAGAATGAACTGCTTAACATTCTGGGGGTTTGTGAGCTGCAATGATTCTGTGATTCTTTCCTCTAAGAGCTGGCTTGGACGACACTGTCAGGAATCCAAATCTCTTATTTAAAGTGCATCAGAGATAAATGCAGCTGGATGTAAGCAATGTGTATATGTAGAACAACAATGTAAATATTTTATAGACTGCATCACAACAGTATTAAATACTTTTGCTTGGACAAATAAATTCCATCTTCAAAGCCACTGCAAAGAATCTTATGTATCAGACACAACAAATCTGCAAGTAACTAAACACACTGAAATGTTCACATAACTGCAGTTCTCCAAAATCTTAGCACCTTCTCATCACTATTGGGAACAGCCTTACCTGTTGCTTTTTGGAAGAAATCTTTTTCTCTTAGCAGCCTGATAGGTTATACAACTCATCTATTTCAATATCTAACTATGTGTTTATTGAGTCATATGTGTTTATTCTTGCAGAGCTGTTAAGCCTCCATCCTTCCTTTCCTCTCTGAGCAGTGTCATCTACTTCTCCAACTCAGAGCAATGACCCATTTGATGATGACAGTTCCCAAGGTGCCCTCATCAACACTCTCCCTCTGACCAATGCCAATATCCCTTAGAGTTCATTTTCCATTCCTCACTGCAGACTTTGACCCATGGTGCTCTCAGATCTCAGATGACAGAAGTATCTTAGAGACCAGAAGCTAGCAGAAAGGTAAGACTGACCACCCTGCATTGACTCTCACCACTCCCATTTAACACAATACTGGCAGTCCTAACCAGAGCAATCAGGCAAGATAGATATATAGACAGATAGCATTTAAATCAGAAAGGAAGAAGTAAAATTGTCTCTGTTTGCATATGACATGATTTTATATACAGAATACCCTAAGGACTCCACCAAAAAACTGTTAGAACTAATAAACAAATTCAGCAAAGCTGTAAAATCAACATAAAAAAATTAGTTGTGTTTCTATACACTAAAGAAAAACACAAAACTACCTGAAAAAAGAATAAAGAAAACAATCCCTTGTATAATATCATCAAAAACAATAAAATACATAGGAACAAATTTAATCAAGGAGGTGAAAGATCTGTACAAGGAAAATGATAAGACAATGAGGAAAGAAACAGAAGAATACACAAACAAATGGAAAGATCCTGTATTAATGAATTGGAAGAATTAACGTCCACACTACCCAAAGCTACTTATAGATTCAATGCAATCCCAATCAAAATTTAAATGACATTTTTTATAGAAATAGAAAAAAATCCTAAAGTTTGTATGGAACCATAAGACCCCTGAATAGCCAAAGTAATTTTCAGAAAGAATAACAAACATGGAGGCATCACAATTCCTGATTTTAAACTATATTACAAAGCTACAGTAATCAAAACAGTATTGTACTGGCATAAAAATAGACACACAGAACAATGGAACAGAATCAAGAAACCAAAACTAAACCTACACATATATAGTCCACTAATATCTGACAAGGGAGCCAAGAATACAAAATGGGGAAAAGACAGTGTTGTCAATAAATGGTGCTGGGAAAATTGGATAACCACATGCAAAATAATGAAACTGAAGCCCTGCCTTATACCACTCACAAATATTCATTCAAAATAGATTAAAGACTTACATGTAAGACTTGAAACCATAAATCCTAGAAGAAAATATGGGGGGAAATCTCCTTGACACTGTTCTTGGCAATGACTTTTCAGATATGGCAACAATAGCACAAAGAGCAAAAGCAAAATCAACAAGTAGGTCTACTTCAAACTAAAAAGCTTCTGCACAGCATGAGAAATAATCAGCAAAATAAAACCTATGGAATAAAATAAAATATTTTCTTTTTTTCCCCAAACTTTTTAATTTTAGTTTTCAATTGTAGTCAACATACAATATTAATTTCAGGTGTACAACATAATGATTAGACATTTATATAACTTACAAGGTGATCACGCAGATAAATCTAGTACCCATCTTATATGGTATGTAGTTATTATATTACAGTATTATTGACCATATTCCTTATGCTGTGCTTTCGTCCCCATGACTATTTTGTAACAACCAGGTGGTAGTTCTTAATCATTTCCCCTTTTTCACTCATTCCCAACCTCCCTCCCATCTGGCAACCCTGAAAATTCTCTATCTATGAGTTTGTTTCTGTTTTGTTTATTCATTTATTTTGTTCTTTAGATTCCACATATAAGTAAAACCATATGGCATTTGTTGTTCTCAGCCTGACTTACTCCACTCAGCATAATACCCTCTAGGTCCATCCATGTTGCTGCAGATGGCGTTTTCATCTTTTTTTATGACTAATATTCCATTGAATATATGTACCACCTTCTCTTTATCCATTCATCCACTGATGGACACCAAGGCTGCCTCCACATCTTGGCCATTGTAAATAATGCTGCAATGGACATAGGGATACACATGGTCCTTTGAAGTAGTGTTTTTGGTTTCTTTGGATGAAATACCCAGAAGGGGGCCACTGGGTTCTTCTTTGTCTCGTTATAGTCTTAGTTTTAAAGTCTATTTTGTCTGGTGTAAGTATTGTTACCCTAGCCTTTTTAAAATTTCCGTTTTCATGAAATATCATTTTCCATCCCTTTACTTTCAGCCTATGCGTGTCTTTTGATCTAAAGTGAGTCTCTTGTAGGCAGCATATATAAGGGTTTTATTTTCTTATGCATTCCGCAACCCTATGTTTTGATTTGGAGCATTTAATCCATTTACATTGAAAGTAATTGTTGATAGATATGTAGTCATTGCCATTTTATTATTCATATTTTCTCTTTTGCTTCTTTTTCTTCTTAAAGAAGTCTCTAACATTTCTTGTAATATCAGTTTGGAGTTGATAAGCTCCTTCAGCTTTTTCTTTTCTGGGAAGCTCTTTATGTGTCCAGTGGAATCATACAGTATTTCTTTTTTTGTGACTGTCTTGTTTCACTTAGCAAAATGTTCTCAAGTTTCATCGATATTGTCACATATGTCAGCATTTCCTTCTTTTTTAAGGCTAAATAAAATTTAGACAATTAAGTTTGCAAACTCATCCTAGAAAAAGTGCTACATGCCTCACTGCTGAATATCACTATGGTCACCTCAGAGTACTCCCCTTGGGAATCTATGCACTGATGCCAGCACCTAGTCTACCCTTCAAGGCAATTTTGGAACTCTTTTTCTGGAATGGCCATTAGAGCTATCATTGTAGTACCCCTGATGTCCTGAATGTCATCAAAATGTCTTCCTTTCAATATTTCCTTTATCTTTGGGTAAAGAAAGAAGTCATTGGGGGCCAGATCAGGTGAGTAGGGGAGTGTTCAAATACAGTTATTTGTTTACTTGCTAAAAAGTCCCTCACAGACAGCGCCGTGTGAGCTGGTGCATTGTCGTGATGTAAGAGCCACGAATTGTTGATAAAAAGTTCAGGTTGTTTTCGTCTAACTTTTTCAAGCAGTCTTTTCAGCACTTCCAAACAGTAAACTCGGTTAACTGTTTGTCTAGTTGTTACAAATTCATAATGAGTAATCCCTCTGATATCAAAAAAAGTTAGCAACATTGTTGCAACAAGTTTGTGAACTTAATTGTCATGCCTCATGTCAGATATATATATATATATATACCACGTTTTGTATAAATATACTGTATTTATCTGTTGATGGACACTTAGGTTGCTTTCACCTTTTGGCTATTATGGATAACGCTGCTGTAAACATGTGTATAAAAATATCTCTTTGAGATCCTGCTTTCAATTCTTTTGGGGATATACCCAAAAGTGAAATTGCTGGGTCACATGGTAGTTCTATTTTTAAGTTTTGTTTCCCTTTCTTCCACCTCCCTCACCTCACTCCTCCCCTACCCCACTCTGGTTCAAGCCATTGTTTCTCAGTCTAGTCGTGTAGGACACAGCTCCCTGGCCCATGCAGGTATTATGAGCCTTGCACTCCCACAGGCTGAGGCAGTCAGCCATAAGCCTGCCCCGCCCCCTGCCCTCCCACGTCCCCCCCCCCCCCCCAACTTAGCCAACCTCCAGCTGCTCACGCAGCCCAGCTCCCGGAGAGCTGTTGTTCACAATCTTAGCTGTAGAGGGCGCAGCTCACTGGCCCATGTGGGAATGGAACCCGCCACCTGGTGACCTCTGGTTAGAGATGCATGGCATCCCTAACCACCTGAATCCCCAGGCCAGCCCTATTTTTAATTCTTTAATAAACTGCATACTGTTTGCCATTGTGCCTGCACCATTCAATATTCCCACCAACAGTGCACAGGAGTTCTAATTTCTCCACATTCTTGCCAATACTTGTCATTTTTCTCTTTTGGTTGGGTTTTATTTTGTTTTGTTTTTATAGTAGTCATCCTAAAGGATATATGAGTAAGATGGGATAACTCATTGTATTTTAATTTTTATTTCTCTGATTATTAATGAAGTTGAAAATCTTTCATATTGACTATTCTCTTACTGAATACCAGCAAATCTTTGCCAATTTTTATTTTCAGTCGTCCCATGTATATTGATTTGCAAGTTACCTTTATGTATGCTGAATCCAGTTTCATTGTTATAAATTTCTTCTCCCAGCTTGTGGCTTAATTTCATTTTCTTTATACCATACTTTTTATGAATAGAAAGTCTTAATTTTAATATAGGCAATTTAATGGATAGTTTTCTTTATAATTTATAGTTCTTAACTGTGTAAGAAAACCGTTCCTATCCAAGGCAAAAAATAAAAGTACCTTAAGCTATCTTCTAAAAGTTTTATAGTTTTAACTTTCACGTTTAAGTCTTTGATCTATCTGTATTGAATTTTATGATATAAAATAGAGATCAATCTCATTTTTATGCATAAGCAATCCTTATTGAAGTGACCTTATTTTCCCCCATTGAGCTCTGTTATGCATCAAGTGTAAATACATGTGTGGGTTTATTTTTTCACACTCTAGCCAACCCTGCACTACAATTATTTCATTCCTATAGCATCACACCCACTCCAACATCTTTTCCTCTTCAGTAATGTCCTGAATCTTCTTGGCCTTTTGCTGGTTCATGTACATTATGTCAAATTCCATCAAGAAAAAAAAATAAACGTTACGAAAACTGAGACTTTTGTTTGCTTTGAATCTAAAAATCAATTTTGGGAAAATTGATATTTTGATGATCATCTCATCTATACACAAGTAAATGTCTTCACTGGCTTAGGTCTTCATTAATGTCTTTCAATAAAAGTTGTATAATTTTTCATCATAAAGATCTTCAATAACTTTATTAGATTTATTTGTAGCCACCTTATCTTTTTATGATATTGCAAATACTACAATTTTTAAATACCGATATACAATTTCTAACTATTGCTGGAATAGAGAAACGCAATTGATTTTTTCTGTTTATTTGTACTCAGCAAACTGGCTAAATTCTAATTTGAATTATCTAGGTTGGAAAAACAGCATTTGCAAATGATAACCATTTTGTTTCTTCCTTTGAAATTCTTACATCTCATATTTCTTTCTCTTGCCATATTGTGCTAACACTATATATTTTTACTATAATGATGAGTAAAAATGGTGAATGGGATTGATTTTAATACTACTCCATAAAGTATAATCATATTGTATACATACATATATATATATGTATATTTACATATATATAACTATATGTGTATTACTCCTTACCAGGTTAAAGAATCTCTCTTCTAATGACAGTTTCCTAGTAGTTTCTACAATGGATAGATGTAGATTTTATTTATCAATTTTTTTGCATCTTTTGATAATTGTAATATTTTTCTCTTTGAATCTATTAATTTGGTGAGTCTAATTTTCTTTATTAAACTACCCCCTGCATTCTTTAAATGAACACAAGTTTGCTGTTTTTGTGTACTATTATTTTATTTGGAATTTTAAAATCTATGTTCATGAAGAAATTGGTTTGTAATTCTCCTTTCTCATAGTGTTCTTGATAGACTCAGGTATCAGGGTTATACTAGCCTCATAAAATGAGTTAGGAAGTGTTTAGTTTTTGTATGAGTGTACTATGAATATAATTTTGTGATATTGGACTTTTTAAATTAAATTTTGGTAGAGTAAAATCAACTAAGCCTGATATTTTCTTTATGCAAGGATTTTTGACTATTAATGTGATATCATTATAAGGTAATAAGATTAACCAAGGTGTCTATTTCTTCTTGAATTATTTTATAATATCTATAAATTTCTTAAGAAATGTAGGTTTTCAAATTTGTCATATTGAAGTTAATGATACTTTTTATTATCTTTTAAATTCTGTACCATTTTCTAATTATACCCCTTTTTAAATTCCAAATGTTGGTTATCCTCTTCCTTCTCTTTTTTGATCAGTTGTCGGTCAGATTTTTCAATTTTGTTAGTCTTTTCAAAGAATAAATTTTACATTTGTTAATCTACTCTACTACATGAATCTTTTCTGTTTCGTTAATTTCTGCTCCTCATTCTTTCTTGCATCTCACATTTTCCAATAGAGTCCTTTTTCTTCTTACTGAAATACATTCTTTAGTGTGAGTCTTCTGACACTGAACTTACTTACATTTTTGTTTTAAAATGTCTTTAACCCTTTTTCTTGAATGTATTCTAGATTAGCAATCATTTTCTTTTGGCTTTCCATTGTCTTAATTTTTTGCTTTGTTGGGAAGTCCAATGTTAGTCTTATTGTTGTTCCTTTAAAGTTAATTTGTCTTTATTTTCTCTTGATGCATTTAAGATTTTCTCTTTGTCTTTAGTTCTTTGCAGTTTCTCTCTGATGAGTCTAGATGTTGATTTATTTTTGTTTATTCATCTTGTGTAACTTATTAGGTATTTTGAATAGGTGGACTAAGGCCCTTCATCAGGCTTTTCCCTCTTCAAATACTATTTATGACTCATATGCTCTCTGCTCCTTCTGGAACTCTATCCTCTAAATTTCATTACCTCCCTTCCATATTTTCCAACTTTTTGTCTTACAGCGTTACATTTTGAATAAAATATTTTTAAAGCATTTCTGGTTTACAAATTTTCCCTTCGTCTGAGCCTTATTTGCTCTAAATCACTTCTATTAAGTTTTATGTCTAGTTTTTATGTTTTTCAATTCTAGAAATTTTATTAATTCTTTCTAGTCAACTAGGTTATCTTTTTATGATTTTAAGTACTTACACACAATTGCATGCTTTTATATTTTTAACCCAAAATAAGGCATAGTTCTTTTATAATCTGTGTCTAATAATTCCAATATCTAAAATGTTTATGGTCGTTCCAACTTTTGTCATTTCTGCTGGTTCTCACTCATATTATCTTGTTCCTTTCTTTTGTGCTTAATTTTGTTTTACCTGTGTATTGTTCACTATCCTTACAAAAGGTATTTCTGGAGGATTCTTGAGACCTAAAATAAAGGGTATCTTTATCCAGAAAGCATTTTTGTTTGTTTTTCTTCCCCAGGATCTGGGGAGCATTACCATTCTAGGTTCACATTAACCCAGTTCACTGCTTTGGGTTCTTTGGACCACCTAAACAGTACAAATCCCAGCTGCAAATCCCCGGTAAGGTCATCTCGTATCCACAATCCCCCAGGAATATTTGTTTCTCTTGCGTTTGAGACTTTTCCCCCTTCAGCATTTGTAAAACGTTCTTTGGGAGCTGGATTTGCAGCTAGGCTTACTTCTTGTTCCTCTTACTCTGATGTTGTGTCTCTTTGGATCCTAGTTTGGTAGAAGGAAGGGTTTCTTATTAAACTTTTCACCTGGAGTGAGACTCAGTTCTTGACCTCTTTCCCCTTCACCACTTAGGCCTGCCAAAACTGAAGCTCAGGGTTGCTAGGATCAAGAATGCTCTCAAAGCAACTTTGGAGCCCTGTTTATCTCTCTGCTTCTCACTTTCTCTGAGAGTTTTCCTGGTGTTGATTACTATCTTGTCAGCAATTTGTGCTTTTAAGGACACTTTTTTTTATATTGTAGCCAAAGTTTTAATTGTGTTTAATGGAAGGATTGGTTCAAATAACCTAATACGTCATAAAAATTGGAATTAATCACCATCTCTTTTTTCACTACTGCCCAAAGAAGAGAATAAATGAATTTTTAAATGGCCCTTCAGAAAGGTTATTGCTCCTGAGAATCAATTCTGTAGAGAAGATATCTCTCAAAGGAAGAAGGAAGACAAATAAATAGGACATAGATTAGAAAATCTCTGATTTTGAATGTGGCTCTATAATATCTGTTTGGTTAATAGGTGTCCATGGAAAAAGAGGAAGAAAAGAAGAAAGGAAGGAATAAACAAAGGAAGAAAGGAAAACTGCTGTAAGTAGATATATTCATCTCCCACTTTAAAGTCTGATAGAGGTCTTAGGCTAGAACCAAAGCTGTCAGTGGCCTTCCACCAATTTTTAGTGCTGAAAGTGAATCACTGTGTCTCAATAAATGAACCATATTGCATCATAATTCTCCTCTGGTACTCTGACTAAATGTCTGCAAAGTGCTTATGTAAAGCTTACTAAATGTGTTTGCAAATCTAGGATATTGACTTAAATTAGAACAATGGAATGCAAGCAAGGTAGATGGAAGAATTTTCTGGAAGTGAGTATTATTAAAATAGGAAAACAAGCATTTGGTGAAATCTTCACAGACGGTATTTAACTTTTTCCATAATTCTATGATTCTCTCTCTCTTTCTTTCTGTGTGTGTGTATGTGTGTGTGTGTCTGTGTATTCAATATGTATACATTTATATATACTTAATTTAAGCACACACACACACACACACACACACACACACATATCAGTGTTCTCTTGTAGGAAGAATGGGAATGGGCAAGATGCCCCTGGACTTTCACTCCAACCTAATGATTCTAGTAATCTAACTCTTTGGAAATCAATGGCTGAACCTCAATTTGGATCAAAAGGAAATCTTCCTAAGCTATGAGATTATTTTTATAGCTATGGGTAATGGAGGAAAGCCCTGATATTGTTTGTCATCAGCTCAAATTTCATTGTCACTAAGGCTGCGGCACAAAAATGCAGTTTTAAAGAGCCTTAAAATAAGTGCCTATTTGAACAAGCCAAAATCAGCCCACATTCTGAGATCTTCTGAGCTCTTTGGGTCTCTGAGTTTACTTTATTATAATAACACAGTGTCTCTTTTGCATATTTTTGCTGGCATTTCCTTTTGGCAACATAGTCTTCATCCATCACTGCTTGGGACAGCAGTTGTTGTTGGGAAGGGTTTTGGCTTTGATCAATGGGTTCTCTCTGCAAAAGGTCTGTTTTTGGACACCTGGAACATAGCTTTTCTCTGGAGACCAGAAACTTTACTACCAGTATATTAGAATTTCAATGTTGTAAATAAGCTTCAGAAATCTTTGGGCCTGAGCAGCTTTGCACAAACATAAAATCTGCATATACCCCAAGACCTTGAGACTTTCTTTAAGGTTGGTAACAACTACTACCTAAGTGTCCCTGCCTCCATCTCAGGCAGTCTGTCTGGCCTCCCACAGTCAGTTTAATGTTCCTGAAGAACTCTGAGCAAGTTTTGTTCTTAATTAAGACAACTGGGTACCTCTAACTCCTTGAGGTTCCATCTGTCCAATGTTGTTCCCCACTTCTGCTCCTGGGCCCCCACCTGCCACTTCACTCAGGTTGGGTCCCCACTCTCCCTCTCCCACACCATGTTCATCTTCATTTCCTACCTTTGCTCCTGTGTTTAGAAAGGGACAGGCACTTATCCAACACTTCCTTGATCCCTTCTTCCTCTCCATCGCTCCACCTCTCCTCTCTACATCCTGCACTGACCCCCATGACTCCCTTCACCAGAACCAGAGTTGCCGTCTCTAATTCTTAGTTATCAACCTGATCAGTGCCTTGAAAACATCAGTCTGCAGAAGAATGGGGTAAATATTTGTCAACTCCTACTTTCTCTCTCCCACCCCTATTCATCAGATATAATAATAATAATAACAATTAAGTGTTTGAATTATTTCTTTTAATCCTTGCCACATCTCATTTTGCTGATGAAGAAAGCAGGATTCAGGGAAGTTAACTCCTCCTCACTCAACCTCAGAGTCGAGATTCAAATCCAGAAATGTCTGGCTCCAAAGCAATTATACTTTACGACTTTTTGATGACTATCCCTTTTTTTCCTTCCCTCCAAGAGTCCCTAGTAGATAGTTTAGTTATTTAAGACGCAATGTGGTATAGAAGAGACAGGCTTTGAAACCACACAGACCTGAGTTGGAATGATGTCTTCAAGACTTACTAGTGAGCTGGTTTTGGGCAAATGACTTAACCTCCTTGTCCCTTTTTCTCATCTCCTAAAATGAGGTCACTGTGCTCTCGAACCCAACACAGGGTCTGGCATATCATAGACACTCAGTAAATATATGCTGGCTCACTTTCCCCCTCTTTGTTTCCCTTCTCTCATTCCCCCTTTTTCATTATTTTCTTTGATTCTATCTGAGATTGATCAAAATACCCAGTGCTATTATGGGACAACTGGGGAAATATGAATACTGGATATTTATTGGTATAATAGAATGATTGTGAATTTTTAGCTGTGATAATCGTACCACAGTTACGTTTTTTTAAATGTTCTTAAAAAAAAGATACATACTGAAGTATTTATACGATGTCTAGCATTAGCTTCAATAAAAACCAAGTTGGGGATAAGGGGAAGAAAATGAGTAGGGGTATGGATGAAACAAGATAGGCTTGAGTTGGTTATCACTGAAGCTGAGCAATGGTTATACCGGGATTTATTATACTATCATCTGTACTTTTGTGTATGCTCGAAAATTTCCAAAATAAAACACTTTCTAAAATGCAGAAGGTTCAAGCCTCAGTATCTTCCTCATCTTTACCAAAGCCCCCAATTCTCCTGAGTGACATTCTGGGCAGCTTTTCTCCTTGCTTTCCCCTGTACTTCCTGGTTTATTCCCAACTCCACGCGAGCAGAGAACCACCTCACTGCCTCAACCCCGCAGTTGGCATTTTGACAAAAATCCCTTCCTGACCCCAGATGGCATCACAGCTTCCTCAGCCTGATCCTGTCAGCATATTTTTCCAGGCACCTGATTCCTGGATGTGGCAGCAATAAAACCAACTGAGATTGTTTGGCTGGCCCCTCTGGAGCAGGTATTTCCCATTCTGATGCTGTCAGCCATCTGAGCATGCTGCTTCCAAGAGCTCCGAAATAACAGCCGAGTAAGAATTTCACAGACTGCAGTGCATGCTTTTAGACTTCTGGCCAGAATGTTCCTGAGTGATGGAGAGTCACTAGGGTAGATGATATACTAATATTCCTGATTATTAACGGAAAATCTGATGCAAACAAGCAATTTCATGGGTTGCATTTTATTTGGAAGCTGGCATGAGGGAGGGAAGAAAAGCAAAGAGCAACCATACATGGGGTTTATTTACCCTGCTGTTGATCACTCTATGGAGTCTTCAGGTTTAATGTATATGAGACTCCAGTTTGATTGAAGTCAAAAGATAAGGGGCTGAGTTATCCCAGTCTTGCCGATTCTATAAAGAACAAACAAAAACAGATAAGCAAGCTAAGGCAAACCAGGTCTGTGTGGAGGGCTGGGACACTGGGTGGTTCCCAGGTAGTGTTTCATCAATGGGCTCTTGAGGGTTTGTGGGTATTCACGGGGTGTGTTCAGGACCTAGCCCCTCCCACTGGACTGTAATTTACTCCTCAGGTCATAAGACAAAACCCCAATTTCCTTCATTCTATAAGGTGCTTCGAAGATGAAAGATGGAGAATAGGCTTTCCAATTATTTTTTCTGAGAGAAGTTTTCACCCTTGCTTCCAATATCACGTGTTATCTCACAGTTTCAAAGTAGTTCATCTCTTCCTGAGGTAAGGCAGGTACTATTATCACTAATTTGCCAACTTGGGAAACTAAGGTTCAGAGATGTGGCGATGATGTGAATTGTCCAAGGCCACACAGCCTCGGTGGTGCAGCTGGAAAAAGGACCCGAGTCTCTTGCCCTCTATTTCATTCTTTTTCTCCTATACCAAAGTGAACACAGTGTTATCATGCTCAAAGCCATCAGGGTCTTCAAGGAAATGGGCTGAGGAAAGGGCTCAGAAGCAAGCCAAGCAGACTTCTCCTAGGCTCCCTGACTGGGTCTCTTACCTGACAAAATCCAGGCAACATTTACCACTGACAATCACACAACAGGTGGAGAGAGAACAATAATGATAATGGCCTTGGATGACTCTATTCCCTGTGCAGTGCTGAATGGGGTGCATGCCTCCCTCTCTGCCAGGAAGTGACAACCTTTTAGTGCAACACAGTTGCAACGACAACCTGGTCTATCTCTAGCACTGGGCTAGCATTACTGTATTGTCTCATTAATATAGATGCAATTTTCCTGCTCCAATCTTTCCTCCTTTATTCCCTCCCTTCCTTCCTTTCTCCAGTGAACATATATTGAGTACTGACTCTGTGGAGGCACTGAGCTGGGCCATGAGGATATAGTAGTGAACACTACTCTCCATCTGTTTACCACGATATATTCATGTCCACCTTTGTCACTACTGCCTGCCTGGAATGCCCACTTCCCCCCTTCCTCTTAATCCATCCCTCCCATTCTTTTATAGCACTGCTCAAAAGCAGCTTTCTCCATGAAGCTTTTTCCTGCCTGTTTCTCCTACCAATTCAGGCCTATTCCCTTCCCCAGCAAAGCTCTGTCACTTTGATTACAGGTGGCACAATTTTCATTTTGATGCTGAGTAAAAAGAACTCAGACAAGGAGTTCTTCCACACTGCCTTCTTCACTCCATTATTAGCCATCTGTGTAACTTTAGGCAAGTCACTTAAACTTTCTGAGTGTCAGTTTCACCCTTTGTAGAATGGAGATGGTAAAAGCTGCCTCATTTACATATACCATTGTGGATGCTGAGACCAGTGGAAAAGAACAGAGGATTGTACACTGTCATTCGTTTAATATTTATGGTGTTTCTATTAAATGTGAATCACTAATCCAGTCACTAGATAGGCTGTAAAGCCATGCTGTCAAAGACGTACGATATAGTTTGGGAGAAAACACCAATACGAGGCCATGAAAGATGGTCTAGAAGCTTAGAGGAAAAAGAAATAAATTCTGATTGGGGAACTCAGAGATGTTATCATGAAATAGGTGGCATCTTACCTGAAACTAATAATTAAAAATAATAATAAAAAAATAGGTGACATTTGAACTGGGCAATGATAGACCAATGTGACTGAGATATGTAAGGTGGTGGGAGGAGATGGGAAGACAAGTTTGTAGGAGGAACACCACAAGCAAATGGCTGGGCTTGGGGAGGGGGTGTCGTGCAAGACCCTGAGTAACATGTGGTTTAGTTTGGCTGAAGTATAAGGGTTACAGGAGAGTCAACCAAGATAAATCGAGAAATGTAGATTTGCAACAGATTGCTAAATCCTGGGTTTCAGAGTTCAGGCTTCATTTGAGAAGCCATGTAGAACCATTGGTGCTATTTGACTATGGAAGGTTTCAAATACAACGAGATGCTTTTGGAAGATTCCTCTAGCAGCAAAGTACAAGATGGCATGGGGATAATAATGCTAACCAGGTGCAAGTTATAAAGTGTAATAGTGGCAATTTGCTCCCATTAGGCTACGTTAATATCTGTATGTTCTTGTAAATGGGTCTCTTTCCTTTGTATCATCTCACAAGTCCCATGCGCTTGTCTTGGCATGTGCTGAGGAGCTGTTGCTCCTAACTGGTTGATTGATGGCTGAGTTCTAGTTGTGTGTCTATCCACTGAAGCCCAGGCAGTTTCTGTAAAAGGTGTAGGCTAACCTGCGGGGAGGAGACCAAGCACCTTTACACTGAAGACTGGTGTGCACCTTGCTTTCTCCCACCATTTGTGTCCAGGTTTGACTTACAGAGCCTTGCAGCTTCACAGCGACTTACAGATGGATATGGTAGAGACAGCTGCCAGAGATAACAGCTGGCAGGGTTCTGTGCAGATGTTCCAACCACTGGAATATGGAGCCTGAGACCCAACTGGCCATCTGAACATTGGAATGCTGAGCCTTCCCTACTCTTTAACAGGATTTGCTAAGCTCATTGTAAGATGGGAAGGATAAAAACTGTCTGGTTTTCCGATAAAATCACATGAGATCGTGAATGTCAGAGCATTCCACTGATGGAATGAAGAGCTTAGCTACAGCCTCAGAGAACAGGAGCCGGCACAGAGCAGCAGTGTGTCATTTGCTTATTGTACTAGGCAAAGAACATAGTGCCTATGAACATTAGAGCCCCTCTAATCAATAGGTGTCTACTTTGTGCACTGGACCCAGAAAACTATGGAGATTTTTCTCATCCCTTCTAGTCTGACTCAGTATGAGGCCCTCAAACTGTCTTCAGTGTATCACAATATCCTCGGTTTCCTCATTTCCTGATCACATTTTTGACTACAATGGGGAGGGCAGGGGATATAGGTAACCATAACTAGAGAGAGCAACTAGTGAAGTGCACATCGTATATGAATGATTATAAAATAATAAAAATAGCTACCATTTATTGAACACCCTTTATGTGTCTGTTGGATAGTTAAGAAATGTAACTTATTGAATACTGGTAACATTCAATATGTATTTCTAATCCCATTTTAAAGACAAGCAAACTAAAGCCATCATTCTGCGTAATATTACATTAGAAAATGTCTAGTAAAAGGAGAAGTTATACCAGAAAAAATACATATTGGAGCAATCACATGTCTGCAGTATTTATATTTATGAAATTCTTTCACCTGCGATGAACCAACCCCCAGACAAAAAGGGGGGAAAATTGAGAAATTAGATCAGAGGGGATATAACAAGTACTGAAAAATTTCTACACGCCAAGTACATGTGTTATCTAGGTTAATTATTAGGTGACTGTCAGGTCAAGATGGTGGATTAGATAAATGCTGTGCTCACCTTTTTCCATAACCACATCAACATTACACTTATAGATCAACCACCTTTGAGAACAACTTGAACAGACCTCCTACAACTAAGGATGTAAGTGACATGGAGACTGGTAGAAGGGACAGAGACGTGAAATAGGCTGGTCCCACACCCATGTTTGTCATTTAAGAATTAGGAGGGTTATCTTAGCTGTGGAGATCCCTCCAAGAAACAAGGTGTCCCAGTCCTACTTTGGGATCCCCAGCCCAGAACACCAGTACTGGGACGAGGAGTTGCCACAACATCTGGCTGGGGATTCCTTCTCTCAGGGTGAGAGAGAGGGCTGCTGGAGTCCCAGGCATCCTCTTAGAGGGCCCATGCACAAACTTACTCACTGACAGACTCACTCACTCTGAGCTCTAGTGCTGGGACAGCAGCTCAAAAAGTGCCAGGGACATATGGAGAGAAACTGAAATGCCTGGCTTCAGAGCAAGGGGTGGAGCTGTCTCTGGGAGTAAATTGCTGGCAGGCACCACTGTTTCTTTGCTGAGGCCTCCCCCCACCCAATTGCAGGAGCAGGTCGGTACCAAATCTAAGACTCCATCAAACTTTCCCCACCCTGGTGATGCCCTGGGAACCTGTCCCCATGCAATTCACTCACAGGCCAGAACCTCTTTCAGCGGCTGTTACTCACAAGCAACTGGGCTCAGCCCAGGCTGTGCACTTCCCTAAAATCTATGAACGGTCCACAAACCCCAAACAAGCAGCAGCTGGCCTCAGCTTACCCTTTACCTTTAGCTAAGCACCCCCCAACCCAGCACTAGTGGCTGGCCTCAGTTCTCAGCTTAACCTCTCCCAGTCACCACCAAGACCAGCAGCTACCAACCACAGATCACTTTGTAGCTCCTACCAGGTGGCCCTGGGCAGGGCACAGGCAGCAGTTGACCTGGGCCTGACCAGAGCCCCCTCCCAAGAGGCCCCAGAACAAACACACCTGGTGGCCAGCTTCAGAGCACCCCCCAACTACCTCCACAGACAACACACCCAAAAGGTGGACTCAGCAGGCATCAGAGCCCCACTACAGCGAATCCCACTCAGTGATGTCAGCCTTGACACAACAGCTCATCTGCTGTAGTCACGCCAGTTCTCACAGCAGGTCAGCCTGAGGGTCAACCCCACCCACTGATGTGCCAACAGCAATCAAGGCTCAACTAACACAGGACGGCACACACAGCCCACACAAGGGACCAGAGAGACTGTGCCACTGGGTTCCATAGGACACCTACTACATAATGCCACCCTGCATTATGTCTCCTAAACTGGGAGACATAGAAAATATACCTTATATGTAGAATCAAACACACAGAAGCAACCAAAATGAGGAGAAAAAGAAACATGTCCCAAATGAAAGAACAACAAAGCTCCAAAAAAAGAACCAAACAAAATGTAGACAAGCAGTCTAGAGTTCAAAGCACTGGTTATAAGAATGCTCAGTGAACTTGGAGGAAGAACAGATCAACTCAGTGAGAACTACAACAAAGAAAGTGTAAAAATAACAAAAGGATATAGAAACTATTTAAAAAGAACCAGTCAGAAATGAAGAATACCATTACTGAAGTGAAGAATACGTTAGATGGACTCAATAAAAGATTAGATGAAGCAGAGGATTGAATCAGTGACTTGAAGGACAAGGTAGCAGAAAAGACACAGTTAGAACAGCAAAGAGAAAAACAAATCCAAAAAAATGAGGATGGTCTAAGGGCTCTCTGGGACAACATCAAGTGTAACAACATTTGCATCATAGGGGGACCAGAAGGAGAAGAGAGAGAGCAAGGACTTGAAAATCTATTTGAAGAAATAATGACAGAAAACTTCCCTAACCTGGTGAAGGAAATAGACATACAAGCCCAGGGAGCACAGAGAGTCCCAAACAAGGTAAAGCCAAAGAGGCCCACACCAAGACCCATCATAATTAAAATACCAAAGGTTAAAGACAGAGAGAATCTTAAAAACAGCAAGAGAAAAGCATTTGTTGCTTACAAGGGAGCTCAGAAGACAGTTAGCTGATTTCTCAACAGAAACTTTGCAGGCCAGAAGGAATTGGCACAAAATCTTCAATGTGATGAAAAGCAAGGACCTACAATCAAGATTACTCTACCCAGCAAGGCTATCATGTAAAATCAAAGGATAGATAAAGAGCTACCCAGACAAGAAAAAGTGAAAGGAGTTCATCACCACCAAACCAGTATTATAAGAAATGTTAAAGGGAGAAGAAGAAGAAAGTGAAGGTGGAGAAGGAAGAGAAGGAAGAAGAGGAGGAGGAGGAGGAGAAAAGGTCAACAAGATGAATAATAAAATGGCAATAACTACATACCTATCAATAATTTATTTAAATGTAAATGGATTAAATGCTCCATTTAGAAGACATAGGAGGGCTGAATGGATAAGAAAACGAG
This sequence comes from Rhinolophus hipposideros, assembly GCF_964194185.1. Classification (NCBI taxonomy): domain Eukaryota; kingdom Metazoa; phylum Chordata; class Mammalia; order Chiroptera; family Rhinolophidae; genus Rhinolophus; species Rhinolophus hipposideros. The sequence goes on from NC_138055.1 coordinate 86,699,874, forward strand.
ACCTTTACATATGCAGACTACAAGAGACCCAGTTCAGATCTAAAGACAAACTGAAAGTGAAGGATGGAAAAAGATATTTCATGCAAATGGGGGAAAAAAAGCTGGGGTAGCAATACTTGTATCAGACAAAATAGACTTCAAAACAAAGACTACAACAAGAGACAAGGAAGGACATTTCATAATGATAAAGGGGTCTATCCAACAAGAGGATGTAACCCTTGTAAACAATTACACACCAAGCATAGAAGCACCTAAATATACAAAGCAAATATTGACAGACATAAAGGGAGAGATCGACAGTAATTAAATCATAGTAGGGGACTTTAACACCCCATTAACATCAAGGGATCCATCATCCAGACAGAAAATCAAAAAGGAAACAGCAGCCTTGAGTGACAAATTAGAGCAGATGGATATAATTGATATTTTTAGAACATTTTGCCCCAAAGCAGCAGAATATACATTCTTTTCAAGCACACATGGAACATTTTCCAGGATAAACCATGTTAGGCCACAAAACAAGTCTCAACAAATTTAAGAAGATTAAAATCTTACCAAGCATCTTTTTCAACCACAACGGTATGAAACTAGAAATCAATTACGAAGAAAGAAGGAAAACACACAAACATGTGGAGGCCAACTAAGATGCTATTAAACAAACAAAAAATTAATTCAAGTCAATAAACTACACAATAGAATTCCCCGTAGTAAATGTTCAATGAACTCTCCAACTTTCAAAACTAGATGACCCAGATAAACTCAAAATACTGTTGGCTTTAAAAACTCAAATTTAATTTGCTGTAAAATCCCAGTAGTAATCAATGCAGAACATCTAGTTCTTTCACGAAGACAATCTCAATGAGATAAATATTTTTATAGATTCCACTATGAATTAAAATAATATCAATTATGTACCAAAAATAAAATATTAGGTGTATCATCTCTACTTTGCAGAGGAGTAAACTTAACTTCAGAAGAGTTAAGTAATCTATGTGAAGTGTATAATTCATAAGTAATTGAGGTGGGATTAAGTTTAATATTGAATTTGATTAAAGATGAGAAAGATTGGGCCAGAGATGGGAGAGACACATTCTCTGCATCCACTGAGTTCCTGAGTATTGTGATTTTTAAAATCAGTCAAGTATATATGTAGAACCTGCTGCTGGGATCAGAAGAATAGGGAAGAGTGGGAAATCCTGAGATTTTGATTACATGTGAAGATTAAAAAGTAAAGACCATGATTAAATATAACTAAGAAGACCTGACCTCTAGTAATCTGCACAGACCTCTGTAGTATAAAATTGGCTAACAATCAAAAAATGTAAACACTACAAGGATACTAAGGATAGTAATCAAAAACAGAAAGATATAATTGTCAAAAGCTTAAGAGGGACTCTTGGGGGAATTAATAAAACTTTCATTATTTTTGTAAAAATTATGTCTTTTATGATCCTGCTAAGAAAACCAAATATAAAGTGAAAGATGGCATATTGTGCTATCACTCAGTTTTAGTGAGAAAATACAAATACCAAAAACAAACACAAAATCGGAACACTTGATCTACTCTTAATTTATTCTCACAGTAGGTATATAGTAGTAATTATTACTTGAGTATTATTGAATATAAGATCAAATAAAGGTATTTTCATAATTGTTAGTTTCAACTTTCAAGATAAAGTCCTAATCCCATTATTTCCCTCATTATTTTCTCTGAAAGTTTGGTCCCATTTGCAGTGAATTTACTTTAAATGGTCTTTCCTTGCTGAGGATAATACTCCTCTGTATGATACTGGTGGAATTTCAAGTCAGTAGGGAAAGGATAGACTACATCAAAAATGATGTTACCTCACATCATACACAAAATGAATAGCGAGTTAAATATTTTAAAAACCCAACTATGAAGTCTTAAACTATGAACAGACATTTTATAATCTTGTGGTAGGAAGGTGTCACGCAGGGTCTCTGGTCCCGCTCCCCACACAAGAATTCAGGATATGACGAGGCCAAAAAGAAAACCAACAGAGCCATGGATTGGGGGTTCACACCACTGTAGTCTCGCTGGCGTCTGGGTTGGAGATACAGGAAGCAGGCTCCACACGATGTGCAATCCGCCATCCGGTTCTCTGCCAACCAACCAACCCCACTTGCTATCTGCAATCTGCCATCCACTTCTCTGCCAACCTCCAACCAACAACCCCACAGCCAGCAGAGCCATGCCAGTTATATTAGTGGCTAATTGCTAACCAATAACAACTGATGGCCACCCAGCCACAGTGGATGGCCATCTGATTACAGCTGATGGCCATCTAATAACCCAGCCAGCAGCTTTCCACGTGAGGTAGAGAGCCTAGAAACTGCTTTCTGGGACTCTGTCCCCACTCTCCACCCGCTAGAGTCTTGCCTCACAATCTATGTAACAAGCATCTTCTGTGAGGGGCCCTGTGTCAGGAACTCAGATCACGAAAGTTTCAGTCCACTTCAAGTAATGTCCCAGGTGGCGTCCCTCGATATCCACCTACTTTCTGGGCACAGCCAGGGTTTCTCAGGGTACCACCAGCCTTTCTGGGCACAGCCACACCTCCTGGGCACTGCCAGGGTTCCCAGGACACCATGTTGGAACAATAGTGGCTCACAACCAAGGTACTTCCATATTGTTGATGGCGACCAGTCAAGACACAGGAAGCAAACATCCGCCTGCACCCCAACAAGGGGTCTTCCTGCACTGCAGTCTCACTGGCGGCCAGGGGAGACACAGGAAGTAAATATCCACCAGTTCTACCACATGGTGGCTGTTCCCAAGCAAACAGCCAAGCGGTCCCTCAAATCAGGGATGAAGGCACTGCAGTGTGCACAGGTGGCATCACTTTATTCAATTCCCCATAGACCACAGTCATTCGCCAGGGCTGTGCTTTGGCCTCACAATGTGTGCCCTCTCCGCAGGGCGAGGGCTCTAAGTCCTCCCCATCCTGGGGGTGAGGGACGACCGGACCTCACCTGCATCCTCCACTGAGGACTCAGCAAGCGCCTCCTCTTGGGACCACAAGTCCTGCACCCAGGCTGCCCCAGCAAGCACCTCCCAGCCCACACGGCCGCAATGACCTCCACTTTCTCCAGCCTTGTTTGTTAGAGAAACTTCCACATCCTTCCACCCCTCCACGGGGGTCCAACTCCTGAGAACAGTGGCCAACGGGCACCACACATTGTGCGGGGGCACACGTCCTCCTGCCCAGAGTCAGACACCATTCTTACCTGGCCGGAATCCTGCTCGCCGTGCCAGGTGTCCGATTGGGTGGAGGCCTCGGTGTAAAATGTCCACAACTCTAGGAGCCCAGGGCAGCAGCAGACCACCAAAAGGAAAGTGATGCCCATCACGGCCAACAGGTCGGCATGCCATCTGGAGGCCAGAGAGGTCCACCAACTCCCCGAAGGGTCACAGTTCTCCCAGGCAGATTGCTTTTCCTGTTCTCCGGCGTTGCTCCTCACCGGCTTCCAGAGACTGAGCGCCCATATGCACAAACTGCTTCATCGCCCTTCGGCAAGCTTTGGGGGACACCACACCCTGCTCACTGTGCCATGTGTCATGCGTGGTCTCTGGTCCCGATCGCCGCACAAGAATGCAGGACATGGTGAGGCCAAAAAGAAACACCAATGGAGCCATGGATAGGGGGTTCACACTACTATAGTCTTGCTGGCAGCTGGGTTGGAGACACAGAAAGCGGGCTCCACACGATGCACAATCCGTGGTCTACTTCTTTGCCAACCAACCCACCAACCAACAATCCCCCGCCAGCCTAGCCACGGCAGTTATATTAGTGGCTAATGGCTCACTGGTAACAGCTGATGGCCTCCCAGCCACAGCGGATGGACATCTGATTACAGCTGGTGGCCGTCTGATAACCGAGCCAACTCCTTTCCACGTGAGGCCGAGAGCCTGAAAACCTCTCTCTGGGACTCTGCCCCCACAGAAGGCCTTTGTAAGCAAGACACAAAACCAAGGAATCATAAAATCAATTCACAAAAAAAGGAAATCAAATGTTGGATAACCATATGAATAGATGCGCAAACTCACCAATAATCAGAAAAATCCAAATTAAAATATTAAAATACAGTTTGCTCCATCTGAGTAGCAAAAATTTGAAAAGATTGAAAATATTTAGTGTTTGGTAAGGTATAAGGAAGTAGATATTGCTATATACAATTGGAGGGTGTTAAATTTGAAAAGCTTTTTTTGGGGGGGCAGAGTAACATGGCAGTATCTATTAAAATCTAATATATGTCCATACAGCTAAGAAACCATTTTACCTTAGTTATTCTTCTAGGGAAATTACCGTACCTATACATATAGTTGTACATCAATATATGTAGTTGCTCAACAATAACATGTGAAACGTATGAAACCTAACAGAAGGGCTTAGCCTTCTATTATGGTACACTTATGGTACATCCACATTTTTCAATATTACATAGCTGTGAAAAAGTATGAGATGTCTCCACTTGTACTAACAGGGCAAGATCTCTAAGATATTAAGTTTACAAAAGTAAGATGGAGTATGACTACCTGTATGTTTTTCAAAAGGACGTATTTTAATGGAAATATATATAATAAATGCATGCATAGTTAAAAGACAAGGGACTACCAATCTGTTCACAGGGGTTGTCTCAGGGTAGAGTGAGGGGAGGGGAGAGGAGACTTTCACTTTTTACTTTATCTTTTACTTTATGTATTTATATAGCCTGGGTTCCCTAGAAAACAGAGCCTGATGCAGCATTTACATGCTAATGTTTAACGATAGAGTGCAAGCCTAGGAAAACAAAAGTGAAGGAAAGAGGAACAGAGGAGGAGGCAAAGAAAATGCAAGGTGGTGTGCATTACCAAGCAGGCCAAAGCGCCACACACACACACACACACACACACACACACACACACACACACACACACACCCCATCTGGTTCATCTCCAGAGAAGCCATTTGAAACCACTGTGACTGAGAACAATGTGTTGGGGGAAGGAAGGGCAAGCGAGACGTGTGCACTGGCTCCCTCTTCTCTCCTGTCTCACTGATCAAAGTTGGTCTCACAGAGTGTTAACCCTCCAAACCTGCAGGTTGTGTTACCTAGCCTTTCCAGGCAGATTTTGGGGAAGCGGACCCTCTGTGAGTTTGATTGGCTAGGCCTGAGGGCTAGAGCTGCTGTGGCTCTCACTCTGATAAGTGCAAAGTGGTCTGTGAAAAGGAAGAGCCAACCAATGCGTCAGAAGACGAAGTCACTGCAGCAGTGACAAAGATTTAATGGCTGCAGGAGAGCTGGGAGCCATCACGGGGTCCCTCTGGCTGGGAAGCAGGGCCAGTGGCCAGGACCCAAGGGACAGATGGAGGCTATTATGTGCTAAATGATATTGGTACAGAACTTGTGCATGTTCACTTTTTTACAAGAGAATATGTTCAAGTATAGTGTGTATAATTTTTACACTTTTAAGATGTTGAAGCAGCACAAAAATAATGATGTGACAGGTTTTTTTCACCTTATAACTTGAAAATATTTTTTAAAATAATAACAACTCTTGAGGGAAATGTGATAAAATAGGCATTCTCATACATAGAGAAGAAGTAAACATTTATAGAAGTAATTAATTCAATAAGCACCACAAATTTTTTAAATGTTTGTACATTTTGATCCAATGCAAAGGTAGTCATTGTGGCATGATTTATACAAATAAAAGATTAAAAACAATCCGAGTATCTAGCAATTGGGGAGTTATTAACTGGTTTGTACCTTCTGTGTATATTCTATGCAGCCATTGAAAGTATAGAAATGGAAAGTATAGAAAGTATATAGTATGGAAAATTTTAATGATTTCATTAAGTGCTCAATACATAATTTTAAGTGAGTAGCTCAGGATATTAAACAGCATACACATTCACTCCTAACACGTTCCCTCTGCGCACTATATTTTAGCTATACTATGCTTATTCCCTGGGCCCAGCACATCCTTCCTTCCCTTTCCTCTCTGCAGGTGTCCATGCCGTTCCCATGGCCAACCCCGTGTGAACTGTCTCTTCCTCTGTGCTCAGCTGGCTCACGGTCCCTTGCCCACCGCCTCCAGAAGTCTCCCCTGACCAGCACTCTCAGTCTGGGTTCAGTGTTCCTCTACACTCTTTGAGCTCCTTGCTCTCGCCTCTGTGTAATGTTCTCACATTGTATTGTAATGATCTGTTGACTTCTCTGTCCCACCCACCTATCCCAGCAAACATGTGAACACATATGCATATACACATGCATTAATGCACATGGACACACACGATTATGCTTCTCTTGAAGGCAATAACCATCCCTCATGATCTTCATAGTCTTAATTCTTTACCCAAGTGCTTGGTACATAAAAGTGGCATTCGTTAATTTTTGCTGAATGAATGAATACATTTCCTCAGACACTTGGACAAGAGAGGAAGGGAAAGGTCTCCAGGTTTTCTGTGGATCAGTTGAACCAGGGAGAAGGAGCTGTAGCTATTTGCTCTGTGGACAAGGCCAAAAGGGACCTAGTGGCACTGCAGCCTCAGACTTATAAAGATTGGCATTTGATCCACAAAAGTCTTGTCATAATCCCAGCCCTTGGCTTTTCATGGAGCTTTCCTTAAGGAACATGAACTATAACTCTAAGTTTGGAAGAAGGCCTCGTATTGCTGAAATACAAAGCTTTTGCCTTGAGATGGAAACCATGGATTTTTGCATTTGTTCTACACACGTTTTTAAATTTTCTTTTAGGAGAGGAAATAAAATATAACCTGTACCCCTAATCACTTGTGAGGTAGCATGGATGATACACGAGGGAAAAGCTATTTCGCGAACCATCGATCCACAGCAGCAATTCTTTTGCCAGTTGATGAAGCATCTTGTACATTGAGACTGCGCCCAGCAGCTTCTTCTCTCCCATACAGATCAGCAGAGAATTTGTTTTGAAGATAGCTGTTTCTTTTTCCGGTTTTCCTGCAATGTTCTTATCAGATCTTCCATCAAAAAGTGGGGCTCAAATATGCTCTGGCAAAACCTCGTTTTATCGATGCTTCATTTGTCAAAATGGATAGAGCGTTTGGCTCCTGTTAGAATAAAGGAACATGTGCCTTTTTTATTCAAATATTTTCTTCCTTCCCTTCTTCTTGTCTTTCCCCCATTGCGGCCAGTTATGTGAATAAAGACGAGATGTGTTTCTCCTCCCAAACCCCACATCCTCCCCAGTGGCTAATGCTTCAGCACAGCCACTGGAGAATTGTAGGAGTTTGGAAACAAGCAGTGAAGGATCCCCAGTGACACGTTCTACAAAAGGCAGAGAAATGGACTGCTGCTCACAGCCCTTTGTCTCAGGCAAGGCATAGCCTTTGTGCATGAAGTGTGGTCAGCAGACCAGAAGCATGAGTGTCTCCTGAGAGCTTGTGGGAAATGCAGATTCTCAGGCCCCACCTCAGCCCTCCCAAGTCAGAATCTGCATTTTACGAAGATCCCCCAAGTAGGTCACATGTATGATAGTGTGAGAAGCACTGGCCCAGGGCATGCACTTTAAAATCAGACAGACGGGGTTGGGGTCCTGATTTCATCACTTGCCCACCTGTGATCTTGGGCAGGTTCCTCAGTGTCCTCATCTGCAAAATGGGAATACTGATCGCCTCTCCTTCACAGCACTATTGAGGAAGTAAATGAGACAATGTATGTAAAGTGGTTAGCATGGAGCCTGGCACCAAATAAGTCGCAATAAGTGAAGTTATTGTTGCTACTACATCAGAACCTCAGATAGAGGACATTAGGCTCCAAATTACATCTGTCCTGGAGTCAACAGCATTTATTTGGTCAGCAGTGAGCGAGAAACAGTGTACACTATCAATGCTTTTTTCCCCATTTTGGGGATAAACAAAGTTTGGTTAAGAACAAAGAAACTCAAGATATATCATGTAAGGAAAAAGGAGCAAGGTGAAAGACATCATATAGAGAATGCTACCTCTGCATTAAAGTAGAAATATCAGTATATATTTACATTTACTTGTAGCTTAAAAAAAACTTGCTGTGGAACACTTTTCCATAAAATGATTCAGTGATCACAAGTGGCCGTAGAAAGAAAGAACAGTGCGTTTAGGGCTCCTAGATTTGGGTTCCAAGCCAAGCTCCATCACTTACTTACTGTTTAATTTTTGGCACATAACCTGCCTGAGCTGTTTCCTAATTCATAGAATACCTACTTCCCAGGATACTGTGGGGAGTTCACCATTTTAAAATAGAGGTTTTATCATTATTTAGATATAGCAAGATCAGCAGTTCAGGAGATGCTTGCCATTGTAAAGATAGGTTGTTACTCGGAGTTCACAAAAGGAGGAGACACACCACGTCACTGGGGTCAGCCAGGAAGGGAGGGAGAAATTGTGTGAAGAACCTTCACTGTGGTGTCTGTGGGAAGGAAATAGGTGAGGAGCAGGGTAAGCAGGTTTAGGGTTGGTTGATTAGAATAATTTCAAGGGCCCTGGGAGATAGGAGCTATCTGTCCCTAGTTGGCTGGTGCCTGGCCCTGGGATGAGGAAGGCAGGGGGATAGTGGCTGGAAGAGCCTGATAAAGAAGGTGTTAGAGATGTCGGCTTTGGATTGGCAGGTTTCATCTGAAAGGTGCACTTATGGCTGAGTTGTTTATTATCTCTAGGAACTGCCAAACCTTGGGAGGGGGCCCTCCAGAGTTTGCAAGGCCTGGAATGCCAAAGCATCAGAATACAGAAAATAAAAAGTATAATTAATATACCCCGAGTCTGCTGCATCACCCACAAGACACCCGAGCATTGATGCTTAAAGAATATTTATTTACCTGCTTCCCTAGGAATTGCCCTTATCCCCAGGTGGAAGACTTCACGTTCAAATACACAATCAAGGACCGAGGATCAATCCATGAATACACATAAGAAGTTCTCAGCACTAAGATAGTTCTCTTATTCATAGAAAGGGTACTGCCCTGACAACATCCGAAAATGTCTTCTGGGCCCAACATAGAATATTTTAAACCAATAATGTCTAATTCTCCACTGGCTATTATAAAACACTTACTGAACACTTATTATGTGCTGGGTCAAGTACTTGGCCTTGAGGATACAAAGGTGACCGGGATGTGTGTTATGTCCTAAAGGAGTTCACTGTCCCATGGACAGAAATGCTACTACTCTAACAGTACATGCGAATGCTGATAAGTTCTGTGGAAATGCTTAGAATACCAAGGCAGCCATATTGTCCGTCTTTTGAGGTCAGAGTATTTTAAAAGTGAAGAATATACCTGGATTGCAGGAGCTCAGAGCACAAAATCTCCCAGAGTAAAATAGGAAAACAAAACGAAACAAAACAAAAAACCACTGTGAAATCTAGACCTAGATGAAGGCTTAAAGGTCATCAGGTGTTATGCTTGCATTTTATTCCTCCTCTGATACTCAGAGGGTACCTGAGTATCGGTCACTCAGCTAGTTGGAGGCAGGGCTGGGATCCAAGCATGGGTCCCCACCGGAGCTCAGTTCCCTACATGCTGTAGTGCTCTGACCTGCCTTCCACCCCCCTCCTTCCTCTTTTAGTCATCTAGGGCAATGTGTTGGGGGATGTTGAGGGAAGAGCAGCACCAGAGACAGGAAGACAAGGAGGGAGAATTGTACTGAGCAAGTGGTAAGTTCCACTGATGCCCAGAGCAGATTTGGCAGCTGCACAGCCCAGACTCCTCTCTGAGCCCAGACTCCAGGGAGCTAAGGATGAGAACTTGTGCATGTCCTACTGATCCTTCTTCCTCTCCAGCCATTCTTCTCATCCATGTCAATCCTACCCACCATCCATTTACCCTATCAACAAGTTTCATATCTTTCCGAGTCTCTTCTTCTCTGGCCCAATCATTCCAATTCATCAGCAACTCATACTGTTTTAATCGTTTCCATCAGTATCCATCTTAAGTGGTTGGTCTCGTCTCCACACTCTAATTTTGAGAGTATCGTTTCAGAGTACCATCCAGACATACACAATACTCCAGATATGGTGTACTACTGGTATTGGTACTCTTGCCATTTCCATAATCAAGTCATTTCACAACAGGGGAATCTTCAAAGCGAGGTCTGCATAATATTAGACTTGTGTTATAGAAAGGCTGACTCTTTGTGAAATCTCCATCCTATTCAATGCCATTTGGGGACCAACAAGACTGCAACGTGAGGAAATTAAGTTAGACGGGAAGGAAAAGAGTTTTTCAGACCTGGAATGAGTGTTCAGTTAGTAGTGTTCCTTTTTGATGTGGCTGGGACAAAGAAAATGGGTGTGCCCAAGCCACAGATGTGGATAGCCCTGCCAGGGGACGTGCAGCTGGATCAGATGAGCCGTGGCCATCCCCTTCACTTAGACACTACCAAAGTTGCACCCAACAATCAGCATTTAGAGCATGATCTTGGAACAAAGCCGAAAGAGAGGAAAATTAATTACCTTGTGAGAACAAAGAGAAAGCTCTCCCAAATGAACAAACCTCATCAAGAATCTAGAGTACGGGGAGAGTATGGTGCCTTGTCAGACTGCCCGGACTGCGACACTGCATTTCCTTTATATTGTTCTTTTCTTCTAAGAGGCTCACTGCACCGCCCACAAGACACTCGCTCATTTATCTTCTTGTGGTTGTATTTTATTGTGGGAAGGACATTTCAAAGGAGAAATACAAGTAAAGGAATCCAAACACATACCTCCAAATCATTCTTTCCTCCCCACCTACCAGTGTGGGTATTAAAGTGTTATCCTTTTTCATCCAAAACAGATAATATGAAAATGAAACTGTATAAAATTCTTTTCTTTGCTTTTTACCCGAATTTTCCTTTAGTGAGAGTTTTCTGCTCTCTTTTCTCAGTGACCTCAATTCCATAATTGGTCCCCTTGGACTGTTTTACAGCACCTAGCTTAGTCTAAAACAGAGTCACAATATCCTCTGGCTACAGAACACAGGTGGTAGTAGCCTCACCTCTTAAATACCAGCACCAGTGCTGTGGGAGTTTGGGTGGGGGGAGGGTATCGGGAAGCCATTCTGCTTCAGTTTGGGAAAGCACACCCTGCTCATACCACGTGGCAGAAGACTGCCAGGAAATCTAAGTGATGTCTTCCATAAGGCCCCACCCCCACCCCTACGCAAGAAATGAATTGCCTAAGGCACATTGGTGGTCGCCACCCACCTGGGAGGACTTGAGAGCCAGCCTATCTCTAACATCCACTTGTCACCTTGCCTAAAATCTTGTCCCTAGAGACTCCTTCCTTCTTAAAATTTAATATTGAAATGTTTAAGATGCACAAAAGATACAATAATACAATAGACACTGAGATTAAATAGATGTTAACATTTTGCCACATTCGCTTCCAGTCCCTCTCTTAAAAGAAAAACATTAGAGTTTTGCTGAATTTCCACCTTTTATCTCCTTCTTGTCCCTATGTCCTCAAGAGATACTACTAACCGGAAAGGTGCTTACCATTCCTACGTGTTCTCATACTTTTGCTACATTTATGGTAGCAATCTGTACATGTCAATTTGCAACTTGCTTTTCTGAGCTCCACATGTTTGCTTATTGTGATTTATCAATATTGACACAGGCTGATCTAGTTCATATGCTTTTCAACTGCTCTATAGTATCCTACTTCATTAATAAACCAGAGTTTACTCATCGTTTATTGTCGGTTACACATACATGCTAGTGGTTTGTGCATACTGATCTTATATCCATAACCTCAATGAACTCCTGATTTTTAATAGTTGGCATATAGATTATTTCAATTTTCTACGTTGACAACTATTTCATCTGTGATAAGGAAAGACTTTTTCTTCCTTTCGAATCCTTATTCCTTTTATTTCTTTTCCTTATGAGTACTACTTTAAATAAAAATGGCAATAGCAGGTGTCCTATCTTGTTTCTGATTTTTAAGGCAATGCTTCTTAGGTTGCACCATGTAATAAGATTTTGCTGTAGGTTTTCAGTGGGCATTCTCTATAGGGTTAAAGATATTCCATTCAATTCTTAGCTTGCTACGGTTTTTTTTAAAACCCAGAATGAATGTTGAATTTATGAAATATTATTTCTATAGCTATGAGATAATAGGTTATTACTTATTTTTTGCTAATGTGGTCAATTACATTAATGTTTTTTATAATTAGCTATATTAAATTTATGGGATGAATTCAACTTGGTCACAATGTAATTTTTAATGTATTGATAGATTTGGTTTGTGAATATTTTGTTTAGGCTTCTTGTGCCTACTTATAAGTGAGCTTGGTTCATAATTTGCCCATCTTGTAACTTATCTGAATTTGATACCAAAGTTGTACAGTTTTCCCTCTTTATTCTTTGATGTAAGGATTGTTTCTTCCTTAAAGAGCTGATAGGATTCAATGCAAAACTACCTGATTACATTGTTGTGTTGCTTATTTGTTTTGCGGATAGCTTTTAAACTACTGATGCAAGTTCTGTAACAGTTTTAGTTTAGTCTTGTTATCTATCCTTTTATTCACGCAGTTATAATAAGTTATATTTTATCTAGGTTTTCAAATATATTGGCATAAAGTTAATCATAATTATCTCATAATTTTTAAATCTATGCTGTAAATACAATTAATTCTCAGTTTTTACTTCTATTATTTTGATTTTGTGTGTTCTCTTTTATTTAATCAATATTACCTAAGGGTTATCTATTTTGTTACTTTTTCCAAAGAACCGGCTTCTTTAGTTGTTTCTTTCTACTATTTTTTTCTTGTTTTGTTAATTTTACTCTTTTCTTTATTATTTTCTTTTTTCTATTTCAATTAGATTACCCCACCGCTCTTTCATAAATTCTTGAAATAATTAGACTCTTACTTCCTTCATTAATTTCAGCATTCTTTATTTTTACACATCACTGGTGATATATAATACATATATAATTCTGTGGATACATGGACTTAAAAAAAAAGGTATAACACTGATGTACTTAATAAAACGTTTCTTAAAAAGAAATATAAGAACTATACCTCAAACTTTATAATATTCCATGGATGCTTCCGAGAAAGCAAGTAGTAAGTTCAAAGACAAAAATCAATTTAAATAAAAATAATAGTAAAGTTGAGCTTTGTTTCGTACTTGATTAAAAAGACTGTATTTTCTAATTTGGAGTACAGGAGTCTAGATATGTACATTGAGCAAACGTTGCTAAACATGTTATTCAAATCTTCTATATGCTGCTTTTTTTTACCTGCTTAATCTATTGGTTTTTAGAGAGGTATGTTAAAATCTCCCATTATAAATGTATTTGCCAATCCCTCTGCATAATTCTCGAAATGGTTGCAGTATATAGTTTGAATTTGAATTATTAGGTATAATTCAGCTCAGAGTTATTCTGTGTTCCTTTAGTAATTAAAGAATGACTCTTTATCTTTCTCTTAAATATCTTTCTCTTAAAGTGTCTTTCTCTTAAGTCTCTTCTGACTGCCACCAATATGGCCACCCTGGCTTTCTCTTAGCTATTATTTGCTTGATATGTATTTTTCCACCCCTTTATTTTCAACCTTGGTCTGTCATTAAGTTCTAGTATTCTTTCCATCACATCCAGGCTGTTCTTTTCCTGGTTCATTATCCTCCTTCAAATTCTTTGATCATCTTGAGTTCTGGAAAGCTAGTGTGCTCACATGGCACACATATCCAAATAGCCAGATGGAAACAAGAAATCTTTAAGAGAAATTTCGATGCTCATGAAAGCAAGTTAGAGCCCCTGATTTGCATCTGGGGATGGGGAATGGTTAGCATAAGCTCTGCAGCCTCGTGGCAGCCCAGGGAGTCAACATACAGCTAGTGTGTCGTGGCCAAACTTGCCCCCGGAAGATCCTGGTTCTAAAGCTGGGGCACATGCAGTTCTTCTGCCTTCTGGTATTTATAACTTCATGTAGGTGGGGATGCTGCTCCTTGAAACAAAGACAATGTGTAAGGCCCAGGGAAACAATGTAAACCATTGTGTGGCTCCTCGACTGCCTTCCTCCAGTGGACACTTGAGAGATTGTCGCCAGGCCTCAGTTCCTGGTGATTGGGATTAAAGCACAGAGTCTCAGACAACAAGGGGCTGACTCCAAGCCCTGCTAGTGCTTGAGATCCACTCTTAAAACAACCTCTGCTCTTCATTAAGTCAGCAGGCAGAAATTCTTTGCTTTGCTTTTTCCAAAAGATTCCCAGGCAACACTGAGGGTCCTGAGGCTCCTGTCTTATATCCACAGAAGAATCATGCATACTCTGCAGGATGGGAAATGTGTGTCTGGAGGAATGAAGATGGGAAGTGTGTGCCCTTCAGTGGGAGGAGAGAACCGTGGCTCAGCTCCTGGGAAGCGCTCTACCAGTTAGGGACCAAGGATGCTGACCAGCATCAGTCTCTAGTGTGGGACTTAGGGGGTAGTGGACACCACGTTTCTAGTCCTGCATCAACCATTTCTTCTATTTGGGACTCAGTTTCTTCATCTGTAAAACAAGAGGAGGACACCGGGTCAGATTTTTCCAAACTTCATTCATTTATTAACACTTTGACATTTTTTGACATATCCATGAGCTAACTTTGTTATTGACATTTCTCTTTCTACTGACTTTGTTTTACTTACTACTTACCTTGTCTTAATCAATACCATTTGTGGACTAGTGGGTTTGATGTGATTGTTGTTATATTTCTTTCTAAGACACATTTAATGAACTGCATCAGCACATTTTTGAAGTCCCTGTACACCTCAATTATACAATAGATCATGCTTGGAAATTGTTGGATGATTCCATTTTAGATTCTAAGTGTCCATGAAATTGGCTTTGACCCACTTCCCAAGGCCCCAAAGACAGCAGAGGAATATCGCGTGGTGGGCCCAGCACCTAGGTCATGCTTCGCTTCTCCAGTTCATTGTTTTTGTTTGTTTCCTAGGAACTCTGTAAAAAGTCTCCTGCTGCTGAAAGCACAGCCTAAGCGATCCGAAGCTCATAGCCACACTTCCAAATCGGGTTTATGGATGGCTCTTCCAAAACCACAGAAAACTACAACCACGACAGGCGCCTGGTTTGGAGAGTTCAATTTGCTTAACGTGTAGGTTTGGAGGCAACATTAATCAGTACCAGATTACACACTTAATGCTTGTCACCCTCTCCTCAACAATTGGCACTAACCCCAGACTCTATTTGATGTTTAGATTCAACTAATTAAGCGTTCCCATCTAATGCTTCCTTCCTGCAGCACCGATGTCATTGCTCACCTTCAGAGGAGTGTGCTGTGGGCCTTTCGCTTACTTGTCACTTTCAGAGCTGGGAACATAAGTAGTTTAGAGGGTCTACATATATTACTCATGCAAACGAGGCCTTTTGGTGACAACAATGGATCACCCAGAGAGAACATTCAGAAACCTGCTATCTGTAAATTAACTATGGCATAGATCCTTTTTTGGTCATTAGTTTGACTTGGGGTCCTCCTATAGAATTTCGATTGATGTGAATTAGTTGGACCTTCCATTAGGTGAGAGGCATCTTGAAGAGACCCCATGTCTAGCATAGAGGAAAGAATGTCCCTTATCTTCATGGTCCTAAATCTTCATTATCCTAAACTGTACTTCTATAAACTGGAATTTATAATCCATGTTTTACTAACCTTGTAGGCATGTTGACTTTTTGTTTTATTGTCTTCTTACTGAACACTGCATAAGCACAAGCCCATGATTCTGAGGCCTGAAAGAAAAGAGATCGGGATCCTGTAGAACCTGGAAGTCACACGATTAATAAATTTCAAAGAAAGACAATGACAAGGGGATTAGTAGCTAGTAACACAGGCCCAGCTCCTGCGTCATCATGGAGATGTTAGGTTGTTGGCAGGCTGGTTGGCAGCAATGTACCCTGATCAATGTCAGGAGAGAGCCCAGGTGCTGAGTCTCTTCTAAGTAGGCTGATCACATAACACATTGTCCAAACTGGGACACTTCTGAGAGCAAAAGCAGGCACTATTAATAATTATGCCTGGACAATAGGTGTAAACCAGAGCTGTCCTGGGTAAACCAGGATAGGTGGTCATCCTACCTGTAAGTTGAAGAAATAGTTGCAGATACTTTCCCTTCACATCTCTGGACTTCTCTATGTAGAGCTGGTAGAGATGTTAGAAAACCCATGTTAAATAGGCCAGAATGTCCTGCAGAAATGAGAGGAATGAAACCAACAGGTCTTAAACTCCTCAGCCTTAGACCTGATGCCTTGCAAAATACCAACCAATTCAAGGTTCCTGGGAACCCCACAAAGCCTCATAAATGCATGAAGCTCAGGTCCTAAAAGGCTCCAGTTCTTGTGCTTAAGTTACTTCAATGAGCAAAATATAAATTAACCACAGTGGAGCCTCCCTCCAAAGGCTCAGTTCACATGAATTCCAGATTTACAACTTTTTCCCAATGATGAGGACAGAGCTGCCACTGGTAACAGCTGGCTCTACAATGCACGGCTGAGAGTCCAGCTTCAAGGCTTGAGAACCCCACCATGCATCACCACCCTTTGAAAGCAGTTCTGAGTTATTCACAAGGTGCTTCTTTCAGGCTATGTCTGTACGGGAAGTCACAGAGGACCTCTCATTACAATCAACTCCCCTAACACACAGTGTCCTTCCAGAAACCTCAGGAATATGTGCCAGACACTGATATGAATTCACCAAATCTAAATATGGTTTCCTTTTCCTCCTGGGAATTTCATTTCCCAGTCTCGCTTACAGTCAGATGGGGCCATGTGATTCTTCTGTCCAATGGAATGTTATCAAGAGTCATTAATGCCCGGTTGGCCCAGTGGCTCAGGTGGTTGGAGCTCTGTGCTCCTAACTCCGAAGGCTGCCGGTTCGATTCCCACATGGGCCAGTGCCAGAGGGCTCAGTTGGTTGGAGCACATCCTCTCTACCAAAAGGTTGCCAGTTGGACTCCCACAAGGGATGGTGGGCTGCGTCCCCTGCAACTAACAATGGCAACTGGACCTGGAGCTGAGCTGCGCCCTCCACAACTAAGATCGAAAGGACAACAACTTGATTTGGAAAAAGTCCTGGAAGTACACACTGTTCCCCAATAGAGTCCTGTTTCCCTTCCCCCACCCCCCCCAAAAAATAGAGTGATTAATGCAGCTTCTAGGACTAGTCTCTAAAAATCTTCCTGGTAATCTATTTTTTCTTTCCTCCCTCCATCCCTCACCTTCCACCCACAAGCAGTGGAGAACTGTGAGGCCTAAGGAAGATCAGGGCCTGGGTCCCTGAATGACTGCATGGAACAGAGCCTCCTCCAAGTCTTCCTCTTTCACCAACTCATTGAACAGTGATGAGAGAGAGAAATATACTTTATTGTGTAAAGCCACTGAGCTTTTTGTTTGTTTGGGATAGCTCCTTCCTGACTAATGTAAGCAATTTTCCAAATTAGTTTGTGCCAAAGCACTAAGCAGGGTATTCTAATGTCAAATGAAAGGTAGGGGTTGCTCACAGTTCCAGATTTTCAGGATCCCTGTGTTCCTTCAAGAGCAAGAATGGCAGGGTCAAGGGAACTTTTGACCTGTTTTCATAGCCACATACCCTCAAAGGAGTCAAAGAGTCAAATCTTCCCCAGTTTTCTTAGCTCTGTAGAGTGGAATGGATTGTAGGGCCAAGGCTGGGAGAGAGTCACTCGCATCAGTTACTCATCCCCTGATCCAGCAGTTCTACTCCCAACCTTTCCACCCCCCATCCCATACAGAAGAATTTCACTGTATGACCTGCTTAACACAGTAAACCATTTCTCAACTCTTCTAATGAGGAAGTTCTACCTCTTGTCTGATCTAAATTCCTCCTTCAACAGATAAAGCCCTTTCACTCATACACCCTCAGGAGAATGTCTTGGTCTCTGATCTCCAGACATTCACTGTTAATCCTTCACCCAGATCCCACGGCTAGACCATGGGTCCGTGTTGGCTTGTGTCTGCTTGCTGTTGTGAGCTCCTCCCCTCCCCTCCCCAACTATCCATTCTTGCACCTGGTCAAGAAGCAGTCAAAACCCTTTGGAGCAGGCATAGAGGGAGCCAGAGAGGCAGCCTCTGAGCTCTTAGTTACAGCTATTTCCTTGGACGTTGCTTTGCTCATCCAGATGGCAAAACGGGTAAACAAGAAGTCCCTGTTCTCCGTCAACATGTCAGCGAGTGCCTCACTCTTGGGCATTTGCTGAGCTGGGGTATGATCTCGTTTATAATTTGGCCTTCCTCAGAGGGCCCGAAATGTGCCTCTGTGTAAACACTCAGAGCATTTCCTCCAGGGAGGACACATGAACAGGGCAGTCGACACCTTTCTCCTCATGGCATGGGGAGAACAGAAATATCACTCTGCTTCCCTCAGCTCTCTACCCAACCACCCCAGCCCAACAACTGCCATACTGCCCCCAAATGCAGGGAAACACCCAACTGATTCTATTTCTATTAAGTTCCAAGTGCTTGCCAATTTTTCTAAATCTGTACTCAGCTTCTACTCTCTCATCTCCCACCGCTGCCACTTACCAGCTATGTGACCCTGGGCAAGTAATGTAACCTCTCTGAGCATCCGTTTTCTCAAACAATTTTCTCAAACAAACACTTATCAAAACCTTATGCAGTGCCTGATGTATAACAGCCTCCCTACAAGTATCAGTTCCTTTCCCCTTCCGTGGTCCACCTTAGGGCCATCCCGTACCTGGCATTATCTCTTCTCCCAACAAAAAGTAGGCAAGTACCCAATGGCGAGGTCAGTCTCTTGCTTCAAGCGCAGGTTGCTGTGAGCCATGTTCTCTGACCACCAGTGCTGAGCACCAGTCAGTCCTGAGCACCCCATCTGTTGGTTCTCAAAACTGCAGTGACTGCTTACTTCTCAACTTTCCTCTCACCTGTCAAGACTCATGGTCTACTGTCTGATTCTGGCTCTGACCTCTGATTTCTGACTCGTCAATACCTAATTGGTGACCCTTCTTTTCTGTTGCCTGGGCTCCCAATTTATGTCAGATGAACGAATGAATGAACAAATGACCAAATGAATGCCAGGGCAATATAAGCACCATGGAAACTGAAAAATGATATATAATCTTCTAGAAGTCACTGGACTTAAATTCTCACTGTAAGGGATTTGTACTTGCTATTAAAAATATTCCATGACATTATTTTTCCAGTTCTGGTAGGAGGTTATGACACATAGGTCTTACAAGCCAGAGGAAAATTTTGCTGTTCCTGAAGGTAAAATCTGTTCTGAAGGGGATCCAGGCAGAGATCAAATTTTGTCCTCCTAAACAGAGCCTACACAAACTTGTGGCCTGAGAGCCAAGATGCCAATTTCTATCCCTCACTCCATTCCTGAGTCTCCATGTTGGCCAGCTATGGCCTGGGCAAGTTACTTTGCCTCTCTTATCAGCACTGATGGGGAATTCCCTCAGTCTCTGCATGAATAAGGTAGGGGGAGGGCACGAAGTCGCATGCAGGGATATGGTGGAGCTGGCTCCTGCGGGCTTGCTAGAACCAAATGTTAAATATCCAGGAATTCTGCAGTACATTACATCCCAGTGCTTTATTTATTTTATAACTGGAAGTTTGTGCCTCTTTTTCTTCTTCACAAGGAATGTATAGTATACAGCATAGTATATAGTATAAAGCCCAGAGAATATAGTCAATAATATAATAACTTTGTACAGTGACAAATAGTTACTAGACTTAATCATGGTGATTACATCATAAGGTATATAAATGTTGATCTTGTACACCTGAGGCTAGTATGATACTATATGTCAGCTATACTTTAATATCAACCAATCAATCAATCAATCAATCAATAAATAAATTTTTCAGGAATTCTGCAAATAAATAAATAAATAAATATTTCAGTTGATATCACATTGGTGGCTTGAAATCAGTCACAGTGGGGGTATTTATACCAAGGGAATTTGCAAATGCTCCAAATCCCCACCTAGAGAGCAGGTTGTTAAACATTTACCATCACAACACTGGTCACATTGGAATTTCTGAGCTCTAAGGGAAGCCAAAATGGCATGGAACCTGAGTCCCAACTTCCTCCTCTGCAAAATCAAAATGGAGGGGCTCACCATTGCTTCCTACCTCCCAGGCAGGCACAGCCTCATAAGTAGGCAGACGAGAGGGTGCTCCCGGTGGTATGGCTTGAAGGAATATGCATGAGATTGCCCCATCCAGAACTTAATCACTGTAGGTGCTTTCCGAAGTACAAATTAGACCTTGCCATTTTTCTGCTCAGAAACCTTTGAGGCCTCCCTATTGCTTCCAGCATAAAGTCAAACCATGATCCCCTTCCTTATCTTACCACATATACCTCTCTAGTTTCCTCTCCTTCCACCCCTTCCCACACCCTCCATTCCCCACTCACACACTCAGGCTGTTTGCCACATGTGCCCTGTGGACAACTCCAGTTACTGCTTGCTCACTATGCCTTTTTACTGGGTCAGAATACCTTCACTTTTGGGGGAGAGAGTTGAGCCCTTTATCTGGATTAAAGATATGGCATGCGTGAGAGGAAATGGACTGAAAACATGAGAGACATTGCCTCAAGGCTGGGGCTCTGGAGGTAGACTTCTTGTGAGACTCAGTTCCACTGCTACCTGCTGTGTGACCTCAAGCAAGTTACTCAACCTCTCTGAGCCTTAGTTTCCTTCTCTGAAAGGTGGGAATAATAGTACCTATCTCACCAGGTTCCCAGGAGGAGTAAATGAGCTGTTGCACATCAAGGACTTAGCACAGTCCCAGGTACAGAGCTGGCTTTCAGTAACCATTAGTTGGTATCGTCACCATCATTGCCCTCACTACTGTCATCATCATTATTATTACCGGTAGCCTCAGATCATCATCATCACTATTATTATTCCCATAAGTAGTATATTGGATTATAAGTACGTTTCTGCCCACACATTCCTTTGTGTTCTGTCCTTAGTTGGAATCTCTTTGGGGCAGGAAAATCTCAGGAAAGAAGTCAGTGCCTTGTATCCCATCCTTGCCACACTGGAGAGGCCAGACTTCAGAGGTTCCTGGGGCCGTGTTAAGAGCCCTGACTTTCCCAGTCCCTTAGAAAAGCCCACGTTATCATCAGACAAATAACCAAGCAGACAAATACTAAGGCTCTGTCAAGCATATAGAGGCAGGGGAGTTTTCTACAAAGGATATTCAGTCTAGAGCTCTCCCAACATGCACAGCTGGGTGTTAGCTCAACCAGAGCACTTTGCTGACAGCACGTCTTCCTGGAAGCTGTGTGTCTCCCAAGCAGCAGCTCAGTGCTGGGACGGTCTTGCTCCTGAACTTGCTGAGGCAGCAGAAGCGCCCTGGAGATCTGGTGGTTCATCCTTGAAGGAGGAGAGGATGACCCAGTAAAAGCAAATGTGCTGTGAAACTTAGAAAATGCTCTCTGAGTTCTAATGCAGCCGTATGACAGCCTTCAGTGACCCCGATGGCTGGGTACACGGTGTGAAAACTTGCCAATTCCTTCCCATCTGACTCATTTCACACATCAGCTGGAGAACAGAAACGTATTTGCTATCTATTCAGACCCATCTGCACGTGTCTGAAGAACCATTGAGGAGAATCTACTGCAGCAATTGATTGACATGAGAAAGCAGCACCTGCTGGGAATAAATGGATTCCAGAAATTGGACCACTCTCCTTCTAGAAGCAGTGGCACAGCATTAGTGGGGAAGGGTGTGTCACTCAGACCATCCAGCCCCAGGACCTGCACCTGAATCCTGGCTGGTGGTGGGTAGGAAGAGGGGATGGAACTGAGAAGCAGGAAAGAGTGAGAGCTGCTCCACTGAAATCTCTGGGAGGCAGGGCAGTACAGAGCAGCGTGGGCTAGTGAAGTCTGCTTTCCCATTCAGGGTCACTTTTGGAATATTTCAAGGCCAGGGATAGAAGCTGCACCAGGAGCTGGAGGAGTAACGGGGAATAATCAGGAGAGGACCTCATGACTGTGGGCACCGTGGCCTGAGAGGAAAACAAGAGTGGGAAGCAAGCATTAGGTGCCAGCACAAATTCTTAGAGCATGTGAGGTGCTTTGGGGACACTTAACAGCACGTGGGAGGAATCTTGGTGGAACAGAGGTCCCTCCTGGAACACGTGGAGGCAGGGCCCCGGAAACACCAGCTTTTGCTGTGTATCCAGGTTGGTCCCCAGTTCTAGGGAAACAGGACTGTGATTATTCCCACAGCATCCCAACATTTATATCTTGTTCCATCACTTCATGACAGCGGGCGGTTTGCCTGAGCAATGTGCCTATGTTCTGTGAGTCTCCATTTCCCTCTCTACAATAGCACCCAGTTCTACAGCACTGGGGAGAATTGACGTGATTAGTATGTGCAAAGGGCTCTGCGTGGCCTCTGATGCACGGTAAGCACTGTGTCAGCGACATCTCCATCACCACCATCATCATCCAGACAGAAAAAGAATGATATGAGGGTCCTACATCCAGATTGTCAGGGTTGGAATTCCAGCCCCTCCCCTTATTAATTGTGACACACTGGGGAATTTATTTAACTCTGTTCTCTCTTCTAGATGTGAGGACGATACTAATACCCATTCCGTAGGGTTGTCCCCAAGAGTCAAGGGCTCGC
Source organism: Rhinolophus hipposideros (assembly GCF_964194185.1). Classification (NCBI taxonomy): domain Eukaryota; kingdom Metazoa; phylum Chordata; class Mammalia; order Chiroptera; family Rhinolophidae; genus Rhinolophus; species Rhinolophus hipposideros. The sequence continues at coordinate 86,722,495 of NC_138055.1, forward strand.
GGAAAGGACTGAGGTCAGGGTCATAGGGAGCACTCTGTCATAGGGGGGCTTGGCTGCATCTGAATTAACAGCTTTTACTCCGGGCAGGCCAGCCATGTCGGAGTCCTTGCAGGTGTGTCCAGCCCAGCCCACCACCGCCAGGAACACCGCGCAGCCTCACTCTAGCGCATTAGCCCATGCTGCCACCTGCTTGCAATATTCTCCTTCTCCGTTTTGTGTTTTAAGATTGAAGTCAGGTCCCACTTTTTCCAGGAAGTCTCTCGCAAGCACGATGACCTCCACCTTCCCTGACCTCTGACCTAATGTGCTCCTACACACTGAAGCACACAGGTGTTCTCTGGTGCAGGCACCTGCTACTGAGGACCTTCTCTGTACTGGACCCCATGAAAACATGGGGGACAACGTCCTAGACTGGAAAGGTCCCTGCCTGAGACTCATGTTAAGGTGAAGCTAGATGAGGGAGCATTTGCATCCAGTTGGCAAATGTTAGCACAGGGACAAGCTCAGGGGCTGACGAGAGAGAGCCTCACTAGAAGAAGCTCCCAGAGAATCAGATACCTGGGCTGAGTCCTGAAGGAGGAGGAGTGGCTGGCTGAGGTAAAGAGATTAGAGAAGAAGGGTGCTCCAGGCTGTACTATTTTCCAACACTTGCTGTAAAATGACCGCATACGTGGTGGTTAAACAGCAGAAATTTATTCTCTCCCATTGCTGGAGGCCAGAAGTCTGAGCTCAAGGTGTTGCAGGGCCATGCTCTAGGAGAGAATCCTTCCTGGCCTCTTCCAGTTCCGATGGCCCCAATCTTTCCAGTCTTCACTTGGCTTCCTCCTCCTCTTGCCTCTCTTCTATGTCTCTGGTGAGAATATTTGTTATTGGATTTAGGACCCACCCAGATAATCTACGATGGTTGCATCTTAAGATCTTGACTTAATTATATCTACAATGACACTTTGTCCAAATAAGATCACATTCACAGGTTCCAGGGTTTACAATGTAGACCTATCACTGTGGAGGCCACCATTCAACTCACTGCACAGATAATGCAGCAGCATGAGGAGGGTGATGGGGGCCAGGCAGTTGTTTTTCACTCTCCCACGGGCCCTCTGGGACTCGGAGTCCAAGGCACCAACATTGACTGTGGGCCCTTCTTGCCTCCTGGTGTGTTTGAACTCACCACTCACCTCATGCTTGCCAACTCTCCATGGTCCTTCCTATCGTCATTCTCCCATCAGCACAGCCATCTCTGCAACTCTTCCCAACGCACACACGTAGGAGAGAAGCAGACAGGTGGTGGCACCAGGCCAGGAGAGTCCCTGGGGAGTGTGGCTGGAGGTGAGGGCTGGAATGGACCCGCTCTGCTGGACTGGGCACTCCTTGGAAAGATGGGGTTATTCTAAGCCCTGAGGCTGGCCCTGGCCAGGCTGGCTTGTTCCAGGCGGGTTCCCTCCCTCTAAACGGGCTCTAAGCTCCCTCCCTGAAGCCAATCCTGATTAGCCCCAGGTGGCATTTGTATTTAATCAGGCAGTTTTGGTTTCAAGCTCCAGGTCGGCCACTTACCCGTGGAGAGACTTAAGACCTGGGATTTAACGTTTCTGATCTTCTGTTTCCTTAACCATAAACCCAGACCATAAATCCTTGGCCTGATGTTTTCAGTGAAGCTATGCAGCATAACACGGTGTGAAAAGCACCTGGCACTTTGTAAGCATGATGACATAGTGAATTAAGTCACTCTAAATCTGTTTTGGTACAAGCATTACATGCAAATGTATAATGCACACACGTACACACTCACTTTCATTATTGATTAGTATCATTGTTCTCTTACCTGGTTTCCTCGTTTCCTGGTTACCTAGTTGCCATGATTTCAATTTGTGCTCGTGGATCTGTATATGTTATAATGGTTTCTGGATTCTCCCACGTGACAGAGTCCCTGAGCTCAGGGACACCTGTCTCTCCAGGGTAATAGGATTCAGTGTGGGAAGGGAGTCCAGTGTTTGTAATGGCATCGCTGGCTGACAGACTGTTGTTCCCAGACGAGGGGTGTTTCACTGCCTTGTCCTGCCATAGCTGCTACCACTGACAGCTCAGTGATGCCCACGAGGGCCACCACAAGTGTAGAAAGAATGGAGACTGCAACCCCCTGCCCCCACCCCAGCAAACTACCCTTTGTGAGGATTTCCACTGTGCTGGGGACGAGGATGACACAGCCCTTGATCACCTCCCAGAGCAGAGTGTCTGTCACTTTGCTGACAGGGTTTTTTTACGCCCCACAGTGTGGGTCCTGCTGAGAGCAGACTTTTCTGCAGCCTCCCAGAGCCCTCCAGCTGGCTGAGAACCTGGGGACTCTGGTTTGCTGACTTGTTTGCCCTGAGTTTGGGGAAAATTCTACCCTGAAGGTCAGGAAAACACTTGCCTCCTTGGCTTGGGAGGGAACATAATGCTTTCCACACCTTTTAAGGCACTGGGGGGTCAGCAGCCACTGGAACTGCTGGAATTGTAGCTGGAGAGCAGGGAACCCAGGTTCCACTCTTGGTTACTAATTGGCTGTGTGACTCTGGGCAGGTTACTTGACCTCTCTGGGCTTTAGTTCTTTCTTCTGCACAAATGTGGGACTTAGATCTTATGATCTCTTCAGCCCTTTCTTGTTGAGTTTCTGAATTACTTGTTTTCCTGGGGCCTAAACTGATCTTTTCTGTGTGTCTATTGGGGGGTGGGAGGTGTTATTTTCCCTATATCACCTTCTTGAATTATCTGCTTGTCAGGGAGAAAGCCACCCAGGATGCTTATAACATGGCACACTTTGTCCTTTTTATCAATTCATTCAATAAATATATATTAAAATATGCCATCATTGGCCTAGGAACTGAGGCATTTGTTGTGGAAAAAAAAAAAAGAAAGAAATGAAATCCCTGTCCTCATGGAACTTAGGTTAGGAGACAGATAATAAACAAGAGGTGGTAAGATACATGGTATGTCAGATGGTGATAAACTAAATATTAAGCAAGAAGGGGGATTAAGAGGTATCGGGGAGGGGGCATAACAATTTCAAATAGAGGGGCAGGGAAGGTGCCACTGAGAAAGTGACCACTGAGAAAGTTAGGGTGTCATGGAGATGACAGTCCAGAAGGAGGGGCATCCCACAGCCCCAGCCTCCTGTGGAGCCTGATGGAACAGACAAAGAGGGCACCGTAAAACTGGCCTGGGTCTTGGGCAGGTAACAATGGGGAGGCTATGCGTCTGGGGAACATGGGGGCTTTCCAGGGGCACACGGAGGTCTGGCCCCTTCCTCCCTAGCTGATGGAGGGCGGGGGTGGGGGGGAGGCAGGCCATCCCGGAGTGTCGGCAGGGCTGAGCGAGCCAGGCCAGGTCTCAGCTCCCGTCCCAGGACAGCAGCCTTTCCCAGGGGTCCTGCCATCGCCACGTGGACCCCACAGCAGCGTCCCCAGCCTGTACTTGTCTGAAGAGCCATGTGAACATCTGCAAGTGAGTTGGAATGAAAGACTCCCTGTTTCTCTTCTTCCTCCTCTCCCCTTGGTATAGCTGGAGATGGTAGGAAAGGGGGGTTGGGGGCAGGCAGGCACCATTGGCAGGGCAGTCCCAGGCCCCATGCACTAAGTTCTATGAGGAGAGAGAAAGGAGGGGTGTAATCAGTTAAGCCGGCAGAGAAGCTCAAGCTCAGGCTCAGCGGAGGTCCTCTGTCAATTCCCTACATGGAAAGCAAAGGTAAGAGAGGCCTTTGGTTCAGTTTAGGAGACTGTGCACCAACTCTGCCTGGAATTTTCCACCCAGGCCTCTCTCCCTACCTATTCCATCCAGGTCTTGTGAATGCCCCTCCCCAGTCCCACAGGGCGTGGCGTGGAAGGGGTTAGGTGCCAGGAATGGGAGTGGGGGAAAGGCAGGGTCTTGGGGAGGCTCTTTAGGACACCACAACACCCCCACCCTGTCAGCGTCTCTGCGAAGTCACGCTGCATGGGACTCTGAAATCTCCCAGAAGTAGCCCTGCACTCTGAGGCCTTGTTTTCTCTTTTCTTCCTCCTTCTCTCTGTCTCGTGGAGCCTACAGCTATCAGATCCTTACTTAGCTGCTTTCTCCCTGCCACCTGAGGAGCCCTTTGTCCCTGGTCACCATCTATGGCACACCCAGGCCCTCTCCTCCCTCAGGACAGGCCTCCTGCCAAACCCATTGTCCAAAACTTCCATAATTCAGCTCACCTGCACAAGATGGTGCTGTGGAAAGGGAGGTAGGGAGAGACGTGAGTGCAGATACTCAGTAAAAGGAAAGGAAAATGATGTAAACTAAATCAACGCCACGTTCCAAGGCAATGGCGTTGCAGCTGCTGGGTTAACAGAGTCGGAGTCTCCCTGGCCTGAGGCGTGAGTGACTGGGGTGGGGGTAGGGGGACCTGGTGGACTTTCATGGGCTCCCCAGCCCGAGTAAAGAGCCCTCTCCCCCTGCCTGGGACCCAGTTTCTGCCAACATTCCTTAGGCCTTTTCTGACCACCTTCTCATCTTCAGGAAGACCCTCCCCCATCCTCACTGCCCTGGTCTCTCCACCTAGCTCCAAAGTCCCCGTGAGGAGCACTGCAAGGTTTGGCCTCCGTAAGGGCTTTAAAAATAGACTGTGGATCCCCTGCAAAAAAAAAAAGAAAAAAAAAATCCCTGGCTAAAAATAGCTCTCAGCATCTAGGGGAGAAAAAAAAGAAACTGCAGCAAAATTCAACTGGAGCAGTGACTTTCCTGCCTCTGCTGTTCAGGGTCAGTTACAGCACTGGGGAAGGCTGAGCAGGGTAGGGGGGAGGGTGGGTGCGGCCCTGCAAGGAGAGGCAAAGGATGGGAACCGCAATCCACAGCAAACACTGCTCTCTGTTCCCTGACTTGGGGTCATTGGACCCCACTGGTCCCAGCAACCAGGCAGCACTCAAGACAGCAGCAGGGAGCCATGGAGGCCTGTGTTGGCAGTGGAGCTGTGTAGTGGCAAGGGTACCCCAAATCGAGACTTCATGGGGAGCAATGGATCCGGCTAGGATCTGATGCTGAAAGTACCTGCCATCCAAACAACAGAATGGCTGAGGAGTAAGAGCAGAGGGTCTGTCTTAAAGAGTTACTGCTTTGGACTCAACAAAGAACAAAGGAGCCTTTGGAAATTGTCACTTGGAAAAGCAGAATTTATATCCAGGACATCATGCAAGGAAAGGGGAACCCCTTGGTCTCATTTAAGATCCTTTCTATACCAGCAGTAAGAGAGCTGTGTGGAAATGACAGACCAGCATGGAGACAGGGATTTGCTTACTTAAAATGGTTTAAGGAGTGTTTTGGGGTAGGAGCTTATAGAGTCTACACACACACACACACACACACACACACACACCCCTTTTCACTTAGATCTATAAAAGAAGGAACCTGCTCCTTTGTTCATGCCAAAAAGCTACCACTGTGAGCTAGAGAAAAATTAGGCTGCAGCCTGAGAAGAAAGGCTGCTGGTCCCTCCATTTAGTTCTAATGGGGGGCTGTATCTGAACAAATGATGTGTTTGTGTTGGTCGCGGGACCAATGTTAATAAGCTAACTGGAGGATCATTGGAGGTGAGAGGTAGGATCTCTTAGGAGAAGTATGGGTGGGCCCAGGAAATATTTACCACATCCCCAAACTAAATGTTTACAGTGGATGTCCTGTCACTATAATTTGCCATAGAGACTGTACACCCACATGCACAGAAACACCAGAGAAATGTGTCCTTCAAATGAATTAGGGTTCAAAATACACACCTGGTGCCCACCAGTGATGGCACATGTCCCAATGTTACCTGGATTCATAATTTTTCTTCCAAACCCTACATGGCCACTTTCATGCCAAGAAAAGAAAGAAAAGGTTTTGATGGCTGAAATGCAAATCCCTTGCAAATAATCTGTGAGAGATTAAGCTCTTTCCAAAGCTCATTGGTGCTGTGGGAAAACGGCCTAATGACGAAGGAGGAAGAGACAGGATGTCACAGAAATGTTAGGTGGCCCATTAGTTCTTGGTTAGCGACCGCTCTGTAGACTCTGCTGCCTGCTGTGGTGCTTGGAACGTGAGACTGGCTCATGGGCCATGAAAAAGGGACATGTGATAACTCCCAGACCACACTTCTTTGCAAGTACAGGGCAAGAAAAATCCATCTTGGTTATTTTGTCTTCATAGCTTCTAGGACTGCCTTACTCAGTCTTTTTACTCCCTAAAGAATTCCTTCTCCTGCCCCACCCCCCGGGAAGCACAGCCTGGCCAGCACCACAATACTGGGGTCTACAGAGGCCTCACAGCCCACCCGCAGGCTTGCATCTCCTCCACGACACACCTGGGCAGGACACACTTTGGTCCAACCAGCCCAGCCCGCCCTTACTGTCCCCTTGCACAAGCTCTTTTCACGCTCTTCCCTGCTCCCTCTACAAAATAGGGATAGCAAACTTTGTTCCATCTGCTACCACAAGTATCTATTTGCGTAACGGGGTTCACGTGAGTGTACTTTGAGAGAGTGGAAGGAAGACCAAACAACTTGAAAAAGAAGCAATCCCCTCTCCCCGCCGAACCCTAGCTCTCCATGGTGTCTGTGTATATCAAGACTGCAGTGGTGTGTGGCCTCCGTGCAGAATGTTGCCGCATTCTCTGAAAGGCTTTGCCTACCCTCTCCAGTACTTTTCCTCTTCTCAGACCCTTGCGTCTGTGAAGAAATAGTCCTGGCTCCCCCTAGTGGCCAGAAGCTCATACCACTAACTCGGGATGCTTCCCACAAACGTGGTAATGAGCCAATAGTTTAGTTACAACCACACTCATTAACTAACAGTGGAAAAAAGGGACCATTCCCACTGCCTTGGAGATTTAGCTGTGCATGCATTTATCGCACTGACTGTTTCTTCCGACCGCTAAAATCCCCAGGTGCTTTTACCTGCTCAGTGCTCACTGCACTGGATGTAGATGGCAGCCTGGTGTCCTCATTGTGTTCTAAGCCAGTGCTGCTCAAAATGTGGTGTCCCAACCATCAGAATCAACATTACCGGAAAGCTTGATAAAAATGCACATTTGGGGGCCCCTTCTCAGACCTATTGAATCAATAACTTTGGGGGTTGCATCTCAGGAATCTGCGTTTTAACAAGTTCTCCAGATGATTCCGAGCCACAACGAAGAATAAGGAAGTACTGGCTCAGACCAAGTATGCCCTGGTATTTTGCTCCTATTAATATCCAGAAGGCTTTCTTGACTATTAAAACATTGGACAAAAAGAAAACTGGAAGAGAGGAGGAGATCCAAGATGGAGGAGTAGATAAACACTTGTCCTGCTTCCTTCTGTGAACATATCAAAATTACAACTAAATTATAAAACAATCAACCTGGAGAACCATCTGAAGTCTGGCGTTACAGAAGTTTTATAACTAAGGATATAAAGAAGATACCACATTGAGAACTGTAGGAGATGCGTAACGGGCTGGCCCCAAACCTCTGTGTGGTGGTTAAGAACGCGGAGGGATATCTCGGCCATGGAGGTTCCCCCCAGAGGAGCAAGAGACCCCAGCCCCACACAGGCCTCCTCAGCCCAGAGTACTGGTCCCGGGAAGAGGAGCCTCCACAACATCTGGCTGTGAAAAACAGTGGAGATTCTGACCATTTGGGTGGGACGGAAAGCTGCAGGCCACACACAGAATTTCTCACTCACGGGCATCCACATTGGGCTCCAGCTGAGGGACTGTAACTTGGCAGACATTAGAGTGAGGGCTGGAGGACAGTCACCATTTTCCCTGTATGAGGTCCTTCTTCCATGCAGCTGGCAGGTGGGTGCCATCTTTCCTGTGTTGAGCCTGTCCCCACCACAGCCAAATCTGAATGTGATTGCCCTGGTGAGCTCCACTGCTCCACCCTGCTGCCTCACAAAGACCCCAACCCACCCAACTTGCCCAACACCAGAGACAGTTTCTCTGAGAGCAGCCAGCCGTGCCCACATTGCTCTCTTTCTTGAAAAACTATCTGAGCCCACAGGACTCAGGCGGGTGGCAGGTGGCCTGGGTGTGCTCTGAAACTTTTGCTGAGTAGCTCCAAGCTTAGCACTGACACCAAACCAAGGTCTACATTAACCTGTGGACCACAACTCTTCCCACTCTAGTGACTCCCTGAGACGCTGCCTCACCCAATTTGTGTACCACACAAGGCTTTGTCAGGGGCTGAACCTTAAGGAAGCTGGCAGGTGGCAGCAGGTCAATTGTCCTGGTTATTTTCAGAGCTACCCCAGGCCCAGTACTGGTGGCAGACATCCTCAGTTCACAGTGTGGCCTCTCCTACGTGCCTCCAGGGTTAGCAGAGGCAGCAAACAACCACGAATCATTTTGTAGCTCTTACCAGGTAGTCCCCAGCTGGTTACAAGCAGTAGGTGACCTGGGCCTGCACTGGAGCCCCTCCCAAGAGGCCCCAGAACCAGCATACTTGGAGGTTGGCTTCAGACCACAGCAAAGCACCTCCCAATTAGCCCCACAAGCAGCATATCCAAAGGGTGGTCTCAACAGGTACTAGAGCCCACTGGGGCAAATCCCACTCAGTGGAGTAAGCCCCCCTACAGAGTAGCCTGTTAGCTGTGGATGTGGCCAAGTTCCACAGCCAATCAACCTGAGGGTCAGTCCCACCCACTGACACGCCAATAGCAATCACGGCTCAACTGTAACAGGAGGGCACTCACAACCCATACAAGGGACACTCCTGGAGCACCCAGAGCAGGTAACCAAGGAGACTGTGCCAGGTCCCCACAGGACACCTACTACATAAGGCCACCTGGCCAAGACTGGGAGACACAGCAGATCTACCTAATACATAGAAACAAACAGAAAGACAAACAAACAAACAGAAACAAATGAGAAAACAAAGAACTACATCCCAAATGAAAGAACAAGAGAAAAATCCGGAAAAAGAACTAACCAAAATGGAATCAAGCAACCTACCAGAGACAGAGTTCAAAACAACGGTTATAAGAATGCTCAAGAAATTTAGTGATAACTTCAACAAAGAGATAAGAAGCATTAAAAAGGACATAGAGGGCAGACAGATGGCTCAGTTGGTTGGAGTGCTAGCTCTTAACAACAACACTGCCGGTTCGATTCTTACAGAGGCCAGTGAGCTGCGCCCTCCACAACTAGATTGAAGACAATGACTTGAGCTGAGCTGCCGGTGGGGTAGCCGGATGGCTAAGTTGGTTAAGGCACATGCTCTTAACAACAAGGTTGTCAATTTGATCGATTCCCGCATGGGATGGTGGGCTGTGCCCCCTGCAAGTAGATTGAAAATGGCAACTGAACTTGGAGCTGAGCTGGGCCCTCCACAGCTAGATTGAAGGACAATGATTTGACTTGGAGCTGATGGGCCCTGGAGAAAACAGTCACCCAATATTATTAAAAAAAGAAAAAAAAAAAAAGCTGGAGTATCCATACTTATGCCAGACAAATAAACTTTAAAACAGAGGCTGTACAAGAGACAAGGACCCAGTAATTCCATTTCAAGGTATTTACCTGAAGAAACCTAAATGCTACTTGGAGGGAACCTGTGAATCCATATGTTTATTGAAGCATTGTTTACAATGGCCAAGATGTGGAAACAGCCTGGGTGTCCATCTATGAATGAATGGATAAAGAGGAGGTGGTACATATATACAATGGAATAGTGCTCGGCCGTGGAGGGAAATGGGTTTTTGCCATTTGCGGCAGCATGGATGGACATGGAGGGTCGTGTGCTTAGTGGAGTGTCAGAGAGAGAAAGACAGATGCAATGTGATTTCATTTATATGTGGAATCTAAAGAACAAAATAAACAAAACAGAAACAAACTCATAGATATAGAGAACATACTGATTGATGGTAGCCAGATGGGAGGGGCTTGGGGGTGGAGGTGAAAGAAGGAGAAGGGAATAAAAAGTACAAATTGTTTGTTACACAGTAATCATGGGGATGCAGGGTATAAAAAAAAGAAAACTGGAAGACACTTCCTCCTTATTCTGACCAATAATGCATTGATTGGAATAATGTATTGATTTAAATAAGGAATTTCTTCTCCCAGGTTTACCTCTAAGGAAAGTCCCGCTAAACCCCCACCATTGTTCCCCACTTTCTTTTTCATTGAAACACTTCAAAATGGAGTTTCCATCATTAAAACATCTTTGAGAGACTGAGCAGTGCTTGGAAATTAAAAGTAATGAGGACCTGGTCACCAGGATATAAGGCAATTTTACAGAGCTGGCCGCTAGCCCGCCAAAAGTAAGCAGGACCAAGAAAGAAACCAGACAGTAAGCAAATGATTGCTGACATAGAGAATGTAAACCTGAGCGTTGCTTTTGGACTTTTCCAGCCTATTGCTGTGAAATGCACCAATTACTGTTGACACTGTTAAGCACAGAGGGCTCAGAATTATTTTGATGAGTTGACTGGTTCTAGGAGGTCAATCTAATTTTATTTTTACTGTTTTGTGGTTTTTTTTAGATGCTTATGTAAGGACAAGAAATGACTTTTAACATGCTCCAAACTGCAAAAAGCAAAGAGTTAGCGACAAATGAACCACAATACAGGAGGACACACGGAGCCTACCACTGTTGCTTTCAGGAGGAATCTTGGAGATCGCTGAAATCAACTCCCCGCTTGGCCGAGAAGGAAACTGAGGCCCTGAGTCGAAGACTTGCCCAGTAGGAAAAAGGTTTTACACAAGGTCACCTATCCATCTATTCCCTCCTAACTCCAGCGATTAGCAGGTAGGAGTTCAAGATAATTCAGGTTGATTCTTAGGCTGGTGAGATTCTGGAAAATCTCTGTGACTCAGTGGTATTTGAATTGGAAAATCATTTTTTCAAAAGATACCTGATCTCTTTGCCATGTCATCTCCCAGCTTCTACGGCTAGTTTCCTCCACGGAGAGCAAATGGGGCAAAAGTCTCTGTGTGAGTTTCCAGGGTAGTTGCCCTCTGCTTCCTACGGCTTTGTTGCCTCTTCCAGGATGCTGTGGACACCTCACAGATAAGGGGCCCTCAAGTTGCCCACTTGGCTTCATAGGCCAGGGGATCTGGGAGACTTTGAAGCCTCGGCTTCCCCCATACATGCCCAGGATCTCTGAGCATCATGTTTACTACGGCACTGTCGTGCGGTGCGTCCGGCGGGGTCTCAGCTCCCGCTCCCCACATAAGAACGCAGGACATGGTGAGGCCGAAAAGGAACACCCACGGATCCATAGGTAGGGAAGTCATACCACTATGGTCTCACTGGAGGCTGGGTTTACATAACGTGCGACCTGCTGTCCGCTTTGCTGCCAACCGACCAACTCTCCTCAACTCTCCTTACTCCCCTTCAGTCTCCTCCTTCACTCTCCTCGGCTCCCCTCCGTAGCAGCGGCAGTTATATCAGTGACCAATGGCTTAATGGCTACAGCTGATGGCCAACCAGCCACAGCTGACGGCCATCCACTATCTGAGCCAGCACCTCTCCACATGAGGATGAGAGCCTGGAAACTGCTTTCTGGGGCTCTGTCCCCACAGGCACCTCCTACTCGTGCTCAAGTATGAATGGGACGGGGGTTGGAGGCATGCTCATCACCTAATTCACTGATCATCCAGCCACATCGGGACTGCTAGGGAAGAGAACCCTACAGCCCCAGAGGACGGGCAGTGCAGACTCCTAGACCTGAATGCATTCACACAGCAAGTTTGGTTGGTCATGCAAGGACTCTGTGGAATGACCCATGTGCTGCCTCAGAGCTCTTCCAACCAGGAGGTGCCATGGGCCCCCAAGGGCAGCTCTGAAGGTCTTTGTTTCCCTTCAGGACAATGGGAAAAATACAAGTGACAGTGGCTCCCTCTAGTGGAGTTGTCAGATATGGAAACCGGCTCTGAATCTTAAATGGAGAAAGCACCTGCTGGAGGATACCCAGCTGATGGGGGTGGCCCAAAGATTCTCATACACATCATCTCAAGTAATAGATAAAGTTTTTTGGAGGAAGTCACTTTGTTGTGTTTTTTATCACCTCCAGCATGGGAGGCTGTGGCTGCAGGGACAACCACTCTTGATCTCTGACTGTAGTCCTCAGGGTCATTACCAAGCCAGAAACCAGCAGGCCAAGAGCACTGGCATCCTACATAGGAAGTCTCTTCCAGCCACTGCCACACTGTGGACAAATTCCCTTCTCTTCTCTGGGGCTTGTTTACCTCCATATGTCGGGGTGGGGTGGGGTGGTGTGCAGGTCAACCAGCTGATCTCCCATCTCTGAGATGCTCTAAAACGCCATGACTCTCAGATGAGCTCACAGTCTATTGCTCATGCAGGAGGAAGCCACAGCATTGCTCATTGCCTCCCACGCTGAAGGGAGCCTGCCGGTCACCAAGCACTTTCACAAACATCACTGCACTGTGCTCTCACAACAACCATCTGACGCTCCTTATCCTGATCGCTCCTTCTCTGCCCCAGCCACCAGATTGGCTTTGTGTTCTGAGACCGAGCTCAGAGATGAAGGATCCTCCTCTGGGGCCCACAGAGCCAAAGATTCCAGGCTGAGTGTTCCATCAGGTCTGTTGGCTTGAGCTTGGAGCCCTGTGAAAATGAGGCTGAGGAATTCCACTCTTCCTTAATAGTAATAGTAATAACAGTAGTAGTAATAATAATTAGCAATAATAATAATGGTTAACACTTATACATGCTTACTACAGACCAGGCACAGTTCTAATCACTCTACTGTTATACTAACTTATTTAACCATCACAATGACCCCACATCAGGTAATCCATAAACGTGTCATTCTTGCATGGATACCAGAATAATTTTAACAAGAGCCAAAGTCACTTGGTTATTATAAATGCTTGCCACTGAGTATAGATGTTTAATAAGAATTGAATCAACATGGATCTCCCTAGGCAAGGAGAGAGGTTTCTTTTTCCATCATGTACATGGAAATCAGTTTGCCCTCAGTTACCCACGTAATGGAGTTAAAATCTCAGAATCACTAAGTGGGAACAGACATTGCAGACCACTTGGCTTAATTCTCCATTTCCCAGATCAAATGGAGGGCTCAGGAATAAGCAGTGAAACATCTTGCCATGCACCACACGGTGAATTTAGTGGCAGAGCCAGGACTAGCCCCCAGGTCTCCAGACTTCCAGCCCAGAGTTCTCTCCACTCTTCCATGCTATGGCTGCCACACACTTGAGTTGATGAATGACACTGAGACTGCCCCTTCTGTGGCCCAGTGGTTTCCCTGGTCTTCGGCCAGCCTAGTGGAGCTCAAGAAGCAGAATCCTTCTTATACCAGCCTAGGGCACCCAAAACAGACTAGTAAATCAGTTCTCTGCTACTTCACCTAGAAACAAAGACATTCGTCATCCCTGGAGTGGTGCATTCCAAAGGCAGACAGATGGCAGAGAGCAGGGACAGGCTGCCGGCAGCCTGTGACATCACGATGAGGGGTGGCCTTCTTCCGTTACCAATCCACTTTGGACAAGGCCTCCATGGCCCTTCCCTAGGAGCTATCACAGAGGTGTTCTCAGCTTCCCGGCGACTTTTCTTCTTTTCCAAGACTGCTGTTGGGTTCTGCTGGGGCATTCCATACACCCCATCTTTTCCTTTCCCATTGTCTCTGCCTCAGGGTCTTTTGGTCTCCTGATTCTCAGTTTGGTTTGTCTCCTGCCAGGATGTGATGATACCTCACCTGTCATTTCCCAGCTGGAGTCAGTGCCAGTCATAACCCCAACTTTCCCAGGAGTGGGCTGAGAGGAAAGAGAACCTTCTGGACAATCTCACTTTACAACTCTGTGGCCATAAGTTTGGCTGGCAGTCCCCTGGTCCGAGGGTACTTGAGAGTTCTCTGGGCACTTTGCCATGAGTGTTCTGTCACTCGGCTGAGAAACAGACTCCTTTGCTCTAGTTTGAGTGGGGAGGGTAAGAAGCATGCAGAGGGTAGTGAATAAAATCAGAGGATGGATGTGTGGAGGGAGAGAGAAGTGAGAGTGAGAATGAATGACAGAAACTCATATGTAGCCCATCCTAGACATGGGGTCAGGAAATCAGACAGGGCAGAGGCAACAAAAACTGCTGCTCTCCCACCGGGAAGACATCATGGAGGAGGCTCATTCCGCAGGCCTGCTGCTGGGAAGGGGTCACCGGGCCTCTTGCAGTAGCCAGAAGGGGTCCAGCCTCCGGTCTTTCCTTTCTTCCACATACCTCTCAAACCCGCAACCTGGGAGTCATCCTTGTCTTCACTCTTTCTCTACACGCCACATCCAATTCCTCCTATTGGCTCTCTCTTCAAACTTATCCAGAATCTGTCCATTCTCACCACCTCCAATGTTGACAGACTGGCCCATACTACCGTCTGCTGTCACCTAGCTTATTTGAACAGCTTCCTAACTGGTAATTCTGCTAAAATTGAAGTCCAGTCATAGCACTTGTCTGATCAGAGCCTGGAAGAACGGCTTCTCCAATTCCACATACAAGCAAAGTGCTTTTAGGTGCCTTTCAGGCTCTGGCAGGCTGGCCCCAGCCTCTGCTGCCCAGCTATGTCTGACCTCATCTCCAGCTCCTCTCCTGCTTGCTCACTGCCCTCCAGCCACTCTGGCCTCCTAGCTGTTGCTAGAATGTGCCAGCAAAGCTCTCATATCAGCCCTTTGCAGGTGCTCTTCCCTCTACCTAGAATGTCTCCCTCCAGGTACCTACAGGGCTCCCGCTTGACCCCCTCTGCTCTTTACTGAAACACCACCTTCTAGGTCAGGCTTTTCCTATCTCCCTTATTTTAAGCTGATCTCCACCCCTCCCCACTCCTGCTGTATTCCACAGCCCCATTTCCTGATTTCCTCTATTGCATTTGTATCTAGAATACAATATATTTTAGTTATTTATTGTGTCGATTGCCTGCCTCCCCCTACCGGAAACTCACCTTCATAAGGGCACGGATTTTGTTGGTTTTATTCATTGGCCCAGTGCATAGTAGGCACTCAGTGAACACCTGTTAAGCAAAGAAACAATCAAATGATAGATACAGCTTGGAAAATAGACCTTCACACAGGAGATGTCAGACTTATGGGGTTTCCTTAGTAAGAAGAGAAGCCTGGGAAAAAAAGGTTTTGTGTGTGTGTGTGTATGTGTGTGTGTGTGTGTGTGTGTGTGTTGCTGGGGTGTTTGACAACCCCCTTCACTTATAGTAAACGAAATGTGAGTTCATGGTGATTTGAATAGGTGATATTATGATTTATAATAAGAAACATATTTGATCTCTGTCCCCATTTCTGGCACAAAGCTCTAAAACTCTTGGAATTTCCTAAGTGACGAGGGAAATAGAGGTGTGTTGTTATATGAATGAGGTGACTTTTGGAAAGCCCCTATGGAAGAGGGCTGGTTGCCAGGACAACTAACCATGAGATTAGAAGTTTGGAACTTTCAGTCCCCCTACCCCCCACCCTCACGACCTCCAGGCCTATGTGAGAAGGTCTCCGTAAAAACCCATGGGGTTCAGAGAGTTTCCGGGTTGGTGAACATGTGGAGATGCAGGGAGGGCAGAGCTTAGAGAGGGCACGGAGCTCGGCACCCCTTCCCACATAGCTGGCCCTCTGCATCTCCTCCCTCTGGCTGTTCTGACTTACACCCTTTAATGATAACCGGTGATCTCGTCAGTAAAAGGTTTTTCTCAGTTCTGTGTGCTACTCCAGCAAATGAACTGAACCCAAGGAGGCGATCATGGGGACCTCATTCAGAAGCATCAGTAACAGTCTGGACTTACAACTGGTGTCTGAAGTGGGGGTGGAGTAGGGGGCAGTCCTGTGGGACTGAGGCCTCAACCTGTGGGATCTGATGCCATCTCCAGGTAGATAGTTTCAGAACTGAGTTGAAACCCCTCCCCAAGGGGGAGGGAAACCCCTCCCCACAGTGGAGCTGGGTACAGAAGCCTTTCAGCATCGAAGTGGTTTAACTGTATGTATTAACCAGAGTCAGTCTGTCATCTCACTCTGTCATCTGATATTTTATGAGTGACAATTCTGTGTCAGGTGCTGCGCTAGACATTAGGTGAACACATGGCTCAGAACACAGTCTCTGCAGCCCAGACTTCTGCAGTAGGGTAAGGAAGCCATAGCACTCACAAAAATCTCTGGGAAGGTCCAGGTGTTAAAACAAACTGTACCCTCACAACACCTAATGAGGAAAGTAAATTCAGGGCAAGAAAATCAGCATCATGTGTTTGTCACCAAGAGGAAAGCCTACTTGGGTGAGTGGCTACTCGTGAGAATTCTTCCCTCCAGAGCACCCTGACCGGATCTGGGGAGGGCTAAGAGGGTGAGAAGGGACTTCCCAAAAGTGACCTTGCTGTCCCTCCCCTGGGGCCAGGCAGGCCAGGAGGGAAGAGCTGTCAGCTGACCACATCACAAAAAGAGTAATGCAGTCACACACTAGAAAGAAATTCTACCTGCTCCTGGGGGACCCTGCACATAGCATCATCTGGGCCCTGGGAAAGCCACAGGAAACATAACTCTGACCTTAACATTGGCCCACAGGCTGACACTTGGAGAGTGTCCCTGTCCAGAGTGGGGTGGCTGCAGAGAGCAATCAAGTACCTTTTCTGGTAGCACCTGGGAAGCTGGCTGGGTGTTCTAGCATCTTGGAAACCTGCCTGCGTTTGTCATGACTACTTAACCCGTCTGCTTAAATTAGCTGTTAATGTGTCTATGCAGCAAAACACATAGCCTCTGAGATTTGCCATATATTTATTTGTTAGTCTTCCATGGCCACTTTTTTCCTGGGCGGGTCTGTGGCATGCACTTTCTGCCATCCTTTGACCTCAGGCCTCCTTGTACCTGGTCTCTCTTGCCCACACCACCAGCTTCCACCTCTCCCTACAGCCCCACTCCAGCATCTTGGGGCCCATGTTTAATGCCAGCGGGTCCAATCTCAGTTTCTTCTAGTCTGGTCACTGATGTGGGGGGCCACTGGAGAGGTGTCAGACTGGATAGCCCAAGGAGGGATCTCGTCCTCTGGAGAAGTTAAAGGTCCAGGCCCTCTCTGTCCGGCAGTTATCACACCTGTGTGTAGGTCTCCTTGCTTGGACCACTGTGCCAGCCTTTTCCCTGCCAGGGAGGAATCAGAACAAAAGGAAGTATAGTTTAGTGATCTCAGGGTCTGCTGCAAGATAAACGACACCAGGGAGCCAGGAAACACCTAATTTATTCCTTATTGCTCTCCCCTTGTTCACCTTCCTCCAGCAATAAGGGCCACATACGACCTCCCACCTCAGGGCCTTTGCACTTGCTTTTCCCTTTGCTTAGAATGCCCTTCCCCCACATATCCACAGGGCTCTCCCTCCCATCTGGTCTTTGTTCAGATGCCATCTTCTCAGTAAGGTCACCCACTTCTCCCACTCCCTTATTTAACATTGCATTTCTTCCTCAACATTCCCTACATCACCCTCATGAGTGCTAATTTTTCTCTATATTTTTCTATATAGAGCACAGCCTCTATATAATGAGATAGTCAGAGTGATAGTTAAAGATTTGCTTATTCTCCCCATTGGAGTTAAATCTCTATGAGGGCAGGGAATTTACATCTATTGATGATTTGTTCACTAATGTACCCAAGCTTAGTGAGCAGCACAAAGTAGGAGCTTTATAAATATTTGTTAAATGAAAAAAGAAATCAAGAAATAGCAATGTAAGCATTGATTGAGAAAAACAAGGGTAAATACCAGAAAAAAACTTAAAATAATTTAAAGTTGTTGCCTCTGAAGTCTTCCATAAGAGAAAGGCAGGGCGGCTGATTTTCTTTAGAAGCCTTAGAGTATTATTTGGCTTTTCAAACTGTGCATGCATTACTTTAATAAAAAATTTAAATGATTTTTAAAAATATGCTCACTGCTTTCACTTCCCCACAGAAATCATATTTCATTCTAAAACCAAAAGGAGGTGACTACTAGGTTACCTACCCTTTTCTATTATTAATCCTAGAAGTCATCTTTCTCTCTTCCACCTCTTTCTCTCACCCACCACCTGCAAACCATCATGAAGACCTGATGTTCCCACCTCCACCGTAGCTCTCAAATCCAATCACCTATTCCTGTCTCCGTCACTATTGCCTTAGTGCCATCTTTACCTGGATGTTGCAAAAGTTTTCTAACAGGTCCACCTATGTCCATCCAGTCCATTATACCATGGCCAGACAGATATTCTCAAACACAAATCTGACCATGTCGCTCCACTGCCACCTACTTAAAACATGCCCATGGTGTCCTGTGGCTCCTGGGCTAATGATAAAACAGCCCTCCCACTTCACTCCACGTTTACACGTTTACTTTTCCCTCACCACCCAGTTTCGTACTCAGCACGTTTCCCCGCCGCAGGGCCTTTGGACATGCTGTCCCCTCTTCCCGGAATGCTGTCTCTAGAACTTTTACCTCTTTACCTCCTGCTTATCATTTAAATATCAGCTAAAGAGTCACTAAGTCAAATCCTCCTATTTTAGTCTGTTACAGCACAGGTGCGTGGCTCTCTGCACTTCGTAACACTTGCCACAGTTGCAGTTTTACATTTGGGCTTATTGAATTAACATCTGCCTCCACTCCTACCATCAACACACACACACACACACACACACACACACACACACACACACTCATAAGCTTCATTAAAGGAGGACATTCATTTCATTTATCATTATATCCCTATTGTCCATACATAGGTAGGAACTCAATAAATAGATATTGAATAATTTGTTGAAACACGGCCTTTTACTACTGCAAGAACCCGTATGTACTTCCTGGGTATACATAATGTTTTCTCATCTGTCTTACCTCACCCTAGACTTGGAGCCTGTTTGTTTTTACTTTACAGCCCTGCCACTCACTTCTCTATATACTACTTCCAGTTCCCATCTTCACACATAATTTCTGGAAATGTGTATTGACATAAAAGGGGCAAAAGATCATTTGTTGTAGGGGATTTCTATCCTGGAGAGCCAACATATTATAAAATCCTTCCTTACACTTTGCCTTTTATACACAATTCTCCATGATATATTTCCAGCACTTTACATATCATCTTTAAATATATTATCTTCTTTCATAATTCAACACGGATTCAGTTGGCTGAATTCCAGTGCACAACTGATTGAAGCTGAAGATTTGGCGCTTTAGGCAAACCTGGTGATTTTTTGTCTTTTCTCAAATCTATTAACACCTATGCTCTCTGCTGGAGAGTCCTCTGTTTTCCCTCATTTTTATAAACGAAGGGGAAAAATGCAACAGAAAGAGGCAAATTATTGCATGTGCAGTATTATGCAGAAAAGAGGGTGACACTGGCTGGCTGGCAGGGCTGTTCTAAGAATACCCATTTGTCAGCTAATGAGCAAAATTCCAAGTCCAGCAGAAGACAGGGGACCAGAGAGTTCTAATTTTGAATATCTAATGTGGAGCACCACTTGCTTACGCTCCTTGTGCCATTAGGGAACACTTGATAATCCAATATTAATTTAACTCTTTGCTGAATAAAACTAGTTTGAATTTATCCATTTTCTTCCCTCCTTATTCAGAATTGTATGATAAACAAAATATTCTTTAAATTTCTTTCTAAAGAGTAAAACTATCAAGTTGTCTTCCTTTACATTAAATTTCTTTCAGACACAAGCGAAGATAATCATGGGGGGTGGTCCTAATTTTTTAATGTCTGTAATATAATACAATTGAACAATGAAACCTGAGAATTCCCAGGCATGTATTTTTAAAACACCCCTTCCTTTGCCCTCCATAACCAGTCTCTGGCACTATCTATTGGTGGAGTGAGTTGGGGGGCGGGGGTCACATCTTCAAACAGGCTGCAGTCCCCAGAGCGTGGGCCACGCCACATCCTCAGGGGAAGGCTAGGACCACTATCTGAATGATCCTGCCTCTTGCTGAACGCTGTGTGAAACACTGACCCTCTCAAGCTACACTTGCTGCTGTTGTCACCATATTTGGATTTAGGCTCAACAGTTGTTTCCCAACCATTCTTGCCATTTCTGTGAGTGATGTGCAATTTGGCGTTCCTTGAAACCTTGATCTTGATCAAATGTTGTGTTTCTCTGGGGTATGTCACTAAAGCCCTGTGCCTTCCCACAAAAGGGAAGTTGTGGCATGCAACACTTTTAGGGCTATGGTTTATGTGCAGACACTCACAGGAAAATTGTCAGGACACTCTCAAGGCTTAGTATCTACCATTATCCAACCCCGCCTCCCACCGTTGTATTGAGATATACTGGCACACAGCACTGTATAAGTTTAAGGTGTACAGCGTAATGACCTGACACATTGTGAAATGATTACCACTGTGTTTAACATCCATCATCTCATATAGATACAAAAAAATATTTTGTTGCTGTTGTATGAGAACTTACAGGATTTACTCTCTCAACAACTTTAAATATATCATATAGCAGTGTTAACTATAGTCATCATGTTGTACATTACATCCCCGGTGCTTATTATGTTACAAATAGAAATTTGTACTTTTTGACCATCTCCATCCAATTCCCCCACCCACCAACCTCATCTCTGGTAACCACAAATCTGATCTCTTTTTCTATGAGTTTCATGTTTTGGTTTTGATTTGGTTTGTTTAGATTCCACATATAAGTGAGATCATGCAGTATTAGTCTTTTTCTGTCTGACTGATTTCACTTAACACAATGTCCTCCGGGTCCATTCCTATTGTCATAAATGGCAAGATTCCCCTCTTTTTTTGGCTGAATAATATTCTGCCATTATCTTTAAGAGCAAGTGTACATTAAAATCATCAATGAAATGCTAATTAAACAAGATACTATTTAATGCTGATCAAACTAACAACTGCCCCTCCCCCCCACATGCAAACTAGAATATTCAGAGCTGGTTGGGTGCTATAATCACTCTCTTTCAGAGCTGATGATTTCTTCTGTTTGCCTCTCAATTTCTATCACCATCTATTATTGCTTTTTCAAGATGGAAATAATGTTTCTGATTCTAAAAAAAAAAAATGCACACACATTGCAAACAATTCAGAGACTACTACAATTCAGTTAAAAAGAAACTGAAAATTATGTACATCTCTTCAACCCAGAAAAAAAAACCATATTGCCTTTGGAGTCACACAGAGCTGGTCTTAGTTACTAACGCAGAGCCTCATCTGACAAGTGGAAATAAGGACTGAAGCTGCCGCATGGTGTGAGGATTTAAGAGGATATTTGCATGTGGAACAGTGTGTAGTAACTGGTGGCTATGACCATTGCTGTTATTGATATACTTCCACTCTTCTTTATGCATACATATGTACATATGTACATGCCAATGTGCACTGTTTATGTTCCCACAAAGTTGCTTTTGTGTGACCAAATGATTATTTAGAAGAGACATTGCTTTGATAAATAAATATTTAATTTATTAAGAATTTAAATCTTTAAATTGAGTTCTTCCTGAAGATTTTGATCTCAGTTGACACATTTTATTACTCTATTCATAAGCAGAGGTTGCCTGTTTTGTTTTTCAAAAGCCTGAACTCCTTGAGAATCTTTAAAAGCAACAAGAAGAGGAGAACCTCTTGAAGGTTATGTGTTATGGATTGAATGTTTGTGCCCCACCCTCCAAATTCATATACTGAAACTCTAAGCCCCAGTATAGCTATATTTAGAGATGGGGGCCTTTAAGGAAGTAATGAGGTCATAAATGAGGTCATCGAGGCGGGACTGTGGTCCCCTGGGATTGGTGTCCTTATAAAAGAGAGAGAGACCCTGGAGCGGGCTCCCTCCCCACCTCTCTCTCTCTCTCTCTCTCTCTCTCTCTCTCTCTCTCTCTCTCTCTCTCTCTGCACAGAGAAAAGGTAATGTGAGGGCACAGGGGGTAGGTCAGAGGTCGAGGGCAGGGACCCACCCACCACTAGATGCTCTGGAGATGGCCAGAATTTGGAGCGCGGGCTACAGGGTGCATAAAAGTGGCCAGACCTGAGGCTCGGGGCCGGGGCCGGGGCCGAAGCCTGACAAGGACGCAGCATAGCCCCTACGGGGTTTGTGAACTGAGATTTATACCCAGTCTTAGAGTTGTCAGATTTCGCAAATAAAAATACAGGATCTGCAGTTAAATTTGAGTTTCAGATGATTTTGTAATATTTGGGATATTTTGATACAAGAAAATTATTCACCGTTTTCTGGAATTCAAATTAACTGGACATTCTGTATTTTATCTGGCAACCTTACCCAGTACAGGAACAATTTTCTGGAGGGCATTTTAGTAATGCATGTCAAAATATTTAAGGCATACATAATTGTTAGCATAGCTATTCCACTTCTAAGAGTTTATTCACACACACAAAAATCATTGGATAATAGATAGACATGTACAGGTAATGATATTATCAGTGTATCGTTTATAATCATACAAAAACTGAATTAACGTAAGAGTCATTAAATAGTTTTCGTACCTTTGTTCAAATGTATGCAGCCTTAAAATTATATTTTTAAAATCCATATTTATTATTATGAAAAGATGTCCAAAATATGACATTAAATTTTAAAAGGTAATAAAGTAATTTTAAGTTTAATTTTATTTTTAACCAAGTATTTTATATGTACAACTTAAAAACATACACATGAAAAATATCTGAATAATTATACAAAGATGTTAACAGGCATTATCTCTGGATTGCGGCATTATTGGTGACTTTTACTTTACCCTATGTGCCTTTAGGCATATATTATTTTAATAACCAGAATAAAACATACAGCTGTTACAATTTTGGAAATGAAAGCATTCTTTGATAATTCTATAATCTTCAGATCTGAAGCAATGAGTCCATGTGTCAATTCAGGAACTCCTCACCTAAAGCCGAAGGGCACGTTCCTCATCCCCTTTTGGTGTTGATTTATCTAAGCTATGACATCTTTTCCTTGTCTAAGCCACAGAAGAACCTGGCTGTATATTTGCTATTTTTGTTCATTTGTTTGTTTACAGGGAGGTGTTTTTATTTTCTGGCTACCCAATATCCATTTTATCCTTTCTTTTCATTACAGAGAACCAGTTTTCCTCTGAAGAAACCATTTCCCCTCCCCATACTCAGTCCACGTGCTTTGGTTAAAATCGATTCCAACCTTGGCTCCAAGAGTGTGCATGTAACCCAAATATGTCCAGTCCGAGCAAACCATTCTCCTGGCCTAATATAAAAATTTTGTCCAGACAAAAGAATGAGGTAGAATTCTAACTAATGAAAATCAGATCATAGGCTTTGTCAGATCAACAGAAGCACTCTTTTTCTTGGACCACTACCTGGGAGGATATATGTCTGGAGTTATCTGAAGCCAACATGGACAGCAGAACTTAGGATGGAAGATGAAAGAGATGATAGAGATGAAAGAATTTTTACCTCCTGGATCATACTGTATCTGAATCCCAATTTTACTTTTTAAAGAATTTTATTATTTTCAAATAACATAGTATGGACCTTAGACTTATCATGAATTTTCCAGCAAAGTCTCTAGTTAATTTAATTAATACAAGAATGAAATTAATTGAGTCAACAGCAGTAGGTGGAAACACTACTTAAAGATATGGGGAGAATTTCATAGGTGGCAATACCCTAAGGAGTAGGGTTGCCAGGCATCCTTGTACACACAGGACATGTCCCGTATTTAATGATTATGCCTGCTTTCTGTAGTGACTTTCTCAGGACACCCTAAATGTCCTGTTGTCAGCTTTTTTCAATAAATTACAAAAATTCAGCAGTTAGAGCTATTTATCAAATTTATCTGAACATTGAATACTTTCATTTGCTAAATTTGGTGGCCCTACTAAGGAGTCATTCAACCCCTCCAACTTTCCAGCTTCAGCCTTCTCTATAATATTTCTGTGACCCAAAGCCGACTTTTAGATGAAGTTATATGAGTTGATAAATTTCCCTTTTTTGATTAAATTGGCTTGAACCCGATTTTTAGTCTCTTGTAACCAAAAGAAAGCTAACGACCCAATTAATTACAGAACCACCAACACCTGAGCTCTACAGCCTAAGCTCTAATAATAGCTCTAATAACAGCTACATTTATTAATCACTTACTGTGTTCTGGACATTTTAAATACATTATCTCATGAATCAGCCCACCCATCCTTTGAAATAGACATCATTTTCTGCATTTCACAGGTGAAGAACCTGAGGTTCCACAAGGTTAAATAATTCACTCAGAATCCTACAGCTCGCTGGGTGCAACCAGGGTGCTGAACACCAGTCTCTGTTCTTCCACTGCACCATGCTATCTTCTAGTCTAAACTTTGAATTCTGAACTCTGGTCTCACGCCACACAGTTCTTTTATTTGGCTTGGGTGCACTACCAGTTCAGTTAAAATAACCACCAGAAAGCCTAACTTCGCACAAACAGCTCTGATTTGAAGCCGAGCGGGTAAACAGAGCCTCCGTTTAAAATGAGTGAAGGAAGTTGCCTCAGTATTACTGCTTTTCCTCATTTCCAAGCGAGGATTAAGAACTGAAAGCAAGTTTTTGGCTCACGTGAGTCGTGTCGGATGCCAGTTAGCATCGTTCAATCTCAGAGCATTAATCAAAGTCAACTCCATTGTTGAAGTTAAGTAGATAATTGCAAATTTTCCACTTTATATGAACACTGCCTAAAACTGTACAAGCTAGGCACGAACTATGGATACATGCAGACCTGAGGCAAAGAAATTACCAGATTTCCAATACATCATTTCTGTTTTTTATGAATATATAACAGTATATAAATAAAATGATGGGTGCACATTTGCCTGTGACATGATGTTCTATGTGCAATTCATCTCGTGTTTGGTATTTCTCACAGTAACCCAACATCCCTCTAAAGGAACAGGAGTAGCAAGTAGGTGATGAGCTCTGTTCACAGTGAGGCAGCGCCTCAATCGCAAACACATGACAAAGGTCCCCACTTTACAGAGGTGGCTGAGGCCCTTGGCCCCGCATGGCCCAGTCCACTTAGGCTGCCCTTGGAAAGCAGTCAGAAGTGGGGAAAGCGCTCTTGCTGTCCTGGCTTCTGCTCTCCAGCCATCGCAACCACTGTGCTCAGCTGCAGCCTCGTGTGTGGCTGCTCCCCCTGAAGGACGGCAAAGGCGGGGCCAGGAGCCCCTGTAGACGCCTGCACGGAGGGAGGCTGGCAGGCAAAGCTATTCGGTTTGTTTCTGAGTAAATCTATTTTTCAAACATCTCCACCTGATGACTTCCTGGCAGCCCTGAATATTTTATGGAGGAAGTTCCAGTAACAGAAGAGACACAGTCCCTTACCTCCCCGTGCTAGCAGCCTGAGGGAGGCCTTCAGGCTCCTAGGGAGGGTCAAGGGGGACCAGTGTGGCGGAAGGAGGGGGAATTTATGACACTATGCCCCCAAGGTCAGTAGGATGATGACAGCACTTCAAACACAAAGGTTCTTTTCAAATCTACCTCTGAACTGCAGGGCCCACACGCAGCCTGTCCACGCACAGGCCCCTAGCGATGCTCAGTAAGAGATGGTAACCTCTTGTACCTGGATTCCTCCAACCGCCTTCTGTCAATGGCACACCAAGGGCAGTGAGCTAAGAGAGGTCTGCCCCCACACAGGCAATAAAGGGGTGCGTCGTCCACAGAGGATGTAACAGCAATAGTAAGACTAACCAAAAGTCGAAACCTTTCATTTTCACATGTGCCAGCAATCATACACAATGTCAGTGATAAAGTATCCCTCCAGACTAGGGTGGACCACCTCAGCCCACGACTGACAACGCCACTTACGACTCCCTCTGGGGCCCCACCTTCTAGTCTCCTTCCCACTCCTGTCCTCACCTCAGCCAGAAGCATCACCCCCAAATGGGATCAAGGCATGTGATGCTTCCGCTTTAAAACTCTGGCTTTCTTCCAAGGCCTTCAGAATGCATCTGACTTCTAGCAGCTTCATGAATTGTCCAAATCTGACTCCCACCTATTTTTCCAGCTTCCTCTGCACCCTTTCACCCT
Organism: Rhinolophus hipposideros; assembly: GCF_964194185.1. Taxonomy (NCBI): domain Eukaryota; kingdom Metazoa; phylum Chordata; class Mammalia; order Chiroptera; family Rhinolophidae; genus Rhinolophus; species Rhinolophus hipposideros. The sequence goes on from NC_138055.1 coordinate 86,748,462, forward strand.
CCATCCGCATGTGTCCCAAGCTCCCAGTACCGTGAACACACTATCCCATTTCCAGACCCCCACGTTCAAGCCATTCCTTCTCCTAAGAATTTTCTTTTCAATCTTGAAAACTCTGACTTATCTTGCAAGACTTGGACGGTGTGTCAGTTTGTCTGGGAAACCCTCCTTGACGGCCTGCAGCCAGGACGGATTCGTTACTCTTCCTCCCTTACCTGCAGCACCTGCTACATACCTCCACCGTCACTTACTGCATATTCTACCCCCCCTGCTGCCATTAATTACTGGTGACCTTTGAACAATGGGAGGGGGTTAGAGGTGCTGATTCCCCCCTCCCCATGCAGTCGAAAATCTGCATATAACTTTTGACTCCCCACAAATCTCACTGTAGTCCCTTGGTATCCACCTGGGATTGGTTCCAGAATTTGCAGATGTGCAAGTCCCTTATGTGAAATGGTCGTAGACCAACACATACAGTCAGGCCTCTGTAACCACAGATCGATAATGCTGAGGGGGAAGCCAAGGGAGTCCCAAAGAATCCTCTGAGACCTAATATCATGGCTGGGGCAGGCTGGTTGCAAAAGTGGTTCAAGCTCCCCACCCTGCCTTTGCAAGGACACTTTAAACTCCTCCCACCAAGAGGCAGAGTCTGTTTCCCCATTACTTGAGTCTGGATTTGTCTAATGATTTGTTTTAGCCAGCAGTATGTGGCAGAGGTGACTGTGCTAGTTCCAAATCTTGATCTCAGGTGGCTTTGATGCTTCGGCTTGCTCTTGGGCCCTGTATCCTCCATAAGAAAAAGCCCAGGCCACCTGCTAGAGGGACAGGAAAGACACGTGCAGGAGAACCAAGGCTCCTTGGACAAGAGCCAGCCAAGCTCCAGAAGCTGCCACCTGACCAACCCAGACTGACCAGAGAGGCACGAGGAAGTGCAGGGCAGGCCCGACCAGAAGAGCTGCCCAGCTGTGCTCAGCCCCTACTACTAACCTGCTGAAGTGAGACCTAGAAAACAATGGTTTTTGTTTCAAACCCCTAAGGTTTAAAGCGGTTACTTACATAGCGATAGCTAACTGGTTTACCAGTCCTGGAGCCGTCCCTCCTCAAGACTCCAAGTTGTATGAGAAAATAAATGTGCTTTTGGTTTTTGTTTTCCTGACACTGTTGGATGCAGCCAATAGCTCCCTGACATAGTGGTGCTGAGGAATGAAAAGATGAGACAGGGCTCCCACCTTCAAGGAAATGCCAGTCCAATTGGACTTAAAACATGTTTTTCAAGTAGGTTGTCAACCCTTTGAGGTGAGGACTGGTGCCTTGTGTATCTAGAAAGGATTAGTCTGAAAATGTGCATGAAAATACAAGGTAACCTCCACTTTCCTCAAAAAAATTACGAATAGAATTACCATATGACCCAGCAATCTCTCTCCTGGGTAACTACCCAAAAAATCTGAAAACATTTATCCGTTAAAGACATATGTGCTCCTATGTTCATTGCAGCTTTATTCACGGTGGCCAAGACATGGAAACAACCAAAGTGTCCTTTCATAGATGCTTGGATAAAGATGATGTGTAGTATATATACACAATGGAATACTATTCTGCCATAAGAAAGGATGAAATAGTGCCATTTGTGACAACATGGATGGATCTTGAGATTATAACGCTAAGTGAAATAAGTCAGACAGAAAAGGTAGAGACCCATATGATTTCACTAATATGTGGTGTATAAAACTGAAAACAACAATGGAACGAGACAAAAAAAAAATGAAGAAACAAAAACTCATAGACACAGACAATAGTTCAGTGGTTACCAGAGGATAAGGGGGGCAAGGGGTAGTAGATGAGGGTAAACGGGATCTAATATATGGTGATGGAAGGAGAGCTGACTCTGGAAGGTGAACACAATGTGATATATAGATGATGTATTACAGAATTGTACACCTGAAACCTAACTTTACTAACCATTGTCACTGCAATAAACGTTAATTTAAAAAAAAAACGATTAAAAAATGATTCCCCCCCCAAGAAAACGCCACAAAAAACAGAGTAACCTACACTGAGTGTGAAGGAAGTGGGCCAGTCCACACAGAGGCTTCATGCAGGACACTATATTTGAGCTAGGTGGTCTTTGAGGGAGGTTTAGGATTTAGACAGATGGGGATAGAACGGGAGGTGAAGAGAGGCAGGATCCTATCTTGGCCTGAAAAATGGATATTCCATAGGGATTTGTTCTGGGAAGAGGTGAGTGACTAGGAATCGAGCTCAGATGTGGTGATTTAGGGCATGAAGGACACACAAGGAAAGAATAGCTTATTCAATACAAGCCCCTCTTTCCCCAAATATCCATGTTGTGAGTTTACAAGGCGGAGCTACCAGGAAGGACAGCCAGTATCCTCCACAGCCACTCTCAAAAGAGTTTCAAAAGGTGCATCATCCCAGGGGTCGCCCCATGACCCCAGGAGGGACCAGGCTGAAGAATCCCTTCCACCTGTGGGTCCCTGTTCCCTTTCTCTTACCCAGTGTGCTTCCTGGTGACAGCATGGTGGTGGTGTCACAGAGGAGGCCTTTAGTAAAGGTGGGACAACAGGCTGAATAGATTTTACAAGCCTACGAAAAAAGTAACAGACAAGTGCTTGTTTCTTTCAAATTGCTAGCGTCTGCCACATGTCTCTCTCCATCTGAGTTGCCCTGAGCCTGAGCGGAATGATCATGGGCTTACAGGATTACCCTAGGCTCTGGATAGGGTCATCCCTTTGGAGCTCAGAGGTAGGAGGAAGCCCCCCTACTCTTTGGTCCCAACTGCAAACATGAAAGCACTAGATAATTCCAAAACCAAACCAGCTTCAGATTTAGAGCACAGGGAAGGAGGAAACGATTATTTATTTTGGCCAAGAAGCCTACTTCTCTTTATTGAGCAACGATTGTGTGCTAAGCATATCTTATCCTCATGAGAAAACCCTCACGATATTTCTGTGAGATGAGCATAATAATCCCCATTTTATAGTTGAGGAGCACCAGGCCCCAAGAGAGGAGGAAACTGCCCAATGTCGCAACGCTAGTGAGCGGGAGAGGCAGGATTTGAACCCAGGTCGTTCTGACACTGAAGTCTGTACTCTCCCCTGAAGGTCCCATGCAGTGCCTGGCTATTATGACTTCCTCAGTCTGAGAGGAACGCAAGCTTTCACTGGAGATTATTTATATAGACATCCCATCTTAGCCAAGAGAGTAAGTAAGTTGACACGTTAGACTTCAGAATCAGCTCTGTTCTAAAGTAACCATGGTAATTATATGGTTTGGGGCCAATCAAGTGATCTCTTGAGGCCTCAATGATTTTTTCATTTATAAAATGAGAAAACTAAGTTGGATGATGGATCAGGCCCCTTCCAGCTCCCACCGCTGGGAAGTTTGCCATCTCTTCCATAGAAAGACTAACCCAGACTGAATAAGCCTTCTGTCCCATGTCAGGACTTCTAGAAAAGAGGCTCAGATTGGCTCGGGTTCGAGCCTCCTCCAACCCACCATGTCAGGGGATGAGGTCAGCCAGGACCAACTTGGCTGCTGGAGGCTCAGCCTTGTGGGTGACAGGCAGTTAAGGGGGTAAGTGCAATGGGCTCTTGGACCCTCTGATAATCATGCTGTCTGACAACATCCAACCAGAAGGGTAAAGATCCAGCAAGCCATCCATTCTGGGTCATAGAAAACTACACCACTGCTTGCTTTGCTTTGGGAAAGGAGAGCTTGTCAGTCTTATCCCCACTCCTCTCCTTCCAAATCCTCTTACTTGGCAGAAAAGCCACACTAAGGTGCCTTTCCTGAAAGTCAGTCCTGGGGGATCAAAAATCAGTGAAGATATTGATTGGCTCTCGACACACACCAACCCACCAAATCAATTAACAACCCATGGTGGGCAGGCTCTGGGAGAGGGAAAAAATGACATCGCAGCAGAAATCAAATCGGTTAGGTGGTGGCGTGGTCTCAGTTAGATGGCTGCTGATGGCTAAATAAAGGGAAGTGAGGGGAATAAGTATCTGATCTCTTCCCTCTGGGGCAGCTCTGCTACCTGCATTGCCTATGAGGCAAAACCCCGCCTCCTCCCACCACTTCTCCCAGCCTCCCAGGGAGAGAGGCTGCAGGATTCTGACACAGAAAGCCTGCAGTCACTGGGAACTTCTCCAGGACACAGCCTGTTCGAGGGAAAAGGTTTGCATGCGGAGAGTAAGAGTAAGGGAAACAGAGTCATTGGTTTGAGTCAGGTGGGAATTTGAGCCAATAGCTGGTTGCTGATGGAGGGTGGTGGAGGGGTCCATGCAGTGACCGGGTTGTTTTTCTTCCCCTACTCTGCCTGGTTAAGCACCAATCCATTCCAGATGTCCAGACTGGGGACTCACCACTGCAGGAGCCTCCAGCCCCCACCGCGGCCTCACAGGAAGGACTCAGGTGGGCTTTAAGGCTGTTTGGGAGCAGGACGGGAGGCGGAGTGGGTGCAGGGGAGAGAAGCTTCAGTGTGAATGTGAGCATCCATCCAGGACAGGAGATGCAGCTGGGGACATGGGAATTCGTCACGGGCAGCTGTGCTGCAGGTGACCCTCCACGCTCCTGCGAGGCACTGTGCGTGCTGCACACGACCAGCAGTGAAGGGCTAATCTGGGGGCTAAGGGTCAGATGGCTGTGGGTGGCAAGCACCGTCCAGGTCCCCAGGCCTTTTGTCCCTCATTATCTAACTGCTGAGTGGGATGGAGTTTGGGAGAGAAACCTAACTGTACATTTCAGAGAGGGCTCTCAGGGGAAGAGGAGTGGCTGCAGTAGAAGGACTGGATGAGAATGAAAAGAAAGGGCTTCCCGAGTCAACACTAGGAGAGACAGCTGAGGGAAGCTAATGTGATTTCATCCTGGAAGATCTTCAGGGAGTGGGAGGCTGCCCTTCTGGAAAGGGCAAGGCTGGGCAGAGAACAGCTACTGCTGACTGAGGGAGAAGCTGTGCAACCTTGGGTAACTCAGTCAACGTCTCTGGGCCAAGGTCAATCATCATAAAGCCTTCTCTCCTGACCTTAGTGGATTGTTATGATATTCCATTGTGAAAGAGATGTGTAAAATGTGAAGTGCACGTACATGTAAAGGTGTCAAATCCGTATTGTCAGAAATTCTCAGACGAGTGGTTCCCACCTCTGGCTGTGCACTAAAATCTCTTGAGAAGCTTTTTTTAAAATGCTGCACTTGGACTTCAGCCTAAATCAATTATTCAAATTGGGGGAGGAGTAAGATGAGACAGCAGAGAGGACAGGGAATGGTACTTTTAACAAATGCTTTTCAGGTGGTTGTGATGGCCATGAAAGTTGAGACCACTGCCTAGACTCCCCAGAGTTCCTGAAGATAATCACTTGGAGCACGTCTTTAAAATGCAAGTTCTTGGCTTTTCTCAGATCTGATGAATCAGAGTTTCAAGGAGGGCTGGCCATCTGTATATTGAGAAAGCTTTAATGCCAGCAGCACGGACGTGCCATTCCAGGGGTGAGGGGTCAATTCTCTCCTTTCCGACACAATGAAGAGTCAGACCCAGAATACTCGTGACAGCATGGGCCGAGCAGCTTAGGAAGGGGGCGTGTCCTGCTTGGATAATATGTACAGACATGTGCTCCTGGGCCCGGCTGCACTGGACGGCCACATCCAATCCCATTCCTGCTCCACCGGCTGACAGGCCAATTATTATAATGACAAATGTCCCAGCCAAAAAGCCTGAGAACCTTCAGATAAAAAGGAAACCATGATGAGTAATCTGTAATGAATAACACAGATTACGAGTGTTTTATTATTTTGTCAATGTGTTGTCCTGGCTTTCCTGCTTCACACTTTCTGCTGACTCTTCCAGTCATAAGATTATATAAACACACACACACGCACACACGCACACACCCAACCTCATTAAACACACAAATGGGGGGATGAAGAAGCAACTGTGTTATTATGGAACAACGCTAGTATAGACTTGAAGAATGCAGATAATGTTAGGACTGAAAGGTACCCGAGGGATTAGGTTCACTTTAGTTCTTTCCTCTCACTGGGGCAGTGTGAGCACAGCAGTTAAGAGCCAGGACTCTGGGACCAGACTGCCTGGGTTCAAATCCCACCACCCTACTTACTGGCTGCGCGATTTAGGGCAAGCTATTTCTGTTAAGTGGAAATACTCCCGAGACTGCCGGGAAGATTAAATGACTTAGTACATCCAAAGCTCCTCCTAGCAACGTTCCTGCATGCTGAGAAGTGTTTGCTGCTCTTAATTAGCGTGGTTTCTGTTATAGGTGAGGAAACTGAAGTCGAGGAAATGAGTTCGTCAGTTTGTCATACTTCTTTGCCTGTTGTAGGAATACAACCTAAGGAAATAGGCATACATGTGAACAAACACCTATACTGACAATAGTCACTGTAGCTTCATTTAGAAGAACAAACTGAATGCCCAACATTGGGGCTAGTTACCAAAATAATGATACATCTGTGGGGGGTTATGTAATCATTGCATGAGAAAATTAGAGACATGATATGAAATTTTTTAAATGAAATACAATATGATCTCTATAGAGATATAGATACAAACTAAGACAGAGCTAGTCTGAAAGGAAAACCCAACAAAATGCCAACACTGGATGTCTCTGGTTGTGGGATTATGGGGACTTTTATGTTCTTCCTTATACTTTTCTGAAGTGCACAAATTTTCCATAATGATCAGATATTATTTTTAAAGTCAGAAAATAAAATGTTTGTGTCAAGCAATTTGCTCAAGGTTGAATAGCACACCAGGACCTATACAGCCAGGTTTCTACTGCTTCATCAGCCTGCGCTGGCAGCAGGAAGGGAATCTCAACGGATGAGGGGATGGCCGAACACCAAAAAGCACCCACACTGGTGCAGCCGTGCAGGATGGGGACCCGGCTCAGAGGGCCCCTGGTTTAGACACAGGGCGCCAGCTCCCAGGGCTGAGCTAGAAGGGCAGAGCTAGACACTTTCTACCCAGCCAAGATTTTTCTGTCCAGAGCCACTGCGTGGCATCCAATTCAACGCCTGCCCTGGGGGCCACTGCTCTGTCTGAGGATTCCAAAGAATTATACCAATTTTTCTTTCCTGTGTCTTTTTAACAGACACCCTGTAAAGTAGGGAGCCAGAGACCCGGGGAACACTGGTTATACCCCTGCTGCTCTGCTTTCTCCTGCCTTTCCTTACTATAGAAGCGCCTTTCCTTTCAGAGTCCAACATTTTTCCAATCATGATGCCAAGGTGCTGACACTGCCCAAACCAAGGAATGTTTATTTTGCAACTTTAAAATAAAAAATGACCTGGAATCACTTAATAATTCAGATAGACCTCGTCTAAGAAAAATAAGAAGGCAGGAAGGCAGGCAGGCAGCAAGGAAGGATGGACGAAAAGTAACAGAAAAGCAGACAAAAGAAATTTCTCACTTTGGTATTACATGAAAATTATTACCTCTTTTTCAAAACTTTGCTGTAAGCTGCTCAGTACATTTTTAAGCATTAAGTTCTGATCTTTGTAAAATAAGAGGCTGGAGTAGATGAGGTCTGAAATTCAGTGATTCTATATAAAGTTGAAATTTTAGTAACTCCAGCTCTCTTTTTAAAGATCATTCTGTTGGCAAAAGCCAAGCAATCAAGTTTGCCACGTCATCAGGGGAACCATCCATACATTTAATGAATAAGCTATAGGATATTCAAGCAAAAACTCACAAATTGTCTGATTCAACCATCTCACTTTACAGACGAAGACACGAGGCCAGAGAATAATACTAACAGCTAACATTTGCTGAGTGCCAGGCAAGCGACTTACTCAGGGTCACACAGCAGGTTAATGACAGACCCAGAATTAGATGCTTTTCCCACCTTCCCCATAGTCCACTTGTTCTGACTTTGGGTGGATTTAATGATGAAAGAAGCAATCCGATATCAAAAACTCCTCTTCAGCCCAAGATGTCCAGAAAAGGAGCAGGTTCAAAGGCAATGACAGGTCAAGAATAGCTAGGCCCTCTCTCCTTTTTACCTCTGAGCACAGAAGGGAAACCTTGGAAGAAAGGATTGAGTCTGAGCCAGCTGGTGGAGGAGCAGACCAGGGTATCAGACCTTCCTGCGGTCAGCAGAGAGGAGTCAAAGGTAAGAGCCCTGAGCAGCACAAGGAGCAGAGTGCAAACAGCTTTCCAGAGGCCTTAAATTCGAGCCCTGGAGGGACCAGATCCCACAGGGCAGCACCAGTGCCCGAAGTACCTTGGGAGAAAGCGTGTCGCACTTGAAAGCAGTATGTAGGAAAACGAGAAAGAAGACTGAAAAACCTTGTTACTTAGAGTTCATGGCTAGTATTTCTTTGTGTCTTACACAGATTGTGACTGAGATTTTATACAGATGATCATTAATTAGTAAAGATACGCTTGAATGTTTTCATTAAAAGTCGAGTTTAGTTAGAAAAGTACTCCTGCATAGAAATGCATGTTCCCTTCTTTTATTTGGTTAACAACGTACATGGAAATTAGACTGTTACTCCATAAGGGAACATCATAAGTAAGTCTTCTTCTGGAGAAGTGTATCTGAAGTGTGGACATTTGCCAGCAAAATAGAAACTCTAAATCTGACAAATAAAACCAACTCTTACAGTTACTTTTCCCAAAGACTTCTCTTTAAGAAGGCTTTGAAGGGCAAGAGCGGAAAGGATATCTTCTTTCACGTTACCCAGAGTCTTATCAAAACACTGATTCTTAGTCTCTGCACAACGCAAGAGGGGTGAAGAAAAGCTACAAAAATGGTCCATTTGAGAAAACCTTTAAGGGCTGAGGTTCCACGACTCAAATCCATCGCAAGGAGTTTTAGATTTCTTTGAGTTTTTCAAAATGTATTCCTTAGATTACAGTTTTTGTGGGATGTGACTAGAAGTTACCCCAGAAAGGGTCAAAGAAATGAAATAGGTTTATGTGCTGCATGACTTGCCAGTGCCTTTAATCTTTTGTTCATATACACTGTGTCTCTCCAAGAGGCAGTGTTTCTGAAGGGCAGTGCCTGGGGAGTCTCGTTCCGTGGGATTGTCGTGTCAGATGAGCATTCTGTAGATTGCATTTGAGGAACCGTGGCATAAGGGATTATTCTAGATAATATGGTCAGTCGAGTAGCCATATCAGTAAAGGACAAAATGGGAGGAAGGAAGTTAAAAGTACATAGGCAATGTGTATCCTAGACAGGAAGAAAACATTCTTACAACAAAGGTGGTGAAGCTCCAACATAAACAGCTTTAAGGAGTCTCAGTTATGGATTCTCTCTCTCTGGGGATGTTTCAGAATAGGCCTGGGATAATTAGGAACTTTGTCTATTGTGGGGCAGAGTAATGGATTCCATGACTTTTGGAAGCCTTTTCCAGCTCAATTATTCCACATCATTTTGTCTTATTCTCTACTTACATATCACGTGAGTTCAGCTGATGTCCTTGCAAATTAAATAATTCCTGAAATGTTGTCTGTAAGGAAATATATTATCTGTGAATTGAGTCATATTTTCCACTGACTTGTACTGCGATTCCAAAGAAGAACGTCGACCCCAAACATATCAGAAAAGGGACACTTATGGACCTGCTGGGCACTCGAGGAAACATTCTACTGGGTCCTGAGCAGTCAGTCTCCTTACAGCTCCCTCTCCGGAAGTCAGGCAAGTTAAGGGCTGGGCCACAGGATCTTCCCACACCCACGTATTCCACCTCTCAGTTAATTCCCAAGTGAGTTGGATGTTCTCACTGCTCCTAGGGATTTTGAATGGATAAGTCACTTCATTGCTTATGTTCTTTTTATAGAAATTTGTCCGAATTCCTGGATCTTCTCTTCTGCTGGCTTTTTTAGCATGGAGAAGCTCTCAGTCTAAAAGGGTATTAAGGCTCTTTGCATGAGTCACCTTTGTCAAAACCAAGTACTTCATGATTGAATGGCTTAATCATGCTCTGTGTTAGGTCAGAAAATAGAAACCTACAGAGTGAGAGAAACGAGTGCATATATATTTCCCCAAGACTTTGACTTACAAGAGCTTTGAGTGGTTTCAGCTGTTCCTAAAGGTTGGGCGATTGTCAGAGGCCTTGCCGTGCCTCAGTACCCACCAAAACAGGCAGAGAAGAAAGAGACCATGGAAATCATAACCCACTTTTATTGGATACTTAAACATGCCAGGCACTGTGATGCACGCTGGTTAGCATTATCTCATTTAATTCTACTGGCCACCCTGAGGGACGTTACATTAACAGCCCAATTTTACAGAAAAGAATACCAAGGCTCAGAGAAGATCCCCAAGTTCCCAGGGCCACATAGTTACCCAGCCAGTGGGTGGCAGCACTGGGCTCTGACTCCTGGGGGGGCCGACATCACCCCCTTCCTACATGGTTAACAGAGACGAGGGACTCAGAACTGTATCTCAGTTCCCCCCATCCTATCTCCCCCCATAGGCAGGCATGATAGAAATGCCATGCTGCACTGGGTTGCAAAGTCTTCACCCAGAGAGTCAAAATGCAGTAAGAAAAAAAAAGGAAATGGTAATAGAGTTTCTTAGAGTTCCCACCTTTGAACATATATTTAGAAAATCCTCTAGTTCCTCCAATGAATAAAAAGCCTCTTTCTTTCTCAAATCTGGTCAGCAATCTCCATCATTTCTACTAACACAGCATTCCTTTTCCTTCCAGTGGAGGAAAGAATTATGAGTGTGAAGTATGGCATAAACCAGTTGAAGTTCATTTTTCTACAGACTATATACTCTTTTTCAAATTTACTGTATACGTTTTTAAAACCTTGAAAAGGCCCCCTTTTAGTAAAAAGCACCTCTGATAGGAAAAAATTTTAATTTTTTTATACACACGCACACACAATTCATGTCAAAAACAATAATTTTTCAGAAGTGTACTTATTGGCAAAAAGTGAGGCAGACAGGCATTAAGATGTAAAGCCCATGATGGATTTTCTTTAAGCCTGATGTAATTTTTATGCACTCCTGCAAAGGGCAAATTGGGGGCGATGGGATGGTGGGGCGGTTATACATCCTTTTAACTTTGGGTTTTCAGAAGTGAAAGCTGTCCCCACTGAGGGGTGAACCGTGTGAAATCTACTTCTCTCTTGGAATCCTAAGGATTTTGAGCTGACTCTAGCCTGAAATGCTGTTGAGACTGCCCTCCTGAATTCTGGCCCTGAAATATTTTAATGAAATTACAGGTCAACCTAGGAAAAGAGGAGAGCCTTTCTCATCTCTCTCCCAAGGCAATGTTAGACACGGTTTCAACTACAGTCACTTAACTTTTGACCAATAACATTCATAGACAGGAGAGTCCACCCGAGAGCCAAAACTGACGGGATAGAATCTAGGAAGAGAGGCAAGAAAGGATCTGGGGTGACCATGTCATACAGACACCTGACAGATGCAGAGCTCATGGCCGGGGGGCCAACCATTATCCGGGAAAGCCACACGTCTCTTAGGAATCCCCACTCTTTACTCTCTCGCATCCCATCCCACCAGCAGGAGCAGAGTGATGGCTCATTAGCTGACATCATAGAAGGAGGAGGTCATCCTCAAATAAGAAATATCCAAATATCCAAGTTTGCCTTTTTCTCATTTTAATCATTTTAGAGGGAAATCCTTAATTGCATCACATATCACCCTGCCTTCTTCACTTGACAAAGGACAAAACTTAGCATGTTCTTGATTCCTCTGAGGTCCCTGCTCTCCATGCAACCACATAATTCTGTCTGTCTTCTGGAGTTGTGACTGTCTCCTCCCCAGGCTGCCAGCCCTCACTATGTGTTTCTGACAACCAAACCTACCTCTTCCCCATTTAATAGTCCACCGTGACTCGGTTAAATAAGATCATAGAGAAAGTCTTTCAAGAGCAATCATGCACCAGTGTCCCACAGAGTCACCTGATGCAGCAGGGGGGGTGTAGTTTCCCTAAACACTACACCCTTCAGTCGTTGATTTTGTAATCTGCGGTAGAAATGCACACAGAGGAAAGTGCTTCCCACTTACAAGAAAAACAATGCTATGAGCACAATGCAAGTGACAGACAGCCCCAGCCTGGGTGGGCACTAGGCAAAAGAGAACCCACTCCCCAATGAAGAGGGCAGCTGTGCTCAGCCCCTGCTGACTGATGTTGGAGAGTCGAAAGGCAGTATCAATGACACCAGACCTTCAGCTTTTCAAGGGAAACCAAAAACCCAGCACTGTGTGTGAAGTCTTCCAATATTTACTGTATGTTTTTCCAGCTTCATTGAGATACAATTGTCATACCTGGCATTTCTGAATATGGTGTCATATTTGCCCCAGAAGTCACATATTTAGGACCTGCTATCAAGGGTAACCTGCAGTTTTAGGCTGGGTGCTCTGGGATTGCTATTTGGAATTCTGCAGGCATGGAAAACCACGATCAGAGGGTTACAGATGCAGGAAAAAAAAATAAAACAAAAGCAATCGTACTTCCAGATGAGCAGAGGACAGCTAATAGGATTCTGGCTGGGTATGGGTGAGGGCATGGGCGCCACATGCACACATGTGTGTGCTGCTCTAGGGAAAATGGGAGCCCTCCTGAGTGGAGAGCAGTCCTAAGGGGCACACACGCTATTTGCTCCAGCATGCCAGACTTAACAGCAATGCCAAATTGCCTCCAAGCAGCAAGCAGCTGGGGACCGTCTGTCTGATTTATGGCCCAGCTACCACGGCTTCTGGAAACTTGGTTCTCCCTGACCCTAGGCCAGAGATTTATAAAAGAGACCTGTAACCCAACAACAACTTCTCTTTCTCTACCAGGGCAACAAAGTACAGAGAAGAATCCAGAAGCTGATTCTGTTTCCCAGGGCATCAGAAGTCAGCACTTGTGGGTAAGATGCTAACTTTCTACATTCCTCCCTTCCTCTATAAAACACAGAAGTCTCAAGTAACCTCCTGCTTTCCAACCTATGACAGTTTCCGGAAGCCCAGTCCCTAAATTTAACAGAAAAAGCAAAGCAAAGCCCTGAAAGTTTAAATCTCCATGAGATGTGAAGCCCAGGGCATGTCTGCCCAGGCCACAGCCTATACACAAGCCTCTCTGCCCAACGCAAAATACCTTTGGTACTCAACAGAGCAACAGTTATTAACCCTTCCTTAAAAATCCAGGAGCTGGTTCTCTGATCAGGATTTCTCTAGCTAGGCCTGCTGCCTCTGTACCTCGGAAAGTCAGAAGAGAGAGATGAAATTAAAAAGCAATTCCACTTCCTATGGACAGCTCAGTTAAGGACTTTGGTTGGGTGGGAAATGAATAAAGTTGCTTTAAAAAAAATGGTTAAATGCTCCTTAGTTTTCCAATTTCCACAGAAAAATATCCTGAGGTTGGAGTCAGAAAATGGGAGTCCTAGCTCTGCCCCTTACTGCCGGTGTGATTGTGGGCTGGTCATTCCACTTCTGGGCAGCAGATTCCTCCTTCACAAAGGAGGGTTTCCAGCCCCTTCCAGCTCTCGGGTTCTGTCCATCTGTGACCCCCCTAAATGCCCTTCGCAGTTCTCTTGTGCTCGTGGGGAGGGGTGAGGAAGATTCCTCATTCAATTTTGGTTGGAAACTCACTGTTGAAAAACTATTACCCATATATCCATCCTATTCTTACAAGATATATTCAAGTTCCATTTCTATATATTATGTCACATCTGAAGTGCAGTTATTTAAAGAGATTCTGCTGTGAAGCCTTTAGGCAAAGAGCCTTCTGGTAAAATAGCTACTTATGCTTAGTCAATTTTTTATGTCATATTTCATTTTGGTGTTTGTTGCAGAGAGCAAAACTGAAGTCACCGGGACCCTGTCTTTCTTTGAGAATACAGGTGGTCCCAGCCCTACCCTGTGGCTACCCTGAGCCCCCTTAGCTGCCTGGCAGAGGGAAAGCCTGCTCTGCTGAGAGTTCATTTCCTGATAAACCTTTTAACTTGCAGCCTCATTTGAGCCTCAAACCTCACAAAAAGCAAATGGAAGTAGCTTCCTTATTTTGCAGATGACAAAACTGAAGCTTGGAGAGATTAAATGAGGTACAGCTAATAAATGGTGAATCAGACCCAACTCCTAAGGCAAGCAATACAAGAAGCTCGGAATTCAGGATGGCAGTGGGGCAGACCCACTGTGCTGCCCTGGGCAAGGTCCTCCTGGGGAGCTCGGTGGCTGTGGGAATGAGAGGGTGCATAGAGCATCTGGCCTGAGCAGGGACCCCACAATGAGAGCTGAGGCAGCCGCTCTCTAGTCACAGTGGAAGCCAAGGGACACCCACAGGAGTAGGGGGACTTGGCTTGTTCTGACTCTGGGGTCTCCTGTCTCCTCCACTGAAAGGAGGAAAGTGTAGCTGAAACACACCCAAAGAATGCCACAGGGCATCCCCCACCTGCAAAATAAGGGGTGAGGACACAGTGGGATGTGTGGGGAACAGAGGGGGACACTGAGGAAAAGGACCAGTGGAGGTGGGATTTTGAAAGCCACTGGAACAGTGTACGAAAACTCTGAGTGGGGGGTCTGGCTTTTGGGTTCTGTCCCCAGGGCGAACTGTGAGACCCTGCATTAGTCCCAAGGAGGAAGATGTGAGGAAGTATGTAAAGAAGGCTCTAGTGGAGGACCAACCCCTGGGAATGTTAACATGTGAGGTGAGCAGAACAGTGACGGGAGCGAGGAAAGGCTCTATAGCAAGATGTATAGGCAGCTCTGTGCTGTCAGAGCCCCACTGGGAAAAACACGCAGACCACCTGCTAGTTTTCCATCAGAGATACACTGGCATGTAAATAAAAGCCCACGTCTATTTTCAAGAACCACGAACTCATTCTGTCTTCTTGCTCAGTACCAAAGAGAACCTCACTGCATTCTGTTCTATTCTCTCTCTCCTGAGGACAATGGACCACACGTTAGCAGCGTGCCCTTGAACATGCCCTCAGAGCATCAACTGTCTCATCTGCCAGAGGCAAACAATGCCTCGCCCACTACCTCACTTAGTTGTTGTAGGATAATAATAGCCAATCTTTGCATTATGCTTACATGTAACAATATGTACAAGGAGGCCCATTTAATCTTCAAAACAGCTCTATAAAATTGGTACTCTTATTAACCCCCCCCCACTTGACAGAGAGGGAAACTGAGGCACAGTGTGGTTTCAGAACTTGCTTAATGTCACCCAGCAGCTAAGTGGAAAAGGTGGGATTTGAACCCAGAAAATCTGGCCCAGAGTCCATGCTCCTAACCTCTTTGTGATATGATGTGGTGTCTGAAAGCACTGAACATGTTTTAAATGAAGGGTAGACTCTCATTCTTGTTAGGATCACTCCCACTGGGGAGGATGAGAGTGGTGGTAACTCACCAGCCGAGGACGGCACCTCAGCATCAGATCTACGGACCCGTAGGTGTGGGGTTTCCTGGAAGAGAGGGAAGGAATGGCGCGTCCTCCGGCCCCTCCCAGCCGCAGGACTGTCTTCCTATGTTCTTTTCAGAGCAAAGCATCTCTGCTGCCAAGAGCGGGTTTGTCTGTCTCTTGGAGACAGCGGTTGTCAAGACTGGGAGAACAGCAAGCATGTCAAAAATAGCAGCGCCAGCAGACTGCGTGGCTGCAATTTCCTCCTGAAATGTCGGCTTTGCTCTCGCCAAAGAGCCAGGGTCTGTCTGTGCTCTCTGCAGCCTGCAGCTGAGGCTGCTGAAGGTTCCAAGATGTTTGCTAGGGGCGGGCAAAGAGTGTCTGCCAGAGCCCATGACAGACAAGGGGGAAATCTTCTTCACAGTAACAGTGATGAGATTGGAGTTGTGTTTAATTTATTTATTTATTTTTTGTCATTAAACCCCACCAGGGCTAGGCCCCAAATAGGGTAAGTGATAGCCAAGTTGAGACCAGTGTTATTGATACTGGCTATAGTGTCAGCCCCTTTTACTCTTTTGTTCTGGAAACGAGGGAGTCACTGTTCTGTTTGGATCACCTTTCAAAGCAGTTGGCACCAGGTCCCCACTCCTGCTTTGGGTGGCAAGGGATGAGGACCAACAAAGGGTGAGGAAGCAGGGTGAACACTTTTCTCTGGGCGTTCAGAGCAAAGGGATATGAAAGCCACAGCACTCTCCAACTCCACAGAGACCTCGCATCCAGAGCAGGAAAGTGGTTCATGGAGGACGGTAACAGGAGAGCCAGGCACCCATCTGTCCTTATTCTCAGTGGCCTGAATCTGGGAAGATGCCTTGCCCGCTAAAGCTCCCACCCAGCTCCAGGCCTGATTCTGCCATAAAGCATCTGTGCAACCAGAGGCAGCCAGGTATAAAGTGGGATGGAGAGAGGAAATCCTACTGTTTAAAGAATGGATTTCTTTTCCTTCCCTAAGTGACCTTGACAAGCTAGAATTGGACCACACTTTGCTTCCTGGGGCAATAACCCATAGTCAAAAACAATCAGAGCTGGATAGCACTTCCAGCTAGCTTGTCCCAGGAGGACAATATTCTCTGGGAATCTATTTGGCATTCACGTAGAGATGCCAGGGGACAGAAATACTGCCAAGAGCAAGGGCTCAGCCAGTGGAGAGAGGAAAGATAAGCCTCAGGACTGAAAGGTGTCATGTGAGGAAAAGCACCAAGGGGAGAGAAGGAAGGGGTTAGTAAGTGACAGCTGAGTCAGAGCAAGAGAAGAGCAAAGTCTGGTGAGCAACCACAGAGAAGGGGGAGCTAACAGAAGGCTGCTACCCCACTTCTTCTGTTTACCCAAAGCACCAAAGATTGCTGGCACCCCATCATCAGGCTGTTAAGGGTTAATGACTGCTGCAGGGAGAATAGAGCAGTGACTCCCTGTGCAGTTCCTTCAGGAATTCTGGGTTTACAGGTACAGAGATTAGGTGGGATTGTTTGGTTTGTTTGTGGAGATTTTGCTGTTTTCTTTTTCCGTTTTTTTGTTGTTTTTTTTTTTTTTTTTTGCCAGCAAAGTATAAGTCCCTCAGGCAAGGTCAACGCCCTCATCCCATGTAATGAATAATAACCACATACTTACTGTAGTTCCATACATGCTAATTACGTTCTGCATTTACCAAAAATGCTTTGCACTATCTTTAGAGCAAAAAAAAAACAAACAAACAAATATGCAAATCCAACCATGGTTTGTCAAAAAAAAAAGTCTCTAAAGTGTCCCCATGTGGCAGAAGAAAGAAACTGTCATTCCCCCCTTGATCTCCAGCCTGGTCCATCTTTAGAGATGCTAAACTTCTAGATTCATAAAAGCAAACCATCCTCCTAGCCAAGATGCGACTCTCCCAGGTTATTCGCCTCTTGTCATGTTTTGTTCACAATCAGTGATTTTTTTGATTAATTTATAGCGTACTCTCACCACAATCTTGTTTTAGAAAACTCCCACTACCCCCCAAAAGCGCCACCCCCAATGTCCTGATGCAGGTGGGACTTACCCTATGTTCTATGACCAGGGTGTCCAAACTGCGGCCCGTGGGCCAACTGCGGCCCGTAATCCATTGTTAATTGGCCCGCAGCAAATTCCAAAAATATATTTACTTTACTTAAATAAACCAGGTGAGGCAATACGTACTTCACCTCGAGTGAGTGGCCCGGCTGTTTGTGTATTTTACCCCATATGGCCCTTGATAAAAAAAAAAAAAAAAAAAAAAAAAAAAAAAAAAAAAAAAAAAAAACAAACTTTGAAAAAAGTTTGGACACCCCTGCTCTATGACCTCCAGCAAGGAGGGCGCACAGGCTCTCCTATGGACTTGGTGGTGAAACATAATCCCTCTGGTCAAGAAGCATCCCCTGCACCTTGCACTGCTGGGATTTATGTCCTAGCTTCTGTTCTGCCCTCAGTGCACAAGAGACAGCTGCGAGCTCTGAGAACCTTCAGCAGACTAAGGGCAGTCAGAAGGCCACCTGTGAGTTAAGGCTTTCTCCAGGCTAATTCCAATCTTATACCTTTCTAAGTCCTCTGTTTCCTGTTTATTTTACTATTTCTACTGTTCCTTTGTCTTGAATCTTTCTGTAAGCTGCTTAAGGTTGGGGGACCCTAAGGTGACTATATTTCAGTGCTTTATGGCACAGTATTTATCTCAGGTTCTCTCTCTCTTTTTCTCTCTCTCTTTCTCTTTCTCTCTCTCATCCTTGCAGGTTCAGGAAATTTCTAGGAGACATTTTTCTAAACCCATAGCAATCTCATCTTGCTTTGTAAGGTCAGGACTTTCCCTCAGAGGTGAGCATGGTAGGAACGGACGGTATATGAGATGTCAGGTAAAAGGGGAATCCTCAGCTGGAGAACAATCTTCTTAGCAAACACTGCTAGTCTTAGAATTTATAGTGTGACCTCAGCAGAAATCCTATAGGTTTTCTCAGTCACTGAAAAAATTGAAGAGGGAGAGAAAGATGGGTAGAAAGAGACACACAGAAGGAAGAAGACATTAAAATAACAGAAGGGAAAGGTGAGAAGAAAAAATGCAGAGCAAGTGAGAATGAAAAGAAGGGGGAAATGCAGAGAAAAGAGATGATGAGAAAGGGTAGGGTGAAGGAGAAGTAAGGGAAGAGAAACAAGGAGGAAACTAAAATGGATGGAGTCAAAAAACGTATACAGAAAGAGAGAAAGGTGGTTGCTGAGGACAGGGAAATCCAAACCCTGAGTCTCCCCAAATGCATGCTCTCCCACCTTCTCTCAACCCTTTCCCACCCTGAGTTCTAATTTGGCACAAAGGATTGAGCCAGAAGAAAAATTCCCCAGCAATAAAACCTACCTCCGATGCAAAGACGGCCAGCTGTCCCTCTCGCTCCTTGGGGGTGATCAGGCCAAAGGAATATCCCATGTCTCTGTTGAGCCTGACAGATCCAGGAAGACTTCTGGGAACTGAGTCAAGTGTAAAGATGGGCTGAACGCTGCCTTTGCTGGGAGCTGTGAAATCGCCACCCCAGATGTCGCGGCAACACAGAGCGTGTATTTTGTTGGTGCTTAGGGCACAAAATCCACATAAAAAGGCTCAGAGTCAGAGAGGGATCATTTGGCAAAATCCTTCGCAGGAACTAGGTGAGGTCACAGCCTCTCAGTTTTTCTTCAATTTCTTAAGAACCACCTATGAAATTCTTCCCAGGAGCTAGACTGTTCCTTGGGGGAAAGAATGTCATTTCTTTCCATCTCTCTTAGAGCTGGGAGGAGCCGCTCTCTGAGGACATGAAAACTCTGTGACATTCTCATGGACTAAAACTATTATTACTCTCTGCGATGCCCAGCCTGACTGCCTCTTGAACAGCAAATCCCCTCCAACGCTCTGCGTGTCATTGTGAAAAAGATCCTATTGACATTGGTTTAACAGGCAGTTGCTTAGCATTCAAGTTTCTGAAGACTCAGAGGTGAGATGAGGCAGCTTCAGTGACTGGGTGGGAAACCAGGAAGAAAGGTCCAGGGTGAAAGTTTTGGGGACTTGGTTGCCTCTCATTTTCCAAAGGTCACACATCTCTGTCCTGGCACGACCAGCCCCTAACCCTTTATGCAGGAGGTGTTCCCATTTCAGAAGCTGGGGGTATGTAGTCTTCTGTTCTCCCTTGCTGCCCAAATCAGAAGATAGAACGGTCTAGAAGGTTGCTATGGCAACCAGAGTCCCTAGAGAGCCCGGCTCTCCAGAAACCCTTTACTTTCAGGCATGCTCTGACTTGAAAAGGAAAGGTTTTATTACATATAGTGATCACGTACACATACAGAGATACACTCCCACATGTTCCAACAGTTACCCCCGGTTGGGCCCTTCTCCTTTCCCCCAATAGCCAGGAGTAACTGAAGAGATTTGGAAAAGCAGCACTTTATGGCCTCAGAGCCGGTCTCTAAATCACGATCTCCCCTCTATCCTACTGTGTTCCAGGTTTGGAGAAGTCAAACTCCCCATCAGGGTGGTCCAGAGCCCTGGAAGGACCCCACTGAACCTGTCTAAAGAGCAGCCTTCTTTCTGAAGCGTAAGAAGAAAGACTAAGGCCCAGTTCGAGAGGCTGAGGAGGGAATTAAGGAGCTAATGACCCAGAATGGCCTATTCTTGGGCTTTGGATCCAAGGCAGAAACTCTGGGAGGAGGCTTTGCCTATGGGAGATGGGAGACAGGGAAGTGAACCAAAAATCAAGTCCATTTTACAAAAATTCACACATTTGCATAGCATCATCCCCAGCTTCCCACATGAGTTTATTGGACTCCCCATGAGGTAGGGAGGGAAGACATTAATGTTCCCATTTAATGGGTGGGGAAACTGAGGCACAGAGAGGAACTGTGGTGCCAAAGTTACCCTGTAAGGCTGTGCCAAAATCCAGATTTAGATCTGGCACTCACAGGAGCCACAGTGTCTCTAGAAAACCCTCAAAAGGCCGTCCCTCATAAGTTTCTCTTCGAGAAAATAATTAAAAAAAAATTCTCATCAAAGAGTCTTAAAGCATAGATATAAAATTTAAAACACGTTAACAGTCCTTTCAGTTTCTGAACTGTACCCAAAAGAGCTCAGAACAGTACATCACAGTTTATCAAGGCAACAAAACAAATGACAATGTTACCAGGACAGAAATGAGGGGAAATGGGCAGTAGGTTGGAAGGCAAGAGTTTCACGATGGAAGAAAATGGCTTAGTCCAGGTGGTGACACCACCACATTGCCTTACCAGTTTGAGCAAGTTGGCTGCAGCTCCAAGGGGTGAATGTTTGCTTGACTCAGCAAAAAAACCTCTAGCAGTGAGACTGTCAGCAAAGGAATAATGCTTCTTCCTTACTCTAAACCATCTATTCCATTGCCCACAAGATGGGGGGAAAAACCATGCTAGCATCCAATGTGTGCTTTTACCTGTCTGC
Organism: Rhinolophus hipposideros; assembly: GCF_964194185.1. Classification (NCBI taxonomy): domain Eukaryota; kingdom Metazoa; phylum Chordata; class Mammalia; order Chiroptera; family Rhinolophidae; genus Rhinolophus; species Rhinolophus hipposideros. Next base: position 86,769,274 of record NC_138055.1, read on the forward strand.
AGGTTTAAGCTGAAGTTTGTTTGAGAAAACCTTCAACTATAATCCTAAATCAAATTCCCAGGAAGAAGGGTGCTGGGCTAGAGAGGTTGGGGGAAAGCAAGGGAGAGAAATTTGCCGTCAGGAATAGGATTCCTCTGGCCCTCTGAGATGACAATATCTGTTTAAGTGGCACCTCCCTTCAGATATGTGGACATACCAGTTACTTGACTCTACTCAGCCATTTCTTCTGGCTCTGTGGTTCCCTTTTTCCAGTTCTTCTGCGCAGGAAGGCACTTGCACAAAAAGAGTGTTTGGCTCTAAGAAGGAACCTTCCTGGAAGCTACAGAGAGTCGGGGGATGAGAGTGGAGAGGACTAAATGCATACCAAAGACTGATGTGTACTGTGCCGGAACACACCTGGGAAAATCCATTGGCCCCCTTTTGTCAGGGACTGACTTCAATGTCCTCCACATGGCCAAGTTTAATTGTAGTTTCTCTAATTCCATCCCAGATTAGAGATGAATAACGTATGCCGAAGAAGCCGTGCAGCTAAACGCTGCACCAACGGCCCTCCGCCAGACGGCCAGCAGGTGTTACCCAGCCCTGGAATACAACAGCCAGACGAGTACTGTTTCTATCCTCCAGTTGCTGCCAATTACCACCTGGCCAGAAGCTAAGGTGGGTGCATGACCCAAAGCAAAGGACACTGAGAAGAGAAACAGGACCCAGGTATAACCTGGTTTCCATCCTGTTGACATCTCTGTTCCTACAGATAATACAAGTCTCAGACATGAAAAATCAGAGTCTTGAGGGAAAGTCAGACAGAAATCTCATCCATGTAACAGAAGATGGGCATAACTGGGTGGCACCATTAGAATTTCAAAAACGTCACTTCGATGGATAAACTTTGAATACTGCAGGGACCAAGCAACAAAGTTGACAGTCCAGGTATTTGGTCCTGGATGCTAGGCAGTGGGTGTAGGGGGAGGAATCAGAAAGTGAACTGGAGCTCTGGTGAGATTCTGGAGAATGAGAAGAAGCCTACGAGAGTATTTGCTCAGTGTCACCCTTCTTGAGCAGGCGCTGCCTGCTTCAGTCAAACCTCAGTGAGCATTCTTTTCTCTGCGTACATCCGATGTGGAGTGGGAAGGTAGCTGGGCCTACGTTCCCGGGTGGTCTCAGACAATTCAGGCTTGCCAAGTCCATTGTCAGCTGCCTTCAGGTCCGGTGCGGGCTGCCCACAAGTGACATGGGTGTACTGGCCTTGCTCCTCCTGCTCTGTCTCCCGGTGGTAGAAGTAGTTGAAGTTGGAGACAATGACCGGCACCGGCAGGGCGATGGTGAGGACCCCAGCGATGGCACACAGTGAGCCCACGATCTTGCCCCCCACTGTCATGGGGTACATGTCTCCGTAACCTACTGTGGTCATTGTAACCACTGCCCACCAGAAGGCGTCCGGGATGCTGGGAAAGAGAGAGTCGTCGTCATCAGCCTCTGCGAAGTAGACAGCGCTGGAGAAGAGGATGACTCCGATGAAGAGAAAGAAGATGAGCAGGCCCAGCTCCCGCATGGAGGCCTGCAGGGTCTTGCCCAGGATCTGCAGCCCCTTGGAGTGGCGGGACAGCTTGAAGATGCGGAACACCCGGACCAGGCGGATCACGCGGAGGATGGCCAGGGACATGGCCTGCTGCCCATTCTGGCCACCCCCTCCGCTGGCCGACTGCTGCTCCTGCTGCTGCACCAGCTCGGTGCCCAGGGTGATGAAGTAGGGGAAGATGGCCACCAAGTCAATGATGTTCATGATGTTGCGGAAGAAGGCTGGCTTGCTGGGGCAGGCGGAGAAGCGCACCACCAGCTCGAAAGTGAACCAGACAATGCACAGGGTCTCCACCAGAAAGAAGGGGTCCGTGAAGAAGGAGCCCCCGAGAGCACTTAGTGAGCTTGAGCCTGCTGCCCCTACCGCCCCAGAGGTGATGCCGGGATGAAATGTATACGGATCGTCTTCCTCCTCCTCTTCCTCCTGACTCCCCCTGGAAACTGGGGAGACTCTGCTCACACCACCGCCATTGCTTCCACCTCGACCATCTGCACGGAACTGGGGCAAGGTCTCCAGGCAGAAGATGACGATGGAGATGAGAATGACCAACACGGAGACGATGGCGATGCCCCTGGCGGGACCGGAGCTCTCCGGGTACTCGAAGAGCAGCCACACCTGGCGCTGGAAGGGCTGGGAGGGCAGTGGCTTCTCATCCTCACCACCTTCGGGCAGGCAGCCCTCGTCCTCCCTGAAGGCCGCCAGGGCCTCGTCCCCCAACTGGTAGAAGCGGATCTCTTCCAGGAAGATGTCCAGGGGCACGTTGACGGGCCTCCGCAGCCGGCCCCCCGACTGGTAGTAGTAGAGGATGGCGTCGAAGCTGGGCCGGTTGCGGTCGAAGAAGTACTCGTTCCTCAGGGGGTCGAAGAAGCGGACGCGGCGGCCGGGGTCCCCCAGCAGCGTGTCCGGAAACAGCGACAGGGTGCGCAACTGGGTCTCAAAGCGCAGCCCGGAGATGTTGATGACCAGCCGCTCGCTACTACAGCAGCCCCCGCCTGCCCCGGCCTCCGGGAAGTCTCCCCCATCCTGCGGCTCCCCCTCCGGCCCACGGACCTCCCCCGGCGCCGCCAGCGTGAGGGATTTCTCCGATCTCATGTCCCCTCGGCTGTGCGCTCCCGGCCACCGGGACAGCGCCCCCGACACAAGCTCTGGAGCGCGGCTGGGCTTCCCAGCTCCCGGCTGCGCCCTGTCCCTAGGGCGGGGCTCGCGCTCCTCGGAGCGAGGTGTCTGACCTGTGGATGGGTCCGTGAGCCCCGACGCCCTGGTCCCTGTGAGGCTGTCAGGGGAGGTGCCCGGGCGCTGAGGACTTGGCTCCGCGCTGCCAGTTGCCCGCGCCTGGGTGCCAGAGCTTACTGGGACACCTGGAACCGCAGACGCGCGTGTGAAACTGGATGCCTGAAAAGACGCGTGGCTTCGTCCCACCGTGCCTGGGATTGGGCTCCGGGACGCAGGGGTCCGCCCTCCAGAGCGGTTAGCACTGCCCCGCTCCCACTGCGCTGCTCCCACAGCTGGAGTCCCCCGGCTGCGGCGGGTACCCAAGCCCCAGATGCGCCTCCCTCCGGCTCCGCAAAGACTCCTGGCGGGGCTCCGGCCTCCGCCCTACGTCCACCGCGGTTCAATCTACCCAAGGTCGCCGTTCCCGCGCCACAGCCGTCACCTCCTCCCTATGGGCCTGGCTGCAAGCCTCGTAGAGGGCTCTGGGGCTGTCTTGGCGCCGGGGCGCGGGGACCCACCTCCCCAACGCTCAAGCCTTCGCTGCAGCCGCTGCAGCTGCAGTGGCTCGGCTCTCCGCTCTGCCCTTCCTTCCCAACACACACTAGCCAAGTGACGTGGCAGGCCCCGCCTGCTGCCCCCTCCCACCCCACTCCCACATCACACCCCTTGCCCAGCCAGGGGCTGCCGCCAGCCAGGGAGCTGTGGAAATAGACACACAGTTGCCACAAGAGTAATCTTTCCCGCGCTCTTTGGGCACGCCTCTCCCCTTCGCACGTTCACATTCACGGCCCCCCTAAACGAGCAGCAGTGCCCTCACACCACACTGCCGCCTCCCCCGCAATCAGCTTTTCTCTGGTCGGTTAACCGACTCGACCTGCGCAGTGCCTCTCATCAATAAGAAAACATACCCCGCCCCACCACCCCGCACAGAGCTGTGCCTCCACTCTATCCAGTATTTAATGAAAACATCAAATTATATTTTGTCCTTCTGTGTTTACAAAGACCCATTTACCAGCTTCTCCAATCTGCACTGAGAAATAAAAAGTATAGGAACCATTTTCGAGATGTCTTGAGAGCTTCCAATTTAAATTGTACTCCAATGTAAATCCCCCAAAAAACCCGTATCCCTCTTTGCAAACCTGGGAAGAGGAGGCTGCAAGTCTCCTAGGATTGCAACATGATAGGAGAGAGAATGGTGGACCGTCTCCCATTGCCTTTCCCATCACAAGTTTTCCACCAGAGTCCTAGGAACTTAGGCAGCCTGGGGGAAGAAAGAACCAGTAGGTGGTGGCATCTCAGAGGTATGGTAGTCCAGGGAAGTACAGCCTAGAATTCATTTGCTCCCATCCTCCTTGGGAAGCCATGCAGAATGTCTGCTTATTGTGCAGACAAGAAAAGGGAGGAGAGGGTGAGTGGAAAGGGTATGCAAGAATGTTGATTTTTTTAAAAAAATCATAGCTAGGTTTACTGAACATCTATTTTAGGCCAGCCACAATCTAGGTGCTTTACCTGTACTCTCTCCCTCCGTCCTCCCAGCCCTGGGAGAAAGATGGCCTCTGCTCTAGGTGATGTTACAAGGAGGTTGACCCACCTGCCATATTTGGGTAGGAACCAAGGTTTGTTTTAACTCTCCAAGAGGGAGGCGGCAAGAACGGTTTTCCATCCATTTCTGCCAGAGACCATGCAGTATTCTGTCACTTTATCAGACATGTTAGGGTCTGGTGGAGGAGGATTGGTCTTTGCCGACTGCCACTTACAGGTAGGGTTTACGTTTGCTTTACTGTGCCTCAGTTTTCCCCTTTTGGGGTGTCTATGGCCAAAATTAATTGGCTGACAACGACAAGTGTTTTTGTATCGCTTCTTTTGCATATTAGATGATTAGTAAAGGTTCATTGATGATAATGATGGGAATGCTTCGTGAAGGTACTCTCAAACCACAAGATACTGTAAAAGCTCTTGGCCTTGCACAGAGTGTTTGAAAACCGCAGTGGCTCCCTGGAGGTGGAGGGAGAGTAGGGAACTAAGCAACCTGGGTGTGTGAGGAAGAGGTCAGGTGGCGAGTAGGTAAGAGAGACACTAGCATCTCACTGAGTCTTCCTTCTCTAGTTTTGTCTGTCACCAGGCCTGGCAAGCCATAGTTTCTGCTTCCTGTCTATGCTTGCTCTGTTGGTTTCCCCTCCCTCCTCTCACCTTGCATGTTTCAATGAAAGGCCAGAGAGTACCTGTTTAAAATCATCCAGTTGATCATTTTCCTGTTTTCAGGGTATGTAATTAAGCAATTTGGACTTCACACAAGTAAGTTACTCTATTCAAAAATCATTTTTAAAGGAAAACAACAACAAATAAAACATAAAAGATACTCTTTTACCCTTGTCCAATTATCAGTAATTACTTTCTAGGTTGTAAATGGATTCCTTATGATTCCTTCTGTCTTTGTTTTCAAACTGTATAATGAAATATACATTGGCACATTTGTCTTCATCATTGCCATTTTTATGCACGAGTTTATCAACTAGGCCAGTAATTCTTCAAAACAAACCTTGGAGAGGCATGGGAAGGACCCGCATCCCTCCAGAATGGCACACAGTCTAATATGGTGTCAGGAACCACCACTGGAATATCCCTTGAGTTAAGCTTGCCAAGCTACAAGCAGAGCTGATATCCTATGGTTGCCTTCACATCCGGCACAGGGCATGCCCCAAGAGAAGTTTCACTGTGCACGGAGAAGTTCCCCTGGAGGGAAAAGCCATTAGCAAATTCATGAACCAGAATTCTGTTTTTAGTTCTTTTGTGAAGGAGACTCATTTCTTAGCTTTAGAAAAGCCCTGTGCCTCCGTCATTCCCCTCCAGCATACATGAAGTGTGAGTAAGGTCACACCTTCAGAAGTGACAGTTCCCAGGTGAAGGAAGATGAGGCACAACCCCATCCACAGAAAGCAACATTTGCCCAGCGTTCAGTGAGCCCCGATGCCATGACAGCACAGGTTTTTCTCGGTGTATCTAAATTCAGACGTTTGCAATAATGGTAGGGGTCAGTCAGTCATTTCACGAGCATTAATTGAGAAACTACTGGGTGCCCATCATAGTGCCAGGTGCTGGGGATTTAGGTGTGATCTAAACAAAATATCTGCTTTTATGAGTCTACATTTTTATTCATTAAATACATCACATTCTAGATAGAAAATGTTAACAGAAAACAATAAAGGTAATATTCATGTGTTGTAGTAAATGCTTTGAAGAAAATAAATGGGATGCTATGTCAGAAATGATCCTGGAGATTCAACTTTGAAGAGAGTGGTTGGGAAAGTTCTCTTGGAAGAGATAATATTTCAATTGAGAATTCAACGACAAGAATAAGCCAGCCATGCTGAAAGCCAGAGAAGAGCATTCTGGGCAGATGAGTGCCAAAGCCTTGAGCTAGAAGGGTCATCAAGGTTCAAGGACGATGAAGAAGGCCATTTGCTGGGAGGAGCTGGGGCAATGGGGACGGATGTGCAAGATGAGACTGAAGAAGAAGCAAGGGGTACATTCTTGTAGGGTGAGGTGCTTAGGTTTTACCTAAAGGATGACGGGTGTGAAGCCAACGATAGTTACTAAGCAGAGGAGAGACACGGCACATAGAGGCTGTCGGGAAAATGAATTACAAAGGGACAAAAGGAAAAATAGAAAGAGCAGGAAACTGCAGTAGTGTGGGGGAAAGATGATGGTGATTTGAACTATGGTAAGGTAGGATGAGTAGAGACAGAGTTGGAAGGAGGTGGGGTAGGGATGGAGAGGTGTTTAGGAGATAGAATAGCAGGAATTGATGATGAATAGGACATGAGAATTAAACAATGAATGCCAGGGTTTTTGTTTGAGAAACTAGGTAGGTTGGTGGCACCAGTTATTGAGAAAGGGGAGATGTAGGGTTAAACAAGTTGGAAGAAATCAAGACCTTGTTTATAGACATATTAAACTGGAGAGGCAAACTAGACATGCAAATGAGGACATCAAGTTCAGGAGGAAGAGGAGCCAGCAAAAGAGACCAAGGGGTTGTCATGAGGCAGGAGAAATATCAAGAGAAGGGGTCGTCAGAAACCGAGGACTGGGAGCAGACCCCAGGGCTCCCATCCTCCCAGGCTCAGGCTGACCGTCCAGCTGACTACAAACATCATCAGATCAGGAGGACGTGGTGGGAAGGAAAAGGTGCCAGTAGGGAGGAATCGCCTGAAAGCAGGTGTATATACCAACCAAGATGAGCACATGTAGTGTGGCACATAATATAATAACCCTGTGTATTCATATCTCTGCCCTGGACCTTAAAATGTATTTATTCCAGGTATACAAGTGATTGTTTTATTCTATTTTCCAGTCATCTTTTATTACATTTTTTACTTTGCTCTGTGTGTGTGTGTGTGTGTGTGTGTGTGTGTCCCTGTCATAACCCCAACAGTATAATCCTTTCAGTTTTCCTCTGGGGAGAGAGGATAGTGGTCATAAACTTAGCCTTGTTTCTCTGAGTAATCTCTGGGAATGGCTCTTTTCACTACCCTATGGAAGGCCTCCGCGGAAGGAAAGAGTGGTAAGTGGCCAATTCCCTCAGTTCTTACTGAGTAAACACTTGTGCACGAGTATACACACACCCTCCTTAAGAGGAATCACCTCTGTCTGTAGCTTTCCACCATAGAAGGCAAACAGCACAGTGATGGCTGCAGGCAGGGGTGATGAGTCAGACACTGTCCCTCGTCTTTCTGTCTCACCTTCTGGCAGGGCTCCCTGCCCTAGTCCATCTTCAGGATGGCCAATGTGATAGTTCCTCTGACCGGAACACAGTCCCTCATGACCCACCCCCCTTCTTCTTGGGTCATTTTTACTACTTTTCTTAACCTTCCCCCACTTTTCCTGCTGGGGAGGTGAGGGAAGGAAGTTTTCAATCCTGGAGGGAATGGAGAGGATAATGGGTAATTCTATACTATGCACATATTTTTTGCTATTTTCCTTTTGTTCCCCTCCATCTACACACACACACACACACACACACACACACACCACAAATTTCATCATCTACATTAAAAAGAAGTCAATGTCTTGAACTTCAAAGGTTAATTTCCTGACCAAAGCACCCACTGATTCTACAAACTGATTCCACCCACTGGTGCTCACTGCTCACACTTTATAGGATAACTCATACACCAAATGTCCCTCCTATTAATTTAGTCTTTGGAAGCCCCATGACCACTTCCCTCCTCCTGGGCTTTTCCTGGGGCTGAAGTGGACAGGAGGAAGGACAAATGCAAACATATATCCTATTGAGAAGCATCATTTACAATTAGCTGCTGAGCCAAAGTTTTTGATGATGACGAGGTGATGCTGGGATCAGCTGCAATGTGGTGATGGTGATGACGACGCTCCAGAATTCACTGGAGAAAAACCTAACAGCTTTTGCTTGAGTGAAGCTGTATCTTGAAAAAGGAATGCATTAGACATCTGTGCCATGCTAATCAACAGCCCTAGGAAATGACTAACCATGCCAAGAAGCAAATCTGTGAAGAACTCCTTATCTTTCAGGGCGGATCCCAGGAGAGCTTCTTCGTATCCTAAGTTTACAGACGGCTTCTTCATCCCTTTCCCCAACTGCGGCCGTCATTAGTGCTGTTTTCTACATGTTTTCAGCTCCCTACTTATTTGAATCATGGGAATTGTACTCTCTAGCTCACTTGTGGTTGAACCAGGCAACTAATTCTGATCGATGAATTGTAAGCAGAAGTGATAGGTGTCACTTCTGGACCAAAATGTTTAGTGACCAAAGTGAATGCCTCACGAGCTTTCAGCCACAATGTCCACCATCATTCAGGACGGTGGCCGTTCATGAGAAAGAGGTGGGTTCCAGAGTGAGGTGACAGGGAACTCAGCCCCAGCCACAGGAACGTTTCTGAGTGAGACACAATCCTTTGTTGTTTTAATCCTCTGATACTTGGGGATTGATTTGTTACCAGAGCATAAGCTAAACTGATTCAATAGTAGGACCCAGAAATGAGAAGCTGCTATAACTAAAAACCTAAAATTTGTGACACTGGCTCAGTGGCCAGATAACGGGCAGTGAATAAACTTCACAGAAATCTATTAAAGGCAGTCCATGTCATGAATGACAAAATATTTGAAAAATTGTCAAATATTTGAAAAATTGTCAATATAGGCAGATAATTGAACTTTTCGGTTCAATTATAAGTTTCAAAAACAAATCGTTAGTATTGTATGGTGGCTACTATTGGCTGTCTCTGACAATATAATGCAAGATATTGATGAGCTCAGAAAAGAATTGGCCAGTTAGCAAGAAGAGATGAAATGCACAAAAGAGTCCAGAAACATGGGGATTGACAGAGGCAACTGTTTCTTCTCCCCAGTAAGGAACAGACAAAACTTTAAAAAAGCCTCTGTGAAGAAAAGCTGATTGGTACTCAGGCTTGCTTCATGAAACAAATAAGCACAAGGCAGGAATGCCTGTTGCTAATACCTCTGAATGGAATAAGGTGGTTTAGAGTGAAACCTAATTAAAATTGTAAAATGATAGCTTTCAGAAAAAACCATTTGATTAGACAAAGTGGCTTGGGGGGGGGGAAACTAGAGGTTGAGCCTCCCACAGAAAAATGATAGACATAAACTATCTACCATTAGATTCATCTCAAGAAGAACCATGAGTGGTTATTGGCTGTCAGCACATACAGCTGTCTAAACAAACAGGAAAAAGCCTAAGGAGATTTAAGCCAGTCATACTGCCAAAGGAACCATGACTTGGACTAACCCGTTCATGACTGTTCAAGACTTGAAACAACCTTTAGGCCCCTAAATATTAATGGTTAAGAAGCAAGTCAAGAAAGCTGCTCAATCCCCAAGGAGGATATCATAGGCAATGCCCATTTCAGGTCTGATCAAGGAAGATAACAAAGAAAAAGGAACATTTCAGAGGAAGAAAAAGCCAAAGGGCAGAGAACAGTGGACTGGGAACCCCTCCCAAACAGTGAAACTTTTGCTCAGTGGAGTCTCAGAATCATTACAGACCAGCAATGGCTGTGCTTCTTCCATATTTCCCATTTCTGAATGGGAATATTTATTAAAGTTTTCCTATTCCAAATCCACCATTGTTTGTTGTATTGTGGAAAAAGGGAAGACAACTTGTCTTTTTGGTTCCCTATGTTTCTGAATTAGGAGGAGCCACATTCACAACTGATGTAGAGACTAGAATATGTCACTCCCTAACATGAATCCTAGAATTTCATGATCCTAGAATTTCAACTTGGTGCCAGGGCTGGATAGGGCTTTTGGGTTGTCTCCCTTAGGGAGTGAGCAAGTATATTTTGTCTGTGGGAGCCAAACATTTTTTGAACAGAAGGGCAGTGGATGGTAGCGATTGTTGCTATTTACCAAATATTCCCAGCTGTCCACCTTCTGGGTATGTGGTAAGATAGTGTCTCTCCTGGTTCACCTATGGTTGAGTAGGATCATATGACTATTTCTGATAAGTTGTGACGTGTGTCATATGTGGTCGGCAGTACTCAGTTGCCAGATCTTTTTTCTCTGCCTTAATGGTCCAGCACACTTGAGAAGGTGATTATTCTACCAGCCTATGACCAGATTGAAAGAAATAAAACTGAGCCCCAAGAACATCAGTCATAAATGTGTACAGTAAGTCCTCACTTAATGTCAGGATAATGTTCTGTGACTTTAAGTCGCAACCAATTTTACCGTAAGGCTAGTTGATATAAATAAGAGTTAAGTTCCTATGGCACCTCATCAGCATTATAATGAAACAGTGTTATTCAGACATGTGCTGTAGTCTGAGTAAAAAATAATCCTTCAATATAACCCCCTGAGGTTTACGGGATGTTTGTTACTAGAGCATAAACTAGACTCTCCTGACCAATACACCTACCTGCTTTCCCGCTTGGAAGATACATACAACACAGGGGTCATTAGTATTCTACTTTCTATGACTACAAGAAGAAAATTGAACATGGATCATGAAATTCATTTCAAAAGCTTAAATTTGACTACTTTTTTGTTCTTATTGTTGCTTACTTCTCCCCCTACCATATCATTTGGTAGAGATTTTCTCATGTGGTATATTGAACTAGTCTGAAGTGTTGTTCTTCCCTGTCCATTTTCTGACCTAACTCTGTACCACTAAAGTAACAAAAACCTGCTGTCTGATTCTGGTGTCCCATCCCCAATGGGATCATGGGCTGTAGCTAAATCTTCATGATAGAATGTAGTTAAGTACCTTTTGTTCATTAACATTCTAATAAATATTAACTAAAGAGAGTAATAGCTAATTATAAGCATTCAGTAAATGCTTACTGTATGCCAAGCACTTTTCTAAGAGTTGTGAGGTATTGGCTTTCCCTCACCTCCTTATAAAAATGAGAAAACTGAAGCACAGAGAAGTTAAATAACTCCCCATGTGGCAGAAGTATTACGGACAAGAGCAGGTTTCAAATGCAAGCAGTCTTTCTATCAGAGCTCGTGTTGTAGGCACTCTGTTCCTCATTCCCAAACTGTGTTCTACACAATTCTAATTTTACATCATGTTCATAGATGTTACGCGTGCGCGCGCGCACACACACACACACACACACACACACACTCCCAATTAAATGAGTTTGGGAATCTGATATTGTAACTGACTCGGAGGTTCCCAACAGACGGTAGAATAAAGGCTGTTTTAAAAAGGCTCGGATACACACCTTAACATTATTTAACCCACTGTCTCCCAAATGGATTTAACCTTGGAACCCTATTGTTCACCAAACCTTATGTTTTGAAAGATTTATGTGCTGTAGAACATAATTTGAGCAATTTAAGTTATAAAAGCCAACCATGAGCACTGACAGTGAACATCACCCCACGTAACTGCATTATTTTGCTGATACTAGAATAGGACTTTAGAATGAGTAATGATTTTCCATGGTCCAGGCTACAGTGGTTGGAATCCAGATCACTTACTTTCTGTTCAGCATGGTTTCTCTGCTCCGTGGGTTACAAATAGCGAACTCTTCCAGGATGAAGTAGATCAGAGAGAAGCCCAAGTTCCCACAGATTCCAATCATTACGAGGACAAGGACCGTGTCTTCTATCCTTCCCCCCTGGCTTAGCACAGTATCTTTCACATAACAGATGCTCGTCATGTTCTTTGAGGAGTAAAGATGAGGAACAGGGAGAGGAGAAAGTAACCAGGGAGAAGAGATGAAGAGACCATGTAGCCCATGTAGAGAGAATGTTGGTTATTAGGCAGGTGACATAAGACATGCCCCAAGATCCAAAAGGCTGTCTCTTCACCTACAGTAACGCCATTGTATTAAAGGTGCTGATGGAGTAAAAGCAAATCCTGTATAGCTGCATATGTGAACATGGTTGTGTGTGTGTGTGTGCATGTGTGTGTGCGTGTGCGTGTGTGTGCGCATGTGTGCGTGTGTGTGCGTGTGCAGGATGCGAGGTTGAGTGATGGAAGGAAGGACAGCTGGAAAGACAGAAAATCACGTGTAACTGAAGATACTGCCCCAAATAACAGGCATGAGGTCAAGGGGTACCCAAAGCCAGTCCAGTAATGGAAAAACAAAAGAGCCATGACTTCCATCGTGTGTCCTAAAACAATGGAGAAAATATTGTCCTGCCTCTTCCACCACTGGGGTGAAGTAGAAGTTCTTTGAATATGATCATGAAGAAATTGATCTGGAACCTTCAACACAGTTTTGAAAAATTGTAGTTTCAGAGTTTATATCTATTGTTAATTTTGCTAAATGTGGAGTCCACAGAGTACAAACTTCTCTCAGTTCTGAAAACAAATTAAAGGACTTTATGGTCAAGAATGATAAAGCCCGGGATATGCTTTGCAAAGGAGAGCTTAAGGCAAAGAAGTAAGTAAGTAAATAAATAAATAAATAAATAAACAAATAAATAAAATCACTTTACATTAAAACAAAAGTAAAATGACTTTCGTTTTCCCCCAGAGAGAAGAAATTAGAGAAGGCTCTCTGTTGAGAAGGCCAGGTCCTCTCAAAGACATTTCCTGTGAGGCACTGTGTTGGGCGGGATGCAGAGATGAGAACAGACATGCTAATGTCCACTTTTAGGCTGTTTTCTCCTCAGGCTTGGATTTCCCTCCCAGCCTTGGGGAACAAGGGGCTGCTTCTGAAGAGAAGGACGGGAGGTTCGAGAGGATCCTCACCGAAAGAGAAGACTCCATCGGCACCCTTCACTCCCTTGCCCACCTTTGATGCAAATGGATGGGAGCAGTAGTGGGGAGTCTGGGGCCGCGGGTCCCCTGTTTCCATCCAAGGCATGTATGTCACCCTCTCCCCAAGCGCACTCCAGGCGGACAGCCACTGTCCCTTGCCCAGGGAGTCTAAGTTGTATGTAGTTGTATGCTTCCCTTCCTGAGGAGCAAAGGGTGTGATTTTAATGTTCTGGCTCTTCTGCTTTACTGAGGTAATGAAATAGCTGGGCCTAAATAATGCAAACCTTCTGGTCCACGGAAGGTAACTTCTCTCTTTTTTTAACTACAGATTCAAACTCACTGCTAGTAACAAATTATGTTTTATGGCCTTTTATAAATTATTCATTCCTCCTCCCAGTGCTCTCAGTAGTTCAAGAAGCCTGGAAATGGCCTGGTGTAAGGAGGACCTCATTTCCTCCCAGACACAATTGACAAAGGCCAGGCAGGCTCTGACGACAGCAGGCTGAGGATGCTGGCCTGGGCTGAGGACAAGGGTCCCAGCATTCTGCTTCCCACAGAGCTGGACTTTCAGGACACCTGGAGATTGGGGGCCCAGGGGGATGTGAGACAGGAGAGTGAAGGAAAATCCTGATGCATTTCTTCCGAGTCCTCACACCTCAGCCATTTCCTCTGAACAGGTCAAAGCCTCACCAAGCACCCTTCACACACTTCCTTCCCCTCTGCACACTCTTTTCTGAAATGTATGTGTTGTTTCCACTCAGACCTGAATCCAGGACAACAGAGAACCAGAGGACCAGTGTGTAGAGGGGGTGGGGAGGGGTGCAGGGGAAAGGAGGGCAATGAGAGTGCAGCTCTGGTGAGAAAGGAGATTCTCAAATGCACCCCCATTTCCCTCTACTTATGTTTCCTATCCAAGTGACCAAGGGACACGTGATAGTAATAACATTAATAAGGACTTTTTTGTGGTGCTTTACAGTTTGCAAAGTGTGGTCACACTGAAGCTGGTGTCAGGGAGCCTGGCTTCCAGGCCTGCCACACCTACAGCCCGTGTCACCACATATCCCTGGGCCTCAGTTTCCTCTCCTGCACAGAGAAGAGTTTATAGGAGAGAACTCTGGGGTCTAAGAAATTATAACTTGAGTTCTAAAACCCTCAGATTCCGGATACCACTTCAGAGCGTCTCTGGGCATTTGTCTACCAATGAGCAGAAAGAACGGCATTATCCCCAAGACCGAAAGTGGACGGGAGTGGTCTCCCACTGCAGCCCAGGTGTCACCCACCAGCTCCTTCCCATTGGGTGAGGACTGAGTTCTATGCCCTCCCTGTGGGCCCAGGACTTCACTCCGAGGCTATGCTGAGGACACGTTATCAGCTACAGCATACACAGCCACAGAGGCAGAGAGGGCAAGGCTGTAAACACACTCATCACCCCAGGTGCGATTTCCCTTCTATTCAAAAGTATTCCTGTTCCATTCTATACTGGGAAGCGCTTATCTGAGGATGAGATGAATGGCAGAAGCTGAACGACCTTAGACTAACAGCCAAAACATGGGAAGGTGACAATTACAGTGGAAGGTGTTTCCAACTGATTTATTGTGTAAAAATCTCACAGTACTCTGAGTGTCCCGTTTACGCCCAGATTTATTAATCTGAAAAGCCCAAATTAATTACTGCAGGCACTTCACAGTATCCCAGGCAATTGTGTAGGTAAGGATCTATGAGCCTTGAACTCCCCAAGCTGTGTTAACTGCAAAATAAATAGGCTTCTCCACCCATTTCTGGGTGAACTGAGCAGTATTTACGTTTGTGTGGGCAGAGAGCAAAACAAAGGATCCTTGAGAGTGCTGTCTCTCTACCCTTGCTCTTTCTTGTCATTGCCTGCTGTCCTTTGCCCATGCGTCCTGCAGACGTGATAGGAATTCAGTCATTTATTCAACAAATACTCACTGAGCGTGTTCTGTGCACCAGCTCCTGTGTTAGGTGCTGGATATACAATGTGAAACCAAATAGTCATGGCGCCTGAACCCAAGGGCAGCCTAATAGGGGGTGAAGTGATACATTTGTACACACACACACACACACACGCACACGCACACTGAGAGAGAGACACTCTCCAGCCAGCCCCTCGCTGTTTCAGCATTCACACCATCAGCCCTGCTGAGGTCCCAGATATCACAGAGAAGATATAGAACATTCCCACGGAGACTTGCCTGATATGCCTGAATCATAGAATTGTGCAATATAATAATAACAAATTGTTGTTTTAAGCCACCGGGTGTTGGGTACCTTGTTATGCAGCAATAGAAAACTGAAACCCTCAGAGAACCCAAGTAAGTCGCAGAAAGTCACTCCGCTAATCAGTTATGGAGTGGAGATTCAACCCCAGCTGAGCTTCTAGAACGGACTACTTTCTGGGAAAAAAGCAAGATATCAGAGCTCAGGGAGGCCCAGGGCTCCACTTATTCATCTGCTTTCTTGAATGCAGAACTAACCCTCTGAAGCTTCCTTTACACACACACACACACACACACACACACACACACACACACACACACACACAGAAACACCTGGGCATCATATTTCACTACCTCAACACCAGAAGTGAGTTCTTACAGGGAAAGGGTCTGCGTGTGGCCTTTCATTTTGGGAGAAAGCTTAGCTAATCAAAGAGTCAGCAGACCTCTGGAATGCCAGATCTGGCGGATGTACGCCATGCTCTAGCCATACTTTGCAGCACAGAGGAGCCAGACATAAGGTTCCAATTTGAATTCCATTTCCATGAAAAAAAAAATAATAACAACGACTTCCAGCCTAGTCCTGTGGTCCTTTCCAAAACCAGGAAGGGGCCCTGCTCTAAGGAAGTACCCTGCATCCTCACAAAACAAATTCTTGCTCCCTTGTCAAAAATAGGAGACCAAGAAGGGAGAAGTGGCTATGCATAGAGGGTAGGCCTGATCCTGTCTAGAAATGCTGCCATGGGCATTCCTGGTTTCATCAGGTCAGGAATGGCAGAGGAAGGGGCAAAGTCACGTTTTCCAAAGCACAGAAAAAGGAAGTTGCCATTTTTGACAGCTTTCTTGTGCCAGCTTCCATGTCCCACAGCTGCTGAGGGAAATGTCACCCCTGCGAGTACCCTGGGTTCCCTTAAAGCCATGGATGGATTGGGAATAAGCAAATGGGATTTGTGCCCCAAATTATACAGGAGAACATAGAGAGGGGTGTGGATCAATTTACAAGGTCAGAGACAGTGTCTTATCCATCACTGCAGCCCTAATACCTAACTGGTGTGGCTGATAAATAATAGAAATTCATTGTTTGTTGAATGAATGAAAAGCTGATCTCCATACACCTGGCTTGATCTCAAGTTCCTAAATATTTCAGGAGGTGGAAGGCTTGCTCCTTGTTCAGAATGCCTGTGATCTTCTGAGGAAGTGTGGGTACAATGAACGGTGGGCTGATAGAGCTCAAGCTCTTGGGAGATTATACGGAAAGAGTACAGGCCACTTCCCCAGATGCCACTCACCAGCTGTGCACCCCTAAGCACATTTCTTAACCTCTCTGAGCCTCAATGTTCTCATCTTTAAAATGAAGCTAAAATCTCTCTTCTTCCCAATGTGAAGATATCTGGAATACTTTATACAAATTAGAAACTGAACTGTAATTCCTTCCTTTTTGCCTTGAGTTGCCACAACTCCAGCAATAAAAATTTTGCCATAAAACATGTAATCCTAGGTTTCTCCAGTCTTTCTCTTCCTTGCACCTCCCTGCCCTTGCAATCTGGCACACCTGGCAGCCTAGGCACACAGATGCACTTTGGGATGTAAGGCGATGTTGGAGTGCATCTGAGGGACTGGTGAGAAGCAGACGCTAAGGGTAAAGTTTTCAGGTCCTCGATGGGCCAAAGGTAGCCCTGGGCTGGTGGAAGGATTCAATGAGATACAGCAAGAACATCACTTACCCTGGTTCATAACGGGAGAAAGCTTTAAAAATATACCCCAGAGCTGATTACTTGTTCTCACCACTTACTGCTGCTCTAGATGTCTCTCCATTAGTCTCCTGCCAGGGATGGGCTAGAGCTCAGAGCTCACAGGAGCTGACGACTGAATTTTGAGGAATTTTACCAGCCTGTTGTAGTTTGAAATTGGCCATGGTGAGAGCATTTACACCATAGAAATCAGCAAACATCACAAACCAGGACCTTTCCTCGCCCCCCCACCCCCATCCCCACAAGAGGTGATTTACCACCATTCCACTCATTCCAACCTTCCTGTGGCCTATTCTCCACCCACAATCACAATAATTTAAAAATGTGCATCCAGACGGGTCATTTGCTTGCTTCAAAGACTTGCATTGCCCCGCATCACACTGGAACTCCCAACTTTGGTCCACATCATCCCACGTGATCTGGCTATTGCTAGTGCCAGATCAGCTCCAGCCACACTGTCCTTCTCATGGCTCCTGGGCTCTGAGTGCTGTCTGTGTCTTCAGGCCTTGCACTTGTTTCTTCAACCTGCACCAAACCCCACCCCCCGATATGTCTGCAGAGGTCACTCTCACTTTTCTCCACTTAATTGTCATCTCTTGGAGAAACCCTCTCTGACTTCTCTATCCAAACAGAGACTTCTCTATCCTCCACTCACCTTGGCCGCTGCTCTATTCTTCTTCGTAAAACTTATCACTACCTGACATTTGGTTTCTTCTGTAAGAGCTTTATTGAGCTATAATTCACAAACCATACAATTCACCCATTTAAAGTGTACAATACAATGATTTTTAGTATATGCAGAGTTGTGCAACCTTCACAACAATCAATTTTAGAACATTTTCATCACCTCCAGAAGAAACCCCATTTAGCTATCACCTCCAAAGCCTCCCCTAGCACCCCTCCTCCATTTCCCACCAGCCCCTGGAAACCACTAACCTATTTTCTGTCTCTATGGATTTGCTTATTCTGGACATTTCACATAAATGGAATCATATAATGTGTGGTCTTTTGTGACTGGTTTCTTTCACTTAGCATAATATTTTCAAGTTTCTTCTATGCTGCAGCACATATCAGGATGCATTCCTTTTTGTGGCCAAATAACATTTCATCACAAGGATATATCACATTTTATTTATCCACTCATCACTTGATAGAAAATAGGGCTGTTTCTACTTTTTGACTCTTATAAATAAAGCTGCTATGAGCACTTTTTGTGTGCATTTTCCCATTTCTTTTGGGTACATACCTAGGAATAGGATTTTTCTAGGTTCTGGGCTAATCCCTAACCTCTTAGCCACCCACTCACCCAAAAACAGGCCCTCTTCAATTTCATGTTCTCGCTCTGAAGCAGAAGCCTGCAGCCCTCTCTCCCTCATGAAGAGCAAGAATAGCTTGCGGCTGAATAAAAGCTCTGAGTCCTGAGCCGCAATCATTATTTCACTTTAACTTGTCATGTCTTTTCTTTCAAATGACCCCCATTTATCACTCTCTGCAGCCTGACCCTCAGCCCTCTCTTCTAATGACCCATCTTGGACATCTTCAGAGAGAGCCTTGCTTTCCAGGCCACCATTAGAGCCTCCTCCCAGGCAGCCCCCAGCCCTCAGCTCTCAGAGTTCATTACCAAGCCTACTGCAGCTCTCACCAACTGGACGCTTAATGGAGATGCATCTCTCCCCCGGGATGGCTCTAAAAGCAGCACACATCAGTTAATAGTTTCTTCCTGATGTTTTTTTTCAAAGATAGGGCTTGAACTGGTGAAAGGGAGAGGAAATAATCATATTATGTCTTTAAAAAAAACTGGAAAAAAAACCTTATTCTAATAAAATCATCATCCCCGAAATATGCAGGAAGGGAGGTGAAATTTTTTTCATTCCTAATTCAGATCCTATCGTCAGGTAGGGAGAGAGGGGACAGGGAACTAGGGTTGGAAAGGCATAAGGACCCTAACAGTAGGAATAAACAAAGTTCTTATCTCATTACAAACATTTACATTAGTGTTCCCTCTACTCTCTGTTCAATTCATTTACATACTCAGTTGCACACACTTGACCGTCTGGACCGTTCTCTTAGGCAAAATTCCATTTAATTCTCCTTTAGATGACCTATGTTGCCTTAGTTATTCCTCTAAATTATCTTTTTTCTGATTTAATCCACTCCTCTCCCATTTTCACTCTTGATTCAGCTCCCACTATAATCCTCAATGAAGGGAATTAGTGTGTGTGAGTTGAGGATGGCTGGGGGTAGAAGGGTTCAATTAGTTGGAAAAGAGGCAGCAAAGGAAGATGAGGAAGGCTGGGGACACTGGTAGCAGAACCAGAAGCAGCGCTCCCTCTGTCAGACTAAGAGCTCTTTCCTAAGGGTGCCACGGCTAATGGATTATTTTCTTTTGAAATATTTTTTACTGATACTAATGGACTATTTCTTATGGATATTGTTTCCTGATACACTCTAAAATAAACCATGAAGGGGAACTGCTCTCACAACCCACAATTTACATTTCCTTCCTGAAGTATTTGTTGTTTTCTAAGGTACTCTTTGCTATGTACTCCACCCACTTTCAACACTTACCATGTACAAGACACTGTTCTCAGCACTAGCACTTACATATCTAATTTAATTCTAGAAACAATTTTATCCTTATAGTAGGACAGTCAGAAGGATTGATCAGGTGTTCCATAAACCATTTCCTTTTTCTCCTGGACCCACAGCTAAACTACATTCCCCAGCTTCCTTTGCAATTGATTCAATGCAGTCAGGTGACTGGGTTTTGCCCGATGAAATGTGGGCAAAAGGGATGTGGGTCAGTTCCTGCTCTGGCCCATAAAACTACACAAACCTTAACAATCCCTCTCCTTTCCCCTCTCTTTCGGTCAAATGAGAAGGACTGTGAGGACGGTGGGTGCAGAGGGCTTAGGGAGCCACAAGGCAGATCCTGAGCCTCTGAGTCACAAGGTGGAGAACAGCTATTCAGAAGAGCCACTGGACTGGCAGCACCTGTGTTGGATGGTTGTGTAAGACAAACTTTTACTGTGTTAAACTACTAAAATTGTGGTTATAGCAGTTAACCTACCCTGTCCAATATATCCCCCATTCTATAGATCACGGAATTGAGACTCAATGAATTTATGTGACTCCCCCAAGTTCAAGTAACTATTAAATGGCAGAGCTGGGATTCACAGACAGATTTTCTGACTAACATTAGTGCTTTAGCCACTACACCACAGCTGCCCAGAATCACTTCTGCTACTATCTTCACAAAAGCAACAAATCTGCTGAGGCAAGCAATCATTTTATATAAATGCTTTTACAGTTCATTGATGCTGTCCTAATTAGGACCTTAATTAAGATGGCTCTGGGGAAAACCAGACTAAAACAGGGAGGTAATCAGGGCCAGGTCCTGGGTAAGTATGGGGAGAGGTGCGGCAAAGTCACCTCTGAGAACCTCAAAACAGCCTTAGCCAACAGGAGGCAACATGGTTAGCCTAGAGAGGTTGTCAGCAAGGGTAGAAAATTGCTACACTGTGCTCACATTGGAAAAACGTAGACCATGCGTGGCTCCTGGAAGGAAGGAAGGAAGCCCCAAACATGCACATAAGAATTCTGGGAAAGTCAATCTGCATAGCCAGCGAATCAGCCCACCATCACTCTGTTGACATTTTTCAGTTGCTTCCCAGTGGCGATGGCATAAAGTCCACACAAAGTCCACCATAATCTACGCATCTCACCTCTTCAGCCTCAGCTTTCTTAAGGTTGGCACAGGAGGAGTGGGGAAAAGTACCTTATGCTTAAGCAATTTAGACTATCTCACCTCCCAGAGCACACCACACTGCCCAGGTCTTCGCAATGCGGTTCCTTCTGCCCGGCCCCCCGCCCCTAGTCCCAGCCCCTGTAAAGCTCAGGTCATGTGCCATCTCTTTCTCTTTAATCTGGGTTGATACTCCTCTTCTGTACCCCCTCCCCCAGTTTCCTTTGCACACCGACATTATATTGTTGCTCCCCCAGTTTCCTTTGCACACCGACATTATAGTGTTGCTCAGACTGCATTACAGTAGTTCATTCTGCCTCCTGCCAGACTATGTTGTGTGTAGCTTTGATTTCCCAGCACCCAGCAGAGCACATAGAACATAGTATGAGCTCAGTAAATGCTGGTAAGTGCATGAGTAGATAATTGAATAAACAGAATCCTAAAGAAAAGTCACTTGGCGCCATAGTAGCCAGAATAATTCCTCCCCTAAGCTGTCCCCATCCGAATCCCTGTACCCCAGAATAATTCCTCCCCTAAGCTGTCCCCATCCGAATCCCTGTACCCTGTAACTGTGTTATGTTACATGGCAAAATGGAGTGAAGGTTGCTAATGAACCGACCTTAAGATAGAGAGACAATCCCCGAGTATCCAGATGGGCCCCATGTAATCACAGGATCCTTCAAAAGTAGAAGAGGGAGGCAGCAGCAGAGTGATGCAATGGGAGAGAGATTTGAGCAGCCACCACTGACTTCAAAGATGGAAGATAACCACAAGCCGAGGAACCCAGGCAGCCTCTGGAAGCTGGAAAAGACAAAAACAGAAACAAAATAAACGAACAGAAAAGCATGGATTTTCCCCCTAGAACTTCTAGAACACAGCCTTGCCAACACCTTGATTTTAGCCCAGTTAGAGACATTTCAGACCTCTAACCTCCAGACTGTAAAATAATGTTATTTATGTTGTTTTCAGCCACTCTTTGTGGTAATTTAAAGAAACAAATACAGGCACTTTTAAACTGCATACAAATGAGTTCCAAAAGAGAAAACTGCTATTCGTTCTTCCACGGTAATTGAAGATCGTCTATGCACAAAGTGGCATGCTAAGGTGTGAAGGGATACATGGATTAATGGGAACAAATCCTGACCTTGGGGGTCTATCCTTCCAAGGAATTGGGGGGTGGGGAGGGCTGGATCAAATGCTGACCTGCCACTACAAGACACTAGAAAGCACTCAAAGAGGGAGGGAGCTACAATTAGGAGGGACACAGAACTGGAACCTATAGCTGAGCAGATCTCTCCTTGCCAAACCCAAGCAGAGGAAATCTGCCTGTGGGGGCTGCTTGCCATGCTACAGGAAGGGGCCTTTGAAGGCAGCCGTGCAAAGTATGCTCTGGACCAGAGTGCCCAGGGAACATCCGTGTAGCACACATGTAGTTTTCTACATATGGAAAAGAGCTGTCCTTGGTGACAAATCTGTGTAAGAAAAGGAAATGAGAATGACAGAATGCTAAGGCCAGAAATCACTCTTGTCCAATTCCCATATTCAACAGATGAAATGATCAAGTCTCCGACAGGGAAATACCACCGTCATTTTGAAGTCTTCTTTGGCTCTCACCAGGCGGGTTTAACCTTCCTCCCATAGCCACATTCCTTCAGCTGCCAACTCACATCTCTACGGCAGTACTCACTACAGTTGCCACAGTGTGGATGTGGCTGCCTAATGCCATTGCACTACCTATTTCTTGAACACAGGGGTTAATCTTATCCATTTCTTTTCCATTCCCTTAACAATGATTAACACATGATCATTGAAAAATAAATGTTTGTTGAATGAATTAATGTAAGATCGTGACAGGGCAAGTCAGATAAACAGAGACTTCCCAAGTTAAGGTACCAGAGAAATGAGACAGGTTAGTAGCAATTTTTCTTTCAAAATATTGATTACTTTTATAGTCTAAAAGAAAGTTGTGTTTTAATTAAAGTGATTCAAATCCACATTTTTTTTGTTTCTTTCAAAGCCTATATTTTTCTATTCTTCTATACTCTTGGAAACCCAAACTGTAGTCCTCATGCAGTCATTTACCAGTTGTGACTGTGGGCTGGTATATTAATCTCTGAGTGCCTCAGTTTCCTCATATGGAAAGTAAAGATGATAATGCCTGTTATGTCAGATTGATAGGCAGATGACAGATAGTATTTGCACAGGCTCCACTGCCCAGCACATAGTAGGTGCTCAATAAATGGTAGCTCAGTGAGCATCTCCCAATGAGAGGACACGCCTTTGCCCTCAGAGGGGAAGCACTGACCCCATCATTACAGCTTCGGCCCTTTGGGCTCCCTCTCACCCCACTCTGGGAGAACAGAGCTCTGTTTTTTCTAACGTGCCTCTGTCTGCCTTCTTTGTCCTCAGAACAGCAGGCCCCCTGTGCTGGGCTGATAGTCTGAGGGGGTGCTCTGCTCCACCCCAAACCTGTGCCTGAAAGAAACACACCGACACCATTGTTCTAGAGAGGTATTTTCCAAAGCCTGTACTAGAAACTTCTGTCTTTTGACAGACAACTTTTCTAAATCCATGAATAACAGACTAGTGAAAAATGCTGAATTTCTATATAAAATATTAAAGTTAAAAAATCAGGCTGTATGAAAACCACTGTACGTAAGCTATGGTCCTAATTTTATGAAATGTATAAACGTAGCCAGACACAGATTCAAAGAAAGAAAGACGAGAAGGAAATAAAGAGAAATTTGTAACTATTACCTCAAAGTGGTAAGATCACACATGTGATTTGTTTGTGTTTGTTTATTATTTATTTATTTTTGCCTTTATATGTTTTGGAAATTTTTACAGAGGAAGATAAAACGTAAGTATTATTTATTTATTTGTTTCTCTCCACATTCCTTGGAGAGACAGCGTTACGGAAGACATTTTTGTTGGCTGCGGTGTCACTTTAGGTTCAACCCTGTCTCTGTCCCAGGGCTGGCCCTTTTCTCTTCCTTGCCCTTTCAGTCCATTGAGGCAAAGTTATTTTTGGCTCTCTTTGCTCTCAGTTCTTTGTTTACTTGTGGCCACATCCTTGGGACAGTCTCAGGCCTCTGGAGCAGAGAGAGCCATGTCTCCTCACTCACCTCCTCAAATCCCACTTTGGTCAGGAAGCCTTCTAAGCCTGAGGTGTGACCCGAAAATCTACTCCACACCCCTGTTAGCCCACCCGATTTCCAGTGATCCTGCTTCCCTTTCTGCACCATTCAAGTTGATTCGACAGATGCGGAGAAATGAAAGTTATGACTGAAGGTGGGAAGAGTGTGAAAATGGATGAAAACCATAAAATTGGAAAGATGAGGTTTGCATAACTTGGTGTTTCTAGGCCATCCTGCAGCTGTGAAGTCTCAAAAGGCAACAACAGAAAGGGCTGCAAATGGCCCTTTTTCTCTTTTCTCTGAGCCCTGTCAGAGGAGGCACGAGAAGGTGTCTGAAAGAGAAGAAACAGGGTGTCTCTTCTGTGAGGATACACACTCTCCAAAGAAAAACACTGTGTTACAAGGTCCCCTCCAGACCTGAGAGGAAACGCCCAGTCTCAAGGTAAACTGAGCTGTGTCCCCAGGGTCACCCCTGCAGGGAGTTTATTTACCTGGAATTTTCTATTCATGGATTTAGCTTCTCTCTCTCTCTCTCTCTCTCTCTCTCTCTCTCTCTCTCTCTCTCTCTCTCTCTCCCCCCATCTTTAATACACTGTGTTTTAGAATTTCATGGTGGCTTTAGCATTAACTTGCATCTCCTAATTTAGAGGCCCATTTATAATCACAAATAGCCAGCGTGTGGTGACAGAGTTGAAGGTATTACTTATTAAAATAACATTATAAGAGAATCCTTGATTCACTCCAAAGTTTTCTCTTTTAAAATGGGATATTTGTCTCCCTTCTTGTTGCTATTTCAGGGAAAAGAACTGCCAAATGGAGTGTTTCCATATTTGACTTGAAAAGGGGGCGGGGGAGGGGTAGAAGTTGATCCTTGTTAAAACATTGGTGCCAACAGTTGGCCTGGAATAAGTGTTCACAGCCAGATTTTCGAATTCCAGTAACCAGGAGCCCAAAATGAAAGGACTCCTACAAATCCCTCTGTCTGAGGCTTCTGGCCAAGATGAGCCAGAATCTTTGATCTTGTCTGGAGCCAGAAAGAACTACGGATGGGGGAGACAGACTAGAAGCGCTGGCAGAGAGCTCGCTGGGTACCTTACTGAAAGTGTGTCTGAGATGAAGTCTGTCCATTGCTGGATTTGCCAGACCGCTCCAGTCTAGGGCCAGGGCAAGCTGGATTTCATAACAGTTGCCTGTTTATTCTACCATATTGCGTTCAGGGAGTAACTGGCCAACTGGTCGATTTGCCCAAAGAGACCCAACCTGACCACAGCCACCCTCCCCCAGGGGCCTCGGCTGCTTCCTTAAAAACCTCCCTTCCTTGTTTTATGGATGGAACTGACCCTGGACTGCTTTTATTTTTCCAAACCCCTCTATACATAAACAGGATGTTTGGAAAACTCAAGATGGCCAGGGATCTGCTGTGTTTGCCATTGAGTCTCATTTGGAAAGAAGTTCTGGGCGGCCTCGGTGGAACTGCTTCTGCACAGGCTCTGGATATTGCCCTAAACTGATGGATCTCTCTCTTTCTCTCTCTCTCTCTCTCTCTCTCTCTCTCTCTCTCTCTCTCTCTCTCTCTCTCTCTCTTTCTCTCTCTCTCAGAGAATTTGGCTACAAGGAGTTCACAGTAGTAGGGGTAAAGCAGAAGAGATGGCTTCACTCTTTAGGGGTGTTTCCTATTAGGGTGTAAAGAAATCTTGCCTGCTCACAAGGGCTTTAATGAAGAAAGGTGAGTCTCATAGGTAGGACGTTACTCTGTTTACTGAGCTGTTTGCAAGATCCGAAGGGTGGGGATAGGACCCCAAAGAAAAATCCTCTATGGAAAACAGCCCGTCCATGATTGAAGGTCCATAGGGCAAAGTGTTTATGAGTAAAGACCGCCTCTGGCTCCCTTCTGACTGAGCAGGAAGACGCACAAAAGCAGGTGACCCATTGATCAATAGCCCGCCCCTCTGAAGCTGAATTAATCCCAGATGCAAAGATCCTAACATTTGAGGAGAGAGAGAAGAAAATCCCAGGAGCACAGTGAGAAAACCAGAGCCCTCCTGCAGGGAGCGGGATGAGAGCAGCGCAGCTGCAGATAGAGGACCTTTTCTCCTGGCTCTTTCACCCTGCCTGGCCAATCCCAGGTTTAGCCATCAGCGTTTGCACTCTGAGCCACTACCTGCCATTAATAGAGTTCCCTGAGGGCCATCTGGCACCACTGGGGTCTCCAGCAGCAGCTACTGGAAGCAGGAATAGGCTCTGCCCATCCACCCCTTCCATCACCTGCAGGATCTGCTGCCCTGGCCACCATGTGCTGTAGCACCTGGTACCACTGCTGGCACTGCTGTTACCCATGCCTCCACACCGAGCCTGCGGCACCCTCCATCACTCAAAATGACTTTACAGTTGCCACCCCTGTTGCCCCTGAGCCAATGCTTTCCTATCCCCTCAGTCTGTCTCCCCTGTTCCCTAAGCTGTGCTGGGCAACTCGGGAGTGCAGTGTTCCAGCCCAGGAGAGCAAAACAAGCCCTGGTGGGTAGCCAGTCCCCAGAGCAGCAGCGCTGCCCGGGAACGAGTGTCCATCTCTGACTGGGAACCTAAGCCCTCATCAGAGTGTCAGGACCCAAGGCTTAGAAAACAAAGCCTCTGAGCCTAGACCTGCTGTACCACAGAATCGGTGGCAACCCTCCCACCCCCTGCACCCTCTACCAATCTGTGAGGAAAGATTCTAGCAGCAGTGTAGGGGTTCCTTCATAGGGCTGGGGTGAGACTTCTGGGAGAAAGGAGTTCCATGGATTGTGGTGCGAGAGCTTTGTGCTGCTCGTGGACTCCTTTTGTTGCCATTGTTACTGTAACCCATATTCCCAGGTTTTCCTGTTTTCCCCATGGATCAGAGGACACTGGGAAAGTACAAGTTCTACTCCTCCTCAGTGAATTCCATCTCCAGCGAAACTCCCCTGCCCCGGAGAGAAGCTCATGAAGATTAAAAGTGACTGGGAACTAATTGTTGAAGATTATTACAATCCTGAGAACCACTGTGCCCAGTGGGAGCCCTCAGACACTGTCCAGGCTGATGTGCAGCCAGCCATAGCTTCATGCCAACCACAAAACACGCACACAGACGTAAGAAGAAAAGACTGCTGGGGAACAATTTTGTCAAAGCATTTAAAAACACTTGGTAAAAAAAAAAAAAAAAGAAGAAGGAGGAGAAGAAGAAAGAGAAGGAAAAGGAGAAGGAGAAGAAAAGGAAGAGGAAGAAGACGAAGACATTCTTTAAGAATGAAGGCAAAATAAAAGCATTTTAGATCAAAAACATGTAGCAAATTTGCAACAACACAGATGGACCTGGAAGACATTATATTAAGTGAAATAAGCCAGACACAGAAAGACAAATACTGTATGATCTCATTTATATGTGGAATCTAAAAATAGTCAAACTCATAGAGACAGAGACTGGAATCTTGGCTGCCCGAGGTCAGGGGAGGAGGAAAAGAGGAGATGATGGTCAAAGGGCACAAAGTTTTAGTTATGCAAGATGAGTAAGTTCTGGGTATCTACTATACAGCATAGTGTCTACGGCTAACAATACTGTATTGTTTACTGAAAAATTTTCTAAGAGAGTAAATCTTATGGTAAGTATGCTTAACACACACACACACACACACACACACACACAAATAACAGAAATAAAGGGGCCAAGAGGAAACCTTGGAAGATGATACATATGTTTATGGCCTTGATGGTGGGGATGGTTTTATGGGTGTACATCCCCAAACTCATCGAGTTGTGTACATTAAATATGTACAGCTTTTTACATGTCAGTCACACTCAATAAAGCAGTTTAAAAAAAAAACACTTGGCAAAAAATATGGGAAAAGGATAAAAATTTTATAAAGGAAACCTGTTTGATTGATTGTTTGGCGGAGAACCCCAAGCAATAAATTGAGGGAGACCATGCAATAGGTGTCAACAATGTTAAGGTTGTATTCCCAGCAGTTTCTCAACAGCTATTATTTTAGAATTCAGGAACCAAAGTCAGAACTCTCAGGAATTTTCAGGAATTCCCCCAAATCATGTTATTCTTTAAATAGTTCCAAAATTAATTCTTCTCTTGACCCATTATTGTAGATATCTAAAAAGTTGTTTAATAAATAAGAAGTATTAAGTTTAGTAATAATTACAAAAAAAATTAGTCTACAGCAAATACTCAAACACTAGGAAACACCAGGAAACGTTACTATGTAACATTCAAAAGATATAGCATTCAGATCGCCTGGTAAGAGGTTAGCTAGGTTAATAGCACTGGTCAGAATCATATGTTGAAATTGCCCGTTTCAGGACATGTTTCGCTTCCAAAACTTGGTATTTCTTAGAGCATCATTCATAAGATATGTATCAAGTGCACTATGCACAACAACATATTAATATGTATCTGTTATTTGCAACAATTACTCACCATGAGAGGCAGGTGAGTCACAAACACATTTACAACCAACAAATTAGATCTTGACTGCTTTTTTATTCTGCCTCCTGCTGTCCTGGTTTCCAAAAACATCACCCTTAACTTTGGACTCTGTGTGTCAGTGTTTCCTGCTCTCAAGTTCTTGGACTTCAAAGGGTTCCTTCAAACCAGTTACATCTCTACATTACTCACAAAGCTTTAATTCTTGCAGGAGAATTATAGAGCTCTTTTTTGTTTTCCTAATTTCTCAATGGATTTATCTTGAAATTTGGAATTTGGAGAAAAAAAAAAACCAGAAATTTCCCAAGCAATGCTGGGGAGGAATCCTCGTATGGAAATATTAGATATGCTGCAGGTACAGTGGGGAAGGCCTAACAGCAGTCTCTCTGGAAGCAGAAGTAGAGAGCTTGATGAAGGGGGTGTAGCTGGGACTTCGGGGCTGCAGCCAGTCCCAGGACAAATCATCTGTAAAAACAGCAAAGCATAAGCCCATTTTCTTCAAGTTATTCTTGGCTAGAAAATATATTAGAAGCAGAAGCCGCAAGACTCATCCAGTAGTTAATGAAGAACCTTTAAAGAATGGAAGAAGATTGGGGGCCGGCTGGTTAGCTCCGCTGGTTAGAGCATGGTGCTCATAATACCAAGGTTGGCGGTTCAATCCCCACATGGGCCACTGTGAGCTGCGCCCTCCACAACTAGATTAAAACAGCTACTTGACTTGGAGCTGAAGGGGCCTGGGAAAACAACACACTTAAAAGGAAAAAAAAAATGGAAGAAGTTGACAAGGTGCTTAGAAAAGACAAACCGTGGCCTAGCTGTTATGTATGACTTGTTAGAGAGGGAAGGAAGTTAAAGCCATACCTATTTCTTATCTTGTTGTGATAATGTTTCTGCCTACGTCTTTCTGTTAAGGAGGCTGAACAGCTTTCTGATAATACTGAGAAATTTGGTTTTTATCATTCCAAGGATAATCTTGAGACAAGTTTGGTCCTTGAAACTACATTTGTCAAAATGTTTGCGGGACAAAACTGTTAAAATTGACAGTTTGAAGTCATGAGAAGTTGATTTTATCCAACAGTTCTGTGATAATTCCTCAACATGACATTACTGATCTAACTCTATTTCACAGAATCTCTGTAAAAAGACTTTACAAATTTTCTTAAAATGAGGAAATTAGCTAAAAGCACATTTTCTGTTGTAAAAATGGATTGCGAGTAAAATAAAGGGACTCTATAAGATTAACTTTAAAGCTGTTAGACTCTCCCATTTTTATGACACAGACCTTGGCTCCTTATGCCTTAGGTTTTGCACAAATGAGGAACTTGCTCATCGTAAAGAAAGCATTGGTGTGGTGGATGCTTGGGGCCTGGAGAGAAGGGACAATCAGGTCATGATGGCACGACTGCCATCTAGGCCTATTGCCCTTTGGAAAAAGGCCAGAATCGTAGAGAAGCAACAGGTGCGAGGAGAAGAGGGGCAAATCCAAGCTGCATCCCTGGGGTTTCTATGGGAACTTGTGGGGACCAAACACAGCTGTTTGTACCTTTAGTTTGGACAGATGGCATGAAAATAGGAAACAAGCCTGCCACCATAGGGCTGAGAGGAGCACTTTGTAACAATGAAGTGAGGTTCCTTCAGGATGCTTGCAGGTGTAGCTTCTTCCCATGGCCCCATGAAGGCTCTGTCAGGGATGACCACCCAGAAACCCAGAAGCAGTGTGAGATGGGGAGAGAAATGGGCATTGTGAGACAGCCCAAGGGCTATCACTGTCTGAGCAGAGGAAGAGAGCTGGCAGGAGCTTGGTTCCGAGATCCAAGTCCTGGGGCGACCACCGAATCACTTCTTTGTTAGGGTTTTATGATGCCTTGTACACCAACCTGTCACGTTTCTGTTGTTTACAAGGTAACTTGAACTGAGAATAAGCTCCAACATTCCCAGACTCAGAAAGAGAGGCGTCAGTGAAAAATTAACTTGGTTACCAAGCCGACTGGACTAAAGATAGTCACTGAGATGATCTTCCCAGTGTCCTAACCGGTGAGGGCTGAGAGCAGACAGTGACCCAGAGATGCGGATTCCATGTAGAACAGGACAAATAGGTGGTTTCAGGGTCAAAGAAGCAAATCAACACCATCCTGACCTTAACAAACAGACTGCCTCACACATCAGAGCAGCCGCAGGGAGCTAAGAATCTCTGGGACAGGGGGGCAGCCTGAGCGCTTGCCGTCATCCTAACTGTGAGCGCGAGTGAGTTACACATTTCCCTTAAAGAATATGGAATACTAAATTCGATTAAGCAGCATCGCTTATAGCTACAGTTTAGCAGGAAGAGATATTTAATGTGTACCTACACAGGCAACTTTTGTTTGAGTGTGTTTCAAATCTGCTTATTTTGAAACAATTTCAGACACAGAAAAGTTGCAAACATAGTACAGAGAATTCTTGTCTACCCTTTACCTTTCATCCAGATTCCCTTTACCACATTTGTTTTATTATTTTCTGCCCCATCTGTCTGTCTGTCGTCCATCCATCCATCCATCCATCCATCCATCCACTGCTTATACATATGCATATGTATAACATCTCAGAGATAATGGCCTCTCCTCTACCCCAATCCATCATCCAATGAGTAATTCATAAAATCAAGGACATTCTCTTACATAGCTGGAGTACGATGATGAAAATCAGGAAAATAACATTGATACAGTACTATTATTTAATCCACAAGCCTTATTTAAATGTCACCAGTTGCCCACTGTTGTCCTTTATAAGCAAAGGAAAAATAATTTCCCCTCAAGCCCAGATGTCAATCCAAGATCACACATTATATTTAGCTGTCATGTCTCTTTGGTCTCCTTTACTCTGGGCAGTTCCTCAGTCTGTCTTTTATGACTTTGAGATTTCTGAAGCACACAGACCATTTATTTTAAAGATTGTCCCTCAGTTTGGGTTTAACTGACATTTCCTCATTTTGGTCAAGAATACCATAGAAATGACGTATTCTTCTGGGTGCATGGTCTCAGGAGGCATACGACACCCATTTGTTCAGTAACCAGTGAAGCTAACAATGATTACTTAGTTATGATGGTGTCTGCCAGGTTCCTCCACCATGAAATTACTATTTTGTAATTAATAAATATCCTCTGGGGAGTTACTTTGATACTGTGTATGTATCCTGTTTCTCATCACCCATTAGTTTTAACATCCATTGACGATTCTTGCCTGAAGCAATTTTAACCATGTGGGTTGCTAAATAATTTTCTAATTTCATGATTCTTCCTACAACTTCGAGTTGGCATTCT
The DNA here is from genome assembly GCF_964194185.1 of Rhinolophus hipposideros. Lineage (NCBI taxonomy): Eukaryota > Metazoa > Chordata > Mammalia > Chiroptera > Rhinolophidae > Rhinolophus > Rhinolophus hipposideros. The sequence goes on from NC_138055.1 coordinate 86,800,882, forward strand.
GTCATAAAGAAGAGCTTTCCTTTCTGTTTACTTGTCCATCCATCCATCCATCCATCCATCCATCCATCCATCCACGCATCCATCCATCCATCCATCCATCATCCATCCATCATCCATCCAGTCATCCATCCATCCATCCATCCATCCATCCATCCATCCATCCATCCATGCATTCAGTTATATGAACTATCAGATTCTTACTTTATTCTATAATCTATTATAATCTATATTATAAAATCATTACTTGTTTTAATCCTCAAATTGTCCAAGATTTGGCCAGTGGGAACCCCCTGAAATAACTGCTGAACATGTCCCCATTGTTCTTTGAGCAGTTTCTTATTTTTTAACTTAGGAAAATTCCTCAGCCACACAACCCTAAAATTGACTATTTCTCTAAGGAGTCCTAAGGCCTTTTACAGGAAAATATTTATAAACTGAGACCCAGATGCTGGATGTTGCATGTGCTTAGACGGAGTGTGTATTCGTTTAGACTAGAGAAATATAGTTAGGTTCACTTGTTTTTGTTTGGGTTTCCCTCAATCGTTGTTGGTTATATGTATTTATGTTTCAGCGTATGAAATAGAACATGGTTCTAAAAGTCTAAATTATAGGAAAAATGTATATTTTGAGAAGTGCCACTTCCTCCACATCCCTTCTGTCCTGTTCTCATCTGCAGGCTTCTCCACACTATTCTCAAACACCACCCCCCATGGGTAACCAACATCATTAGCCTCTGGTTTATCCTTATGTTTCATTTTGCAGAAATAAACAGACAAATATAATTTTTCCTTGTTTTTTACCCAAAAAGTACATACTATAGATGGCATTTTTCCTTTTCATACTGGAAATCACTCCATATCAGTTCAAAGAACTGTTCCTAATTCTTTTCATAGCTGGATAGTACTCCAAGGTGTTGATGGATGTTTGAGCACATACTTTGTTTCCAACATTTTACAGTTATAATCAATACTGCAAATAATTACTTCATACATAAGTATGTTCTTATTTTTTGGAGGTGTAAATTCCTAGAGGTGGAATTATTGGCACAAATTGAAAATGAACATACAGTCTTTTTAGATATCGCCAAATATCTCTCCAAAAGAATTGTACAGTTTGCGTCCCTACCATCAAAATATGGATTGCCTGTTCCCCACAATCTTGCCAACAGAATACGCTGTCAGACTTTTTCATTTTTGCCAATGTTAAATGAAAGATGATCTCAGTACAGTTTTAATTTGCATTTATCTAACTATGCATGAGGTAAACATCTCTTTATGTGTTTAAAGACATTGTATCTTTTGTCTACTTTTCTATTGGATACATGCTTTTGAAAAAAACTTTTCTATGAATTGCATTCTCCCTTCAATTTGCTAGGCTGAAGCTAGAAGTTATACATTTGCTGAACATTTATCCTGTTCCTTAATTTTTTCATGATAAAATCTTATCTGTGGTAATGTTTCAGTTTTTGATATGGATGGTGCTCACTGTGAAAACTGTATCAAGCTGTACACTTATAATTTGTGCATTTCTAAAAGCTTATTTTTAAAATTCTTAGCTGATTTAATTCTGTGCAACATTAACAGTGTTTTGCTTGCCAAGTGCCTAAAACAAACCCAGTGATTCCCAGACTCATACCCAAGCAGCCCTGACATGAGACTAAGAGGGCCAAGTGACCCTTTGAAGAAGGGACCCTGTGAGCTCATACTGAAAGGTGAGCCCCACAACACAACACACACACAGGGTCATCCTACCTTCCCTCCTACTATGGGGCCCACTCCCAACCTCCAAGAACTTGCCCAAATTGGCTGCTCTAGCCATGCCTTCCCACCTCCCCAGCTAGGGGGAAGGATGTACCCAGTGGACAGCAGTAAGGACCCCTGGTTTTACCTTTCTCCTACAATCCCTCTGTTGCGTTCCAACAAGTGATGCCCCTCTGTTTCAAGCCTCATTTTCTCCATTATTTGCAGGGACAGTAGAAGGAAATGGGTAATCAAGTCTATTAAAGGTTAGAAGCTACTTAGAGAAAGCCGCAGCTGGCTTGTGTTTTTCAACCATTGTCTCTGCACTATGCAGAGCTGTGATTAGTGGAGGTGCGGTGTCTCCTACCATCGGCCTCTGGGACCTATCTGACAGGGGACAGATTGGATAATCTAAACACAATTGTGGTGTGGGGATAAATGGAACAAATTTTAAAGTTGCTTTTCTATTTGCTGTATCTTTCAGGACAGCCCAGAAAAGAGAGAGGGGGAGCAGCAACATGCCTTCAGAGAATCGGAACCACCTGAATAGTTGTCACTCTGCCTGCCTGATAATGACACGACCTCTCCAATGGGGCAGCCCCAGGGCAGCGGGGAGTCTCTGAGATGAGTCAGGGGAACAGGAGTGGGGTAGGGGGCCACAGTAGTTGTCAGGAATGAAGAATAAACAGCATTGGCAGAAGTCAAAGATAAACTTCCACCTCCCGGTTCTCTCCCCACATGACAGCCAGATGATGGTAATTATTTCAAGGAGTTTCCAAAAATGGCATTTCATATATATCATGGCCTTCCAAGGGAAGCTGGGGGCAAGGCATTGTAGTTTTCTCAGCCCTCCCCAGCCAGGACACCCCAACACATGCACAGATTTCACGTCCCTGCATCCTGTGTGTCGCAGACTGAAGTCATAGTAAACACACACACACACACACACACACACACACTTCTTTCTTTGCCCCTCCCCCACTCTGAGCAGCATTGGGAGTAGAAGCCATTCCAGCAGCAAGAACTAGTGTCCCAAATCCAGGCTTTCTGAGGATCACTGGATGTTAGTTGGCCCCCCAGTTTCGGATGGTATGCTGGATTGTCCACCCTTATGTGGTACAAGTTTGGAACACAGGTACAAAGTAACCTTTATCCCAGTGTCCTTTATCTCCAGACATCGTTGGGTTGCTCTGTTTCTGACAGCTCTTCCCTGGATGGGAAGAGAGACAGAATCAGGGTACTGAAATGCCCTAGGAGTACAGCATCCCCCTCCTCCTACGCTCCCTGCCATGCTCAGAGACATGCTTGAGGGGTCCCTCAATCCTCTGCAAGTCATCCAGAGGACAAACAAAGCCAAGTGTAGAGTTAGGCTACGAATGCTTTCTCTACTAGCCCTGTGGCAAACTAACCACAGATCTGGGAGCAAGCAATGCAGTGCTGGGTTCTGATGCTACCATCTGCCTTTCTTGAGATGGAAGCAGCATGTCAGTATGACTGGCTAGCCACGACACACCAGGGAGAGCCACGGTCCTTCTCTGCTTGACCGTCCTTTTCACATCTTCACCCCCTGAGCACGTGAAACCCGCTGGGATGCTCTCTTCCTCCTCATTGAGGCTCTGTGATGGGACTAGAGCAGAAGTTACTTTCAGGGATCTCAGCCTGTTTTTTCCTCCAGCACTCTGGGGGCAGTCCCTACCTCTTTTATTGTGGGGGCCTCCCCAGGGTTTACTACTGGGAACATTAGGAGCTTTAGAACTAAAGAGCCTGAGTTAAATCCCTGTCCAACCAGAGTGGACTTTGGCAAATTATCTCACCTGTCTAAGTCTTGATTTCCTCATCTATAAAATGGGTTTAGAGTTAATATTAGGGCTAAAATCCAGATTAATATTTATTGAGCATCTTGTGTCTGACATAAAAGATATATAATAAATGTCAGTTCATCTCTGCTTCTGCCTCTCCCCATTAATGAGGAAGAGGGAGGAGGGGTCATCCTTCTCTTCCCAAGTGCCAACTCCAAACCCCCCCGAGCTCTTTCCTCCTTATCCCTTTGGCTCAACAATGGATGAGATGCCACTGTCCTGGGCCTATCCTCTTCGTCCAGCCCTCCCAATCCTTATACCACTTTCAGCAGAAATAACTGTTCATCATCTGTCTGAGTGCAGGGGTACCTTTGTTTTCCCTCGCTATCATCCTGAGTTAACAGCCTCTTATTATTGAGTGAGAAACCCTGATCTCACTGTTCCATCTTGGGTTACCTGCCACCAAATGTTTTAACACCAAGCAGGGCACCAGCTGGATGTCCAAATCCCTGCTCCCTCCCTCACCATCACCTCCCTACCTCTCACCTCTTCCAATCACAAACTGCCCCCAACAACCCTGCTCCCCCAAATTCACCTGCCACTGGCTACACTGGATTCCCTCTGTGGCCCCCTCACCTCCTGGGGAGCCTCCATCCAGTGTCATCATTTAGGGAGGCTCTCCTTATTCTTGAACTCCCCCGTCACTCCCACTGCTCCTTTCTCTGGGCCCAGCTTCCAGACCACACAGGCTCCCAGGGAGGGGCCACCAGCCAGGAGCGCCTGGCCCACAAACGTGCCTGCAGCGGCCCTGGCCTCCGCACTGGCTTGCTGCTTAGGGTTACTCCCCCAGGCCGCCTCGGCACGCTTCACCGCCTGATGCTCACTTTCACTAAATGCCTTTATTTTTCACTTTGTCAAGACCATTCTTCCAGTCAATGCAGCCCCTCACCCGGAAGCTCTGGGCACACCTCGGATGCTGCTCCTGGACGGTCTCAGAGGAGCTTCCCGGCTTCGGCTTCTACTGCCAGCTGAGCGCGCCCATCCACGACGCACATAGCGAGGGACCTGCTTGCGGTCTAACATCCGTTTGTTTCTCCCTCTTGGCAGCTTCCTTTTTTCCTGACTCCAAATAGACCCAAATGCCCCAATGTTAAATGAGGGAAAAGAAACACCCCTAACTCTACCTTCCTTTCCAACCAACATTCAGTATTTTTCTTGCTTTCAGAATCAAACGTCCTAAGCAGCAAGGCAATAACAAACAGCGGATGAGATTCTGTGTTTGACACCTAAACGTTTAACATGCTGTATGACCTTGGGAATATTATTTGACTTCTCTGTGCTTTAGTTACTTCATAGGTGAAGCAGACATAATGACAATACTTCTCTTATAAAATTTATGTAAAGACTTAAAGTAGATCCTGTTTGACCCAGTGCCTGGTACATAATATGTACTCAATAAATCTTGGTTATTATAATTTATGGTGACCTTCCTGAGAGAGTCAGTAGCCTTTATCTATTTTCTCGTCACCTCTGAGAGACATGTGCTTTGGCTGTTTCTTACATCCTCTTCTTTGGTTTCTTTTACATTATATTCCCCTGGATCTTACCAATTTTTGCTTTGGCTTTTATTTAGGGGGTGTTGCCTGCCAGTTTTTAAAGGATTTTTCTTTCTTTTTCATTTTTATAAGAGGAATATGTGGTTATTTTTTAACTTGGAAAACATATTTTTAAAATTAGAAGCACTCATAATGGGATGACATTGTATATGTCATTTTTATATTCTGTTCTTTAAATTTACTGTTACATCATTTACAGTTTCCAATTTCATTAATTTACTAAATTCATAAATTTTCCAAATTCATTAATCATTATTATTACTTCTAAAGATTTTTATTGGGGAATGGGTACAGGACTTTATTGGGCAACAGTGTGTACTTCGGGGACTTTTTTCCAAGTCAAGTTGTTGTCCTTTCAGTCTTAGTTGTGGAGGGCACAGCTCAGCCCCAGGTCCAGTTGCCGTTGCTAGTTGCAGGGGGCGCAGCCCACCATCCCTTGTGGGAGTCGAACTGGCAATCTTGTGGTTCAGAGCCCACTGGCCCATGTGGAATGGAACCAGCGGCCTTTGGTGTTAGGAGCACAGAGCTCCAACAGCCTGAGCCACTTTCTGAGAGTAATTTGAATGACTATATCATATTCAGTTCAAGGGATGAACAAAAATCTCCCCTACTGTTGGACATTTAATTTTTCTTCTAGTATTTTGCTATGATAAATATTAAGATATTTTCTATATGAATCTTGACCTACATTTTACATTATTCTTTAAATTAAGATATTATTTTTTTAATTAAAGTTTATTGGGGTGACAATTGTTAGTAAAGTTACATAGATTTCAGGTGTACAATTCTGTATTACATCATCTATAAATCCCATTGTGTGTGCACCACCCAGAGTCAGTTCTCCTAATTTAATATCTTAAGATTTAAAGGCACTAATTTATGTGCCTTTAAAAGGGACATAATTAGTTTTGGGGTTCTGATCAGTGTCAGGGTTTTAGAGAGCTAAATTGCTTCCTGGAACTATGCCCACCAGTAACATGGGAGAGCATTTCCCTTACAGGTCTCTTCCTCTTCTTGAACCCTGACTACAAGTGGTGTCCTTCTTCTCACTATTTCTCGCAGAGATTCTCTTTGTGTCCCGAGCTGTCACTCTATCCAGAAGACTTCTGAACGATGACTTTCACCCATATGCTCCTCACTTTCAGCTGCATCTCTTCTCTCAACTCTGTTCCTCATCTCCAAGCTCAAATCTCTCAAATATGCCTCATCTACTCACATCGAGTCACTTCTCAGCCAATGGCAATATCTCTTTTGTGGTCTTTGAAGGTCCTAACCTTCTCTGGTTGGCTCAAAACGTTAACCATGAAATTGGAAGAAAACAAAGGTATTATCTAGTCTTACCTCCCTCTCAATTCTGAGAAATATCTTTGGTAACTTTTAAGTAGAATGAATGTGTAAGTAGTGTCTATAAAGTAAATAGAGCACAAAAGTGTCCCAACTGTCAATCAATATCATGTTTATATCAGAAAGAATTGTGGTCCTAATAGATCAGATGGATATGAAAGGCTCAGACAGAAGGAACTGACTTAAAACTGACTTAAAATCACGAAACACCAGAACTGCATTATTACCTCCATCTTTCTTGATAAGTGATCATAAAAAGAGATCCAGCCTGGACGTAAGAGTGGTAGGCAGAACCCGCCTGGAGATACTGCAGCTCCAGGTCTCACCCAGCCACCATCTGTATTCTAGCAGCAACTTCAGCCACCTGAGAAAGCGATCTTCCAAATTCTCTTGGAAAGGCAACCTTCAAAGTGTTTAGGATGTCGTAATTGTTTCTTCAGTGTATGTAATATCTTTAATTTCCAGGAGATTTAGAATGAAGTATAGATATTAAGAGAATCAAACACATAGTATTTGTTAAAGATTCTATGTGTATTACTATTTTTAAGCACTTGTTATGTTTAAGAAAAATTGTCGTACTGATTAATTTTGTAATACCAATTTAAAAATGTGTAATTTAATAATTAAATCTGTTATTTTATGTTGAAATATTACTGGATTGCAAATGCTTTTGAACATTTAAGAAAACTTAAAAATCATTCCATTCAAAATCAGATAATTGAAATTCTTAAAAAGAGAAATTTAATGTATTAAATTTATAAATACTGTGTGTAATGCTTAAGAGAATTTACTATGTAAAATCCCTTTTAAAGTTGTTAAGAGAATAGATCTTAAAGTTCTCATCATAAGAAAAAATTTTTGTAAGTATATGTGGTGATGGATTCTAACTAAACCCATTACTGTGGTGATTATTTTGCAGTATATAATAAATTATGGATATTGTGTTGTATACCTGAAACTAATATAATGTTATATGTTGATTATATCTCAATATAAATAAATAAATATTACAAATAACTCTATACTCATAAACTTAAAGAAAGGAGTCAATTCCTCAAAAATCATAAACCACCAAAACAAGTATAAATAATCATAAAAAACCCAAAACAAATCTGAATAGCCATATACCACTAATTTTTTTCCAATTCATAATTTAAAAGATCCTGAAAAGAATTCTCCATGCCCGTATGGTTTTACTGAAAAAGTATACTAAACATTTAAAGAAGGAGTAACACCGATTTAAGTCAATCTTTTCCACAAAATCTCTTCCAGATAATGTCTCTCCCAGAAATTAATCTATTCTGCAAATTTTTGGCAAGAAGATAAATTTTATCAACAGGAAAAGGAAACACTTCCCAACTCATTTTAAAAGCTAGTACTAAAACCAAAGACAGTACAAAAGGGGGAAAAAAGCTGCAGACCATTCTCTAATGAACTTAGACACAAAAATCTTTAACAAAATATACCAGCGCACCATGACTAAGTGTGATTTATTCTTGGTATGCAAGGCTGTTCAACATTTGAAATTTGACCAGAGTAATCATCATATCAACAAGCTGAAGAAGAAAAAAACATGATTACATAAATTGGCACAGAAAAAGCGTTTGACAAAATCCAATTCACATTCATGATAAAAAAAAATTTTGCTCATGATAGTCCAGGTCCCGGGACATCCTGGATTTTTTAAAAGCCAGAGAGTTCAGCTCCCAGACAATTTTCACCAATATCCTCTCCATGACCTCCTCCAACTAGATTTCAGTATATACTGTCATAAAAAGTTTGCTTAGAGATGTCTGGTCAAGATGGTAGAATGGGTAAATTCTGTGCTTGTCTCCTCTCACAACATCAAAATTACAACTAAACTACATAATAACCATCATTGTGAATCTCTTGAAGTATAGCTGGGCAAAAGTCCTACAACTAAGGACGTACAGAAGAGGCCACCTCAAGACTGGTAGGAGGGGCAGAGACATAGAACAGGCTGGTCCCCATTCTCACATGTGGTGGTTAAAACTCAGAAGAAGTATCATGGCTGTGGAGTTCCCTCCAGAGGTGCAAGGGGTCTCAGCCCCACACCAGGCTCCCCAGCCAAGGGCTCCAGTGCCAGGAAGAGAATTCTGGCTGTGAAAACCAGCAGAGATTGTGTCTAACTGAAATGGAAGGCAGCTGGAGTCCCAGGCATTCCTCTTAAAGGGCCCATGCACAGACTTACTCTCTGATGGACTCACTTGCTCTGAGCTCCAGCACTGGGGCAGCAACTTGAAAGGCAATAGGGACATACAGGGAGGAACTGAATCATCTGGCTTCAGAGTGAAGGCTGGAAGGGCAGCTTTCTACCAGACAGAAGTGCTGGGAGGAGCCATTATTTCTTTGTTGGGTCCTTCCCCTCCCAGCATGCAGATGTAGGTGGCTACTATATTTGAGTCTCCATCAAACTGGCTAACACTATTTGCTGCCCCCTGGTGATTCCCTGAGACCCTGCCCCACCCAACTTATGGGCCAACCCAAGCTGCTTCCAGTGGTTTTTCCATACAAATGGCCTGTCTTGTTTCATGCTGTGAAGTCTCTTAAAATCTGGCCTTGGTATGACCTGTACCTCTGGCTGAGCAGCCCCACGCCTGGTCCTAGCAGCAGCCAGCCTCTGATCATGGCTTGGCCTCTTGAGGCATCTCCAAACCCAGCACGGGTGGCTACCATCTTCAGATTTCTTTGGGGCTCATGCCAACTGGCTCTGGGCAGGGCATAGGCTTGAGGCTGAACTTGACCTGCTCTGGGTCCTTCTCAGAAATTTCCAGAGATGGCATGCCCTGTGGCCAGCTTGCAACAAAGCCAGAGCACCACCTGGCTGCCTTTGTAGATGACACACCCAAAGGACAAACTGGGCAGGCACCAGAGCCCTGCTAAAGTAAATGCTACTCCAGGTCAGCCGTGCACAACAGTTTCTCCACTGTAGTCATGGCCAATCCTCACAACAAATCAGCCTAAGGGTCAATCCCTCCCACTGGAGTGCCAATAGCAACCAAGGCTCAACTACAACAGAAGGACTCACACAACCAACACAGGGGACATACCTGCAGCAACCAGCTCAGGAGACCAGGGAAACTGTGCTACTGGGCTCCACAGGGCACCTACTACATAAAGTCACCCTACTACGATTGGGAGACGTAGCAGCCCCACCTACTACATAGAAACAAACACAGGGAGGCAGTCAAAATGGCAAGAAAATAAAACATGTCAAATGAAAGAACAACAAAGCTCCAGAAAAAGAACTAAACAAAATGGAGACAAGCAATCTACCAGATGCAGAATTCCAAACACTGGTTATAAGGATGATCAGTGATCTCAGGGAGAACTTCAACAAAGAGACAGGGAACATAAAAATGGAGGTAGAAAACATAAGAGAATCACGCAGAAATAAAGCATGCAATAACTGAAATAAAGAATGAATTATAAGGAATCAACAGCAGATGAGATGAAGCAGAAAATCAAATCACTGATTTGGAAGACAATGTAACAGAAAACACCTAATCAGAACAGTAAAAAAAAAAAAAAAAAAAAAAAACAGAAAAAAAGAAAAGAAAAAGAAGAAAGAATCCAAATAAAAATGAGGATAATTGAAGGGACCTCTGGGACAACATCAAGCATAACAACATTCACATCATAGGATTACCGGAAGGAGAAGAGAGCAAAGGATTGAAAACCTATCTGAAGAAATAATGACAGAAAACTTCCCTAACCTGGAGAAGGAAATAGACATAACAAGTACAGGAAGCACAGAGAGTCCCAAACAAGAAGAACCCAAAGAGGCCCACACCAAGATACATCATAGCTAAAATGGCAAAGGTTAAAGACAAAGAGAGAATCTTAAAAGCAGCAAGAGGGAAGCAGTCAGTTACCTATAATGGAGATCCAATAAGACTGTCAGCTGATTTCTCAACAGGAACTTCACAGGCCAGAAGGGATGGGCACAAAATATTCAAAGTGATGAAAAGCAAGGACCTAAAACCAAGATTACTCTATCTAGCAAAGCTATCATTTAGAATCAAAGTAAACATAAAGAGCTTCCCAGACAAGAAAAAGCTAAAGAAGTTCATCACCACCAAACCAGTATTAGAGGGATTTCTTTAAAAAAATATTTTAAAAATATGAATAATAAAATGGCAGTAACTACATATCTATAAAAAATTACTTTAAATGTAAATGGATTAAATGCTCTAATTAAAAGATAGTGTGACTGAATGGATAAGATGACAAGACCCTTACAAATGCTGATTAGAAGAGATTCACTTCATATCAAAAGGCATACAGAGACTGAAAGTAAAGGGATAAAAAAAGATGTTTCTTGCAAATGGATTTTCTTTTAAAAAGCTGATGTAGCAATACTAATACAGAGACAGACAAAATAGACTTTAAATGAAAGGCTATAACAAGAGACAAAGGACCTGGTAATCCCATCTCTGGCTATTTATCCAAAGAAATCCAAAATACTACTTTGAAGGGACATGTGCCCTATGTTCAATGAAGCATTTAACAATTGCCAAGATATGGAGGTGACTTATGTGTCCATCAATGGATGAATGGATAAAGAAGAGGTGGTAGATATATACAATGGAATAATACTCAGCCATAAAAAAGAATGAGATCTTGCCATCTGCAACAACATTGATGGACTTAGAGGGTATTGAAGTGAATGGAGTAAGTTAGACAGAGAGAGACAAATGCCATATGATTTCAGTTATATGCAGAATCTAAAGAACAAAACAAATGAAAAAACAAGACAGAAACAAAGTCAGAGATACAGACAACATTTTGATGGTTGCCAGCTGGGAGAGGATTTGGGGGGTGGGTAAAAAAAGGGGAAGGAATTAAGAAGTACAAATTGGTAGTTACAAAATAGTCATGGGGATGTAAAGTATAGCAGAAGGAATATAGTCAATAATATTGTAATAAGTATGTAGGGTGTCAGGTGGGTTCTAGATTCATTGGGGTGATCACTTCATAAGTTATATAAATATCTAATCCCTACGTTGTATATATGAAACTAATATAATATTGTATGTCAACTGTAATTGAAAATAAAATTGTTTTAAAAAGGAAATAAATTTCTTAAGTATAAAACTTTTTTTTTAAGTTAGAAACACAGGAACATTACTTCAATTTGATAAGAAGCATCTACAAAAAATCTACAGCTAATGTTATACTTACTGGTGAAAGAATCAGTGCTTTCCCCCTGCATTTGGGCACAAGGCAAGAATGTTCACTCTCACAACTCTTATTCAACGTGGTACTAGAAATTCTAGCCAATATAATACAACAAGCAAAAGCAATAAAAGTCACACAGATTAGACCAAAAAAAGTGATTGTTAAAACTTGCTAGATTTACAAATAAAATAAGATTTGTAAGCTGAACATAAAAGTTTAAAGAACAATGAAAGTTCTTTAATTTATAACTTTAATAAATTGAATATTAATTTTTTAAACAAAAGTAAAACCTGTAATTGTATTTTCAGCATACAAAACATACATTAAGGATGCCAAAAACTTAAATTAACTACACTACACTTGCTAGATGTTCAAATATGCTTTGCTTGGTGACTACCATTGACAGAGAGCTCACCACTTTGCCAGGCTGCCCATTTTTTTGTAGAACAGCTTAAGCCATTAGACTGTTAGAAAGTTCCCCCCCTGCCCCTTATACTAAGTCAAACTCCTTGATCTCCAGCAACGGGTCTTAGTTCTTCCCTCCTGAAAACATTGAACAAGTCTACTTCCTCTTTCTTATGAACACAGCATCATCTTTTCTCTAGATTCGCCTCTCCAAGCCAATACCTCCAGGCCTGCCAATCTTTCATTTGCTCTGCAACTATTTCTTGAGTGCCTGCAATGCTCCAGGCACTGTGCTAGATGCTAAAGAGAAAACAACAAACAAAACCAAGGCCCTTCCTTCCAGCCCACAGTCTAGTGATGAAAAGAAGCAAGTGAGCAGGTAATTAGAAAAGATAATGAGACAAGGCCAATGAGAGGGGCCCTGAGAACACACAGAGGAATCACCCATCCTAGTCCTGTGGAGTCACAGGTGGCTTTTTGAAGAAGACAATATATAAGGCTGGAGGAACACTTTCAAGTGGCCTGAAGGAGGTGGGAGGAGGGGGAACAATACCTACAGAAGGGCCTGAGGTAGGAGGTGGCATGGCCTTTTGTAGAATTACATGTAGTTCCATTCAGTTGGAGCTTAGAGCAGGGAGCCAGGACTCCTGTCTCCTCTTTCTCCTCACTGGTATTACGTAGTTCAGAAAAATTTAATCTAGGATCCAAAATGCCTCTGAAATTGTAAGTAAAACTTTGCACATAGGTGCATATACATATATGTTTTCTTGGAAAGAGTCCATAGCTTGCAGCAGATTCTCAAAGGGGTTATGAGCTTTGAGTTAGATTGTCCATGTCTTTTAACATGTGGCTCCTGAACCCAGTACAGTACCAACATGCTCAGAAGTATGTTCACAGACAAAGCATTATCTCCCTCCATCAGGCCATCACATTCCTGCCAACGTGGCTTAATACAGACTTATCACACAGTAGATTCACACATTGGCTGTGGTCAGCCAAGTCCCGCATGTCCATTTCATGTGAATTGTGCCAGATTCTCGCCTTGGTCAATTGATGTTGAAGTTAAAGTCAGGGCTTTTACATTAGTCCCTATCAAATTTCAGCCCCGTGCTCCAGACTCTGATTATTATTAATAATAAAACTGATCACAATAGCTGATATTTATTGAATAATTTCTATGTGCCAGGCACTATGCTAAATGCTTGATATACATTATCTCATTGAATCCTTCCAACAGGCTTATAAAGCAGATACCATCATCTCCATTTTATAGGAGAGGAAATTGAGTCTCACAAAGGGTAATAAAACTGTTCAAGGTGGCTGAACTAGGATTTAAACCCAAATTCTTAACTGTTAACCTATAACAAATTCCAATATTTCAAAAATGGCGGCGTGAGGTGAGCCTCTGTAAAGTTCCCCTGGAATTTACAACTAATTGAACAACAATAACTCCACAAAGGGCTCCCTGCACAGCAGACAGGCAAGACAAAGGGGCCCACTACTGAATTCACATCCAGGTGGGAGAATCTCAGGAGCGGGGGAAAAGGGAATGGAGAAGTGCGGAGATGGAGCCACACGAGCGCAGGACGCAGACCTAGCTCAGTGCTCCGAGCTCGCTGCATCCCGAAACTACCGCAGCTGCAGGAGAGGGAAGAACATGGACTGCTAGGCCTCTGCTTACGGCCCACAAGGCTGAGGGGGCAGCATATAACACGGCTGAACCCAACACTCGCCGCAGAGACCTCAGAGAAAAGACTGAGGGAAGAAGGCTGAAAACAGTGGTTTAAGCAGTCACTGCCAAGCAGAGAACAGAAGCCTTAGGCACTGAGACTAGCCTCACCCTCCCTACCCTCCTAGAGCTCGCCCCGCCCCCACCTGCCCGGTGCTAGAAGTGGAACAGTAGCAGAGTCAGATCAAAAGAACGGAATATTTGCTGTTCTGAGAACTGTGGACCTCAGACACAGATTCACAGCCCAACTAATTCCAGCAAAGGGGAGGGAGCTGTGGAAGCAGGACTGGCTGTGGTGGTGGTCGCTGACTTTGCTCTGGTCCACCTCTCACAACTCACCCCACCCCTGGCCCCACCTATCTGGGCGGATCCCTCCAGGAGTAAACAGAACTGCTGAAACATACCGGCTCTGAAACTGGTGCAGAAAGAGCTTTGGAACTTCAAAAACTCTCCACATCCCCACAGGGACATGGCGCTATATGACCCAGGTGAACTGTTAACAGACGAAAAGCCCATCTCCCAGGGAATCCCCTCATTGTGTGAGAAGCTAGAATAATGCAGAGAAAACATAGCACTACTGTGTGAGAGAGGACAAAAAAGGCTGCAGTCAGAGAGAAAATAAAACATTCTACCAACAAGTACTGGAAAACAAAGAAAGACCTCTTCCTATCAATCTGTTGCAGAAGCCACTCCTGTAGATGTCTAGGAAGAGAAATAATAAATCAGTAATTGCCATGAATAACCAAGGCAACAAGACAGCTCAGAAAGAAAGTGAAAAGTCTCCAGAAAAGGAACTTAAAGATATGGAAATATGTGACGTAAATGACAGAGAATTCAAGATTACAGTTCTGAAAAAAATCAACAAGATGCAAGAAAACACAGAAAGGCAATTTAATGAACTCAGAAACGCAATCAAAGAACAACATGAGCATTTTACAAAAGAGATTGAAATTTTAAAAAAAGAACCAAATGGAATTTCTGGAGATTAAGAACTCAATAGAAGACATTAAAAATGAAATAACCAGCTTAGGTAGTATCGTTGACCAGATGGAGGAAAGAATCAGTGATATCGAAGATAGAAACCTGGAAATTACACAGATGGAAGAAGAAAGAGACTTGAGACTTAAAAGAAATGAAAGAACTCTACAAGAACTTTCTGATTCTATCAAAAAGAGCAATATAAGAACAATGGGCATACCAGAAGGAGAAGAAAGAGAGAAGGGAACAGAGAATATATTCAAACAAATTGTTGATGAGAACTTCCCAAACTTGTGGACAGAACTGGATCCTCGAATCCAAGAAGCAAATAGAACACCTAATTACCTCAATCCCAACAGGCCTTCTCCAAGGCACATTGTATGGAAGCTGTCTAAAATCAACAACAAAGAAAGATTCTCAAGGCAGCCAGGGAAAAGAAGACGGGAACCTACAAAGGAAAGCCCATTAGATTATCATCAGATTTTTCAGCAGAAACTCTGCAAGCCAGGAGGGAATGGAACCAAATATTCAAACTATTGAAAGAGAGAAATTATGAGCCAAGAATAATATATCCAGCAAAGATATCCTTTAGATATGAAGGAGGAATAAAGACCTTTCCAGACATACAGAAGCTGAGGGAATTTTCTAATACATGACCTGCACTACAAGAAATACTAAAGGAGGCTATTCCACCACCATCAACAGGGACAATTTGTGGCAACCAAAACATAAAAAGGGGGAGAGTAAAGGCCTGAAACGGAATATGGGAATGGAGAAAGTAAACGTGCTGAAGAAAATGGAATACTCTAAATATCAAACTTTTTTTTTTACATAAACTTAAGGGTAACCACTCAAAACAAATCCAGAACTGAAATATATACTGTAATAAAAGAAGGAACAGATGGAACCATCATATAATACCACCACACAGAAATAATGGACAATAACAAAAAGGCAAAGAAAAAATGGAGACACAGTCTTACCAGAAAACTAAAGATAGAATGACAGGAAATCCTCACATATCAATAATCACCCTAAATGTAAATGGACTGAACTCACCAATAAAAAGGCACAGAGTAGCAGATTGGAACACAAAACTAAACCCAACCATATGCTGTCTCCAAGAGACACATCTCAGCTACAAGGACAAGCATAGACTCAAAGTGAAAGGGTGGAAATTGACACTCCAAGCAAATGGTACCCAGAGAAAATCTGGTGTAGCCATAATGATATCAGATGAAACAGACTTCAGGGTGAAAAAGATAACAAACGACAAAGATGGATATTTCATAATGAAATACTATACAACAAGGAGACATAACATTCATCAATATTTATGCCCCCAATCAGGGAGCAGCAAAATATACCAAGCAACTACTAACAGAACTAAAGGGAGAAATTGACCAAAACACAATTATACTAGGGGACTTAAATACATCATTGACAGCTATGGATAGATCATCCAAACAGAAAATAAATAACAAAATAGCAGCCCTAAATGACACGTTAGACAAAATGGACATAATTGACATATATAGAGCACTTCATCCTAAAACATCAGACTATACATTCTTTTTGAGTGTACGTGGAACATTCTCAAGGATAGACCATATATTGGGACATAAAATCAGCCTCAGCAAATTTAAGAAGATTGAAATCATACCAAGCATATTCTCTGATCACAAGGCTTTGAAATTCGATATCAACTGCAAAAAGAAAGCAGAAAAAAACACAAATACATGGAGATTAAACAACATACTTTTAAAGAACGACTGGGTCAAAGAGGAAATTAGAGGAGAGATCCAAAGATACACAGAAACAAATGACAATGAAAGTGCTTCCTACCAAAATTTTTGGGATGCAGCAAAAGCAGTTTTAAGAGGGAAATTTATATCATTATAGGCCTATCTCAAGAAACAAGAAAAATCCCAAATAAATAACCTCATGTTACACTTCAAAGAACTAGAAAAAGAAGAACCAGTGAAACCCAAGGTCAGCAGAAGAAAGGAAATAACAAAAATCAGAGCAGAACTAAATGAAACAGAGAACAAAAAGACAATAGAAAAATTAATGTGACAAAGAGCTGGTTCTTTGAAAAGATTAACAAAATTGACAAACCCTTAGCTAGATTCACTAAGATAAAAACAGAGAAGACACTAATTAATAAAATCAGAAATGAAAAAGGGGAAGTTATTACGGACACCACAGAAATACAAAGGATCATCCAAGAATACTATGAAGGACTATATGCCACCAAATTCAATAACCTAGAAGAAATGGACAAGTTCTTAGAAACATATAGCCTTCCAAGGCTGAATCATGAAGAAATGGAAAATCTAAACAGGCCGATCACCAGTAACGAAATTGAATCAGTCATCAAAAAACTTCCCAAAATCAAAAGTCCTGGACCAGATGGTTTCACTAGTGAATTCTACCAAACCTTCAAAGAGGATCTAATACCAATTCTGATCAAACTCTTCCAAAAAATTGAAGAAGAGACAGTACTCCCTAACTCATTTTATGAGGCCAACATTACCCTGATACAAAACCTGGTAAGGACAACACACAAAAAAGAAAACTACAGGCCAATTTCTCTGATGAATACAGATGCAAAAATTCTAAACAAAATTCTAGCAAATCGAATACAACAATGCATTCAAAAGATTATTCATCATGACCAAGTGGGGTTCATCCCCAGGGCACAAGGATGGTTCAACATCCGCAAATCCATCAATGTGATACATCACATAAACAAAATAAAGGCCAAAAATCATACGATTATATCAATTGATGCAGAAAAAGCATTTGACAAGATACAACATCCATTTATGATTAAAACACTTAATAAAATAGGTATAGAAGAAAAATACCTTAACATAATAAAGGCCATCTATGACAAGCCCTCAGCTAATCTCATCATTAATGGTGAAAAACTGAAGCCCTTTGCTCTACGTTCAGGAACACGACAGGGCTGTCCCCTATCACCTCTGCTCTTCGACATAGTGTTGGAAGTCCTTGCCAGAGCAATCAGGCGAGAGAAAGAAATAAAAGGCATCCAAATTGGGAATGAAGAAGTTAAATTATCACTCTTTGCAGATGACATGATGCTATATATAGAAAACCCTAAAGACCCCACCAAAAAGCTATTAGAAACAATCAATGAATACAGTAAAGTTGCTGGCTACAAAATCAACGTACAAAAGTCCATTGCATTCCTATATACTAACAATGAATTCTCAGAGAAAGAAGTACAAAAAAACAATTCTTTTGCAGTTGCAGCAAAAAGATAAAATACCTAGAAATAAACTTAACCAAGGATGTGAAAGATCTATATGCCGAAAACTATAAGACATTTTTGAAAGAAATTGAAGAAGACACAAAGAAATGGAAAGACATTATGTGCTCATGGATTGGAAGAATCAACATAGTTAAAATGTCCATATTACCCAAAGCAATATACAGATTTAATGCAATCCCCATAAAAATCCTAATGGTATTTTTAAAGAAATAGAACAAAAAATCATCAGATTTGTTTGGAACCACAAAAGACCCCGAATAGCCAAAGCAATCTTAAGAAAAAAGAACAATACTGGAGGTATCGCACTCCCTGACTTTAGCTTGTACTACAGGGCTACAATCATCAAAACAGCATGGTATTGGCAGAAAAACAGACACATAGACCAATGGAATAGAAATGAGAACCCAGAAATAAAACCACATAAATATGGAAAGATGATTTTGACAAAGAAGCTAAAAACACACAATGGAGGAAAGACAGCCTTTTCAATAAATGGTGCTGGCAGAATTGGATAGCTACGTGCAAAAGAATGAAACTGGACTGTTATCTGTCACCATGTACCAAAATTAATTCAAAATGGATCAAAGACTTAAGCATAAGACCTGACTCAATAAACTGCATAGAAGAAAAATAGGTACTAAACTTATAGACCTCGGGTTCAAAGAGCATTTTATGAATTTGACTCCAAAGGCAATGGAAGTAAAAGCTAAAATAAACAAATACAGCAAAAGAAACCATCAACAAAATAAAGAGGCAAACAACTGAATGGGAGAAGATTTTTGCAAACAGTGCCTCCGATAAGGGGCTAATATCCAAAATATACAAGGAACTCATGAAACTCAACAACAAAAAAACAAACCACCCAATTGAAAAATGGGCAGAGGACTGGAAGAGACATTTCTCCAAAGAGGACATACAAATGGCAAATAGACACATGAAAAAATGCTCAACATCACTAATCATCAGAGAAATGTAAATAAAAACCACAATGAGATATCACCTCACCCCAGTCAGAATGGCTATCATCAACAAGACAAATAGTAACAAGTGTTGGAGAGGCTGTGGAGAAAAAGGAACCCTCATACACTGTTTGTGGGAATGCAGACTGGTGCAGCCGCTATGGAAGGCAGTGTGGAGGTGCCTCAAATAATTACGAATAGAATTACCATATGACCCAGCAATCCCTCTCCTGGGTATCTACCCAAAAAATCTGAAAACATTTATACATAAAGACACGTGTGCTCCAATGTTCATTGCAGCTTTGTTTACGGTGGCCAAGACATGGAAACAACCAAAATGTCCTTCAATAGATGAATGGATAAAGAAGTTGTGGTATATATACACAATGGAATACTATTCGGCGTTAAGAAAAGATGATATAGGAACATTTGTGACAACATGGATGGATCTTGAGAGCGTAATGCTAAGTGAAATAAGTCAGACAGAAAAAGCAGAGAACCATATGATTTCAGTGAAAAGTTGTATATAAACCAAAAACAACAAAAGAACAAGACAAACAAATGAGAAACAAAAACTCATAGACACAGACAATAGTTTAGTGGTTACCAGAGGGTAAGGGGGTGGGGGGTGGGAGATGAGGGTAAGGGGGATCAAATATATGGTGATGGAAGGAGAACTGACTCTGGGTGGTGAACACACAATGGGATTTATAGATGATGTAATACAGAATTGTACACCTGAAATCTATGTAATTTTACTAACAAATGTCACCCCCATAAATTAAAAATAAATTCCAATATTTTCTCCCCTTAGCCACCCCACTTTAGTCAACAGACTCAGTGTTTCACTCCAGTTCCATTTCCAGTGTTTTCCCTGCACACTGCTACAAAGTAAATCTTTCTCTAACACTATCAAATCTAATGTGCACCTCTCAGATTATATGTGAATATATTTATCCTTTAAAAAGCACGTGACTCACCTGTTGAAAATCCCAGTGTATGTGCAGTCCATCTTTGGCTGCCTTGGAACATGGCTCTAAAGTGGGCTTCCCCCAAAGCCAGGGTCTGTCAGGCAGTGATCATCAACATCTTTCTCTGCAATCAGTCCTCCCACATAGAATTCCCCAGTTAGGTGGTAGTAGGTATGCTAAGAGAGAGCAAAGAGATGTGCCATGGACACAGTCCATGGAGAGGCCCTTAACTCTATAGAGGGCACTTAGACTGCTCTCGGGTGCCCTAGACAGTCAGTCACCACAGGGCACATTGAACTTTCCTCGGTAACAAGAAGTGCCTTCTCCTTCTTTCTCCCCACCCCACCCCAGTTGATTCCAGGAAGAAGACTAGGCATGAGGAGGTAGCACTAGCCTGCTTTCTTCCATACAGGGAGCCCAACAGAATCATAGCTTTCATGGATGAGGGAGCTTATCTTTGAAAAAGGAAGAACACAACTGAACTTTATAAGGTGTCACTGTAAGCCTCAGCTATGAGCTTGTTGTCAGAAAACCTGTCAATTTCTCAATCTGACACTGCTTTACTCAGTGAGCTTGGGCAAGTAAGCTATTTTTGTGTCATGGTTTTTGCATTTTTCCAGTGGAAATGCTATCTTGTATCTCTCAAAATGTTTCTACAAGTGAAATATGCAAAGTAACATGATAGATGTGAGTACTGTCAAGGAAAGAAAGTCCCCTGGCTGCACCTTCCACTTGGTGCCATATCTCTTCTATCCCAGGGAGGGACTTCATTCAGCGCCTCTCTTGTCTAGCTGTCTCCTTCTCTACAGAAGAAGCCACTGGTAGCTTCAGCTGTCCACCTTCCAGGACATACAAGAAGTACTGGGAGGATGGGTGGACGCAGTGGGAGGAGGGGAAAAAGGGATTGAAGGTTATTGTCAATGAGAATATTCCCATGAAGAATGAATGCAGCAGAACAGAGCCTTTCTACCTAGCTTCCCTGTATCTGAAATGGAACTATCTTGCCATGACTTTCCGAATGAACTTGGAAGAGCTTAATTATAAGTACAGGTTTGGGTTTCGTCATTACCCATTATCCAGGATGTTCAGCTCCAGCTTTCCAATCACCTAACACTGAATCTAAATCTGACAAAGGTTGCTAGGGGCTGAGCCTCAACAGACTTACCCTGTCGGGGTAAAGAAGATTGTGAAAATACTGTGGACTGTATATATAACAGGAATGCATGATGGGGGTATTGCCTGCAGTGGGTCCCTGATCTAGGCAGACACTTTGATCCAGTGAATTTTTCATCTGAAAGGTCAAAACACATAACATTCTTGGAAAGAGGCAGAGAAAGAGGGCCCTCAAACCCCCCCAAGCCCTGCATTTTCCCCAGTACTCCAAGGATGCCAGAAATTACCAGCCAAAAGGGAGCAGCAGTTTGGGATCCTGACAGCCATTTTCTAAGCACTAGACAAATGCTGAAGTGAGGTATTTCCCACTTCCTAGGATCACCTACCCACTTGGACCATCACAGCACATATAGAGAAGGGCACCTGTGCCTGTGTTTATGTGGGCAAGGCCAAACATCTGGTTGGCCGAGAAATCAGGAAGGTCAGAGAAAGGGCTGCAGTTTGCAAAATAAGGAACCAGAGGCAGAGAGTAGGAAAAGAGATAGGGACTGGGGAGCAAGAGATGAAAGGAAACCAAGAGGGTCCAAGGGCAAAAAGCTGAGGAAAGAGTTGGGGGTAGAAAAGGAATCTTGGACAGGAAGGGTTTTGGAAATGCTTTTCTGGCAGTCATGCAATTCAGGTTTCATTGTCTTTTACAGTCGAACACTTTAAATATGAAATTCTATTTCATAATATGTACTCTTCCATAGGCCACAATGTTGTGGATTGGCTTCAATGCTGGATAAACAGTTTTCAGATACCAGTCAAAACTTTTACATTTCAGTTTCTCCCAGAGTGCTTTTCTGGAAGAAATGTCTCCATAATCGATTCCAGAGTTCTGTAAATGAAACATGGAGTGTTTCTGTGTAACATCCTTGACTCCACCAAAGGGTATTGGTGACACCTGAGGGAAGTGGGTATTTTTATGATGCCCCCTAAGGTAACCTTGAAATTTATAGTTTTCCAGGAAAAGTGGAAAAACCTTGAAACCTAGGAATTTCTGCTGGTTTCAAAGGTACCTACGAGGCCTATGCAGTGGGGTCATTCAGGTTTATTTTTCATCATTAGCAAGCTGGCGCAGTCTGCTCCTGTTTGAGGTAACATTTACATCAATAAGGTATGAAATATTCCGCATGATAGCAGAAAAGTCTTTCAAAAGGAATTCTCTGGCAGCAAGATTTGAAAGTTAAGGGACATTTCCTAAAAGTTATATCTGTGGGAAATCAAAGTGAAAGGATGTTTGAACCAAGATTCACAGCTCAGAAAAAGAGGACTGCAAATCATGTTGACTTCAGGTAGCAAGGACAAATGATGTGCCCTGAACCAAGAAAGTCATCCTCATTCACACGTGTCCAAAAGGATCACAATCCCCACTCCCATCACCCCACATCCCACCTGCCATGTTAATGTCCTCTTAAGACAGTGAATTTCTGATTCCAACTCTGCCTCACAAGGTTTCTACCAGTATAAATGATGGATGAAGAACATGGAATCTAGAAGATTACTAGGCTTGAATCTTATGTTTGTCACTTGCTATTTTATTACTTTAAACAAGTTTCTATTAACTCTCTGTGCTTCAGTTTCTCCATCTGTAAACTTGAATGATAAAAATAAAAAGTAGCCAAAGTAAATGCTGTGCTTACCTCCTCCCATGACTACATCAAAATTACAACTAAATTATAGAAAAACTTGAGAATCATCTGAAGACTAGCTGAGCAGAACTCCTATAACTAAGGATATAAAGAAGAAGCCATATCAAGACTGGTAGGAGGGGCAGACTCCACATGGGGTGGTTCCACACCCACATGTGGGGGTTAAGAATTAGGAAAGATATCTCTGCTTAGAAGATCCCTCCTGAGGAGCAAAGGGTCCCAGCCCCACACTGGACTTCCCAGCCTTGAGTGCCAGTCCTGAGAAGAGGAGTCCCCACAACATCTGGCTGTGAAAATCAGCAGGGAATCCACAGGGTGAAATGGAGAAATGCTATAGAGCCAGTCCTCTTAAAAGGCCTGAGAACAGACTCACTTGCTCACAAACACTCATCTAAACACCAGCAAAGGGACAGTAGCTCAAAAAGCATACAGGAAGGAACTGAGTTAACTAGCTTCAGGGCAAGGGCTAGAGGAACATTTCTCTCCATACAGAAGAGTTGGTAGGTGCCATTGTTCCTTTGTTGAGCCCTCCCCCCACACAGCTGGCAGGCACAACTGGAAGTTCTGTCAGGCACCATTGTCTCTTTGTGGAGCTATCTCCTCACACAACCTTCAGGTGCAGTTGGGTGCCACATCTGTGTCTCCACTGACCTGGCTAACACTGCTCACCTCTCCCTGGTGATTCCCTTAGACTCAGCCTTACCCAACTCATACAGGAATGTGAATCTCTTTCAGCAGCTATTCTTCACTAGGGGCTTTGGCCCTTGCTTAAGAATTTCCTAAAATTTATTAAAAGTACGAAAACCCCAAACAGTTAGTGATTGGCCTCAGCATGCCCTGTTCCTCTTTCTAAGAGGCCCTTAGCCTGACATATGTGGCAGCCATCCTTGGTTCACAGCATAGCTGCTCACAGGCACCTCCAAGCCCACAAGAGGCAGCTGCCAAATGCAAGTCACTTTGTAGCTACTATCAGGTGGCCCCAGGCCAGGCACACACAGCAATAGACCATGGCCTATACCAGAGCCCATCCCAAGAGGCTCCAGAACTAACATATCCAGTGGCTGGCTTCAGACCACACCAGAGAACCATCCAATTATCTCCATAAACAACACACCAAAAGAGTGGATTTGGCAGGCACCAGAGCCCTGCTAAAGCAAATCCAACTCTGTGGGGTGATCCCAAACACAACAGCTCATCCACTGTAGTCACAGCCAGCCCGTATAGCCAATCAGCCTGAGGGTCAATCCCAACCACTGATGTTCCAACAACAATCAGGGCTCAACTACAACAGAGGGGCATGCACAGCCAACACCAGGGACACACCTGCAGCCCATAGCTCAAGTGACCAGCAAGACTGTGCCACTGGGCTCCACAGGACACCTACTACATAAGGTCACCCTGCCAAACTGGGAGATGTAACAGATCTACCTAATACACAGAAATGAACACAGGAAGACAGCCAAATGAAGAGACAAAAGAAAGAACAGGATAAAACAACAGAAACAGACCTAAACAAAATGGAGGAAAGCAATTTACCAGATACAGAGTTAAAAACACTGGCTATATGGATGCTCACTGAACTTAGGAGAACAGATGGACTCAGTGAGAACTTACACACAGAGATGGAAATCATAGAAAAAGAACAACTAGAAATGAAGAATACATTAGAGGGCATCAACAACAGATTATAGGACCAAGGCACTTATTTGTAAAACAAAGTACCAGAAAACACTCAATTGGGACAGCAAAAAGAAAAAATATTTTTTTTAAGAAAATGAGAATAGGGGGCTGGCCTGGTGGCTCAGGCAGTTAGAGCTCCATGCTCCTAACTCCGAAGGCTACCGGATCGATTCCCACATGGGACAATGGGCTCTTAACCACAAGGTTGCCAGTTCAATTCCTCGAGTCCCCCAACGGATGGTGGGCTCCACCCCCTGCAACTAAGATTGAACACGGCACCTTGAGCTGAGCTGCTGCTGAGCTCCCGGATCGCTCAGTTGGTTGGAGCATGTCCTCTCAACCACAAAGTTGCCGGTTTGACTCCCGCAAAAGATGGTGGGCTGCGACCCCTGCAACTAACAATGACAACTGGACCTGCAGCTGAGCTGTGCCCTCCACAACTAAGACTGAAAGAACAACAACTTGAAGCTGAACAGCACCCTCCACAACTAAGATTGAAAGGACAACAACATGGAAAAAAAGCCCTGGAACTACACACTGTCCCCCAATAAAGTCCTGTCGCCCTTCCCCAATAAAATCTTTAAAAAAAAAAAAAGACCAAACTGTTTCAAGTAATATAATAACACCCCAGAACAAAGCTCCAAAAAAAAAAAACTTAAAAAAAAATGAGGATAGTTTAAGGGACCTCTGGATAACATCAAGCATAACAACATTCCCATTATAGGGGTACCAGAAGGAGAAAAAAGAGAGCAAAAGACTGAAAACCTAGCTGAAGAAATAATGACAGAAAACTTCCCTAACCTGGTGAAGAAAATAGACATACAAGTAGAGGAAGCACAGGGAGTCCCAAACAAGATGAACCCAAAGAAGCCTACACCAAGATACATCATAATTAAAACACCAAAGTTTAAAGAAAAGAGAGAATTTTAAAAGCAGCAAAAGAAAAGCAGTTAGTTACCTGCAAGGGAGCTCCCATAAGACTGTGAGCTGATTTCTCAACAAAAATACTGCAGGCACGAAACAACCAAAGTGATGTAAAGCAAGAACCTATAACCAATATTACTCTACCCAGAGGGCTACCATTTAGAATCAAAGGAGAGATAAAGATCTTCCCATACAAGAAAAAACTAAAGAAGTTCATTGCCACAAAACCAGTGTTACAAAAAATGATAAAAGGACTACTTTAAGATAAAGAAGAAAAAAAGATAAAAAATATGAATAATAAAATAGGAGTAACCACATACTGTCAATAATTACTTTAAATGTAAATGGATGTATTCTCCAATCAAAAGACACATGGTGATTGAATGGATAAGAAAACAAGACCCATGAGTATGCTGCCTACAAAAGACCCTCGTCAGATTAAAAGATACACACAGGCTGAAAATAAAGGGGTGGAAAAAGATATTTCATGCAAATAGAATTTTTTAAAAGCTGGGGTAGCAAATATCAGTCACAATAGACTTTAAAAGAAAGGGTATAACAAGAGACAAAAAAGGACATTTCATAATGATAAAGGGATTCGTCCAACAAGAGGATATAACCCTTGTAAACATTTATTCACCCAACATAGGAGCACCTAAATATATAAAGCAAATATTGACAGATATAAAGGGACAGGTCAGTAGGAATACACTAATAGTAAGGGACGTTAAGACCCCATTGACATCAATGGATAGGTCATCCAGACAGAAAAGCAACAAGGAAACATCTGCCTTAAGTAGTACATTAGACCAGATGAACTTAATTGATTTTCATCGCAAAGCAGCAGTGTATGCATTCTTTCCATTTGGTTTCCATTTGGACATTTTCAGGATAGGCCACACGTTAGGCCACAAAACAAGTCTCAATAAATTTAAAAAGACTGAAGTCATATCACACATCTTCTCCAAGCATTATGGTATTAAACTAGAAATCAATTACAAGAAGAAAACTGAAAAACGCAGAAACACATGGAGGCTAAATAACATGCTACCAAACAATGAGTGGGTTAACAACAGATCAAGGAAGAAATCAAAAGATAAATGAGACAAATGAAAATGAAAAAAAAAAAAAACCAACCCAAATCTAGAGGACACAGTGAAAGCAGTTCTAAAAGAGAAATTCATAGCAATACAGGCCTGCCTCAAGAAACTAAAAGAATCTCAAGCAATCCAACCTTACAATAAAAGAAACTAGAAAAAGAAAGACAAACAAAGCCCAAAGTGAGTATAAAGAAAAAAATAATAAAGATCAGATTGGAAATAAATAATAATCTAAAAAATAAACACAAAAGACCAATGAAACCAAGAGCTACTTCTTTGAAAAGATAAAAAAAAAAAAAGATGAACTTTTAAACAGACACATCAAGGAAAAGAAAGAGAGAGAGACAGAGAGAGAAAGAGAGAGAGAGAGGATCTAAATAAATAAATATAGAAATGAAAAATGAGAAATGACAACTGACACCACAGAGATACAAACAATTATAAGAAAATGCTATAAATAATTATATGCCAACACATTGGACAACCTGGAAGAAATGGATCAATTCCTAGAAACATACAATCTTCTAAGACTGAATCAAGAAGAAACAGAAAATTTGAACAGACTGATAACTACTAATAAAATCAAATCAGTAATCAAAACCTCCCACAAAACAAAATTCTGAACCAGATGGCTTCATAAGTGAATTTTACCAAATATTCAAAAAAAAAGTTAACATCTATTCTTCTCAAAGTATTCCCAAAAATTTGAAGAGGTGGGAAGACACCCAAGCTCATTTTATGAGGCTAGCATTATTACACTACAAAAAAAAAATATTATAGGCCAATATCCCTAATGAACACAGATGCAAAAATCCTCAACAAAACAATAACAAACCGAATTCAGCAATACATCAAAAAGATCATACACCATGATCAAGTGGGATTTATTCCTAGGATGCAAGATTGATTCAATAGCCATAAATCAATTAACATGATATACCACATAAACAAAATTAAGGATAAAAATCATGTGCTCATATCAATAGATGTAGAAAAAGCATTTGACAAAACCCAGCATCCAATTGTCATAAACTCTCAGCAAAGAAGAAATAAAGGGAACATACTTCAACATAATAAAGGCCATATGTGACAAACCCACAATTAACATCATACTCAATGGGGAAAAGCTAAAAGCATTTTCCTTAAGATCAGGAACAAGACAAGGATGTCCACTTTCATCACTTTTATTCAACATAGTATTGGAAGTCCTAGCCACAGCAATCAGACAAGAAAAAAATAAGGTAACCAAGTGGGAAAGGAAAAAGTAAAACGGCATTATTTGTAGATGACATTCATTCATATATATATAGTATTCCACCAAAGAACTGTTGGAACTGATAAGTGAATTCAGTAAAGTAGCAGGACACAAAATTAATATTCAGAAATTGGTTGCATTTTTAAATACACCAATAACAAACTATCAGAACAAGAAATTAAGAAAACAATCGCGTTTACAATTGCATCCAAAAAAAAATCAAATGTCTAGGAATAAATTTAACCAAGAATGTAAAAGACTTATATCAGAAAGTTATGACATTGAAAAAAAAATTGAAGAAGACACAAATAAATGGAAGCATACTACCCAAAGTAATATATAGATTCAATATAATCCCTACCAAAATACCAATGGCATTCTTTACAGAACTAGAACAAATAATCCTAACATCTACATGGAACCACAAAAGACCACGAATAGCCAAAGCAATCTTGAGAAAGGAGAACAAATTTAGAAGTATCACACTACCAGATATCAAACTATACTACAAGGCTATAGTATTTAAAACAGCATGGTGCTAGTATCAAAACAGACACATAGATCAAATACTATTAGTAATATTAGTAATACTCTTAGTAATATTTTCTGTTGATATATCTCTTCAGGCAAGGGAAACAAAAGCAAACATAAACAAATGGGACTACATCAAACTAAAAAGGTTTTGTACCACAAAGGAAACCATCAACAAAATGAAAAGACAACCTACTGATTGGGAGAAGATATTCACCAATGATATATTTGATAAGGAGTTAATATCCAAAAATATATAAGAAATTCATACAATTTAACACTAAAAAACAATCTGACTAATAAAATGAACAGATGACCTAAGTAAACATTTTTTAAAGAGTATATACAGATGGCCAATAGATATATGAAAAGATGCTCAATGTCAATAATAGAGAAATGCAAATTAAAACCACAATGAGATTTCACCTCAGACTTGTCAGAATGGCTGTCATCAATAAATAAAAAAACAACAAGTGTTGGTGTGGATGTGGAGAAAAGGGAACCCTCGTGCACTGCTGGTGGGATTGCAGATTTGTGTAGCCACTATGGAAAACAGTACAGAGGTTCCTCAAAATATTAAAAATTGAACAGTCTTATGACCCAGAAATTCTACTCTGGGTATTTAGCTGAAGAAATCCAAAACACTAATTCAAAATTATATATGCACCCCTATGTTCATTGCAACACTATTTACAATAGCCACGATATGGAAGCACTCAAGTGCCCACTGATAGATGATTGTGTAAAGAAGAAGTGGTACGTTTATACACTGAAATATTACTTGGCCATAAAAAAGAATAAAATCTTACCATTTGTGACTAGAGGGTATTATGCTAAGTGAGATAAGTTAGGAAGAGAAAGACAAGTACCATATGATTTCACTTACATGTGGAATCTAAAAAACAAAAAAAAAATGAACAAACAAAATAGAAACAAATTCATAGATACAGAGAACAATGTGATGGTTGCCACATAGAAGGGGGGCTTGGGGACTGGGCGGAAAAGGTGAAGGGAATAAAAAGTACAAGTTGGCAGTTACAAAATAGTCTCAAGGATGTAAAGTACAGCATAGGGAATATTGTCAATAATATTGTAATAACTATGTATGGTGCCAGGTGGGTACTAGATTTATCACATGGATCACTTTGTAAGTTATATAAAAGTCTAACCACTATGCTGTACACCCGAAACTAATATAATACTGAATGTCAACTGTAATTGCAAAAACAAATTTTAAATAAAACCGACCCTATAGGTATGTTGTGATAATTAATGAGTGCCTGGAACATGGTATTCCTACACACATGTTAAGTGTAACCATCGTCACACCATTGGGACTTTACCCTTATTCTTTAGGGCTGGGATGGCATCTTTGCTCTATTCTTTCCCATTTCCCACCACTACCACCACCACCTCCTCCTCTGTGCTTCTCTGCTTCTGTTCAATTCCATGATGAACCTGGAGAGGTATGTTCCAGACCAAGTAAACCATGTCTTTGTACTCATCCACCCAGATTTCAGCCACTCTCAGAGCATTGCGCTTCAAGGCAGGTGCCAGATCCAAAGCATAGGGCTTGTGGTGTCTCTCCAGGTGAGCAATCCGGAAGCAGGGCAAGAAGTCAATTCTCCTTCCACACTGCCACACGTGCAAGAGAAGAAAAAAAACATCTGAGCACGCTGGGCCATGGCCGACAAGTACATAGCTTAACACACAGAGACTACATTTTGGAACCATTTTTAAAAGAATGTAAATTCAGTCCTCTCACTCCCACTCCTACGTCGCCTTCCAACCTGTTTATCTAAAACAAGCTTCCTTTGAAGTCTACCAAACTTCTCTCCTGTGGTTCAGACAGCTCCAGAAATCTTACCTTCAGGAAATTTTCCTGCTGCCCCTGCTCATTTATCCCTAAGGAAAGTGCCAAAGTCCTGAGAAGTGCCTCGCCCTGAGCTAATCCCACTGGACTTCGCTTCCCATGATCCCTCTCCATCCTGCGTGCCAGATATAAGAGAACGCGTGGACAGACTCTCAGGTGGGCCCCATGATCCTGGCCTCCTGGTCTTCTCACCACTTCCCTACTCCCTTCCCCTTGAGTGAGGTCTTGTGATCTTCTAACGAATAGAATATGGCAAAGGTGACAGTATGTGCACAGTTACAAGTGTGTGATTACATTATATAAAACTGTAGTGTGTATCCTCCTAGAAGATGCTCTCTCTTGCCGACTTTGAAGAAGAAAGCCACCATGCTGTGAGCCTCTCTCTCTCTCTCTCTCTCTCTCTCTCTCTCTCTCTCTCTCTCTCTCTCTCTCTCTCTCTCCACACACAGAGAGATATGAAGCTTTGCTTATAATAGCAATGGCTTACTTTGTGCCATATACTATCCTAATATTTTTCATGAATTTAACCCTCACTATATAAGTCTTATTATTATCCCCACTTAAGAAGCTTGCCCATGTCTGCCAGCTAGTAAATGGCAGAACTAGATTATGAATCCAGGCAGTTCATCTGTTAAGCTCATCTGTTAAGTGCCAGGAATATTCAAGGTGCTTGACAAACACTGGTTTTCCTTTCTCGTCCATCAGCCCCATCACTCCATCTCCATTTATGCACACCCATCACTGCTGTGGCCTCTAGATGTCAGAATAAAACACTCCATGCAGCTCTGATATCCTCCAAGATCTGTTATTGGAAAAAGATGCTAAACAGTGTTTGCAGGTTTGAAAAGCCAAATGGCTACATACATAAACCAAGGAACCTAGATGTGGGCAAACTGTTTTATCCAAGAAAAGCACAAGAATGACTCTTCCCTGACACTCCCTACTTTTCCAGCACAATTTAAAAGAAAAGAGTACTTCTTGTAAAAAAACATAATGGCAGAGTCTGACCTGGGACAGAGGAATGGAAACAGAGAAGCAGCCTAGATGCAGAAAGGAAGAGCAGAGAAAAGAACAAGGAACTCAGAAGTGGTAAGAAGGATTTTGGGTCATAACTTGGGGAACTGGGGAAAGCCAAACAGGGATTCTAACTAATATCTTTAAAAATCATTTCAAATTATTTATTACATTTTAACTGTAACATCATCCTTATGAGGTAGTTAAAACAAGGACACTTCTCTTTATTTCACAAATGGGTAAACTAATCTAGACCACCATGCAAAAAAGCAGTTCTCTCCGCCAAAGAATGACTCTGGTTTAATGGATAACCCAGACGAAGACTCAAAGTTTACTTGTTAGCTTATAAATATGGGGTCCTCATTGGGTCCTAAGTGGGTGCAATATGTGGTCATCAGTATCAGTTGGAAAGAAATTGAAGGGTGTAGGCCTGAGCAAGCTTGAGACAGGAAGTTACTTTGTTACTCTAGACACCACAATGACCAGAGGTGACCTCGTCTCAGGCACAGTATTTGGAGTGGAGAGGCAGGGAAAGCCATTTCTAGAAGCTCAGTCCACAGGAAGCTAGTACAGTAAGGATTAGAACCTAGTTCCAGCCTTTTTCACAATGCCACCCCGACATCCTCATTATTTTTTTTTTTATCATTAACCATTTATTGAGTGTAAGCCATGTGTCACTCATCGTGCTAGGTTCTTTATATGACAGGTATGACTTAGAGAGCTTGTATGTTGCCAAGGATAACACACTTTCTACTGGAAGAGTAGGACTTGGATTTACTATTTAGATTCCAACACCTGTGTAATTTTCACTACCGTATGTGGCCTTGTGGGGACAGAGCCAGGAGTACAGTTTCCAGGCTCTTGGCCTCATGTGGAAAGGTGCTTGCTCAGGTAGTAAATGGCCATCAACTGTGATTGGATGGCCATCAGCTGTGGCTAGTTGGCCATCAGCTATAACCAGTGAGCCATTGGCCACTAATATAACTGCCATGGCTACGCTAGCAGCACAAAAAAAGAAGGGGGGGGCTAGCAAGAATATGGTGGCTGAGCTAGCAAGAGCGGATTGCAGTTAGCACGGCAGATTGCAGCTAGCAAGTGAGGTTGGTTGGCAGAGAGAACTGGATGGCAGGTTACGGAGTATGGCTCCTGCTTCCTGTGTCTCCAACCCAGCCACAAGCGAGACTACAGTGGTATGCCTCCTGTATCTATGGCTCTGTGGGTGTTCCTTTTAGCCTCACCATATCCTGTGTTCCTATGTGGGGAGCGGGAACCGAGACCCCACCTGGACACCCTGCATAACACATGGCACAGCGAGCAGGGTACGGTGCTGGCCAAAGCTCTCCAAAGGATGGTGGAGCAGTTTGTGCACATGAACACTCAGTCTCAGGAAGACCAGGAGGAGCAGCCCAACCAGAATAGGCCAAGAAAGCGAAGGTCATTGAGGCCCTGTGGGCTGGGAAATTCTTGCTGAGGCAGCCCGAATGCAGGACCTGTAGTCCCAGGAGGAAATGCTTGCTGAGTCCTCTGTCAGAGTCGTCCCTCACCCCCAGGACAGCCCTGGTGAATGACTATGGACTATGGGGAATTGCCTTCCATCCCTAATTTAATGGACCACTTGACTATTTGCTTGGGAACATACCACCATGTAGTGGAACTGGCGGATGTTTGCTTTTGTGTCTTGACCAGCCACCATCGAGAATATGTAAGCACCTTGACTGTGAGCACAGTACCCTGAGAGGCCCAGAGAGATTGGCAGTGCCCTGAGAGCCCTGGCTATGCCCAGGGAGACTGGTGGTACCCTAAGAAGCCCAGGAAGTCTGGCTCTGCCCAGAAGAACTGGTGGTGCCCTGAGAAACCCTGGCTGTGCCCAGAGAGCCTGGCTGTGTCCAAGATATTGCACTCACCTCCACGCTCCTTGCACAGGGCCCCTCACAGAAGACACTTGTCATGTAGATTGTGAGGCGAGACCCTGTAGGGGTGGAGTGTGGGGACAGAGCCAGGCATGCAGTTTTCCAGGCTCTCGGCCTCATGTGGAAAGGTGTTGGCTCAGGTAGTAAATGGCCATCAACTGTGATTGGATGACCATCAGCTGTGGCTAGTTGGCCATCAGCTGTAACCAATAAGCCATTGGCCACTAATACAACTGCCATGGCTACACTAGCAGCGAATGGGGGCTAGCAAGAAGATGGTGGCTGAGCTAGCAAGCGGCGGAGTGAGGCTTGTGGATTGTGTGGCTCCTGTTTCCTGTTTCTCCAATCCAGCCGCCATTGAAAATATAGTAGTATGACTCCTCTGTCTATGGCTCCGTGCGAGTTCCTTTTTAGCATCACCGTATCCTGCGTTCTTATGCGGGGAGCGGGACCAGAGGTCCCACGTGACACCCAGCATGACAGACCTCTTTTAAGAGCTTAGGCTTAGGTTAAAAGATGAAAGAGGAATAAACTAATAAGAACAGTTATAAATGCAAGAGTCACAGCTTTTAACAAAGGCCTGTAGATTATACAGAAGAGGCAAAGTATAGTCAGGAAGGGATAATTTGTGCATCAAATCTGTTCCAAGCTGATCATGATGGGTTAAATTTATTGGCCTGAACTCTTCATACGTCTCTTCATGGCTTCATTGTAGAGAGAAGATATTCCCCACCCCTTGACTTTGGGCTTGGCCATGAGACATACTTTGACAAATGGGATAGAAAAACTAATGTGCTAATTCCAAATTTAAGTCTTAAGAGCCACCCCATCCAAGCCCAGCTTAACCTGCAGATCTGTGAGAATAAATTATTATTGTTTTAAATCACTGAGTTTGTGTATTTCCAGTCAAGATAAAGGGATAGGAAATGCTATGCTTCCCTCCTCTCATGACCAGATCAAAATTACAACTAAACCACAGAATAGCCATCATTGGGAATTGCCTAAATTTTAGCTAAGCAAGAGTCCTATAACTAAGGAAAGATGGAAGAAGTCACGTCGAGACTGGTAGAAGTGGGGAAAACACAGAATGGGCTGGTCCCACACTGACGCATCATGGCAAAAAATCAGGAAGGATATCCAACAGAGGTCTCTCCTGAGGAGCAAAGTGTCCCAGCCCCACACTAGGGTCCCCATCCCAGGATTTCAGTGCTGGGCATAGAAGTCCCCATAACTGACTGTGAAAAACAGCAGAGATTGTGGCTGAGTGAGATGGAAGGCAGCTGGAGTCCTAGGTCTTCCTCTTAAAGGGCCTGAGCACAGACTCACTCACCGATGGACTCATTCACTCTGAGCTCCACCACTAGGCAGCAGATTAAAAGGCACCAAGGACATGTAGGAGGAACGGAATTGTCTGGCTTCATGGCAAGGGCTGGTGGGTCAGTTTTCTCCCAGACAAAAGTGCTGGCAGAAGTCATTGTTTCTTTGTTGAGCCATCCCCCACCCGTCCCAACATGCAGTTGCAGGTAGTCACTATACCTGAGTCTCCATTAACCTAGATAACACTGTTCACACTGCCCTGGTAAATTCTTGAGACCCCGCCCCACTCAACTTGCAGGTACAGCTAAGCTGCTTCTAGTGTGTTTTTTTTTTTTTTCATACAAATGGCTTGTCTTGGCTGATGGTTTGGACTTTCCTAAAATCTCTTAAAGGCTCATAAACTCCAAACAAGCAGCATCTGGCTTCAGTATGCCCCATACCTCTTGCTAAGCACTAGTGGTAGCTGGCCTCAGTCTAAATCTTAGCCTCTCCCAGGTACCTTCAAACACAGAGTGGGTGTGACCATCTGCAGATTGCTTTGTGGCTCATTCCAGGTGTCTGTGGGGCAGAACACAGGCTTGGGGCTGAACTTGGCCTGTCCCAGGAGGTCCTGGGGTTAGCACACCCTGTGACTGGCTTGCAACAAAACCAGGGCACCACCTGGCTTCTTCTGCAGATGACAGAACCAAAGGGCAGACCGAGAGGCACCAGACCCCTGCTAAAGCGAATCTTGCTCCATAGTGTCAGCCCCTGCACAATAGCTCCTCCACTGTAGTCATAGCCATTCCTCACAACCAATCAGCCTGCCAATCAATCCCTGACATTGGCATGCCAACAGCAACCAAGGATCAACTATAAACAAGAGGGCACACACAACAAACGCAAAGGACATACCTGTAGCAACCAGCTGAGGAAACCAGGGAGACTGTGCTACTGGGCTCCACAAGACACCTACTACATAAGGCCACTGTACAAAGACCAGGAGACGTAGCAGTCCTACCTACTACATAGAAAGAAACACAGGGAGGTGGCCAAAATCGGGAAACAAGAAAACATGTCCCAAATGAAAGAGAAACAAAGTTCCAGAAAAAGAACTAAACAAAATGGAGATAAGCGATCTGCCAGATGCAGAGTTCCAAATCTGGTTATAAGGATGCTCAATGAACGTAGGGGAAGAATACATAAAGTTAGTGAGAATTTTAACAAGGAGATAGGAAACATAAAAATAGAGATAGAAAACATAAAAAAAAAAAGAACCACTCAGAAATGAAGACTACAATAACTGAAATAAAGAATACATTAGAGGGAATCAACAGCAGATTATATGAAGCAGAGGACCAAATAAGCAATTTGGAAGACAAAGTAGCAGAAAAGACCCAATCAGAACAGCAAAAAGGAAAATGAATTTTTAAAAAATGAGTATAGTTTAAAGAACCTCTGGGACAACATCAAGCATAACAACATTCACATCATAGGGGTACCAGAAGGAGGAGAGAGAAAGCAAAGGATTCAAAACATATCTGAAGAAATAATGATGAAAAACTTCTCTAAGGAGAAGGAAATACACATACAAGTACAGGAAGCACAGAGTCCCAAAAAAGATGAGAGGCCCACAATCAAGATGCATCATAATTAAATTGCCAAAAATTAAAGACAAAGAGATAATTATAAAAGCAGCAAGAAAAAGCAGTTTGTTACCTACAAGGGAGCCCCAATAAGACTTTCAGGTGATTTCTCAACAGAAACTTCATAGGCCAAAGGTATTGGCACAAAATAGTCAAAGTGATGAAAAACAAGGACCTACCAACTAAGATTACTCTACCCAGCAAAGCTATCATTTAGAATCAAAATAAAGATAAAGAGCTTCCCAGACAAGAAAAAGCTAAAGGAGTGTATCACCATCAAACTGGTATTACAAGGAATTTTAGAGAGACCTCTTTAAGTGCAAGAAAAAAAGAAAAGATCAAAAATATGAATAATAAAATGGCAATAACTACATATCTATTAATAATTACTTTAAATGCAACTAGATAAAATGCTCCAATCAAAAGATAGGGTTGCTTAAGATTAAAAAAAAAAAAAAAGACCCTTACACATGCTGTCTATAAGAGATTCACTTCAAATAGGAAGACACACACAGGCTGAAAGTAAAGATATGGAAAAAGATTTTTCATGCAAATGGAAACAAACAAACAACGCGCTGGAATAGCAATACTTATACCAGCAACATAAAATAGACTTTAAAAGAAAGGTTATAACAAGTGACAAAGAAGGACCTAGTAATCCTACTTCGTGGTATCCAAAGAAACCCAAAACACTGCTGCTTCTAAGGGACATATGTATCCATATGTTTCACTGAAGCATTATTTACAATAGCCAACATATGGAGACAACCTGAGTGTTCCTCAATGGATGAATGGATAAAGAACATGTGGTACATATATACAATGGACTATTACTCAGGCATTAAAATGAATAAAACCTTGCCATTTGTAACAACATTTATGGATCTAGAAGGTATCGTGGTGAGTGGAGTAACTCAGACAGAGAAAGACAGATGCCATATGATTTCACTTATATGTGGAATCTAAAGAACAAAATAAATGAACAAACAAAACAGAAACAACCTTATAGATACAGAGAACATTTTAAGTGTTTCCAGATGGGAGAGGGGTTGGGAATTAAAGAAAAAGGTGAAGGGACTAAGAAATACAAATTAATAGTTACAAAATAGTCATGGGGATGTAAAATACAGCGTAAGTAACATAGTCAATAATATTGTAATAGCTGTGTGTCGTGTCAGATGGGTACTAGATTTATTGGGGCAATTACCTCATAAGTTATATAAATGTCTAATCACTATGTTGTACATCTGAAACTAATATAATATTGTACGTCAACTGTAATTTTTTTAAAAAATTATTTTTTAAAAGTCACTGAGGTTGGGATGGTTGGTTACATAGCATTTTTGTGGCAATAGTGAACTGATACACTTATGTAGTATGAACTTGCACTTGGAATTTCTGCAATTGTCTTAGTGTGTACCCTGAATTCCCTTATAAAGCACAAAAATACAGGATGTGCATTTCATCTGAGAAAGCAAGAGAATCTGTCAGGTGCAGAGAAGAGACACCATAGCTGAAGTGTAGAGCCAGTTTTATTCCAGGTACACAGGAAGTTGGTCAGAACTAGAATTGGTTTGAGGATTTTATTGCTGTATAGCCCATCACTGGCTATTTGTCCTAGGCTAGACTACATCTCTGCATGGACTTAGTCATCATGCCAGCTGCTCTATCTGTCCATACAGGAGCTGGTGGGCTGTCCACACATCTATATCCTTTGGTCCCTCTGCCAGTTTCTCTTTGACTTGTCTTATAGACAGCTGTCTGCCACAAAGTTGTTTTATCCTAGGAGATGTTTGCAAAATGCCTGAATTCCTCAAGGGAAATAGGAATACCATCTTCTGAGTCTCAATTCTACCCCTCCTACTCATATCTCTTAGATTATGTAGACCTACCCACTAAGGACCTACCAACAAGGACCTACCAACATGCAAATGGAAACAAACAAAGCGCTGGAATAGCAATACTTATACCAGACAAAACAGACTTTAAAACAAAGGTTATGACAAGTGACAAAGAAGGACCAGAGAATGTCCGTGATTTCAAGTTCTCATTTGAGTTGATGAGGCAAGACACCTATGGAAAGACACCTCAGTGCATGAAAAGTAGTGTGCCAAAGTGAGTGCAAGAAGGCTCAGAGAAGTGTTGGGAAGACCTAGGGAGGTATCCTGGAAGAGGGAGTTTGGGATTGGGACTTGAAAGCTTGGTTGGACTTGAAAAGACAAAGAAAACAAGGGGAGGTTGGAT
The DNA here is from genome assembly GCF_964194185.1 of Rhinolophus hipposideros. NCBI lineage: Eukaryota > Metazoa > Chordata > Mammalia > Chiroptera > Rhinolophidae > Rhinolophus > Rhinolophus hipposideros. The sequence continues at coordinate 86,839,199 of NC_138055.1, forward strand.
GTAGGGGTGGGGGAGATGGGGAGTGGAGGAAAACATGATGTAAGCAGAGATGCAGAAGCCAGAAACACCCTGAGCTGGCCAGCCTGGAATAAAAGTTTTTATGTGGGGGTGGGGAGTAAGGGAGAGCAAGTCTGAGAAGGGAGCATACTTTTACTTTAGAAGCTCCGTTAAAGGGTCTTTCATTTTGTGCTAGACTATAGGCAGTATTTCTGAGAGGGTGACTCAGAATCTACAACTCATAGAATTTTGGAATTGGGAGGATCCTGATACAACATCCAGCCTTCTCTAAGTTGAGGAAACAGAGATCCCAAAATGGGAAGTGACACAGAATTAGACAGTGAGGGAGCACAAATTACAGTCTAGATATCCAGTCTAGATATCCAGGGTCTATGGCAAACACTTCCTTTCCTTCCTTTTCTTTTTGTCCCTTTTCTCCCCCCAATATATTCCCAAGTTTTGTTCAAGAACTCATAAAAAATATTCCAGATAAATAAGTTTCGATCCTCACCTTCCTCTTCATCCTGGTTAATCTGGAAGTAACATAATCCTAACTGTGTTTGCTGTATGGGTGTTCCATGGGGAACACCCACGGAGACATAGATACAAGGAGAAAGACAGATGCCATATGATTTCACTTATATGTGGAATCTAAAGAACAAAATAAATGAACAAACAAAACAGAAACAACCTTATAGATACAGAGAACATTTTGAGTGTTTCCAGATGGGAGAGGGGTTGGGAATTAAAGTCATACCACTGTAGTCTCGCTGGAGTCATACCACTGTAGTCTCGCTGGTGGCTGGGTTGGAGACACAGGAAGCAGGAACCACACTCAGTAACCTGCCGTCCACTTCTCTCTGCCAACCAACCTCACTGGCTGGCTGCAATCCGCCGTGCTAACTGCAATCCACTCTTGCAGGCTCAGCCACCATCTTCTTGCTAGCCCCCCCCCCTTTTTTTGTGCTGCTAGCGTAGCCACAGCAGTTATATTAGTGGCCAATGGCTCACTGGTTACAGCTAATGGCCAACTAGCCACAGCTGATGTCCATCCAATCACAGTTGATGGCCATTTACTACCTGAGCCAGCACCTTTCCATGTGAGGCCAAGAGCCTGGAAACTGCTATGTGGGGCTCTGTCCCCACAAGGTCACATACGGTAGTGAAAATTACACAGGTGTTGGAATTTAAGTTAAATTAGCTCTGCTGACACTTAGAACATTTGACTTCGTACAAATGAAGCTTTACATGTAGGAGGGAAAAGGGGGCACACCTCTAATACCAGGTTGTGGTATTTCAAGAGTACTACAGATGATACTGAGGTAAACAAGGAGTAATAACATTAGCTAACATTTACTGGGAGCAAGCCAATCTTGTATCTTTCGATTTCACTGTTCTACAAGAAGAAGACTTCAATTAACCCTTATCTGTTCCTCAGGAATGTGGAACCATTGATTTACTTTTTAAAATTTTTTCATAGAGTAAGATGTCGTGCGGGGCGGCCTGCAGGGTCTCAGCTCCTGCTCCCCACATAAGAACGCAGGACATGGTGAGGCCAAAAAGAAACACCCACAGAGCCATAAGTAGGGGAGTCATATCACTATATTCTCACCGGCGGCATCCGCCGCTCTGCAATCGGCTCTTGCTAGCCCCCATTTTTTTTGCTAGCGTAGCCACAGCAGTTATATTAGTGGCCAATAGCTTACGGGTTACAGCTGACGGCCAACTAGCCACAGCTGATGGCCATCTGATCACAGTTGATGGCCATTTACTACCCGAGCCAGCACCTTTCTATGTGAGGCCAAGAGCCTGGAAACTGCTTTTTGGGGCTTTGTCCCCACAAAAATATCTTCAGAGGTCCTCTAGCTTAGCGCCTGCGTTTGCCCCATGAAGAAGTGGAGTCCCAGAGAGGTGAGTTGACTTGCTCAGATCATCTCACAGAGCCAGGGAGTAGAGGCAGGGTCTCTTCAGGTGTCCAGAGCAGAGGTCTTTCTAGTTAAGCTCTTATCTCTTGCTTGAAAATCAGGTGTGCAACTTGATATCCATCTCTATGACCAGAAATGAGTGAAGTCAGCCATTCTCTTTTCTTTGTTTTGTGGTGGAATTTTGCTTAGGAACTGTACCTTCTCATTTTTGTGCAGTTGTATTGGAAGGACAAGAGAGGAAGGTATATAAATCACGAAAAGGGGTATTTTTAGTGTCTGAAAATCCAAAAAAGGAGGTTGAAGAGGGCATTTGTCTCTTTTCCCCGAGTCAAACTGCCCCTAATTTGAAGCTGCAATAACCTGTCTGGTACTTAAAGATCCCAAGAAGGAACAAATTATTCCTCTGATGGGCTGCCATTTCACAGCACTTACAATCAGAAATTTCTTCCTTATTGCTAGCACAAATCTCTGGTTTTGTGACTTAATTCTAGTTTCTTTTATTTGGTGCCCCAAATTAATAAAACTAAAAGTTAACATTTGCTGCGAGGTTACTATGTGCTAAATGTTATTCATAATCAGTGAACACAGTGGCTAGAGCTAGGACTCTAGACTCTGAAGTTTATGGTCAATCTCAACTCTGTTACTTACCTACCAGCTGTGTGAAGTTGAGCATATTCCTTGACAAGATTCTGCCTTAGTTTTTCGCATCTGTGAATTGGGCAAAAAAAAAAAAAAAGTGCTTCCTTCCTCATGCAGTGATTGTAATGAAATAGTTAATGTGTATAAGGTGCTTAGAACAAACAATGTTAGCTATCATTATTATCTCATTTAATTATCATTGTAGTCTATCAGATAGTTATTTTTATCAACTTCCATGTTTTGCATATATGGAAACTGGAGCATAGAGAAGTGAAGTTACCCAAAGACACATAGCTTATAAGGAGGAACTTGGATTCCGAAACCCGAGAAAGTGAGGACTCAGGTCTACCCACTGTTTGCCACTTCTCCATGAGTCCTGCTTGGGTGAGTTAGACCAGGTTGGAGATGGGCCATGCTGTGAGCAAAAGACATTGTCATTGTAGAGGTCTCAGAATCCAAAGCTGCCTTTTTCTCTGGGCTTAATTACCTGAAAAGATTGTTTTTTCCCCCATACGGGATGGCTCTGAATCCCTTCGGAGATCCCCCTTTGGACCCCACCTCACTCCCACAGGCCTCTCTCCTGGTACATGGACAGGGCACAGGTGGTTTTGGAGTTGCAGATTCCTGGGCCTGCCTCAGATCTACCCTGACTCACCACGCAATTTGGGCACACTATGTGTTCTGTCTTCGTTCTTCATTTGTGTAATCAACATGATGGTCCTGTCTGACTGTGTGAATGTTAATGTGCCCAGAACCCTCAGGCACTCAGTAAATAATCCCTTTCTCTTTCCTATTTGAGGAGCCCAAAGTGTCCCAAACACTAAGCTAAAACGCCTTTCCAGCCAAGCACAGTCGACAAGTGGTCGTTTTCGCTAGTATTCTTTGATCGAGTTGCTCACCGTTTGAGCTAAAATCATCCACCAAGATGATCTCCTTCAACAGTCGTGAGGGGGTCCGGTTGATGATGCTGGTGATGGCCCATTGTATAATGGACAGAGCTTCATTCACGAATATGAGAATGACACTGAGGGATGGGAGCTGTGAAGAATATGTCTTCTGAAGGCACCTATAAGGGACCATTTTTTATAACCATATTTCTTTTCTAAATTGTTTAAACATCCCTATCCAATGTACTCCTTCACTAAATATAATGTGTATAGGTGTAGATGTAAACAAACACCATGTTCATCTTTGTGTTCTTTCATGCTGTGACCTTTGACTGACCTCGCTGTTCTTAGTAAGCGTATCAAAGCCTTCTAGTTAATGATTATCTGTGTTCCATAAAATGTAGCCATATATTTTTTTGTTAGTCACAGCCAGAATGACATGGCAAGTGCGATAAATATCAAACTGGTGATGGAATTGATTATAAACAATCACAAGAGCACCGGGAGGTATGGCCCCTGACCCTACTGCAATCTTTGTCCCTTTGTCCTATCAGTCATTAGTACCCAGAATTATACTATAAAAAAGTAGTGTAACCGGGGTCTGTTAGTGGAGAATAACCTGCTCAGAGTTGCTGCATCTTCTCTTCAGCCCCAACTTAACCTTCCCATAAGTATATTTCCCTATAATAAATTCTGTTGTATTCTATGGAGTCACCTCCTTCATTTATCAGTCCTTAGATGGTGGCCATTAACACGTTTGCCCCACCATCAAATATAATGTTATAATATCAATCAACTCATGAATTCTCCAAGCTCATTAGGAAGGGAAATTCTTACTTGCTTATCATACTAGCAAGAAGATTATATATTTGTTTATCCAAAATTTTCCTGTTATGGGGATAAAATCCATTTCTTTTTTATTAATCTCCAGTAAACATTTCCACCTAAATATTCAACATACCCCCAAAGGAATGTCTATATCTCTTCCATCCCCAAATTAGCTTCCTTGCCAGAGGCCTTCTTTCCGTCATTGCCACCACCCTTTCCCCATGTTCTCAGACTTTCACTCATTTTTCACACAGTTTTTTACTTCACCACTATAGAGAGGTGGCAAACTGCCCAAAAAAGTTGTCCTTGACACACTTTTTTAAATGTCATAATTTACATTTATTAAATGCTTACCATATGCTAGGCACTGGCTTACTCTTCTTTAAAATATCTTTATCGCAATAACATTTTACATACGATAAAATTCATCCACTTAAAAGTGTACAATTCACTGTTTTTTATAACATTCAGAGTTGACCAACCATCACTACTACCTAATTTTAAAATATTTCATCACACTGAAAAAAACCCATACACATTACCAGTCACTCACCATTTCTCCCCAACCCATTTCACTCCCACCCACTTCAGCCAGAGACATCCACTAATCTAATTTTTATCTCTGTAGAATTGCCTATTCTGGCCTTTTCATATAAATGGAAACATACAATACATGGTCTTTTGTGCCTGGCTTCTTTCACTAGCATAATATTTTCAAGGTTCATCAATTTTGTAGTACATATCAGTACTTTCATTCCTTTTTATTGCCTAATAATATTCTACTGCATGGATATGCCATATGTTTATCCATTCATCAGTTGTTGGACATTTAGGACGCTTCTGCTTTTTCAACTATTAATACCACTATGAACATTCTTTAACAAGTTTTCATGTTGACATATGTTTTCATTTCACTTCTATACACAGCTGAGATTGTAACTGCTAAGTCAAATAACTCTGTTTAACATGTGGACCCCAAGAAGAAAGATTCATTTGATGTGAACCTCAAGAAAGGATTTACCTGCTGAGGGAGACTCCCCATGGTCAACCAAGGGCCCAAACTTTGTAAATTATAAGAGACGAGTGGCCATTTGCTGACAGGGGCTTCTCATGTACTCTGTACACCAGGAGGAACCTCAGACTGAACGTTCAGCTTCCTACGCTATGCCCCACTTGTATATGCCATCTGAATCAACCACTGTAGGGAAAGCCTGGTTTCATCTTTCTAAACAGCCAGAGACCTGCCCTGTCTAATCAGAACTGCACAATTTGGATACCTCATTTACATAAATGGAGAACCTGGGTGCAAACTTTTGCTATAAAAGACCCCTTCCCCTTTGCCTCAGTGGAACACAGTTTAGGTTGCTACCTGAATCTGTGTCTCCTGAGTTGCAACTCCTCCCAAATAAATGCCTTTTATTCTTTATTACAGTCTGAAATTAATTTTGGTTTACAAACAAGTTGATGAATTGCCATACTGTTTTCCAAAGTGGCTGCACCATTTTACATTACCATCACACCAGTAATGAATGAGAATTTATTCTCTAGATCCTGAACAACGCTTGTCGTTTTCTGTCATTTTAATGTTAGCCATCCCAGTGGTTGTGAAGTATTCTCACTGTGGTTTTGATTTCCATTTCCCTAATAACTAATGATGTTAAACATCTTTTAATTGCTTGTTGGCCATTTGTGTATGTTTTTTTAAAGCAATGTCAAAGCCCTTTGTTCATTTTAATTTAATTATTTGTATATTCATTATTAAGTTGTAAGAGTTACTTATGTATTTAGATTCAAGTACCTTATTAGATACATGATTTGCAAATATTTCTCCCACCCTGTGAGTCGTTTTTTTACTTTCTTGATGATATTATTTGTAGCAAAAGATTTTTCAGTTTTGATGAAGTTCAACTTTTCAATATTCTCTTTTACCACTTACGCTTTTGGTGTCATATCTAAAAACCACCAGCCTAACCCATGATCTCCAAGATTTACTCCTATGTTTCCTCCCAAGAGTTTTATAGTTTTATCTCTTACATGTACATGAATTAATAATTATGTATGGTAGGATATAGGGATCCAACTTCATCTTTTTTGCATTAAATCCCCAGTTATCCCAACGCATTTGTTGAAGAGCCTATTCTTTCCTCCATTGAATTATCATGGCACCTGTAAAGAAGAAAAACTCTTTTTGTCTTTCTCTCTACTCACAGCACTACTCACAAAAAAAACTTCAGTGACGAAATGTGTATGGGTTTTTTCCTTATAAAAGAGTTCTGTGACACTAGTGGGGTGTCCCATAATTGAACTCAGTTCTGATGCTGTCTGTGTGAAGTTAACATGAGATCCACAGGTGAAGGGGTCAGGCCCACAAGGCTGCTCCCCCACCCACTACAGAGGCCAATGCCACGTCCAGGCTGTTACCTGTGCTTCTGACCCACTGGCTATAAAACAGGTTCCCACAATCCCCTGCTTGGGTCAGATTAATTTGCTAAAGTTGCTCACGGAACTCAGGAAACCAATTTACTTATCCAATTACCAGTTTATTACAAAGGATATTAAAAGCTACGAATGACCAGCAAGGTCCTGAAGGGTCTCGAGCACAGGAGCGTCTGTCCCAGTGGAGATTGGGGTGCAGCACACAGCTGGCATGTGGCTCACAGCTGGCTCTTGTTCACCAACCCCAAAGCTCCCCAAATGCCATAGTTCAGGGATTTTTTTCTGGAGGCTTCATGACATAGGCATAATTGATTAAATCATCGGCCATCTGTGATCACATCTTCCCCAGGCCCCTCTCCCCTCCCTGAAGGGTGGAAGAGCTGAATGTTCCACACCTCTAATCACAAGGTTACTTAGCCTGGCAACCAGCACACATCCTTAGCTTTTCAAAAGTCACCTCATTAACATAAACTCAGGTAGGGTTGAAAAGAGCTTGTTATGAATAACAGAAAAACACCTTTATCTCTCTTCTCACTTAAGAAATTCCAAGGATTTTAGGAGTTCTGTGCCAGGAACATGGGCAAAGTCCAAACATATATTTCTTATTATAAAAGTTTATTTCTGGATATCAAGTCTATTCCACTGATCTATGTCTATCCTGAACCTTGTCTTATGTACTGTAGCTTGGTAGTAAGTTTTGAAATTAGGAAAATATGAGTCCTGTAACTTTTTTCTTCTTTTTCAAAATGTTTTGGCTATTTGGGATTGCTCGCATTTTCATCTGAATTTTTGGATCAGCTTGTCAATTTTTACCCAAACTCAGCTGGTATTTTGAAAGGGATTGTAGATTAACTTGGAGACAACAGTGGTCCCCACTTACTCACAAGAGATACTTTCCAAGACCCCCATCAATACCTGAAATCACGGATAGCATATATCCTGAAACTACAGTTGGATCAGGTATTAAATTTAGGATTGATATCATGGGCTTTTAGCACCAGTGACATCATTTTGGGCCTGTGTTTTTTTTCTTTTAACACATTCGTACCTATAATAAAGTTTAATTTGTAAATTAGGCACAGAAAGATTAACAATGATTAATAATAAAGCTGAACAATTATAGCAATACATTGTAATAAAAGTTATGTGAATGTGGTCTCTCTCAAAATATCATATTGTACTGTATGTACAGTGTGGATATGCTAGACAAAGGGATGATTCACATCCTGGGTGGGACAGAGTGAGTTGGCACAAGACTTCATCGCACTAAGAATGGCATGCAATTTAAAACTTATGAATTATTTCTGAAATTTTTTGTTTAATATTTTTAGACTGTGGTTGACTATGGTTGACTGTGCGTAACTGGAAGTGCAGAAAGCAAAACCAGGAATGGGGGGGGGATGGGATCTCCTAGACAATGAATAAGAGCAAGTAAGCAGTTTCTATAGTCACGTCACAGCTCTGTCGCTTTCTATTTGTGTGATCTTGGGAAAGTTACCTTCCCCTTTTTGTGCCTCCTTTCTGTTATCTGTAAAATGGTAGTAGCAGTGATAATAATACTTACATCATAGTTGTATAAATCTTACCAGTTTTCCACCTATGTAGGGTGTAGGTACATAGATACCTACTATGTGTCTCCTTTATTACTCATATTATTATCACACAGAACACTTCACTCTTGACACTTCTGGTAACAAATATCCGAAGCAGTATCTCTGTGACACTAGCTGGGTGTCCAACCATTCTGACAGTATCTACCTAGAGATACATCAGAGCCCACAGGTGAAAGGGTCAGTCCCATAAGACTGTCCCCATCCCACTTCAGATGCCAATTACAAGTGGGAGGTCTCCAGGTTACCCACAACTTCTGTCAGACTCAACCACAAATCAGAGGTTCTCAGGACCCCCTCTTCAGGTTCGATTAATTTGCTAGAGCAGCTCATAGAACTCCAGGAAACACTTACATTGGTAAATTTATTAAATAATATAATAAAGGTTATAAATGAACAGCCAGACAAAAAGATACATCGGGCAAGGTCTGGGAGCATCCCAAGCACAGAAGGTTCTCTTCCCGTGAAGGTGGGATGTGTCACCCACCTGGGTGGATGTCTTTGCCAATATGGAAGCTCTCCAAATCCTGTACTATTGGGATTTTATGGAATTATCCTCATACAGGCATGATCAATTAACTCCATATGCAGCCCTTCTCTCCTCTCTGGAGGATGGGAGAATAAAACTAAAAATTCCAAGCTTCTGGTAATGCTTTGGTCTTTCTGGTGACCAGCCCTCATCCAGGAGCCCACCCAGAGTAGCCTCAGTAGAACAAATAATGCTCAGAATCTTATTCCTTGGGTATTTACAAGGGTTTCAGCATCTTTCTATCAAGAACCCAGGCAGAGACCAATATATATTTTCTATTCTCTCTCAGTAGTATTATTATGAAAGTCAAATGTAATAATGTGCTTAACATGCTCAGAATAAATGTTCTAAAAATGTTAGCTGCTCTTATAACTAATGTGATAGTTCTTGTCGTTGTTATAATTATTACTTGTACAATAACACCATTCACTGAGGTAGGAACAACCAGAGGAGAAAAAGAAATGGGTACTTTCAGGTTTGGCCATGTTGAGTCTGAAGTGCCTCTGAGACACACCATAAAATTCACTAGTAGGTTACTGAATAGATGATCCCAGAGATGCAGATGAACAATGTGGATTAGCGACATATGAACTTGAGTGTCTTCAGCATGTAAGTGGATCATTCCTAAGACTTGGGTAAAATCATTCAAGTTACATGCAGATAAGAGCCTTGAGCTAAAGCCTGATGATCACCAATAATTTTAAGCTGAGACAGAGGAGCCTGAGAGGAGAACTTAAAATTCTTTCAAGCTCAGTGGCAGTTCTTAATGTCTAGTATGGAGTGGCTATATAATAAATATGCATTTAATTGAGAGTGGAACTGATAATTATGTTAAATTGAAAACTGATTAAAACTCTGCTCAGCTTCTCTTCCTTCTAATCCACATAATTCAATCAGATTTTGTGTCTTCCTCTCAGCATCTGTTTGAATATTTTCTTCACTATATTCTAAATGCTTTCACAACACTTCTCTTATGCACACCCCACATTTTTTCCCCACCTTCTGTCAAGAAAGGTAGGAAACGTGGCTCCTGCAGTTCCAAAAAGAATCTCTCCTTCCTCCTTGCTTCCTAGCACTGTCCTATAAAATTTTCTGCCGTGATGGAAATGTTTTGTATCTATATTGTCTATGATGCAGCCACTAGGCACATGTGATTATACAGCACTTATCATGTGGCTACGTAACCAAAAAACTTTTAATTTAATTCAATATTACTTCAATGTTACTTTAATTCAATTTTAATTAATTAAAAATTAATTAGCCATGTGTGACTAGTGGCTACCATATTGGGCGTGCAGGAAACTACTGAAAAATATGTATTGCTTGGATGACAGCCAGAGTAACTGATCTTTAGCAATTCCTCCCAATATAGAACCACAGTTGCCCCCTCCACCACTTCTAGCAACAAGAGGGCACAATGGGAGAAATAGATACAGTGAGTAAATTCTAGGTGTTATAGTTAGAGAGGTAAATTTTACGCATATCACAACTTTGCCTAAAACAGAGAGAATAAACTAATAGGTACACATGCAAACAGGCTATAAGCAATTGTGAAATATATTCTTACACTGGGATTTCCTAAGGCGAGTTATGCCAGCAGCAAAGCTGGCTTCCTGAGTATGCAGCCTGTGCAGTTAGTGAATTAACTTGGCTTCATACTTTGCTATCAACATCTTGAAATTCTTAATAATGTTCTGAACAAAAGGCCCCACATTTTCATCTTGCACTGGGCCCTGCAAATTTTGTCGCTGGGCCTGGCCACAGCATTTTGGTGGACTACTTAATAGAGATTAACTATCAAACTTATGTCTTTTCATGTGTTTGTTTTTTGGTATGCAATATCTACCTAAACTCAATAAAGTGACTGGCTGATTCTCTGATTCCATACCATACTCTTCTGCGTAGCCTTTCTCTGGTCTCTGAAAGGTAAAGAGAGGGCGTAACAATAATATGAGAACTGCCAGGACCAGCGTCTTTCTGGTACCAGACAGCTACTCAGAAAGCTGGGGAAACTTAATGACTATAATCGCTTTGACCTCTGGCTTAGCAGGAAGCTGGATTAAATGGCATAGAAAGTTTATTCTTTTATAATCTCTTAATTCAAGATTCTAAGTGATAGCTCTGATTCACTAAATTATTTCTCTCTCAGAGAAAGTCAGTGGAGTGTTCTTCCTATACTTCTCTAAACATGGTGGTTTCCAGAATGTTTTAGCTCTGAAATCCATATATGTCTGAACCACATGGATTTTTTAATGGCCAGCAGGGAGAAAGAGTCCTCATTTGGTTTATAAATATCAGATGTGACTCAGATGTTATGCAAGTACATATGGATAACTGATACATACATATTTTTTTATCCACAGTAATGCTTTCTAACAAGCACTTTCATGAGCTAATCCCTAAATTACCAGCTGACGCCACCATATTCTCTTCATCCCTAAAGATCTAAATTATGCAACCAATGCAGGAGAAAATGTATTATGTTCCACTTCCTCCTGGTATTCAAGTGGCAAATACTGACACACATGCCACCATGTTCCCCTGGCATGACGGCAGGCATCTCCGATAGGTTATGGCACTCATGCCTTGGACCACATAGACTCAAAATTTCCCCACCACAACACTCCAGGTAGTCACTACCAGTCAACTGGACTTGACATGGAAGACGAAATTGCAGAATATGTGTTTCATAACCCCCAAAGGAAATATTCTTACTCAAAAATATCGAGGCCCATCCAAGAAGCTCAGTGAACCCCAGGTAGAGCTACATACACAGACATACCATAGCCCAAATGCTGAAAGCCAAAGATTGAAAAAAAAAGTATTGAAAGAAGCAAGAAAATAACACCATTTACAAGGAAACCCCAATAATATTAATAGTTGACCTCTCATCAGAAACAATAGAGCCGGAAGGCAAGGGGATAACATATTGAAAGTGTTGAAAGAAAAAAAGGAAAAAAAAGATGTCAACCAACCATCTTTTATCTTATATTTTTCAAATATGAAGGTGAAATAAAGACACTGGCAAACAAACAAACAAACACTGAGAAAATTTGTTGGTAGCACTTTACAAGAAATACTAAGTTCTTTAGGCTGAAAGCAAGTAATCTCTGACAGTAATCCACACACAAAACAAAGAGCATCAGTAAAGGTCATTGTGCAATTATAAAAGACATTATAAATGCTTATTCACCTTTGTTCTCTTAACTGAGTTTGAAAGCAATCATATTTTTTAAAAGTGTATACAACTGTATTGTTGGGCCTACAACGTATACTAATTTAATGTACTTGACGATCATAGCACAAAAGAGGTGGATGAGAGCAACGCTGTATTGATGTAAGGAAACGGCACCAGATGGTAAGTTGAATCACAGGAGCAAGTGTAGAGACTCTGACATGGTAAAGAAAAAGATAAATATAAAAACTCCATAAATTTATACTTTCCTATTTCCTGACATTTAGTAGGCATATAATGATATAATTATAACAGTATATTTTTAGGCTGGTATCATACATATATGTAATATATGTGACTATAATAGCAAAAAAGAGGAAGAAGAAATAGAGTTGTATATGTGCAACCTTCCTATACCTCATTGGGATAAGTCTAAGTAGACAGGTAAATTAAGATGTACGTGATAAGCCCTAGAGGAACCATTATAAAAATATACTAAAAAATCATTTAAAAATTATTCTGTTGCATTAGAAAGTATTCACTTGATATAAAAAAAAAAACAAGTACTAAAGGAGGACTAAAGGAAAAAAATGAGACATTAAAAAACAAAAATAGAATGGTAGAAATAAATCCAACCATATCAATAAATATTAAATATCAATGAATTAAACTACTCAATCAAAAGGTAGAGGTTGTCACATTGTGGTTGTTTTGTTTTGTTTTTTTAAAGCACCAACTATGTTTTGTCTTCAGAAAATACACTTTGGATCAAAACAGACAAATAGGTTGAAAGTAAAGAATATATCATGCAAACAGCAAAAATAAAGCTAGAGAGACCGTTGGTGGGCGGAGCCAGCGACTAGGGAGGTTCTAGTTTGTTCTGCCTCGCGGCAGCTGTCCCCTTCCACACGGTCACGCTGAGCTAGTACCCAGGCCTGGAACCGGGCTGCAGCCTCCACCGCGCCCGCCGCCTCCCGCTGCCTCCCGACCATGGACCCCCGCAAAGTGAGCGAACTTCGGGCCTTCGTGAAAATGTGTAAGCAGGACCCGAGTGTTCTGCACACTGAAGAAATGCGCTTCCTGAGGGAGTGGGTGGAGAGCATGGGCGGTAAAATACCACCTGCTATTCATAAAACTAGATCAGAAGAAAATATCAAGGAAGAAAAAGCAGATAGTAAGAAGGCGGAGGAAAACATAAAGACAGATGAACCATCAAGTGAGGAAAGTGATCTAGAAATTGACAATGAAGGTGTGATTGAACCAGACACTGATGCACCTCAAGAAATGGGAAATGAAAATGTAGAGATAACGGAGGAGATGATGGATCAGGCAAATGATAAAAAAGGGGCTGCCATTGATGCCCTAAATGATGGTGACCTACGGAGAGCCATTGACTTGTTCACAGATGCCATCGAGCTGAATCCTCGCTTGGCCATTCTGTATGCTAAGAGAGCCAGTGTCTTCATCAAATTACAGAAGCCAAATGCTGCCATCCGGGACTGTGACAGAGCTATTGAAATAAACCCTGATTCAGCTCAGCCATACAAGTGGCGAGGGAAAGCACACAGACTTCTGGGCCATTGGGAAGAAGCAGCCCACGATCTTGCCCTTGCATGTCAATTGGATTATGACAACGATGCTAGTGCAATGCTGAAAGAAGTTCAACCAACGGCTCAAAAAATTGCAGAACATCGGAGAAAGTATGAGCGGAAATGTGAAGAGAGAGACATCAAAGAAAGAATGGAAAGGGTTAAGAAGGCCCGGGAAGAACATGAGAGAGCCCAGAGGGAGGAAGAAGCCAGACAACAATCAGGAGCTCAGTATGGCTCTTTTCCAGGTGGCTTCCCTGGGGGAATGCCTGGTAGTTTTCCTGGAGGAATGCCTGGAATGGGAGGGGGCATGCCTGGAATGGCAGGAATGCCTGGGCTCAGTGAAATTCTTAGTGATCCAGAGGTTCTTGCAGCCATGCAGGACCCAGAAGTTATGGTGGCCTTCCAGGATGTGGCCCAGAACCCGGCAAATATGTCAAAATATCAGAGCAACCCAAAGGTGATGAATCTCATCAGTAAATTGTCGGCCAAATTTGGAGGTCAAGCTCAATGCCCTTCTGACAAATAAAGCCCTTGCTGAAGGAAAAGCAAGGTAAATCACCCAGCAATAATACAAACCAGTGTACCTCTGACCTTCTCGTGAAGAAAGCTGGGGTGCTTTGAAGAGAATCCCTACCCCTCTGCCCCAAATGCAGCTGTAACATGTTGCAGTGCTTTGCCATAGGGTATTTGTTCAGATAATGTTTTCCTACTAGAAATTACAAACTTTAAACACTTTTAAACCTTAAAAATATTTAAAAACAAATTAAAAGGGTATGTAAACCCTAAAAAAAAAATAAAAAAAATAAACCTAGAGTAGTTATACCAGCATGATAAAAAAAATTTTTTTTATAATGAATAAAGCATCAATCCATCAGGAAGATATAACAATTAGAAACATAGTATGCCCCTAGCCACAGAATCTCAAAATACCTGAAACAAAAACTGACAGAATTGAAGGGAGTAATAGACAATTCAGCAATAATCTTTGGAGACTGCAATACCCCCCCCTTTCAATTATAGATACAACAAGGCAGAAGATAAACACGGAAATGAAAGACTTGTAGAATGCTGCAACCCAACTCACAGACATCTATACAACACTTTACCCAACAACATCAGAATACTTTAACATTATCCAGAAGAGACAATATGCTAGGGTACAAAATAAGTCTCAGCAAATTTAAAAAGATTAAATTCATACAAAATGTGATTCTCTGATCACAATAGAGTGACATTAAAGATAAAAAGAGGAAAAGCTTAGAAAATTTACAAATATGTGTAAATCAAACAATACATCCCTAAATAACTAGTTAGTCAAAGAAAAGCATCACAACGGAAATTAGAAAATACCATAAGATGACTGAAAAACAAAACACAACATACCAAAACTTATGTGGTACAGATAAAGAAGAGCTTCGAAGGAAATCTATGGCTGTAAACACCTACATTAAAAAGAAGAAAGATCTCAAATCAAAAATCTAGCTTTCTATCTTTAGAAAATAGAAAAGAAAGAGCAATCTAACTCCAAAGCAAGCAAAAGGAAGGATATAGTAAAAATGAAAGTAGAAATACATAAAACAGAGAATAGGTATAACAATAAAGTCAGTAAAAAGTTGGTTCTTTGAAAACATCAACAAAATTTAAAAATGACCAATAAAATAATAAAGAATACTCAAATTACTAAATTCAGGAATAAAAGTCAGACTTTACAGAAATAAAACAGATTATAAGGCAATACTATAAACAACTGTCTGCCAACAAATTAGAAAACTTGGATGAAACGAACAAATTCCTAGAAAGACACAAATTACAAAACTGACTCAAGAATGAATAGAAATCTGTACAGATTATATCAAACAAAGAGATTGAATTACTAATCAAAAAATACCCACACAAAAAAGGCCCAGGTCCAGATGGCTCCACTGGTAAATTCTACCAAGTATTTAGAGAAGAACTAATACCAAACCTTTACAAACTTTACCGAAATATAGAAAAGGAAGAAACACTTCCCAACTCATTCTACGAAGCCAGTATTACCCAGCCACAAAATCAAACCAGAACATCCCAAGGAAAGAAAACTACAAATCAGTATCTCTTATGAATTGAGACACAAAACTCCTCAACAAATACTAGCAAACTAAATCCAGCAACATAAAGAAACAATTACGCACCATGATCAAATGGAATTTATGCAAAGAATTTGAGGTTTGTTTGACATCCTAATATTAATTCATATTTTAAAATGGATTATGGTTATGATGCTCAACTCTGTAAATATATTAAAACCATAAAAATGTACACTTTAAATGGATGGATTATATGGCGTGTGAATTATATCTACACACAGGTGTTATTTTAAAACTTACGAAGGAGGACAGGAGAGGCAGAAAGAGAAAAAACAATGGGAATGGGAAACAAAAGGAAAGAGAGAGGGGATACTCTGTAAGTCAGAATTGATAACAAAGAGGAATCCAAATGGAGAGCTTGAGGAAAACACCAGGGAAGGAAGGAGACCTGTTCGTGTACCTTGCACAAGTCCTTTCTCTTTCTCGGCCTCAGTTTCTCTGTCTGTAACATTATGAGTTAGACCCATCATACCAGAATTCTCAAGAATCTCTGACATTTGTGCATCTCTAAGAGGCTACAAATATTTGGACCAGTTATCTTCTCTGAGCTGTCGTTATAAAATGGATTAAAAACAAGAACTCTGCTCAGTCACCTGGCCAGAACTTTCTACGCCCAGATCCCTTCCCTACCAATTTCCCATTCCCTCAACCCTCTTTCCATCTCTTGATTTTTACTGTTCCCAAAGCTCATCCCCAAATTAAACTGAGGTCCTTAGGGAGCCCAATGTCAGTCCATCCTACCTGGAATCTCGTGTGTCTGGGATGGGATGATTGAGGGGCAACTGGTTACTGAGGTAAACATTGTAACCAAACTTCTGGAAGAGATCCTGGGCCTTTTTCGGCTCGGCCTCAGGAAGATCCTCCCTCCACTGCTTGAAAAGCAGTGAGTCTGGGAAGAGTTTCTCTCTCGGTTTCTGCTTGTTCATCTCACTCGCCTAGGCTTCCACCTTCTACAGTATGTTGTCCACACGTTCTTGTTGCTTCATAGCCAATTTCATACTTTTTTCTGCAAATGAAGGGCAAGAGAAAAGACACTTCAGCCAGTCATTAGCTAGCTGGGCGTTGCTTTGTATTCAAATTTTCTTAAAATGTTTTCCTCCCCAATCTCTAAAATTTACAGAGGATGCGATATGTCAGGAGAAGTTGTCAGAGTCATGCCCGGCTGTCCTGGCATGGCGTGCTCTAAAACACACCGCTTTCTACATCTATCAGGACTTATCTATCCAAGTCCCCCACCTTCAGAGTTCCTCCCAAAACTGTAATCTAAGAAACACGTACATTGATAATAAGGCCCAAGAAACACATCAGAATCATCTGTTGTGATTATGTAAAAATGTACATATCCAGGCTTATCCCCAAACCAAGGAAATCAGAATCTCAGGGTCAGACAGGGGTAGGAGAAGAGGCCTGAACCTGCACTTTTAACAAAATCAATGAGTCATTCTTTTGTACTACAAAATTTGAGAAACACTGTACTCTCAGTGGCTGCCTCTTTCTAATGATGTGACCTTGGCCAGGAGATTTGTCTGCTTGGTGCCTTAGGTTTGCCAAGTACCTCAGAGAGTTGCTGTGATAACCTGTAAAGTGTGTAGGGCCTCGCACACAGTAAAGTTTGGCTGTGATTCTATTTTCTATGGCTTCTCTGTTTCCTCTGCTCTGGATGTGGGGGAGGTGAGGAACAGTCTTGAGAAGAGTGGAAAACTCTAAACATTTGTATGATGAGAAAAGGAAGTGAGAACAGATTTGTGGGACACGGTAGCACTGAGGGTTGGGGAGAATGCTGGCTGAGGCATGGCTCAGTGATGGGAATTTTCCAGGCATGCTCCACACTTGGGTGAACGTGCACAGAAGATGGGCAGCTGATTTCCCACAATGTTGGGGGGTTCCTAGGCGGGTACAACAGAACAAGTGTGCAATGGAGCTGTGGATATTGGCAAGAGAAGAGTTGGAGAAATGGCCCTGTCACGGAGAAAGCCTGAATAAGTAAGTATGCTGCAGTAGCGAGGTTGTGATCAGCAAAGGACAGCATAAATCTGTCATTTCAGGGGTGAGCACTTCGGAGTGATGGCCCAGTTTAGGACGCACCTTAGAAGGGTTAAGTGGGATAG
This sequence comes from Rhinolophus hipposideros, assembly GCF_964194185.1. Taxonomy (NCBI): domain Eukaryota; kingdom Metazoa; phylum Chordata; class Mammalia; order Chiroptera; family Rhinolophidae; genus Rhinolophus; species Rhinolophus hipposideros. The sequence goes on from NC_138055.1 coordinate 86,857,051, forward strand.
AGGCACTGGGCTTTATACATGGGAAGGCCAAGGTGTTGAATGGGTCACCCACAGGACACTGCAGTGGCCCAGGTTGAAAGCAGCACTTGTGGCACGGACGAAGCCTGAACCAGGAGCCATTGCAAAGTCTGTAATGAGTGAGAAAACTTGACAAGGAGAAACGTTAGCAAAGAGAGGGCAGCCAGGTTTCCACAGTAAGATACAGGGCTATTACCACAGCCGTCCAACTCTCTCCTTTCTGCAATCAGACCAAACCTAGAATCGATTAGTAGTATTTCCCAAGCCAACATTGATCATGGAACTCCCAAATGGTAACCGAGGCACTGCACCAGAGATCCACTTAGCCCCCACTAATCCTTCCCTAAACCCACACTAAATTCCAACCAGACTGATAAGATCACCTTTAGTCCACATGTACCTTCCTGCAAAGTCAAAAGAAAGCGCACCTTTTTCTGAGAATTGTAGCCCAGGGCCACGAGCTTGGAGAGGGGACAGTCCCCTTGAGTGAATTTCCTCGGGGGCAGATGCAGCCCTGGGCCCCAGCACCGGGCTTGGTGAGCAGAACACGGCTGAATTTCTGCTACATATACAACCCTTAAAGGGAAGCAGGAAAGCCCTGCAACTGGGAGGAGGACATTTTTAGAAGGTGGTATAAAACTGGTCCAAGGAGGAAAATCAACGATGAAAGTGCTTAAGGCAAAAAGAAGAGGGTCTAAACAAACTCAGAAAGGAAAATAAATGGTGTACCTTTCCAGGATGGTTCATGTGAATACCATGTATATTTGCTCAGGTAGAAAATAAAAGTGAGAGCAGAATTTTTATAGTATTCCAAATTGAGTAGTATTTTTATTCAAACTCTTTTGTATTACGCATATGGGAGTCATAGGGTACACCACCTTGGGTTCTCCATTCCTTTAAATTCCCCTATGTTCTTCTTTGGGGGATATCTAGTTTTTCTCTTTCATTCATTGCTGTCAGTGGGAAATTGTTTGGATCTGGACACCCTGGAATCAATTTGAGGATGTAAGTGCAGAGTCCAGCAGGATGGGCTCGTAGGGCCACTAGACCATCCCTACGCTTTATCATGAAACTTACCAAGGCCCAATGGCATCATGTGGTGGGACCTTAAGAACCTCTGGAGAAATTCCAGAAAACTGGTTTAGCGTCATTACCGTCCCACAGCAGTGACATCATTATCACTGTGTGCTTGCTTTTGCTCTGTGGTAGTTTACGTAATATGCCTAGGTACCCTTGTTGGCTTGTGATTTCCTTCAATCTTCTTGGTGGCAATGAGCAAGCAGGATGATTTGTAACTGAAAAGGCTTTCAAGTTCAGGAAGCCCTTCGGGAAAAAAGAGCTTTTATGATCTGGAAACAGGGTCCAGAAGACACTTTGAAATTCATCTCAGGTGGTCAGGAGTCCCTGACACCATGTCATTCTAAAGTGAATAAAAGGTGGGGAGCATCAAGAATAAGAAAAGAAGGAACTGGTCATTGCAAAGAGGAAAGGGAAGTAAACCTGATGGCTCCAGAGGACTTCTTGAGGTGTTACTGTGTTCCAGCTCAAGGAAAGAATAGCCAGGCTACCGCTGTTTAAGGCCCAAGGAGGCTGAGCCAGTCCGATGTGCCCTGGGGTTGGGTGAGAGTCCTGGTGTGGTCTGGGAGCTCTGTCAAGGGGTGACAGTGGCTGCCCAGTTTTGCAGGTGTCCTCTCAGTGAAGGTGCACTGAGCACATTTGCAAGTCAGTGTCAACTTGGTCAGATGGGCTCAAAGCCAGGGCTTCTGGAGCTGTCAATCTTCCCTTTGTTTGATCTATTTTCTTGTCCTGTATCACTTTTCCCTTCACCCTGACTGCCTGTCCTCTGTCCTCTCCTTCCCAAACTCATTCATTCATTTACTCATCCATGTAATTTCTCTGTGCCAGGCACAGGGAATAAAGTAAGCCTATAAACTGTCTCTGTAGGAGACAGTTATTGAACCAGCCTTTATGAAGCTTGCCTTTCAGAAAATTGTACCATAGCAAAATACGACGAGCCTCCTGAGGCGGGATATAGATGGTGCTAAGGAGCTTTGTGCCTCCTTCTTTCTCACCCGCTCTCCTTTTCCCTTTTCCTCTTATCCTCAAATAAATGCTTTCATTCTCTTGCCTAGACTCTCCTTTCTTTGCTCCTTTTCTGTCCTCATCTCTTTGGTCCTCTCTCATCCCCTTTCTCCCTCTCCCTTTCCCTAATTTCTTCTTCCTTTTTTTCCTCCTGTCTGTCCTTCCATCTGTCCCTCTGCCTCACCCTGAACCAGGACAATACTCTGTTCTCATTTTAAAAGACACTTTCCCCAACTCCCACACCCTCATGCACACACCCACACACCTGTGTAGTCACTTCCTGCTCACACATACAACCTCTCTTCGGGGCACTGGCATTTGGCCCTGTCACTTGGGAGCAGGGGATACATGGCTATTTTCCCTGACTGGAGTCAGAGGCTGAGACACACACAAATCATAGGGCTTAGAGTTTCATAGTGAGCCAGAATCATAAATAAAGCCCAGAGTTCATGTGAAGAGGTTGAAACTGGGTGCGCCTTGCAAGGCATGAAGCTAAGTGAAACAAGTCAGACAGAGAAAGACAAATATCATTTGGTGTCACTTACATGTGGAACCTTAAGAGAGAGAGAGAGAGAGAGAGAGAGAGAGAGAGAGAGAGAGAGAGAGAGAGACTCAGATACAGAGAGAACATTGGTGGTTGCCGGAGGTGGGAGTGAGGGATAGTCAAAATGAGTGAAGGGTGTCAAAAGGTACAAACTTCCAGTTATAAAATAAATAGGTCCTGGGGATACCATGTACATACAACATGGTGATCATAGTTACTAATACCATATATTTGAAAGTTGATAAGAGAGTAGATCTTAAAGGTTCTTATCACAAGGAAAATAATATTTATAATTGTGTGGTGATGGATGTTAACTAGACTTATCATGGTGATCGTTTCACATTATCATATAACTTTGGGGCAGCTGGTTGTCTCAGTGGTTGAAGCGTGGTGCTCATAACACCAAGGTCGCCGATTCGATTCCCACATGGGCCAGTGAGCTGTGTCGTCCACAACTAGATTGAAAACAATGACTTGACATGGAGCTGATGGGTCCTGGAAAAACATGCTGTTCCCTATATTCCCCAATTAGAAAGAAAGAAAAAAAAATACAATTTTATACGTCAATTATACCCCGATAAAAGAAGTTAAAATTTAATACACATTAGTTTATAGAGCACTTTCTGCACACGTTTTATAACCCTGTGGCCTCGAGATCGTCTCATCAGCTCCATTTACAGATCAGGAGCCTCAGACTGAGAGACATAAGCACTTGCTCCGGGTCACACAATTGTCATGGCTTCGTCAGGATTGGATCTTAGGTCCTCTAACAAGGCCCCATTAGTTCCTGATAGTAGCTCACAGCAAAGTGGAAGCGAGGTTTGCCCCAGAGATTGTCACTTCTGTGGAACAGCCCTGCCACACAAAGTACGAAGGACAGGGCTGTGCCTAGATGTCCCTGAACCTCTCAGGGATTTTTCATCTGAATCTTGGCCTACCTGCCGCATGTAGGTACTTGTGATCATGTGTGTGTGTGCAAGTGTATGCACACACACATACACACACACACCACTCACATAGACACACGTTGCTCCCCTCCCCTCAACTGCTTGCTCTGATCCCCATTCATTCTCAATACTTACCACCCATTTGGAGGCATAAAATTCAATGTCAGATGCTGGAACTGAGCAACTGAGAGATGAGAATGTGACCTCTTTCTCATTTTTGTCTCCACACCCTGTTTTTCTAAACACACACACACACACACACACACACACCATCCCCTTTAAGTTAGTGTTATGAACTTACTCAGATGCTGAAAATCCAACTCCAAGTGTGAGAGTCTATCACTGTCCGGTTCCATTCAGACAGTGGCAAATGGAGCTCCTTTTGGAGACTACTCAAAATGAACTTCTGTAAAATCGCCTTGGTATAAAACACCAGGAAGAGATTGTAGGCAATAACCAGAATCAGCCCAATGCACAAAGCTTTGTAGACATTTCTCCTGAGCATCATACTGTCTCGGCTGTGCCTCTCCCCACGGGACCGAGTGTGTCACTGCCCAGGCAGCCTGAGCCTGGTATGCGCCGGCTGCATAGATGACACCTTGCCTACTGAACCGGATGTTCTCCGACTGGGAAAGCTGGTACAAGCTTCCTGGCTTCTCCTGAGCGGCATCAGGTGTGTGGAGTGTGCCATGGCAGCTGCCCAATGACCAGCAGGTTCCCTGGGCACACCCTGCACTGTCTCAGAAGTCAGGTTAATGCTTGTTCCTGGAGCTGCTGGATAGGAGGCTTTTCTCTCTATATTCTGTTTCATTTGGTTTGGGTTTTTAATGTTCCTTCTCCCTGGTGAAAATCTCCTGGGAGACTCTCTGAAAGGGCATGTGAGGTCTGTTCTTCTGAGTATAGAAGAGGTAAATAGTACGAGAAAAGAATCCACAAAGTGAGAAGTTTCTGTACCGTATGCTCTTTGAGACCGAGGATCACATCTCAGGTGCCTTTTTATCTAACTCTACAAGTCTTGAACATGGTAGATGTGCAACGAATGTTGATTCAACAAACTTGGGGGGAGATTTTTCTGCCGGTTCTGTTAGAAGCAGGTGGATGAGCTGGAGGGAGCTCTGGGAGGAGAGCCCCAGGCGATGGCCCTGCCTCACCGATCCCTGTCCTCTCCCAGTCATCTGCACACAGAGGTTCTACCCTGCTCCAGCTTTCAGTAACCCTTCTGCGTCCACACCTCACATTCACTATATGTTTTGGACCAGTCATCTAATTATCACTATTGTAGATTAAACACTTAAAATTATTCTCCCCAAATTTAAAGTTCTCAGGCTAGTAGTGTTGGGTTCCTCCATGATCACATCTCCCATCCTGTTCCACACCCTTGGACTCCTTACTAGGTCCCCAAACACAACATATGCAGAAAAGAGCTTAGGCAGACATTTAGAATAAAGTAAAAAAATGTGGCCTTAGAAAAAACAGGTAGAATGAAACAAAACAAAAAGAAATGAACAAAATGAGTAGTATTTTGTTGGCTTGTTTTTCATTAGTCTTCCGCATGTTCTCGCCGACAAATGAGAGTCAAAATACATTAAAAATGCACAATCACTTCCATTTCTGACTCAAAATGGAGTAAACCACTTATCTCTATTCCTACCCACTAAGGGCAGCTAGAAATTCTGGACATTATATATAAAACACACATAAGAAGACTGAAAAGTGGAGAAAAGAGGGCAGACGGGCAAAAGATCTCAAGACCCAAGGAACAAGGCAGCCGTGAGTTCCCTGGGGCTTCTTTTTGCCTAATATATCCCAGATTGAAAAAGTTGCCAAACCGTAAATGCCCACAGGCAAAGGGTCTCTCTGCAGCCAAAGGAACAGGAAACGGCAGCCTAGCAAGCCTGAGAACATTTAGACAATAACTGCTCTACTCTATCCAGACAGCACTGAAAAACCTGTGCTCCATGCCAATCGGATTAACAAAGGCCACGTGAGAAGCCTTGACTTCCACCCTCACCCCAGCTGTGACAAGGTGCCCCGCCTTCATCCCCCTCTAGGATGGTGGCCTTGTGAGGAGCCATAAATGGTATGCCTGTCCCCGATGACGTCAGTAGAAGAACAGTAATGAAGTGGCCCTCCCTCTCGCCAGCTGGTGTCAGCAGAGGTCTAGCAGGAACCTGAATTTCCCTTCCCACCCAGCAGTAAAGGCACCCCCCCACACCATTGTCAAGGAGGCAAAGTGGAAAACCTGGACTTCCACTGCTACCTGGCAGTGACAAGGTGGCACCTCCCTTTCCCCACCGGAGCAGGGTCAGAAAGTCCTGCTACAACAGAAGATTTCATTGAGATCCAGAGTCTCATAATGTAATACTCAGAATGTCCAGGATGCCACGAACACATCCTTGATAAGCCTAGAACCAGGAAAATCTCAACTTGAGTGAGAAAAGCAGCAGACACAAACACCAATATCACAGAGATTTTGGAATTGTCTAATAAGGATTTTAAAGCAGTCACCATAAAAATGCTTCAACAGTTATGAACATGCTTGAAACAAATATAAAAATAGTAAGTCTCAGCAAAGAAATATAAAGCATAAAAAAATGAATAGAAGAACTGTGGCGGTCCAGCCGCCACGAGTCGAACGGTACCTGGGAGGGGGAGTGGAAATGAAAGAAAGAGGCACACACAAATGATGATGCGGCCGGTCTCCAGGGATGCTGGATCACCCTGTTTAATTATCTTCACCAATACATACCCTATGGGTACGTGCAGTTTAACAATCACAGGTATGCATTACCTCACAGAAGGTAAATTTCTAACTTCAAAGAAACTACAGAGTCACTACAAGACTCCCCAAAGTAATTAACATACGAAAGAGACTACCATTTGCCCTGATAGCCATCAGTTATCTGTGTCCGGGAAAACCGGCCACTCCCACCTCATTTCTTCAGTAGCCTGCAAGCCCCCTGGAGGGACAAGCAGAACAATGTCTTAGGACTTGAAACAAGTTAATCATGAACTAAGCCAGGCCGCAAGTTTCCAGAGAAACAAGAAATTATGGCTCCCCACAAAGAACCAAACAAAAATTTTAGAAATGAAAATACGATAAGTACAATTTTTAAATCAGTGGAGGAGCCTCAACAGCAGAATGAAAAAGATAGAGAAAAGGATGAGGGAACTTAATTAGAAGATAAGTAGGACAATAGAAATTATCCAATCTGAACAGCACAGTGAGAACAGACTCAAAAAATAATAACAAAACATCAAGAACATGAGACTATAACAAAAGAATAAGTTTTTCATCAGAGTCTCAGAAGAAGAGGAAAAATGTGAGGCTAAAGAAGAATTCAAAGAAATGGGGCTGAAAATTTCCCAAAGTTGTCAAAATATGTAAACCTACAGATTTAAAAAGCTGAGTGAATTGCAAATAGGATAAACACAGTAAACCTACAGATTTAAAAAGCTGAGTGAATTGCAAATAGGATAAACGCAAAGAGATCTATCCGAAGACACACAAACTTCTGAAAACTAAAGACAATGAAAAAATTTTGAAAACACTGAGAGAGAAACAATAGCTCACCTGTAGGGGAGAAAAAAGCTATTTGAATGAAAGCAACTTTCTGATCAGAAATCACAGAGACTAGAAAGAAGTACCACAACGTTTTCAAGTGCTGAAAGAAAAGAGTGGTCAATCCAGAATCGTAGATTCAACAAAAACATCCCTCAGGAATGAAGGAAATCAAGCCATTCTCAGAAAATTAAGAGAATTTGCAAGTCCAGGAAGCCCAGAGAGTCCCAAATAAGATGAACCCAAACAGACCCACACCAACACAAGTTATAATTAGAATGACAAAGATTAAAGACAAAGAGAGAATCCTAAAAGCAGCAAGAAAAAGGCAACTAGTAACTTATAATGGAACTCCCAGAAGATTGTCAGCTGATTTCTCAACAAAAACTTTGCAGGCCAGAAGGGATTGGCACAAAATATTCAATGGAATGAAAAGCAGGGACCAACAACCAAGATTGTTCTACCCAGCAAAGCTATCATTTAGAATCGAAGGACAGATAAAGAGCTTTCCAGACAAGAAAAAACCTAAAGGAGTTCATCATCACCAAACCAGTATTACAAGGAATGTTAGAGGGACTTCTTTAAGATGGGGGAGAGGGGGAAAGGAGGAATCAAATTTATGAATAATAAAACGGTAATCACTACATATCTATCAATAATTACTTTCAATGTAAATGGATTAAATGTTCCACTCAAAAGACATAGGAGGACTGAATGGATAAGAAAACAAGACCCTTACATATGCTGCCTATAAGAGACTCACTTCAGATTGAAAGACACACAGAGACTGAAAGTAAAAGGATGGAAAAAAATATTTCATGAAAATGGAAATTTAAAAAAAGAAAAGAAATCTGACATAGCAATACTTATACCAGACAAAAAAGACTTTAAAACAAAGGCTATAACAAGAGATAATGAAGGACCCCGTAATCTCACTTTAGAGTAGTTATCTGAAGAAATCCAAACACTACTTTGAAGAGACATGGGTATCCATATGTTCATTGCAACATTGTTTACAATGGCCAAGATGTGGAGGGAGCCTGGGTGTCTGTTGATGGAAGAATGGATAAAGAAGAGGTGGTACTTCTAATATTCATCTATGTGTAATTTAGAACTGTGTTGTCTAATCTCTGTGTATTTTGAGATATTCTAGCTATCTTTCTATTTTAACTCCATATGATACAAGAGCATATGTTATATGATTTCTATTTTATTAAATTTGTGAAGGTGAATTTTATGGCCCAAAATGTGGTCTACCTGGTGAATGTTCCACGTGAGCTTGAAAAAAATGTGTATTCTGCTGTTGTTGGATGAAGTATTGTGTAGATGTCAATTATATCCAGTTGATTGATGGTGCTGTTGAGTTTAACTATGTTTTGACTGATTGTCTCCTATATCTGTTCAGTATATATAATGGAGAGCTGAAGTTTCCAAGTATAATAGTGGATTCATTTATTTCTACTTGCAGTTCTATCAGTATTTGCCTCATATGGTTTGACACTCTGTTTCAGGTATATACACATTAAGCGTTGTTATATCTCCTTAGAGTATTGACCCTTTTATCATTATGTAAAGCCTGTCATTATCCCTGATAATTTTTCTTGCTCTGAAGTCTGCTCTGCTGAAATTAATATAGCTACTCCAGCTTTCTTTTCTTTAGTATTAGCATGGTATATTTTTCTCCATCCCTGTACTTTTAACCTATGTGTTTTTATAATTAAAGTGGATTCCTTGTAGACAACAAATGGTTAAGTCTAGTTTTTTTATCCACATTGATATATGTCTTTTCACTGGTATTTTTAGACCACTGATTTTTAAGGCAATTATTTATATAGTTGGATTAATATCTCCCATATTTGCTAATATTTTCTGTTTCTCTTGTTCTTTGTTTTTGTTTTGTCTTCCACTTTTTTAATGCCTTTTATGGCTTTAATTGAACATTTTACATGATTCCATTTTCTTTTCTTTCTTAACATATCAGTTATACTGCTTTTTTCTTTCCTTTTTATTTCAGTATTTGTCCTACAGTTTGGAATCTACATTTACAACTAGTTGAAGTCTACTTTCAAGTAATGCTTCACAGGTCCTGCAAATACTTTATAATAACAAATTCCTGCCTCTTACCCTTTGTCATTCATTTAACGTGTACATCAAATGCCATTATATTTTACAAACTTTTATCTATTAGATGAATTAAGAATAAGAAAAATAAGTTTTTATTTTACCTTCACTTATGCTTTCTCTAATGCTCTTCCATTTTCATGTCAATCTCAGTTTCTAACCTCTATCATTTTCCTTCTCTCTGAAGAACTTCTTCTAATGTTTCTTGTAAGGCAGATCTACTAGCAACAAATTCCTCAATTTTCATTTTTCTGAGAATGTCTGTATTTTCCCATTACTTTTGAAGGGTTGTTTTGCAAGATACTGAATTCTAGGTTGGCAGGGGATTTTTCTCAGCATTTAAAATATTTCACTCCCCTCTCTTCTTGCTTGCATGGTTTCTGAGGAAAAATTAGATGCAATCTTTGTTTTCTTCTATAGGTAAGGTGTTTCTTTTCTCTAGCTTCTTTGAATAATTTTTCTTTATGTCTGATTTTCTAAAGTTTAACTATAAGATACCTAAATGTAGTTTTGGATTTTTTTGTTTTTGAATTTATTCTTCTTGTGTTCTGAATCAGTGGTTTGATGTTTAACATTAATTTGGGAAAGTTCTAAGTCATTGTTGCTTCAAATATTACATCTATTCTTTTCTCTCTTCTTCTGGTATTCTCACTATGCATATATTACACCTTTTGTAGTGTCCATTTTTTAAATATTTTTTTTGCCTTTTTTCTTTTTGCTTTAGCTCTAAAAGTTTCTATTGACATGTCTCAAGCTCGAGGTTCTTTCCTTAGCTGAGTCCAGTCTACTAATGATCCCATCAAAGGCATTTTTTATTTATGTTATAGTAGTTTGATCTTTAGCATTTTTTTTATTGTGTCTTAGAATGTCCATCTTTCTGCTTATACTACACAATCTGTTCTTGTTGTTGTTGTTTTTTTGTCTACTTTGTCCATTATTGAACTTACCATATTACTCATAGTTATTCTGGCTTGATGATTCCAACATCACTGACATATCTGAGTCTAGGTATCGTGTTTGCTCTGTCTCTTCAAACTGTATTTTTACCTTTCAGTATGCCTTGTAATTTTTTATTGAAAATTGCACATAATGTGTAAAAGGAAGCATGGTAAATAGGCCTTTTTAGCGAAGTGGTGGTTAGGTGGTGTGTGGAGAGTGAAAGTGTTACATGGTCTTAGGATTAGGTCTCAGTCTTTTGGTGAACCTGTAACCCTGGGTTCTGAACCTCACAAGTGTTTCTCAGTTTCTTCCTCCTCCTCAGGTGGGACAAGATGACCAGAGGAGGCTGGAGTTGGGCATTTCTCTCTTCCCCCAGGTAAGTTAGGCTCTGATAAAGCTCCAACAGGTTAGGCTGTGGTAAAATAGTTTCTCTTGAGGGCAGGTCTTGTTAAAAAAGAACAGATGGCTCTTGCATATTTCAGAATTATTACTTTTCTCTCCCCTTGTCTAAAGCACAAAAGTATTTTGCTCCATTGTTCACTATGCGAATTCAGTCAAGTTCTAGAGATAAAACTCACAGAAGTGTGGGCGCCCTCCTAAAACTGGACCCCTCCAGGAATTTTTAACCTCAGACCTGATCACACTGAGCCTCCGGTAATTCATATATTACAGTTTAGGTTTTCCTACCCCAGTACTGGTTTCTAAGGCAGTTCCTGCCCCCTCAGTTTCTGCTCCAGTCAGTTGTGATTCTCTGTATCTGCCAGTCTGTTTCTTCAATTTGGGGGGCAGTGATTTGCCTTGTGACCTCAGTTCTCAGAAGGATCTAAGAAGAGCTTTTGATTCTCAGTTTATTTAGCTTTTTACTCGTTCTTAGGACAAAGTGACGACTTCCAAGTTCCTTACGTTTGACAGGAAACCTGGAATCCCACCTATTTTTGTAAATAAAATTTTGGTGGAACACATAAATGGACTGTCAGTGTCTGTTTTTGTGCTACAACAGAACATTGAGTAGTGTGACAGAGACCATATGGCCTGCCAAGCCTAAAATTCTTACCACCTGGTCCCTTAGAGGAAAGTTTGCTGACCCCTGGACTAGACTAGATAAAAAGGCAAGACTCAACTATTTTCTGTCTCCAAGAGACACATTTAAAATATAAAGACACAAATGATTGACAGTAAAAGATTGGAAAAAGAAATGCCATGCAGCAATTAGCATAAGCAAATTGGTGTGGCTATGTTAATATCAAACAAGAAAGACTTTCAAACAAGTAGTATTACCAAAAATATAGAAGACATTTTTATAATAATAAAGGGGTCAATTCTATCTTAAATATATCTGAACCTTATAATGGAGCATCAAAACATGCAGCAAAAACTGACAGAAATAAAGATAAACAGGCAAATGTACAATCCTGGAGAGAATAAGTGATAAAACAATTAGAACAGAAAGTTAATAAGTGTACTAGTTTTCTCTTGCTACATGACAAATTGCCACAAAGTTGGTGGCTTAAAACACCACAGTTTTGTAGGTCAGAATCCAGGGCAATCTTAAATGGGCCCAAATTAGAATATCAGCTAATCTGGGGTCTGTAGCCTCTGGGGAAGAATTCACTTCTAGAGTCATTCAGGTTGTTGGCAGAATTGAATTCCTTGCTGGTGTAGGCCTTAGGTCGTTGTTTCCTTGCTGGCTGTTAGGCAGGGCCACTCAGCTCCCAGAAGCTACCTGCCTTCCTTGCCACCTGGTCCCCTCCATCTTCAAAGCCAGCAATGGTGTATCCATCTTTCTCACGTTTGAAATCTCTCTGACTTCCTCTTCTGCTACCAGCCAGAGAAACCTCTCTGCTTTTAAAGAGTTTATATCAATGGAGAAAGTCTACTAGAATAACCTTCCTATCTTCATGTCAACTGATTCATAATTTTAATTGTGTAGGGAAGGAAAAAATATCTCCCCTCTACTCTTCTAAGTTCTGGAATTCCTATAACAAAATGCAGATTAACAAAAGAAAACCAAACAGAAGTTTATTAACACCTACAGAGCTTGGGAAGATACTCAGGGAAATGATTAACACTCTAAGAGATGGCTTAAAATTCAGGCTTAAATATCATCTTCAGCTGAAAACAAAGAAAGAAGGGTATAGAAAGGCCAACTATGAGAGGGATCAGGAAAAATATGATAAATGAAAGCAAGATGTGCTCTGTAGATTTAAGTTGGTGCCTTCTCCATTGATGAGTCTCTTGTGATATGGTCATCTTCTCTTCCAGAGAGGGAGATACCCTTAGAAATGCAGCTTTCCTTTATAAATGTAAATTTCACTTATAAAAGAAAGGGTAACTTCTACTCTATTTTCAGAGCTTCTTCCTGTGTCTGCTGTTTCTCAAAATAATCCTTACACCAAAGAGGCATATTTTTGGGGTGGAGTATTCTGGTCTCCTGTAATTGCGTCTCCTGCAATGGCAAAACCCTCTTTTGCCATGTAACATAATTTAACGACAGCAGTAACATCAGGGAGTGGAGATCATAGGGCCCATCTTAGAATTCTCCCAACCATAATAATGATGCAGAAGATTTGAACAACACAATCAAAGTGGCCTAATTGGCATTTACAGAACTCTCACTGAGAAACTTAAACATAGACCTATACTATGATCCAGCTATTCCATTTCTAGGAACTGAGCCAAGTGAAAACTTATGTCCATGAAAAGACTTTTATATGAATATTCATCTTCTTATATAATTACCAAAATAGAAGATTTTAATAAGACAATTAAAGCATATGCCTTCGCGTAATTAAAAAAAAAAAGCCATTAGAAACTACAGGAAATTTTTCTTTCTCTGAAATCACTGAAGAAATGTGAGAGAGCCAGAGAGATTGTTAAATAAACATTTGAAACGGTGTCCTAATATTTTCTTTCTTTTCTTCCTTCCCTGGGAACTCTTAGCTACAGACTGGTGTAGCAGGAGCCAGGCAGGTCTCCTGTTTCCTCCACAGTTGGGATGGTGCGTAACATCCTCCAAGCAGGAAAGAGATGGTGCGAGAAGCTTCCACTGGTGATGGAGGGACTCCACACATGGGTGGTAGTGGGGAGGGGGGCGTGTGTTTCTGTGTGATGGGGTGGGTGGGAATTGCTATATCCCTATGGGTTAGAGGCAGGCTGAATTATGGAATGCTTCTGGGGCAGGTATTACGACTGCTGTGACTTCTCTTAGCCATTTTTAATGTTGCCACAGTGGGACTATTTAGGGAATTGAGGGGCAAAAGGAGGCTGGAAAACATTCGCAAAAACTTAATTAGGGATTTTGTCATATTTCTAGCTCTCTGGGAACAGACTTCTTCTCCATCCCTCTGGAACAAACACATATGTATTTTCTCACACCTCTTCAGGGGGGCAGTGTGAACCAAAGTAGGAGACAGCCTATTACATGTGTGTGTGTGTGTGTGTGTGTGTGTGTGTGTGTGCTTGGTGTCTCAGCTTGATTCTAAACTTGCTGGTTGATTCAGGCAAGTAATGGCATAACTTTCAAACTGGTCCAGTGGCTCTACTAAAGGCGTCAGGGCTGTGGTGGATCCTGGGAAAGAACCCAACGTTCCTCCACGGTGTTCCTGCTCACACTCCCACTACTGAACAGGAAGCCTTTCTGGCCCATTCCTCCCTAGCCTGGTCTGCTTGCCATCAGAACATTCTCCTTTCTAAATGTTACTAAGGTTAAGCACCTTTCCAAGAGCTTAGCTTTTTACCCTTACTGTTCTAAGCCAGGGGTTTTTCCAGCTGTCCTCTATGAAGCTTAGGAACTCCAGACAGACACAGGTGGGCTGATATAAAGACAGAAGGTAGACAACAGGCTAGCAGAGCCCCAGACCTTCTGGCCTCTTCACTGCTTCCTGCTTCCACAGAGGACCTTACTTTCTTCTGTATCATATATAAGTTACCAGAGAAGGAAGGTTTCAACTAAAGAAAGCATTAGGTTGCTAAAAAAAAAAAAACCAAAAACAAACAATGATAACAGTAATCTTTTAATGTTTGAAGATGGTCTACCTAGAAGTCTTGTGAAGAGAACTGTATTTCCAGAAGCTTCTGCACCACAGCTGATCACTCCAACTATAGGTGTTTCTTTCCTTATTTAAATAATCTTCCCCTACTCTTCGATAAAAATCCTCAATTCTTATCTGAGTAGAGCTTTGTCACAGAAAATACATAAATGCATATGCATGCATGTAAAACTGTTTATAATATCAGTGGATTGATGGACCCCTGTCCTTATACTTGAGGCTCATCTTTCCTTTTCAACTTACCAGGCCCACACTGGCAATGGTGTTTTAACACCCTCATACTCTGGCAACAATCTCTAAAAATCACTATTACTGCTTTGTAAATTTTAATTTAGTTGTTATTATTTATTAGTTTTATTATTATAAAAGTAAAACATGTTCACTATAGAAAGTTTATAAAATAGAGGAACAAAACCAAACATTTAAAACAGCTAGGAAGAACCTGAGATGACATTTTGATTCCGTCCTTCCAGTCACCTTTTAAAACATTTTTTTTTTTACAATACAAATGGGATCATCTGAAGTTTTAACTTGCTTTTTAAAATTTAGTGATATATTTAAATACCTTTCCATGTCATTGAGTAGTCTTCAAAAACGTTATTTTGAGTGGCAGGATGGAATTTTACCACAATCATTCATCCAAGCCTTGATTGTTGGCAGCTGTTTCTAATTTATTATCACTATGAGCAGTGCAACAATAAATACCTTTGAATAAAAATTTAATTATTCGCCTAAATTCAGATTATTTCCCTAAGGTAAATTCCTTGAAGTGTTATTTTTATACATATTCCCAAGTTGTTCTTCATTTCATTTTATATCCCACCATCCCTCTGTCCCAGCAGTATAGAGGATTACCCATATCACCAATCTTTGCAAACTCTGTATGATTATGATTATGGTTATTATGCACTAGTATGATAAATGGGAAATATCTTATTGTCATTTACGTTTGTATTTCTTTGGTTAATAATTATATTGACCTTTTTTCATAGGTATATTAGTCAAAATCATTCTGCTTCTTGGGCATTTCCACTTGGGTGTTCCACAGGCACTTCCTATTTGATATATACAAAATTTAACTCCTCTTCTTCCCCTCGTAAATCTACTCCCCTTCCAACGTTCCGTGCCTTGACAATGGTGCCCCCAACCGCTAGCTTCCTGAGCCAAAAAGCTTGGAAGCGCCCTTGATTCTTCACCCTCATCTTCCACATCCAGTTCCTCACCAAGATGTGCCGATTGAACTTCCTAAATATCTTTCAAACTGGTCAACTTCTGTTTCTCCAGGCTTTCCAGCTATCATCATGTCTTGCTTAGATGACTTCCCCAGAGCCAGCTGATCTCCCTGCTTCCAGTTCTGTCTCTATCTGATCCCCTCTACAAGGTACAGTCAGAGGGATCTTTCCCAAACACAAACCTGATATTGCTGTTTTGCTTCAAGCCCTTCAGTGACTCCTGTATCTAGTCAGATGAGGTCTAAATGTCTGAACCTGCTGTGCAAGGTCGGTATGATGAACTTGGCTGCTGGTCCAGCCCAGTTTCTTTGTAGCACTGTGTGTTTGTCGGCTTCCTCTGCCTGGCACGTCCTCTCCCGTTTCTCTCACTTCAGGTGTGTCAAACTTCTACTCATCCGGGGAAGTCCACCTGAAACACCATCTTCCATGGATGCTTTTCCTAATTGTCCATTCAGCCACTGACGTGCCCCCGTGTTCCCATGGTGCTTTGCTTGTATCTCTGAAACAGCATTTCCTGGCTGTATTTGAACTGGTCTGTCTACGTGTGTCTCTTCCCAACAAGACTTTAATTCCCTAGAGACAGAAAACATCTCCTTTGTCTCTGATTTACATAGCCTGGCGTAGAGTGGGGTCATAGCAGGGTCTCAATAACTGTCAAATAAAAGAATTAATAAATAAATGAAACAATACAGTGAACTGATGAGTCTCCAAGATGTTTTCTTAAAGAAAATGTGTTCTTCCTTCTTGTTTTTCTTTTTCTTTTGTTTCATTCTACAAAGATGTATTGAGCTCTAACGCACCAAATAGAGGTGCTGGGCATACAATAGGAAATAAGACAAGTCCCCGCCTTTGAGGGGCTTAATTATGGACATTAGTTTTCCTTCAAAAAAAAAATCAAAGTGCAGAAAATCTGTCTATTTTTGACAGCTACAACAGAACTTCCCCTTGTCGACTCATGGGAAAAAAAAACCCAATTCACAGATTCTCATATTTGGACAACTGTGGCCATCTAAGTAACATTTTACTGTCGATTTTACTACCACATAAAACAATACGGTTATTATAATGAAAACAAGAGAAGTTATTCTAATTATCTAATTTTCTTTTCAACTCTCAATTTTTAAGGACCGAGGAGAGAGTGAAAGAGAACAATACGAGGACTGAATTAGGAAGCATATGATCTGGTCTAGGACCTTATCCTATCCATGACCTTCAGAAAGCGACTCACTCCCACGACTTCAATTCTACACAACCCTAAATGGGGGACCTCTACCACATTTGCATCAATAGCTTCGGCCTCAGAAGATGACAATCAGTTTTATTCGTATTGAGCATCCGTGTCCAATATGTTGTACAAATCATACGAAAACATAATTTTCTCCCTAAGAGTTGATGTATAGTCTATGAAGATAAGAAATAATGTAAGAAATCAGTACCCTTCGTTTCTTTTAAACCTAGGTAGCTTAGAGAACAGTCATATCTCATTTATGCTCAAGCTTTGTGATGGGCTTCTCACACATTGGGGACCTATCTAAGAGAAAAAAAATGGTATTTTGATAATAATTTATCACATCCCCATCACTCCACTAGTTCTTTATTAGGTACCACCCCAATGTCCTCTGCTGTTGATTGCCTTCTCTTTCCTGGTCTTTCAAATCCTTTGACCTTGCCCTTCACAATGCCAAAACTGAAATTTAAAAGTAGTCAACACCCAGCTTGTTTAATGTAGTAATCACTTATTTTGTCAATTTGGGGTAAGCTCTCTCAAGGCAGATACTTAATCATGATATATTTGTTGTGGCACTACTGGTTATAGCTGAAGATAGACCAATTGAGAAAATAAGTGCCTGCTCTAAATCTAAGAAGATACGTAATCAAAACTTCTAAAAACTGCTTTGCAATGAAATAATTTGCTAAGCATTTTCCCTCAGATATTGATTTTATCATATTTGTAGCACCCAGGATACCTGCTTCAGAAACAGTAACTTATCTAGCAAATTATCCACCTTTTATCCTTACAATAAATATTTATTGAATACCTATAGGATATGAAACATTGTCCAAAGATACTAAAAAGTTTGCTCAGTGGACCTAAATGACACACCTAAATCAGGGAAGTAATCTCAGATGGAAAGAGATCATTGTGGTGTCCTCATTTTATTATGTTTTCTATCTGGGTTTTAATGGTTTTTCTAACTTAGATTTAAATCCCCACAATGAATATTTTGTTCTTTGCTAGTACCCAGTGTGTACTTAGTAATAAAAGTTATTAAAATTAACACCTGTATACTGAGCTTGTCATTTTCAATGTCCATTAACCAACCACAATCCAAAGTAAAAGGCGTAAAGTAGGTACATTCCTTGATGTAATCTTCATAGGAACACCATTAGATCCTACAAGCCACAGTATGCTTCTTTGTTTAGGAGTGTTGTCACATAAAATGCAAGATTCTCTTAAAATGTCCAAATTTTGGCTATGCCATCTAACCTATCAAAAATTGCATGCCTGTCCTATTTCCCTATATGCCTGTTAGATTTACGCTAATATTGACATGGCTCTGCTCTCCTAACTGGTCAAAGGATGTAAATACTTACTGGCTCATCAATCACCTTTGGGACTGAATCATGAGTCTTCCGGTTCAGTATGTCACCTATCCTAACAGTCAGCACCCAATGTCGTCGTTGACATTGACGCTCTGTGGGGTTTTCAGTGGTGAATCTCTAAGAGTCAGTCTCACAGCTCTAGCCTATTCTACCAAGAAGTATAGATCTGTCATCAGGATGAGTTAGGTGTAAGAGCAGCAAGTGGATTTATCCTTAAAGTTGTCAGGACTTTCATAAGCAAAATGCTTCCCAAAAACTATTGGGGCTCTACAACAGGCCTCCTAAGCCGTCGATATGAGAAGTGAGTCCATGGTAGCAGGCAGGGTGCAGGAGCATTGTCTTTACAGCAGATCTACTTTTCAGAAGCTGGGCAGAGGGAAGGACATTTGACCAGTGCCCATTCTTTGCCCAAGGGAATCGGTGTCCTCTCTGAGTTCTTAGTTAATATTAACCTAGCCCGGGAAGTGTCTTTGGCCAAGACACATATACAAGCCACTCTCCACATAGTTTCCTATTTGCCTCTAGCATAAAGATGACAATCACAAAAAACTAAGCACAAATATTATTTAGGATCTTCACGCAGTCTCAGTTTGGGAAGCAGTGATGCTGTGAATCAGGGTGTCAAGGGCCTTTCTCCCCCAATCTCCCTGTGGTAGGAAGCGGTGTCAAGTTCCCAGGTCCTCACTGGTCTCTCACAGGAACCCTCTGGTCGGCCCTGAGTCAGCTCTGCTGGGCTCCCTGTGCACCCCTTGCCCGGGGGAAAGCCGTTCCAGGCCTGCACCATGGGGAACTGAGGTCTAGGCCTACTGACGTCTCCTGGCAGTCCCACCTCTTTTTGAGTAGCTAGAACCCTGGACATGTGTTTGAGATTGCCCTGAGTGCACCTGCTAGGGCTTCAAATGAGCTGTGTCCTTTCTTTCTGAACTCAGTTCTATTGTTTCTCATTTCATCCAAGGTCCTGATCCACTGGATACCAAGGTGGATTTTAGGTGTACTTCATTGGATATTAAAAGTGCATTAAAAAGAAAATCCATTCAGCTACAATAATTAAAACAGAATCCAATTTGGCATGAAATATGATATATCACTGAAACAGTAGAGCTCCAAAACAGACCCTTAATAGTGACAGAATTTGGTATATAAGAGCCAACATCTACATAGTATTTAATCATGTGTCAGGCACTCTTTTAATGGCTCTACATACATTAGTTCATTTAATTCTCACAATCATCATATGAGTAGACATTATTATAACCATTTTTACAGATAAGCAAACTGAGGCGCAGAGGAGTTAAGAAACTTGCCTAAGATCACCAAGCTAGCAATTACTGCAGTTGAGATTTGAAACTCGACTGGATGGTTCCAGAATCCATGCATTTAACTTCTAACCTATGACAAAGATGGTATCACAAATTATTGGCTAAGGAAAAGATTATTTAGTAAACAGTAAAAGAGGGAAAGGAAATTATTGCTTCACTATATACTGGGCCCTGAAATAAATTCAGCTGTTTTAGAGTTAAACATTAAGCAGATAGAGTGAAATATTGACTTGATAATGGAAAAGGAAAGAACAATGGAAGACATGTTCTTCCATTGAAACATGCAATAGATTTGACCAAATAAAAATTTAGCTTTTGTATATTAAAAGTCAAGTAATCAGCTGGAAAAATATTTGCAACATATAATATATAGTTAACAGCTTTTACTATATAAGATATTGGTACATGTTGGCAGGAAAAAGAGATGTTTATCTCAATGACAAAAATATGTAAATTGCATTCACAAAATGACCAGCAAACGTATGGAAAATGATTGAAGAAATGCATATGAATACACAGTAAGATATCCTTGGTACCCTACCAAATATACAAAGGTTTCGAAAAAAGGAACATGAGTATTCAGCATTAGCAATATATAAACCACTGGTGGGTTATATAAATTCTACAGTCTTTTTTGAGGCCAATTTCTTAGTGGTTATCAAGAATCTTAAAAATGTTCACTCCCTTTAGTTTAGTAATTCCATTTCCTGAGGAAATTATGAGAAGTGTGGACATCATGTACAAGAATGTTCTTTGCAGAATTACTTGTGTTGAGGCTATTTATGAGATAACACCTTTTGTGACACCATGCTGGACTTTCACCTCCAAACTGGGCACATGTAATTTGAAGATTTATATTATGATAAACTTCCTGCATTCGTAGAACAAGTTTCCTAGAAGCAGGATAACTTACACCTCAACTTGTGTTCTGGAGTTTGAATCCTGGGAAACTGATGATAATACATTTCCATCAAGAGCAAAGGAACCAAGTGGCTTCATGCAGAAAAGACTCGAAGTGGCCACCGAGACCTCAGTGCTCTGAAAATTTATCTGTGGAGTAGTCTCCTTACCGCATCTCCTCATTCTATCCTGTTTCAAGGGCTCTTGTCTCTCCCTTGGCTTTCCCTAGGCAGTGATGTCTCCCAAATCTATACCTTCTAGTACTGACTTTAGCCAAAATGCCAGCAATGAGCTTTGAAAACCCTCCTGTCTGATAATCCGTAATCAGAGCAGAGTCTACATACCGTCCCTAAAAAGAATATTATTATCATTATCAAACTAGATTCCTTTTCTGACTCCCTCATCCTGGTCCCGGTCGTGCTCAGTTTTGTCTTTATTATGGGGGAACCATTTAGCATTTTTAAGCAAGGGAATAAAAATTCAAACCTCTATTTAAAGGGAAAACTCTGACAATGGTGAGATTTGGAATGAATAGAGAGGTAAAAAGACCAACAAGGTAAAAAGTTAAAAAAAAAAAAAAGAAAAAAGGTAAAAGACCAATCAGGAGGTGTTCTTTAGTGTAGTGTCAATTTTTTTTTCTTTTTTCTTTTTTTTTTAATTAAAGTTTATTGGGGTGACAATTGTTGTAAAGTTACATAGATTTCAGATGTACAATTCTGTAATACATCATCTATAAATCCCATTGTGTGTTCACCACCCAAAGTCAGTTCTCCTTTCATCACCATATATTTGATCCCATTTATCCTCATCTACCACACCCCTCCCCCCTTACCCTTTGGTAACCACTAAACTATTGTCTGTGTCTATGAGTCTTTGTTTCTTTATTTGTTTGTCTTGTTCCTTTGTTGCTTTCATTTAAACCACATATCAATGAAATCACATGGTTCTTGACTTTTTCTGTCTGACTCATTTCGCTTAGCATAATAATCTCAAGATCCATCCATGTTGTCACAAATCACACTATTTCATCTTTTCTTACCGCCGAATAGTATTCCACTGTGTATATATACCACATCTTCTTTATCCACTCATCTATCGAAGGACATTTTGGTTGTTTCCTTGTCTTGGCCACTGCAAATAAAGCTGCAATGAACATCAAGGTACATATATCTTTATGGATAAATGTTTTCAGATTTTTTTGAGTATATACACAGGAGAGGAATTGCTGGGTTGTATGGCAATTCTATTCTTAATTTTTTGAGGAACCTCCACTCTGCCTTCCATAGCAGCTGCACCAGTCTGCATTCCCACCAACAGTGTATGAGAGTTCCTTTTTCTCCACAGCCTCTCTAACACTTATTATTTGTCTTGTGGATGATAGCCATTCTAAATGGTAATAAACCCACATATATATGGTCAGTGTAAGGAATAGAATATATGAAGGTCTGCCTGGGAACATTTGGGGATGTAAACTCTCACAGTGGCTGGGATACGTGCTTGGCCTTGGAAGGATTGGCTACCCTCCCAAGGACCAAGAAAATATTTACAGGATGTGGAGCCTGGCCTTCGCCTTGCCACAGGTGGGCCGAGCTCTGATACATCTAATCTCGTACCAAGGACTGGTCCCGGCTCCTAGCCAGATCCGAAACCAGTTCCTTGTGTTGTTAACACGTATGCTTATTGCTCCTTGCTGCTGTTGTTAGTGAAGTCCTCAAAACCCCAGAAGGCGGAGGAGCAACAGCAACAGTTGTTCCCCGGCTGCCTGGGCTGCTGTAAGGTGTTTCGCTCGTGCTGATGAAGGGCCGGTGCTGTTTCTGCGCATGATGTTTTGCCCGTGTTGATTTTTTACCGGTGCTGTTTCTGCGCATGATGTTTTGCCCGTGTTGATTTTTTACCGGTGCTGTTTCTGCGCATGATGTTTTGCCCGTGTTGATTTTTTACCGGTGCTGTTTCTGCGCATGATGTTTTGCCCGTGCTGATAACTTTACTCGATTTGGATTTTGCCCTGCTGATGAAAGGCTGTTGCTGTTTCTACGACTCTAATTGACCGGGCCCTGGTGGTATGATGAATTGCCTCCTTGCTTGTTAGTGGTATGATAATATATTCCTCTAATCTCTGTCTTGTCTTACTTACTTTCACTTTGTAATAAAACTCTTTAACCCCTTCATCCCGGCTTGTGGTGGTGTGTCTTGCGTATCAGGCCTTGAAAATAAGTCTGTGCACAGCAATCGATAATACTTATCGATACAAATTGGCGTAGTCGGCAGGATACGCACGACCACCGAAACAATGCCTCTGTTTAAAAAGAAACGTGAGGTTTCTTGTGTACCTTGTGAGGTTCCCGGATGGGAAGATCCTCAGTTTGCTTCACTGGCTAGGGAATGGGCAATAGGGTCTGGTTTAAGTGAAAACTGAGATGGCAAATTACAGACTGCCGACCCCCCCTCGGTTGCTTGAAATGTTGAGGACTGTCCCTGTAGAAAAGGAGGGGAAATGGGTTTCTATGGCAAGGCAAGGGTGGATTCTGCTTACTGCTTATCGCGGCATGTGTCAACGTGTTAATACCTTAGTTGAAGAAAAATGTAATTTGGAAAAAGAGACTACTGATTTACAAGGCAGGATGGCCATGCTACAATGTCAAAACTATATTTTAGGTGATCAGGCCCGTGGCTATCAAACGGTAGCTGAGAAAGCTGCTGTGTGGTGTGCTCAATACAAATATAAGAAAAGGAGAGGTAGAGTGAATCCCCGTAAAGTGCATGCAGTGATCGCCTCAGCCAAGGCTGATTGGGACCCTGACAAATGGGACGGAGATATTTGGGATGATACTGATGATGATGTAGATTGGCGAGACTTGGAAGAAGAAGTCAGATGGGTCTTGGAGAATGACAGTAGATTACAGGGAGCTGAACAAAGTCACTCCCCCACTGACTGCTGCCGTACCGGATACTATCACTTTAATTGAGCGTATTCAGTCTCATCCTGGTACTTGGTATGCTGTTATTGATCTGGCTAATGCTTTCTTTACAATTCCCATTGATCCATCCCAATGGGAACAGTTTGCCTTCAGCTGGCAAGGGCGTCAATTTACCTTTACCAGGTTGCCCCAAGGCTACAAACATAGCCCTACCATTTGCCATCGACTAGTTGCTGAACATTTGGATGAATGTGACATTCTCCACCCCTCAGTTTTAATTACTCATTATATAGATGATATCCTAATCCAAGCTTCCACGGAAGATTCTGTAAGATATTGTTTAGAACAAATTGTAGAACATTTGAAAAAGAAAGGTTGGGAAATTAACCCCGACAAAATCCAGGGGCCAGCCCAGGAAGTCAAGTTCTTAGGAATACATTGGAATTTTGGGCATAGGGCCGTCCTTCCAAAAGCCCGGCAGAAAATTCTGGACTTTGCAACACCCCAGAACAAGAAGGAGGCTCAAAAATTTATAGGCCTCTTTGGCTATTGGAGAAATCATATTCCTCATTTAGGTCAGATTTTACAACCTCTGTATAGAGTTACTAGAAAAAAATATGAATTTGACTGGGGAGCTGAGCAGGATAGAGCATTTGAAGCAGCAAAAGCTGCGATCCAAGCAGCCTTAGATCTCTGGCCAATAAGAGAGGGACCCTTGGAATTAATGGTTACTGTAGATGCTGGGTATGCTAACTGGAGCTTATGGCAAAAGCAGGATGCCAAACGAGTCCCTCTCGGGTTTTGGGCACGAAAATTACCAGAGGCTGGACAGAGTTATACTCCCTTTGAACAACAGTTACTCGCAGCTTACTGGGCACTAACTGAAACTAAACAGTTAACAGTGGGACATGAGGTGGCCTTACGGCCCCGAATTCCTATTATGCAGTGGATTATGAGTGACCCAGTGTCCCATAAGATTGGACATGCCCAAGAGGCCAGTATTATTAAATGGAAATGGTATATACAAAATAGAGCCAAAACAGGCCCAGCTGGAATATTATCTTTACATGAGTTAGTTATTGAAGCCCCGATTACCAATGATGATTTCCAACCAATAGCCATTGAAAGAACTGAATCTCCTGTAGTATACAACCATGGGTATAATTCCCTTTCTGCTGAACAAAAGAGACATGCTTGGTTTACTGATGGCTCTGCCAAATATATCGGCAATACTCGGTACTGGAAAGCTGTAGCCTATAACCCTGTCACCAAAATGGTGTTAGAGACTAGTGGAGAGGGGAAAAGTAGTCAATTTGCTGAGCTGCAAGCTGCTTATCA
This sequence comes from Rhinolophus hipposideros, assembly GCF_964194185.1. NCBI lineage: Eukaryota > Metazoa > Chordata > Mammalia > Chiroptera > Rhinolophidae > Rhinolophus > Rhinolophus hipposideros. The sequence goes on from NC_138055.1 coordinate 86,881,624, forward strand.
AGCTATGAACTTTGAAAAGGATGGACAGTGCCACATTTTCACTGACTCTTGGGCTGTGGCCAAAGGCCTGGGCACCTGGATGCCTAGATGGGAAAAGGACTGTTGGAAAATCTATGACAAGGATTTATGGGGTGCTGATATATGGAAAGAAATTTGGGAGATTGCAAAAACCACTAACCTCTCTGTGTTTCATGTAGATGCACATGCTAAGAAAACCTCGGTGGAACGTGAGTATAACGCGGATGTAGATCGCCTCACAGCAATTGCTGAAGTAGAGTGTTCCACCCCTATAAGTGAAGAAACTCTGGCACTTGCACGATGGATCCACCAAAAGACAGGACACGCTGGTTCTGCTGCTATGCACAGGTGGGCACAGGACAGAGGGATAAGTGTTCCTATGTCTGACTTAAAGAGCACTAAGGAACAATGCACCACTTGCCAATTGGACGAAAAACGCCCCTTACCAAAAATAGTCACTGGAGAATTATTGCGGGGGCAGGCTCCGGCTCAAATCTGGCAAATTGATTATATTGGGCCTTTACCCCCCTCTAAAGGGTGTCGTTATATTTGTACCTGTGTAGACACTTATTCGGGAGTTCTGATCGCCTGTGCATACAAGCGTGCCACGCAGCTTAATACAATTAAGACTCTTGATATTCTTACCCTATATTATGGAACACCTTTACAAATTCAAAGTGATAATGGGTCCCACTTTAAAGGTAAAGAAATTACTAACTATTGTGAGAAAAACAATATTGAGTGGATCTATCATATTCCCTATTATCCACAAGCAGCTGGTTTAATAGAGCGCATGAATGGGTTGTTAAAAGAAAAATTACGCAAAATGGGATCCATTGCTGGGCTCCATTCGTATTACAAGTGGAAAGATCATCTTTTTACAGCCCTGCAACAACTCAATAATCGCGCTCTCAGTACAGGAGGTACTCCCTTATCTAGAATGATGACTCCCAATTTACAAATACGAAAGATCCATACTTTCCCCACACTGTACTGGTGGGCAGTCCACCCCAATGCCCAAGCCCCATATACGGACACTACTGTATCTGCAGGGCATGATTTACATAATGTTGAAGAAATCTGGCTAGATCCTAATACTAGCCAAACAGTCCCCACCGGAATTGGAATTCAAATTCCTAAGGGTTACTATGGTCAGATAGCTGCCAGATCCAGCCTGGCACAGAAGGGAGTCCAAATCATGGCTGGAGTCATTGATGCAGGCTATGTGGGAGAAATAAAGATTTTACTGCATAATGTCTCAAAAGAAACCTTACACTTTCTCCCAGGCACCAGGATCGCTCAAATATTGATCATTCCATGTGCCTCCACTAATTTTTGGGAGAAGTTAGATACTCCTCCTAATACCACCACACGATATGGAGGCTTTGGTTCAGCAGATTATGTGGCTGGTACCAAAGTTTGGGCCAGAAAACACATTACTGACCCTCCGAGGGCCGGAGAGGTCATAGCCCAGGGAGACAACAATGTAGTAGTTGTCATGTTCCCTGGGCAAGATCAACCTGAAATGTATCCAACTAACCAATTGTTTTTACGAAATTAGCTCCTGATTTATGGCAGCCTAGTCTGGACCTGTCTCCTGGTTGAAGCTTGGACCCCTGGCATACCTGTGCAGCTCCTCAGTCATACAAGCCCAATTACATTCTATTGGAGATGGCGGAATAAAACTATCCCGCGCACACAAGATAATTACACCTGCAAAGAAAACCAACAATGTATTATAGCTAATGAAACTGTAAGAGCCACAAATCTCACCGAATGGATAGGAGACTCCTCCACGTGGAGATCTATGTTCCCCATCCCAAACTATGCTTGGGTAACAAATATCAAGCCCAATGTTACGTGCACCCCTAGATGGTGTGTTGGCACTGTAACTTGTTATATACCCATAATAACTAACCTGCTATGCTCTTTCCATGTTCTACCCATTATCAAGGGGAATTATTTTTTACAGCCACGCATTGAAGGCACCCATATAGATAATAATAATAATAGTACTTATAAGCTTACAGATTGTATATCTACAGATAAAGGCTTTGCATGTAATGGTTTATTTCGAATGATGGAACCCTGTTTACTTTCTCACTCTGTTAATCTATGTACTCTAACGATTTTTCCCATAGCCAATGTCTCTGTCTTATATGAAATAGAACCACAGCATATATGCCTTGCTAGCTCTAATGCTGCCGAACTAGCCGCCATGGGATTGCCCTCCCCTTTCTCGGGATGTCTGCAGCATCTCGAGTTGCTCCACTGGAACGGTGATGTATTCTACTTAACCCCCGATTTAGAGGCTGATGTATCCCTTACTTGGATCCCTCGGCGGCTACAGCCTCCTGCTACCTATATACACTTGTCCTTGGCTCAAATATTACAGAACTCTCAACTCTTACAAACCCACCTAGATCATAATGCCCAGTCCCTTGCTGAACATCGAATTATGACTACCATTGTCAGTAATAAATTGAAGGGCCTCTCACATATTATAACCCAAGACTCCAATCATCATTGGTATGATTTTCTATTTACCAGCACAACCGCGCATAAGTATTTTAATGCAATATTTACTCCCCTTTTAGTCATTGTGAGCATTTTACTGTTATTATGTATATGTAACTGTTGGATGTACTATCGCATACAAAAGGTACACACTGCATTCATGTTTCAAAACCGCTATGTAAACTATGCTTATGTCCCCACGCAGCCCTAGGGCCGAATTGTAAGGAATAGAATATATGAAGGTCTGCCTGGGAACATTTGGGGATGTAAACTCTCACAGTGGCTGGGATACGTGCTTGGCCTTGGAAGGATTGGCTACCCTCCCAAGGACCAAGAAAATATTTACAGGATGTGGAGCCTGGCCTTCGCCTTGCCACAGGTGGGCCGAGCTCTGATACATCTAATCTCGTACCAAGGACTGGTCCCGGCTCCTAGCCAGATCCGAAACCAGTTCCTTGTGTTGTTAACACGTATGCTTATTGCTCCTTGCTGCTGTTGTTAGTGAAGTCCTCAAAACCCCAGAAGGCGGAGGAGCAACAGCAACAGTTGTTCCCCGGCTGCCTGGGCTGCTGTAAGGTGTTTCGCTCGTGCTGATGAAGGGCCGGTGCTGTTTCTGCGCATGATGTTTTGCCCGTGTTGATTTTTTACCGGTGCTGTTTCTGCGCATGATGTTTTGCCCGTGTTGATTTTTTACCGGTGCTGTTTCTGCGCATGATGTTTTGCCCGTGTTGATTTTTTACCGGTGCTGTTTCTGCGCATGATGTTTTGCCCGTGCTGATAACTTTACTCGATTTGGATTTTGCCCTGCTGATGAAAGGCTGTTGCTGTTTCTACGACTCTAATTGACTGGGCCCTGGTGGTATGATGAATTGCCTCCTTGCTTGTTAGTGGTATGATAATATATTCCTCTAATCTCTGTCTTGTCTTACTTACTTTCACTTTGTAATAAAACTCTTTAACCCCTTCATCCCGGCTTGTGGTGGTGTGTCTTGCGTATCAGGCCTTGAAAATAAGTCTGTGCACAGCAATCGATAATACTTATCGATACAGTCAGATAATTTTTGACAAAGGAGCCGAAATCATACAATGGAGAAAAGACATCCTCTTCAATAAATGGTGCTGGAAGAATTGGAAAGCCACATGCAAAAGAATGAAACTAGACTGCTATCTGTCACCATGTACCAAAATTAACTCAAAATGGATCAAAGACATAAGCACAAAACCTAAAACAATGAAGTGCATAGAAGAAAACATAGGTACTAAACTTATGGACCTTGGGTTCAAAGAGCATTTTATGAATTTGACTCCAAAGGCAATGGAAGTAAAAGCTAAAATAAACGAATGGGACTATATGAAACTTAAAAGCTTCTGCACAGCAAAAGAAACCATCGACAAAATAAACAGGCAACCAATCAAATGGGAGATTTTTGCAAACAACGCCTCTGATAAGGGGCTAATGTCCAAAATATACAAGAAACTCACACAACTCAAAAACAAAAAGACAAACAATCCAATTAAAAAGTGGGCAGAAGACGTGCATAAACATTTCTCCAAAGAGGACATACAAATGGCCAATAGACATGAAAAATATGCTCAATGTCACTAATCATCAGGGAAATGCAAACAATTTCTCATCTTTGAATCCCCAGTACCTAACAAAATGTCTAAACTATCATGAGAGTCCATGAATAGAAAATTTTGCAATATTCAATGAAGGCAATTGAACCAGGGTCATGGAAAGGTTTTTGTGATCAGTGATTAGCAGTTAATAGATTCTTTTTAATTTTTATTTCAAAGTACCTGATTATAAGCCCCACAAATCTGATGTAATCCAAGATTCGAGCTCCGGACTTAGAATAAGATGTTTTGCCACAGCTGTGCAATTTTGGGTAAATCTACCTTCTTTTTCCTTATCTGTAAAATGGAGATATTTTTCCTCTCAGGGTTGTTTGAGCCTAACTCAGGGTCTTGCTTGTCACATTTACATATGAATGAAATGAATAAGGACAGAGACAGCTTCATGTAATTGATATGCCAAATAGACCCTGGTATAGTGATAGGCATATTTGGTAGGAGGTCAGTAATTTTTTGAATGAATGAATGAATGAATGTTTTATGTACTCTGGTTATAAAACTTATTAAAGCCACTCAAAAATGCAGAGGCTTTTTTTCTTTACCCTATGATCTTTCTAGTTTTCCTAGTAACTCATCCATGGTTTTGCTTCCACTTTGATTTGCAATCATTAGATTGGGTCTGTCTTTGAGAAAAAGCTAAGTAATAGGCTTCAAGAATCTAGGAATATTTCTTTAGTTGCCACTGGGGAGGAAAACAATCATTTGGAGAAGGTAGTGGGTTATGAAAGCTTCTTTGAAAATCCACCCACCTCATCCTGTTAAAGGAGCTCCCAACTGATTTCTTGTGAACCTGATGATCTCACATGACTTGCCCTGACCCCAGGCAAACCTGGAAAGCCTGACCACCTTTCCTTACCTCCTCCAACTCCCAGTGTTCCTGGTTGTAGGGAAAACAGCACTGGGCAGAAAAGCTGGGTCTGGTCCTGCTGCTGCCACGACTTTCTGACACCTGGCTTCTTTGCGGCCATCTCGTACAATGGAGCGATGTCCACTGGCCAGGTTTGTGGTGAGGGTGAGCAAACAGGTCACCACCTGGTCCTTTTGGATCCAGGATTCCCCGCTTTCCTGACTCACAACATGACTGACCGATGGGCTGGATCAGTCCACCAGTGAGTTTTCTTGGGCACACACAAATTTTCTTTGTTTTTTTAAAAATTGAGTTGTCAATAATTAAAAATAAAGAGTTTTCACACATTTGTGAAAATTAGACTTTCAGCTTCCCTTGAAACACGAGGGATCTGGCAACACTGACCAACATCCCCCAGTGGAAATCAACCATCTGCAGGGAGCAGGCACAGATGCCCCAGTCTACCACACTCCCTTGTGTTAAAGGATTATCTTGAAACAAAGGTTAATAATCCTAACTCTCATACAGATATAAAACGAATATGTGCAAAAGATTGTATTTAACTCATTAATGTGGATAGTGATGAGGGGTCACAATCAGTCAAGAGAGAATGCGAAGATCCAGTGAATCCAGTGAAATAAATGTGTCACTGGAGGCAAAACTTGGAGAGGAAGTTCAGCGGGACCTCCACGGACAGAACTGACATGTCTACGGACAAGAAATACTTTGCATTGCTGTCAGTTATCTCAGCTTCCATACGGGGTTGTAAAATAACTTCCATAGAATCCAATCAGAGAGCCCAACAGGTTTGTTCTCATTTAGAGTCTAGACTCCAGACGATGCGTCATTTCCCACTGAAGTACAAATTCTCCCCTACACTTCTGTTTCCTACCATCCTCCTTATGGACTGCCTGGCCCCAGAAGCGTGGTCCACCCAGATCTTACAGAGCTGTCATTTCTCATTTTTATTCGTTTCTTCAATGATGAAATGTGGTGACTGGACCAGATAATCTCTAAATTCCCTTCCAACTCCGTAATGCGAATTTCTTAGTACTTCTTTCACCCAACATTCCCACCCCACCCCCAACATACACACCATACACACATTACCTCCATAAATCATTTATCATTATTCAGCCTCCAGGTCCTTATCAGTGCAGTGTAGCTACTTTAATTTGTGCTGAGGTGTCAATGGGTGATGTTTTATTAATATGATACTTTATCCTCTGCTACATCTCCGTCTACAGCTTCAATTACCGTCATCCCTTTCATGAAAGCACCCCTCAAGATTCTGCTTTAAGCATCACTGCCAAGAAGGCCCAGACATCTACCTGTCATGGAAAACCCTCCCTCTCCATAAGACAGTGAACATGAACTGTCCATAAGACAGTTTTTTGCCCCAGTCCCTCCTCACACTGGGTCCAGTTCAGCAGAGAGGACAACCTCTGTTGGTAAACTGGGGCTGAAGCTAAGTGAAGGCTGAGGAAAACAACCCGTCATTCGGTCTTCCTTGACCTCAGCTGGGGGACAAAGAAGAGATTAAGGTTTCCAGCTAGGATTGTGATTATCACATGAGACTGGCATTCTAATAACCAAATTGAGCTGATTATAACTTGAGATTTTATTACAGAATTGAAACTGTTATTACCTGAACGAGACCAAAACAATTTGAAGTCAGATGGAGTTTTCACCTAAGAGTAAGGAAAAAGTCTCCCTATTTCATTCGTTCATTCAGCAAATAGTTATCAAGTGCTGAGTAGGTTCCTAGCGCTGTTTTAGCTGTTTGGGGATATAACAGTGAATACGACAAATAAAAAGTCCTCCTTTCATGGGCTTACATTCTAGTGTAAAGATTTTAAAGAGAAGTTGAGGGACATAAATTGAAGTTGCGCTTTCAATACATAGTGAATAAGTGTTGTTTAATATATTAATATATAGTTTTATTAATTAATACAAACTATGATATATTACTATCAACCTACACTATCCTGTTGTTTGAAACTAATCCCCCATCTGTGCTCTGATTTCTGTCCCTTCCACCTCCCCGGGACCAGGTAGCATCACCCCAGCGCACACCAAGGTACTTAAACCTTTGCATCTCCCGACCAAGAGGGCCTTCCTGTTCCCTCATCCCTACTAAACTTTAGAGGCTTCTTCACGACTCTAGGCCACTAATGTCCCTAAGAGCATTTTCTTTAGAAAACTTGTAACTGTTAAGTCTTTCTCTGCCCCTTGGAAATGTATATAAATCTTTTTAAAAGTCTCTTGCCAATTTTACAACCCAGGAGTGTCTTTCTCCAGGACCTGAGAGCCATCCCTTTGAAGTGTAATCGTCTAGGTCTGTGGGAAGGCAGGAAGCTAACTGCAGTGGGTGGTGGGGTCCTGCTCCAAGCTGTAGAACTATCTCCTGTCATACACATACGAGCAGTTTGTTTTTCCTTTGAATAAAGCCAATTCACAAACACACATGGCCTCTGACCTCCCTTCATCCTCTTACCGAATCCAGACGGCCTAACGTCCTCCAGTACTTTTCCACCAGCTCCCTCCAGCCCTGAGAACCCCTCACCCTCTCTCTCCGCAGAGTTGAGCTCAGACTTTGTTCGGATTCTCTCTTTGGTTGTAATAGTCCCTTTCCTTCCCTTGCAATAATCTTCTCAAATAAAAGCCTCTCTTTACTGAGTCTGAATGTGTTTTTTATTTGACACTCCTGCTCTGGTTTCAGTCCTGCTCTGGCTTTCATTTGCTCAGGTCTTTCCTTCACTGGAAAGGTTTCTTCAAATATGCCTTCACTCCTTGCACCTCCCGTTCACTCCATAGCCTTCAGGAATGTAAATCTGATGTCTTTCTCCAGAGCACCCTTAGATTGCTTCTGGAACAAGGCGTCAGTTTTGTAGCCAGATAGACCCAGGTCAGAAAAACAGCTCAACTACTTATTAATGGGGCCATTTACTTTCTTTAAGCCCGTTTCCATCATTTACAAAATAGGAATCACGCCCTCCTTCAAGAAAGGCAGCTATTACTTATTATTAAGTCAGGAAACAAATCCACGGACTCAGGCAGTTATGGTGTTCCCTAAATGGTAACAGCTAACATCTACTTACTAGGTACCGGGCTCAGCACTTTAGATGCATTATCTCACTTAATTCCTCACTGCAATCCTATGATATAAGTATTTGTGCATTTTATTATCATTATCTCCATTTTACAGACAAGGAAATTGATGCTGAGAAAGAGAGATGAGGTGATTTGTTCAAATCTCACAGCTAAGAAGTGGAGGTGTTTATATTTGAACCCAAGTCTGTACAGAGCTTCCCTGCTAACCCACTCTGCAGCACCTCCAAGTTAAAGGTTAAACTTCTCGCTCCTCTCCCCTCCCGAGACAGTGACTGTCTCCTACAAACACCTCCTCTCCATGCCCCAGTGCATTTGTTCATGCTGTTCTCTTCACACTGCTTCCTCCTCTCTCACCTGCCTCTCTCCCTCTCCCCACCCCCTTACACACACACACTCACACACACTCACACACACACTCACACACTCACACACACACACATTCACGCACACACTCACACACACTCACACACACACACACACTCATGCGCAGTCACACATTTCACCTCATTATCCTCCAGACAGCTTTATAAACCCATTTTCCTATGGAGTTGTCCCAAACCTTTTCAGAGATCGCCTCTTCTTCATACTCTCAGAGCTCTTTGCATATATCTCCATATAAGCTTCCACGACAGAACTTATATTTATCATTACAATGAAGTTGGAGTGACCTTACAGCCAAGTAAAGCTATGGGAGATATATATATATATATAGGCTCAGGAAGAAAAGAATTTAGAATTAAGAGAAGGATCAGGGAAGAGCCTAGCGCGGCGGCTGGAAGCTAATGGGGTACCGCAGCGATGTTCCGTATCGAGGGCCTTGCGCCCAAACTGGACCCCGAGGAGATGAAACGGAAGATGCGATCTCCTCCATATCTAGGTGGCCCTGCTGCGAGTCACTCCTTTTATGTTAAAGAAATTGGACAACATATAAATATTGGACATCACATGTGAATGCATGATATGAAGAACCTGGTTCCAGTTTCTACTCTGCAAATGAACCTGCAGGTGAATAGGCCCAGAAAGACGTAAGAGACTCTTTGACTGAATGGACGTAAAACTTCTACTTGTTAAAAACAAGTTTGGCTCTGGTAACTGACCTTCGTAGCTAAAATATAAACTATTTGGGAAGTCTGAAACATGTTTTATGGCCATAGTATACCCTTAATACCTGTGATAGTCAGCCTCCATGAATGTTGGTGTAATTGTAAATAATGTCAAACTCCATTTTCTAGCAAATATTAATTATACACAGGAATTATGTCTGCAAAAAAAAAGAGTAGGATCAGAAGGTAAATAGATGTGTTGAATTATAGAGGGGTAATGACAAATGTAAGTAAATTATAAATGGCACTGCAGTGATGAATGGGATGGGGTTACAGTCTTGCAGGCTGAAGTCCGCTCTGTTGATCAGGTAGAGAGCAACTGAAATACTGAGGACAGGGCGACAAGCACACCTCCCGCAGGGCATGATTTGACATCCCTACCGGAAAAGCTGCTGTACGTGGATGCTGAGCTCGTCCGTCTGTCATGAAAAGAATCAGCCTATATGTGGGTGCCTAGATCTTGCACCCGGGCCACAGTCCCTGGTCACATGCAATCTCCACACGCTCGGAAGAGAATTCCAAAATGCTTGACATGGTACAATTGTTTCCTTAGTTGGTAAAGACAATATGCGGATGCTAGAGACATGGATGGAAACCTCTGAAAGACAAAATTAAATATGTGGAACGAAGCAATTCAAACGTTGAAAATTTTATGCTTAATTTTGGAATAATGTGCGTATTTGGTATCAAAAATACTTGTAATATTGAAGAATTTAGCATTTTGGAGTCAACAGATTCATCTTATGATTCCAATTTCAAATATGTACTTTACTGATTCAGACTTTGATTTTTAAGTTGACAATTTTGCTTAGTTTGTAAATAGAATCATGATTACCAGACAGGTTTAAAGAATATCTATATAATGATTAACTAGAATTGTTCAAGTATGTGGGGAGATTTTGTGTATTAGTCAGACAGTTGCAAAACTTAGAAAAAAAAACTTATTAAATTTAAAAATGTTTAAAATATCTAAAAAAATTTAAGTAACTAAATTGTAAAAACCCCTTAAAACCAATTGCTATATTCACTAGATTTATAATTAGAATTCTGGGTTGAACTTAAAAGCTTAAAAATTAGTTTTGTTACTTCAACAAATCATATAATTTGAAAATTTCTGTACTAATAAACTGCCTTCTGGGAAACATAAAGATCCCCATTTAGGCACAATAATTACTGTTTATATGTCTGTTTGCCTCCACTAAACTAGGAATTTATTTAGGAAGTGTCTTTTCTTCCTTATATCCCCATCACCTAGCACCATGGCCAAAAGAAGAGGCCATTCATAGTAAGAATACCAGCAGCTAATATTTATTACTTACCATATGCCAGGACTGTGTGTGATATGTGCTTTATCCATATAATCGCTAGGAATCCTCACCACAACCTATTGACATGGTTGATGGAGGGAACAGCAACAACTCAGAAAGCTTAGATAACTCTCAAGTTCAATAGTGAGAGAACGTTGGAGCCCAGGTGAAATCCAGGCTCTCTGACTTCAGGGGCTGCATCTTCCCTTAACTTTTATGTGAGTAGTTGAATGGATGAAATTCTTTAATGGTGAGACTTTCAAAAGTATTATTTGAGCTGAGGAGACAATGTGTGTGTGCTAGAGACATGAATGTGAATTGTTCTACATGGACAAGTAAGCTGGACAGAGATATGGGATCTAAGTGGGGCTTCCTGGGAACAATTTGAGAAAAGTGAAAAGGCTGTATTCCTTAAAAGACAGAAAACATGAAGATTCTGAAGGGAAGGACATAAGTGATGGTGAAGAAAGCAATTTGGCTTCATTTGGAAGGATCAGGGCAAGTGTTGGCTGGTTCATGATTTATTTGGTGGAGGCCCAGGGAACATTTCCTTCACGGTCGGGTTAGCTGTTGTGGCATTTTGATTTGGAGCAGACGTGTCCTGCTGGTAACTCAGATTAAGCAAAACAGGTTTCCTCAGGAGCCAAGAAAAATGAAAGAGAAACCTTTGGCATTGGTCTAAGGAAGAAGTATGAAAGGACAAGAGGAACAGTATTACGAGGTTAGCTAAATCACCCACTAATTTGTGGCAAACCATGAGTAGTGAGTCTATACTTTTAATTTACAAACTAAAGTTAGCACTCAGAGATATACGTATTTTATAGTAGCTTTTTGCATTTTCATACTCAAATGTGTACTCTGCTAGAGAATATTCTGTGGGGGAAGAGAATCAGAAGTAGGAAGGCTGGACCAGGGACGATGCCCTGGGCCTACTCAAAGGTGAAAATCTAAAGGCCTTTACTCAAGGATGCCTAGTCTCCCCACTTTTAATCAACATAGTATTGGAAGTCCAGGACACAGCAATTAGGTAAGAAAAAGAAATAAAAGTCATCCAAATCAGAACGGAAGAAGTAAAACAATCAAACTATCACTGTTTGCAGATGACATGATACTATGTGTAAAAAAAACCCTAAACACTCAAAACAACCAAAAAAAAAAAAAAAGCAAAACAGAACTAATAAGTGAATTCAGTAAAGTTGTAAGATACAAAAATGGTCAGGCATGTAATTTCCCATAGTTGGTAGCATTCATGTGCTAGTACCTGTGAATATCCCCGTTCTACTCTGTATAGTTCTTTGGTACATGCCAAATGGCATAGGGATCCATTTGTCTTGCAGCTGCCCAAGACATGCCTCCTATGTAAGCTTCCCTTAATAAACTCTAATTACCAAAAAAAAAAAAAATAATAATCTGTTGTGTTTCTTTACACTAATAAAAAACTATCAGAAAGAGAAGTCAAGAAAATAATCCCATTTACAATTGCATCAAAAAGAATAAAATACCTAGGAATAAATGTAACCAAGGAGGTGAAAAGACCTATACACTGAAAACTATAAGGCACTGATGAAAGAAATTGAAGAAGACACAAATAAATGGAAAGATATCCCATGCTCATGGATTGAAAGAATATTGTTAAAATGTACATACTACTCAAAGCAAATTACAGATTCAATGCAATCCCTATCAAAATTCCAACGGCATTTTTCACAGAAAACAACTCTAAAATTTGTATGAAAGAACATAAGACCCCGAATAGCCAAAGCAATCTTGAGAAAGAAGAACAAAGCAGAGGTATCATGCTCCCTGATTTCAAACTATGCTGCATATGTAATCAAAACTGTATGATATTGGCATAAACACACACACACACACACACACACACACCCACACACACACACACACACACACACAGATCAATGGAACAGAATAGAGAGCCCAGAAATAAACCCATGCTTATGCTGTCAATTAACTTACAACAAAGGAGGCAAGAATATACAGTAGGGTGAAGACACTCTTCAATAAAGTGTTGGGAAACTGGAAAGCTGCATGCAAAAGAATGAAACTGGACAACCACATACAAAAATTAACTCAAAATGGATTAAAGATTTGAATGTAAGTCCCAAAACTATAAATCTCCTAACAGAAAACATAGGCAGTAACCTCCTAGCAATGTTTTTGTCCTGATCTGACTCCAAAGGCAAGGCAAAAAATAAAATGGGACTACATCAAACTAAAAACTTCTACACAGCATAAGAAACCATCAACAAAACAAAAAGGCAACCTACTAAATGGGAGATATTATTTGTAAATTGTTTATCCAATAAGGAATTACTATCTAAAATACATAAAGAACTCATACAATTTAATAACAACAACAATCTGATTAAAAAGTAAGCAGAGGACCTGAATAGGCATTTGTCCAAAGAGGACATACAGATGGCCGACAGATGAAAATACGCTCAATGTCACTAATCGTCAGGGAAATGCAAATCAAACCCACAATGAGATATAACGTCACACCTGTCAGAATGGCTATTATCAAAAAGACAATAAATAATAAGCAATGATGTTGGCAAGCATGTGCAGAAAAGGGACCCCTTGGTGCTCTGTTGATGGAAATGTAAATTGATGCAGCCACTGTGGAAAACAGTATGGAAGTTCCCAAAAAAATTTAAAAAGAAACTACCATACTCGGATGATCCAGCAATTCCACTTGCTGGTTATCCATTCAAAGAAAATGAAAACACTAGTCAGAAAAGATATAAGAGCATGTACCCTTACGTTCACAGCATTATTTACAATAACCAAGATATAGAAATAACCTAAGTCTATCGATGGATAAAGGAACTGTGGGATATATAAGCAACAGAAGACTACTTAGCCATAAAAAAGAATGAAATCTTCCCATTTGCAACATGGGTGGACCTTGAATGTATTATGCTAAGTAAAATAAAAGACAAATACCATACGATTTCACTTATATGTGGGATCTAGAAAACAAAACAAACAAAACACAACACAACCCAGACTCACACAGAAAGCAGATTGGTGGTTACCAGAGGGCAGGGGTGGGTAGAGGTATGGAATTGGCAAAGAGGATCAAGAGGTCTAAACTTCCAATTATAAAAGAACTCATGAGGATGTGATGTACGGCATGGGGAATACGGTCAACAATATTGTACTAACTTTATATACGACAGATGGTACCTGAACTTATTGCAGTGATCACTTCGCAACGCATACGATCTTGAATCAGTGTCTTACACAGGAAACTGAGTAATGTCAATTATACTTCAATAGATAGAAGAGCTGTTTGCTAATTCAGAAGCTAGCATCATGAATAGCAATGGCGCTCAGAGTATTTGCATGACCAGTAAAAGCCCTCCCTCCCGTATCAGGCCCAGTTACATTGGTGTCCTTTGTGACTGTCGATATGGTTGCAGGCAGTTGGCGCCTTCCTTACGGCTTCAGTGTGGTTGTGCTCACACATCAATATACTGGAGTGTGTGCTCTTTTATTATGTATTACTTTCCTTAATTTCTTGTTTTATAACATGTTAAATAAGTTGTACAGCAGCTAAGACTTTCATAACTGGATAATAAATGAGGTATTATTAAAAGGGTGAGTGACAAGGAAGAGAAACTATCCTGGTTGAATTATGGTTTTAGAGGAAGCAAGTATGCAACATCATGAGTTATGACGAGATGAGAAACCACATTGCCAGAACATACAGACACTGTAAGGTGCTGCACATTATAGAATTATTATTTCAAGTCAAATCCATTCATCTGTGTGCCTACTGGCTGGCTTAGGACCAGCAGGAGTTATTATCCGAAATAACGAGAGATAACTGAAGAAAAAAAGTACAGCTTAAGTTGGGCTCCTTTCTCTAGAGCACCGAATCTCACGTTAGTGTGCACAAGAAGAAACTAGCATGTTTAACAAAAATAAAAATCCTCGGCCCTTTCTCTAGAGATTGGGATTCAGTAGTTAAGGGGCTCGGCCACCTGAATTAACAACAGAAATTGCTCTACTCTGACAGAGCACTTGTGTACATCAGTGCTTTTCACACCACAGTGCATACAAGTCTCTAGGGACCTATTTAAAATGCAGATCCTGGTTCCACAGGTCTGGGGCGGGGCCTGGTTTTCTGCATTCCCGACAAGCTCCCAGGTGCTGCTGGGGCTGGCCCCCTTTTAACGGAGCATGCAGAAAAGGGAAGGCAGAGAACTCACATCCTACGTCCATGTTCCTTACTTACTCTGTCACAAGGAGACGGGCATTACTGAACCCGAGCAGGGCTCTCGCTGACATTCCCATCCTACAGACCAAGGGGCTGAATCGCGGTGCAATGCAGTGAGCAACCTTGGGTCACTGGATGGTGCTGTGTCAGCCTCACCTCAAATTATGGGAGTTTTTCCTCAGACTATACTGAGCAATTTGTTGACACGAAACCAATTGTTCACCTGGATCTTGGCGACAACATTAACAACTTACGCAGAAGTCCTAATTTCTAAGTACCGGCCATTACTGCAGAGAGGCTGGGGCACATCCTCTGCATGGGAGAGAATCTTTCTACACTAGGTGTTGTCCTAACAGCGCATGGAGGCCTCAGGTAGTCCAGATCCAAGCAGGGGACGGTGGAATTAATGCAAGTCGGCTGAGAATGCATGTCCATAGACCCTGTCTTAGACGGATGTACTATTTCTTCTTTGTATGTGATGTCATTAAGATACATTAAAAAAAATAAATTCATATTAGTTATGGAACATTGTATATTTTCTCAATTAACAGATAGTAAAAAACAATGTATCTCTCTTGTGGTCATCACAAATTATGACATTAAAAAGGGGTCCCTGTCTTCCAGAACATTAGCTAGAAGTGGCTTGACAGACGAAGTTCATATCCTTCAGCGTTTCAGAGGATCAATGATATATATGTCACTATTAAACATACATATTTAAAGAAAATTATGCTCTAATTCTAAATGGCTGAATTTCTCATTTTATAAATCGAGAAGGAAAACACTGCTGCAGAATACAACCTCAGATGTTTTAATACAGAGATCTTATTTACTCTTTATAGGATACTCTGATGAAAGTGGGCTGGTCGCTAGCCGGGTGACCCAAATGACACCCAAACCAGCAGCAGCTCGGGGGCCACTAAACATTAACAGTCTTGGCTGGCTTCACGTCTTCAATTTCGGAGGCCAGCCAGCGGTAAGTGCGATGACGCCGCAGCACCTCGATGGCCTTCAGCTCCAGGGGTACGGCCTGAATGCCAAGGTCTTCCAAGCCAGGCAGGTGAGGCAAGGTCATGTCTGTGATGTGAACCTTTGAATAAACAAAGAACCACAGAAAGCGCTGAAAACTGGCCGAGAACACCAAGCAAGCCCTTCAACACTCAAGCTGGCCTGAGTCCCATGAGTGAGACTATACTGCTTTCAAAGGATATATGTATGTGGCAGCGTTTGATTCCTGGAACTCGCTCAAAGTAGAGCACAGGAAAAGGGTTTTGGAAAAAAAAAGGCAGATCCACAAAATATCAGCTCCAAGATCCCCAGAACTACCGAGGAGCACTGGACACTGGCTCTAAGTGACACTGGCTCTAACAGATTTAAAGGGAAACAAATAGAGAGTGGAGAAGCATAAGTCATCACATTTGTCAGCAGTGGCTTGGCAGGAGGGATGAAGAATAGAGTCGGGGCTAAAGCAGAGCTACCCCATTCCTCAATTCTCCCTGCGCCTGTGCTCTGAGAACAGGCTTCCTGCCTCAGTTTTAACTGTTGAATTAAGGGGGTAATTAGCATTTGTCCTTGCTCATTAAGAGATAATCCGTTAACCTGTGTGCCTCAGCTAACCTTAACCTTTGACTACAGCTCAGTGTAGACCTAGAAATCCAAACCCACCGTTTGTAGGGAAGGAGAATGTAAGACTTCCACAGATCCCACGTCCAAAAGCACATGGAGGGAATCGTTTACGCACAGAGCAGCGTCAATCCTTTAACCTCCCACCCTACGAAGTCTGCAGTTCTTTCACCAGAGTGCGGTAGAGCAGCCCCGAAACCAAATCTAAAACCCGCTCAGCCTACTGTACCAACACTTTTCCAATTATAAAGGTAAGAGGTCTCCCAACATTTAGAGATCGGGAAGAGGGTAAACCAGGAAGCAGACCGAAAGCAGGGTCTATGGGAGGAGGAAAAGCAAGGCAATGGCCAGAAAGAGATGGACATTCAGGGTTGCAAGCAAAGAGCACCTCATAGACGGAGGGAGATGAGGTCAGAGAATTGACTATTGGAATTGGCAGAATGGAGATCACAGGTGACCCTGAAAAGAGCAGTTTTAGGGGAGAAATGGGAATTAAAGCCAGAATGGAGTGAAAGAAAGAATGACATAAGAAACTGTCAAGAGCTCTTTTGAGGAGTTGTGACACAAAGGGACACAAACAGGGTGGGACCAGAGGACTTTGCCTTTAAAAAAAAGTGGAGCTCTTAAGGCATGTTTGTATGCGATAGGAAAGATCCAACCAAGAAACATTGATAACTCCAGAGAGAAGGTAATGGGGCCACCACACCCTGGGTAAGTTCACAAGTGGAGGGGCTGACCTGACATAGACGAGAACAGACAAGCGCATGAAAGTAACCAAGGAAGCAAGCAAACAAAAACGAAGTCTAACTTATCCATCTCTACACTCTGGTTTCTCTTCCGACCGTATAAATCTCTCACCTTTCACTAACTCAACCGGCATCAGCCCAGCAGGGGTCCACCCCACTCATACTCACCCGCTCCACTTTATCCCTCGTGGTCCAGGGCTCAAACGGACTTGTTTCAAAGAGTCGTGCTATCAATCTGGACAAAGGAATAAACATGGCACCTGTGGTAAGTGTCTCTATGCCCAATATGCAAGCTGGCCTATGAGAATCACAGGAATGCCGCAGAGGCGGGAATTCACTGAATTTGTTTTTAAAGACAATAACCAACATCCTGGGACCACAATGTGTGGTTACCTTCCTTTCAAGCTAACCTAGCCTGACCGCTGTTAACTGCTGGCACTCCTTGATAACCCATCTTAAAAACTAAAATAAAGTAAAGCTACTACCAGCAACAAAACAAACACAAAAGACCTAACATTCAATGAAGTCTGAAATTCAATCTAATTTAAGCCTCCGACATTCAAATACCCTCCTGGTAAGGAGGCAGGGCAAGCCGAGTAATGTGCAAGATATAAATTATAATCCTTAAAAGCAGGAGCCCCATGGGAACCAAAACATCCAAAACTAAGGAGAAACCTAAGATCTACAATTCAAATAAGGAAGCCAATACAAAAACAAGGACAGGAGGGGTAAGGTACCACCGTGGCTGGCGCCATCTCTTGACTCTAATAAAAACTGAGGGCTTTGCTTATCTGTCATCGGTTCTGTCTGAAGTACCATCGGTTCCGTCTGAAGGCAGTGGGTGTTAAGCTAGCCTACAAGGTACCCTAGGAAATCCTTATGGTCCCCAAAGAGGACTGGGGCAAGGGTTTAAGGATATATGCTCTGACTAGCACTCATCAATACAGCCAGATCAGCTCTGCTTTTATCTGAGTAACTAGTGGGCCTTTACGTAAAAAGTCATTGAACACAAGATTCCACAGCTTTTTAAAAACTTAAAAAATACCATCCCAACATGTAGCAGAAAAAAAAAGATAAAGGAAGCTGAGGATTGGTCAGAATTTCTCCAAGAACATAGAAAGCCTCAGATTCCAGACAAGCTGTTCCGATGGCAGAAAAAGCATGTTATTTGGGCTAACATAGCTAAGTGAAAACACTCCTTACAAACCTTCAACTCTCTGTGCTCTGGTTCTACGCTAACAGGTCACCGGTGGTATCTTTTTTAGTGTCCACACTCTGTCCCGCCACGTGCACATGCAAACTACATGAGAACTCTGTTTTATGCACAACCGAGAAAGTGGGTCCCAGCACTCCAGCTTGCACCCGTCCCCTGCAGTGAAGACAAATGAACTCACTACTAACTCCAGTGGATGCTTTTCAGTCCTTTATCTTGACTTTTCCGCAGCTTTTCATTCCACAAATATTAAGAGTGCCTACTGCGTGCCCAGTATTGCTCTAGGTCCTGGAGACACAGATGTGAACAACCAGCAATGCTCCCCTCCTTAAAACAGTCCCTTTCCTGTGGTGTCTAGGATTCCAAACTTGCTTCATTTTTTTCACTCAAACATTTGATTACTCGTTTTCAGCCTCCCTGATAAATTTCTTACTCTGCTGGTCCTTCAAATGGAGGGATTCCTCACATTCTGACCTCAGCCTTCGTCTTTCACTCACACTATACTCTTTCCTTTAAAGTCACCACGAGTATAAATGAGGAGGCAGACAGCCTGAAAATAGAACGCTCTCCATAAACATCATCACCCTGCATTCTAATGGTCTGTTTTTATGATACCTGTTAGAGGGTTTACTGTAACATCTTGACTCCCTAGTGCACTGACACAGTAAGCATTCGAGAAATGTTTATTGAACTAATAAATGAACAAATGAATGAGGAGTGAACTGCCATGCTGGTTTACAAATTAATCTCTGGCAAACTGGATATGAAAGTATCCGTCATGAGACCACTAGCGTGTGACATAAGTCTGAGACTGTCAACCTACACGGGGAGACGTGGACCAAGAAGTAGGAAAAGAAGGTAAGGCAACCACAGGCCACATCTAAATCAACCTGGCTCCTTCCCCAGCTACATGACCAGACAAGTTACATAAAGAAGGGTCCCTTTGCCACTTCTAGGTGAGGGGTATAAAACAGAGGGAAACCTCATTGTTCCTTTGCCCAACCTGCCAAGCAAGATACTTCTCCAAATTAAAACTCATTGGTTTTGAACTGGAGAATCTGAAGAACTGCAGATTTAACGTCTCAACACACACTGTTTTTCGCATCCACAATAATCTACATTTCCTTTCCTTAGATACCCCCTGCTTCTTTCCTAGACTAATGTCAATTCTCAGGAGCACATCCGAGAGACTCGGAGGCTTCACCGGATGAGACATACTCTCTATCACCCAAGTGAGAGCATTACGAACAAATGTATTGAGTTAGCTCTATTGCAGGACGCACAGAAAGAAGCACTTCACTTACCTATAAGCAAAATGCGGCAAAGGGTACGGAAGGAAGGGTCTGTGAGCCACGGCAAAGACATACTGCACCAGGTCAAAGAGGAGGTATCGGTTGGGCCTGCAGAGGGAAGAGGCACCGCCTGCAAATGAAGGATGCACTCCTACAAGATTTTTCTTTTACCTTAACAAAATAACACTCTTCTAATGAAAAAGGAACACATATGCACTGGAGTAAATACAGACTAGCACAAAGAAAAATCATCCTAATCTCACAAAAGATGAAGATAATATATTTAATACATATCCTTCCCATCCCCTTTCATAGACATTTTTGCTTTTATAAATGTAAGATTACACAGTTCATCCTATTCTGTAATGTCTTTTTCATATAACACTAAATCACAATCAACTTTCAATACCATTAGATATTCTAGTGTAGGTTTAATGGTTGCATATGCTGCATTGCATGCGATCGTAACTATTTTACCAATTCCAAGTTTTTGGATATTTAAGCTACATAAATATTTTTCTTTTAAAAAATACTGCATTAATAAACGGTATTGTAGCAAAAAACCTGTTTCCCCAAAAATAAGACCTAACTGGAAAATAAGCCCTAGCATGGTTTTTCAGGATGACGTCCTCTTGAACATAAGCCTAATGCGTCTTTTGGAGCAAAAATTAATATAAGATCCGGTCTTATTTTCAGGGAAACACGATATTTGTACTTATCCATAATTATGTATTTAAAATGCATTCTACAAGTGGAACTGGCTCAAAGTATATTTTGCAATTTTAAGGTTTTATTGAACTTTATTGCCTTTTATTGAACCTTGCTTTCCAAAAAGGTTATATCAATTTACATAAAATGCTAGTAGCCCCCTCACCAAAAATGAGGTTAATCATAAAAAATAAACAAACAAAATTTTGCCAACTTGCCAGGTAATAAGGTACCTCAATGTTTTACTTAGCATTACTTTAATACTAAAGATTAATCTTTTTCTTCATACATTTTTGGTCATTTGCACTTCTTTCTTTCATCCCTTTCCTCCTGGAGTCCCTGTCTGTGAGAATGATTTATAAGTGTTCTTTATATTTTAATGATATAGTTGGAAACATCTTTTATTGTTTGTATTTCACCATTATAGGTGTTTTGTGGCATACAAAAGTTTAAACATTTCATTTAATCAAAACCTCTAATTTCTTTTACTTTATGGTTTGGTTTTATATTTAGAAAATCCCTCTACAGTCACCAGTGACAAAACTTTCCACATATTTTTACTAATGCTTTTAAGTTGCTTTTTTTAAATCCATAAGTTCCTGCTACAACATATCTTTGTATTGTTCTAAGGTAAGGATGTAACACTGTTTACTGAATAATCTACCCTTTCCCCCTATTTTGAAATGTCACCCTTATCATATACTCTATTCTTACATATATATTTGAGACTGTTTCTGGACTTTCTATTCTATGCCATTGATCTGAAGAACTTTGTACCTGAATAGCCTAGCTTTAATAATTATTACTGCTTATAATACATTTTAATATCTCTTCACCCACTTTCCTAATCCCTTTTGCCTCAGAAAGCCTGTGATAGCTGAGAACTAAACAAAAATAATTTAGTGAGAATCTCATCATTCTAACATTTTTGAAAAAAAAAAAAAGAAAAGAAACATGAAAATATCAGCTAGGGGAAATATCAGACAAAGCCCTCAAATAGCTTCCTTCAAGTTTCAGAAGGATGTGTGAAGGTCACTGCAGGGCATGTAATATACGCTCTGCCAAAGGACACCTGCAATCTGTATGGTGACAAGCAATACTCGTACCACGGGTAATCTCTGTAATTATATGTAATACACTTGCTCTTCAGCTGTTCTAAAGCACTTTGTTTCATTAAGTGTGACTCAAAGACTGGTTTTAGGGCCCCTGCTCACCGAAGACTGTGTCCTTCCTTCCCTGCTTAGATTTCATGGTCATTCCTTTGCAAGTATCCTCAGCAAAACCTCATTCCCCAGCTTTCTCTCCACTATCCTAGCACAAAATCCCTTCTCTGGTTAATCCAAGTATCTACCTGGTCTGTGCCTGAACCCCTAGCATGACAGAGTTGTAGAGAAAGTACAATTGGGCTAATTGGCTTCACCTTTTATTTCTGATCACTACCTTCAAATGGAGAATTCAGGCTTGCCTTGCAATCCTACTGTTCTCCCCGAGGAGGGCTCTTTTCCTGTTCTCCCAGAGAGTATTTCCTATCTTCTTCTTTGTCCTCAGATTTTCCATATACCTCTCTGATCCACCCCACCCTGCCTTTTAGCTGACGATCTCCTCACTTGTCTTTTTACCATTTTCTTAATGGCGTCTTTTAAAGCACAGAAGTCTTTAACTTTGATGAAGCCTAATTAATCCATTTTTATTCTTTTATGGAGCATGTTTTTGTCATAGCTAAAAAAATCTTTGCCTAACACAAGGTCTAGAAGGTTTTTTATTTTTCTTTCAAAAGTTTTAGAGTTCTAACACTTACATTTAGGCCTCTGATTTATTTTGAGCTGATTATTTTTTTTTCATGTATTGTGTAAAGTAAGAATCAACGTTCATCTTTTTACACGTGGATATCCCAGTAGCATTTGTTGCAAAGACTGTATTTTCCCCTTTGAAGTGTTACGGCACCTTTGTCAAAAACCAACTGTCCATAAACATACAGGTTTATTTCTGGACTATCAAGTCTGTTTCACTGATCTATATGTGTATTCTAGGACAGTACCACATTTGATCACTGTAGCTTTAGAGTAAGTTTTGAAGCTCGGAAGCTTAATTGCTACAACGTTATTCTTCTTTGTCAAAATGGTTTCAGTTATTGTGGGTTTTTTGCACATCCGTATTAAGAATCAATTTGTCAATTTCTCCAATAAAACCTATTTATTGGATTAAGTTGAATAGGTAGATCAATTTTTGGAAATTTGCCATTTTAACAACATTGACTCCATGAATGTGAGATGTCTTTGCACTTATTTTGATCTTCCTTAATGTCCTTTGGCAATGTTTTATAATTTTCAGTGTATAGGTCTTGTACCCCTCTTGTTAAATTTATACCAAGTAATTTATTCTTTTTCAGCTTTCAATAAAATTATTTTCTTGAATTTATTTCAGATTGTTCATTTGCTAACCTATAGAAATTGAGTTATATATGTTGGTCTTGTACCTTGTGACCTTGCTGAACTTGTTTATTACTAGTTTTCATTTTGTGTGTGCAAGTGTGAGAGTGTGTGTGTGTGCATGAGTGTGTAAATGTGACTGTGAGTGTGTGTGTGCGTGAGTGTCCGAGTGTGTGTGTGTGCATGAGTGTATGAGAGTGTGTGTGTGTATTTGTGTGTGTGTATCAATATATATTTAATGAATGAGTGATAAACAGAATGGACCAACACCATATAATTAAACAACTACGAAAAAACTAGAAGGAAAATTAAGGTCTTATGCCTCTGCCTTAGCCTCCAAGTGTTGGGGATACAAGCCAAGTTTTCCCCTGGAGCTGAAGAGACAAAAAGAGAAGTGTAGATGCATTTTTACAATTTCATTGGGTAAAATGCCTACACTGCCATGTCTGGCATTACTTGTCCCATCACTGTACCAAACAAGTATGACTCAGAGGAGACTAGCAAAGAGACTGGAGTGGCTGAGCAAAATGAAAGAAGAAAATGGCTAACTCATCCCAGAGCCATTCCCATGGAGTACTAAGCAAACAAAGTTCATAAATTCATTTCTGTTCATTTATTACTAGGAATCCTGGTCTAACAACCTCTTGACTAAAGTCTGATGTCTTCTGAGTCTAGTGTTTTATGGAACCTGTGCTAAACACATTTTTTGGTGAATAAAATAGATTGCATGCTAATGTACTGAACTGGGAACTCAAAGAGAGACATAAATCTTGTAGCAGCTAGTTGACATGGAAACACAATACAGTTTTTTTGCACCAAAAAATTGTTTGTTTGTTTTTTTACTAAACTAAATTTATAATAGTGAAACATAACAATGTATGGATTCATAATCCTGGAAATAAATTCTATCCATCTGGCTTAGAGACAAAAATGTCTTTTCTCTAGAAGCAAATTATTTCCAGGAATTAGGCTATCCCTTAATTGTTGAATCAGATCTCCTCATCAGGTTTCACTAGTTTCCTTCATAGAATGACAGGGTTCTGGGCCAATTATTAGGCAGATTTAGTAGGTTGAGCCTTAGTTCTTCAGTTTTAGTTACTTCAGTCACAAGATCCTAAACCTAGATGCAACATAATATGACAATTTCAGGTAAGACACAGAGCTCAACTGTGTCCCATTTTTCTGGAGAGCAAATTTCAATGAAGAGAGCATATGACAAAAGATCAGTCTTGCAATAGCATAAGTAACTGTACCCTAAACCAGTCATTTCCTTTTGGGGCATTAAGTCATTTCCTTTTGGGGCATTAAGATACTCTATCAAAATTAATTTGATTTTGCAACACTACTCACTCCCTAAAACTGTTTTGTGTTTTAGAATTTATAATAATATTCTTTTATATATTAAAAACATCACTGAAGTAGTACAAAATTCTCCTTGGGGTCACTGGACTAAGTATACGTAGTAGTCTAGGGTGGAGGCTCTCAGACTTTGGTGACAGAAAAACTATTTATTGGAACAGATTCCCAGGTTCCCTCAAATTCTGATTTAAGACAAGCATTCAGTAGATTCTGATAATGGTGGTGGCCTTTGGATAGCTCTTTGAGACACACTGGCCTATGGGCTAAGAGAGTAAGGTTTCTGGAATGAATACAGTGGAAGAAAGACACCATACAAATGCAATGAATAAATCTGTTAATGATATGTTTAGAAATTACTGTTATTGTAAAGCATCATGATTCCTTCATTTTAACAGGTAGCACAATTTTAAAGTCAAACTCTCGCCACCTACCCAACAAAGGCGAAAGTTTTCCCGGTGGCATCTGGCTCCTTAATTGCATTAACAATTCCTTTGGATACATCCACCACCTGTAAGAAATTATAACCCGCGTTTAAGTGATTGTCGGGAGAGACAGAAACAGTCAGAGAAAGAGAGAGAGAGAGAGAGAGAGAGAGAGAGAGAGAGAGAGAGAGAGAGAGAGAGAGAGAGAGAGAAAGGGGAGGGAGGGAGGGACAGAAGAAGGCAGGGAAGAAGGGAGGAAAGATGGAAGGAGAGAAGAAGGAAACACACACACACACACACACACACACACACACACACCATGATAAAACTGAAAGAATGGCATTGTCTGTTTTCAGAAAGCTTCGTAAAGAACCCACTTCTCAAGAGCTCAGAGAATCTCCACATTAGAAGGTTCACCTAAATACTTCCTCTAGTCAGGACCCATATCTGTTCAGACGGCTGCCAGGGCCTTTCTGATTCGCCTGTGCCCACCACGGCTCCCATCGCGTCCCTCACCACCCCGAATTCTGTCACTACGCTATCACAACTACTAATATTAGGCTCAACCACATGGACTTGCCCATATTCTACCACTTTGACTTTCAAAAATAATCATTGTATATGGTTGCAGACCAGACGGTTTTAAACTGGGGGTAATTTTGGCCCCCAGGGGACATTTGGCAAATGCCTCCAGACAGGTTTAATTGTCACAACTGGGGGGGTGTGCTACTGCCATCTAGTGGAAGAGGCCAAGAACAAAGCTAACCATTCTCCAAAAGCCCCCACAACAAAGAATTATCTGGCCCAAAATGTCAACAGTGCCACAGCTGAGAAACCCTAGTTCAACATAATATGGAATCCAACATGTTCTCTCACCTCTGGGTCCCTGTACACACTGTTCCCTCTGCGTCCCTGTACACACTGTTCCCTCTGCATGGACTAAGTTTCCTAACCCCCTTCACCTCAGTTACTGTTACTCATTTCTAAGCTGTCACCTTAGATGTCATTTCCTCTGAGAGACCTCCCTGACCCTCTTATATAGATTAGGTGTCCTTCTGATATAATTACCTATACTCCTCTCCCCTTCACTGCACCTATCACATTGCATGATAATTGCTTTGCTGACCTGCCTCTGAGTGAGACCAACTTGAGAAGAGCAATTTGTGTCTGTCTAGTTTATCTTTCTATATCCCCAGTGACATGTAGTGTGCCTAGCACATTAAGGGTTCCACACATTTTTCTTAAATGAATGAACAAGTAAAGACCCAGAGATGGGCCGGCCCGGTGGCTCAGGAGGTTAGAACTCCATGCTCCTAACTCCGAAGGCTGCCGGTTCGATTCCCACATGGGCCAGTGGGCTCTCAACCACAGGGTTGCCGGTTCAACTCCTTGAGTCCCGCAAGGGATGGTGGGCAGCGCTCCCTGCAACTAAAATTGAACACGGCACCTTGAGCTGAGCTGCCGCTGAGAAAAAAAAAAAAAGAAAAAATAAAGATCCAGAGAACACATGTACTTCTTAGTAAACTGAGGGGCAATCAGCTGAAGTAAACAGACAAAGAAGAAAATGACAAAATTACAGTATTAGGATAAAATTAGAACCTTGATCATCTCAATCAGAATTCAGCTAAAGCCCCTTCATCCAGGGTACTTACATATACTGGTTGTTTCACTGTCTTCTTGCCCAAGGAAACAAGAGGTACACCACCAAACCAGCGCATATCTGGCAGAAAAAAGAGAACTCTTCTTAGAAAGCCTGTTCTGCTGTAAGACGCACCACCCTCCAGGTACTCCAGGTTAGCAGAATCTTTTGCGTAACAGAAATAATGAAATCAATGTAACGGACTCTCAGGAAGCTAATGAGCGGCCCCTTGTTTTAAGATAACAAACATGGAAAGTAAAAAGGCCAAATATTTAAGGACACACAGAGAAAGGCAAAGAGGTCAAATGGCTTGGCTACTTATCTTCTACTATATAATGCTAAATGTAAGGCCACTCCCAAGGCTGGACTCTAATCGTACCTTATTTTTCAATTATAGTTTCACATTCAATATTATTTCATAAAAGTTTCAGGTGTACAGCATAGTGGTTAGACATTTATATAATTTAAGAAGTGATCCCCCCGACTAGTCTAGTACCCACCTGGCACTATACATAGTTATTACAAGGTTATTGACCATATTCCCTATGTTGTATTTTATATCCCTGTGACTGTTTTGTAACTACAATTTGTACTTCTTAATCCCTTTACCTTTTTCACTCAGCCTCCCAACACCCCTCCCATCAGTTTGTTCTCTGTATCTATGAGTCTGTTTCTGTTTTGTTTAGTTTGTTCTTTAGATTCCACATATAAGTGAGATCATATGGTATTTGTCTTCCTCTGTCTGACTTATTTCACTTAACATAATACCCTCTAGGTCCATCCATGCTGTCGCAAAGGGAAAGATCTCATTTTTTTTTTTTTATGGCTAAGAAATACTCCATTGTTCGTACCACTTCTTCTTTATCCAGTCATCTATTGATGGGCACTTAGGTTGCTTCCATATCTTGGCTATTGTACATAGGGCAGCAGTGAACATAGGGGTAATTGCACCCCATTTTAAGGAGGAACACAGGAATCAACAGATCAGCGATAAAACATAGGTAACCCAGAAAAAGATGCTGGTAAAATGGGAATTTAGTACATGATAAATGCAGTACGACAAATATGTGGGAAATGGAAATATTATGTAAAATATGGTACTGAGACAATCATTCTACTTGGAAAAAAAAGAAAAATGGCTCAGATCTCACCATAAACTAAAACAAATCAAATTGCAAGTGGATTAAATGCAAAGGTAAAAAAAACTTTTCAAAAAAATGTGTTCAAAAGTAGAAATTATAAGAGCATCAAAAAGAATAAAATATTTAGGAATAAACTTAACCAAGTTGGCTAAAGATCTGCACACTGAAAACTATAAAACATTGCCAAAAGAAATTTTAAAAGACACAAATAAACGAAAAGACATCCTGTGTTCATAAACTGGAAGACGATACTGTTAAAATGTCAATGTCACCCAAAGCAATCTACAGATTTAATGCAATCCTATCAAAACTTTATCCTAAAATTCATAAGGAACCTTAAAGAACCCCGAACAGCCAAAACAATCTTGAAAAAGAAAAACAAAGGTGGAGGTCTTGCACTTCCTGATTTCAAAACTTATTATAAAGCTACAGTAATCAAAACAGTGCACAGTGATTAAAACAGTGGTATAAAGACAGACAGACAGATTAATGGAATAGAACAGAGAAAAATAATCCTTGCATATATGGCCAAATAATTTTTGACAACGTGTTAAGACCAATTAATGGGGAAATGACAGTCTTTTCAACAAATAGTGCTGGGAAAACTGGATATTCACATATAAAAGAATGAAGGTGGACCCTTACCTCACATCATATACAAAAATTAACTCAAAATGGATCAAAGACCTAAACATAAGAGCTAAAACTATAAAATCCTTACAAAGATACGTAAGGGAAAAGTCTCATTACATTGGACTTAGCAATGATTTCTGAGCTATGACAACAAAAGCACAGGCAACAAAAGTAAAACTAGATCAACTGGACTACAAAATTAAAAGCTCTGTGCAAAGGATACAATTAACGGAGTAAAAAGACAACCTATGTAACGAAAGAAAATATCTGCAAATCCTGTATCTAATAGGGGGTTACTATCCAGAATATAGAGAGAGCTCCAACAATTCAACAATAATAAAAAACCCAATTAAAAAATAAAGGACGTGAATAGGCATTTTGGCAAATAAGACAGACAAATGGTTAGGAAGCTCATGAAAAGTCGCTCAGCATCACTAATCAACAGGGAAATGCAAATCAAAACCATGACATATTACCTCACACTACTATAAAAGAAAATAACAAGTGCTGACCAGGACATAGAAGTAAATGGAAACCTGTGCACCTAATAGCAATGTGACCTGGTACAGACACTAGGGAAAACAGTATGGTAGTTCCTCAAAAAAATTAAAAGTAGAACTACCATATAATCCAGCAACCCCACTCTGGGCATAATACTCCAAAGAACTGAAAGCAGGATCTCAAAGAGAGATTTGCACACCCACGTTCATAAAAGCATTATTCACAACAGCCAAAAGGTTGAAGGAACCCAAGTGTCCACTGACAGATGAAGATAAAGTGAGGTGTACACATACAGAAATTCAGCCTTAAAAAGGAAGGAAATCTGGTCACATGCTACAACATGGATGAACTTGGAGGATATTTATGCTCAAGGCAGTCACAAAAAAACAAATACTGTGTGATTCCACTTATATGAGGTAGCTAGAGTAGTCAAATTCAGAGACGAAAAGTAAAATGGTGATTCGGAAGGAGTGGAAAGTTGCTTAATGCATATAGTTCCAGTTTGGCAAGATGAAATGAGTTCTGGAGCCTGGTTGTATTACAATGTGAATATACATAATAATACTGAACTGCACTTAGAAACGGTTCAGATGGTGTCTCAGTCTGCCATAATAAACTGACTGGAAGGCTAATTTAAACCAGAGAAATTAATTTTCTCACAGATCTGGAGGCTGGCAAGCCCAAGATCAAGGTGTCAGCTGTTTTGGTTCCTGGTGAGAGCTCTTCCTAGCTTGCAGGCAGCCAACTAAGTTCTCACAGGGCCTTCCCTCAGTACATCCGCACAGGGAAAATGAGAGATCTCGCCCTCTTCTTATAAGGCCACCAATTCCACTGGGTTAGGGTCCCATCCTTATGAGCTCACTTAACTTTAATTACCTCTCAAAGCCCTACCTCCAAACTCAATCATATTAGGGGTTAGGCCTTCAAGAAATGAATTTGTGGGGGGACACAATTCAGTCCATAAACAGATGATAAATTTGATATTACGTATTATATTTTCACCACAGTTTTTAAAAATGAAATACAGAATATGAAAGGACACAAGCAATGGGGGGGAGAAACACATGATAAAAACATCTAACTTGGATACATGAACTGTGGTACATCCATACAATGGAATATTATCCAGTACTAAAAAGAAATAGAAGAAATTTAAATGCACATGGCTCAGTTAAAGAAGGCAATCTAAAAAGGCTACAAAGTGTATGATTCCTACTATATGATACTCTGGAAAAGGCAAAACTGTGGAGACGGTGGAAAGATCCATGTTTGCCAGGTATTAGGGTGGGGATGGGAGGCAGGCGGGCAAAGAGGGAGGGATGAATGGGTGGAGTACAGGGGAATTTAGGAGAGTGAAACTATTCTGTATGATATTCTAACGGTAAGCATATATCATTCTATATTAGTCAAAATACACAGAATGTACAACATGAACAATGAATCCTAATGTAAACTCTGGGCTTGAGTTAAAAATGTATCAACTTCGGCTCATCAATTATAACAAATGAACACTAATGCAAGATGGTAATAACAAAGGAAACTGTTGTGGGAGGAGGATGAGGGTTAAAGGACATTAATTTTTCTCTAAACTTAAAACTGCTCTGAAAAATACCACTCTTGAGGTAGACATTATTACCTCCATTTTAACAGATGAGGAAGCTGCCAATCAGAGACTTGCCAAAGTCACAGAGCTAGTTAGTCCCAGGGCTAAAACTTGAACTCAGGTCTCTGACTTGCAAGGACATGCTCTTTCCATGAATCTACATTGCTTCTTTTGATATACAGTAATGAAGATCCTGAGAAGGACCGTATTGAGTAGGCAAATATAACGACCTTGGGGAGAAAAAGGCAACTGGGGGAAAAAGTATAACCTCTGTCTTAGTCAGAGGACATTGTCAGCTTGTGCTTAGCTTCAGCCTGGTTAGCCATTGTCCTGTCTTCTACCATTAAAAAAGAACACGCACTTGCAAAATAATTGAGGAATCTATCCTCTCGTCCAAAGATGTCCGATGGCTTTATGATAATGGCTTCTGGAAATGCATTTCTCACTTCTTTCTCTCCAACAGCCTAAACAAACAACCAAACAAAACAGGTGTGAGATGAGTGAAGAAATCTTCCACTCTTTCTACTATTAGGACATTACTTGTATTTTAAAGCTCACATGTTCCTCCAGATGAAGGTAATCATACTCTTCTTAAAACTCAGTTACACAGAATTTCTTTTTTTTCAAATCACACATAAAAATACCCAAGCTCTTGTTCAGTTGGTCCTCATATTTATTCTCGGGAAGCTTACATAAAAGGAGAAAAATCAGGGTAGAATTTTTCTAGCCTTCATTTTTCCTTCTAATTACAGACTCTCTGGTTTGTGTCAACAATCTAGCAGCCTGCCTGAGAAAGGAAGCCTACCATGATGGAAGTTGCAGCAGGACATGCCTACCCAGAGGAGGTTGGGGGTAGAGTCCTTCATGTTCCTCCCCTCACTCGTTATCATCTACTCACCGCCTAGGCAGGCCTCTTGTTGAATGCAGGTATCGGTGCCTAGCTCAGCCTTCCTTTCCTCCTGCATCGCCCCTGTGGGTGACATCAAGTCCAAGTGGACTTGAACCTGCTTCCTGAGCTCCTCAAGTGCAGGGACGCCCTCTTCGCTCCACTCGGTGCTCTCAACTCGGTCAGGCCACAGACCGTACTGACAACTGACAGTGCCCTTCTTCTGAAACACTAAAGGAGGACGTCCTACTCTCAAGCATCTCCTGTACTTCCAGCCTGCTTGTTCTTTGTTTCTGTTCCTGAGCCATCTGCTCCTCAACCTTCTCAGGAACTCTAGTCCACTCCTTCTGCCTCCTCTACACCAGCTCCTCCTAACTTCCCTTGTTTCAGGTTAGATTTAGTGGTGGGAACTTGGTCCCGCTTTTCAATCACTCTCTTACCAATAACGTAAACTACCTTGTCCCTTTGTCTCTTACTCCACCCACCAGGCAAAAATCCCAATCCTGGAAGAACGTCATTACCCTCCTTCTTTGAGCCATGCCTCCTGCTGCCTTCAGAGATGAAGGCAACGAAATTCATAAACATCATTAATCAGTGCCTCCATACAGCCATGCTCCACATAATGTTTTGGTCAACGACAGACGCCTATACCATGGTGGGCCCATGAGCTTATTATAGTGGAGCTGAGAAATTCCTGTCACCTAGTGACATCATAGCCATCCTAACGTCACAGCACAACGCATTCCTCACGTGTTTGTGGTGATGCTGGTGTAAGCAAACCTACTGTGCTGCCAGTCGTACAAAAGTATAGCACACAGTTATGCACAGTCTATACTTGATAATGATAAGAAACAACTGTTACTGATTTATGCATTTACTATACCACACTTTTTACTGTTATATTAGAATGTACTCTTTCTACTTATAAAAAAGTTTGCTATAAAACGGTGTGCCGCGTTATACCGGCAGCAGCCTTGTACAGCTCATGCTTAATGTGCCTCTTTCACCACTTCTCTTGGGCTTCATTTAATCTCGTGTTGTTTTGTACAGGAACATGCTGTGCAGGTGTGTCGCCTAGGAGCAGCAGGCTGTACCACACAGTCTAGGTATGAGTAGGCTACACCATCCAGGTGTGTGTACGTGCACTCTGTGATGTCCACACAATGCTGACACTGCATTTCTCAGAACGTAACCCCTCAGTGGCCCATAGCTGTAAATTCATGTCACCAGTTTTAGCTGGGCCCTCAACATTTCATAAAAATAGTGTTTCTTATAACAGTGGTTTCTTATAATCAATTTACTCTCCCAAATGAAAATTTCAAACATTTTCGATCCTATTTAAATTTCTCCCTGATTTTCCTCTTCCTTCCAGTAAATGGCATTGCCGTGTAATTCAAAGATTTAGCAGCAGAAAAAACCACCTCAAGTTCTCACCCTAAGTCTACAGACTCAGGGGCATGACCCAACGCTTTCTCCTCCTTTCTTACCACACAACAGGCGCAGTGCCACCTCCAAAGCTTCGGAGCTCACGTCCTTGAACTTTCTCAGGAACCTGCCCAATTTACTCTCTCCTATATCTTCAGTCTCACTCTCTTTACCAGCACGTTCCTACCACTATTTAAACAATGTCTTTTAAATAAAGATCTTCCACCTTAAGAGGAAAATAATTTTCCAGCTTCACACGCCCCTCCAGCTTCCTGTCCATCTGTCCCGGCTCCATCTTTCCAAACCACTTTAAAAGGCTGTCTGCCCTTACTATCCCCACTGCCTCAGCTCCTGCTCACTCTTCACTCACCTGTAACTCTGGATTCTGCGCCGACACTTGCATTCAAACAATTCTAGATAAGATCACCGATGCCCTCCATGTCCTCACCCAAGGGGACTTCAGAGTTCTCACTTGCCTCTTAGTGGCATTCTTAAGTCTACTCCCTCCTCCCAACACCGTCTTCCCTTGGCTTCCATACCTCACACTCTCCTGGTTTCCCTCCTACCTCATCATGTCCACTCCCTCTCAGTCTTTGGGTTTGTGTTTTGCAGGTGCCTCCTGGCCCACCAGACCACACTAACCACTGGGATTCCGCTGGGCCCAGTACAAGGTTCTCTTCTCAGTCTATACTTCCTCACTAGGCCATCTTATCCCCTCCCATTGCTTCAATTAACAACAAACACTGATGACTCCCTAATTTACACCTCCAACCCAGACCTCTCTTCTAAACCGCAGGATCATAAAGTCCATTTACCACAAATACCTGGATGATTGACATGTATCTGAAATGCAACCCAAGTCCAAAACTGGATCATCCTCTTCCATTCTCCATAAGTAAGTCTTTTCCAATCTTTGCTGCACACTGAAATTACCTAGGGAGTGTAAAATACCGATGCCCAAGTTCTATGCCGGGAGATTCTTTTTTAATTGGTCTGGGTGCAGCCTGAGCTTCAGGATATTTCAAAGTTCCCTCAGTGATTCTAACGTGCAGCTAAGGCTCAGAACCACTGCCCTAAAGCCTAGTCCTTCTCAAGTGTTTCTCATCTTATTCAACAGTACACCATCCAGCCAGTGGTGTAAGCCAAAGGGCTGGACATCACTGACTCTTCCCTTTCTCACCACTGACTCCCCACCCCGTCCCTTCCAAACAGTCATGACTCCAGACACTTCTATGACTGCTAGGGTAGAGGCAGGCACAGTGTGCACTCTCTCTGTCCCCAGTGTAGTATGAAAATGTGAAGCCTGGATGTGTTGTCAGGCAGTTTTGTGAGCATGAAAAACCAGGCTTACACAAAAAGCTGAAATAATCACAGAGAACCAAAGCTGATGCCTGAACCTTACACTGTGGCTAAATTTCCCTATTGCTGGATTTTTCAGTGACTTGGGCCTATGAATTCCCTTTTGTGTAGGCCAGTTTACACCGGATTTTTTGATGCCAGTAACTAAATGCTCCTAACGAATAGATGTCCTCTCTCCCCCATTACAGGTTCCTATGGCACAGTTTGCTATTTTGCAACACCTGGTGCATCTGGAATTGTTTTCTTCGATGGACTAGAAACCAGATATGGGCTAAGACCATGTCTGCTTTATTCACTACTGTATCCCCTGTACCTAATACAGTATGTAGTACATAGTAGGGACCTAATACATTTGCGCAATAAAAGAACACAGTGGGTCCAAAAGTTGGAGCCACTGTCAAGGAACTCTGGTCATTCTTAGCCTGCACATCACCGCTTCAGAAGTGGCATAAGACCGTGACTGTGCAACGGGTTGACGAAAAAAGGATGGTCCTTTAGCTTTGGTAGGTGACACAGGTGTGACTCCTTTGGGCAGGAATCATACTCTATGTCCCATGATTTTACTGTGTAATTATTACGCCCAAAGAAGCTGTGCATTTGAGGGCAGGTAATAATATGGTCGATCCATCTTTGAAGCCCCTCAGCATAGTTCCCTGCAAACAGAAGGCACTGAACCAAACTGTCAGAACACAATACATACACACACATGTACCTCTTCGCAAATGCAAATATAATTCTGGCATGGATAATTAGAAACCCCGTTTAATCCTGGATACGGCAATGAGAAACCCTTCTTACTTAACTCAGGTTTCAAAGGAGCCAGGAAACTCCAGCTCTGTGAACCACTTCCCAAATCAACTTGTTACATACCTTGCTTCTCAGATATCTAGAAGAGCTTTTAATATCAGCATTCAGATGTGAAATGTGAATGAATTTTTCAACTCCAGCTTCCCTGGACACCTGAGCAATTGCTTGGGGAATATTCACAAAAACATCCTCAAAATCAAAGTTCCTGGAAGAAAAAAAAAGGGAGGGATCAGCTAAGAACACCTAATTAACAATATCAAAGCTTTCCGTGATAAGCTGTTTTTCATACTACTGCTGTAATTCATAATACCTAAACTTTGAAACAGCAATGATTTAACCCAAAAATCAAAATGAAGTTTTTTTCGGTTAATGCGCACTGGTATTACTGTACGTAACTCAAGGCTTACAATAAGTTACAAATCAGCACACGTAATGTTCTGTGTCCTCAAGGAAGCTCAAGGCTGAGGCCCTTGAAACACATCTGGCTGCACTGGCTGCACTGATGGGTAGGGATGAGGGAAGTTCTGGGACTGGATGGGAAGTCACTTCCTATCCTGGGCGGGGAACTGGACAGCAATCACCAGTTTAATCCAACAACATGAACTAAATGCTCACTTTGTTTAAGGCGCTGTTAGTCAATTCAGTGACTATAACGTTGATGAAGACCCTCCAAGTCCTCACAGAACTTAAGACCATTTGATGAGGCAGACACATGTAAATAAATCTAAGTCAAACTTTCCTACATGCGACAAAAAAGGTGTGAACAAAGTGCTGTGAAACTACAGGATTCAAACATTTGTTGGTAACTCACACAGAGGCTAAAACGGACTATTTGAACCAGCACTCCTGCCACCTTACATTAACACCGCGAAGAACAGATCGAGAACACTGCCCAATGAGGAAAACCAATGTTCATCTGGTTGCACAGCAGAACAGGCAGAATTCTCCTGCCTAACCCCATCCCAGCTGGACAGATGCAAGCACTGGGCCAATCCCGCTCATCCTGTCAGGGTGATAAGCCCAACCACACTGACACAATCCATATGGGCTTTTTACGGGAAGCACATCACACCGCTTTATTTATATGTACCGAACTTATGCAACTAAATCCCCTAAGGGGAGGTCACTGGGTATGTAAATGGTTGGTACGTAAACGGTAGTTCATCTGACGCTTACTGATGGACTAGTTAACAATGTCACCACTACAATGCTTAACAAGTAGACATTGCCCAGTAAATGTCTACTAACCCTGAAGACGGCTTATGCAAAGAAGAAATGAGTCAAACACTTACTTGGTTTCCCATTCTCGGCCCACGAGATTGATGACCACATTGCTATGCTCCACCGCTCTTCGGATAGAATCTTTGTTTCTCCCATTCCATTCCTGTAACAGCAACAACCAATCAGATGAAAACCCAAGGGGTGCACCCTAGCAGTAAACAATTCTATTGGGCCCCACCCCGCCACCCCTTGGCAAATTTCAAAATGGGCCATCTGTAGTCGTCACAATGTGGTACCATTTCATATAGGCTCCATTTATTACAACAGAAATGATTCTGAGGGTAACAATAAATTGGGAGCGTTCATAACTATTTTCTTATTCCTTTCTAACTCTTCCTCTTTATAATCCCAGATATAGTCATTCCTACTCTAAAGACATGAAAACAACACTCAGACGTGACCTGCCTAAAACTTCAGGGTGAGCCAATGGCAGACTGTGGTGTAGAAATATACTTTTGAGTACCCTTTAGGACTTAGGTCAGATTGATGATTCATATCCAAAATAGGGACTGGGGATTCAATAACCCCAGTCATAGAGGTTCCTATGTTAAAATGAAATTGAATGTTTAAAGCATTTCAATGGGAGATAATAAGAATTTCATAGGGTCAAATACTAAGTGTGTATGTATGAGTGAATGGAGTGAGAGGGAGAGTGAGAGAGGAAGGGGAGAAGGGAGAAGAGCAAGGGGGGAGGAAAAGAGGGAGGAAGGGAGACGAGAGAGGGCGGGGAGAGCACACATAAGCGAGCATGAGTGAGCCCACTGACCTGCCTGTGTAATTTAGAAAAGAGTGAAAGGGCTAGAGGAATCAGATTCAAAAGGATGAAGCCCTCAGCGGGAAACAGTTACAACTGATGGAGAGTAGAGTGCACGGGACAGTACAGAATGCCAGTCAGACAGGAATGCAAATTCCAGTTTGTCGCTTACTGTGCACGAGTGATCTCTCCGACCTCCATGTAAAATTTGAAAATACAGCTCACCTCATGGGGTTGCTATGAAGATGGCATAAAATACACAAAATCGGCAGCACTGTGACCGACACACTCATCAAAGAAAGCAGCTTTACACATAAAGTGCTAAAAGAGGCTTTTTCAGCAAAGATGGCCAGAGAATCCAAAAACATTCAGGAGTGGAAGAGCTTGAGTATGAACTGCATAAATGGCCCAAGAGCGAGGCCTGGCAAGAAGGAATCAAAAAGAAACCAAAGTCCCAGGGATAAGGCCCAAGAGCCCTAGTCAGACCAAGTGGCCGACCAGCCAGCCGTTTCAGAGACTGAAGCAAAGAAATCAGCACCCCACACCCAACGTGGTCCATCCTTCTCAAAAGTGAACAATAGTAACATGGCGTACTGCCCCTGGACTTCCCCCTCCATAAACATCATTGTACTCAAAGGTATGTGTGTGGTGTCTGTACTGCCTGTTAAGACTGTGAGCGCCTGTGGACTTGTTCATCCAGACATGCTCAGAACTTAGCCCAGTGTTGGGAACAGTAGACACTCCATGAATACTATGGAAAGAACGGAATGCAAGTCATGTGACTTGATTCCAATCCACATTTGCAAGCCTGTAACAGTTGTTACCTGTCATTTGCGCAATATTTTAATTCTGAGGACTGGCAAGGTGACCAATAATCTTAAATCACAATGAACTAGGAAAAAGCTAAGCTCCTTGTGGTAATTGATACACCACGAGGATATTTGAGAATAAGATTTTGGAAAAGAAAATTCTTTAGAAACAAGAAATTACCAGTATAAATATACTTAACTTGTGAACATTCAATAAGAACAAAAATTATATTAGAATAAATCAAAATTTAAAGAGATCATAAATTATCTGTATGAAAATAATATCAGAGATATTAAGTATATTTACCAATTTTTTTTTTTAAAGGGGAAAGTGTGCAAACGGAAGAGCTCAGTTCCATACAGGATGATTAGAGTAAGAAAAGTTAGCTAAAAGAACAGCAGACCCAAGCATCAAGGCGTAGGCCGTTTCTCAGTATGAACAATGCAGGCATTCTGGGAGCATCATTCTTTGTAGAAAAGGACTGTCCTGTGCACTGCAGGACATTTAGCATCTCTGCCCCCTACCTAATAAACCAGTAAGGTCTCCAGTCACTGTGACAACCAACCAAAGAGCCCACACATTTTTAATCTATCCCTTGAAGGGTCTCCCCGACCCCATCTCCCGTCTCAGCCCATTGGTAACCACGGGTATAAA
Organism: Rhinolophus hipposideros; assembly: GCF_964194185.1. Classification (NCBI taxonomy): domain Eukaryota; kingdom Metazoa; phylum Chordata; class Mammalia; order Chiroptera; family Rhinolophidae; genus Rhinolophus; species Rhinolophus hipposideros. Next base: position 86,919,694 of record NC_138055.1, read on the forward strand.
GAAAGAACCTGCAGATTAAAAAATATCAGGGAATGCTCAAGAACTATTCTAGTCTATGCCAAGGAAACCAAGTTATAAAATGCCCTACTTATGATTTTCTCTGTCTACAGAGGCACTGTCCAATGGAACTACAACATGAGGCGCATATGTAATTCTGAATTAGCCACATTTATTTTTATTATTTTTTAAAAACTTTTATGTATTTATTTTAAGTGTGTTTTTCCAGGACCCATCAGTTCCAAGTCAAGTAGTTGTTTCAATCTAGTTGTGGAGGGTGCAGCTCACAGTGACCCATGTGAGGATTGAACCGGCAACCTTTTGTTAAGAGCACCGGGCTCTAACCAATCGAGCTAACTGGCTGCCCCCTATAGGCCACATTTAAACAAATAAAAACAAACAGGTGAAATTCATTTTAGTAATATGCTTTATTTAATCCAATATGCCCCAAATATTATTTCAGTATGTAATAAATATAAAAAATTATTAACGGTATATTGAATATTATTTACAATATTGAATATTATTTTATTCGTACTAAGTCTTTGAAATCTGGTGTGTATTTTATACTTAAAAGCACACCTCAATTTAGACTAGCCACATTTCAAGTACACAATAGCCACACATGTGACCAGTGGCTACCATACTGGACAGCATAAGTCTAGAGCAGAGGCCGGCAAACTATGACCCACAGCCAAATCGAGCCTATAGTCTAGCTTTGTAAATAAAGTTTTATTGGAACACAGCCACTCCGATTCTTTTACACGTTGTCTATGGCTGCTTTGGGGCTACAAGGGCAGAGCTGGGTAATCGTGGCAAAGGCCCTATGACCCACCAAGCCTAACATTTACTATCTGGCCCTTCACAGAAAGTCTGCCAACTGCTGGACTAGAGTTTGCAAGAGCCCTGTGAACGGAGGATACCCCTGGCCCACTCTGTGATGAAACTGCTACTTTATTATACTGCCCCTCTTTCTCAAAAATAACCTTAGTAATTCATGTTTGTCAAGTCCAATAATCAGTAATATAGGCTGTTACCAGAAAGATAATCTGGCCCAGGTCACCCATGGGACGAAGGTGCATGACGTCATATGGGTCACACCGATAGGGTATGATCACCTGTGACCCCATTCGTCCTAGAAAAGAAGGGATGGAGACAAGGATCAATGCTGACATACTATGGATACATTACACGACGGTGACTTGCTAAATAGTTCAATTCCAATAAGTATGTGAATTGACACTATCTTTAACAAAGAGCATATTTCGCCATGTTGGAGATGCCGTAACTTCTCAGAGACTCCCATTCCCACTTTAATGTCCTATATAGAAAGCATGAGGAAGTATGTGAGTGCTCAAAATGCTCCACAGACCAAAATTACCCAAGTCCAAGATAGGAGTTATTATACTCGGAACTATTAAAATGAAAAGAAACATAGCTCATGGCTTCTCATTAGGTAACCCAAGTAAACGGCACCGGGGTTATGTTAAACTGAAGGAACTTCACTTACCAAGGTGGTTGACAACATAGCGGCCCAGGAATCCTGTTGCTCCGAACACAGTGGCCACGACCCCGCTGACCGAGGAACGCCCACTTCTCCCATGAGGTATGACCGCGTGATGAAGCTGGCGCTGGAGTGGGCGGTGAAACACAGAGGCAGCTACTGCAGTGACAGAAGAACCTTAACCAAAAGCCCAGAATGGACAAAAAAGGAAAATGTTCATATGAAAGTCACTATGGATACAAACAGCTTCTTTTCCTAGAAACGTGTAACATTATTTTGCTATCAGTATTTTTCATTTACTTAGGTTAAAGTTTAAATTTAACTTTTAAATTAAAAGTTACAATGTTAAGTGCCAACAGCAATAATAAACACAGACTATTGCAACAGAGACTCTGTAGGACATAAGGAAATATATAATAAAAAGTATAAACTCACTGTCCTATAGGACATAATTTGTCTAGGAAGATAAATCATTAAAAAAAAAACATTAAACAGTTACTAATTAAGAGAGTATAAACCTCTACAGTGAAAGGAACTGAGAGAAAGCAAAGCAAAGGAGCAATGAGTTAGATAATCACGTGAAAAGATTCTTAGTTTGTTTTTCTTTTAATTAAAGTTTATTGGGGTGACAATTATTAAAGTTACATAGGTTTCAAGTTTACGATTCTGTAATACATCATCTATATATCACATTCTGTGTTCACCACCCAGAATCAGTTCTCCTTCCATCACATACCTTTTACCATCATCTACCTTCCCCTTTTCCCCCTTCCCCTCTGGTAACCACTAAATTATTGTCTGTGTCTGTGAGTTTTTGTTTCTTCATTTGTTTGTCTTGTTCCTTCGTTGTTTTCAGTTTTATATCCCACCTATCAGTGAAGTCATATGGTTCTCGACTTGTACTGTCTGACTTATTTTGCTTAGCATAATAATCTCAACATCCATGGAAACAACCAAAGTGTCCTTCGACAGATGATTGGATAAAGAAGATGTGGCATATATACACAATGGAATACTATTCTGCCCTAAGAAAAGATGAAATAGTGCCATTTGCAACAACATGGATAAAGTGTTTTGAGAAAGATTTTAAAGACTAATAACAGGAAGATCAGATTTCCATGTGAAACACATAACACATATAACAATGAAGAGGTGGGAATGAATACACCGAATGCAGGGAACAGCAAGACGTACCTCGAACAGACTTTGAAACTAATGATGAATGAAAAAGTTGATGATATGGATATACATTAAGGAAGGCAGAGGACTGTTGTTAGTAGAGAACATTGTTTTTCTGTTCTTTTTAATTAAATTCATTGGGGTGACATTCATTAAGATTATATAAATTTCAAGAGTACAATTCTATATACATCATCTGAATATTGCATTGTGTGCTCCCCACCCAGAGTCTAGTCTCCTTCTGTCACCATCTTTGACCGTTTACCCTCTTCAACCTCCCCCGACTTCCCTTCCCCTCTGGTAATCATCATACTGCTGTGTCTATGAGGTTTTTGTTTGTTGCTTTCTGTTTTATATCCCACATGAGTGAAAAATCACATGGCTTTTGTACTTTTCTGTCTGACTTACTTCACTTAGCATGATACTCTCAAGATTCATCCATGTTGTCGCAAATTGCAGTATTTCATTTTTTCTTTTGGCTGAGTAGTATTTCATTGTCTATATATACCACATCTTCTTTAGCCATAAAAGTGTCCATCGAAGGACACTTAGGTTGTTTACATGCCTCAACATCGTGAATAATGTTGCAATGAACATAGGGGTACATCTATCTTTACAAATAAATGTTTTAAAATTTGGAGGGTAGATACCCAGAAGAGGGATTGCTGGGTCATACGGTAATTCTATTCTTAATTTTTAGAGGAATCTCCACTCTGTTTTCCATAGCGGCTGTCCTAATTTATATTCCTACCAGAACTGTATAAGGGTTCCTTTTTCTCTACATTCTCTCCAACACTTGTTATTATTTGTCTTGTTAATAAAAGTTCTAAAAATGTGAGGTGGTATCTCACTGTGGTTTTGATTTGCATTTCCTTAATAGCTAGTGAAGTTGGCCATTTCTCTGTCTTCTTGGGAGAAGTATCTGTCCAGGTCCCTGCCCATTGTTTAATTGGATTGTTTATTTTTTTGCTGTTGTTGAGTTTTATGAGTTCTTTAAATATTTTGGATACTAGTACCGCCCTTTATTGGAGGTACTGTTTGCAAATATCTTCTCCCATTCGGTTGGTTGCCTTTTTTGTTTTGTTCATGATTCCTTTTTCTGTGAAGAAGCTTTTCAGTGTGATGTAGTCCATTTATTTATTTTTTGCTTTTACTTCCCTTGCCTTTGGGGTCAACTTCATAAAATCCTCTCTGAGACCTGGTCCAGAAGTTAACTACCTATATTTTCTTTCATGTGTTTTTTTTTTAAAAAAAGAGTGCAATTCTGACTTAATATAAAAGTACTGAAAATAATCAAAAGTGGTAGGTAAGTAAGTCTGTGTCTGTTTTCTAGGGATGACTTTCCAGTGACATTCTTCCCAGAAACCATTGTTTATCCCTATCCAGAAGTATGGAATTGGAGAAACAGCCTACCTTACTGATAAGTTACTGACACCACAGAGATTAAAAACAAACATTGCACTTTACATGTATTAGGTTGGAGCAAGAGTAATTTCGGTTTAAAAGGTTAAAAATAATTGCAAAAACTGCGATTACTTTTGCACCAACCTAATAGTAACTATGTACGGTGTCAGATGGGTTTATCAGGGTGATCACTTCATAAGTTATGTAAAGGTCTAATCACTGTTGTACACCTGAAACTAATATTATACACCAGCTGTAATTTTAAAACTTGCAAATCAGATACATAACAACAAAATAGTAACATCATAATAACAGCTAAACTTAACCAAGGTCTTACCGGGTGCCTGGCATTGTTCTAAGTGCTTTATAGGTGTTATCTTACTTAATGTTATCTTTATTGCCACTTTAGAGATGAGGAAACTAAGGCTCAGAGTGGTTAAGTGACTAGTCCAAAGAGCCAGCAAAGACTGAAAATCAGCCCAGTTAAATAAGTCAAAAAAAAGAAAAAAAAAGAAAATGGTAACCAGAAAGCAAATGAAAAAAGTGAGTGATAGAGAATACAGCAGTCCCCACCTGATGCTCAGGGGGTACCTTCCAAGATCCCCAGTGGATGCCTGAAACCACGGACAGCACCAAACCCTATATATACTACTATGTTTTTTCCTGTATGAACTTTCATACTTTTTCACTTATAAGAGGCACTTTCTGGCTTCTCTTTGACATATCTGAATTGCCAGCATCACTACTCTTGCTTCTTGGGGTCATTATTAAGTAAACTAAGGTGACTTGAACATAAGCGCTGCAATACGATGACAGTCGATCTGATACTGAGACAGCTGCTAAGTGACTAACCAGTAGGTAGTGTCTATAGCATGGATACAAAAGAAAGATGAACATCCCAGGCAGGATAGAGCAGGAAGGCATGAGATTTCATCACACTACTCAAAATGGCATACAAATGTGCATTTAAAACTTATAAATTGTTTATTTCTGGAATTTTTCCATTTAATATTTTCGGACTGCAGTTGACCACAGATAACTGAAATCACGGAAAGCAAAACCACAGATAAGGTGGGGACTAGGAGTTAACTCTGTCAAATGCTGCTGAAAGGTGAGGTAGGATGAGGACAGAGGACCATAGGATCTAGAAAATGTTGGTTGTAAACGGTCTTAACAAGAGCAATTTTATTGGAATAGTGGGAATGAAAGCCTTACTGGAGCAGGCAAAAGAGAGAATGTAAGGCAAGAATGTGGTAAGAGGAATACTGACAATCTTTTGAGGAGATGGGATATAAAGGGACAAAGAAAAATGGGACCAGAGTAACATGAAGACAAGGAGGGGATTTTTTTAAATAAAAGATTATATTAATATGCTGATGGAAATGACCCAATAGAGGCAAAAATTAATGAATTGGGAGAGGGAATGAATAGGTAAGAAAGGATGAGAGCGAACGCAAAGTGAAGAAACTGGTCTTAGAAGGAGCTCATCCACTGTAACAGGAGGGAAGGAAGAGACTTAAAACACATCAGCTATGAGATTTTTATGGTGGGAAAGAGATCGTTCTCATCTGATTCCTTTGAATTCTCTGTACAGCTGAGAATGAGACAGAAGCACATTAAAAGTTTTAGAAGATTGGTGATGTCAAATAATCGTTATGGAGGAAAGGGAAATTTCCCAGGAAAATGTAGGGCTGAAAATCTATTTTATATTCTATTGAAAATCTACTTTGTGATTTGTATTCAGGAATTTAAAATAAGGCCAGTCAGTTGGCGTTTTCCCTAGCTCAGTTCTTCACTGCTCAGGGGCAGGTAGGAAATACATGGAAAGTTTGATTTAATCATAGTACTTTTGTTTTGTTTTTTTATGACAAAAGGAGATGGGCTGGGGAGTTGAGAATGTATGAAAGGGAATGATTAAAATGATGAGTAAGGATGGAAATGAGGGCATATGATAAAGGACAGAGTCAATAAAATGGGAACAATTATTGGAGTCAAAGAATTAATATCTCAAAGGATTGTTATGATTAGGGTAAATGTACGTAAAGCGTTTAGCACATTACCTAGTACACATTAAGCATTCCAGGTATAATAGTTGCTTTCCTTCATTACTACTTTAAAATTCCTCAGAAAGTAATGTTCTAGTAACCTCACAGTTACTTGTTTTTCCAATAACTATGGGCCAAGCACTATTCTAGGTACTGTGACTAGCATAGTAAAAAAGACAAAGTCCCTGGTTTCATGGAGCTAACGCTGTAGAGAGTCGATACGAAAATTAGTAATATATAGGTAAGTACCTGTCACAGTGCCTTGCTCATAGTAGGTGCTCAATAAATATATTACCCTCTTTAACTCCAGCCTCTTACTTTCTTCCATTTATTACGAACATCATTAGGAAAGTATCATTACTTATTCCTTATATTCCTCTGCTCAAAAACTTACACTGGTTTCCTACCGTAATACCTAAACCAATAGTCTCCAAATATATTTGCTTGTACACTGAGTTTTTTAGGTATTTATTTATAAATTACATGTTCTATGTAGTACCAATATGTTATACACATTAGAAAACATAAAGCACTTAGAACAGTGTACATAGTTTGAATGATATAAGTGTTAGCTATTGATGTTATTACAGAAAATCTTTAAGTTCTAATACTGTGTTTGTATCCCATTATTTTCTCTTACAAAACCCACTTTGGAGATCACTCCAAACTCTGCTCAACTTTAAAATGGCTCTGATATTTGATCCCATGTAACATATTCGACCTCCTTTCCTACTCTTCCAGATGTACAGGTTGTCATTTCACTGAGCATGTCAGGATTCCATTTTCATCCCTTGTCCTTGCCAGTGACAGAAAAATGCGCCTTCTCTCTGACTTTTCAGAGCACAACAACCCTAAAAAAACATCAGTGGAAGAACTGCAATTCTTCAGTGGTCTTCCAATCTTCCCTTACTACTCCAAATAATACTAATCCTTCCCTTTTCTGGTTTCCTATGGTACTTAATAGTTTCTCCATATTTCACTATATATAATTGTTTTACATAGTACACTGTTCTACAGTGTTTTGGTTATGTTACACACTAGACTTGCCTCTCCAAAGTTTACTCAAAAGCTGACTTTACCAGAGACAATAAAGCAGTATGGTGTCAATTAAAAAAAAAATTAAAATTAAAGTTAAAGAAAAAAATGTATAAAAATGTCTAGCACTGTGGTTAGCAGATAGCAGGTACTGAATAAACAGCAGTGATTACCGTTCACAATCAACATTATGTCAAACCAATGTAATAGTTTAACAAGAAGCAGAAGCCTTTGCAAAGATGTCACGCTACAAAACCATCCACTATAAATGATGTGCACCAAGCCCCCTCCCAGGCGCACGTAGGACCTAGCTCTTCCAAAGGTGATAAATAAAAAAGATCCTCCAAACACACTGGAGTCTCACCTCAAGCTGAACCTTAGAACTACCTGTGGAGCATTTTAATATTTACGGTGCTAGGAGCCAGTCTCAAAAATGATCCAACAGCTCTGCAACGAGTCCCCATTTCTACTTTTTATAACGATCAAAAAATGATTCTGACGTTCGGCTAATTTTGAGAACAAGTGATATTCTGTAATGATTACAACACGCTGGAAAAGACAATTTTTGGACGTTGACGGGGGTGTGTTTGTGAGAGGGCAGTGGGTGAAAGCATGATGACGAAGTGTAACCATGTTACGTTTTCTTGCTTTTCTAGCCTTGGGGATTGGAAGAGCAAACGTATGTTTTCAATTTGAAGACCACGATAGCAAATCAAGTACTGGGTTAAATAAACAACGCTGAGACGATCCTGAGACACCCTTTACTCTTCTCCCTCTTCGCTGCCCAGGCCCCAGCGCCTCCGCCTGACACGCTCCACAGCTGCGCAGATGCCTTCCATTTCGAAAGTGCTTTTATGTTACCTCATTAATCTTTTCAGAAACGCCTGACACTGTGCATTACCATGTCCACTGTGACCCGAAAGCTCTTAGGTTGAGGCCGATGGAGGGTTTGCACGAGGTCGTCAAGTCCATCCATGAAGAACCTTACTCCACTCCCCTTGTTTTCCATCCCTTCCAGGGGCCCCTGCCCCTCCCCCCCAAATGCTTTTCATCACCCCAAACCTTTGCAACCCTGTGAGAAATGTGGTTCTCTACATCCCTTCCACGTGCCCCATTTTCTCCTCTTCCCTTGTCGTTGCTCACGCTCTCTCAGCGCAGACCCCTCCCGAAAAGCGTATTTTAATATGAAGCAGGGACGGGGGAGAGGAAAAGAGAAACCGTACAGAAGCAGCTCCGGCCCTAGACACACCAGGGTCTCCATGGAGTCAGCACGACGGCTGCAGCACAGCGCCACTCCTCAAACTTTCGATCCCCGTCTCAGAATCCCACGCGAGGGCCGGTGTTCCCGGTGACACTTACGTGACATTGGCAGGGCCCGGACGAGCCGGGGGTGAACGGCGGCCGCCATCTTCTTCTCCCACAATGCCCCGGGCGGGCGCTCCGCGGCTACGGCTAGGAAGCTGGGTCAAGGCGGTCTTCCCGCCCGTCTGCGCAGGCGCTGCCGGGGAGACGAGGGGCCGGTGGGAGCTGGGGTGTCGTCTGACAGAGAACTGGGGAGAGGGGGGGAGGCTGAAGGAAGGGAACGTAAAACGTGAAGGAGACAGGGAAGAAGGGAAATGAAAAGAAAAGAATCCTGAGGTCGGAGTCTCACATCCCACCATGGACCGTAAAGATAATCTCATTGCCGAGAAACCCAGGTGACCTCTTCAGAGACTCCTCTGACGTCTCATCCGAGGTGGTCGTTCTGTCTTTTATTATTATTATTTATCAGAGCGGTGATCGCCACCTGCCTTAGGAATCCAGGCATTCTTAACCTGGAGTATGATTCATAAAGTACACTTTAGGACGTCCAGGAACCTCCTAAAACGTGACGTAACACGTAGTGGACAGGTAGACGTCCTGCACATTTTTCTGGGAAGAAACTCAAGATGGCTGTCTAGAGCCATAGTTTGTAATTTGTGTGTGTTTTTTTTTTTTTTAATTGCAGACTCCTTGGAGAACCTGCACTGTTTCCGACAGAGGTGTCTACAGCCTCAGGAGATTCCAGAAAGATGAGACGAAACGCTTTGAAGTAGCCGATTCTCGTCAGCCTCTCAAGATCCCTGAGTGGAGGCCGCCACCTGTCCTGAGGCGTCTGCCTTGAGCTTATCAGACGACAAGCTAGGGCATCTTTCCAGACTTGGTAATCCTTTCATGCTTTGTTTCTTCAGGAAGAAAGTGAGCATTGCTGGGATGGACGAAAGACCTGGACGGAGTAGACGTTGCCGATTATGAGCAACCGCCTGCAAGAGTGGTTGTTCTCACGCCACCCCAACTCCACTTTTCACTGAAGCGTCACCTGCCAAACCGAACTAGAAGAGGAAAGAGACTCCTGATTTTATCAGAGACATTTACTAATGCTATTTACTAACGTCCTGTGTTTCTTGGCCTCGTCCTATGTTCCGTCAGCACTTAAAATATGGTAATATTTGATTCTGGGGTCAATATGGATATAAACATACGTTCCGGGGTCTGATAAATTGATAGACCCCTAGTATGAGCAACCTCCTAACCCCTGTATAACGTCGCCAATTATGTTATTTTTATATCTCCAAGTCAAACACGGCCCCATGTTCTAAATACTAGTTTCAAGGTGACATGATATAATTGAAACAGCCCCGACTTAAAACTCATAATATTAGATCCTAGTCTGTTTCTATCAGTTGTTAGTTGTGACCTGGGCGAGCTTCTACACTTGTCTCACGGGGAAAATGATACCTGCCCTGTTACCTCAAATGGCCGTTGTGAGGATCAGATGACATATGGATGTGTAAGTGCTTTGTCAACGCAAAGTGCTGTGCGTGTGTACGTGTGGTTTCATTCAAATACCTCTGAAGTATCAAAATCATAGAATGTTAGAGCCAGAAGGGATTATAGGAAATCAACAAGCCCAATTTCTTTATTTTAAAAATGACGATACATAAATAACATTGTTGAAGGAAGCCTGTAATAAACCAGTCACTTGAATGTGTTAACTATTTTAATCCTTACCTTGTGGCCTTGATCAAAGATGTCTTTTGTTTCATTGAGACTATGCATTAGTCATATATTTAGTCATTGAAGTAAGAGTACCTAAGGTAACATTTCCAAAGAGAATGTACTACTAATAAAGTCCTCCTCAAGCCTAGAAATTGCCAACCAAATGCCTTTTGGTCTGACTTATGGAGGCATTGTAGAGGACGGATTAGTGCTACAGTGTCGCTGACCATCTAAGATGAATTTTAACCCAGAGATACTCACTTTAGGCAAAATATCCCCAAATTTATTTTTTTTTACAAAAGTATAATGAAAAAGAGTCCAGGCTGGATCCCACAAAATGAAGTGATTCCATGGGCTTTGCATAAAAAATTTACTAGACCCCCCCAATTCTTTTAATTCTTAGTCTCTGCATCCATCTGGATTTGTTAATACTCTGTTGTTTTTAAGTGGAATCCATTGGCAAAATTTCCCCCTCCCATATTCCCTACCTACATTAGATACTTACTGGAGAAAATTGATCAAGAGAAAAGTAAACCCAGTCCCTCCAAACTAAGTATCAGAGCTTTGGAGTGTATCTTCATCCCTCCCCCTGTCCTTTCAGGGCTCAATTTCTGGTAGCCTCACCACCGTTGCTATAGAGACAGTGATATCACCAGTTGTGATTCTGATGTCACTCACCAGTCCCAACAAGGTGGAGGTACATGGAAGGCTGGGGGAGGAAACAAGATCTTGAGCTGAGCAAGAACATCCCAGCATCTTTGTTGACTTTAAAAGTATATTCCTGAGTCTTCTGTGGTCACTACTCCAGTACTACAGAGGTAGGAAATCCCAGTGGACTGATAAAACAGCCTATTTTCTGATCCTCTGGTTAAAAGGGAGAATTCAGTGACAAGTGATGGGTCTCTGCCCAGTCAATTTTAATTTTACATCAGAGTCTTCTGAAAATATATGGGCCTCTCCTTTGGCAGCATTACAGCTAAATGTACTATGTTTACTATTGAACTTTTCATTTTGTTGCAGACTGACCAGATTTCTGACATTCTTTTGGGCAGCTGAAGGAGGTCTTAGTCTCAGCTTCTCAATTTGACAGTGAGACTGGAAGCTTGACTTCCTCCTGACTTTTCCTCTTTATTGTGTGGCTATTCCAAAAGTTCTTTTCTTTCCAGTACTCTAATAGCAAAATCAGATGGATATAGTTCTGGGTCTTGATTCTTATCCGTTCTCATCCTCTCGCTATTATTTCTGAAGCCTTGGCTAGATAACAGAGAACTGGGAAAAGGCAGAATATGTAGATAACTATGCTAAGAAAGTGTCTGTACTAATGGAGCACTCAAGGAAGAAAATACTACTAGAGGGAAAGTGAACATAGAGGAGATCCACGGGAAAGCTTAACAGTGAATAGTACCAGTGAGAGAAACACACACACACACACACACACACACTTGCACTTCCAATCCTTATTTAAACAAAATCAGTAGAAACTGATTTCATCAACAGCCAAATTTATTGGATGCCTACAATGTGCCAAACAGAAAGGGAGTAAGAGAGAAAAAGAGAATGGATATAATAAAATACATTCTTTTTTAAAACTAGTAATGAAACCTGGTTCACTAAACTTTAAAACTTGATCAGATATGTATCAACCCTGAAAAAGCTTAATTTATGCCACCTGTAATTTGAGTTTCTCTAGGAGTTTAAGAACCTTGAATTAACAGGAACCTCTGGCTTCTGATGAGTACAGGAGAAAACGTCTTGAGGTGGAGTACAGCAACTATAACCAAACTTCTGTGTGGCTTATTCCCCTCCTGACTGACATTCATGCTTTGCACCCCTCCTATACTACTACTAAAGTAATAACCACACTGGCATTTTTAAGGAACGTTGTAAATCAATCCTTCTATTTGGAGGATCCCTCTATTGGCTACAGAAAACGTTCACAGCTTCCAGGATGTTAACCTGCAGAGCTGTAATATTTAAAGGAACAAATTCACTGGTTTTGCTACTGCTTCTCTGGGCCTCAATTTCCTAATCTCTAAAATGAGGGTGTTAGAATAAATTATTTCTAAAGTCGATTTATCTTTACACTACATATAGCTTTCCTTCCTCATCATATTTGATAACACAAAGCATTCTTTTTCTCTACTTCCACCCTAACTCAAGGATTATTATTCACCAACTTTGGAGTTAAGAAATTTATCAAGCCATTTATTGGCTCCATTATACTCTCTAGATTTTCCTTCCCTCTTTTCTATTTCCTTATGAGAAATGCATACAGATTTTGGGTATCATTATCATCAAAATATATTTAAGTACCTCTTTTTCTATACTATTATCCAGGACAACTTAGGGAGCTTAAAGTATAAAACAAGCTTCATGGATGCAGATAAACATGCAGAGGACAGAAAATAGAATAAAAACATTAGGACATATGTAAGTGGAAGTGTTTGCTGCATATATATGACTAGTAAGTATACTTTCTGTTTATGAAAAAATACAAGAACACTTCTGAGATGATGATTTATTGATATTATTGAGATAGGAAGGTCTGTTAATAAATCATTGGGTAAGTATTTATACCTTGGATAAGTCTCGGGTGAATTTATCCCCCAAAGGAGTCAAGCTTCAAGAAAGCCTGAGTGTATGGCCTACCACTACCAACTTGAGCAAATCATTTCTTTTTGTTCTCAGATTCTTCAGTTTAACAAAGAAAGAAAAATTGAGCTATCTGGAATTAGAAATAGGCAGTATTCAGATATTCATTCTTTCAGCAGACAGTTATTAAGCACCAAGTTTAAGATACTTGCTACTATGAGAAATTCCAAAATGGGTAAGAAAATGTATCTGCCCACATGAAACCATCTAATAAAGGAGATGAAATGTATGTGAGCAATTTAAAATACTAGAGAGAACATAAAGTTTGAAACAAAATATGATGGAAACTTTGATAATGGATCATTCAATTAGGTATTTAGAAAACATTCCATGGATGGGGTAAGATGACCTGGGCTATGAAGTAAGGTGGGATTTAGAGGACGTTTTTAGGGGGCTACGTGGATATTCCAAGGTGAGAGTGCAATGCCCTAATGTCTTATATGGAAATGTCTTAGTAGTAGAGGTGGTGTAGTATAAGGAAGATAATTGATCTGGAAGCTGCTTTTGACATTAACCATCAGATCCCTTTTATAACATGAGGATGTATGTTTCTCTCAAGTTATCAAAGGAATACTTAAACAAAATGTTTTGAGATCCATGAATTCAGGGCACTTAGTCTCCATTCTAACTACTAATCTTCTGACTTCCTTTTCAAGCAAGTTTGAAATTAAGCTAAAAATGTTCTATTTCTTCATTGTTAAATAAGCCTATATATCAGTGATTTGAAAGTGGAGAATGTCATTTTAGAAATTATTGGCCAGAAGATGAAACCTTTTTTGTCACCTGGAAACCCTCAGATTGCACCAAGAATGAGACCTGGACTTGAAATTTGAATGTCATTTTGTGCTCATCACATGTGTACTACATGTGAAAAATAAGAAATAAATCAAAATCATTATTTGGAAATAAGAGCAATAGGGTTCATATGTAAAATCGGTCATTTGTATTTGTGTCTTTCTATTGCAGATTCCTTATATTACATGGCAGGAGGGGTAGGTAAATTTAGGGATAGTGAAGACAACAACAAATTAATCGAGAACTTTCCTCAGATTTCAGAACCCATCCTCAGTAAGAGTAAGTGATCACATAATTTCCTTACTTTCGTACTTAATTTTCATCCTTCTTAATTGTTATATAGCATAAATAAGTCAGTGGATCATATTGATTTTGCCATTTTATATTAGAAGTAATGCATATAAATGCACTGTCAACAGTCCAGAACAGCCCATTTCCAAGCCTTCTCATTCTCTGGCCAAGTAATAGTACCATCCATTCCTTTCTTCATGGTAATGATTCAAGCATAAGAATACTTACATTTAATAGTGAGCTACTAAGAAACAATACAGGGTTTAACTTCATAGACATTAACAGCTTCCTTCTTAGGGTTTTAAAAAATCACGTTAAAATGAGATACGAAAGAAGGTTATGAAATCTCAGTGAAAATCTTTAAAGAAAAGAATAAATTATCTTTCTGGAGCTGGCCCAACTTTCTCAGGGAGGCTCTCTCCAGATAAGTCCAGGCCCGAGGATTCTCAATTCTAGATGTATGTTAGAATCCCCCATGGAGCTTTTTAAAAATCCAATGCCTAAGTTTCCCCACACTCAAAAAAATTGAAATGATTCTCCGGGGGATGGTATCTCTGATTTAGTATTTTTAAACAGTTTTCTGCATGATTCTAAGGGTGGTAAACCCATTGCTGACTCAAGGAATCAGTTATTACGGTGTCAGGAAGAGTAGAAGAAACTTGTTTCACGGACTCAGTGATCTGAGTCAGTGATTGGGGTACAAATCCTGTAGGAGCAAAGAGCAAGTAGATCTTATAAGATCTTGTATTTTATTTTTAATAATTACCTAAAATATTCTGTATAACAAGATTAATGAATCCACTTAAATCTGTATCTGATTTGTGTTGGTTTTATTTTTAAGGATGATGCCTACCCCCAACACAGCCTAAAGTCCTTTAAAACAAAGATTTACAATTAACCAGATATTCAATCCCTGTTAATGCTTCACTTATTTCAAGTAATTCTTTGTAAAACATGTCACTATAAAAAAATAGGATAAGCTTTTGGACTTTATTATAACAGAATTTTAAACATTGGGGAGGAAAAGTTGACCATCTTATTCTACCTTGTTCATTTAGAGGTATAGATCGAAGCAACAATTATAATGAAGGAAGGGAAACTGTTATTATAAAGTGTGGACGCTGGGATTTATAGATAATGTAATACAGAATTGTACACCTGAAATCTATGTAATTTCACTAACAATTGTCACCCCAATAAATTTTAAAAAAGATAATAAAGTGTGGAAGCCTGGTAATAGAAGTCTGGCATGGGAAAACAGGACAAAGAAAAGCTTCTCATACTCGTAGATCATAGTGGGCAAACATCATGATAATTAGCCATGTTCCCAAGGACTGTCAAATAAGATGTGGAAAGTGGATGAGACTAAGGCCAAAGGCCAAAGGCCAAGGAGTGTATGGAATAAGGGCTATGGTACTTGTTTGTGAGGTGAGGCAATGAAAGCAGCAAGTATATACAATTCTTTCAAGAAAAAATGGCTACAAATAAGGAGTAATAGTAGCAGCTAAAGACAAGCTTGGGGTAGAAGAAGACAACTGAAAGGAATATCAGCTTTCTGGCATAGAAGACTGGGTTGATGGCAGTACTGTTACAGAGATTGGGGAATAGAGAAAAGTGTTGGGAGGGTTATGAAAGAATCAACATCAGCAAGGGTATTACTGCCTCCGTAAATAAAAGCCCATTGGATAGTGCCTATGACATCCCTCTTCTAGCATTCAGTTTGGCTGAATCATGGAGACTGAAAATTCCCCTAGGATACTTGGCTAATTAGAAGAGATATTGGTCTTAAAAGAAAAGCTACTAGAATTACTGCTAATATAAGTAAGTTAGTGCTCCAGAAATAATTTTAAAATAAACTATATGTTACTTTAAAAAACAAGTTGGTGGGGTAAGAACAGGCAAGGGAGAAATAAATAATCCTATTTTAATCACATTGAGTTTTGAGTGTCTACTGAAAGTCCGAGATGTGAAAGGGCTGTCAGGCAATGACACAAAGAGCAGGATGGAGCTGCTTAGGTACTTTCATGAATAAATCTGTATTAAGCACCTCTCGCATATAGCAGGCACTGGCCTTAGCACAAGAGATACATATGTCTAAGAGATCTTCCTGCAGTTGAGAGCTGAGGATGAAGATATCCAGAGTTAAGTCGGTTTGAAGTAGCTCTTGGGACAGGTCTCTATGAAAGCATTGCTCCTATTTTCCACACGTAAGCCATTTACCTTATTTCTCCTTACATTCAAATAACTTGCCCTTTCGGTGACCATTTCTTTTTTTCTTTTTTTTTTTTCCCTACTTGCAGATGTCAGAAAGGGTTGACTGGTTACAAAGCCAAAATGGGGTATGCAAAGTTGATGTCTATTCACCCGGAGACACCCAACCCCAGGACTGGAAAATGGTAAATGTCAACCTCCTTACAAAAACTGGGTTAGGAATATGTGGAGTGCCATTAAGAGTAGCCTAATTCTCTCCACCACCACCCACCTCTTATTTTTGAAGATTTAATTCTTGGGAGGGAAAATGAACTCTAGAACAAAAAATCCCCATCTTTAATTTTTGGGAAAGTTCTTATAACACACTATCTAGTAGGAGAAATATGCTATAATTGATGAAAAACTGTGTATTAGAGCTATAAAATTTTGTTTAATTTTCAAACGGAAGAGGATTGGATTTCAAACAGAAGAAATGTCTCCAAAGTTCATAAAAAAATATTTTCTGAAATGTAAGCTGCCTCAAAATTCTCAGAATTATAAACTCTCATTCTGCCTTCATTGTTCAACGAGCAATTTTTAAATGCTTACTTAGTATCTAGCAGTGTAAGTCAGAGTCCAGTCAGAAGATGGAAAGCAGACCAGTAATTTAATATTAAAATACTGTTTATTAAAGGTAGTTAACTAAGTTAACTACTAAAAGCTATAAAAGAGAACTCTAAGAGTTCCAGAATTAGCAAATGCAAAAAGCAGCTGCTACCCTTAGGCTGAGAGAGAGTGAACAAGGAAGAAATTAAGAAACTAAGAAACTAAGCTCTCTCTTCCCCAACCAAGGCTGCTCCAGATCTCTTTGGAGAAATGTAGCTGCCACCGATACACGCAGCCTGTTGGTACCAGAGACACTTTCCAGAGGGTGCAGGTGGTCCAGAAAGGAAACCCTTTCCCTTCAGTGCTTCTATTAACAAAGCCTGCTGCCAAAAGAGAAATGTTTAATGGATCCAGTTCCAGGGTCATAAAGCAAGATAAAGGCTGGATTGACAATTGAGAGACAATGATGGATAACTGATACAGACACTGTGCTGAGTCTTAGAATTCTCTCCCTTTAAGGATCTCAATCACTATTGTAATCCTCATCCTTAGTATTAACATTTGTCAAACACTTACTTGCCTGTAATGTTACATGACCCATCTTCTGTTTGTCTAAAATCGATCTGGTCTATCTAGCCTAAGTGATAAAACATTAATGAATCTATGTAAGACATTAAGACACATAATAATAAATATCCAATTACTGTAGAGTAAATGCCAACCAAAACAGCTCCTACTAGACCTTTTATTTACCTCTGCCCTTCAATTTAGAAAAACAAAAGACAGGTGAGTTTCAATATTAAAGTAACAAAAATTTCTTCATTTTTCACTCAGTTCTAAGAAGCACTCTGGGAAATTAAAAAAAATTTATCTGTCCTCATAGATCTTACCATTCATTTGGCAAAATAAAAACTATACCTGTGAAAATATAATTTAAAAGTTCTGAATAACTGATGGACACGAATTGTAAGAAATCTGTGATCCTTTGTCAAATAGATTTTCTGGATAATAATTGCTAGAGGTGTTTAAAGAACAGATCATTTCAAAGTGGGAGGGGGTCAGGGAAATTTTTATAAAGTATGTTTAATTGAGCTAGATAGAGGTAAAGAAGAATAGGATGGGAGGTATATATGTTGACATAAAACTAAGCTACTGAAGGGGAAGATGACTGAGAAGAGAAAATTAAACCCCTTACCCCTTTTCATATTCTCTGTCATGACATGAAAATTTTCTCTGGCCTTAATTAAGATAGGCTCAGAAATAATTTGACATCCACCTTCCCCAACCACTCAGGATCTTACTGTATAAGAAGAGAAAGAGTTAAAGTTTGCAAGAGGGCAAAGGGGTTTGGAAGAGATGGATGTTTGATTGTAGACTGCATTGATAGAAAAAAATATGTGGTTAATCTTTCAGTCAGTCACTATGGCTCCACCATCCACTTTTTTATTTTTATTTTTTGCAAAATTCTTCTGGATCGAATGGAATAATGGACCTAATGTGCACACATTTTAGGTTTAAAAAACATAGGCAATAAAACCTATAAACACTGCAAGCTAACACAACTCTTTAGACTCCATCATAAAGCTCTATGCTATGCTGTAGGTTTGTTGGGGTTTTTTAATGTTCTGTGAAAAGAATTGAAAAGGATATAAGAATAAACCCCACATCTGCATTATAGTAAGACTTACCTGTACATGTTAGCGCAATTATGGAAACACGCCTATATGCAGACAGTGTGCTTATCTGTAAATAAGTAGGTATGATTAAGGATAATGTTCAAAAAAAGGATCAAATAAAGATACCCAATCAAATGCAAAATGAATACATGTTAGGGGATGCCGGGTGGCTCAGTTGGTTAGAACACGAGCTCTGAACAATAGGGTTACCGGTTCAGTTCCCACGTGGGCCAGTGAGCTGGGCCCTCCAGAACTAGATTGAAGACAACTAGCTGCCGCTGAGCGTCCAGAGGAGGGGCGGCTGGACGGCTCAGTTGGTTACAGCGCGAGCTCTCAACCACAAGGTTGCCTGAACCCTCATGGGATGGTGGGCTGAGCCCCCTGCAACTAAAGATTGAATATAGCGACTGGACTTGGAGCTGAGCTGTGCCCTCCACAACTAGATTGAAGGACAATGACCTGAAGCTGATGGGCCCTGGAGAAACACACTGTTCCCCAATATTCCCCAATAAAATTTATTTTTTAAAAAATTATATACCAGTAGATTGAAAAAGCAGTTATCAGGATGGCTGTTAGCTCAGTTGTTAGAACGCGGTGCTAATAACACCAAGGTTGCAGGTTCGACCCCCACATGGGCCACTGTGAGCTGTGCCCTCCTTAAAAAAATAAAAAATAAAAAAATAATAATAATAAATAAATAAATGCATACATGTTAAAGATTGTATTTCATTAATGAGGCAATTGGTGAGATGTTACAACTAGTCCAAAGGAGAATAAAAAAGAAGGTATAGATCAGCAATATTGAAATGAATGTGCAAATAGAGGCGAAACTGCCCTCTTCCAAGTTAGAGAAGGGATGTCAGCTGAATCTCGATTGAACAAAATTTACATGTCTATAGATGTAGAATCATTTTGCATTGCTATCAACTATCTAAACTTACAGAGAGGTAAAGTAGCTCCCATTGAATCAGAAACAGTTTATGGGGAAGGCTATAGACAATGCTTTGTCTATAGACAATGCATAGTTTTCTATTGAAGCACTAATTTTCCTCTACAGTTGCCTTCATTTTGATTTAAGAAAAAGAAAAGGTAACTTTTGACACAAAGTAAGACTAGTGTATCATCAGACTTGGTCTGATTATTTACATAGGTGCAGCAACCAGATAGGACTTTAAGTTTACTTTACTGGAAGTTTTTATAAGGAATCTCAGATTGGACTTTTAAAGACCTCCATTATTTGCTATCCTGAGACTAGGAAACTCCACTAGGTTTTACCTGCAATCCCTAGAAAAACAAGCATGTACACCATAGGATTTCTCTGATGCTATTGTTCCTAAATATAATCTCAACCACTTATATTAATCATAACTTTCTATCAAAATATTTTCTATTCTTTATATTTCACAAAGAACACTGGGGAGGGAGAGGTATGTAATTGTTAACAAATTAGCTAAAGTACAGACTAGCAAGTTCACGAATACACATCAGATGACTTCTACAGCCACATCCCTTATACAACCTAAGTGACAAAAATGAACACATTCATTAACAGACCCAAAGATATAATATTTCTACAGTATAAAAAATGAGAAGTAAAATCATATAAACTATATTTAGTTATCAATATTTCAGTATTCTGTTTTACTTAGAAATTATCTAAGTATCCCATGAATATCCATTAATTTAATACCAGTCCACTATTTTAAGTTACATAAAGATGTTGTAAATTTATCATAAATCTGGCATACTATAAAACGTAATGAAATAGTCTGTCAGAATAACTATTCAATTTGATTAGACACAAATTTACATTTTTCATGATATCAAACATTAAGTAGAAGTAATACTACCTTATTGGATCTGTATAACCAGTATAAGTTTGTGAAGAACTTACCAAAGTAAAATAAAAATACACACTTGTATCATACTTAACACTGATAAATCAGAATAGACCTAGCTGTTTTTATTAAACTAAAATTATTAAACTAATCTTGTTTACCCAGCTTAGACTTATCTAACTAATCTAACTTAATAAAGATTTACCTAACTTATGTGAACTTAAGTTCCTAAAATATTTCTGAGTTAGGTTCTATAAGAATACTATTATTTGAATATTATGCATCCATAAAACAGGAGGAAATCTTGCCATTTACAACATGGGTGGACTTTGAGGGCATTATGTTAGGTGAGATAAGTCAGACAGAGAAAAACAAATACCATATGATTTCACTTATATGTGGAATCTAAAGAGAAAAAAGAACTCATAGATACAGAAAACAGATTGGTGGTTGCCAGTAGTGGGGGATGGGTGAAATGGGTGATGGTGGTCAAAAGGTGCAAATTTCCATTTGTAAAATAACTAAGTCATGGGGATGTAATGCACAGCATAGTGACTATAGTTAATAATACTATATTGTATATCTGCAAGTTGCTAAGAGAATAGATCTTGAAAGTTCTCGTCAAAAGAAAAAATAATTTGAACTATGTGTGGTGATGGATGTTAACTAGACTTATTTTGGTGATAATTTCACAATATATACAAATATTGAATCATTATATTGTACACCTGAAATTAATACAGTGTTATATGTCAATTATATCTCAATTAATAATAATAATAATAATAATAATAATAAACTTTAAGCCATATGTCAAAAGTTAAAACAGAAACACAAAACTCACCTGTCCAGAGATCAAAGGCTCTTCTCCTTCCAAGTGGTCACAAGATTATTGATTTGAGCTTATGATGGGCAAAAAGTACTAGCCAAACAGATTTTCTGTTTTGTCTCACCCAACAGAGAATAGAGCTCTATGAAGCAAAATTCACTAAAGAATCACAAAATGGTCAGACAGTAAAACGAAGTTCTCAATCATTGCTGTCACCAATGATTATCGACCATAAAAAAAACAAAGTGAAAACCAAAAGCAAATTTAGTAGAAAGGAAAAGTAAAACTAGAAACACAGAACACCTGCATAATTCTTTTGCCACTTTGGATTCACCTGTGGGGGCCAAGATGCACCTGGTACCCTGCTCTCATGGTGACATTTACCTCTGTTAGGTGAATCTGTTGGACATCTTAACAAAGACTTCCAAAACTGTTAAAAGACCATTTTCAGAGAAGAATGAAATAATGACTGTCATACATATATATGTAAAATAAACTCACATTAAAGATTATATTTAACTCATTAACTACGAACTCGTGTGGTTCAAAGGAGAATTAAAGAAAAAAAGACACATATAGATCAGGAATATTGAAGTGAATGTGCAAATGGAAGCACCTTTTCCACAGTGTGAGAGGAAGTCAGTCAAACCCCTGGTCAGAATTAATGTGTGAAAAGACAAGTATTATATTGCATTGCTATCAGAGTTGTTAAATAGCTCCAAAGTTTGGAAGGGTGTACTATAAATTATGCACAGTTTTCCACTGAAGCACAAAATTTTCGTATAGTGGCTATTGTTCAAATTAGAACCATTAAGAGGACTTTGAACCAAGCACGATGGCCAACAAGCAGTTTAAACCATCCCTGTAGAAGACTGGTACAGGACTGGTACAACTGCTCTTCTCTCCAAGTCATCAAGACTTGGCAGTGGGTAGAGAGCACCAGAATGAGAGTAGGAACTGGATTTGAATACTAACCCCCATCAAGTAGTAGCTGTGAGATGCTAGTGGATTTATTTAACTTCTCTAAGCCTCAGTTTTCCCACCTGTGAAACTGGAAGAGTAATACCTAGCTTACAGGGTGTGTATGAGGATTAAATGAAATAATGTGTGTAAACCACTTAGCATAGTACCTGGCTAACATAAGTATTTAATAAACAGTAGCTAGTAACTATATGATGCTTGGTAAATAGAATACCAAATTATTCTTTTAAAATGGGCAATACTTCTGGTCATTTCCAGAAGACATAGATAGCGCCAATAAATACAATGATCCTTTACGTTTGATGGTAAATTGGATAATTTCACATACATTCTTATTTTGGCCTATGTTCAAGTGAAAATTATGGATTACAAAATGTAAATATGTACATATGTGCAGGTGCTTATCACAGCTAGTGTCCGTTAAAGAATCTGTATTCACTTAAAAAGACTAATAAATTATCCAGATAGTAACTCCTCAGTTATACATCAGATTGTTAGCTCAAGTGATGTCAAATAGTCCATTGGAAGCCATTTAGCATATCCAGGTTATGCTTGTGCAGCCTGGCAAAGTAATTAATTACGCACAATTTTCCTTGACTTTTCTAATTTTTTGAAAACTTTTGTAATAAGAGACCTAAATAAAAACAGATAAACCATAGAAAATAGCAGTTAATACAAAAAAAAAATTGATTCAGTTCAAATGCTAACTCGTCTGTGTAGCTGATGACTGTCAGATCTCAAGGACATGTGTTGTTAGATGCAATCTAGTGAAGTGACCAAGAGCATGGGCTCTGGAGTCAGACTGCCTGGGATGGAATTCCAGCTTCCTCAATGATTAGCTGTATAACTTCAGATAAGTAACTAAATCTCTCAGTTCTTCAATTTCCTCTTCTATAAAATGTGGATAATAAGAGAGCTAACATTTAAGTTTACTGTGAGAGTAATATAAAATGAGACAATAGTCTTAAAATACTTGGAACAGTGCCTGATCCATAGTAAGCAAGTAAATGTTTCTTATTTTTATTGTGATGGTTTGAGCAAATTCAGGCTTGAGCAGGGTGATCGTTTTTGTAAGTGATCTTTGAGTTGTCCTGAATATCCCATATGTTTACTTTGTTATAGTCGGATGAATCCTTGCCTATTTTTAAGGAAGCCTCAACTGATCCTGTCAGAGTGCTCAGCTGGCTCCGCAAAGACCTGGAAAGAAGTACAGCAGGGTTCCAAGATGTTAGGTTCAAGCCCGGAGAATCATCATTTGGTGGGGAAATGACCAACACAGGAGACCCATGCAAGGGTTTCTTTGTGGACTATTACAATACCACCAACAAGGACAGTCCAGGGAGATTGCATTTTGAGATAACTCATAGAGAGAACCCTCTCCAGGGCCCCAGGGCCCAACTGGGCAATAGGAGTTCAGTAGATGAAATTTCCTTCTATGCTAACCGTCTCACAAACCTAGTCATAGCCATGGCGCGCAAAGAGATCAACGAGAGGATCAGTGGCTCTGAAAACAAATGCATCCATCAGTCATTGTACGTAGGAGACGAACCCACAGCCAACAAAAGCCTGAGTAAGGTGGCATCAGAGCTGGTGAACAAGACTGTCTCTGCATGTTCCAAAGCCACTACCTCGGATAAGATTCCTGGCTCTGGTGACAGAGCCTCCGGATTGTTCCAGAGTCCCCCAAATTTGAGATACAAGACCACTTTGAAGATCAAGGAGAACAGCAAGGAGAGCAAGGGTCCAGCTGACAAGCCTGCTTCTAAGAAATCTTTCTTCTATAAGGAAGAGTTTGAATCTTGTAATGCAGTTGATGCCAAAGAGGGTGGAAGGTTCTTACCTGGGGAGAGAAAGATGTTCAGAGGGCAAGAAAGGCCTGATGACTTTACAGCTTCTGTTAGTCAAGGAATCATGACCTATGCCAACAGTGTGGTATCTGATATGATGGTCTCCATCATGAACACACTAAGGATCCAAGTGAAGGATACAACCATTGCCACCATCCTGCTGAAGAAGGTACTGATCAAGCATGCGAAAGACGTTGTCTCAGATCTCATTGACTCCTTCATGAAGAACCTTCACGATGTCACAGGGAGCCTCATGACTGATACAGACTTTGTCTCGGCTGTGAAAAGAAGTTTCTTTTGTCATGGAAGCCAGAAGGCCACAGATATCATGGATGCCATGATGAGTAAGCTACACACTGTGATGTTTGCCAAGAAACCTCCTGAGAGTATCAGGAAAACCAGGGACAAGTCTGAGAGTTATTCCCTTTTGTCCATGAAAGGAATGGGTAACCCTAAAAACCAAAATGTAAACTTTGCAACAATGAAATCTGAAGGTAAATTGAGGGAAAAAGTGTACTGTCCTCCGTGCAAACCAGAGAAGACTTGTGCCGAAACTTTGGGTGAACACATTATCAAAGAGGGACTGAGCTTGTGGCATAAAACTCAGAATAAAGAAGGAAAATCTCCAGATTTCCAGCATGATTCCAATAAACAGTGTAATCCTGCACCAGACATTCCGCTGGGATTTCCTTTGGATGCTTGCAACTTCAGCCCCCCTATGCCTCACCCAGAGAATCCTGAGAATTTTATGTGTGATTCCTGGGCCAGGGACCTGATTGTATCTGCCTTACTTTTGATTCAGTACCACCTGGCCCAGGGCGGAAGCATGGATGCACAGAGCTTCCTTGAAGCTGCGAGCGACACCAACTTTCCTGCCAAAAAGTTCCCTGTAGTTCCTGATAAGACCAGCCTTAAGTCTAGTCATATGGAAGATAACCAAGAAGAAGAAGAAAAGAAGGATCTAAAGAGCATTTTCTTCAACTTTATCCGGAATTTACTTAGCGAGACCATTTTCAAGAGTGACGGTAGCTCTGAATGCAAGGTGCCAGAACAGCCAGTTAAGGAAGAAGATGGCCACCTGTATGAAAGACCTGCAACCCCCACCCCCAACAAACTAAGTGACGGCGATGAGGCTGGCGGTGCCTTTGCTGGGCTGACCAAGATGGTTGCCAACCAGTTAGATGGCCACATGAATAGGGAGATGATAGAATATCTGACGGACTCAGTGATGAAGTTGTGTCTCATTATTGCCAAGTCCTGTGACTCTCCCTTGACAGAGCTGGGAGAGGATAAGTCTGGGGAGTCCACCAGGACAGCTTCCACCTTCCGCGAGAGTTTATATGAGTGTTTACCAGTTAAGGGTACAGGGACAGCAGAGGCTCTTTTGCAGAGTGCCTATCAAGCTGTCCATAATGAATTGAGAGGTGTATCAGAACAGTTGCCTAAAGAGTGTACATCACCCCCAGTGATTGTCAGCAATCACAACCTAAGTGGTATGGTTCAGGACAAGCAACTCCAGGCCGTACTTCAATGGGTAGCTGCCTCTGAGCTCAATGTCCCGATTTTGTACTTTGCTGGTGATGATGAAGGAATCCAGGAGAAGGTAAGGAAGCAGAGTCAGAGGAGTTTATTAATGGTTAATTAGGGTTTTAAGTTCCGTTTTCTTTCTGAATGGGAAGACAGCCACAAGAAGGGTAGAATTTGAAGATGGAGAGATATATTTTAAACAAATCTGATCTTTTTTAATGCATATATTGATGGGATTGCACAGAGGAGGAACCTCCAAGAGACCTGGTGAAAGAACCAGATTAAAGCCTGGGCTTCAGGGTAAAGTTTGGATAGGACAGCATTGCCCAAAGGATGAGTAGGGGCTTCTGGGAAGCATCCCAGGCATAGGTTAGGTTGAGGAGGGCAGGGGGGCGAAGGATCTACATTAATGACCTTTTCAAACCTGCCATTATTCTCTGAGCTGGTTGTCTAGGAGGTATTGAGGATTTGAAGGGATTTCATAAATAGCACCCCTCTTCTCTCACCCTAAGATCTGAATCAATTGAGAAGTAAGACTAAAGAATAAGGCAAATGAGAATCCCTGTTGTTACTGACAAAGGTAATTGTGCCTTCTAAATCCTTGCTTCCCTCAATGTAGGCCTTGGAATTGCTCACTGAAGGGATATTTTGAGTCTGGAAAGCTTGAACACTTATGCAAATTGCTGCTTCATACTATGGGAGAGGAATTAAGAAAGAGAGACCATACACACCACACACCATACACACACACACACACACACACACACACACACACACACCTGCTTATGACTTTGGATTATTTTGTCTTAATTGAGAAAAGTGGAACAATAGTGGTTACCAACTCAGGAGTAAAGGGTGGCACAAGAGACTGGGATTATTTATAAAAATAATTCATCATTGTAGAAATGAGAGGGTGGTAGAAGGGGCTTTCTCTGTTTAAAGAGTGGCATTAGTACCTGGCATTAGTACCCCTTGCAACTGGTTTACTTGGCTTGTGTGATAACCGGAAAGACACAGGATTGTATAGCATCCAGATTAGACTACACACAGCCTAGACTAGCTACTCAAAATGTGGTCTATGAACCGAAAGCATTGGCATCAGCTGGGAGCTTGTTAGAAGCACAGAATCTCAGGCTCGATTCTGGCCTACTGAATCACAATCTTCATTTCAGCAAAATCCCCAGGTGATTTGTATGCACATTCAAGTTTGGGACAGAGGACAGAATGTGGACTTCCATTCCTACACATATCCCTAAGAATCCTTGGCAAGTTCTGTCTCATTACAGTTTTTTCAGTCTGCAAAACAGACAACTATTTTGGTACATAGCAATTCGCAGAGGGGGCTATATTCACAAAAGCTTTAGACTGATGAAAAAAATCTAAAAGGAAGCATAGCTTTGGTATAATGTGTAAAACAGGCTTTTGTTCCATAGCTATCTTTTAAGTCAAAGCCACCGTATATAAAATCTGTAATACATTCTGGTTTAAGATTATTTTGAATTAGAATTCTAATATACTTATCTAAAATGGGCCCAGTAGACTTGCAGTCATCCTCCTATACACACACAAATAAACACACACAGGCCCATACATCTTCGCCCACTGTAAACATAAAGACAATCATCTATTTTATTAAAGGAAAAGAGTGGAAAGAATGGGCAGCAGCAATCTAAACTTCAACTAATGAGCAGCTTTGCATTGAACATCAGTATATTTTTAAGAACAGTTAGTTGTATGAAGTATACCTCATAGAAACTACCTAGAACTGATTTGAGACTTTTTTGGAAAGGGATGTAATAAATGCATACAAATATTCTCATACTGATACAGGTGATTGAAGCCAGTAACACCGGGATGCTCATGAGCCCAATTCCTTTAAATAAATTTGCATCCATTTTTGAATAGGTAATGTGTGCATAGTTCAAAATCCAAGAGCACAAAAGGATGTACAATGAAAATTAAGGTTTTTTTCTCATCTTTATCTCCTATCCTGTTGCTCTGTCTGGAGAAAAACATTCTGATCAATTATTTGCTTATCCTTCTAGAAATACATATGCATGCACTTATGTGTACGTATCTTATTTTTTAAGTCTCAAATGGTAGTAAAATATATAAATTCTCTCCTGTAACATATAGAGCTGCCACATCTTTTTAATGGCTGCATATTACTTTATTGTATGAAGGTGCTGTATTTACTCTCCAGCGTATGCACATTTCAGTTGGCAATATTTTGCTACCACAAGCCATGCTGTATGCACAGAATCAATGTATCTGTATATGCTAAATACTTAGAAAGGAATTTCAAGATGACCACTAATGTGTGTTGTGTATTTGATATAAATTCCTAATTGCCTTTCATAGAGCTTGCACCAATTTGCACATCTACAAAAACGATTTCCCATACTTTATGATCAACGGTGAATTGTCAAACTTGTGATCTTTTCAAGTGTTGCTTTACTTTGTACTTGTCTTATTAGGTATGAGGGTGAATATCTTTTCATATGTTTAAGAGCTATTTGAATTTTCTTTCTCGTGGATGAATTGTTTGTTTATAATCTCTGCACATTTTTCTATTAGGTTGTTTCTCTCTTATTGATCTGTAGGAGTCTTATGTACAAGATATACACAATATACACAAGCCTTTGTGATATTAAGTACATTTTTAAATCATTTGTCTTTTGGTGTTTTTGTTTTGTTTTTGCCATGTAGAATTTTTTAAATGTTTATATAGTCAAATCTAAGACATTTTTCTCTTTTATTTTTCCTGGATTTTGTGTCATATTTTGGAAGACATTCTTCACTCTAAGATATTAACAAAAGTTTCCCGTGTTTTCTTCTAATACTTTTTAAAAAATTATTCAAACTTTGATCCATTTTTAATTCATTTTTATATAAAATATGAGGTAGGTAAGAATGTAATCTCTGACTATTTCCAGATGGCTATCCATCTTTGGTTCTTTTTCTGAACTTTCGGTTCTGTTTCATTGAATTGTTAGACTATTCTTACATTTTAATACTATTTGAATAGCACACAGTTTAATTAGTCATTCTCTAATATATTTTAATATCTGATTGGGCTAGAGGCTCCTTATTTCTCTATCTCAGAATTTTCTAGGCTATCTTACCCAATTTCCACCTCTAGCCTCAGGCAACCATAAACCTGATTTCTATCGTAAATTTATCTTTTGGACATTTTATACAATGGAGCAATAAAATATATAGTCTTTTACATCTGGCTGTTCACACTAGCATGTTTTTGAAGTTTATCCATGCTGTAATATGCACGAATAGTTCATTCCCTGTTATTGCTGAGTAGTGTGTCATTATGTGGATGGACTATGCTTTGTTTATCCATTCACCAGTTAAAGAACGTTTGGATTGGTTTCAGTTTTTCGCTGTCATGAATAATACTACTATGAACATTCACATGCAAGGCTTTGTGTGCACATACGTTTTTATTTCTCTTGGGCAACAAGGAGTGGAATTGCTGCATCTTATGGTAAGTATATTTTTAAAAACCACCAAACTGTTTACCAAAATATTTGTACCGTTTTATATTTCCATCAACAATTTATGTAGGTTTCAGTTTCTCCACATCCTCATCAGCATTGTTTTTTTGTTTGTTTGTTTTTCTTTTTTTATAGCTATTATTGTATCTGATTGTGGATTTAATTTGACTTATGTACATTAGAATGACTAAGGATGTTAAACATATTTTTATGTGTTAATTAGCTATTCATGTATATTCTTTGTTGAATCTATGCAAAACTTTTGCTCATACTTTGGTTTGTTTTCTTGTTATAAAGTTGCAAGAATTCTGTATATGTTCTGGATACAAGTCCTTCATCAAATATGTAATTTGCAAATATTTTCTCTTTGTGGCTCATCTTTTTATTTAATGGAGTCTTTTGAAGAGCAAAATTTTTAATGATGAAATCTAATTTATTGTTGTTTTCTTTTATTGTTGTGCTTTTGATGTCCTATCTAATCTGTGCATAACCCAGTGGTTCTCAACTGGAGGCAGTTTCGCCCCCAAGGGACATTTGGTAATGTCTGCAGACGTTTACTGTTGTCACAACTGAGAGAAGGGTTGCTACTGGAGTGTAATGGGTAGAGCACAAGGAGGCTGCTAAACATCCTACAATACACAGGACAGTCCCACAACAAAGAATGATCTGGCCATAAGGTCAGTACTGCCAGAATGAGAAACACTGACCTAACCGAAGGTTAGGAAGATTTTCTTCTTTGTTTTCTTCAAAATGTTTGAGAATTTCAGCTCTTACAGTTAGGTC
Organism: Rhinolophus hipposideros; assembly: GCF_964194185.1. Lineage (NCBI taxonomy): Eukaryota > Metazoa > Chordata > Mammalia > Chiroptera > Rhinolophidae > Rhinolophus > Rhinolophus hipposideros. Next base: position 86,949,400 of record NC_138055.1, read on the forward strand.
TGTGATCCATTTTGAGTTCATTTTTGTGTGTGAAATGAAGTGGGGGTCTAATTCATTCTTTTGCGTGTGGATGTGCAGTTGTTTCAACACCATTTGTTGAAAAGATAAATGGACATCTGGCCCTTTTAAGTTCTTTTTTCCTGTATAAAGCCCCTTTATAAAAAAATCAATTGACCATAAATGTTGAGGTTCAAGCTTTCTTTTGATTGGTGTTTTCATGGTACATCTTTTTCCATAATTTTACTTTTAACCTACCTATATTATTTGAAGAGGTTTTTTGAAGGCAGCATCTAGTTGGATCATGTTTTGTTTTTTGGTGTTATTTTTATATCTGTTCTGTTGGTGTTTTTAGACCATTTACATTTAGTCTAATTATTGATATGTTGGGATTTAGGTCTACTATTTTAATATTAGTGCTGTTTGTTCTATTTTTCCTTCCTGTTTTTGTCTTGCCATCTTTTGGATTAAATATATTTTAGTATTCCATTTTAATTTATCTGTTGTGTTTTTTACTATATCTCTTCGCGTAGTTTATTTTAGTGATTTCTCTAGGGGTTACAATATGCATACTTAACTTTGAAAAGAGTCTATGTAGAATAAATAGTTGCCACTTAAACTAGAACATAGAAATCTTATTACCATTTAGGCCCCTTTACACCTCCTTCTTATGTTGTAATTATTTCATATATTTAATCTACATACATTGAAAAAAATTCTTAGACAATGTTATTTTTGGTTTCAATAATAAAACATTTTAAAGAACTGAGAAGAACAGTTTATTATTTATACTGAGGTTTTTTACTGTTTCTGTAGGTTTTCATTTATTCCTAATGTTCCCAGTTTCCTTCTGATATTATTTTCCTTTTGTCTGAACAACTAGAACACATTTTCTGGCAATAAATTATCTTAGTTTTCTTTAATTTGAAATTTTCTTTATCTGATTTTTATTCTTGAAGTGTATTTTTGCTGGATATAGAATTCTGGTTTGACAATTATTTTCTTTTTGTGCTTGCAAAATATTGTGCCATTTCTTTTTGACCTCTGTGGTTTCTGATGAGAAATTTGTTGTCATTCAAATTGTTGTTCCCCTAAAAATAATTTTTCTCCAGCTGCTTTTGATATTTTTCTTTACTTTTAAGCAGTTTGATTATGTCATGCCTTTAAGTAAATTTATTTGGGTTTATCTTATTTTATGTTCACTGAGCTTCTTAAATTTGTCAGTTATATCTTTTGGGAAATTGGAAAAGCTTTCTTCCATTATTTCTTCAAGTATTTTTTTCTGCACAACCCTTTTTTCCTCTCCTTCTAGGATTCTAATGACATAAATGTAAAACCTTTTAGTATTGTCCTACAGGCCCTGAACTCTGTTTATTTTTTCAATCTTTTTTGAAAGACGTTTAATCAAGCCTATATTATACAGTGTGCCTAATTTCTATTGATCTATCTTCAAGTTAACTGGCTTACTTTTATAACTCCATTCTGTCCCTTCAATAAGTTTTCATTTTGGGTTTGTTTGTTTTTTTTCAGTTCTAAAATTTCCATTTGGTTTTTCTTTATATCTTCTTTTTGCCAAGACTTTCGGTCTTTCCATTTGTTTCAACAGTATTGGTATGTACTTCAGTTTTTCACATGAAAATTTCCCCTTCTGAAAAAGCTCCTGATATTTGGCCTGTTTATTTGCCCTTTGACTTTTTATCATAGAGTCAGGTGCAGGATGTACAAAATAAAAACTGGGCTATTTCAGTCTGTTGCTGCTAGGATTCCAGATGAATGGCAATGTGCTGTGTTCATATTATTATTGACAAGTCTCTTTACCTGTCTGGGAAACATTTTCATGAATGTTGAGTGAATCTTTGAACTGCATTCCTGTTTTAACATTGTAGGGTTTCTGGTCTATGGGGCATGGGACAGCATCCACATTTGTTCTTTGACACTTTTCTCTCCTGCCCTTGTTGGTTTTGGGACAATGATGGGGGACTGTTCTGTGATATTACAGTGAACTTAAGAACATTAGAATTCTTAGAGAGCAAGAACACCATTGACCAAACACCTACTAGAAACGGGAAGAATTTTAGTCTTAGTGGGAAATTATATTTTCCATGTCATGGACAGATGGATCTTAACATCTCTTCTTTGAACTAAGGGTGATATAACCAACTTTCTTCTGTCAAACAGGCCAGCACACTTTACAAGAAGGAAGTCTTCTCAACATCTAATTTGAGTCCCTTCTGCCAAAGTTTCTCAAAATCTAACTGTGCTCTTTGTTCTAGCCTGGGCAGCTATGGGGTGCTGTGGGATGTTCTCCCCTCCACTCCTGTTTTGTTTCTGTCCACAGCTGCTCCAGCTCTCAGCTGCTGCTGTGGACAAAGGATGCAGCGTAGGTGAGGTGCTCCAGTCCGTGCTGCGCTATGAGAAGGAGCGGCAGCTGGATGAGGCGGTGGGAAACGTTACGCGGCTGCAGCTGCTGGACTGGCTGATGGCGAACCTGTGATGGGCGCGCACCGCTGCTTCCCGGTTCCAACGGCGGGCCCAGCCCTTGGGCTCCTCCCTTTTTTCTCACTTCCACAGCTGCCCTCTCCATATCTTCAAAGAGCCCTGACATTATCTTCATCCCACTCACATCAAAACCGTCATCTTATGCTAATCACTGGATTTTGCAGATTTTCTTCTCCATGCGAGCAAGGACATAAAATTAAAAAAAAACCACACCACGCAATTAAAGGTCTCCAGGTGTGTGGTTTCCTTGAGATCTGATAGGGTAATAAGGGAAAGAAATCTCAGGAATGACAAAAATAACCAGATAGCAGAAGAAAAATAATGCTAGGCTAAGAGGTCCTGCCAAAAGTCACTCAGCCTGTTCCCTGTGTATCCCTCATCTGTGCCGTGACTCGCAGCTCCTCTGCTATAAAGTGTTCCCTAAATGTAAGAAGCTATAATTTATCAACTCATCTTAGCCTCTTATATCCATGTGAATTGGGAAATATTTTCTAACATCCAACCCAAGGCATTCTAATTATGATATTAAGGATTTGGCTGAGAGGACAAAACTGTTTGCCTCAACTTTATCCATGGTTGAAGAGAGCTGGTATAAAAAAAGGTCCGGAAGACCTGAGTTCTATTGCCATTTCTGTACCTCTCTGGCTATAGGACCTGGACAAGTTAGTTGTGATGACACTTCTCTGACCTAATATGTCCATTTCACCCCATTTAAGAAGGATTTTCTGTTCTTTTCCTGACCTTCCTATGGAATTGTATGTTCTTGATCTTTCTTTTTAGAAAGTTTCTCCTCCTCTGGTTTCTAATTTTTCTATTTTCCTATAGGAACTCAACTTTGTCAACCCCTTACATCTGTGTATTTCTCCTAGAACTTTCTCTTGACCCTCTGCTATTCTTACTCTGTATCATCTTCCCTGGGTGATCTCATCTAAACCCATAGCTTCAATTACCTGGTGTCTCTTTCCGTAGACTATTACACAGTGATTAAAATGAAAACTATGAAGCCAGGTATATTTTCCACGTTGTTTATGATGTTATGATCTAAAGACTTTTATAACATCTTATCTGTACTATAATTACAACCATAGAGGTTATGTATGTATTAGATAAGGACTAGAAAGGCAACAAAGTAAATGGACTTGATTAGACTTTGGGAGTGGTGGATGAATGAACAAATCCTGTCCTGGGTCCTACAGAAGCATCAGTCGTGGTCGTATCACCACCACCATCTCAGCATAGGCATGTGACCAAGGCTAGCCAATCAGAGGATCCTAATATTTCAGACATAGTGATTTGCTTAAGTCCAGTCATTTCTGAGACTTTCCTGCCAGCAAGGAAGACTACATATTTTGACTGAATGAGAGTGGTCATCTTAACTTCTGGGCACAGCCTGTCTTCAGAATGAAGTTAACTATAAAAAGAAGCAAGGCTGAGGTGGAGAGGAAGTTTGAGTCCTATGACCTTGTTTGAATTCCTCGATACTGCTGTGCTTGGAACTACGCTTATCCTTCCGATCCCCAATTATATAAACCAACAAACGACCTCTGTTGTTTAAACTAGTTTGAATTCAGCTTCTGTCATTTTCAAACAATAATCCTGACTAATATAGGTTAGCTGTTTTGGCAAAAAGAAAAATGTATTTAGAGTTCTATTAGTGATGATATAACAATGAGTATTTAATACCCCCATACACACACACACCCCCATTGTTATATCTGGTTGAGGGCATAGGAGGGAATGTGGATGCAAGAACATCCTCTCCTATCCCTCAAGTTAGAAATCATGCCAACTGGCCATGTATACAGAGTTGTTGTTTTTTTAAACAAACCCTTCATGCATTAAAAACGACAATAGGAAGTATTGTACAATATAAGTGCAGTCTCTAATACAAATAGTTGGTGAAAAGGAACAGGACACACCCTCAGCTGAGGTCACACAATAGGTGGTAAAAGGCTTGGGTTCTTGGGGGAAGAGTTTTTGCTTTGTTGTCCTATGGAGGTCTTGGACTCCTCTTGCCCAACAACAGTCTCTGGTGTTCTGGAAGCTTCTGCCAGATGAGGCAGCTGGACAACTTCAGCTACTTGCTGGAGAGAGCCTTGCTGATCATCTGAATTCTGAACCTGTTTAGTGGAGCCATCTTTTATTTTGTCCATAGTCTCTTCTTTGCTGACTACTACATCTGCTGAAGGAGATAGAAGACAAAGGAACAAGTGTTCACATGTGAATTACATTTTAACTGTCCATTACCTGTCCATTAGAAGGGAAATCTTGGTTGTACTGATATAAAAACAACTCATTTGTAAAGTACATTCTATGTGCCAGGCATTATTCTAAGCACTTTACATATACTAATTCATTTGATCCTTTCTCTGCAACCATAGAGAATAGGCATATTCTCATTTTCATGAACGGAGAAACTGAGACACACAGAGGTAAGTAAATTGCCCAAGGGCCCGCTCCTGGTAAACAATAGGACCTGAATTTAATTCCAGGCAACCTGACACCTGTGACCATGTACATAATCACTAGGCTATTTGCATATAAAAGATATTTACATAATGCCATTATCTAATAAAAATTCAAAAGGTAATTATGGAGCTGCAGAAAAGGACACAATGAAAGAAAAGGAAAAGAAGAGAAAGGGAATTGAAGATAAAAAATGGAAAAATCCCAACGATAAGGGGCAAAAAAAAGAGGAGAAACCAACTATAACCAATTTTCCTGAAAAAGGAAAATCCCAAAAGTAAGAAATGGCACTCCAGTAATGGTGTACCCAAAATTATTATCCACGGTTGAGTTCAGAGAAACGGATGTGCAATCTTCCAGGGATGCCCGCCCCGCTGGACTATGAGAAGAGGACTGGCTATTGGAAGGGCTGTACCTTTTTTACCCACGAGATGATACCCTTGAACCTTGTCCTTCCTTGCCTCAGAGGGGAAACACAGATTGGGTTTTCTCAGGATCTGGGGCCTGGGCTGTGGTTTGAGATTCCGTGCCTCGTGAATCCATGCATGCTTGAGGGCCTGGTCAGGGGTCATGCGCAGAGAAGGTTCCCATCTACATACCAACCAACAAAGCCCAGCACACGTTAGTGTTTTACTTTTTAATGCAGAAACTTTTTAAATGTAAATTTTAATTTACTTTTTAATGCAGAAAAGTTTTCAAAAACTGCAATAAAGAACCTAAATAAGTCATTATAAAAATGGTTTATTTTTAAAGAGATCATTTAAGCTATGCTACAAATCAAAGATATCATAGAACAAAGATTATGACATAATTTTAAAGTACTTGGGAATAACTATTGGAAATAATCTTTTTAGTAAATTTGTATGACATGCCAAAGAATATATTAGAGCCCGAGTCTTCTAGAGTTCCTCAAAATTCCCTTACGAGAAATATAGAAAATCTTAACCAATGGGATTTGGAATTCAGTAAACTAAGATCAAAACGAAGAGATGCTTAATTTCAATTCCCAAACTATAGAATTTGGGCTTCCAAACATGTGACAAAGAATATTATAGAATGCTAGGATATTAAGATTATAAGGGGATTTGGATATAATCTAGCCAAACTTCTAATGCAGTGACAAAATACATTTGACCAAACCCAACATGGAATCATCCTGCCATTCTTGAGTAATTTTGGTGACAAGGCACTAACTCACAGAACCACTTATTCCAATTCTTAAAAACTCCAGTTCTTTGAAAGTTCTTCATTTTTATTAAGCCAAAATTCACTTCCCAGGAACTTTTACCCTACTAACTTTGACCCAGGTCCTAATTCTACCCAGTAGCATCATACAGATTGAGATAACCAATCCATCTTTTATGTCTTAATCCTACAACTATCTGAAAACATTTACGTTATTACTAACTATTGATCATATGACATGGTTACCACCTTCCTAGATAGGAAATTTCAGCTGTGGTCTTACTGGTGCCATCATGTTGGGAGTAGCGTCTAACTGAAGGTAGGTGGCATTAGTATTTTAGACTCATCAAGGTCGTATACAACTCAAGCTCCCTGTTCTTTGTCAAATGAACTGCTGTTAAGCCACATCTGTCCTCTCTTGAACTTCTAGGGTTAGCCTATGAAACCTAGACTAGCACTTGACATTTACCCCTATTAAATTTGACTTAAAACTTTAGTCTCTCATTCCCAGATTTGCTAATTAGCAGAATACGGCGTGATAAAGAAACAGGCCCCATTAGTTGGACTGCTGCTTACAAGTTCTGGGCAATCAGTCGTTTGCACTAAATAAGAAAATAATTTCTTTCTTGGTTCTGAGCTGTGTTCTGGATGGTTGGGATTTCTGGATAAATCACTTTTGTCTCAGGAGTTAGTTTCAATTACTTGTTAATGCACATTCATTCTGTAGCCTCAGCAAGAGGCTACAGGATCCTTCTCTAATTCTGTTTCTTGGATGAGTAGCATGACCCCCAAGATGAGAAAACTTCCAGCAGTACCTGATGGCTTATCCTCTGAGCTAGTACCTAAATTCCAGAGTGCACAATTGCCAGAAGAGTGTTTTGCTAAAACGACTCCAACACTCTGGAAGGATGACAGAACATAAAGATATGGTGTTCTAAAATACTGAACAATTATAGGACGGATATCACCGTAAGGGACCTTAGGTATACCCCCATTTATAGAAAGAAAACTGAGGCCAAGAGAGAGACAATGACTTGCAAATATCATATAGCTAATCCATTTACCACTTGGTGGAGAGAGACTGGCAAAACCTCTTTAAAAAGTGACAATAGCTTACATTTTCCAAACACCTTCTAAACTAGGGACTGTTCCTGGTGTGTTATGTGCTGTCCCATTTTTTTTTTACTATGACTTCACTGAAGTACAGAACCTAATTTCTAAGATTTAAAATATGCATGTAGATTCTAAAAAGTTGTACATAATACATGGTTTATAGGTCACCCTTTCTCTTCCCTAATAGAAAAGGATTTAGGCTCCTAATAGAAAAGGATTTAGGCTCTAAACCACAGGGGAATTGGGAGAGGCCCTGAAACCATACACTGGGTGTGTGTGCAAACAGTTACTACAGGCATGTGGCAGAGGTTGGCTTCAGTTTATGAAGCAGAAGACATTAAAAACTTGCCTACAACCTCACTGCCAGGCAGATGGAGGCCACGGAGAAGGCACTGTACCCACACACTGTAATACAGGGCAAGTCACTCAATCTCTTTGAGCCTCAGCCTTCATATCTCAAAATAGATCAAATCATCTGCCCTGATAATCACACAGGAAGGGAGAGAGCAGACTGATCAGGCAACAGATAGGGAAGCGTTTTGTAGACTCTAAAGCTCTACGGTCAGGATTTATTATTGTTTTTATAACTGTCTCCCAGCCCCAGACTTTCACCAGCAAACATGTGGGAAAGTACAGTATGTACAGGAAAATCAGAGACAAAGACACCCCGACAAACTCACACCAAACACCTTCTGAGAAAGTCCAGGAAGCTAGAGTCGTAGGTTTTCAGCACCATCGTGAGATCCTTGGAATCCGGATATCTTTTTTTCCCCCTGTTGCTGGTTATATTTTTAGGAAAACCTTTGGAATCTTTAGAGATACAACATTCTGTGTTTAGTTCCAGGTGTAATATTCATTGGGCCTATCACAGCTGTTCATTCAACCATGCTGCGTCTTGAAGTGGTCCCCGCATCTCTCACTCACAGTACTACCGCCCCCTCCATACAAACACACCCAACAGTCTCAGGCAGTTTGAAATAAGCACCCGTAGGTTATCCAATAAATGCAACTAACTTTTACCAACAATTTCCCCTGCTATTCAGTATGTTTTGAGACTCCTCCCCACTGCCTCCACCCCGAATCAATCAAATGGTGTAAATGGTGTAACAGGAGGGTAAAACAATAATGATAATGATTAATAATATTAATACTACTAGTAACAACAATAAATATGAAGTGACGAAAACATTCAGCTCTGAACAAAAAGGATATTGTCCATTCTTGGATTACCTATGCCCTTGCTCCTTCCCCACTAACCCAATAAGTGAGAATTTGGGACATCCTAAAATTCATGTTAGGAGAATGATTGGTTTTCAGAGACCATTTACAAGCCACATAAGCTAATTAATCTCATTACTTCTTTAGAATCATGTCAAAATTTTGTCCAAAATTGGAAATTAAACTTGATTGGTTCCTTAAGACACAGCTTAAAGTGACTTTCTTTAGCTAGTTCCACAATTAAAGCCCTCACCAAAGGTTGATTTATTATGCCTGAAAAGAGGCCCTGAAGACAGCTCCAAAGGCTTTCCAAGGATGCTTTCTGTAATGCTGTGAAGGTGAGATCATCCATTTGGACACCAAGATTCTGGTGTTATGTTCAGAAAAGTTGACCACTCATGCTCACACCTTGTAAATCTGCATGTAAATTGGGTGGCTATGTATACACACACAGAGACACACACACAATTTACACATCAAACTGAATTCTCACAGAAACTCAGTAGGGTTCATGTAACAGACCTTCTGGACAGCATAAGGAATTGCTTCCTTTACTTTTGTAATTAATGCAATTTGCAGGGCCTCCGAAAGAACACCTGTTCTTACTGAATTCCCAGAAGAGACCAGTAATGTGCATATGTGTACCTGTGTATACACATACATGTGTATCTATGTATTTATATGGATAAGGGTTAGAGGCATGACATAAGGTATGGGTCCTGTGAACTCATGCAAATCTCCATTTGGATGCCCCCACCTTATCCTATATGTTGCTCTTTTTACAAATGACCAAAGAAGAATCCAGCTCACAGGCTTATACATAACATGGCTCCTAAAGTCATCATTATATAATTAATTTTCTTGTACAAGTTTTTCTCACCCTTCTGATGCTCCCCAACTATTGTCTCCATCTCCTTCTTGCTGCAGGGAGCACCTAAGTTTCTTACTACTATTTTTGAGGCAACATCATTTTGCTGCTCATTAGGGGTATTTTTGAGGAATGGCTGAGAGTTGAGGAGTTGTTGGCAACTCAAACCTGGGGAAGGGAGAGCCAAGAACTGAAATGAACACAGTGTTTCCCAAACTCACTTTGTCATAAGAATCACAAGGAGCTATTGTTAAAAACATAGATTCTCGAGTCCCACCTCCAACCTACTATCTCATAGGTTATACAGGAGGAGCGTGAGAATTATCATTATTGCCAACTATCCAAGTGAGCCTTATAGTCAGATAAAGTTAGGGAAACACTGAAGAGGATGCAGCTCCCGATATGGTCCTTTCTTCTGCAGGAAGTCACGACATGTCGATGTTGCTACCAAAACTACATCACCATTCTAAAGCCTAGTGCTGATGGTAAAAATTGGATACTCTATAAAATGGACATGCGTATGTCTTTCACATGCATATGTCTTTGGGACCCTTTCACCAAGCTGCCCTCTATTCCCTTCCTTTCAGTCTCCACCCACCAATCTTAGTCTCCACTCCACTGAGTTCAATGTCATAGGCTTAAGATGTGGCTCTTCCCACAATGTCTTTGATGAGCAGGAGGCAACACCAATATCTCTACTCTCTTTCCCTAATTCTTCAAAATCCAAAAGACCAATTTGGGTCAAAAGACCAATTCCATTGCTCCATGGATAAGTAACAGAGCGAGTCAGACAGGTCTTCTGCCTGCCATCCAACAGCTCTGGAAGAAGGGTTAGCTAATGTGTGGGCACCATCCTAAGGCTACCAGGACACTGACAGTCCTCAGGGACAAGGTCTTCAAAGCTTCAGCCATGACTACAAGGTGACGTTTAAAAGATTTTACCATTGGAATGGCATGGGACTGACCTATTAGAATGGATGGCAACCTTGGCAATAAAGTAGGATCATGGAGGTACTCTACTTGTCAGACCTCAAATTTTCAGTTTCTGGATGCTGGGGAGTCCATGGAGTCCTGGGAGAGGGGCCAGGGAGCTGTGGCGGTGGCAAGGGCTTAGGGCTGTGGCATTTTACCAAATGGTACAGAAACAGTCTACATTTTAACTCCCACATGGCTGAGCCAGTACATACTAACTGAGCACCAATATGCCCGGAACCCTTTGAACCAGGATGGCACTCCACGAGGGTGGTTTTGATTCTCCTATTGATGGGGCAAGTTGTAGAGAGAAATTATGTGATTTGCCTTCCCATTTTGAGGCCATTCTCAGGTGAAAATAAGAGGCGGGAGGGTTAGGAATGACTGGGATTCCACAGCCTGTATGACCGTATGAACTAATCTGATGACAATGGCTGGTCAGAAATGTCGTTCCAGGTGTCATGGAGCTCCTGTCTGTGGAGTCCCCTTTCCCTCATGTCTGGCTTCACTCCACTTGACTGACCTTTGGGCCACTATAGCTTTTTTCTACATGGGAATCCCTTAGTTTCTTGTGGTTTTCCAGGGGATTTTAGATTTGGGACTGACTTCATCTTTTTGGTGCGTAGTGCCCTTAGAAGCTTATCCTTTGGGATGGGGCAAGGGGAAGAGCACTAAATGGGGCTGGGGTACGGGAGATGTCTTCAAGGACTATGACAGCTCATCACCACAATGGGAAAAAGAGAATTAGCCTTGGGAACTTACCAAAGAATGTCTGTTTCCTGGAGGACGTCTGAATGAACTGGGTTGGTGGCAGGCCCAGCACCTGCAACAAGTAAAATGTAGTTGGTTCACTCTTGTGGAGTCACACATTCAAAGACCATTAGAGCTGAGTGGGACTTTGGCTAAACTTTGCCTTATACAGATAAAGACCAAGGGATATTCAGAGATAACATCAAGTCAGTGGCAGAGCAGGCCCAGAGCCCAGGTCTTTCGACTCCTAATCCGAGGCTGTCAACACGAGTCATGTAACTCTAACCATCAGCACCCATGAGAGATAGGTACTCTTGATGGCCAGATCTCACTGCCAGCATGAATAAACCAGTGTCCATGCTGACAGCCCCTGAATTAAGGAATGTGATATCCTGGCTCAGAGTATGGGGAAAGGAGGAAAGTACAAGATGGAAAACACCATATGGGTATCAGACCACCTGTATGATGACAAAATACCTACTTGAAAAGTGTAGCACCTACTTGTCTACCCTTCCCCATTGTGATCTAGAGGGTGCACAGAGATAGAGAAATTACAGGTGTCACCCTTAGCCCTGGATCACCTAAACTATCAGCTGGGTGCCCAGCCGTATCTGGATCATGAGGAGTCCAAGGAATCCTGGGAGAGGGCCCAGGGAGACTGTGGCTGTGGCCAGCGCTTAGGGCTGTGGCATGAATGACTCTGCCCTCTGGCTCCTCAGCCCCAGGGACACTGAGGTCAGGAGGAAGCTGAATCTGGGGCAGTGGGCACCTCAATCCAGATCCCATTCTCCTCATTCTCATTCTTGGTATTGGAAGCAGGAATAACTCAGGGTTGCTTTATTCAATCATCCATCATCAACCTAGAAGCCATCTATGCTGATCCACTCAATTTATGGAAGTCCAAAGCAGGCAGTTGCCAACGAGAAAGAGCCAGGACTAGACTCCAAGTTTACTGATTCTCAGGCCAGTGTTCATTCCACTATAGCTATCCCTTATAGTTACTATTACCTAACTTATTTTAACAGTTTATTATTAGTTTCAACCTATAATAATGAAATGAAACTATCTATCTATGTTTAATAAGTCTCAAGGGTGTGTGTGTCTCTCTGACCATCTGTAACTTTGAGACATCTAGAAAATAGAGATCTGCTATAGAGGTAGGTAGACAGATGATGGATGGACGGGTGGGTGGACGGGTGGGTGGACGGGTGGGTGGGTGGACGGGTGGGTGGACGGGTGGGTGGACGGGTGGGTGGGTGGGTGGGTGGATGGACGGGTGGACAGGTGGGTGGGTAGGTGGATGGATGGGTGGGTGGGTGGATGGATGGATGGATGGGTGGATGGACGGGTGGGTGGGTGGATGGATGGATGGATGGGTGGATGGACGGGTGGACAGGTGGGTGGGTAGGTGGATGGATGGGTGGGTGGGTGGATGGATGGATGGATGGATGGACGGGTGGATGGACGGGTGGGTGGATGGCTGGGTGGACAGGTGGGTGGGTAGGTGGATGGATGGGTGGATGGACGGGTGGGTGGATGGGTGGGTGGATGGACGGGTGGGTGGACGGGTGGGTGGGTGGGTGGGTGGGTGGATGGATGGATGGACGGGTGGGTGGGTGGATGGGTGGGTGGACGGGTGGGTGGGTGGATGGGTGGACGGGTGGGTGGGTGGATGGGTGGGTGGGTGGATGGATGGGTGGACAGGTGGGTGGGTAGGTGGATGGATGGGTGGATGGACGGGTGGGTGGACGGGTGGGTGGATGGACGGGTGGGTGGACGGGTGGGTGGGTGGGTGGGTGGGTGGATGGATGGATGGACGGGTGGGTGGGTGGATGGCTGGGTGGACGGGTGGGTGGGTGGATGGGTGGGTGGACGGGTGGGTGGGTGGATGGGTGGGTGGGTGGATGGACGGGTGGGTGGACGGGTGGGTGGGTGGATGGATGGGTGGACAGGTGGGTGGGTAGGTGGATGGATGGGTGGATGGACGGGTGGGTAGGTGGATGGATGGGTGGATGGACGGGTGGGTGGACGGGTGGGTGGATGGACGGGTGGGTGGACGGGTGGGTGGGTGGGTGGGTGGGTGGGTGGATGGATGGATGGACGGGTGGGTGGGTGGATGGATAGAGTACATCTTTGTTCACAGTCAAATATCTGTGTTCACTGGAAAATTCCTTAAATGTGAAATTTCCAATTTTTTTAGGGTTATATTCTCCTGTTTTGTCTAATTTAGCTCCGAACAAGATCGCTTCAAGGTAAAAAAATAATAGGTAAAACACTCACTCAATTCAACTCCAAAAAAACAAACAACTCAATTAAAAAATGGGCAGAGGACGTGAAGAGACACTTTTCTAAAAAGGACATACAGATGGCAAACGGACATACAGATGGCAAACAGATATATGAAAAAATGCTCAACCTCACTAACCATCAGGGAAATGCAAATCAAAACCACAATGAGATACCACCTTACCCCACTCAGAATGGCTATCATCAATAAATCAACAAACAACAAGTCCTGGCGCAGATGTGAAGAAAAGGGAACGCTTGTGCACTGTTGGTGGGATTGCAGATTGGTGCAGCCACTATGGAAAACAGGATGGAGTTATCTCAGAAATCTGAAAATGGAACTACCTTATGATCCAGCAATTCCACTCCTAGGTATCTATCCGGAGAAATCCAAAACTCTAATTCAAAAAAGTTTATGCACTCCTAGGTTTATTGCAGCACCATACACAATAGCCAAGATATGGAAACAACCGAAATGCCCATCGGTAGACGACTGAATTAAGAAACTGTGGTATAACATTTATACAATGGAGTATTATGCAGCCATAAAGAAGAAAGAAATCCTACCATTTGCAAAAACATGGATGGACCTACAGAACATTATGTTAAGTGAAATAAGTCAGACAGAGAAAGACAAATACCATATGATATCACTTACATGTGGAATCTAAAGAAAAGAATAGGTGAATGAACTAATCAGAAACAGTTTCAGAGACATAGAGGAAAAACTGAGAGTTGCTAGATGGGGGCGGGTGGAGATAAGGGGGAAGGTGAGGGGATTAGAAAGCACAGTCAATAACCACAAGATTGCCACGGGGTTACGAAAGTTAATCTGGGGAATGCAATCACTAATGTTGTAAAGATTTTGTAGGGTATCCGATGGACACTTGTCTTGTTAGGGAGACCACCTCAGGGATGATGTAGATGCCTGATCACTGAAGCTGAAGCTGAACAATAATGAATGTCAACTACAAGTTTATATATATATGTGTGTGTGTATATATATATATATATATATATATATATATACTTCTTGTATATACTTATACTTACAAGAAGCGAAGTACAGCATTAGGAATAGAGACAGTGGAAATGTACTGGCTGTATGTGATGTCAGAGGGTAGTGGATGGGCAGAGGGGAGTTGTCACTGTGTGAGGGATATAAATGATAAATGTCTAACTATTAATTTGTTTTGTGCACCTAAAACTAATCAAAATAAAAAAATATAAAAAAATATTGTCTACCCTTTTGTAGCACTGACAATTTGAATTAGATTTAAAATAAAATCTGAACAGAAAACAAAAACAAACAAACAAAAAGAATAATAGGTATAATACATGACCATATGATGAGTCTTAGTAAATCCTTTTTATTGGGAGATACTCTTCCCAGAAAGCTAAGATAATGAATGACTAATGACAACAATATGTAGGTGTTTTTTTGTTTTGTTTTGTTTTAATTTATTAGTTTCGGGTGTACAGGACAAGGTAATACTTAGACATTCATCATTTATATCCCTCACACTGTGAGCCCCCTTCCCCCCATAACAATATGTAGGTTTTGATGGGTGTCATGTCACTCTGGTTTTAGATTATTTCAAATATATTTTAAAAATTGGTATAATCGTTTTATTTTAAAATGTGACTATTCACAACATGCTGAAAATTACATTTTTTGCAATTATTTATGATAAACATGTTAGATGTCAACTTCAAAGTGTACAAAGGGATACATAATTTCAAAAATACTCTTAGGGAACATCCACCCCCAAACAAAAAAGTATGCCGCCCACTGCGGAACAACGAGTCTGACACAACCCTGCTGTGCAGAGTGAAAGCTGGTTGCCCTGCAGCACGTGGGCCTGCCGAGCGCGGCCAGGCCTGCTCTCACCTCCATGATGCAGGCCAGCTGCTCCGCTTCGTTCTCCCCGGGGAACAGAGGGGAGCCCGTGTACAGCTCCGCCATGATGCAGCCCAGGCTCCACATGTCGATGGCCATGTTGTACGGACGGCCCAGAATCACCTCTGGGGACCGATAGAACCGGCTTTGGATGTAGCTGTACACTGAGAGGAAAAGGAGGAGAAACCTCACGTGGCAAAACCTTCTCTCCAGAGCATCCTTCTTCAGGATACCGTCATCTCGGATGAGGGTGAAGAATAATGACGACTCCCCACACCTCCTCACGCAGAGCCAGAAGTCCGGCTGAGCAGCTCCTAGGAGTCACATCACTACCTAATATCAGATCCTCACAGCAACCCGATTAGCGTGGTGGTGCTATTATCCTCACTTTTTTCTTCTTTTTTTTCTTTTTTTTTTAAATTTATTGGGGTGACAGTTGTTAGTAAAATTACATAGATTTCAGGTGTACAATTCTGTATTACATCATCTATAAATCCCATTGTGTGTTCACCACCAGAGTCAGTTCTTCCATCACCATATATTTGACCCCCCTTACCCTCATCACCCACCCCCTCATCCCCCTTACCCTCTGGTAACCACTAAATTATTGTCTGTGTCTATGAGTTTTTGTTTCTCATTTGTTTGTCTTGTTCTTTTTTTGTTGTTTTTGGTTTAGGAACATTTGTGACAACATGGATGGATCTTGAGAGTATAATGCTAAGCAAAGTAAGTGAGACAGAAAAAGCAGAGAACATATCATTTCACTGATGTGTGGTATTACCCTCACTTTTAGCATCAAAGAGCTCATAGATACCGAGAACATTTTGATGGTTGCCAGCTGGGAGGGGGTTGTGAGGGAGTGGGTGAAAAAGGTGAAGGGATTAAGCTGGTAGTTACAAAATAGTCACAGGGATGTAAAGTACAGCACAGGGACCACAGTCAATAATATGGTAATAAGTATGTATGGTGTCAGGAGTACTAGACTTATTGGGGTGATCACTTGGTAAGTTATATAAATGCCTAATCACTATGTTGTACACCTGAAACTAATATAATATTGTATGTCAACTGTAATTGAACAATAAAACAATTATTTAGAAAAGAACTCTAAAGTAGTCATTTTTCTAGGGAAATAAATTTTAGTCAGCTAAGCTTTAAGAGGGGGGAGACATAAGACTAAAATAAAGCTAAGTTTCCAAACTGTCAGATTAATTTTAGGTAGACATCTTCTGCAAGTATTGTGATTTGGCAAGAGAGGAAGTATATCAGGGCTGGAAAAGAAGCATACAAAGTGCGTAGTTTAAAAATGTATGTTCTATATATTATGTGCTTGTGTTGTATAATGTAAAGTATAAAAAGAAAAGCTCAATGAAATCTCAGCAGATGATAGTATTGTAAGGAGCCTAGATTTTATAGCTGAGGAGACAGGTCAGGGAAATGGGACGTTCTAATTGTGTCCCTATGCTATTATTGGAGGCTTCCTGGATGGAGTGAGACAGGATTCTGTAATTCCTTCTCTGTTGTTTGACTTGGTTATAGTAAGGATGTAATAATTTTTTGATTAAAGACAAAATGAAGATTTAATAAAAGTGACTCTCATATCTTGCCTGCTCCCAAAATGGATTTGAGGCACTTTGCGATCAAAGTACATACGTACAGGGTCGTTTTAACAACTGGATTTAACAGATGCTTACATAATACTTCACCTGTGCCAGGCACCATTCCAAGTGCTTTACACAGAAGAACTCTTCCAATTCTTACAACAACCGTATGAAGTAGCACCGTTATTGTCTCCATTTTTAAATGAGGAAATGAGGCATACAGATTGTAAAAGTCACTTATCTCTAAGTGGCAAAGCTGGGATTTGAAAACCCAGGCAGTTTGAATCTAGTATTCATACTCTGTACAATCTCACAGTTAAACTAAAGATAAAGAGGAGTCAGAAAAACAATATAGAAAGGGGGAAATGACTATCAGAAACCAAGGATAAAATAATCACAAATTCAGTTTTGAGCATCCTACCATCCATTATAAATGGTGACTAAAAGGTTCATAGCTTTCCTATCTGAGGAGAGTAAGCATGCGCGTTCTTTGTGAGAGGCATACTGCTTTCTGGCTGGCATATCTTATGGGATTCATACACAAACGACAAAGGACATACGCCTTCAAAAGTGCTGCTGCAGAATATTCAAACACATCCATCTACTAGTCATTTCTTCAACATCAGGAGGCTTTCTCTGACACCCCTGCCACCATGAAGCCACCCAAAGCCCCTCCTTTGTGTGCCCTTAACACAATCTGTATATGTCTCTGATGACTGCACCTATTGTGCTACCTTTTTATCTTTATGTCTCTTCCTTTGGACTCTAAGCAACCTGAGGACAGGCAATGTTCCTTTTTTTTGTTGTTCCTGTACCCAGGAGAGTAATTGATACACAGCAGATACTCAATAAATGTTTGTTGAATAGTACATATTCTTAATTAACATCAAATGTGATAAAAAGCCAGAAGAAGACACTATTAAATCAAGTTCAGAAAATGTGGTACAAATGTACTCTAGGTCTGCTTGATGGATTCTAGCTTGAAGAAAGTAAAAACGGAGAGAAACCCAAACTTTAGAATGGCTATATTTTCTAAAGTGCAGACTCCTGGGTACTCCCCCAGAAATTTAGATTTGATATATTTGGGGTGAGGCCCTGGAAGCCGTAATTTTTCAGAGGCCACAAGTGATTCTGATCAGTTAGTTTTATTATATTTGGGACCCAATGCTCTTGGGAAACTCCAAATCCACAGAAATGAGAACTGCAAGGGATCCTTGCAGTATTTGAGTCCAACTGTGTCATTTACAGATGAGGAAAGTTAGGCCCACAGAAGTGAAGCACCTTGTTCAAAATCTATACGAGCAATTATTATGGCTGAGCCCAGCCTAGAACCCAGGTGACCTCATGTGTGAAGAATTTGTTTCAGCGAGGGAAAGAAATCGCAATAGGGAAACTCAGACCAAGAGACAGGAATGGGGCCTACCTTTCTGATGTGCATAACAGCTTGATCCAAAGTCAATAACTTTAACAGAGACTTGGCCCTTCTGGTATAACACGATATTCTCCTAGAGAGAAGGAGGACATTCGATCTGTTTTAATGATGCTGTGTTAGGCTCTCTATTGACCTAAATGCCTACCATCCTCCATGACCTAGTCCAAAATTCAACTACCTCATGGAGGACTCCACCTACATCTTCTCCAGATCCCCCTCTTCTTTCCCTCCTCTGACTTCCCATTTGACTTGTGGTCTGTACTTCTTATTTGGATCCAGTATTTGCTGATTTGCAGTATTTTTTTTGCATATGTTTTGTCTCTTTTCCCATATAGATTGTGGGTTTATTTTATCTCCTTGGCATCTGGTCTTATGCCTTCCTCACAGAAGGCCTTAAACATATCACTGACAGTGATAGGTGATAAGTGTCCCACCAACATACTGCCATGACAGTAGAGAACAAAAAAAGGGCAATGATTTGATTGGAATAGTGGTTTTCACATTGAATTTGGAGAAATATGAAAACAGAAGTTCTAGTAGTCATGGAGAAGGAGGCAGAGGTCCTGGGCCCTCCTCCCAAGATGAGAGTATACTACTCTGTTTCCCTGAAAATAAGCCTAGATGGACCATCAGCTCTAATGCATCTTTTGGAGCAAAAATTAATATAAGACCCAGTCTTATTTTAATATAATATAAGACCAGGTCTTTAATATAATATAATATCACATCACATCACATTATATAATTAATGTCATTAATATAATATAATTAATATAACGTAATATAATACCGGGCCTTATATTAGTTTTTGCTCCAAAAGACATATTAGAGCTGATGGTTCGGCTAGGTCTTATTTTCAGGGAAATACGGTACCTAGATCTGGAAGATTAGTCCTAATCGTGTTTTCAAGGATCTGAATATAAGATGAACTGATTATCGTGAATATCAGATGAATTGATTGTTTTCTGAATTCCCTTAACATTCTAGATATGGCATAGCAGGCCTGGTCCGAAACCTCTGACACCAAAACTAAAAAAGTACAAATTTAGTCCACAGTACCTTTTCTAAAGAGTATTTGTGTTAACTGAAACAGTATGATCAGCAAGTCTTTAAAAAACAAGACTTTCCAGTGTGTCTCTAGCCCAGTGGAAAGGCTCCTTAACTAGGTGAGACTGGCCTTCCCATCTATTGGTAGAACTCACTCTATAGAGGTGACGGATGTACCAGGCCACCACAGCTCAGTGATACGAACCATTAAGTCTATAAGAATAACTCCAATTCTTGAATCCACACTCATTGAACATTCTCCAGGTTATAGGGAAGTGTAGACGTCCCTGTTGGACACATATATTCCAATCTACCTGAGCTATTTCTCAAGGAATCTATTATCTGGTATGTTGGCTACTAAGTGTCTTGTGAACTTCCTGGGTGAGAGTGAGTCCCCTAAGCCCAAAGACGCTAGTCATTGTGACCTTTTGGAGCTGCAAAGCTGATTAGGAAGTTGGATGGGGCGGAGAATAAATCAATGCCACCATCCTGATGAGGCTCCACCAGGCAACCCTGAGGAAACGTCTCTATCTTAACAATCTTTAATTGTAAGAACATCACAAATTTATCCAATGAGTGACGGTTTTTTTGTTTTGTTTTATTTTGTTTTGTTTTGTTTTGTTTTAATAGCCATTTTGGGTGTGAGGAGAAAGAAACGAGGAAAAGTTAAGGGATATTTACGTATCTGGGAGAGTCAGGTTGTTTTTGGAACCAGCCCCTGATCCTGTGTCTTCACACTTACATACCTCTTCTCTAGCTCCCTCTCTGTATTCCTCTCATTTGCATCTAACAAGCATTTACGCACCGATGGCCTACCATTACTATTGTCCAGTACAATATTGGGTCCTGGGAATCAAATGGTGAGAAGGCGTGGTTGCAGATCTTTGGGGTGCTTGCAGTTCAGGGGTGTTACAAATAAAGAAACAATTCCTACAGGAAGCAATCGGTGCCAAGATAGAGCTGAATATAGAATAGTAGGAGGACGTGAGGAAAGGGCACTCCGTTTGGAGTAGAAGTAGTCCGAGATTTGTTGCCCCCTAGGACCAACTCAGAGCAGAGTGGATACAGTGAGGACGTCGTCGTACAGCAGTGATCCGGCTCCCTGCAGGGCACCGGTCTCTGCACTCCCTAAACTAAGCCTTCCATAGGAAAGCCTGCACACCTTCCTGTCCCTGTGTGCCTCGGCGACACCACACCTATCTCCCTTGTCCCAATCCCCATTCCCGGGTCTTCACGGCATCTCACTTCCTTTACACAACGTCTGGCTGCTTGGTTTCTACCCTGGAGCCCTGGCCATGACGCTGCCTAGTGACCACTGGGGAGTGGAATGGGATCCACAGTTTCTGGGGGTGGGAACCAGCTCCCCTGGCAGGACAGAGGTTGTACTCACAGGCTTGAGGTCGCAGTGAATGATCTTCTCTACATAGAGCATTTGCAAACACTTCAACACAGACAGGGTGAAGCGCCGAATGATTGACAGACTGAAGCCTTGAAATCTATTATTTTTCATTAACTCATACAAGTTGATTCTGGGAAAGAGAGAAACAAGGACGTGTATTGGTGCAAAAAGTATAATGCTGAGTTTGAACCTGCAAACAATCCCATACCAACTGGTCTCCCTCTGGTAGTAGGCGAGCGTCAGACCAGCAGGCCGGGCTTTCGTGTCCTGTAAATTCAAATTTCCCAGGATTCATGGTGGCTCCAGGATGACAGTCAACTGTGCTGGCCTCTTAGATGTCCCCTCATTTCTTAAGTGATAAGGTCATTTAATCACTTTGTTACACTCTGGGTGTTAAGAGGTTGCAACAAACTTCTAAAACATTCATAGTTCTTCAGGCCCGTGGGAGGGATCCGGAAAGCCGACCAGTCACTCAACCCAGCAGCCACTCTGGCGCAGGCCTGACAAGGCTGTCTAAAGAGGACAGGTTCCTGACAGGTAAGGGAACAAGAGAGTGGGCCCATGGGGCCTGAGGCAAAACAGAGACACCCTACCCTATCTATAGCAAGACTGACTGCTTGGTCCCGATCTGTTGCTTTGCAGGAAGAAGGCACACTTTTGCCAGGTTATTCCAAATTTTCTAGACAAGCAGAAGCCTGCAATATTGTATAAAAAACTGCCATGTTACATGAAACTTGCTGATTTACAAATGTTGGAAACTAATGCCAAAGCATTTTAACAAGAAAAACTTATTTGTAGGCTGCCAGCTTATAACCTCTGTACAAACTGTAAGATGAGGAGAGGAGGAAGAGGACACGGACCCAGAAACTACTCTGCATCAGCATCTTCCTTATTTCTCCCAATCTTCTACCTCTAAGCTTTATCTAACGCTGCCTTATTTAGAAGCCATTCACTCTTGAGGGGCACAGTGGAGATACGAGACTTGGCACTGGCCTCATCCTGACCAGCTGTGTGTCTCTGGGCAACTGCCCAACCTCTCTGGGCTTTGGCTTCTCCCTCCACACACCTGCTCCTCTTGACCTCTCAGAGCTCTGTTAAGTACAGAGACATGCCAGCTGTTCACTCGATTAATGGCCAATAAAGGCAGCCTGGTGTCCATTTAGCCACAAGGAAGATAATTCACCTCTGCATATTGGGAAGCAGACATTTTGTAATCATCAGAGATGGTGACAACAGTGTCAACTTTACTCCTGATTCAAATTTGGCCAGTTCCTAGAATTTCACCATCAGTGATGGTGTCCTGGGAACACCAAGCTACCAGCTCAGTGCAGCCGGTAACACTGGGCCTCTGAGAGCTCACCTCTAATTATTCTCCCTTGCTAAATGCATTCTGGGTTTCTGGTTTTATTTAAATTACATCAGGTGGTCTTCTCAGAGAGAAGAGTAATCAAATTAGCATTTCCTCCCAATTAGCATACTCTTTCATCTCCAATCTTCAACCAGGTGATGCCAATCTATTTCAGTCACATTTTGTTTTCTAACTAAAAAATCTGTTCCTGTCCTTATTGGCACAAAATCAAACCTAGTTCCCCACTCTGAGCAGTTGCAGTTAGCTGCCTGCTCCCCTGGGTTCCAACCTCTGCACCACAGGAGGTAAAGCCAGTGAGTATGGCCATGGTAGTAAATTTTTCAAAATATTTTAGTTTTGCTCTTGAGGGCAGAGGGCTTGTTTGGGTTATGTCACCCAGTCTAGCACCCAGAACCTGGGCAGCACATGCTGGCAGGTGACAGGCATGACTGAGGGATGGGGTGAGATGGGCAGCTTTGGGCCCAGCTTCCTCACTCCTGGGCTTTCTAGAGAACTGAGTGGATATTCTAATCATTAAGTGTTCACATCCAGAAAAAAATCTAGTGTTCTGACCTCAAAGTATTTTTCTGTTACCTTAACCAACTTTTAAAAAGAAAATGAATTAAAGAGAAAGAGCAACTGACCCCAAGAGTTCAAAGGTGATGCAGAGGTGATTGCGGAAGTAGAAAAAGTCCTTCATGTGGACCACATTGTAGGTGTTGTCTTTGTCCTTCCTTCTGAGAGCGTCCAGGATCTTCAGCTCCACCAGGGCCTGGAGGTGAAATCTGAATGATTGGAGGGTGAGGAGGGGACAGAAGACACGGTGTCATATCATGCTGCGGCCGTAGCCCATTTTCTCAGCCCCTCCCCTTGACCTCAACAAGGCAGAAAGCACTAAACACTCCGTAGTCTTGTCTCCTCTTCACCCCACCATGGACTCAGATAGGTAGAGAAAGAGGAAAAGACCAGAGGCAGAGGCAGAGGCAGGAAGGGTTGGCGTTATGGAGGGGCCAGGGTTGTGCAGTCCCTCCTGTACAGCCGATGCCATCCACCACACCTCTTCTTGTTCCTGATGATTTTCAAGGCCACCAATTCATTGTTTTTGTGATCCAAGCACTTGGCCACCTGTCCAAAGGACCCTTTCCCGATCATCTCCAGAACCTCGTAGCGGTAGGCAATGTGGTCATGCAGGACCTGCAGAAGCCAGGCAAAGGGTGAGGAGCAGAGCCATGGGCCCTGGGGCTTCCCTGACACTGGGGCCCCTGGATACACATTCTCAGTTCATGGCTCATTCTTGGGGAGAACTTTCACTAGGTGCTGGTGCAACTCCCAACCTCATCTCATTGCTACTACAATGGTTATGGTGTTGCCCGATCCCAGGCCTGCCATGTGGTGCCAGGAAAGTCCCACTGGCTCTGTCCATGTCAGGCGGTGCAAAGCACATGGCAGAGTCTTTGGGAAGAGCAGCAGCTTCAGTTTGGAGAAAGGTCTGTTTCTGACTCCTCAAGTGTCTCTATCAATCAGAGAAGGCTTTACGTCTGTTCTTCCTCTTCCTGGCCAGATCTTGTTCTCCCTTTGACTTTTCCAGATTTAATTCTATCTTGGAGTTAGAAGTACACAACTTGGACCTTTCTCAACTAAGAAAAGAAGTATTTTCCAAGAGCCAGAATCATCCATGTCTCTCCATGTGCTGAAAACTAGGGAGGAGGTGTTTAGTCCAAGCAACAGGAAATTACCAATTAAAACAAACTTTTCTGGGTGGCTTCAGACAAGCCACTTACCCACTCTGAGCTGTAGTGCTCTCGTCTGTAACTGAAGGTTCTAGATAGGATGATCTCTAAGGCCTTCTAGCTCAGAGAATCTGTGATTCCTAAGTGTTATACTCCTGAATTCGGGAGAGGTGTTTGTGTTGAAGTCCTGACGATGTGTTTGTGAGTGTGTGGTGGGGATCTGTTCATTTAGGAGGAGTCAAGACCATGAATGTGAACATGAGCGACTTGACTGGTACGTAGAAGGAGAGTCCTCTACCTGTGAGGTCTGGCATGAGAATGTACGGGGAAAGAATGTTGGTGTAAAGGCACATGTGTTTCCCTAATATTTGTACATATCGTCTACATGCCAGCAGTTTTGGGGGGTCGTAATTATTCACTCACATGTCAACTTGAATGCTGATTGTGGTTGCTTGAGGCCAAGGACCAGGTCATACTCATTTTTGATAGTTCCCTTTATATTTCAGAGTCTAGCAGATGCCCAAGCACATGATAGGTTCCCAATAAATAGGTATTCAATGAACATTTGCTGACAGAATAAATGTGAGAACGGAGTTGCGTTTCTTGTTTAGGAATTTGCTATATACACTGTATATCTGTGTGTGCACTGGAATATAGTAAGGATAGAGATTCCAAGCATGCAGGAAGCACACATATCCCTCCCCACCTACCAAAACATAGCTTTCTAAGATTTGGGACTGAAGAACTGAGCTCCAGTGAATTAGCTTAAAGGTAGTGTGACATCCCTGGGAAATTTCCCAGAGGCTCTAGGCCCAGGTTGGGAGTGGGGGATTTGAGGATGGCTGGCTGAATTGGAGGCAAGGTTTATATTAATGATTCTTAACCAAGGACCCCTTCCCCACCCACCTGCTGAAATTTTGAGTATGGGTGTCTTTTCTGGGATTAGAATTTATAGCTTTTATCAGATTCCCAAAGGGATCCTTGACCTAAAATACGTTGAGAATTAGGGCTCTAGATAGAGGGAGTGTGCCAGAAACTCTAAATCCTTTCTTCTCAAAGTGGGGTCCAAGGATCAGCAGCATGGGTACCACCTGGCAGCTTTTTAGAAAGGCAAAAAGTCAGGCTCCACTTTAGACTGCCCACAATTTTAACAAGACCGCCAGGTGATTTCTGCACACAGTAGCTTCAGAAACACAGCCCTAAATGCTGTTAAGATAATCTGCCTCTTCTGTGAAGCCATCAAAGACCAATACTATCTCCTAAGCCTAACCAAATTAGGAAGAAATGTCTGGAGGAGGAAATGCCCACCAGCCCCACCAGCCAGGGGGACCAAGCATCACTCATCTGGACTTTCTCAGAAGTGGAAACTGCTTCCTGAAGTGAAAGGGGCACCTTCCACTGTCCAGATTTCATCTTCAGGCTGGGAAGAGACCCTGTCCTGGGAAGCCCCAGAGATACAGTCAGAAGAAGGAAAGAAGAGGTCACGGGGACCCATTTTTGGAAAACTGAAGGAAGTCACACACCAAAGACTATAGTGGCAAAAGCTGTTTTCCCCCGCCTGTGGGGTAAATGGTATTTATTATAAAACAGAAAAAAGGTCCGTTCATGGGCTTGTACGGAGGAGACAGAAACAGGGAATGCTGGGGAGATTGCATCTTATTCCATAGTCTGGCTTTTTCCAATAGGTCCAAGCTGTGAAGCCTCTGAGAGTTCACCCAGGAAACCTGTTACCCCAAATACTCTTGGAGAAAATCAGTATTCTGTTACCAGAATAATCTGTATCTTAACTGCATGTGTTCCTGTTTTTAAACATGGCATTTCTTTGAGTTGCCACCTACTGGAATCCTTCAGTCTGCCTCCTCCCAGATATATCAGCACCAAATGCTATAAAATACCCCATACTTTTTTCCTTTCCAGACTATCTCTTGTCCTCAAGCCCCATCATGACCTATTCTCCCATCACCTTCATATAGGAGCCATGTTCATCATCAAAACTTGTCTTGCTGAATTTCTCAGGAGCCACGTGGAGCTTCTCAGCTTCGAGCCCCAGGAACCACAGCTCTGCATAGCCCAGGATTTCATTTTGCTCATAAGAAGACAGCTGGTTCTTAAAAAACCTTAAGGCCTCTGTGTGAAAAACACTGTAGTGGTCAGTTAAGTTGAGGCAACTTGGGGATCTGCCCAGGGTGCAGGTAATGGCAGCCCTTCAAGTTCGTGAGTCAGTCAGCCCTTTCCTCAACTAGATGGCTTACTAAGTAAGGACTACGCATCATGAGTCTCACAGGGTGGAACTGTCGCACAGATAAATGTCTAGGTGTTGTATGATTCCGGTACAAGGT
Source organism: Rhinolophus hipposideros (assembly GCF_964194185.1). NCBI lineage: Eukaryota > Metazoa > Chordata > Mammalia > Chiroptera > Rhinolophidae > Rhinolophus > Rhinolophus hipposideros. The sequence goes on from NC_138055.1 coordinate 86,975,550, forward strand.
GTTGTACTGATTCCAAAGGAAGAGAAAGGGAGAAGTCAGTATCCAAAGAGCTGTGGGTTGCAGCAGCATGGGTAAGAAATCCAGGAGTAAACTTAGTGTCAACAATTGTACCGTGTTTCCCCAAAAGTAAGACCTAGCCGGACCATCAGCTTTAACGCATCTTTTGGAGTGAAAATTATTGTAAGACCCAATCTCATATTATATTATATAAGACCCGGTCTTATAGAAAAATAAAAACCGAGTCTTATGTTAATTTTTGCTCCAAAACACACATTAGAGCTGGTGGTCCAGCTAGGTCTTATTTTCAGGGAAACATGGTATGTAGAAAAGGCAGCAATTGCCCAAGTTAATATGGTCTCAGGTTACACAGTCTATCCTGAGAGGGTCTACAAACTACAATGCCTTCAGGGGCCAAGCAGATGGCAAACATGCCTTTCAAGGGCCAGGAGGTATTCCCAGCTGCGCCAGTGAGTCCCTCCAACCCCAAGGAAGGAAGTGTGTTAGCTCTTCTCTACTCTACACTGGACGGGTCACATCGGGGGTCTGGGGTTTGCTCTCGGGATGGGTGGGGTGGGATTCAAACTTTAAGAGAGAGCTAGATAAACTGCAGAGTGCTGGGAGGAAGGAAACCAAGAGTGGGGAGTAGAAGGGACACCATGTTATTTGACAAAATGCTGAAGAGTTGGAGAAGGAACTGCCAGCAGGAAAGAAAGACTTATGGGGGAAAATTCCTGTGTGTGTGTCTTCATATATATGAAGGCCAGTCATATATATGAAGGGCGGTTATGTGTGAGCTGAATAAGGCTGGTTCTTTGCCCAGAAGACAGAACCAAGGCCTGAGAGAGCACGGAGGCAGACATCAGCTCTGTAAAGGCAGAACTAGCTCAGAACTGAAATGATCTCCTAGTGGGCAGTTCCTAAGATTAAGGACAACCAATTGCAAAGCTATGAGAGAAGAACTCCAAGCATCAGATAGTCTTGGGACATGTTACATGCTCAGTGGATTTTGTTTTTTTTCCCTTTGAACCCTAGTAGGTTATGAATCTCTGAGCCTTGTGAGGAGTCGGGCTCCTGGCCAAAAAGCTATGTGTGGTCTTCCTGGCTTGACCATAGGCAGTTATGAAGGCTTTACCTTGGCAGGCCTCACGGGGGACGCTGCCCTCCCCACAGCAGCTTGTGCATGGCCAGGGCACTGACATCTCGGAAGAGCTGCAGTCAAGGACTCAGATTCCCCTGGCTGGCCAGGCGCTCTTACACACCTAACCCAGGAGCCTCCATTCAGAGTTCTCCTCTGGTACTTCTGCTGAGATCTCTTTATCAAGAGGAAAGAAACTTCAAGACTTTTTCCCCAACTCTGATTCAGTATTCAGTACTGTTTCGGTTCCTAGACCTTCCCCCTCCCTTTTTCCCCTCCTCTCTAAAAGACAACGGGGGCTCCCAGATGGCGAGATAGTCTGAGTGCTGATACACTGGCCTGGTGCCAGTCCACAGCGGGAAATGGAACAGTGGGGAGTCAGTGCTTTCCCCTAGTGCGCTTCCTGTTTATACTATCACAGGAAGTGATGAAAGGCTGGACTGGTGCTTTCACTTTGGCTTGTTGCCTTAATTGACTCCTCCAGCATCTGGCATCTTAGCCCTCTTCAGCTCAGCTCAGCTCTTGACACCTGACCGTCTCTAACCACCCCCACCACACCTTGCCGGGGCTCTGACGGCATACCTTTTGCTGTCAGAGGCATCTTGTGCTTCCTGGGCGGTTTCTCCTTGGGCTTGGGGTCTTGGGTGTTAGTGTTTGAAAGGAAAGGCATCTCTGAAGCCTTGAGCTCAGAGGTCGATATCTGATTGTGAACTTGATTCTCCTGTCCGGGGAAAGAGACTTGCGATAAAGGACCCCTTAGCCTTCTCCTGGGTGTCCTAAACCATTTATCTGACCAAGAACACCCATACCCAGCCAGACTCTACTCCTTCCTCTCCAGGGAGAAATGGTAATTATGAGACAGTAGGTTTTCTCATCTTTATCTCAAAGAAAGTATCTGTCTGATTCTCATTCTTCTCTGTAAGATCCGTGTACATTACAGGATACATTTGACAACTCTAGCGACATCTTATTACAGGAGAAGATGGGAACAGCATTTTCCTGTTTCTCTTGAGAAGGCTAATTCCTAACTGGATAATGACTTGCTGAAGGACACAAATACTTAAACTTATGTGTATATAATGTCTCTTTAATTTGGCACTTTCTCACATTATCTCATTTGATATTTATACAAAAAAATGAGGGGGCATTGGAGAAAAACACACACACACACACACACAAAAAAAAAAAAAAAAAAAAAAATCCTCCAATGGGTGGCAAAAACTTCCAAAGCAATGTTGTATGCTTTTACCATTTACACAACAGATACTTCATTTTTCCTTTCCTCAATGAATCCTCATGACAACCCTATAGAGAGCCTGATTTGTAGATAAAAGAAAGTCAGTGACATTGGCTGAAGTTTACGTTCATTGTAAAGAGTGAGAACAGGACTAGAGCCCAACTCTTCAGCTGACTTTGTGCTTTTCCCACCTTCCTGCGACTTTCTAAACTTGACTCTATACTGAAATCAGGTCTTTCACCTGCCTGCCGGAGGCCATGTCCACTGCCCTGCACTCACCTGATACAGCAGGGATGGCTTTAGTAGGATTTTGTGGCTGATCTGTGGGAAGCTAACCATGTTTTTCTTCCCCGTGGTATCCACAAAAGAGAGTGAAGTAATGTCAGTGTTTGTACTCTGTGGAAGGAGAAAGTGGAAAAGTTACAGAAGCCTCAGACAAGAAAATGTCTTGGAGAGTCATTTCTTCCAGCACCTTCCCTGCAGCTGGGATGAGCCCGAACCAAGTCCAGGCCTAAATCTATATTTAAAGTTCTTTCAGAGAAAAGCAGGGTGGTCAGGCAGATGGCCTCTGGGCTTGAATTCCTGCTCCATTTATCAGCTGTAGACCTGAAACAGATCATACCCTTTGTCTAAGCTTCAATCTTCTCATCAGTATCATGGGAACAACAATGGCACCTACCTCACACTTTTTGTGAGGTAAATGAGGCAATCTATGTAGAATATTCCATAAGTGTTAGCCATTATTATCATTCCAATATCATACCTCCCTAACATGGGGAAGTTCTTCCTGCAGAATTTCCTTAGTGCAATATAAGTTCCCATTTTCTCTACATTATTGACATGACCTACTCACTTGGATGCCTCCCACCACCCTGCATTGATTAATTGATTGATCGATCAGTTGATTGATTGATTAGGAAAGAGGTAATTTGACTATCAAGAAATAGCAACATTGACCATCCTGTGGAGATGAGGCATGGTGATGTGGATAAAATGTGCTTATCTTGTCATGCTGAATTGACCAAAAATTCCTGTTCAAAACTACCCTGGCCACCTATGTGCCCTCATCCTCTCCTCGGGAAAAGATACTAAGCATCACTTCCTACCTTATGTAATAAGCGGGTCATTCTGATGTTCTTGAAAGTGGAAGATGGCTTCTCGGCTTGAACCAAAGGTTTACTCTCAACCTGGATCAAGAGGAAGAGAATTGGAATAGTGCTTGGCATGGTTTCACCTCAAGCCACCCACACATTTATTAATATATTGCTTCATTACAATAAACAAGATACGCTTGAAGCCATCTCTCCTCACCCCCTAAAGCTAGGAAGAGCTAAGAGAGACTCAAGGCACTGGGTGAATGATTGCTTGAATAAATACCCAAACAAATGATCTTTCTAGCAGTGTCTATCCTGGATTGACTTGTTCTGTGGTTTTCACACATTTAAAAAAAATATATCCACATAACCCTTCCCTCCAATAAAATGTTAACTAGAGCCCTGGACATGAGAAGAGATCAAAGCTGAGCTGCTCTTGCTGAAGAGAAGAAAATGCCCGTCGTCTAGCCCAGGAATGCTTTCACCCTCAGAGAAGCTCCAAAGGTGCCTGAGGAGAACCTACTAGAATATAGGCGCCCAGCCTGAACACCATTGACCTGATCGGAAGAGACTTAACATCTAGAAAGAGGTGGAGGGAGGAGACCAAAGCAGCAGCACAGTGTGTCCTAAAGGGCAGTAGGCACGCAATGAAGGCATGTGACACAATTCTGCATAGTACACAGATAATAGTTATTGAATGGTTAGGCGTTTATTTTTATATCCATTTGACAAACTATAGCTAGCATGTTAAACCTATAATTCTGTTGTTGTTGTTGTTGTTGTTGTTATTCGGCATGAGGCTAAAATTTAAGTAAAAATAATGTGAGTACACAAAATGACTAAAGTTCAGCAAAAACAGGCTACCGCTTGAATCTTGGTTCTGCTCTTTGAAGCAGAACCCAGGGGCTCTCCTTCTTTCAGCCCTCTCTGATGGAAGTGAATGACATTTGTCCAAAGCTGAGACACAGCTGGGGCCAGACTCACCTCTGTAACACTTGGTATACTGGCTGCACTGAAATAAGAATGGGGTACAATGCTTCAACTTATTATCACCTAGCACAGCTAAGCCCTCCACAGAACTGTAGTGATGTGGACTATTTAGAAGAGTCCATCTTCACCTTCTAGAATCGGGACTTGATCTAAGGGAGAGGGGACTGCGTAGAGCATGGGCCAGAGCCTCAGACCAAATTAATTTGATTAGCTAATGTGTACTGTATACAGGATTTGGTTGTCTATTGGATAGACAACCACGATAACTGAGCAAATACTGTAATGGCGAATCTCATTAAGTGCCAACTTCTCATCAAATACATCTGTGGGGATTAAAACTTACAACCACCAACAACGACAAGTCGGTACTGAAGATGAACTGGGAGACTGGACAGATAAATGAAAAGTACATTAACAAAACTCACTCCAGACTAAATACCAAACACAGCGCGTGGACAATGAGTGTCAACAAAGAAGGAAGAAATCACTGTGAATGCATCTGCCCAAGAGAATATGGACAGGCTTTTGGAACGGGTGTGGCCTGCTCTGGGCTATATTTGGGAGGAAGGGTATAGAGAGTGTTCATTACAGAAACAAAAACAACAGCACCTGGGCATATTCCAGGGGTCTTCACAGCTCATGCTGGTTAACCTGGAGCATAGGTATGCTGAGGTTCTCAGTGCTAAGCTAAGTACTTGGTCTTTATTTTATGGGCAATAGTAAAGCACTGACACTTTGCAAGGCTGGGAGTTACATATACAAATATTTCAGAAAGATCCCTCTAGCAGCAATGTGGCATAAAATAATGCTCACAGATATGGACTCTGAAGCAGACTCTGGTTTTGAATCCCAGCTCCAAATTACTTATTGGACATAGAGGACATTAGGTTAAAATTAAGGAAATCTGCCTAAAGTATGGAGTCTCCTTAATAATATTGTATCAATATGTGTTCGTTAATTGTAACTAATGCCCCATACGAATGTAAGATAGAAACAAGGGAAACTGGTGCAGGGTATGGAGAGATATGTGGGAATTCTGTGCTGTCTGCTCCATTTTTCTGTAAATCTAAAATTGTTCTAAAAAACATTAAGGTTATTAATAAAACAAACTCCTGAGAAGAGGGGTAATATCAGAAGGGCTGTTGCTTGACACAGTACAAACTTGTTCTACGGGGTCCAAAGAACGGAATCAGGTCAAAGTGTAGAATTTTTAGGCACATAGCTTCTGGTTCAGGAAAAAGAAGGCTTTTCTTAAGTTCAGAGCCATCGTGAGGTCTTGCGAGGCAGTGAGCTCTCCACGACTGGACGTGCCGATTCCACCCCATGAGCACCTGTGAGAAATGTGAACGGAACTGTGGGCTGGGCAAGATGTAATCTCCAAAGTCCCATCTGTCTGTAAGATTCATTCAGGTGACTCCTGGCAGTGTTCAACCTCCATCCTCTTATGGAACCAAGACTGAAAACCATTGCATGTAGAACAGTGCTTCCCAACCTTTGTCACATTATGCCACACATAAAAAATTAAGTTTGGATAATTACACAGTACACATTAGCTAATCAAATTAACCTGGAGTAGAGGCAGCTCACAGCCAAGTGCCACCAGCCCAGGGTTCCCGGTGCCCCAGGCTTGGTCAGGCCACCGTGAGGGCTGGCAGCCTCCACAGCTCTGCACCCATAGCCCATGCACTGCTACCGGTGTATGGCCCACATTGATGAGCCTGCTGGCTGTTTTTTGTCTCCAGCAGCTTCCTCAGAGACACACAGGACCCATAACAACACTGCATTCTACCATAGCAACCCCGGGAGGCAGGAAGAAGGTGTGACCCGCATTCATGGTGGCAAAACAGAATGTTTCCTGTAAGACACTGGGCTTCATGACACTGTTCTGTGGTCCCTCACTGACCTCTGACCCAAGAGAACAGGAATCTCCTTAATGGTCTTGAGCTCTGTGTCCAAATGTAGAATCCTCAGCATAGAAAAGATTCTATCCACAGGGACACCAGCATTGGTGGTGAGTCCTGTGCTGTCCAAGGCCTGGGCACTGGACTGGCTGGTGGAAGCCTGTGGAGCGGAGAGGGGCTAAGGGGTGGGCGAGGGGCTAAGGGGCGCGGGGCTAAGGGCAGGGCATCGGAGGAAGTGACCAGGCGACTGCAGAACCCCTTTCTGTGCTCATCACCGCGTTCAGAGAGGCCTCTTCAAGCCAGAACCCGACTGTGACGCTACTTTATTTTCCAGACTTTTTATGTGAACATGTACTGCTTATCATTTGAAAATACCGTTATTTAAAAACAAAAAACATTACAACAGAGAAAGCTACATGGTTCCATGCAATGCTGGGGAGGGAGGGAACAGTAACAATGGCAAGGAGCACTCAATCCCTGAGGGGGTGAGACTTCAGGAGACGCTGTGGAGGGAGCTGGGCTCAGAGCCTCAGAGCACAGACACCGCAATGCGTGGATCTGAAGAAGAGAGGGAGACCTGTGAGTTCACAAGCAGGCTCAGGTTGCTAAGATTTTCCCATACTGAGGCCCAAGTCCAAACCACGGGGATGGCTCTGGGGTCTCCAGCTATGCTTACATTGCCGGGTGACAGACCCAGAGGGCCTGGGCACTGCATGACTGCACCTGGCTGGCTGATGAGACGCCTCCAGCCTGGAGCCATGACCCTGGGTCCCGCCTCCACCTCTCTTGTGCCTGTGTCTACTGAGCTGGAGACCCCTGGGTTCTCACACTTCTTTTGTTTTCTCAGGGGGAAAAATAAGGCAAATTCCATCTCACTGCTTTGCAAAAGCCAGCTCACCTTTCTCAAACAGAAACTGAGTTCGGTGTGAAAGCTGATTCAGGAAAGGTGAGAAAGCAGAACCCCCGATGCTCCACCCTCACCCACATCCCTAGCCCTCATGCAAAATAGTTCAAAGTTGCCAAATTATCACAGTTACTGATTCCTGGGACTCAAGGATTCTTCCAGGAACACGTCCTTCCTGCCCCCCCCCCCCCTCCTCAGGAGGATACATGGGATGGGCCCTGAGGATGCAGTCTTTCTTGACACCTCTGTGTGTCAGCACAGAGCACAGGCTCCAGTGGCTTTCACATTTGCCTGAAGGGCTTTCAACATACAGAATCTCAGATCTGACCTGACTCCCTAGCGGTGGCCCAGAAAGCTGTATTTTGTAAAAAGCTCCCCAGGTGAGTTGTGTGCAGCCGGATTTGGGAGTCACAATATAATGCAATCCCCTCTTTGGAATTTGTCTCTCCCAGCTCTGAACTTGGGTTTCCTTTATGCCATTGATGTTGACGTATCCATCCTAATTTTTTAATGAATTCTCATCTCCCCACAATGAGACTCTGTGGCAGCAAACGTTAGACCCTCCGTGACATGCCAGCCCTCGACAGCAGTCCCTCTGGCTGGTTCATCTCAGGGACCTCACAATGCCCAGCCTGTGTGTGTCAGTGTCCATGACACAAGAGTCTACACTGACCCGGGGCCACCTGCACAGCCAGTCTTGGATTTGTTGAGTGTCCCGGGAGGGGGATGCATCTTCATGAAGTATCACCTTCCTTGCTGGGATGGCAGGATAATCTGTGGGCTGCTTTTAAACAAGGCTGCTTCCTTTGTATGATGTTACAGGGAAATGCCTTCACTGCAAATCTAGATTAATCAACATAAGCTGACTGCAGTAAGTATGACCTTCTCACTTGCAGCAGTGAGAGTGAGAATGTTTTTACAAATTGGCCAATTGTCACTTATGATTTCTTACCATGAGTAGCACAACTGTGTGAGAAGGAAGCTATCCCTTCACGACTCGGCCCCCACATACCTAGTTCAGGCACCTATTGCAATGGTCTCCTGAGCAGTTTCTCCACCCCTCCCCCAACCCATCCTCTACTGCCCCAGTGACCTCCGAAATTAACATGAACCTCTGATCTTGTTGCTTAAATCTCCTCAGTGATGTCCTCCCAAGGCGTAGAAGTCCTGGCCTACAAAGCTCTCCCAGCCTCATGCCTTGCCATGACCCTGGCCCTGCCCTTTTAGCTCCAGCAATTATGAATGACTTGCAGTTTTCAAACACCATACTATTTCACATCTCAACACTTTTACTCCTGCTGTTCCTTGGAATCTTCTCCTGTCACCCACCCTATCATCACTTCCTCCTTTCCACACCCCTGTCATTCACCTGGTTCATCTCACCCACGTTCAAGCCTCAGCCAAGGTACCACTTCCCTCCAAGAAGCCTCTGCAACCATCCCTCTTGCATTTGGAACCCTCCTGCTAGCCCACGCTTTGTACTTGTCCTGATCACAGCACCTGCAAAGGTCTGTTGCACAGCATCTGTCTTCCTCTGCCAGACTATAAGACTCTTTAATGAAAGATCCGGGTCTCATCTCAGAATCCCAAAGCCTACTGTGGTATCTCACCCATAGTAGGTACCTAAATATTTGTAAAAGAAAGGAAGGAAAGGAAGGAGGGGGAAAAAGAAAGGAGGGAGAGAGAGACTGAGAGAACAGAAAGCCCTATTAGCTGTCCTCAAAGATTTGAGATGACTCTAAGCCATCCTAGGAGACAGTTGAGCTGTGACTCCAGCATCCCCTTTTGGTTGGTAGTCCACACTTTCTACAGTGTAGCCACATTCCCACTCCACGTGGCTTCCACTCCCACCAGGCACGAGTGCTCTCTTGCTGTCTGGCACTTCCTTTTGGAAGGAAAGCCTTCTAATCAGCAACTTCACACTAGAGAAAATCCTTGTCCCTCTCAAAGAAATTGCATTTTCAAAGAATTCTCAGAAAAGGAAGTGCTTTGTCTCAAATAAATCTCTACTCAAAGAAGACTTTCCAGTACTGGGGAACTAGATGAAAGAAATGGTTCATTTTAGGAAAGAAGGGCTTTGCAAACCCTATCAGGCAGGAGCCCATCCCATGAGTCACACTGACATGTGACTTCCGTCAGAACGGAGGAAGAAGGCACATAGAAAGGCGAAATCTCCAGTCCTACGTCCTGCATCTGTATCTTCTCCCAGTGCCACTCCACCTTCCCCTTCCTTATTTTGCTTTCTCATCATGCCAAGCCCCCATCCTCAATATTCAAAGTTAACCCACGGGTCACAGGAGAGTACATTTCCTGCCCCTTCACTCTGGTGCCTATGTAGGGCTAGTTAGAGCAGAAACCCAAGACGCATGGCCTCATCTTATTACCTTGGACAGAAGCTTGGATGTTCTCATCTGTAAAGTTTAGGGAAGAAAGCAAGTGGGCTCTCAGCAGGCATCAGGGCCACCTAGCCTTTTCAGAAAGGCTGCCCCTAGGCCATCTAGCCTTTTCAGAAAGGCACACCTCCATGAAACAACAACCCTCACAGGGTTGTTGTTGTTGTTTTTTATTTTCTCAGTTGGCTCCTCCTTGTCTCTTCCTCCTCTCCGTTAAAAAAAAAAAAAAAAAAATCCCCAAGTGCCTGATCAGTGGCAAATAAAGCTCAAGTTCTGCGATATGAAATCACAGCTTCCCCCTTACAGGCTCCATTATTCTTTCCCAGAGGCTAGAACAACTGAGAGTTCAAAACAAATGCATTAAAGCAGGGAGAGGGTGTAATGAGGGGATTCTCTAAAGAATACAAGTTCAATAATTAAGCCCAGCAGAGCACCTCAGAGATCTGGGACAAAGAGGGATGGACCCAAGTTCCTCACATCCGCAGCCGAGCAGTAAGCTACTATCGCTGCACAGACCTTCGGCAAAGTAGGGCATTTCTCCCGCTGCCTCTTACAGCTAAGATTCTGCCCCCAGAGCCCCTTGACTGTGTGTGAGGAAGCCCGTGATGCCAGGGGGAAGCAGCCTCCCGACGACACCCACAGCTAAGGCTGGACTCTGGAGGCCAGCCCCTTGGGAGGACCAGGTTTTCATCTCACCGATGCACGTCCTCCCTGGGGTCCTGCCCACCTGGTTACGCCCCTGGTGAAGGTGGAGGAAAGAGACCCTGGTCGTCCTTGGGACTTGAGGGAAGGGCAAAGCATAAGCCTATACAGCCAGATGCTTGGAGCCATTTTCTAATGCACTCAGTGACTGGCCTTGGGGGAGATACTCCCCCTGCTGGACCTCTGCACATGGAGCTTGGAAAATCGCGGTGCTAGAAGCCACCTCAGGGAACCTGTAGTTAACAGCTCTCATTTTACACATGGAGAAAGAGAAGCTAAGAAAGGATCCAAGTGACTGTTGAAGATAATAACTCAGCAGCTAGCCCGTGTCTCAAATCTATACTCCCTAGTGCCCTCTACTGTATCGCGCTGACATGAGATGATATCCTCTGACCTCTTGTGTTCTTCCATGAAACTGGGTGTGAAGAGATTATAAAGCACTTCCCCTCCAAAGGTCTCTAATTAGATATAAGATCGTGCTTCTATTATGACACGTGGATACAGTTGACAATAGATAGAAACACTCAGAAAGCAAGTGTTTATTCTAAATTAATTAAATAAATTAGACACTAATTTTCCTATAATAGAAAGTGGATGTATGCATCATGTAGAAGGACTAGAAGAGATGATTTGTAAGGCTCTGTTCCCACTGATTTAGATGTATTCTATGTGTTTGCGTGTTATTCCTTCTGCCCGAAATGCCCTTCCTTTACTTCACCATGCAGTATCCCTGTTTAACTCCACAGAGCATCATTCCCTTTGAGAGAATGTGAATTATGAGCCCTGTAGCTATGCCACTTGATGGACTGTAGCTGACTGGCACATCACTGAAGCGTGACATTGTGCCTAGGCATTAGCCAGTGGCTTAGGAAATTTCCTCTAGGCTCCCAGAGAACTTTGTATATGTATATATGGCTATGTATAATACCTTATACATACCTTTCTACCTTAGTGAGTGTCCTTGTCATGCCTTATTGTCCTTTGTCTATTTACATGTTTAAGTCCCCCACTAGACTGTGCATACTAAGCAAGGAGATGTATATTGTTTATTTTTGTATCCCAGCACCAAGGACAATGCTTGGCTCAAAGCAGGCTCTCAGTAAACACTTGTGGAATGATTTAAGAAAGAATTCATCAGTCAAAGGTCAATAGGATACAAAAAAAGTACACGGAGTTTGGAGTTAGACAAACAACTAGAATTCTGGCTCTGCTACTTGCTAGTTGTGTGACTTTGGCAAACCATTTACCCTTTCTTGGGCTTAGTTTCCTTTTCTGAAAACAAGATTAGTAACCTCACAGTAAAAAAAAAAATTACAAAATACACAAGGAAACAAGGTACCATGAGTAAGAACTAGCACAAACTATAGACACCAGAATAAGATAATCCCCTCAAAAAAGCCAAGTATTGGAATTATCGGGTAAAAATTACAAAGTAGTGATGCACAATACGCTTAAAGAAATAAAAGAGACTAAAAAATAAGTGTAAGACACTACGCAAATGACCAGATTTTAAAATGAACAAGTTAGAACTTTGAAAAACAAAAAATACATAAAAACTGAAACTTTAAAGTCAATGAATAGGCTTACTGAAAAATTATACATAGCCAAAGAAAGAATTAGTGAACTGGAGGAGAAAAATTTGAAGAAATTATCCAGCAAGCAGCACAGAAAGGTAAAGAGATGAAAAATATGTTCAGAGATTAGAAACATGGTAGGCAAAGTGGACTCTAACGTACATCTTATTAGAGTTTCAGAAGGAGAGAAAGAATATGGCAGACATAAACACAAAATGGCTGAGAATTTTTTGGGACTGATGAAAGACAAAATTACAAAACTTTTAGCAGACATATCTGTAAAGTTATGAACCACTTAATGACAGGGATATGCTCTGAGAAATGTATCGTTAGGTGATTTCATTGTTGTGTGAACATTGTAGAGTGCACTTACCCAAACCTAGATGGTGTAGCCTAACACACACCTGAGCTATATGGGCTAGCCAATTGCTGCTCCTAGGCTACAAGCCTGTACAGGATGTTACTGTCAAAACAACACTAGATTAAATCAAGCATTAAAAAAAAAAGATGCAATCAAGAGATGTGGTAAGATGTAACTAAGATGTATGAGGCTGCTGCTGGCATAACATGGCATTCTCAAACATTTTTTTATAAGTAGAAACAGTATACTCTAAAATAATTATAAAAAGCATAGTAAATACATAAACCTGTAGCATAGTAATTTATTATCCTTATCAATATTATGTAACATACATGATTGCATTGCTATATTTTTATACTACTGTCAGCACACCAGGTTTGTTTATACCAGAATCACCACAAACATGTGAGTAATGCATTATGCTGTGACATTCCAATAGCTATGATGTCACTAGGGAATAGGAAGTTTTCAGCTTCATTACAATCTTATGGGACCACCAATATATACCTGTATATACAGTCTGTGGTTGACTGAAATATTGTTATGTGGTATATGACTGTATCTTTATGATTTTAGAGGAGAGAATGATTTCTTAAACAAGACAAAAAGTACATATCATAAATGTATCTAGTTTTAATTAAGTACTTCTGTTTATCTAAAGACAATATACAGCCACAATTATAGGAAGATTATAAGCTACAAAATTATTATACAAAGCCAATTGCTTTCCTATATATCAGCAATGAACAATTAGAATTTGAAATAAAAAATGCACTGTTTACATTAGCGTCCCCCACCAATCAGAATACTTAGGTGTAAGTCTAAGAAAATATGTACAAAATATATATGTAAGAAAAATTATGACACTTTAATGAAAGAAATCACAGAAGATCTAAATAAATAAAGAGATTTTCCATGTTCATGGATAGGAAGACTATCATTAAGACGTTAGTTCTCACTGAAAACTCTTAAGACATTGATGAAAAAAATTGAAGAAAACAAAAAACAAATGGAAGGATATTCTATACTCATGGATTAGAAGAATTAATATTGTTTAAATGTCCATTCTGGAGCATTTGAGATCTTGCTCCCCAGCATATGTCGTCAGTTTGGCTCAAATAAACTCTTATAAAAATTCTCTAAAACAAAAAAAATATATAAGTCCATATTACCTAAAGCAATCTTAAGATTCAGTGCAGCCCCTATCACAACCCCAATGGCATTTTTCACATAAATAAAACAATCCTAAAATTTGTCTGGAATCACAAAAGATTCCAAACAACCAAAGCACTCTTGAGAAAGAACAAAGCTGGCGCTCACAAGGGAAGGGACACAGGAGACTTTTCTTGTACTGTGTGTTGTTCCTTATGACTTTACCCATAAACTTAAATATTCTTTTACATATTCTCAACATTTGATAATCAAAACATTTTTTAAAAAAGCATCAATATATTAGAGAATAAAATCAGAATCCTGATTTCAGCTTTTATTAGCAGAATTAGGTAATTTGCTTACTCTCCTAGAGTCTCAATTTCCTCCTCTGTAAAATGGGGCTGATGACTACCTTAATATTGTTGACAGGAACAAATATAAAAAGCTAAAAATATATGGGGTGGGGGTTGTATGTCTAACATCTCATCTCCACTTCCAATGTGAAACAGATAGACTCCATTTGTCATGGCCTGAGGAAGCTTTCAAGAGAAGTTATCTATTCTCTGATTAATTCTGGGACTCAGAGATGCTCCCCCATGCTTCTTGCTTCACATCCTGGTCATGGCAATTGAAGGTAAACTCAACTCTTTGTTCTCCTCTCTCTCCAAATTGAGAGCACCAGTGGGAATACAGAAAAAGGAAATGGCACTTCCTATGTAGGTCTCAGAAGGAAGAGTGGGGCCCTAGGAGAGAATGGGAAAAAGTATGTAAGCGGTCTCCCTCAAACCCCGAAAGTACCCTAATGTAGATATATTGTATTATATGCCCATTTTCCATTGAGCCACCAACTCTAGAATAGCTGCTTATGATTATAGTTTAAATGTTTTAATGTTTAGTTATGTGACCATTTAAGTTCTTCTAGTCTGAGCCTGCAATTTGCATTTAAAAGGTGAATTCATTACCATAAATAATAGCGCACCACACTAAAAACCTACGCAAAATGGCAATTGGAATCACTGTTCTTTGTTCTCTCTTCAGTTATAATTGGCTATGAATTCGATTCCTTTGCAATACCAAATGGTCGGATTGTTTGTTTTTCTGATGGAGTAAGGATGAGATCCAGAATGCGACAGAATGAATGGCTCTCAGATACCTTCTTCTACTCTGGGAGACATACATAAGCCTGTCACCTACAGGAATCCCCTTTCTGTTAAATGGACAGAAGGGAGGAAGGTAAAAGCAGTCAATATTTATCGGGCTTCCAACAGCTGCCAGGCAGTAAGCCTATGTTCTCTTATCTTATTTAATCCCACTGGATTCTGGGAATGTAGGAATAACTTTTCCAGTTTCACAACCAGCCAACAGTTAGAGAGATTTAGTAATCTAACCAGGGTCTCAGACTGGTGTTTAAATGGTCATCTGTCCCCACGTGATAGGAAGGAACTCTTTTTGGAATTTTTAAGAGTTTATTTGAGCCAAACTGACAACATATGCCATGGAGCAAGATCTCAAATGCTCCGGAGAATAACAGGCTTTTTTGCAGCTTATTTTATGCATTTGAAATTAAGGAGGGAATATAGGAACTTTACATGGAGGTGGGAGAAAGCTTGACGGAGACCAGATTACAAAATAGTTAATAAGAAATAAACTTTAAAAAAAATGTCTGTGACCCCTAGAAATTCTGACTTCAGTGGTCTTTAAAACCTCCCCGAGGTGATTGTAAATATCCAACAACCAAGGCTGAGAACCACTAGTCTAGTTCAATCTGAACTCTTGACACCTGAGGAAAATGGGAGCTGTCATTACCCTTTTCAGCATGTAACTGCACTATCCGGTCTTTCGACAAAGAATCCCAATTTTAAGCGTCATGAGTTTTGTTTTGTTTTCTTTTTTTTTCTTTTGGTCTTGGTCTGTTCTGCTCTCCACTGTATCCCCAGCACTTAGAACAATACTTGAATGAAATGAGTAGGCACTCAATAAATATTTGTAGAGGGAACAAATGAATATACACTTTCCTGACTTTTATTCCACAAATACACATCAAGTGCTAATCTGTGCTGGGTACTGTCCTGGGTTCTGGGGATTCAGCACTGAAGCAGACCAAAAATATTTCTGCTGTTATGCAGCTTCCATTCGAGAGCAGCACTCTCCTGTAGAAATATAAAGTGAACCACACGTGTAATTTAAATGTTTCTGGTAGCTACCTTAAAAAAGTAAAAAGAAACAGGTGAAATTAATTTTAACAATATATTTAATGCAATATATTCAAAATACTATATTAACATGTAATCAATATAAAATGATTTTTATGTTATTGAGGTATTAATTAACATACTACAAAGTTGACCAATTATAAAAAATTAACAAGTTACTTTAATTTTTTTTTTTTGCACCGAGTATTTAAAATCTGGTGTGTATTTTTCACTTACAGCACACCTCCATTTGGACTAGCCCCATGTAGGGGGTTCATAGCCTCATGTCGCCAGTGGCTGCCATATTGGACATTGCAGTTCTAGAGGGGGAGGCAGACAGCAAACAAGCAAACAAGCACATATATAGTACAGTTAGAAAGGGTGGCGAGGGAAGTCCTGTCTAAAGGGGGTGATATTCAGCAACTGAATCACTTAAAGGACAGAAGAGAAAGAACAGAACAAGTACTTAATCTTCCAGTATCTGGAAAATAGAAAATGTGTCTTAAGCAAGCTTTTGGATATACTTTGTAGTACCTGCTCATCAACTGTCAGGGAAATTGTAAAGTAACATCCTAAGTTAACAGAGCCCTCTCCCCAGGCCTCTTCCACATCCCTCTCCGGGAGGACTGAACCTGAGACTCTGCAGTGAGCTCCTCCAGTCCCAGAAGCGGGCTGGGAGGCAACACTGGTTTCTTTCAATAGACTTGCAGAAGAGCCAGACATCCTCCAACTTACTAGCTGATATAAGTGAGGTCCAGAAGACAGTATGTTCCTTCTGCCAGCAGTTAGGATAAACTATAACACGAAAGCATTTTCCTGAAGGGCAGAAAGATCCTGTGTAATTGAGAGCCACTATGAGAGTTCAACGACCCTTGCCAGCTAAGCTGAAAGGATGAGGACTCTCCATAAACACCAAAGATAAAGGTCTCTCTATGGTACATGGATCTCTAATATTTTACCATGTTTTAATCAAATGAATGTGGGCATTTTAAAAAGAATCATATGTTACTATATACTATATATTATTATATTAATATAACCATGCATTACTGTTACAAATATTATTAATCATATATTACTTAATACTATATTAAGACCTGTTTTTTATTTAAATTAAAGTTTATTGGGGTGACGGTGGTTAGTAAAGTTACATAGGTTTCAGGTGTACAATTCTGTAATAATACATCATCTATATATCACATTGTGTTCACCACCCGGAGTCAGTTCTCCTTCCATATATTAGACCCCGTTTACCCTCTTCTACCATCCCCCTACCCCTTTACCCTCTGGTAACCACTAACCTATTATCTATAAGACCTGTTGTCTTCAAGCTAGGTGAAATAGATTATTAAAATTGACATTTTACAGGCGTCATCAAAATGGTGCATGAGGTGAGCCTCTGTAAAGCTCTCCTGGAATTTACAACTAATTGAACAACAATAACTCCACAAAGGACTCCCTGCACAGCAGACAGGCAAGACGAAGAGGCCCACTACTGAATTCACCTCCAGGTGGGCAAATCGCGCGAGTGGGGGGGAAAAGGGAAGGGAGAAGTACAGAGACAGAGCCCCGCAGGCACAGGACGCAGACCTAGCTCAGTGCTCCGAGCTCGCTGTATCCCGGAGCTACCGCACCTGCGGGAGAGGGAAGAACTCGGACTACTAGGGCTCCGCTTATGGACCACAGGGCTGAGGGGGCAGCATATAACACGGCTGAACACAACACTCACGGCAGAGACCTTGGAGCAAAGACTGAGGGAAGAAGGCTGAAAACAGTGGTTTAAGCCCTCACTGCCGAGCAGAGAACAGAAGCCTTAGTCCCTGAGACTAGCCTACCCCTCCTTACCCTCCCAGAGCTCTTCCCACCTCCACCAGCCCGGTGATAGAAGAGGAACAGTAGCAGTGTCAGATCAAAAGAACAGAATATTTGCTGTTCTGAGAACTGTGGACCGCAGACACAGATTCGCAGCCCAACTAGTTCCAGCAAAGGGAAGGGAGCTGTGGAAGCAGGACCGGCTGTGGTGGTGGTCGCCGCCATTGCTCTGGTCCACCTCTCACAACTCACTACGCCCCGGCCCCACCTATCTGGGCAGATCCCTGCAGGAGTAAACAGAACTGTTGAAACACACAGGCTCTGAATCTGGTGCAGAAAGAGCTTTCGAACTTCAAAAGCTCTCTGCATACCCACACGGACAGTGCACCCTGTGACCCAGGCAAACTATTAACAGAGGAGAAGCCCATCTCCCACGGAATCCCCTCATTGTGTGAGAAGCTGGAATAATGCAGAGAAAACAGCACTACCGTGTGAGAGAGAAAAAAAAGGCTGCAGTCAGAAAGAAAATAAAACATTCTACCAACAAGTACTGGAAAACAAATGAAAGACCTGTTCCTAACAACCTGTTGCAGAAGCCACTCCTGTAGATGTCTAGGAAGAGAAATAATAAATCAGTAATTGCCATGAATAACCAAGGCAACAAGACAGCTCAGAAAGAAAGTGAAAAGTCTCCAGAAAAGGAACTTAAAGATATGGAAATATGTAACTTAAGTGATAGAGAATTCAAGATTGCAGTTCTGAAAAAACTCAACGAGATGCAAGAAAAAACAGAAAGGCAATTTAATGAACTCAGAAACACAATCAAAGAACAACATGAGCATTTTACAAAAGAGATTGAAATTTAAAAAAAAAACACACGCAAATAGAATTTCTGGAGATTAAGAACTCAATAGAAGGATTAAGAATGAAATAACCAGTTTAAGTAGTAGAGTTGACCATGGAGGAAAGAATCAGTGACATCGAAGATAGAAACCTGGAAATTACACACATGGAAGAAGAAAAAGACTTGAGACTTAAAAGAAATGAAAGAACTCTACAAGAACTTTCTGACTCCATCAGAAAGAGCAATATAAAAATAATGGGCATACCAGAAGGAGAAGAAAGAGAGAAGGGAACAGAGAATATATTCAAACAAATTGTTGATGAGAACTTCCCAAACTTGTGGACAGAACTGGATCCTCGAATCGAAGAAGCAAATAGAACACCTAATTACCTCAATCCCAACATGCCTTCTCCAAGGACATTGAAAGACAAAATCAACGACAAAGAAAGAATCCTCAAGGCAGCCAGGGAAAAGAAGACAATAACGTACAAAGGAAAGTCCATCAGATTATCATCAGATTTTTCAGCAGAAACTCTACAAGCCAGGAGGGAGTGGAACCAAATATTCAAACTGTTCAAAGAGAGAAATTATGAGCCAAGAATAATATATCCAGCAAAGATATCCTTTAGATATGAAGGAGGAATAAAGACCTTTCCAGACATGCAGAAGCTGAGGGAATTTTCTAATACCTGACCTGCACTACAAGAAATACTAAAGGAGGCTATTCGACCACCAACGGGGACAATTTGTGGCAACCAAAACATAAAAAGGGGGAAAGTAAAGGCCTGAACCAGAATATGAGAATGGAGAAAGTAAGCGTACTGAAGAAAATGAAATACTCTAAATATCAAACTTTCTTTTACATAAACTTAAGGGTAACCACTCAAAAAAAAAAATCCAGAACTGAAATATATACTGTAATAAAAGAAGAAACAGAGGGAAACATCATAGAATACCACCACACAGAAATAATGGACAACAACAAAAAGGAAAAGAAACAATGGAAACGCAGCCTAACCAGAAAACTAAAGATAGAATGACAGGAAATCCTCACATATCAATAATCACCCTAAATGTAAATGGACTGAACTCACCAATAAAAAGGCACAGAGTAGCAGATTGGATCAAAAAACTAAACCCAACCATATGCTGTCTCCAAGAGAAACATCTCAGCTACAAGGACAAGCATAGACTCAAAGTGAAAGGGTGGAAATTGACACTCCAAGCAAATGGTATCCAGAGAAAATCAAGTGTAGCCATAATGATATCAGATGAAACAGACTTCAGGGTGAAAAAGATAACAAGAGACAAAGATGGACATTTCATAATGGTAAAGGGGACTATACAACAAGAAGACATAACAGTCATCAATATTTACTCCCCCAATCAGGGAGCACCGAAATATAGCAAGCAACTACTAACAGAACTAAAGGGAGAAATTGACCAAAACACAATTATACTAGGGGACTTAAATACATCATTGATACATACAGCTATGGATAGATCATCCAAACAGAAAATAAATAACGAAATATCAGCCCTAAATGACACATTAGATGAAATGGACATAATTGACATACATAGAGCACTTCATCCTAAAACATCAGACTATACATTCTTTTCGAGTGTACGTGGAACATTCTCAAGGATAGACCATATATTGGGACATAAAATGAGCCTCAGCAAATTTAAGCAGATTGAAATCATACCAACCATATTCTCTGATCACGAGGCTGTGAAATTGGATATCAACTGCAAAAAGAAAGCAGGAAAAAACACAAATACGTGGAGATTAAACCACATACTTTTAAAGAATGACTGGGTCAAAGAAGAAATTAGAGGAGAGATCAAAAGATACATAGAAACAAATGACAATGAAAATACATCCTACCAAAATTTTTGGGATACAGCGAAAGCAGTTTTACGAGGGAAATTTATATCATTACAGGCCTATCTCAAGAAACAAGATAAATCCCAAATAAATAACCTCATGTTACACCTCAAAGAACTAGAAAAAGAAGAACAAGTGAAACCCAAGGTCAGCAGAAGAAAGGAAATAACAAAAATCAGAGCAGAGCTTAATGAAATAGAGAACAAAAAGACAATAGAAAAAATTAATGTGACAAAGAGCTGGTTCTTTGAAAAGATTAACAAAATTGACAAACCCTTGGCTAGACTCACTAAGATAAGAAGAGAGAAGACACTAATTAAGAAAATCAGAAATGAAAAAGGGTAAGTTATCACGGACACCAGAGAAATACAAAGGATCATCCAAGAATACTATGAAGGACTATCTGCCACCAAATTCAATAATCTAGAAGAAATGGACAAGTTCTTAGAAACATATAGCCTTCCAAGGCTGAACCATGAAGAACTGGAAAATCTAAACAGACCGATCACCAGTAACAAAATTGAATCAGTCATCCAAAACCTGCCCTAAAACAAAAGTCCGGGACCAGATGGCTTCACTAGTGAATTCTACCAAACCTTCAAAGAGGATCTAATACTAATCCTGCTCAAACTCTTCCAAAAAATTGAAGAAGAGATAGTACTCCCTAACTCATTTTATGAGGCCAACATTACTCTGATACCAAAATCTGGTAAGGACAACACAGAAAAAGAAAACTACAGACCCATATCTCTGATGAATACTGATGCAAAAATCCTAAACAAAATTCTAGCAAATCGAATACAATAATGCATTAAAAAGATTATTCACCACGACCAAGTGGGGTTCATCCCCGGGGCACAAGGATGATTCAACATTCGCAAATCCATCAATGTGATACATCACATAAACAAAATAAAGGCCAAAAATCATATGATTATATCAATTGATGCAGAAAAAGCATTTGACAAGATACAACATCCACTTATGATTAAAACACTTAATAAAATAGGTATAGAAGGAAAATACCTTAACATAATGAAGGCCATTTATGACAAGCCCTCAGCTAATCTCATAATTAATGGTGAAAAACTGAAGCCCTTTGCTCTACGTTCAGGAACACGACAGGGCTGTCCCCTATCACCTCTGCTTTTCAACATAGTGTTGGAAGTCCTTGCCAGAGCAATCAGGCAAGAGAAAGAAATAAAAGGCATCCAAATTGAGAATGAAGAGTTAAAATATCACTCTTTGCAGATGACATGGTGCTATATATAGAAAACCCTACAGACTCCACCAAAAACCTATTAGAAACAATAAACGAATACAGTAAAGGTGCTGGCTACAAAATCAACGTACAAAAGTCCATTGCATTCCTATATACTAACAATGAAATCTCAGAAAAAGAAATACAAAAAACAATTCCCTTTGCAATTGCAGCAAAAAGAATAAAATACCTAGGAATAAACTTAACCAAGGATGTGAAGGCCCAATATGCTGAAAACTATGTGACATTTTTGAAAGAAATTGAAGAAGACACAAAGAAATGGAAAGACATTCCGTGCTCATGGATTGGAAGAATTAACATAGTTAAAATGGCCATATTACCCAAAGCAATATACAGATTTAATGCGATCCCCATCAAAATCCCAATGGCATTTTTTAAAGAAATAGAACAAAAAGTCATCAGATTTGTATGGAAACACAAAAGACCCCAAATACCCAAAGCAATCCTAAGAAAAAGGAACAATGCTGGAGGTATCACACTCCCTGACTTCAGCTTGTACAACAGCACAACAATAATCAAAACAGCAGGGTATTGGCAGAAAAACAGACACATAGACCAATGAAATAGAATTGAGAAACCAGAAATAAACCACATAAATATGGACAGATGATTTTTGACAAAGAAGCTAAAAACATACAGTGGAGAAAAGACAGCCTCTTCAATAAATGGTGCTGGCAGAATTGGATAGCTACGTGCAAAAGAATGAAACTGGACTGCTATCTGTCACCATGTACCAAAATTAATTCAAAATGGATCAAAGACTTAAGCATAAGACCTGACACAATAAACCGCATTGAAGAAAACATAGGTACTAAACTTATGGACCTTGGGTTCAAAGAGCATTTTATGAATTTGACTCCAAAGGCAATGGAAGTATAAGCTAAAATAAATGAATGGGACTATATGAAACTTAAAAGCTTCTGCACAGCAAAAGAAACCATCGACAAAATAAACAGGCAACCTACTGAATGGGAGAAGATTTTTGCAAACAGTGCCTCCGATAAGGGGCTAATATCCAAGATATACAAGGAACTCATGAAACTCAACAACAAAAAACCAAACAACCCAATTGAAAAATGGGCAGAGGACCTGAAGAGACATTTCTCCAAAGAGAACATACAAATGGCAAATAGACGCATGAAAAAATGCTCAACATCGCTAATCATCAGAGAAATGCAAATAAAACCCACAATGAGATATCACCTCCCCCCAGTCAGAATGGCTATCATCAACAAGACAAATAGTAACAAGTGTTGGAGAGGCTATGGAGAAAAAGGAACCCTCATACACTGTTGGTGGGAATGCAGACTGGTGCAGCCGCTATGGAAAGCAGTTTGGAGGATCCTCAAAAAATTACGAATAGAATTACCATATGACCTAGCAATCCCTCTCCTGGGTATCTACCTAAAAAATCTGAAAACATTTATACATAAAGACACTTGTGCTCCAGTGTTCATTGCAGCTTTGTTTATGGTGGCCAAGGCATGGAAACAACCAAAATGTCCTTCGATAGATGAGTGGATAAAGAAGTTGTGGTACATATACACAATGGAATACTAATCGGCGGTAAGAAAAGATGATATAGGAACATTTGTGACAACATGGATGGATCTTGAGAGTATAGTGCTAAGTGAAATAAGTCAGACAGAAAACGCAGAGAACCACATGATTTCACTGATATGTGGTATATAAACCAAAAAGAACAAAAGAACAAAACAAACAAATGAGAAACAAAAACTCATAGACACAGACAATAGTTTAGTGGTTACCAGAGGATAAGGGGGGTGGGGGACAGAGATGAGGGTAAGGTGGATCAAATATATGGTGATGGAAGAAGAACTGACTCTGGGTGGTGAACACACAATGGGATTTATAGATGATGTAATATAGAATTGTACACCTGAAATCTATGTAAATTTACTAACAATTGTCACCCAATAAATTTACAAGAAATGAAAAAATGAAAAAAATAAAGGTGATTACCCTTGATAAAAAAAAAAGATATTTTAAACCCCTCCCAGCTGAAATACTACCAAGATCCATATAGAAAATATTTAAATACTTATTATTATAAACACTATATAACATATTAAATATCATGAAATAAACATACATTTTTATTAATTTATTTAAACATCTAAAATAATTTTTTCAACACCTGCTTGGGGAAGTTGATATGCTGAGATCCATAGCTTTCTCATCTTCAGTAGTTTTTTAGGTGAAGGGATTATAATTCATTCTTTTCATCCTCCAATTAATACAACTATCCAGTGAAACCCAAGATTTCATGTACTGAGAACAGTTACTGACTTGTTTGCCGATCCTTAGTTAAGCCTATCCAATTTAATTAAATGAGAAGTTCATTGGGAGAAAATATTAATAATCAGATGGTGAAAAGACATTTATTTAGGGCCCATCAGAATAACTACCAGTGTAAAGACAATAGTTACAAGTTTAAGTAATATTTTAAAATGATATTGTCAATTTGCCAGCAGTTATCATAAAATACAACATAAATGAATTTATCTTCAGTGTACCTTTTAGTTTTATTTTTGGTCATTCCTGTCTCTGTAATTGCAGCAGAATTTGCTTCTTAAGATTAATATAAGTAAGGAATTATATATGACAACAGAGTTGACATTGCTCAGCAAAGAGGCATGGAATAGAGTGGTTAACAATATGGGTTTGCCTCATACACAGTTAGTGGGAACGTGAATTAGTGCAGTCACTATGGAAAACAGTACGGAGGTTCCTCAAAAAGTTAAGAATAGAGCTACCATATGATCTAGCAATATCTCTTCTGAACATTTACCTGAAAAACATGAAAACACTTATTTGTGTAAAAAAAAATATATATAATATATATTTATATATAAAATATATAAAAGAGCTCTCTCTCTCTCTCTCTCTCTCTCTCTCTCTCTATATATATATATATATATATATATATATATATATATGTATCCCTATGTTTATTGCTGCATTATTTATATCTAATTGCCAAGGCATGGAAACAACCTAAGTGTTCATGGATGGATGACTGGATATAGAAGTTGTGGTAAATATATACAGTGGAATACTACTCTGCCATAAAAAGATGAAATATTGCCATTTGTGACAATATGGATGCATCTTGAAATTATTATGCTAAGTGAAATAGCCAGACAGAAAAGGACAAGAATCATATGATTTCACTTATGTGTACTATAAAACAAAAAGTAACAAACAAGTGAAACAAACAAGAACAAATTCATAGATATAGACAACAGAATGGTGGTTACTAGAGGGAATTAAAGGACAGACAGAGTGCAAAGCAGGTAAAGGGGGTCAAACATGTGGAAGCGAAAGGAAACTAGATTTCAGGTGGTCAGCATGCAATAGAGTACATATATGTCAAATTGTAGTCTTGGGCACCTGAAAATTATATAATGTTATTAACCGATGTTACCCTAATAAACTTAATATTAACTAAAGAAAAAAAGAATATGGGTTTGAATTCTGTCCTTCACTCACTGGTTTATGTCCATGAATAATTAACTTCACTTGAATCTCAGTTTCCTCGTCTATAAAATGGTGGTAATGATAGTACTTGCCTCTAAGGTTTATCTAAGCACTCAATAAATATGAGCTCAAGCAGCTAAAAAAAATGAAAATTGCAAAACTTGTGATGATTTTGCTAAATAAAATCATGATCAAGACCACTCTGTATCCACAGTATTTAAAAATTTGAATTAACAGAATATTGTGTTTATTATATTATCATGTTTTGCTGTAGGATTTACTATTACAAATATTTTATATTAATTTTGTTTTATTAAAATAAATATTTTAGGTATTAGTAAATTTTTGTACCTATGAGTTGCAAAATAAATGTTTTTGTTGTATATGGCGATGGTAGAAGTAGGGGTGGGGAACAATGGACTTTGCATTAGGGTCCATTTTAAGAGTTATAACCCCGAGGGGAAGAATGCTAGAGTTAAATCAGGAAGACTGCTTGGAGGAAGTGACCCAAGAGTCATAATTTTAAGGATGTGGTATGTGATCCGCAGTAGGGAGAATTTTCACCAGGCCTTTGGTAGGCGGCTAACCTCTGGCTCTCCCAAACAATGATGCACACAACATTCAGAAAGCCCAACCTGAATGCTCTGGGCTAAAGTTTGCTGCAAGATTTTCACAACAAAGATCTCAAAAAATATGATCTTTTGAGTAAGTTGCGTAATTCAAACTTAGGGCATTAGATTAACAAGTACACCTGATTTAGAAGTTGATCTTATAGAATGTGATCACAAAGTTACCACATCACAATATTATCTTTAGTGCTGTGGGAATTCACTAGTTTTTATGACAGAGTAAAAAGAAAGATACTATGTCTGTGTTAGAAATAAAACAGACGTTTTCTGGAAATGTTCTTGCATACTTGTTCAGAAGCATTCCAGGACACTTCTGGTACCAGGAATACAGAGCGGAATAAAAGATACTGTGGAACAGATACTAGCCCAGGGTCCCCGCAAATACAAGTCACCTGTCTGATTAAGGCCTGGCAGTTCTGAAGTTCATAAAACTACACTCTGGCCCTCCAATCAATTTCCCCGCCAAGCTCTCCCAGCCCTTGCTCTGCCAACTAGCTTAGTCCTCTCACACCTTCCTTGCTCTCATCCTGTTGTCAAAGGTACCTGGGGCACAATAATCGCCACTGGGTCCTCAAGTCTTCAGGATGATACCATTCTCTTCCACAAATGAAATTCCAGGATCCTTACCTTCAAAAAGGTGAGATTTTGTTTCCCCTCTGTTTTCAAATTCGGAAAGGATGTCAAACTGCATTTCCTTGGCTTTTTAGCATCCATTTTAATCCTGCAGGAGAGACAGTAAAAACTAAATTGGCAGGAGAAGGAAAATATAAGTAATGACCCCACACTCAGGGATATAAACAACATAGGGCAGGCTCGGAGGAGAAAAGGTGGCAGGCTTCAAAACAGTGGCTGAATCGCTGCTGCTCCTTTTGTTTCCTTTCTGGTGGCCAATGAAGTGAGGAGAGGGGCTCCCATCTTGGTATTAGACCTCATGTGCCGAGGGCAGAGTGAGACAGGAAGCAAAGAAGGAAGATGGGCTAATGTAGTGGTTTGCAGTTTAGGATACCAATTGAAAAGACCCATTTCCCCAAGCTAACTGCAAAGGTAAACCATTCTCTTGCCACAAACACCTTTGGCCCTCAAACATAGATCTATTATTGGTTACTCAGTAGCATAATGCCTATAGAAAAAGAAAAGGGGGACAAGTGGTAGAAATGCTGCCATGCATCTCATTTGGCCATTTTTGTACCTTCTTCATTCAGAGCACAGTTCTACAAATAATTAACTCATTGCAAGATGAAAAGATAACTCACATATGTGTATGCAATCTAGTTAATGTGGTGACTTATGTAAGTGGAAGGTAGAGTCCTGTAGGTATACTCCTGTTACATTAGCAGACCACCACGGAAACTCCACTTTGAGTCTCTTGGAAGTCCCTTTTCAGCCCCTATCACTAGAAAGAACCAAGGAAATTAAGAATACATGAAATAGGGACAGAATAGGAACCAATGCAAATGTTATCATGACTTTTAACAATCACTCCATTGGTAGGTTCTTGCAGACACTATAATAAGTAGTGACAGCATCACAATTTTGAAGTTATTCATAGGATTGGAGACAAGTCACACCAATAATTATTGCAGCATAAGGTTGAAACATCAGACATTACTATATATAATGACAAGTTGAAAAATATTACACATACATTTCTCGTCAAGATGGTGGAGTAGGTGAATGCTGTGCTCGCCTTCTCTCAGGACCACATCAAAATTACAACTAAACTACAGAACAACCATTGCTGAGAACAACCAACCTGGTCTAGCTGAACAGAAATCTAAAGACATACAGAAGAAGACATCGCTAGACTGGTAGGAGGGGCAGAGATGTAGAACAGGCTGGTCTCACACCCATGTATGACGATAAAAATCAGGAGGGATATCTTAACTGCAGAGGTCCCTTCCCAAAAGAGCGAGAGATCCCAGACCCACACCAGGCTCCCGAGCCTAGGGTTCCAGTGCTGAGAAGAGAAGTCCCCATAACTTCTGGCTGTGAAAGCCCGTGTGGATTGTGGCTGGGTGAGATAGAGGGCACCTAGAGTCCCAGGTGATCCTCTTAAAGGGCCCGCACACAGACTTACTCGCTAATGGACTCTCTTGCTCTGAGCTCCAGCACAGGGGAAGCAGGTCAAAAGGTGCCAGGGATGTACATGAAGAAACTGAATTGTCTGGCTTCCAGGGTGAGGGGCAGAGGCACAAGTTTCTCCCAGACAAAAGTGCTGGCAGAATCTATCATTTCGTTGTTGAGCCCTCCCCACTCCGGGCCTGCAGATGGCAGGCAGCCACCGTATCTGAGTCACCATCAGCCTGGCTAACACCATTCATCCTGCTCTGGTAATTCACTGAGACACTGCCCCACCCCAGTTTTGGACCCACCCAAGTCGATTCCAGTGTCTTTTCCATACAAATGGCCTTTCTTATTCATGCTACAAACTTTCCTAAAATCTCTCCAAGGTTCACAAAACCCAAACAAGCAGCATCTGGCTTTGGTGTGTACTGTACCTCTTGCTAAGCAGCCCCAAGTGGGGCACTAGTGGCAGTGGGCCTTGGTTCATGGTTTGACCTCTTTGTGGCTCATGACAGATGGCCCTGGGCAGGGCACAGGCCACAGCGGAACTTGGCCTGTGGAAGGGCCCCTCCCAAAGGGGCTCTAGGGCTGGTACACCTGATTTTCAGGTTCAAACTTCGCTGGAGCATCACCTGGCCGCCTCAAAGGACAACACACTCAAAGAGCACACTGGGCAGGAACCAGAGCCCAGCTAAAGCAAATCTTGCTCCATAGGGTCAGTCCCTGCACAACTGTTCCTCCACTGTAGTCACAGCCAATCAGCCCAAAGGACAATCCTTCCTACCAATGTGCAAAAAGCAACCAAGCCTCAAATATAACAGGAGAGCACAAACAACCCATACAAGGGACACACCTGCAGCTCAGGTAACCAAGGAGACTGCACCACTGGGCCCCATAGCACACCTACTGCAATAGGTCACTTTACTAAGAATGGGAAACATAGCAGCCCTACTTAATACATAGAAATAAAAATAGGGAGGCAGTCAAAATGGGGACACAAAGAAACATGTCCCAAATTAAAAAACAGAACAAAGCTCCAGAAAAAGAATTAAACAAAATGAAGACAAGAAATCTACCAGATGCAGAGTTTCAAACACGGTTATAAGGATGCTCAGAGATCTCAGGGAGAACTTCAACAAAGAGACGGGAAACATAAAAATGGAGATAGAAAACATAAAAAAGAACCACTCAGAAATGAAGGATACGGTAACTGAAATGATGAATACATTGGAGGGAATCAACAGTAGATGAGATGAAGCAGAGGATCTAATCAGTGATTTAGAAGATAAGGTAGTATGACACACCCAATCAGAACAACAAAAAGAAGAAAGAATCCAAAAAATTGAGGAGAGTTTAAGAAGCTTCCGGGACAACATCAAGCGTACCAATATTCACATCACAGGGATATCAGAAGGAAAAGAGAGAGAGCAGGGAATTGAAAGCCTATTTGAAGAAATTATGATGAAAAACTTCCCAAACCTGGTGAAGGAAATCGACATACAAGCCCAGGAAGCATGGAGAGTCCCAAACAGGATGAACCCAAACAGGCCTCCATCAAAAAAAAAACATTATAATTAAAATGGCAAAGGTTAAAGACAAAGAGGGAATCCAAAAAGCAGCAAGAGAAAAGCAGTTAGTTACCTACAACGGAGCTCCCATCAGACTATCAGCTGATTTCTCAACAGAAACTTTGCAGGCCAGAGGGATTAGCAGAAAATATTCAAAGTGATGAAAAGCAAGGACCTAAAACCAAGATTACTCTACCCAGCAAAGCTGTCATTTAGAATCAAAGAACAGACAAAGAGCTTCCCAGACAAGAAAAAGTGAAAGGAGTTTATCACCACCAAACCAGCATTAAAAAGAATGCTAGAGGGACTTCTAAGAAGGGAGAAGGAGGAGGAGGAGGAAAGATAAAAAATATTAATAATAAAATGGCAATAGCTACATATCTATCAATAATTACTTTAAATGTAAATGGATTAATGCTCCAATCAAAAGACATAGGGGCCTGAACGGATAAGAAAATAAGACCCTCACATATGCTGCTTACAAGAGACTCATGTGAGATCGAAAGACACACACAGACTGAAAGGAAAGGGATGTAAAAAGATATTTTATAAAAATGGAAATTAAAAAAAGGCTGGGATAGCAATGTTTATACCAGACAAAATAGACTTTAAAACAAAGGCAATAACAAAAGACAAAGAAAGACCCAGTAATCCCACTTCAGGGTATTTATCCAAAGAAACCCAAAATACTACTTCGAGGGGATGTGTGCATCCTTATGTTCATTTCAGCATTGTTTACAATGGCCCAGATGTGGAGGCAGCCTGGGTGTCTGTTGATGGATGAATGGATAAAGAAGAGGTGGTACTTATGTGCAATGGAATATTGCTTGGCCAAGGAAGGGAATAGGTTCTTGCCATCGGCGGGGGCATGGATGGACCTGGAGGATACTGTGCTCAGTGGAGTATGTCAGACAGAGAAAGACAGATGCAATGTGATTTTGCTTACATGTAGGATCTAAAGAACAAAATAAACAAACAAAACAGAAACAAACTCATAGATACAGAAAACATTTTGGTGGTTGCCAGGTGGGAGAGGGGTTGGGGGTTGGGTGAAAAAAGAGAAGGGATTAAGAAGTACAAATTGGTTGTTACACAGTAGTCATGGGGATGTAGGGTATAGCATAAGAAATATAGTCAATAATATTGTAATAATTATGTATGGTTTCAGATGGGTACTAGGTTTATCAGTGTGATAGTTGGAAGAGGGGCTGGGAGGCAGGGTGAAAAAGTTGAAGGGGTTAAGAAGTACAAATTGGTAGTCATAAAATATTCATGGAAATGTAAATTAAAGCATAGGGAATATAGTCAATAATACGGTAATAAATATGTCTAGTGCCAAGTGGGTACTAGTCAAAGGGAATCACTTCTTAAATTATACCAAGGGTGCCCAAAAAATATAAACGAGTGGACACTAGTCAACGTTGCTCAAGCAGTAGTTCACTGTCATCAGAAGTGTCTGGACGCTGATGGTAACCACTTTGAGCACCTCTTGTCATTGCATAAGCCAAACATGACTTGTGTTCATCTTTTGTTATCTGTATATATTGAGTGTTACAATTTTGATACAGTTTCCCTTTCTTAAAATGTGTATACATCTTTTTGGTACCCTCTGTATAAATGTCTAACCACTATGCTGTACACCTGAAATTAATATAAAATACTATTGAATGTCAACTGTGATTAAAAATTTTAAAAAGGGGGGGAAAGGTGAAGAGGAATTAGAGGTCCAAATTTCCAGGTATAAAACAAATAAGTCATGGGGATGTAACATGCAGCATAGGGAATATAGTCAGTAATATTGTGATAGCATAGTATGGTGTCAGATGGTTGCGAGACTTATCATGGGAATCACTTTAGGTATATAGACGTTGAATAACTATGATGTACATCTGAAACTAATATAATATTATATGTTAGCTATATTTTAATAAAAATATTTTTAAAATAAAAATATGGCACATATGTATTATGGAATGTGATAAACTCATTTTTTAAAATGAGGCAAATCTTTATGTATGTCCAGAATACATTAAGTAAAAACAGAAAAATATGTATAATTCCGTATTTATTTAAGAAAAAACATAATGTTTACATGATCTTTATCAGGCATATTGAAGGATCTAGAAAAAATGAACTGTAAATAGATTATTGAGAAGTGGGGCTGGGGGAGGTGAGTGGGAACATTAATTTTAACACACATGCACAATAATGTGAAAAAATCCTATGCAAAGGCAAATAAAAATAGTCAGTTCTCTGCAAATGGTCATGGTTTTACTTCTTTTTTCCTTTCCTACCTTTCTACAGACATTTGCCGAGACAATTCCTACAATAAAGGAGACCTGGCCTCTGCCCTTAAGCAGGGCTCATTATCTAGGAGAGGAGACGCCTGGGAGCAGATCATCAGTGTGCACATGAGCAGGCGGTAATACAGGCCTGTGCGAAGAGCTAATGGAGAGCACTTCAAGAGGGTGACTAAGTCTGTTGGAAGAGCTGAGGAAGCCTTCACACCTGAGCAGAGTAGAACCGTCCTTGAAGAATAAAAAGGATAGGAACAGAGTCAAGGGCAGATGAATGAGACTGTGCAAGGCACAAAAGTATGAAAGAGCATTGCCTTTTCCAGAAAATTTGAGAATAATCACTGGACGTTCCTGGTGGAGGGCCATGTAGGGCTTTGGGGCCTATGTAGCTAGTCTAAGGGTGACAAGACTCGATTTGTATTTTAGGACCACTCTCTGACAATACCATGGAGCTCAGTTAGGAAGCCATCTTGAGCATCTAGGCAAGACATGATGAAGGCCTCCACCAAGGCAATGACATTGGGGGTAGAGTAGAAGGATGAACTTGGGAATAGTTTGGGAGACAGCACTGGTAGAAATTTGGCCATCAATTCAATGTGGCCAAAATCCAAATACTGGGAAAGAATGAGTACAATTTTTCCTGCCCAAGCTCTGTATCAAATGCTCCCTTCATCTACTTCACAGGGAAGTAGGAGACAATAAAAGTCAATTTGCATCTTTCCAACCAAGTGGAGCTCTTTCTTCTGTTTGGTTTTGATAGCTTTGTAGGTAAAGAAAACCTGGAACCCAAAGAAAATGCTGAGGAATCTTGGAGTCTCGTCTCAGTGCTGCTACACATAGATTTTGAGCAAATCACTGATCTTTTCTATACTCAGTGCCCCCATTTGTAAAATGATGAAACGACTAGATGACCTCTAATTTTCCTTCCAGTTCTAAGCTTCTTCGATTCTATAACTCTGTAAAATACTGCCAGATTGGGAAACAAAGTTCTGTTTTGACTGATTCCATGTGTTTCGTCCTTTGGAAAATTCTGTGGTTATCACAGACTGAGTTGTGCCTTTCTTTCTTAATGTATTCCATCTGGCTTCCACCTAATCCATTACACTTAACCTACACTCAAAACTTCACAAATCTACTTTTTGTCCTCAAAACCTGTGGTGAGCTATGTAGGAAGGAATTAAAATGTTTTATATATTGTTTGTACTTGTTATGGGAAGGATTAAAGACAATGAATAAACTCTGCTTAGAGCTAGAGTAAATATGACTTTGAGAACTGAAACTAAATTTTAAAAATTCCTCCTATTGTTTTACATGAAGATCAGAGTTTCCCTACCAATCTATACAAGCCTATACTAATTTCCTCCCTCTGGATTTCAACACTTTCGTCTGTGGATACCATTTTGTCACTTGGTCAACAACTTTAGCGTTAATTACCTTAGGCGTATACCAGGGGTGCCAAAAAAATGTACACACTTTAAGAGATATTATCTATGTGTTACTTTTCGAAGTTGAATTGAATTACATAGCAATGTGCAGTATGACATTCGCTCAAAAGATGGAGTTAATCAAATAAATGTTAGCATCATTCATTGTATTACAATTTTAATACAGTTTTTTCCTTTCTTAAAATGGGTATACTTTTTTTTGGCACCCTCTGTATATTTTCATCTCATCTTGATTGTGAGTCTTTTGAGAACAGGGATGATGAACGTGTATTTTATTTTATTTTTTTATATTCAGCATAGGGTTGAGGACAATGGCTTGCCTATTGAAAGCACTTGGTACAAATTTGCTGAAGAAAGAGAAATTTAAGATAGTTTAGATCAATTCATCAAAAAATTCTAGAACACCAGCTACAAGCCAGACACTGTGCTAAGCATGAAGTATTCAAATATAAATAAAACAGAATCATTGCTTTCACAAGTTCAAAGTCTAGGGGGCAAGACAGCCCCGTAAACAGTGGTGCCAGTGTTACCGCATGATCAGCATTTTATGCATAATGCATTATCCATGTATACTGAACTTCACTGCCCAGAAAGGAAAGATCTGTTCTGAGATGTTCCTGTTATGATTTCAGTATTTCCATTGCACTTGTCAGTAGCTTGATCTTTATGCCATTGTGGGGTTGACTACCTTTGGGGCAGAAATTATGGCCAAGTAGGATGTGCAGGGATTCTCTTTGCATTTGTGATAAGGAGATGATGTACATAACGTATTTTTAAGTTACTCTCACTTGTGCAAAAGAGAATCGGCCTCTGCAGTGCTCCCTGAAACTCTTAATGGTCCACAGAATCAGACTCTTCAGAGCTGGAAGAGGTTCTTGCCCATTTCCCCACCTCCTGGTAGGAATCCTCTTTACATTAGAGTATCCACAGTGATCAGTCTATCTTTGCTTAAATACGAGGTGTGACAATTAAGTTTGCGAACTTGCCACCATGCACTTACATTGCCAGCACTGAACAAACAGCTCAGTAAGGTTTCATAACCTTGGTATATCGGTGTCTCAGAGCTGTGTTTGTGTTGATGTGTGGCGGTGTCTTGCTGACTGGCATTCATTATTGTTTTTGTGTTTTTGTGTGCCGTTGCGAGAATGTCTGAGCTTAAATTAGAGCAATGGACAAACATTAAATTTCTTGTTAAACTTGGCAAGAATGGAAGTAAAATCAGGGACATGGTTAGTCCAAGTTTATGGGGTTAATGCCATGAAGAAAACAGCAGTGTACAAATGGATTAAACGTTTTTCTGAGGGGAGAGAATGCGTCACTGATGAAGAGAGGTCAGGGCGGCTGGAAACAAGCAGAACTGAAGGAAACGTTGCAAAAATTCATCAAACTGTGCGTCAAAATCATGGGCTGACTGCGATAAACATAGCAGACCAAGTAAACATGGATAGAGAAACAGGAAAATCTTAAATGAAAATCTTGGCATGAGAAAGGTGTGTGCAAAAACAGTCCCGAAGGAGCTCACTGATGAACAAAAGCAAAGGAGAGTCGAAGTTTGCCAAGACCTTTTGGAGAAGCAAGACGATGCTTTGGGCTGTGTTATCACTGGCCATGAAACATGGTTGTACCAATACAACCCTGAAACAAAGCATCAAAGTGCACAGTGGAAGTCAACCAATTCTCCATGACCAAAAAAGTTCCATCAGTCCAAATCAAGAGTCAAACGATGTTGCTATACTTTTTTGATATCAAAGGGATTATTCGTTATGAATTTGTATCAACTGGACAAACAGTTAACAAAGTTTACTATTTGGAAGTGCTGAAAAGGCTGCGTGAAAAAGTTAAATGACCTCAACTATTTGCCAGCAATTCATGGCTCTTCCATCACGACAATGCACCAGCTCACACGGCACTGTCTGTGAGGGAGTTTTTAGCCAGTAAACAAATAACTGTATTGGAACACCCTCCCTACTCACCTGATCTAGCCCCAAATTACTTCTTTCTTTGCCCACAGATAAAGGAAATATTGAAAGGAAGACATTTTGATGACATTCCGGTCAAGGGTAATACGACGACAGATCTGATGGCCATTCCAGAAAAAGAGTTCCAGAATTGCTTTGAAGGGTGGACTAGGTGCTGGCATTATTGCACAGCTTCCCAAGGGGAGTACTTTGAAAGTGACCGTAGTGACTTTCAGCAATGAGGGATGTAGCACTTTTTCTAGGATGAGTTCGCGAACATATTTCTGTGACAGAGCTCACTGTTTTTCCAGGCACCCTATTCCACATCCAGCTGTTAATTGATATATGGCTGGTGCTTGGTAAATGTTGGTTGAAAGAGATAATATTCAGCGGCATATCCTCCACTGACATGTGTAATCCTCTGCAAAGCAACAAAGAAAACACCTACCCTCTCTACTACTCAAGAGTTCTTGAATATTGAAAACAGTGGCTTTTTGCTTTCCCAGCACCTACTCATCTCCAGGCATTCATTTCAAACCCCTCATGTGATGGAGCATCCAAGCATATACTGGAGAGTATTATGATTATCCCTGTTTTCTAATTTTTTTATGACCTCTCTTAAAGTGACTAGTTGTCTAGTCCAGATTATGTTCTAATCAGTGCTAAATCAGGCAGTGAGACCTTTATGCCTCTCATCTGGTCACTATATTTCTATTAAAGCAGCCTAGACCAGTATTTGCTGTCCTTTTAGCTATCACAACACATGCATGTTGGGTTTGGGGTCAGCTAAACCCCTGACTCCCAGCACTGAGTCCTCCCAAACTGGAGAAGCAGCATTCTAGCCAAGTTGCTGACAATATGGAATTGGAGAGAAAAACATCCGGGAAGAGTGGCTGGCACATTGCTAGACTCCTTTCAGGTTTGTCATTACCCTCTTCATAAGAACTAAAACACGGAAGGCAAATAAGACTCAACTCACAGAAACGATCAGGCACAGTCCATGTTTGAAGAATTCCTTACAACTCCTAGATTTTACGTACCTACCACATGTAGGGGATTAAATCCCTCCACCAAGACTGGTCACAAAAGACATTTATATTTGTCGTTTCATAGTTTGAATTTGCCATTTAAATGGCCCCATACTTTTGCCAAGTCCACTGAATCCTGAACAGTGAAGCTTGAGTTAAAATTGCTGCCCGTCAGTCATTTAAAACATGTCAGAGGGGTCACAAGTAACTTAAGCCCTGAACTGGCTTTTGGACTTTTCAAACATAGAAAATAACAAAAATTAACTGCAGACTTTTTTAAAATCCCCAATTTGGCGTCATTCGTACTCTTTTTAAGGAAAACAAATTGCTAATACGGGGCATCACCCCAGAGAGGCCAGTGCTACCTGAGAGGCAAGTTGCTTTGATCCACGCATGCCTTAACTCGCGTCAGGGAGTGGGCTCCGGGTGGGCTCCGCGCTTGCAGGACTAAGGGCTGGGTCGGAACAGGCTGGTACCAGCCAGATCCTCCTCAACATGAAGCCAGTGGTCGGGGACTCCTTTTTGATCAAGGGGACAGGGCATGCAGTAAAGACAAAGAAAGGGGGAAGAAAGTTTTGTGCCCCAAGTTGTCGGAGTCAAGGCTGAAAGCAGTTTCAGGGGAGGTCTTAGGAGTTCGCAAAAATCCATCTCTCCCCGCCCGGCACTCAGCCCCAAGGCAGCGATGCGACGTTCCATGAACCAAGTTTATCCATGTTGTTCTGCGTCTGTTGAGAACAAGATCTAAACACCTGCCCCCTCCTCTCCGCCGACCCACAGGCCCCTTTCTACTTGGTTGTGTTCTGTACCCCTTTCACTCTCCCCGCTCCCCGCACCTCCTTCCCCCCATTGCCCCAGAGCTTCTTCCCCTGGGAGGGCCGCCCCCACCTGGCTGGTTCAGCCTCTCCAGGGACCGCGAGCCCCAGCGGCCTCCTCGCCTTCCTCTGTCCCGGTGGGAGGGGCTGCATCAGGCTGGCGGTCTGCTCGGCCCCCGCGGGGGCTGGGACCAGGACCCGCCACGTGCAGGTGGACGGCCACACCCTCCTCCCGTCGCTATAGAAACTATTTCCGCCCTTTTTGTGACTCCGGAGCTGAAAGGACTTAAGGCCCAAACCACCTTTCACATCAATCTGAAAAACACATCTCTTTTCTTCCTACTCCCATTCTCTTGCTCCAGTTCTTTCAAGTTTGGAACAAGAATTGAAGGCCTTCCAGAGGAGAGAGATGACGGAGCAGACCAGATTCTGAAATTGCGCTTACCCTCCTCCTCTTCAAACTTCGTGGTTAGCAGAAGCTCATAGCAAAAGTTCTGGATATAATGTATTCATCAGATGAACACCTTTTGAGCACTTTGCACCAGGTTTTAAAAGCAGGAAAACCAAGGAAAGTTATAGTTGAATGACAGTAGCGTGGCCAGGAGGTACACAGTCTGACCCATGGAGGAAACAGTCATGGAAATAATGCTTTTTGAAAAGAGCCATGTGTTCGAGGACAAGTAGGAATTAGCAACGTAAAGAAGGCAGATAAGAGCCAGTCTGAAGGCCCAGGGCGCTGCGACTGCACTCCACCACGGGTGCCAGAAGGGGTCGGCCAGATTTGAGCTATCTTGTGAACAAAATAGGCTAAGGTTTGCGTGTGTGGATTTTCAGCAGAGGGGTGTTCAAGCTCAGATTTTATTTTAGAAAACTCCCTCTGGCAACAATGGTATAGATGGTAAGCCAGAGTGGGTTAAGAATCAAGGCAAGAGTGCCTGTTAGAAGCAGTAAGTGTGGCGTTTCGGAGTAAAGGACAGCAAGTCGAAGGAAACGATGGTTTTGAACAACCGAGGAAATGGAACCGAGCTTGGTGATTGGATGTGAGGGTGGCAGTGGCTCAGGTACTGAGTTTGTGGTCGTGCCATTTACTAACAGGAAACATAGCAGGGGGAAACACTGGGGGTTGGGGGAGACGTTACTGATTTAGTGATGAGTTCGTCAAATTATCAACGGACCAGGCAACAGGCCTTGTGCCGAATAAGATGCAGGCTAAACATCCTAACATGGCAGCAACTGTCACGTAGGAGACCACTGGGGCTTGAAGTCACCTAAGCTTTAAAAAAGGAGGCTGGGGTTGGGGGGGGATGACATGACAGAATATGACACTATGGTGGGAGGAGTAGGTGACACGAAAGATTAGAAAGCTGCAAAACAGTGAAGAGCAAAGAGGGAGATGGGGAGAAAATTATGAAAGAATAGTGTTATGTGAGCCCAGGAAATAAAATGTATTAAGCAGAATATGAAGAACAGGGTCGATAAGATGAGGTGAGAAAAATACACACTGGATTTGGAAACAGGAAGGTCGCTAGTGCTTTCTGCAAGGCCAGTTTTAACAAACTTGATGGTAATTTTCAATAGAAACTATATAACACGGAGAAAACAGGTTCATCAAGCTGGTGCTAGATGATTAACCCATGATATCAGTACCTAATACAGGGTAAGCTCTTCATAAATGTTTACTGTTGAACTGCGCCATATACAGTATCTCAACACTGTGTAACTGGAAAACATGTTTTAAAAAGGGGGTGGGGCGGGGTAGATGAGGTGGTATATGACAGTATATAAATATACACTAGACAAGAAAAAAATGCACAATAGCAGTAAGCCAACACTCACTTTAATCATAATTCTAAATTAATTATTTTCACATTAACATAAATATTTCTATAAACCACAAAGAACTGAGCTAAGTATTGTACATTTTTTAAAGAATTTTTATTAAAAAGTTATCAGGAGCTGGTTGAAATTGTCACCATAAATATAAAATGTCTATTACTATTTTGATTCACAACAAATTCAGATCTCAGTTCCCTGAAAAGCTGTAGTATCTAATATCATAATAGGGATGACGAGGTACTGGACAGACACCCTCTAAAGCACTGACCATACACAAAGTGATTACTTTAACAGCCCACCCTTTATATTTACATCAGAAGCCTATTTTTTTTTTTTTGCCAAGCATTCATTTTATCATGAAATGTAGACAGAGACGGATGTAATTGTATCAAGGAAAAGAGCAGATCAAAACCTTTCATTTTTATTAAAGGTTTTGACAATGAGGGCTTCATAAAATGTCAAGAAATTCTATTTGCTGTACAATAACCACTTATTTCTAAGTAGGAGACATATGCCATATAGAAACTGTTTTAATGTGTAAAATAATTCTGAATTTTCATTATAAAAATATTTGGCTAAAATACAAAACATCTTTGCAATAAAACTGACAATGTAGCTTAAGTACAAGATTTCAGAAATGTCTCCTGGGAAAAATGGGAATGTTTCCTTTTGCCAGATAAACTCTGAACAAAGTCAAGGTGCCATAAATTAGATTAAACTAGAAAGAAACCTTCTGTTAATAGAAAAGAACAGCATGTAATGTACACTTCCTCCACGTCAAACTGACGACCACTAATGACAACAAGTTCTTATACATAGGAAAACAGAATATGCTCTTCAGAAGGAAATGACATTACAAGATAATTCTGACAAACCAACCTCTTATTGAAGTTTCAATAGCTCTTCAGAGAACATAATCACAAAATGGGTAGAGATAATTTATACGACATTAAAGAATTCCTTTATATTACAATACTCTTTTCAAACATAAACACAAATCAAATATAAACACACTTGTAAAATTGTGATTCTGTTAATTAAACATTTCTTTGAGACCACACTCAGCTACTAGCGACGTTTGGATGCAAAGGTTTAACTCGTGCTAATCTGGATAAGCCAAGGCGGAGACTCTGATTCGGAGACTTAACAGACACCCCTGCCTGTGGGCTGCTGCTGCTGCTTCCAGAAACCGCTGAAAGAAAATATACCACCTGATGCTGATAATATCAGAAATCTCCTAACAAACATAAATTTATAAAGAAAAAAAAAAAAGCTAAGGCTTATTCTGCTATGCAGGCTCTATGGAATTATAAATGAGATCAAAAAAATGGAAAGTAGTAAAGAGCAGAAAAATACAGTATCCACACCTATCTTCAAACATCCCCAGAAGGCAAGGTAATGATACCAAAACTTTAAGCATGAAAACTGAAATAGCTTAAATTGGGAACAAATAACATTGATTATAAATGGGATAAAGAAATGAATGTAATTATAATTTCTAAAATAGTAGAAAAATCTAATACATTTTTAAAACTGCAATTTTTACAAGTACTCCTTTGAAAGGATCTATTTCTTAAAATATTAAATAACTTTAAACAGGACAAATACCGTTTTTTATTTATTTACACTGGCTTCATTTATGCTCCCACTCTAACGTAGTAATTATTTCCATCAAGTATGAAATTTCAAAATTTATCCACATAAGTGTTCACAGTTGATTATGCCTGTAGTCATAAGTACAACTGTGTGTACTTTTTTTCAAGGAAAGGTTTATAAACATTCCCATGTTTCTAACCATCCGATTTATCATTCTTAATTGAATGTATGTGCCATATATCAAATTCTTTCAACAAACTTTTAGGCTGTTTCTAGTTTCGCACAATTTTTCTATAAATAGTTATGAGAAGCTGACTTATTACTTTTTCTTCTTTTTAATTATTTTTTAAGAATAAATTCCCAAGACTAGTTTGTAGGCCAAAGCACAGGTTTATTTTTATGGCTCCTGTCAAGCTGTCCTATATTTACAACTAGGAAAACCATCTACCAGCGATAGTTCTCCAAGCCTGAACCCTTGATCAATAAATATACCATACCTGGTGGGACCCACTTAGGTCTCTTGCTTTCAGCTGAAGGACTGCGTATTTGTAATGGTTCCCTAGTGGCTTCTGAAGAAAGAGAAACTTTTTTCGGTGAGGGCTGAGATTCTGTTTTGACAGCAGCTGGAGCAGAGTCTACTGAAGTCACTTATTTGAAAAATATCCATAAAAAAGTTTGTCAGGAAGATTAAGCCTAGTATATATCTGTAAAAATTATAGTAACATAATCTTCTAAAAATTGAAAAGGCAGTATCATTTTGAAAAACTTTTTAATCAACATTTATTGAAAGACTAAAACAGTCACCTTTCATGAGCATTTAGGTGCAAGGCAGTGTAATATGCAATCGTATATGTTACCTTTAACCGTTACAGCAACTCTGATACAGATACTACCATCACCACTGTCAGATAAGGAAACAGAGGTTCAGCAATCTGCTACTAGCAATCTGTTTGATTGCTAGTAAATGTTAGAACCAGGATTAGGAACCAGGTCTGACTCCCAAGCCCAAGTTCATATTTCTAAACATTACACAACAGTGTCTCAGTGTGTCAGTGAGACAATATGAGGTCTGACAATTAAGATTGCAAATTCATCCTAGAAAAAGTGCTGCATACCTCATTGTTGAATATCACTACGGTCACCTTCAAAGTCCTCCCCTTGGGAAACTATGTACTGATGCTAGTGTCTAGTCCACCCTTCAGAGCAGTTTTGGAACTCTTTTTCTGGACTATCCATCAGAGCTGTCGTCATATTACCCTTGAAGTCCTGAATGTCATCAAAATGTCTTCCTTTCAATATTTCCTTTATCTTCGGGTAAAGAAAGAAGTCATTGGGGGCCAGATCAGGTGAGTAGGGTGGGTGTTCCAATACAGTTATTTGTTTACTGGCTAAAAACTCCCTCACAGACAGTGCTATGTGAGCTGGTGCATTGTCGTGATGCAAGAGTCATGAATTGTTGGCGAAAAGTTCAGGTCGTCTGACTTTTTCACGCAGCCTTTTCAGCACTATCAAATAGTAAACTTTGTTAACTGTCCAGTACAAATTCATAATGATATCCCTCTGATATCAAAAAAGGTTAGCAACATCGTTGCAACAATTTTGTGAACTGAATTGTCAGACATCATATATTAGGCTCTAGGGTTACAAAGAATATAATTCATGAAACCTGCTCCCAAGGAATTCCTATGGTCCAGTCACTAGACTCTCGTAGGAAGGGCAGCACAGTAAACATGTGCGCAATGCAGCATGGTAAGAGCTATGACAGACTCCAGAGGTATCACAGTAGGAGGGAACCCATAATCTGTGTATATTATCTGCATAGATTTAGAAGTCACAGGGAGGTGGGTGAGGATAATTTGAGCCAAGTCAAGCCTAGAAGGTAAAGATGAGTTAGGAAGTTTTCCAGACAGAGTAGAGCATGCAAAACTGGCAGATGCAAGTTCCAGGACGAGCTACTTGTCCAGTAAGGCTGGAGCAGGAATGGCAAGGGTAGGAAAGGGAAGAGATACAGACAGGGTGCAGATCACTGAG
Source organism: Rhinolophus hipposideros (assembly GCF_964194185.1). Taxonomy (NCBI): domain Eukaryota; kingdom Metazoa; phylum Chordata; class Mammalia; order Chiroptera; family Rhinolophidae; genus Rhinolophus; species Rhinolophus hipposideros. Next base: position 87,017,779 of record NC_138055.1, read on the forward strand.
GAAGTGAAGGAGCCACGTAATTTGTCTCAGGAGGACCTGCATTTAGAAAACATCTTTCTGACAGTAGTATATGGCAAGTAGACCACTAGTAGGCTCATGTGGTAATCTGGGAGAGACGTGGTTGGATGTCTTTTAGTACTCAGATGGGGGAAAGCAGTGGTGAAGATGAAGAAATAATCATGACTTGCAAGCTCCTGCTGTGCACACACTACTGGATGGTGACATTAACCCAGAGAATAAACACAAGAATGGGAGTAGGTGTTGGTGTTTTTGGGGGGTGGGGTGAAGGGGATGATGGGAGGAGAGGTGGACTATAAATTCCCTTTCAGATAATGCTTGCTTTGAGATCCCTAGGGGTATCTGAATGCATATGAACAGGAACATTTTCACTATATCCTCTCTTTAATGTTAACATTTCTCTTCCCTATATCAGCACTGTCCAGCAACTTTTCTGTGCTGATGGAAATGCTCTACATTCTGTGCTGCTCAATTTCATAGCCACTAGCCTCCTATTGTTCTCGAGCACTTGAAGTGTGGCTGGCAAAACCAAAGGACTGACTCGTACATTTTATTTAAATTTAATTAACTTAAATGAAATATAGCTACATGTGTTTAGTGGCTACCACATCGGACAGCACAGATCTTGAAATTTCCTATCAAGGGAAAAATTATAACATGGGCAAATGAAAGACACTACATTATTAGTGGAACTAGAAATATAATTCATCTTGCCTAATTCTTAATCCCATTGTTTAGGAGATAAATTTTACTTCCAATATTATACATTAAATTTCTTTGTGAAGCAACTTTCTCCAAGGTATACAGAAGACTTCATAAGGTAAATTCCAACTTGGAAACTGAAATTTTATTTTCAGTTTTTAGTGTGTCTTAGGGAAGAAGCATAAACAAACACTAAAAGAAAATACAAAATATATTCCTATTGTTAATGATTTTTCCATATCACAGTTTGTGGTAGGCCCTGCACAAATGTCTACATCCTGATTCCCCAAACGTGTGTAGCAATGGGACATAGCAGACGTCACTAAGGGTCTGGAGGTGGGGATGGGCCCGATGTACTCACCAGGGTCCTTACAAGTGACAGTGAGAAGCAGGGGTCGGGGTAAGGGTGATGTGATGTGATGTGATGTGAGAAAGTCCCTAACATTCCTGGCTGTGAACATGGAAGTGGGCCGCAGTCAAAGAACACAGGCAGCCTGGAGCAGCTGGAAGAGGCAGGAAAATAGATTTTCCCCTAGAGCCTTCACAAAGGAACACAGCCCTGCTGATAGCTTGATTTCAGCCCAGTGAGAACCATTCTGAACTTGCGATATGCAGAATTGTAAAGTAATACACATCTGTAGTGTTTTAAGCCACTAAGTTTATGGAAATTTTTTACAGCAGCAACTGGAAACTAATATACAGCTTTATCTCTAAAAAGCCCTGCATGTGAAATGTAATTTCTGGAGATGAGATCAATTTGTCAATTAAAAAAACACTAATTAAAACCTCTTTTATTCAGAATACAGTGGAGAGGAATATAACTCAATCAGCACTTAATTCTTACTACTTAGCAAGTACTCAGGACCATGCTATCAAGGCAAGAGCAACTGCTCCTATTCATAAATGGAGTCTGAGTAATGGAAATCTTAGTTTCAAAGAGCGTACATATTAAACAACTAAGACATAAATATATATATCAATAAGTAAAACAAATAAGGTTAACGAAAGTTATGTTATAATAATTTACCAGATATTGTGAACTCAAAAGCATCCTAACTTCTTTTACAAAAGAAACAGGTATTCCATGTTCAAGTTGTCACAAATTCCAAAAGTTTGCAAAAATGGTTTCTAACAAAGTGGTTTTGAAAAAAAAAACAAAAGGCTCAAAACGTGGCAAAAGAGTTCTGAAGTCGAAGATGAAGTCCAGCATGAAATCAAGAAAGTAGAATCGTGCAACGTTCCCTGTTTAATGGCCTGGAGAAAATGTGGTCCAGTGGATAGGGCTTAGGCTCTGGATGGACAAACTTGGGTGCAAATTCTAGCCCCTTACTTACTACTAGCTGTAAGAATTCCAACAGATTCTTTAAGCTCTCTGAGCCTCAGGTTTCTCACAGTACAATGCAGGTGACAACAGCTATCTCAGAGGGGGCTGCCAGTGCTAAAGGGAGGTATACATAGGAGGCACTAGACAGGTAGTGGAGTTCACTCCCCTCATCTGCTTTCTCCACTCCCTCTGCTTTCTTTACACATCTTAGCTAGAGAAGAACACTCACAAACTGTTAAGGAGAACAAAGGCGTATATAAGAAACACCCATTCAATACACCAAATCCATTTCCTTTATAAAGTGTTTTGGACTAAGCTTACCCAAAGTATTACATCTGGATTTAGGTTTCTTCTCTTTCTTTTCAACTGGGGATTTAATCTTCACTCCTTTCTTTTTAATTTCTTTACTTTTTCTTATAGTGACGTCTTCATCATCATCTTCACTCTCACTAAAATCAGAATCATTCTTGGAATCTTCACCTAAAACAGAAGAGTACGTACTTCACCTTTGTTTTAAGAAGTAAGGCTTCTATGGCCTTGACTTTGTCTCTGGCTTTTGCACATTCTTGTGCACCTTTGTGCTAAGCCATTTCCAGTGGCAAAACACTGCCATGATGGAGAGCATGGCTGCCTGGGTTTGAATCCTGGCCCCTCCACTTACATGTTGTGTGACCTCCGACAGGTGGCTCACCCACAGCACTGTGCCTCAGTTTCCTATGTATGAAAGGAGGTAACCGGAAAACCTCCATCATAGGGTTGTTGTGCAGATTAACTGAGTTAACATAGGTAAGGCATGTAGAATAACATCTGGCATACCGCAAGCAAAGTAGAATTGTTTGCTATTACTATCATCATTATCATTTCCTAGCAGTAATCTTTACTTCCGATTTTACCAGTTTAATTCAGTAACTTTTGAAACGAATGGTAGGGTATAACATTAGCTACTCTTTCAAAATGATGACCTTGGTGGTAGTAATAACCGTATACCTTCCTTAATCACATAAACTTCAACATTCTAGAATAGAAAAACAGTGGGAATTGAGGAGCAGGGACTAACCATACAACAACCTTAACAGACTAAACAACATAAAATATTTAAAAAAAAAAAAAAAGATAATCCTATATATGATTTCATTTGGGACACACCTCTAATTTCCCACAAACTCGTTTCTGTCCTCCATGGGGTGATGTGAGCCAGTGAAGTAATATGTTAAGTAGGCACACCTGCTCTGGAAAAAAAGTATGGAGAATACCTGATGGCTAAGCAGTACATGCTTATTGCGGAAGATGTAGACCACACTAAAAAGTATTAAGGAAAAAGAAGGCCTGCGCCCTAATTTTACAACTCAGAAATAACCACTGTTATGCCCACCATATATAATATCTTCCTATTTATCTATATGAAATATATTTTATATAAAAATATATATATGAAAAATTTTCAACGTACATAATAGTAGATAACTATTCAACAATCTCAGTATTGGTACTTTTGTTTCAGCTATCTCTCTTTTCTTCTTTTCTCTTCCCTTTTCTTCTTGGAGTATGTTAAAATACATCCGAGGCATCGTGCCATTACACTCCTATATTCTTCAGAATGCATCTCTAAGAAACATGGACTTTTTTAAACAAAACAATGTCATTATCATATCTAACAATGTGAACAAGTGTTTCGGTGTGTCATCTATCCAGTCCATATTAATCACTTTCAATGTAGAGCAATATCCCCAACAATGCCCTTCACTTGTTGAAATAACCAAGTCAGTTGTATTACACAATGTCCCACATTCTGGATTTGTCTGTTTACTTCCTCATGGTGTCATTTAATTTACTCTTGCATTTTCTGTGAGCTGGAATTTTCTGAAGCCTCAATTAGAATCAGGCTCACCTTCTTATTATTTAGGGGGGGCAAGAACACACTTCATAGGTGACGCTCTGTACTTCGTATTATATCATATCAGAAAGCACATAATGTGCGGTTGTCCCACTCTGTGTTGGTTCAGCTGACGCCAGCCTGAATTCTCCATTGTAAAGATCCTCATCAGCCTTCCATTGATGATCTTTCCCTAAATTAACGATGCTCATTATGATCTTCAAATTGTAATTTCCTTATTCTATCATTTTTTCCACACAAATAAAATTTTTAAAAAACAAAAGAGTAATCAACCCACATATTCACATAATGATTACTATGTTATATAGAATAAGGCCAGCAGATCACACAAAGGCTGTTATAAATAGTACCTTGCAAAATCAAGTCATTATTTCTGGAGTCCTAAGAGGATCTAGGTTCAGGGACGGCAAGTAGTAGGGAAGTGTCTCCAAACTTTCAGAATATAAAATCTAGGACAGTTCTGGTATTGCATGTGTTTTTGGCTTGAGAGGATAAATGGTAGGAACTGGGCAAAACTCCACTGAACAAGTTTATCTAAAGATGGGGTCCAACTGAGCTTTATGAGTTAATGGAGAAAGCAGTCTAAATAATCTGGAGGTGGGAAGATGGAGCCCCCAGAATCCCAAGTCATCAGCATACCGTATTGGAAAATCTGGAAGGCCCAAACACTTAGGTTATAGACTCTGGGAATATTTAGATGTCCTTAACAAAAGTGTAATGTTCTCTGCAATTTTCACTTTTCTTTCCCAAATGAAGGTCACAGATGACCCTTTCTCTTCTCATCTAGGTTGAGCCAATGCTGGGGGAAAGCTCTGACATTACCTAAAGAAAAGGAGCCTGCTCCAAACTTGAGGTTGTGTGAAATGATAATAGTTGCACATTCGAGTATAATAAACAATCACCTTTGAGGGCATTGGAGAGTTGTTAGTCATTCTGGGCTTAGGGTGAATGAAAATAAACTGTTGCTCCTTAAAATACACTAAGCAAGGAGGAATATGTCTGTCTTCCAATTTAAGGTAAAGCAGGCGTGGCTGGAGTAGATTAAGGAGGTTTACACGGCCGGAAGACAGTGTAAGGCTTTTGTACTTCTGGGGTGGGGGACAGAAAAGGAGTCAGAAAGTTAGGGAGGCAAGGAAAAGTTTTTGCTTAAAGCTTAGTTTGTATATCCACAGTACAGGCTAGATGGCAGTTCTCATTCTCTCAGCTAATGAGTTAGCTCCCTGTAAGGGTTGAAGGACTGCTTCTCAGGGCTGGACCATATGCATTTTATAGGGAGAATAGCCATACTTGGAGTTTAGTGCAAACCATAATAATGTACTATGGAAGAAAACCAAATCAGCTGTGAAAGAGCTAGAGGAGAAGCAGTCATTTTAGTTCACAAGTGACACGAAGGTGAGAACTTCTGCATCTTGCACAACAGAACCTAAGAATGTTTAAGTATCTACCACAACATCAACCACCAGCATTACTTTCTCCCAATGTCCTACTCGGTCTAACATCCAAGAATTCAGACATTCCATTTACTGATAAATCATTTTTACCACAATGGCTTCCTATTGTGATTATTGTCCTAATTATAATAGCAACCCTCATTATCAGAATTCACGATAAAATCACCATTTGACAACCACATTTCCCCCAAACAACTATAGGTCCTGAATCTGTCTAAAGGAAGAATAATTTCCAATTAGAAATAATTTTTGCAGTCTTCCTATCCATCGTAACTTCAGAGCACTCATATTTCAATGTTTTCCTTCCTACTTGTGTTTTCCATATCCTAAATCATTGTCCATCTGTACAAAACTTAAAAAACTATACTTCTCTTAAACCTCTGGCTCATATTTCATCTCAAAAATATTTCCTTATATAGAATTGAGTAACAACCTGGAACCAAGCTATTTACTTCTGAAAAATGATTTCCTTTAAAAAGCTTTTGAATTTTGGTAAAAAAAACATAATATAAAATTTACTATTTTAACCATTTTTTTAAAAAAGATTTTATTGGGGAAGGGGAACAGGAGTTTATTGGGGAACAGTGTGTACTTCCAGGACTTTTTCCAAGTCAAATTGTTGTCCTTTCAATCTTAGTTGCAGGGGGCATAGCCCACCATCCGTTGCAGGAGTCGAGGAATCGAACTGGCAGCCTTGTGGTTGAGAGCCCACTGGCCCATGAGGGAATCGAACCAGGAGCTCCAACCGCCTGAGCCACCGGGCCTGCCCTATCTTAACCAATTTTAAGTGTACAGATCAGTAGTGTTAAGTATGTACCATGTTTCCCCAAAAATAAGACCTAGCCAAACCATCAACTCTAATGCATCTTTTGGAGCAAAAATTAATATAAGATCCGGTATTACATTATATTATAAAGACCCGGTCTTATATTATATAAGACCTGGTATTATATTATATTATATATTATATTATACTGGGTCTGATATTAATTTTTGCTCCAAAAGATGCATTAGAGCTGATGGTCTGGCTAGGTCTTATTTTCGGGGAAACACGGTATATTCAAATTGTTGTGCAATAGACCTCCAGAACTTTTACATCTTGCAAAACAGTGATTCTGCACCCATTAAACAACTTACCATTCTTTCCACCACCACCCCCAGTCTCTGCTAAGCACCATTCTTCTTTCTGTTTCTATGAATTTGATTATTTCAGATCCTCATATAAGTGGAATCACACAGTATTTCTCTTGGTGCTGGCTTATTTCACTTAACATAAGGTCCTCAAGGTTTGTCCAAGATGTAACATGTGACAGAATTTCCTTTCTTTTTAACATTGAATTAATACTCTACTGTATATATAGATCACATTTTACTTATCCATTCATCCGTCCATGGATATTTGGGTTGCTTCCACCTCTGGGCTATTATTCACAATGCTGCTATGAACGTGGGTGTGCAAATATCTGAGACCCTGCTTTCAATGCTGGATCATATGGTAGATCTATTTTTAATTGTTTGAGTAACTGCCATACTGATTTCCAATAGCGGGGGCATCATTTTACAATTCCACCAACAGCGCACAAGGATTCTAATTTCTCTACATCCTCACCAACACTTGTTATTTTGTTTTTTTGACATCCTAATGGGTGTGAAGTGATATTTCATTGTGATTTGGATTTACATTTCTCTAATGATCAGTGATATTGAGCATCTTCTAACACGCTTTTTGGCCATTTGTGTATCATCTTTGGAGAAATGTCTATTCAAGTACTTTTAAGAGCAGATGGGCAATTTTAAAGTCAGTATCCAAATCATGATTTCCATATAACTTCCTATTACAAAATGATTCAGGAGACATTACCGGACATGGGAATGCAAATAACACAATGCTATTCTTTTTAAATATCTATACCTCTAAACATAACCCATGAATTCCATAAACCCAACAAATAAAGCAAGTGATTTCACTTCCACTTACATACAAACATTTTGATCCTTTATTAAAGATAAATTAATTTCGTTAGTGTGCTAAGTAGTCTGTCAATAACTTCAGAACTGCTTACTGATTTTTCTGACAGGCATGCATCATATAATGATACTGACATTCTGGGGGTGCTACAATTATGTCTAGAAAAGACACTGAAACTGCCAAGGAGTTATTTTGACTATACTGTTTCTTTTGTGTTGTTTTTCGGTATTATATTAAGTAACCTTAAGTTGGGAAGCATTTAGTCCATGCTTTGCTATGCTTCTTGAGGGTATTCTCTTTTGCTGGCTCCTGTTTTTTGTGCTCCACTTACATTAGTGTTTTTCAAAGTAAGATCCATTGACCAACTGCCTTGGGATCACCTGGGTCATGTAGAGGGGCAGGTCTGGGTTAAAAAGCAGACTTTTAGGCTCTATCCTGCTTTCCCCTTTATCGTAGCTCTTCTATGACACTTGACAAATTATGTACAACAGGTCCTCGAATAATGTCCGTCTGTTCAACGTTATTTCATTATAAGGTTGATGAGATGCCGTAGGAACTTAATTCTTGTTTATATCAATCAATTAGCCTATGGTAAAATTGGTTTTGTTATATGGCGTTTCACTTAAAGTCAAAGAACCTGTCAACGACGCTGCGTGAGAGCTTACCTATTTGATTATTGTCCATGTCCTCTCACTCATATTTAAGCTCCTGGAGGGAGCTGATTTGCTCACTGCTGTTTTCCTAGTGTCTAGAATACAGTGCACATAACAGGTACTCAAATATTTGTGCAACAAATGCTGATGAAGATATCTGTTATTGTTTGTTGATAGCATGTTATAATCTATCAAAACATAGCATCTGATTTGGCATAAATTTTTGCATTTGTTCATTTTCGTTTTTAATTAATATGTCATGATGTACTGTCAAGGTCACTATGCTTCCCACTTGTCCTAAGTTCTGAGTCTGAAAACAACTATCACAATAAAGGTTTTCTATCACTTCTATCCAAAATATTTTCATGGTTTTCTACTACTTACAGAAAAAGTATACACTTCTTAGAATGGGCCTGAGACCCCCATGGTTCAGTACCAGCCTGCCGTGAGCTGCTCCCACAACATTCTTCCCTGCGGGGCTCACTGAACTCTCACCCAGGTACGTGCCTGCTCCACTGTTCATGCCTATCAGTCAGAAATGCTGTTTTTCCCTGTAGTTTGCCCAAATGCTACTCATTTTCAAGGCACGACTTAAAGGTCACCTCCAGACAGAGCTTTTCCCCAAATGCCACAGCTGAATTTAACCATCCTGTGTGTTCCTCCAACTTGCACACACCACATATTAGGCACAGTGCTCTGCATACATTAATGTCTCTTAGAACATTTCACTGAATTTCCATAGGATTAATTTTGAGGTAGGATAGCACTTACTAGTTGCAAAGTCTGGTTTGGAGTCATCAGCACTATCACCATCACTGCCTTCCAGAAGAATCTTCCTTTGTTGTACGCCAGCTTTAGATGCTGCTTTTCTTTTCCCTCGAGCACCATGCAAATCATCTTCCTCAGTAATTTTATCCAAATCTTCAGGGGAGGCATAAAAATCAATGGAAAACTTTTTGTGACAGGCAATATTCAAAGAGCTGAGAGTAGACTCCTATTCTGTCTGCTGTTTTTATTGGCCCAGCTTCATCCCTCTCCAGCTTCTAGTAATAGACCACATAGCCCAACCTGGGCCAATTATAATACATCAGTCTCCTGGCAACGGAGACTGGTTGAAGGATAAGTCCAAGACCCAAAATGAGAGTCTCTCCCCAAGAATTTTCAAACTGGAGCTGGGAAGACACAGCCCCTTTCTTCAGTGGTCAACTGCTGTTAATTACAAGCCACGGGTAGTCACCACCCTTCACCAGGGAAGAAACCGGGTCTACAGTAAAAGAAAACTAAAACAGAAAGAAACAAAGGAGAGAGATGAAGGGCACCGACAAATGTAAAGATCTTGGTTCTAGCTACAGTTTTAGAAATTTAAATACAAATTTGAAAAACAGCATTGTTGTAATAAATAAATATTATTATTACTATAAAAAACTTACCTAAATAATCACTGGCTACACTGCAATTGGAGATATGGGGAGACTTATCCATTGCTTCTATTTTACTATTGCCACGTTTTTCAGTGCCTAAATGTAAGGAAGAGGTAAGAAGAAACAGGTGTTCATTAATCAACCAATGTCTAGAAGTAGAAAGATTAGTGCTAAAATGTAATAGCATCCAGACACAGATAAATGATTTAAACTCAAACTAGCACAATGACTTTACTTGGAGAGGCTAGCATATTTTTAGGAGTTTGGGCTCTGAAAGGAAACAGTTAATCAGACTTAAGTTCAAATTCAGGCTCTACTACTTAAACTGGCTTATATGACCATGGGAAAGTTGCTTATCCTCTCTAAGACTTAACTTCCTTGTCTATAATACGGAAATAAAAATAGTGTGGGGATTAAGTGGGATTATTGCGGGGGATTAAATGTCAATCACATATGGAAATTGCTTATTGTAGTACCTAGCACATAGGAAAGTCAGTAAGTATTAACCATTATTTCTGTGTAGGCAGGACCATGCTTTTACTAACATAAAGACTCTTCAAGCAGTGTAATAATCTTAAAATGATCTAAAGTGTTTTAAGAAGGCTTTAAGTCATGATAATTGGTCCTGTTAAGTCCCAGTGTTCCAAAGTGCATTATTCTGTGAGAAGTGTTACTTCCAAGGAAATCCTGCTATACAGTCCACAGTCTCTTATAGGCAAGAGATGGATTTCATTTTCGCAATTTTAGATATAATTTATGACAATTCACTTTTTAAGTTTCTTTGATTCCTCATTACCAAAAGGCCCCCTAATCATCACTGTCTCATTTATTTTCAAACAGGAGGCAATACTGATTTAAATATCTATACACCTAAATAAGCTAATGGGCTAAAAATATCTCCAACATAAAGGAAGTTAAACCAAAACAATTTAACCCAGAAGTATTTTAGCAGTTTGGATGTCTTTTCCAGGAATAACTTCTGCCGCAGTATTGACATCTGCCGCAGAGTCACCAGAAAAATCAAAGGAGAAAAACCCATAGAGAAATCCAAGAATCATACATCCCTTAAGTCTACTGAGCTTGCTAACCAAATTAGTACCTTTAACCTTTGTAAATAATAAAAATTACCATCATTACGTCATGTTTAACTTGAATTTTGAGAGAACAGAGGTGATTGTTCGGTTGTACAGATTAATTCATTTGATCAAGAAATTAAATTTTCACTGTATACAAAAATGTAATCTGAATATCCTCAAGCTCACAGGCCAGGTCCATCCTCAAGCTCACTTTGGGTGTTAAGCAGAGATGTATGTATGTATGTATGTATGTATGTATGTATGTATGTACGTGATTTATGCAGCAGAATAAACTGAATCCCATCATACCCTCTGCAAATTGTGCCATTTATGGTCCAAAGTATTAAAATTGTACTCTTTCCTCTGGGAAGTCTCATCCAAAGAAATTATTATAAAAGCAATAAGAAAGTTAGAAAGATAAATATATAGAAAATAAAGTTACTTTTATCTTGAGACTCCTCCACATCAATGATGACTGTCAGAAGTTCCTTCACTGATAATGCCAGTGCGACTTCCAAGTCTCTCTGGTAGAGCTTGTCATCTAAAGCCATCCTGGAGTAGATACAGAAATAATAATGAATTTTTTAAAAATGATCAGTCTCAACTAAACAGAAAAATTTGAGACTTTCCTGAATTACCATTTAAAAGTTGCTAACCTCACAAAAATGTTTTTAAATGATAATCATGATCCTCATTGACTTTCAAGGATGAGACTTCTAAAAGGTAGCAATGTCGTGTTGTATCTAGCGTAAGAGATTTGACATACGTGCTGTTGCACTTACTGTTTCCTTTCATTGTAATGTCTGTTCTTACCACAAGCTCACCTACCTGCTCAACCTGGAATAAGACTTGGCTCACACGTCACTTTTTTTTTTCATTTAGAAATGACCTCACTCACACCTCCTCAGACAGCTATTATAGGTCTTACATTTAATTAAAAAGAATGTTTTTACATCTGTTTCTCCCAATCGAGACTTCAGCAAATAGTTCGCTGAATATACTTACTGTGTATGAGACACTGCACTAGATAGGATACAAAGGTCCATCAAGGACTCTGCCATTAATGAGGCGGGTCGAGAAATAAGACAGACTAATAATTATCCCACATAAGCAGATTATGTCTCCTGTTCAAGGTGGTCAAAAGTGCTATGGTGTGTAAAAGGAAGAGAAATCAAAAACAGAGAAGGTTACACGAAGGAGGAAATACTAAGATGCACCTTGGAAGATTCATTATTTTTCTAAAACAGCAATTTTATTGAGATACAAGTCATATAGCATAAAATTCATCCTTTTAAAGCATACAATTCAGCAGTTTTTAGTATATTCAGAGTTATGAAACCATCACCATTACCTAATTTCAGAACATTTTCAACACCCCAAAAAGAAATCCTGTATCCATTAGCACTCATTCCCCAGCATCTGGCAACTACTAAACTACTTCCTGTTTCTATGGACTTGTCTATTCTGGACACTTCATGTTAATGGAATCGCCCAGTATGTGGTCTTCTGTACCTGGCTTCTTTCCATTAGCATAATGCTCTCAAGGTTCATCCACCTTGTAGTTCATATCAGTACTTCCTGTCTCTTTATTGCTGAATAATACTCCATTGTATGGCTAGACCACATTATCCTTTCATCAGCTGACAGACATTTGGCTTGCTTCCGCCTTTTGACTACTATGAGTAATGCTGCTACATTCATGTACAGATTTTTGTGTGGGCATGTGTTTTCATTTCTCTTGGCTATATGCCTACGCTGGGTCATGTAATAACTCTGTGTTTAACATTTTGAGAAACTGCTACTCTGCCTTCCAGTGTAGCAGTTCCATTTTACATTTGCAGAAGGAATGCATGGAGATTCCAATTTCTCCACACCCTCCACAGCACTTGTTATTGTCTGTCTTTTTGATTATGGCCATCCTAGTGGGTGTGAAGTATTACCTCACTATGGTTTTGATTTGCATTTCCTCAATGGCTATGGACGTTGAGCATCTTTTCATGTGCTTATTGGCCATTGGTATATCTTTTTTGGAGAAATGTCTACTCAAATCCTTTGTCCATTTTAAAAATTGCATTATTAGTTTTTATTGTTGAGTTGTAAGAGTTCTTTAAATATTCTGGATACAAGTCCCTCAATTATATGATTTGAAAATATTTTATCCCGTATGTGGGTATTTTCACTACATTTGAAATATAGTGAAATGATCAAAAACAGAAATTTAAAAAAAAGAGAAAAGGAATGAGAATGCCATGGACTAAGTTTCTCTATGTTAATTAACTTTTCTCATACTTGTAGCAGTAAACCATCACATGACCCATGATCCATTTGTTAATATCCCCCTTCTGCCCATCTCCTCTCCACACTACAAGTTTTGGGCCTCTCAGGGCTTCCTTCCCTCACTCTCTTCTCTGTTGGTGTTAACTAATGGAATTCCAAGGTTAGTCTAGAAATTACAAGATTTTCTCACTGCTGGACAAGTCTCAACAATATAAAGAGAAAATATTTTTGTTCTGTAGAAAAACACATGGTTTTAAATTTTATAAAACTGTCCTTACAAATGTAATTTTTAACAAAGTCATCTTGTGAGACTTGACTTCAGAAATAGGTATGGGGTCATGTAAAAGTAAGTTATAACTTCAAAACTTTACAAGCATGATTGTCTTAATATTTAAATGGGTATTTCCTTACATATTTATGAATTTCTTTAAGTCAGAAAGTCAGAAGAGGATTAACAGTACATCCTCATTCTCCTACAGGCACTAAATAAAATAACACCTATGGCTCTGCTCGAGCTCTAATTTAAACCAGAAGCCGCATCTGTCTCTCTTTTAACACATCTAATGTCATGTATTTACTGTATGTCTTACCTCTCACCTTTTTTTAGGGGTTTTCTCTTGCAATGGGATATCTTCTTTCTGGAGATTCTTCAGTTTAGGTGTTGGTTCTTCTAGTTTTAACTCCTTTGGTGCTGTTCTAGATTTCTTAGTTAAATGTCCAGTTGCAGAAACAAAATCATCTATTTATGTGTGAATTAAAAATAAAAAAATGTATGAAATTCCTTCTTCTAAGTAAGAAATAAATAAAATTATTTTCTTAGCAGTTGAAATTCATTATAGTGGGTGTTCAAGTTTTAAAGATTAAGCAAATTGTTTAATTTCCATAATTTAAAAAATGTTTTAAAAAATGTTTTTAAAAAATTTTAAAAATATCTTTATTCTCACTCATGTTTTTCAACTTTGTTTTAGTGGTCTTATTTATTAAAATATCAACATATCAAAAACTAAACCACTAAAAACTGATATAGTTCTGTTCATACTCAACATAAAACTACTGCTTTAGCTTTTAAAGCTAAAAGCAGCATGTGTCATGTATGCATGACACAGGTGTGCATACTTTCAGGATACATGTAGTACTAATCACATCCTTTAGCATTTATTAGTACATGTTGTCTCTTTTATGCTTCCTCATGGAGAAATATAACTTGTGATTGCCTCAACCTCTACCCCATAGTGTCTATAACACAACTGGCAATTTATAAATATTTGGTGACAGACGGATGACAGTGATAAAAAGCTACAAATTACATTTTATAGTATTTTCTCCTAAGTCTTACACACACTAAGGCTGTGCCCAAGGCAGAAAACAGATTCCTTCAAACCTCAGAGTTCCTAAGCATTTGACTCACAGAAAGCTCTGGTGGTCTGAGAAATACAAAACCTACTTCAAAGTGAATGTAATCTGGTCCAATGTTTCTTAAGCTTTTTGACTAAAGTTGCCTTAATAGCCCATATATATAGATCCCAATAGGGTATGCATAGTTTAAACCTAACCTTTCTTCAAGGTCTTATTGCATAATTAATGGGGATTTCACATTATATTCTGTAACACATTTGTGCCTCAAAAAACTGTGTCCCTTCCTAGGGGAAGGGAGAGGAGACAAACCCCACCTTGAGAAACATGGTCCTAGAGTAGTTTTGACCTAAGGAAACATTTTACCTGAATCTATTCATTTATTATTTACCTACATACTTCTTGTCAGTATAATTATCAGCGTAATTATCCCAAATGCTTAAAAATTATTTTTGCAGACCTACCTCTTATGCAATTCGGTAATATGTTCAAATATATATACACATATATATGTATATATATAATATGTATGTAATAAATAAATATAAAATATAAATATATATATATGTATATATATCATATACATTTCTGAGGAAACAAATTTGCAAATCTTTAAAGTAAAAATAAGAATCTCTATTTACCATCACTGTCGGAGTCCTCAAGCTGTGAGTAATTGACCGGTTTTTTATGCCTACGATCAAGACAGAAATTTTTCATTTACACAAACATCAATTTTCTCACCCCAATCCTTAAAACCATTAATTGTCTTGAGTAAAGAAAAATGTGTTTGTATTCTCTTGAGAATACTTAAAACACGATTTGGATTTTACAGGGATTTAACATTAGCTGAAATAGTTATTTGATATGCCTGATAAGAAAAAAAATTAATTCAGATAACCCACAAAGTTAAAATAATCAATATAGTTAACACAATTTATACACTGTTTAATTGCTGTTGGGTATTTAAAAGTTTCTATTGTACATATTCTTTTGTTTTATATGCGCATTCTGTCTTCCTTGTTATAAACTAGACACTAAAAGCCTTTTTTTTTTTTTAAATCTCACCATAATACTAAATAATGTTCTGTATGCAATGGGCACTTAAAAAATGGCGAGTGACTTTGTACTTGCCACCTGAAATGAATCTATATACTACTTTAGAGGACACTAGAAGAAATTCTGAGATTGAATAATAGTAAAATAAAATCAAAACTCTTGTAAAAATTATGCTAAATGTTTAAGCTATAAGGATATAATTCTTACTGCTTCATCAAACACATTCTCTCTTTTAAACTCTGAATTGTAGCAATAAAGAATACGACGACTTGTATTCGTTGAACAAGGCAGTTCAGTGCCACCTGCCTTGTTTCGTGCTAAGGTGCCAGTCATTTGACCATCACTGCAGTGCCAATAACAGAACAATGCAAAAAGCAAGTAATGCCTTAGTATTATAATGAAAACCGTTTCGACCACATGAACCTCCCAAGAGGGTCTCAGTGACCTGTAGGGGTCTGCAAACCGTACTTTGACAAGCTATTCCAGACAAAGGTAGTATGTATTCGCAGCTTGGATGTTCCATACCCATTTCAAAATTAACATGCTCAAAACGGAACTCTTGATCCCCCTCTGAACTGGTTCCTTTAAGTAGCCTGCCACACTTCAGCTGGTAGAAAGATCATGCATTCAGCAGCTGAGGCTAGAAGTACTGTGAAGTCAGTCTTGAGTCTTTTTCCCCCTTGCCTCCACATCTACTTCATCAGCAAGTTTTCTAAGCAGTTCCTCCAAAATATATCCCAAATTCATCTCTCCCATTCCACGTCCACTGATAACACCCTACTCCAACCACTACCCAATGATACAAGTCTCCTAATCGGTTTTCCTTCTGGTTATCCCGTCCGCCATTCATTCTCCACCAGTAGCTGAAGCAAACTTTATAAAACCAAAATTAGATTTCTCTCCCCTGTTAAAAACTCTCCCCTGACTTCCCACTGCACATAGAATAAAATCCAACCTCCTTTCTAAAGCCGACAAGCCCTCTCTGCTCTGGTCTTTGCCCACCTCTGTAACCCAATCCCCTACACTTCGCAATCTCCCCACTGCTTGCGAATGCTACAGCTCTCGTGGCCTTCTTTCTGTCCCTCACACATGGCCAAGCTCAAGGCCGTGGCTCTTGTTCCCTTGGCTTTACCAGGGTTCCCCAGATTTGCATTGGCTATTCCTTCTTGTCATTCATGCTTCAGCGCCCGTGTTATGTCCTCAGAGAGGCGACACCTGTTTAAACTAAGGTTTTCTTCCTTCTTACTCTCTCTCACATTTCGACGTTTGTTTTTGGTCCCCTAACCTCACCCCTGGACTAGAAGGTAACCTATATTATGTGCGTGACTTGACTACATGAATGGGTGGCCCGACGCCTGCAGAGCACTCAACTGTGGGTAAGCAGAGCAGTAGCTTCAAACAGCGCAACGGAAAGCACGGAGGGTTTGGAGCCAGGTGACTTAGGTTGGGCATCATCCTGCCACTCACCAGCGTTGTGGCCCAGGTACATTGGACTTTAGGCCGAGAAGTTTAAACAGGTAAAACAGGGACACCTAAACTGCCGTTATCCGACAACTACAGTGATGAACAAATGAAGTAACACGTAAGGAGGAGCTTGGTGCGGCGTCGAGTGCCGTTCGTACGCTGCCATACAAGGTCTGGTCCGAACGGGCTGGGTGAAGACACGGCAAGAGCTGCCAAGGGAGGAAAGAGAAGGGAGAGGCTGCACCGCTGGGGTCCTCCTGCAGAGTGGAGGGCCCTCAGTGGGACCGGGCCGTTTCCCGGCTACCGTCCATCCCACCGCACCGTCGCCACCCTCCGTCCGACCCGTGCCTGTCCCCTCCATCGTGCGCAGGTGAGGCTGACTCCGGCGTCTTCCTCCTCTTTCCTCCGCATCCCCGCCTGATGTCTTCATTACTCACCGCACAGGCCGCACCATGGCTCCCTGCAAGCCTGGATATCTGCAGCTCTGAGGTTCTAGTTGGCAGCAGTGGCGGTTTCAATTCCCGCCCAAAACCAGACACCGGCGCTCTCCGCCCCCGGCCACCAGTCCTCCAATGGTGACCAGCCATCCTCACCGGCGCGCATGCGTTCTGAGAAGAGCTCATGTGTTCTCTCCCTCCCCGAGACGTTGCCCTTCCGCTTCCGGTCCGCCAGAGCCGAGTTTGTGTTTTGCCGCTGCATGTTCGTCACGACAGTGGCTTTTGGGCCGTGTCCGAAATACAGTAACAGTAGAAATACACCTTCTTTCACTTTTGAATGATTCAATCGAGGCAGGGTAGAACAAGGGGGCACTCAGCCCGAGGAATTTCCTCCGGGGAGGTAGGAAAGAGGAACAGGTGTGCGCGAATCTGCTGAAGCGGATCTGCTGGCTGCGAAAACAAGTCGGTAAGTCAGCTGATGGCCGCTGCGCCGCGGCTCGTTGACAGCTCCGAGTGTGCGGACCCCAGGACTTCGGCACTCGGGGAGGTGAGCCCAGAACCGAGAGTGAGGACACCCCGTTAGAATGAAGCCCCTGAAGGAGGGGCGGTCCCCTCTGTCGGCTGGAGCTTCTGCCCTTGCTTTGAGTGACTGATTTGAGCCTCAGGGTCCCCACCGCGTTGGCGGATGAGTCCTGCCCAGCGCTCCTCCTCCTATCCCGTTTTTGCATGAGAATCCTTCCTTGATTCCACCCCTACTTAAAAATAAAAAAAAGGGGGGGGAGGGAACTAAAGAATCAATTTGTTAAACATAGTAAGTCTAAAGGTTGAACCGATTGAAACCAAAGCTAAACTGTTTCGCCAAGAAAAGAAGAGTGTTTTAGGCAAAGGAAAAGCATTCCAAAAGGTTGGGAGTGGAAAAAGAGGTTGGGTTTAGAAACGAGCTCAGTACGGCTGGAAGATAAAGTTTGCAAATATGTGCCTTGGGGAGGAGGGGTGCAGGTGCTGGGAAAACAGCCCGGAGACGTCCGCAGAGGCATCGCACCCTGGGTTAGGGAGTCCGACTGTTAGACCAATGGAATGTGACCGGAAGGTGTTGAGCAGATGAGCAGCATCGGGTATGATTACCACGACTTCCGTGTTGGAGTCTGTTCTGTCTCAGAGTCCTTCCTACAAGGTGGGGTTTAATGCGGGGGCGGGGGGAGCCTATTCACAGGAAGTCTAGTCAGGAGGCTGATAAATAAATCTCTACATGATGTTATTTCTCACTGTTGTTGACCAGATTGTCTTCTTTCTGAATACCACCCAGGTTGCCTTGTGAAGTGTGTTGTACTTTGTGTTCTGTGTATCTTCTCCCCACGTGGAAACCTTTCCAGCACCGTCTCCCTTTCGTCTACCCCCAATCCCATCTAGCACATCTAAGATCTCCAAGATCACTTCTTGGTCCCTGATCGATTGCTTTGACTTTGTGTTCATCAGCTGTTGGATAAGCCCTGTATCTGTCCACCCGTGTAGCTCTTCCGAAGAATTCTCTGCTCTTTTCGCCATGGAATCTTTCCCTGTTTTTGAGAACCCTGCCTAGGAATGCAAAAAAAAATCAGTCCGCACCTCTACGGGCATAATTTTTTTCATCAATAAGGCTTAAAAGAAACTTTTCATTTTCAAAAGAAGCACCTCATTTTCACTATGAAAATGAAAATGCAGGGATAAATGTAGGAAAACATGCTCAGAGTCACACAAATAAAATCTCTGAGTGATGGGCCATTGTCTTAGAAGTGGTAACAGCAACAATGAAAACATCATGTTTTTGTGGACTTGTAACCTGCTGCTTTTTTTTTTTCTAGTTCTATAGATATCCTGCCAAAAAAGATGAAGAAAAACAGAGAAAGATTCTGCAACAGAGAGAGGGAATTTGTGTATAAATTCAAAGTAGGAAGTCAGTGCTTTGAACTGAGGGTACCCCTCAAATTTCCTGTTCAAGAGGATGCCACTTATTTGCATGGACGTCTGATGCTGCTGCACAGTTTACCATGCTTTATAGAAAAAGGTGAGGACTGATGTTTTTAATACCACTTTATTATTTTCCTATAGTCTCTGTCATTAGAAGTTTCATATTAGAAAGCAGAAACCCAGCAAGCATTAGAAACAGCCATAAAATGTGAAGTGTTTAACTTCACATTTAAGAATGAAAAGGTTCCCCAGACCTTTGTTTTATCTAGTGCTTTTTCTTATAACCCTTGTATTGTTTATAAGGCAAGTTTAGTATAAAAAGTAAATTATATAATGAAAAATTCGTTACAAAATCTGGATTAGAACTTTTAACCTCTTAATTTAGTTGGTGCATTCATAAGGCATTTCAGCTATCACTTTCTATATTATTGAATTATGTTGCTAAATGCATTGCCCCTTTAATAATTTGATTCTCAATTCCTAAGATGTCGTGGAGGAGAAGGAATACTAATCTTTGCAGAATTTTTGCTTACCTAAATTAATTTCATGAGGTGATTTGTATTAAACCATTTTTAAAAGTCTATGTTCTATCGCACAGATAAGGGAAATATTTTCAGTTGATACTGTTGGATCATAGAAAGTTAAAGTTACAAGAGAACCTAGAATCTTTCTAGCACAACCTCATTGTACAAATAAGGAAACCTGTAAATAAAAGGTTAAATTATTTGCCTAAGGCAGTGGTTCTCAGAAGTTGTTCCCTGATCAGAAGCAATCTCATCACCTAGAAACTTATTAGAAATGCAAATTCTTGGGCCCCACCCCATTTCAGCTGAATCAGAAACTGAGGATAGCATGCAGCAATCTATTTCTGTAAGCCCTCTAGGCATGCTAAATTCTGATGCATGCTAAAGACTGAGAACCTCTGGTCTAATGTGACAAACGTTATGAACCTAGCCAAGATCAGAACATGTATCCTGACTTCTGTCTCTGCTCTTTCCATTACATCAGCCTCTAAGTAGTGTCTCTAAAATTGAATTATTGATCATCTGAATTAAATCAGTTTTAATATACTAATTACTCAATTTCTCTTTCAAATTCAAAAGATAACAATACGTATATAGGAAACTTTCACTGAAATATAGTAACCTTTTGACCCTTGAAATCTGTAGATGATTTTTCTTTGTTTTTTTACCTACTCAGTTTCAAACTGAAGCATCAGGCTTAAGAAATTAACCTTTCAAATTAATATCAAGGTTGTACATAAGAGTTAAGAATTTTGACCATTCTCCATGTAATCACCTGTAATAGTAAGGAAAAATAGTTGTGAAATTAGTTAAATGATCCCCTACGTTTATTGTATTTATTTAGACATTGTATGAAGAGTATAAGCTTGATGAAATAAAATTTCATATTGGAATGCGTGGTCAGGTAAGATGTTCCCTATTTATGTCTGGATTTTGCTGACGATGGCGTTTCTTGTCCCCGTTACAGACTTAAAAGAGGCTCTGAGCCAGTTTATAGAAGGAGAATCTCTCAGAGATCACGATAGAGACGCTGAAGCCTCGCTGGAAGCTGTGAAGTCAGGTGAAGTAGATTTACATCAGCTGGCAAGGACGTGGGCCAAAGCTTATGCTGAGGTAAGAAAACAGATCAGATTGTAAATTCAAGGATATTCCGGACTTTGATGAGGATTTTTAAATTTATAAGCTAACACTTGAACAATTGTAGAATCCTTTTTTCTTTACATACAAAAATGTATTCCATGATATGCACTCTATACTGATGCTTGAGTGCTTCCTTCCTGTGTGAGGGTTAGCACATAAGACACAATACTTTGTATAATGCCTTTGTAAAACGAGAGGTTACTTTTGTAGTTCTAACCAGCGTAGGGTTGCCAGATTTAGTAATTAATAATACAGGACGCCAGTTAAATTCGAATTTCAAGTAAACAATGAATAATTTTTTGGTATAAGAAGTATACTTATTGTATACTTACTGTATTTTATCTGGCAACCTTAAACTAGCAGTAGTAGTTCATTTTAGTCTGGTTTACTTTTGTCCTATCACTTATCTTCACTGCTCTTACATAGTTATATAACATCATCGTTTTCCATTTAAATAATATGCCTTATTTCATAAAGTCTAAGATGCCCTTGATCATAACACACACCATTATTTTATTTACTACTAAGAAAGAATACTCCCACCAATTAAACTATGGTAGAATGCCAGGTGCTTTCAGGCATAAGATGCATCCTGATTTCTGAGGGTTGTAATGTATCTTTGAATTGATGAGATACAGTATGTTGAGAATCTGTTATATGCCATGTACTATACTAGGTGTTGGGTGTAAAACAGAAGTAAGACGGACAAAAAACTGAAATTTACATTTTAGTTAGAGAGCCAGATACAGAACTATGTAAACAGACAAATAAATTCAATAATTGCTAGCTTTAATGAGTGAATTACATCCTATTTTAAGCAGTTCAGTCTGTGAGAATTTGAAAGAAATCCATTTTATGGGGTCATATTTTTTAATCAAAGTAGTTTGCACTGTGCCCAGAAAGGTTTCCTAGTTTATTTAAAAGATGACAATATTTACAGATATTATTTTAAATATTTGCATAAAAAAGATATGTCTGTGATAATTACAATTAAAGAAACCTAATCTTTCTGCTGATAAAAAAGAATAAAGCTGTAAGATACATTAAAATAATAATTCCACTTAATTTATTCAACCAATATTCTTTGTACCTCTAAAATGGATTGGGTATACAGTTGAGGATGAGTCTTTGCCTTCAGGAAGCTTACAATCTAGTAGGAAGACACAGACTGTTATAACACTGCAATTGATAAATTTCAAAGTCATGGAATGAATGAAATTGTACATGGTGACTATGTAGAATGAGAAAAGTAGATGCCTGGACAGAATCCTGACAAAACTCTGTATTATAATTGTGTATTGGCTTACCTGTATCTCCTACTTGTGGATATCCACCTGGAAATGTCTACTTTATTACAGCTCTGGTATCTAGTAGTGCCTGCAAATAATAGGGCTTTGGTATGTGTTGGAGAGATGGGTGGCAAATAAATGGATGAGAGAATACACAAATGAATGAACAAACACTAGCGCATAAGGTGTTAACAGAGGAAAAAGAACCTGCAAAGGAAAGAGAGGAACTTGCCAAAGATGTAGAAAGAAGGCAAACGGTTATGGTTTCATGAAAATTAAGAAAACAAGAGTCACCAGGAAGGAGGGAATGGTCAACAGTGTCAAATGCTGCAAAGAAGGTCAAGCGAGGAAAGACTCAGAAAATATCCATTGGGTTTATCAAGTAATCTTCGTATGGCAAGATCAGTTTAAATGGATTGTTAGGGGCAGAAATTAGATTTCCGTGACTTTAAGAATGTGTGGGAATGTGGAAGTAGAGAGAATGAGATTAGATAACTCAAGAAGTTTGGCTCTACGGAGGAGAAGGATGAGGCACTTTCAGAATGAGAACACAGGGTCAGAGGTTTGTTCTTTTACGATGGTAGAGATAAAGACCAAAAGGGATGGAATCCAGAGCCCAAGTAGGGAATTAATCCTAACTGGGCAGAGGGAACTTCTTCCATTATAGCATAAAGGAAAAAGAAAAGGATGGACATAAATTAAGACAATTTTACTACCTGAGTAGCAGATGTTATGGTAGAAGAACTACTTCTACTTTACCTGAGAAGTAATAAAGACAGGTCATTTGTTTGGATGAAGGGGGTGGCTAAAGAGATAGTTGGATGTTTGAGGAGAGAACTGACCAGAGAAAGATAGGCTTGCCAGGCATCACTGAAGGGAAAGTTTAGTCACACCACTCTGCCTCCAGAAACTTCCGAGGTTTGCAGTTACTGCACTGTAGCTCTCTACAACCTGACTGTAAGATTAGAGTTTTTATAGGTGGGCAAGAGAAAGAACATCAGTCAGGGGAGTTGAGGGTTTTGGCAAGATAGTGGTTGAAAGCTGGTCTGTGGACTGGAAGCTGCATAGGGAAGGAAGGGAAGCTAGGTGGGAGCCCATGGCTGAGAAAAAAATGAAAAAATAGAGGATCTGTGGAGCGGAGGTCCTGATAAGGTGGAAGAAGCAGTTACCTGGGAGTCATGGAATGAGAAATCTTGGTTGAAGGTTATAGTCAGAGATGGAATGTTTGAGTTTTCGAGGTTGAGCTGTTGCTGGTGATGATATAGAATGGGTAACTGAGGTGGAGTGGAGAACTTATTAAAGTCGCAGAGTTCAGGGAAGTAAGAAGGCAAGGCATTTGGGGGTTAGCCACATGGACATCCAAGTGGCCCGGCTTGATGAAGAATGTGTGCCATCACACGTCTGAGGAAGGCTGTGAACTCAGTGCCAAAGCTTTAAATGAATGAGGGTGAGTGATGGGTAGGCTGTTAGATAACGATGGCCAAGAAAAATCGGGGGTGCCAAATCGTTTGAGCCCCAAACAGAGTTTTATGCCTGAATGTGGCAGTGGAGAAAGAATGGCCACTCTGCCCCATTGCTCTCAGCTCTCACAGCCCCCATTCTAGTTGCATCTTTCCTGAGGCAACAGGGCAGTTAGGTCAAGGAAAAACTGTTCCGTGCTTCTCACGTAGGTAGCTTCTGCCTATTCATAAAGCTAGGCTGAGTTTTCAATTGGTGCTGCAAATTATTATAGATAGCTGATACGGCTCGTGGGGTTGCTGAACGTCTGGCCACGCATACGTGTGTGTGGCTGGGCATATCCCTATTACCTGGCACTGGCTCTTTTCTACAAAATTTTAGCCTGAGCCTGAAGTGAATTTTGAACCAAGGTTAAGTTACATGAGCTGATTTTAATTCCTAGAGCGGTGCCAGGTCTTAGGATAGGGAGCAGGTATCAGAATGTGGTTTCAGGTTTTCAAAGGCACAGAGTACACGAAGTCCATGTTCTAGGTTCAGCTAGTCATTTTACGCTCTTCCCTCCTGCTCTGGCACGTGACTGAAGTGAAAGGAAACAAGGTAAAAGTTCGCCTATTGATTGACCAAGTTCAAGATAGCTGTTTCTGTGATTTATCCATTCGTTTTATTTTTAAGGTAAATTATGACTCTCAGTTATGTTATAGATTGCAGCTTTTAATATTTTCATCGGTAAGAAAAGGAGAAAATTCAGATTGTCCTTTTTTTTTACAGGTGATCCGTCAACAAGGATCAGTAATGGAAAAAACATACAAATCTTTGTGTTATTTCCACTTTTGCCATCAAATTGTATGATCCTTGACAAGGGACTTAGCGTATCGGTGTCCTCACTTGTGAAGCACAGTCGGTCTGAGTCACCCCCTCACACGTCCATGGGACAGGCAGCCCTGAGAGGATTTGTGTGCTGAGGGTGTCCTTGTTTTGCATCTCTCAGTGTTGCTGTTTTTCTTATCAGTGTTTACTCAGTCCCTTTATTATTTGGATAGCTACTCTTCTCATATACCTAAAAGCATACTTGCATTTTAAGGAGAAAGCAGAATACTAGAAAAGGTCAAAATACAAACATTGCATATGTTTATCGTGATATAAAATCCTATGCATGAATTGGGTTTTCAAGGTCATTTCATCACCACATAGGTGACCACTTAGGTAACCTCATTTGCTAAATATATAGCCTACAAAACATTTTTTAGCAATATATTTTTTAATAATGAAAAGTTTTTCTGATTACATAAGTAATACATCCAAACTATTGTATTATACAGTATATTGTAATATAAAGAAAGTAAAGGTCATCAGAAACCTCACTGTCATGAAATAGCCACCATTAGCATTTTATTGATCACCCCTTCGTGTCTGTATATACTATTTTACATAAATTGGATCATAGCATGCTTGTGTTTTTTTTCTGTTGTGGACACTTCTATGCCTTCCTCCACATTAACCCCTCCCCCATCCCTGCCACCAGGTAAACCATGTAAATAACACAGTTTGTATGTTTCTATTTTGGGGGGTACTCAGATAATCCTATATAACCAATATATACACACATATAAATAGAGGGGTTTTCTGTCCTTGTCTGATGTACAAAAATATAATCACTGTATACATACGTTTCTAGTAGTGTGTTAAATAAAAATTCTGGGTCATGATTTAAGAATGTCTGTGTATTATCTTGTAGACCACATTAGAGCATGCAAGGCCTGAAGAGCCCAGCTGGGATGAAGATTTTGCAGATGTGTACCATGACCTAATCCATTCTCCTGCCTCTGAAACGCTCCTAAATCTGGAACATAATTACTTTGTTAGTATCTCAGAACTGATTGGTGAAAGAGATGTGGAGCTGAAAAAATTACAAGAGAGGTATTTCACATTTCTTGCATTATCATAATTAAATGTTATATTGTCAGCTATGACGGCCTGCAGAATAACTTGTTCTTATTGTTGTAAAATTGAATAAAATAGAAAAAATTCGTTGATATTAGAAATTAATTTTCTTGTGTGTTTAAATCTTTAATTTCAACTGGGAAGTAAGTCCTCGTAGATTTAGAAAACTTCTTAAAAATTACCTAAGTAAATTACAGTGGCTTTATCTACTCTTATTTCTAAAAGAGGAATAGCTTACCTCTGCTGAAGGTTTACGTTGTTCCAGGCACTGTGCAAAGTGCTTTGGATGCTGTCTTAGTCAGCTCGGGCTGCTATGACAAAACCATAAACCGGATAGGTAAAACCGCAGAAGTTTATTTCTCACAGTCCTGGAGCCTGGGTCGTCCCAGATCAAGGTGCCAACAGATTTAGTATCGGGGAGGACCCATTTCCTGGCTTATAGACAGTGCCTTCTTGCAGTGCGTTCACATGGCCTTTCCTCAGTGCGCGCTTCCAGTGCATCTCTTCTAGGGGGAGAGCGCTAGCATTTCTTCCTCTAGGCACTAATTCCATCATGAGGGCACCAACCTCATGGCCTCTTCTAAACATAATTACCTTCCAAAGGCTTTACCTCCAAATACCATCACACGGAAGGTTAGCTTTCAACATATGAATTTGGAAGGGATACATACATGCAGTTCATACCAGATGCCCTTCCTCATTTGATCCTTACCACAACCCTACTGTCATTTCATTATCCCCATTGTACAGATGAGAAAGCCGAGGCTTAAGTAACTTGTCTAAGGACAAGCTGAATTTGAAACAGAAAGGGACTTCAAAGTTCTTACCTGCTATACCATACTGCCTCCCTGTTCAGAACCTGTTTAAAACTCTGCTGAGACTAAGTCCATGGTCTCTTTTAGTGCATTTTATAAGCTTATTTGCATTAGGACAAAAAACACTAGTATTATTCCAAGAAATATCAATTAGATTTGAATTCATTTTGTATGGATTACTTAAAACAGTATGCAAACGATGCTTTTATGACCTATTTTTTTCCTTCAGAGTAAGTAAAAAATTGCTAGCATTTTTTTATCTTCAAGCATGACTTTCCAGAAAGCTTCCTAATAATTTCATAATTATAGTAATAATTCAGGACACTCTCCTCTTTCCAGATAATCTATTTTAATCTAGCTGAATCTAATAACATTTATTACCTTAAAAATAGTTACTTAAGACTTAGGTCTACATAGCATTAAGATAATTTTTTTTGGTGTTGCTGATGCAAAATTTCTTTGATTGTGAAAATACATTAACAGCAAATCACATTTATTCTTTGAGACTGATTATTAAATCAGTCCCAAAGAAGTAAATTTAAAATGAGGTACTGGTTTGCTCCTGGCCCTCGTTAGCTTTGCATTAGAAAACATTGCACTAGCAAGATAAGAATAGCGTGTTGTTTTGAGGGTTGTCATAGTTAAGAACACTTAAAACACAAAAATCATAAGTAAATAGATTTAATCATTTTTCCTGAGGGCTACTGTCTTGTGTACCAGATCAGCATTTTTATTATATTGCATAGATTCATAAATTTTCATAATAATGCTATTCCTCTGGACCTTTTATTCTCATATTTAACAAGATATTAGAGCTGTCTCTGTGTCAAAAAGAACATGATGTTTTGAGGTATTTGTCATTCTTCATGGGCTTGGGTTTGCTGATTACCTGAATTGAGGTAGTTTATTCCCTTCCAGGGTGGGATACACGCAGTATGGATAGGTGCCACCAGGTAAATAGTCAAAGTTGTGTCCCTGCGGGAGACAAAAACTCCATTTTTTTCTAGTTCTTTATTATGTAGCCAATAAAATTATGAATATATTTTAAAAATAAGAACAAAATAAAGATTTTATTTTTTAAAAATACATAAAAATATAATTACCTAATACAAATTAATTACCTTCTTTTGAACTTCATTTTCCTAGTAGGGCTCTAATTATATAACCTTAAACTCATTCTGCATCTGTTCTTGGATCTCATGTTTTCTGGAACTGCACTCATTCTGCCTATAGTTAGATATATGAAAAATTTCCCAGCTTGGCCCTCTGTAGTTCATTTCAATACTTTTACTAGTCCTTTCTTTCAGCTGCTGAGCTACTCTAAATTGTGGTCTACTTTACTGCCTACTCACTACACCACCCAGAAAATTTCATATCAATATTCTGTAGTTGTTCTATTTTCTCTGATTGAAACAGATTCCTATCCTCATAACTCTTTGGGACCTTTTGGGAAGCTGAATTAACTAATTTTTGCATTTACTGCTAATTTATGCTTTTTTTTTTCTTTCGTAGAATATTTTTTAGTAGGTTTTTCTTTTTTTGGTTTATGGTATTTTTTGAAATGTCCTTCGGCCACACTTCTTGAAGGGGCTTTGCTTTTTTTTTTTCTTTCTAAACATATAAACAATATTTGAAAACATTTATTTAAAAACCAGTGTTTTAGTTTATCTTTCACATATCTAAACTGTTAGCTTGAAAAGGAAAAATAGCTATGTTTGTCTTAAAGTAGATAACATTTACCAGTATTGCAAAGTTGAACAGTGTAACTTAAAGTAAGTTTGAATTCACTGGTATCTGTGGAATTTCACCCAAAATTTTGGTGCTTAATTCATTTGTTCAGTTCATGAGCAGAAGTGACACAATTCCTTATTTCTCCTTTCCTTTAAATTTCATTTTACGTCTTTAAAAGGCAGTTTCTCAGCACAGCATCAATAAAGTTATAATGACTTTTTTTCCAAAGTGTCTTCAAAACAATGTACAGGTTGTCAGAATTGTCATGCCTGACACACTAAGCCAATGCATAGTTAGTAGTTCATCTGAAATATAATACAATTTCCTTTGATCTGAATCATCAAAAATATATACTGTATCATTCACTATATTATTAACTTTCACTTCTGACACATTTAGGGTAAAATACATATTCATGAAATTTTTTTGTAGAATTCTTATTTATTAGCCTTTTTTTTCCTCACTGGAAATTTGCTCCATTTAGCAAACCAGATTGAAGTTATTTTTTTAAAACTTAAAAATGGCAATGATACCTTTTATCCACTAGAGGGAACATGTGTAATGTAAAATATTAATATAGTCATATCAAAGTTTGTACGTATAAATATTTAGCAGTTATCCTTTTTTAAATAAAAATCTTACTTGCAAGCATAATCTTCACCTGACCTCTAATAGTTATTAAAAAGTTAATGGAGTCACCTACATTAGAATTAAATGGGGACTAAATGGTATTGAATATTTAATCCTAGAAGGTGTATATAGAAATGTGTAAATGTATAACATGTGATTGAGTTTCATTACTCAGATACATATCTTAATCAGTTGTTACAAAGAAGTGTAAATTTGCTTCTAAGAGCAATTTACTTAACCAAAATGATAGTGAAATTTTTTAAGTCGCTGTCTGTTTCATTCTTTAAGTGTGTTAAAAATATGGTTTAGAACAAACATCTTTAAAACATTTGTTTTAGAAGATAATTTTCAATTTGAAAATTTTTAATGAACTTAATTTATTAAAATATAACATACATACAAAATAGGCAATAAATTGTCGGTGTACACATCAATAAATTTTCACAAGGTAAGCACACCCATGTAATTATCACCCAGAGCAAGAAATAGAATATTTCCAGCACTGCCGAAGACTCCCCCAGGCCCATCTATCACTACCCATTTCTCTCATAAATAACTATGATAGAAACTTCTAATACGATGAGTTTTTCCTGGAAGGAAAACCATTTTTAATTTCATGCACGTTATTTATTTGGATAAATGAAGAAGGTAAGACAAAAGCTTATCTTCAGAAGTATTACATTGGTGCAAAAGTAATTGTGGTTTAAAAGGTTAAAAATTGCAAACCCCGCAATTACTTTTGCACCAACCTAATAGTATGTTCCTTTGTAAAGGGAACTTTGTGATTTTTGTCACAAAGGTTCTTAGAACCTAACTGGCAGCTTCTGGTTATAATATAAACTAACTTTCAAAAGTTGAAGTCACTTTAATTCATGTACAAGTAAATGGAAAATATATTCGAGCTGGAATTGCAGAGTATCTTCTTTAGGGAAATCTGCAGATGAAAAGGGGTCTGGACTTGTAAACATTTGCCATGGAAATTGAAAGATCACCCAGATTTTGACTGCTTTCACTCACACATTAAACTTAGATTAAAATTTAGCTGTATAAATGATGTTGTTGATGTTAAATGAAATTATCAGTATTTTTTCCACATCTCCATTTCCAAGGCTTCAAAGTGCTTTTCGGGTATTATAATTGCCATTCTTAGACATGTTCCTATAATATAAAAAAAATTTCACTTTCAGTTTGCAGAGATTGTTCAATGAATCTGGAGTGGTCGTATATCTTAAAATTTTGATGACTATGTCTGATCTGCTGATTTATGTTTCAGACAAGGTATTGAAATGGAAAAAGTGATGCAGGAATTGGGAAAGTCACGGACAGATCAAGATGTAAATTCACTGGCTGCTCAGCATTTTGAATCCCAGCAGGTAAGTGAAGTACAATGATGTTTAGAAATGTAGTTACATTTTTCCCCCACTTATTTATTTTTGTAAAAGACAATAACCAGTTGGTATATTGTCTCTTCTTAGGTCTTAGAAAATAAATGGTCCAATGAATTAAAACAATCAACTGCCATCCAAAAGCAAGAGTATCAAGAATGGGTGATAAAACTTCATCAAGACCTGAAAAATCCCAACAACAGCTCCCTCAGGTATTACTCATATATTATTCTTATTTGATGAAAATTCAGTGTTATTAATAATGTGTGCTTATTGTAAAATTGAACCTTTTTGTAGATATTTTTAAGTGACCGATGAAAATTCAAGATAGTTTTATACTTCTTTTAAAATCTTTTGTTTTATGGATTTTGTGTGGATTACTTGGGAGGGGGGTTAATTGGTTGGTTTTGAATAGTGATTTCTCCTCTAGAACGTAGCTTTATAAATCTCTTAGGTATGTATACCTAAATACCCCATGTACTATCTCTTGTTTCTTTGAATTCACACTCTCTAAGCAAAAAAATAAAAACGACATCTGCCCACGTGGAGATTATATTCTAGAGACTGACCTGTAAATAAAACAATACTGTATAGAGTTATATGTGCAGTAATAGAAGCATGTACAAGGTACAAAAATAATACAGAAGACTTTCCATCACCCATAACTTGTGTGATACCTTAGGGCCTAAATACATTGTGTTTCATATATTGCCCTAGAGCAGGGGTGTCTAAACTTTTTTCAACGGTTTTCACCAAGGCCCATATGCGGTAAAATACACAAACAGCCGGGCCACTCCCTCGAGGTGAAGTACGTATTGCCTCACCTGGTTTATTTAAGTAAACTAAATATATTTTTGGAATTTGCTGCGGGCCAATTAACAATGGATTACGGACTGCAGTTGGCCCTTGGGCCGCAGTTTGGACGCCCCCGCCCTAGAGCTTGACAGTGCCTGTGTTATTTCCTGGCTGTATATTCACACATTGGAGAATTTTTTTTCTTCTTTCAAATCCTAAAGTATATTCAATTGGAAATATATTTAGTACAGTATAATAATCCTACTTCCAGCATTTTCAGATATGTGCTATAAACATTTAGAAATAGCATCTTATTTATATCATGTCAGTCTCCCCCACTAGTCTTGCCTTGAAAACAAAAACCGTATTTGTGTTTTCTGCTGTTGTATAACCTGACCCTTGCCAAGTGTCCGGCTCTTGACACTGGCACATAAGACATATTCAGTAAGTATGGGCTGGGTGGGTAAACGGGCAAATGGATGATCATTTAACTTTACCTGATATCTGCCACCTCTTATCTAAGTATTATAATCTCCCATTTGCCTTATTTTTTCTCCCAAGTCAACACCTTAGAAATATTTAAACAATATTCTTTATATTGAGATGGGTAACATTCTTGACGATAACATGTTTGACTATACTCCTCATTTCAAATGAAAATAGTGATGAAAAGGGGAAAGATGGACTGCCAATGTCTGTATGCTATACTACACAATGGTATTTTTAAAATTGCTGACTATACTCCTTATTTCAAGTGAAAATAGTGATGAGGGAGAGCTGTAGGGAAACACGTGTTGGAAACACCCATATGCTATAATGTACAGTGGTGTTTCTCAAACTGCTGTTGCCATCGGCTAGGGATCATTCTAGATCTTTTACTTTCCAGCCAGACTTGTAAAATAACAAAAAAATGGAATGGAATGGAACAGAGTAGAGTAGAATAGGGAAAAATAAACATCAGAGCGTATTATGCATGAAGCTTTCTATAAGTGAATGTGTGTATTGAGCCAAAATGTAAAATATATGCTATATTTCGTGGTCAAAAATGTGGAAAGTAACTAATTTAGGGAAGCTGAGAAAACCCCTTGCTGTAAAAATTCTCTCTCACTTTGCTGCTACAGTTTCAGAAATTCAATCTATAGTATCAGTTCTACTGCGTAAATATTGGCCTCTAGCTGCTGCTGCTTTTGAAAACCAAGTTCACTGGAAGGAGTGTTTTTACTATGACTTTATTTGGTTTGCTTTCCTTTTTTTGATAGGGGTTTCCTTGGGCAACAGAAATCTGTTTTCAAGACAGACATATAGAACTCCTATATGAGATTGATAAAAATTGTATTTTATTTTTATTCATTTAATTTTGCCTTTTTTAAGTCAGATCTATTGGAGTATAAATTACATAAAGTAAAAATCATCTGTCTTAGATTTACATTTTGATGAGTTTGACAAAGTTAATTAGTAATGAAACCATTACAGCAATCAAGATACAGGATTTCTCCTTTACACCTTTTTTTTCCTTTTCTCCCTTTATAGTTAATCTCCTTTCCTGTTGCCCAGCTCTTGGCAATCTAGTCTGATTTCTGTCCCTGTAGTTTTGATGTTTCCAGAATGTCGTATACATGGAATCAAACTGTATGTAGCAGTTTGTGTCTTGTGTCTTTCACTTAGAGTAATGCTTTGCTTTTGAGACTCATTCATGTTGTTCCATTTATGAGTGGTTCTTTCCTTTTTATTGATCATTAGTATTCTGTTATTTTTTATCCATTCACTTGATGATAGACATTTGAGGTATTTCCAGATTTTGGCAACTATAAATAAAGCTGCTATAAACAGGTCTTTGTATATACATATGTTTTTGTTTCTCATATATGAATACCTAGAAATGGAATTGCTGGATCACATTGTAAGTGTCTTAACCTTATGAGAAACTGCCAGACTGTTTGCCTACGTGCCTGTCCATTTTTCTGTTCCAACCACCGATGTGTGAGGATTTTAGATGCTCCACCTCCTTGTCAACACTTGGTCTTGATATTTGGTCGTTCTGGTAGGTTTTGTAGTGATGTCTCATCATGGTTTTACTTTGCATTTCCTAGATGGCTAGTTACGTCAGACATTTTTTTCATATGCTAATCTTCCATCCATATTTCTCCTTTGTTTTTTGTTCGTTTGTTTTAATTAAGTTGTGAGAGTTCTTTGTATATTCTGGATACAAGTCTATCATCAGATAAGTGTTTTACAAATATTGTCTCTCACCCTATAGCTTGTCTTTTTATTTTCTTAATAGTGTCTTTTGAGGAGCAAAGTTTTAATTAAGTGCAATTTATCAATTATTAAATTGTTTTGTGTCTTATCTAACATATCTTTGCCTAATCCAAGATTACAAAGATTTTTCTCCTGTTTCCTTCTAGAAGTTTTATAGGTAAAACTTACATATATGTCATAATGTGTTATATCACATGTATAAAATATAAATACAAATAAATTGTTCACTATAAAATAATAAATAAATAAATATGCTGTGTGTGTGTGTGTGTGTGTGTGTGTGTGTGTGTGTGTGTGTGTGTTGGTCTACAGTTTACTTTTCTTATAATATCTTCATTTGGTTTTGCTATCAGGGTAATGGTGGCATCATAATGTGAGTGGTTGGTCTACCTATGATCCTGTCAAAGGGATTGATATTTGTTGCCATTGATTTGATATCATGCTTTATTTCTAGTGCTTCCATTTGTTTTGTCTCTTTGCTGAAATTCTTATCTGTCCTTGTGTTGTTTTACACTAGATCTTTTCGCATATCAATTATAGTTATTTGAAAGTCCCTTTCTTATAGTCCCGATATCTGTTTCTGTCTAAGTCTGTTTCTGTTGATTGCTTTATCTGTCTATTTACAATGGGGTTGTTTGTTTGCCTGCCCTTTTTATGGTGTCTCTTTTTCTAACTGAATACTGGATATTGCATATATTAGAAAAGAAGACACTGAGGTGATTGATATTTATGTGCAGAAATGAACAGGCCATTCATGGGAAGGTCATTGAGCAGTTGAGCTGAGTTTGGTTTTGTTCCTTCAGTACAGCACCAGCTTCATTTGCTACAGTAGTAAGCTGCTGCCACTTCATGTTTGGACTGGGGCTTTGGATTCTAGAGGGGTTTCTCTGTCATTCTGCTCCATCCTCCGCCTTTGGTAGTCTTTGCAGGCCTGGCCACAACACGAGGTCGCTTCCTCTGCTGTTGCTCCACCCCCAACAGTAGACTGTCATTTGTCACTGGGTGCTAGGCTTATTATTGAGGGTGGGAGACAGCTGTCCGTTGCTTGTCCAGCTTCAGTCTGGGGCAAATGCTGTATAAGTGGATCTTGGGCTTGGGGCATTTTCAGCATTTCTAGCTGTGCCTTCTGCCCTGCCCCTACTATGTTCTTGGAAGACACCAGTGGAAAAGAGTTGCAAATGTATGCAAACTGCCCTCATGCTTGGCACTCGCAGCTCTTCTAAGTTTCCACACCAGCCCATAGTTGACCATTAAGAATTGGTTGAAAATTTGGCTGATTTCCTGTTATCCCCTTATATTACAGCAATGCATTTCTGCCATGCTCTGCCAAAAGTGAAAACTGTGTCCTTCCTCTCCTTGGAGAGATGTGTCACACTTTAGAATTTAGTTTATGTGGTTGCCTTGTTACCTCAAATCTCTGATGGGCTCCAGAAAAGTTATGATTTTACAGATGATCTTGTTAGAGTGGGGACAACATTCTCTTGTGTCTTTCTACAACCTAAGATGAGGATATTTTATTAATATAAATTTACTTTTAGGTTTAAATTTGCCATATTTACTAACAAAGTCAGTGAGATTAATGAGATTGCTTGGATTAACCCCCAAAATGTAGTCAGGGGAATGGATAACTATTACAGCTTTTATCATCTTCAGTAAACCATGAAATTTGAATTGAACAGCTGTATAATTATAGTGCCTCCATGGAAACCTTTTCAGCAAATACAAGAACAGAGAAGAGCAGAGAGAAGTATTTTTTGTGTGTGTTTTTTTTAATGGGAGGAGAATGTTGTGGGGGAGGGGGCCAGGAAATGATAAGAAAAAAAAGAGGATGTGAATACATCAAAATGAACTTCATCCTTTTTAATTATTCCTTGTTTGACGTTCTACTTTTTAATTTTTGTTTCAGTCATTTTGCCTATTTTCTAGTTTTGCCTGCAGCCAACCCTGATAAAGGATATATTTTTTAAAATGCCATTTTAAAGTAGTAAGTTAGTAACTTCATTTAATCATTCTCTTAGGCCACTGTGAAATATTAAATGGTAATATATGAATTGATAGTGTAGAGATTGAAAATGAAAAACATGTTTTACTTACTGTGAGGAAATGAAAGAACAAGTAGGATTTTCGAACATCTTAGTACTTAAGATCTTACTTATCACCATGGATTTAAGAGAAGTTTAGGAATAAATTAAGTTCTACTTTCAGCTGTTACTTTTGTGTTATTTCATTATAAAGCTTTCTTTCCTTTAAAAAAAGTTCTTGACAGACATTTCAAAAAAAATCAGTACTTTTATTAATTTCAGTGAAGAAATTAAAGTTCAACCAAGTCAGTTCAGAGAATCTGTAGAAGCAAATGGAAGGATTTACGAGGAACAGAGAAAGTTAGAAGAAAGTTTTACCATTCACTTAGGTAAGTGTATTAATTTTTTGCAGTCATAATTTATTGTAACTTGTGAAACATTTTTTATGCTATAAGAGAAAA
The DNA here is from genome assembly GCF_964194185.1 of Rhinolophus hipposideros. Classification (NCBI taxonomy): domain Eukaryota; kingdom Metazoa; phylum Chordata; class Mammalia; order Chiroptera; family Rhinolophidae; genus Rhinolophus; species Rhinolophus hipposideros. Next base: position 87,053,270 of record NC_138055.1, read on the forward strand.
ATTGCTAGCATGAGTAGAATATACCCATGTTATTTTTAATTACAAAGTATATCCTGCTCCAAGAAAGCCTATAGTTTGTTGCCTATACATTTTCTGTTTTAGCTTATATATTATTCTTGCAAACAGAAAGATGAAGTATTAACAGTTATGAAAATGGGAAACGGCAAGGCCATTTTTAATTATTTATAGTACAGATTAATCTGGATTCTTGTCATAGAGATTTCATCCTGTTATACTGGATTTTGCAGCTAAGTATCTTTCTGGGATTGTTGCCTGCCCCCAGGAGCCCAGTTGAAGACCATGCATAATTTGAGATTGCTGAGAGCAGACATGCTGGATTTCTGTAAGCACAAAAGAAATCATAGAAGTGGTGTGAAACTCCATCGGCTCCAGACAGCTCTGTCACTTTACTCCACATCTCTCTGTGGCCTGGTTTTACTAGTAGATAATCGAATCAATTCATACAGTGGTATTAAAAGAGGTAAGTTAACATTATATATATTTATTTCATTAAATTTCTCCTTTACAACCATTCTTACAAAGAAAGGAATTAAATTATGGAAACCTTGAAAAAAAATTTAGTTACCCCAGTATTCAAGTAAATGAAAAAATACACATGCCCAGCCATGGCTATTTTAAATTTGTGTTTCTTACTTTGGCAGGGGTAGAATGCTTCAGGACATTTAATTTTTTCTTAAAATTCTATTATATTGTAAATAATACTCTTACAGAATTCTTGTTTCAAGGTATAACAAAAAGAATTATCAAGATATAAATGTAGTTTTCAATTTAGAAACAGATCCTGGCTCGGTGAATTTTAATTCATCCATTTATCCTTTTATGTTTTTTTAAACAACCTATTTCTTAAAAACACTAGGTAAAATTCTACCTTCCCTCATAGTACAAATCACACTTATGATTATTTAAAACTTTTTAAATATTTAAAATGTATAACTGTTTTTTAAAAGAATCATGAATAGAGTATGTTTCCTATCATAAATATAAGAAACATTGTATTTTTTAGCACTTTTTGGGACTGTATTATGATTAAAGTATCTATTATTTAAAGAAGGCTTGGAATTATATTAAATTTTCTTTGTCTGTTGTTTACTCTTGCATGGTTGAGAGATTATTTCTGATCAAAACAAAATTGTTGTACCCTAACAATCAGACAATTATTGAAAGGACAAGTATAAAAAGTCATACTTCTGAATTTTCTATTCTATTTCACCAGATCTCCTTGTCTATAAGTAAATACTAAACATTTGATAGTTCACCTTTAGAAGATTGTCAATGTTTTGGATTCCTTAGATTTTGCCACAGTTTGCCAAGAATGCACTGACTTCCATTTTCCCCGAATTGAAGAGCAACTGGAAGTTGTCCAGCAGGTGGTACTTTATGCCAGAACTCAGCGCAGGAGTAAGTTGAAAGAGTCACATGGTCAGTAAAACTTCTTAAAATTTCTTAAAATTTCACTTTCAGTATGTTCTGTCCCTAAGCATTCTAATAGCATATGGGCCATCATTGAAGTATATTAAGTTGGGTTGGTGGAAGGGTGGAAGGAAGAAATTAACAAAATTCAAGATCTTTAGAAGCTTGGATTCTGTTCTCAATTTCCCTTTTATGCATGATCTTGTTTAAGATCCTTAGCAAAAACTGTTTTTAAATGTCAGTTTTAGAGTTATATTTGACATCAGCACTCAGTGGAAAGTAGGTGATCTTTTGACCCAAGTTCTGTATCTCTAAAATGGACATAATTATTACTATAAGAGGCATTGAAATCACAGAGTAAACAGTCACACGAATATATACTTTTTATATCTTTGATTCATTAGGTAACATGAAGTCAATTACAAGAATTGTTTTCAGGTATTCTTTTAAAAAATTACTATGTCCAGAACTATGTCTTGCTTTTCCTATATCTATCCATGATATGTACATCCTTTCTAACTATTTAGGAAATTTGCTGGAAAATGATTTTAAAGCTATAGAAAAAGTTCATAGCTTCTTTCTTCAGAAGATTTCTATCTATTCATAGAGAAACTTAAGGGAAGACATAGATAAAAGAAAAAACTATCTTAAATTACAGATTAATTCTGCTATTTTTTTTAATTGAAAAATGAATTTTTTTAAAATTAAAGTTTATTGGGATGACAATTATTAGTAAATTTACATAGATTTCAGGTGTACAATTCCATATTACATCATCTGTAAATCCCATTGTGTGTTCACCACCTAGAGTCAGTTCTTGCATTACCATATGTTTGTAAAAATTAAAAGTTTTGTTTTTTTAAAAATTAAATTGGTACCATAAATTTATTTAGTTGGATCAAAATATAGGGTAATATTTATTCAAAAATATATGTAATATGTGATTTTCTTCGTTTTTCTGACATTTTATGTTATGTCACAGGCATAAAATCATAATGCATGTTCTTCTCTGGCTTGAATGCATACTTAGTATATAATTATTTCATATAAAAACTTGATGTCTTGCCCAGGAAATAAAATATGTCAGGTTTTTAAGTTGTGGCTGGTCAGACCTTTAAATTTGCTTCTGGTAGTTCAGATATCTTTTTTGTTCGTTTGTTTTGCAACTGCAATGTTTAAAAGAAAGCATTATAATACTTTTGGTTCATATTGTTATATGTTTGCTTGGTGTCTTGGTTCCTCTCTCCCATGTAAATTGTGTAACTCCTCCTTCTGATGCTAGACTGTAGCTATCTAGACAGCTTGATTAGCATTAACTATAGTGTCCTTCTTTATGCAACAGATTTAAAATAATATTTATTTTTTAATCATTTCTTAAATAGATAAAACAATCTCAAGATTCACAATTCAAACTGTACAAAAGAACATACAGTGAAGGTCTTTGTAAAACTGCCCACCAGCCACCCAATTTCCTACTCCAGAGGCAGCCATTGCTACCTCACGTGTCCTTTCCAGACATGTGTTTAGGTATATACGAGCACATGTATCTGTGTAGTTATTATCCCTTTTACACAAATGGCAGCTTTCTCTGCACACTTTTACGTGCTCTGCTTTTTGCACTGAATAATTTCTCTTGGACATCATTTCCTATCAGTACATAAAGAGCATCCTCATACTTTTTACGGCTGCATAGTAGTCCACTGCAGGATAAGCTACTATTGATCGGTTCCTTATTGATAGATATGCAATCTGTTCCCAAAGTTTTTGCTGTTATAAATAATAATGCATGAATAACCTTGCACATATATCATTGTGTGCATGACCACATCTGTAGCATAGATTCCTAAAGAGACATTTCTGGACTAAAGGACACATACATTTATAATTTAATAGTGTAGCAAGTTTATATTCTCACTAAAGGTGACTGTGGCTTTGCTGTGGCTGGATGTGTTATACTTGACAGAACCAGGCTGAGTTCTAGGAAATCAGGGAAGTATCTCCCAACAAACGACCATTAGAAAATTTCAGTATCCTCTTATTTGCCTACCATCCTCTTCCTCCATCTCATTCAAACTAGCAATGCTGTGATCAGTAGCATTTTACTATTATTCTTAGTAGTGACTAAAGCGTGAAGACTGAGATCATGACAGGTGTGGGAGGAGGATTCTAAGTATATTTACGAGCGATAGAAAGTCTGCAGTAAATGACAGGAAGTTTTTAAACCACATACGGTTAAGGCAATGTGTCTACATCATGGTATTATTTTGTTCTTGTTCAAGCAACTATTTTGTGGTTAAATGAGTCAGTGAAACAAGTAGGTTTATAAAAGACAACTTTCTTAAAGGAACCAGCATGTTGTTACAGAGAGTTTTGTGAAAATACTTTCTCCGTCTTTTCCTTTTCTGTGCGTGCCCACGTGTTTGTTCTACACGTTTATATCCTGATGCACAAGTACCTGTTTATTCTAAGGCATTCCATGTTTTCTTTACTGTGTTTATTATATGAGCATCTTTATGTTCCTACAAAAACAATTTGGTTTTGTGCACATTTTATGTACATTTTTTCATTAGTTTCAGGTGTACAAAACAATGTAATAGTTAGTTAGACATTTACACCCTTCACAAAGTGATAATCCACTACCCCTCTGACATCATATACAGCTGTTACAATTCCACTGACTCTATTCCCTGTGCTGTACTCCACATCCTGTGACCATACATATACATATATGTATATATTAAATTATAGTTGACATTCATTATTATTCAGCTTCAGGTACCCACAGCAATCAGGTACCCATACCCTCCATGAAGTGGTCTCCCTAATATGTGTCCATCAAATACCCTACAAAATCTTTACATTATTGATTACATTCTCCAAACTGACTTTCATATCCCCATGGCAATATTGTACTTACTGGTTGTGCTTTCTAATCCCCTCACCTTCTCCCTCATCCCCACCCTTTTCCTACTAGCAACCTTTAGTTTTTCCTTTATATCTCTGAGACTGTTTCTGATTAGTTTGTTCATTATTCTTTAGATTCCGCATATAAGTAAGATCATATGGTATTTGTCTTTCTCCGTCTGACTTATTTCACTTAGCATAATGTTCTCTAGGTCCATTCATATATATACACTTTTTAAAAATGAAAAATAGCCATTTTCTTATTACAAAGTATTACTATTAAAACATGGAAAGAGAAATGGACTATGATCTGTTCTCTTTTGTTTACTTAATAGGGATTCTGTTTGTTAAAACCCCTGTGAAAAAGATTAGAGTCCTTATTGTTTTTTGTTTTCTGTACTATGATCAAACATTTAAAGCTTATCAATCAATGGCTCTGTATGAGGAACTAACTATTACACCAAATGTGGGTTCTGGCAACACAGAGCTCCTCTTTGTGCCCCTCTCTGCCTCTGTCTCTTCACTTATAAAATGTATGCATTTACAAGGGATAGTGTTATAAATCAATTCATCAAAGTAGTCAATAGGTGAAAATATTAAATGACTTTTATTTAGAACATTCTTGAAACCATAATATTCCCTTGGTATTTGCAGTTTACTCATTTGAAGGTCTGACTCTCTTCAAGTGGTTTTCTAATGCTGGAGGCCATTATCTAAGGCTGGAGGTTTTGCATTTAACTGAAATAAATATTCAGCCTCTTAAAGAGAGCTATGTTGAATGCTAATATTCATTCTGCGTTTTTGAGTTCTGATAGGATTCTTATAAAATTCAGATGTGTCTTTTATTAAAAATATATGTATGCATGTAGAATAATTAGTGTGCAACCATAGTAATATGTGGTCAATTGTGATGTATCTTATTTTACCAACATTTATCCTTTTAAGTAATGTCTTCTAAAAAGAAAAAAAACTAGTAACTGAATTTTAAAATGCTGTATTTAGAACAATCTCACATTGTCTGTTTGAAATAAATTGAGTATAATGTCAGATAAGTAACACATTTTAGGGATGGGTTGAATATCAAGTGATTCCTGGTGCTACTAACCATTTGTAGTCCTGAACAAGTTATATCAACAACAGTGACTCACATTCTAAATATAAATATGGCCACATGACAACTATCTAATGAAGTTATGTGTTGTTAACTTAGTGCCTTGAACCTCCCAGGTGAAAAATAGGGTATTGGCAAGTCTAATGTGGTTAGGACCATAGGATTTGAAATCTGAGTATTTGGGTTCAAGACCTGGTTCCACCACTTACTTGTGCACCATTGGTTAAGTTAATTAACCCACCTAAGCCTCAGTTTCCTCATATATAAATGAAGTACTAATAGTATTTGCCTTGTAAGATTGTGGTTATAGGCGTTTTGTAAGTATTAAATGAGACTATCCATGTAAAAGCATGTGTCATGCATCAGAATGCCTGGCACCTAAAGACCCTTAGTAAATTTTTACTGTTGTGATTGCTTGAGGAGTAATGATAGTAGTAACGTGTTTTCATATGTTGTTACGTTCTTTCATTTTGCATTATCTTATGAATAGATTCTGGAAACCCAAATGGAGAAAGTGACGATAAGACTAAAAATGCTGATAGAAACTATTTAAATATTTTACCTGGTAAGTATTATTTTAAATTGAAATTTTCTTATGCACGTTGAAATCATAGATTTTAAATCTAAGTTCTTATGGTGTACTTTATAAAAAGTTTTTCAGTGTATCACTTTGAAACAATATCGTATCTATATAATACACTTTCACAGATGTTCTGCAGTTTAAATCTTGTACGAGTACTGACTTTTTTCTAAATCCATAGAAGAATGTCTCAAGCCATTGCATATGTTTTGTTATTTGCTATTTCAGATTTCCTTTTTTATACATCATTCTTAGTTTCTTAAATTAACCAAGAAATAATTTTTACTCAAAAATATAAGCAATGGTACATAGAGATGTAAACAATTGAATGTGTAGAAAGAACATAAGTCATTTGATTTAGAACCTTTCTTATTTTCATTCCCCCATAAATTTTCCTGCTTTCCATTTCTTTAATTTTCTTTATTTTTGTATACATTGTTTAGAAATCAGAAATTCAGTCTCTTCATCCTCTTCTATGTTGAATTCATTCGTAGCGTGTGTGTGACAGGGTATACAAGGAAGTCCTATTTGTTTATTTTTTAAGTGTAAGGTCTTTTAAACTAAGTGGTAAATTTTGCCCTTTCCTAATTGACCATGGTTGTTTCCTCACATTTCCTTCCCCAGATTTTCTACACATAGATCACATTCCATTTAATCTAGCAAACGGCATACCCATTCCTGGTTTTCATCTTGTCAGCCCCAGGCGGTCAGCTTGTGGTCATCAGCTTCCAAATTTCCTTCCACCTTCAGATCTCCTACCTTCATGGATAATGTTAGAGGCAGGATTGCGTCACCACAGGCTGTTTCCTTCACTTTGTGGAACAGGAAACTGTCCTCCTTTCCATCTAAAAATACCTTCATTGAGACAGGATTTATTGTATTTTTCTTCATAGATCCGTAATTTAAATCATCTATATTTTGTGGCTTTCTTAAAATGTGTCAATCTTATTATCTATTCCGGAAGTACAGATGTCCGATTTTTTTTTTAAACTTAACTCTTTATTGCTATATTTATTACCTTCCTTGTTCCATTTTGGTAAAATGCCTGTAGGGTTGGTTTCTTGTTATCACCACCAAGTCAGGAAGATATGTCATAAGTCTGCATTTAAAAAGGGATGTTAAACTATTCAGTTAGATATGCTGGTAGCATCTGAATTTCCGTTTCATTAAAGGATGCCTACACAGCTAGGAAGTAAACAGGACAGGAGAAAAGATTCAAATCACAAATTTTTAAGTCGCAGAAAAACCTAATATATAATTATTAACCAATAGTTTTGCTTTGTTATTATCTAAATAGTTAGTTTATCTCAGCTAATTCTCACAACACCTTTATAAGGAAAGCACTCAGGCATTATTTTCCCATTTCATACACAAAGTACACAGGATCTATAAGTTGGATTGATTTTCCCAAGATCACTCAGCCAGTAAGTGCTAGAGACCAGATCTCCTTATCCCAATCTAGTTCTTTTTCTACTATAGTATTCTGATTACTACTGCCAGCCAGGACGCCCATTTTATTAATGGATAAAATGAGGCTAAGAGAGAAGTCATCTAAGGTCAAACCAAGCAGTGCCAGTTTGGGGATTAGGAACACCTGAACCATTCACTAAGTCATCTGCCTCCCCACTGGACCATAGCCTGGGTTTAATGCTACAACTTCCATCACCTAAATTATCAGTAGGATTTTAGGAGCTAATACATTACACTGGGCCCAAAAGGACATTATCTCATAGAGTGTACTTGGTTTCTGACAAGCTGTCTATGTCTTTTATTGCCATCCAGGGAAATTGTAACTGTACTATTTCTCATCAGACAATTTTCTTTGTCTAGCTTGCATTGATATTTCAGGCACTATCCTTTGTTTAATTTCTTTTTCTGCTTGTATACTTCTTTTATCTTAAGTTAGAAACAAAAGACCTTTGCCTGGGGCCTGTCAGTGGCGTCCATGAGTACGGTTTATGCACACTGGTAACTAGAAAAAGTTAAACATTGTGCTAAGGTATACTAAGTACTTTTAACTATACTATATGTTTATCAGTAAATATAAGTAAAATCCTAAGGTAATGACTTTGAAGAAAAGGTGAAAAGAATTTGTAAGGGCAGGGGTTAGTGATAAAAGAGTATTTCTTAGAAGAACAAAGCTTTCCTAGAAGGACTTATCAGAATTTCCAGGGAGCAATGTGTATTTGTAAAAACATTCTTTATATGTTTTGTATTTTACTTATTTATACTGATAGAAACTGCAGGATAGAGAACCGGATGAGTTTTTTTGATTCTGTTGGAGTTTTTTTTTGGCTAGTTGGCTACATAGGAAATGGAATGGTTGTAGAAAGCATGGATTTTAAGGTTTGATAAACACTGCTCTACCATTCAGTCTAAAACATCTGTTCATTCATTCATTTAACAAATATTTATTGACTGCCTTCTGTGTACCAGATACTGTTCTATGTGTTAGAGATAAAACATTAATCAAGGTAGACAAAATTCCTATAGGTGTGGAATGTAAACAATGGTCTCTTTAAACTAATCTCATAATGAAATAAAATAATTGTAATGCTGAGAATAAAATAAAACAGAACAATGTGAAAGAGAATAAGAGAGGGGTGAGGGAGTGCTCTCTCAAATGGGACAGTCAAGGAAGACCTTTGATATGAGGCATGACTGATGAAAAGAAGTCAGCCATACAGGAATCTTTGGGAAGCCTTTCAGGAAGCAGCCCTGACTCGGGAATGAGCTCTGCGTGTTTGAAGAACTGAGCGAACGCCTGTGTGTCTGAGCGGGAGGAGAGAGGCTGGAACAAATTGATAGTCAGTGTCTGGATCTCATAGGCCTTGTACGCCACAGTCAGAAGTTTGGCCTTTTCCTGAATATAGTGTGAGCCTGTTAGACGATTTTAAGTAGGGGACTGATGTAATCTGATTTATATACACATATTAATCATTTTGCCTGCAATGTGGAAATGGTTTGTAGGTGGGCAAGAATGGGAGCAGAGAGGTTAATTAAGAAAACCTATCACAAAAACCTAGGTGAGGGATGATGGTGGCATGAACTAGGATAATAGCAATAAAAATAGAGTGCTGAGATTTGAGATGTTTGTTGGAGATGTTACTGAAAATAGTTGGTGGAGAATCGACTGGGGATTGGGGAAGGGAGCATTGCCAGAAAAACAGTAATGAAGAGCAAACGTCTACGTTTCTGTTCCAAGGAACTAACTGGATAGAGATTGGACCCGTAAATTGAGATGGAGAAGAAGAGCAGATTTAGAGTGTGGGGGTGACAAATAATCAAGTAACCCATTTTCACATATTAAGTTTGAGTTAAACATCTACATCAAAATAGAGATGATGAGTACTCATTGGATTTTCTTTCTGCTCGATGATTAGTTCATGAACCTAATGCAAAATTTTTCATCGCCTTCTTTCCAAGAAGTAAGAAGCAGTAATCATATTCTTCCCACCCAACATAGGTTCCTGATATACCTCTACTAGTTCAACACCTTGACTGTCCCTTCCGTTATTTATAAAGTCACTGATGACTGTGGTTTATGCATTTGAAAATCACAATTGTATTTGTTGTTCACAGGAGAATTTTATATTACACGGCATTCAAATCTCTCAGAAATCCATGTTGCTTTCCATCTCTGTGTGGATGACAATGTGAAATCCGGGAACATCACTGCTCGCGACCCTGCCATTATGGGACTGCGAAATATCCTCAAGGTCTGCTGTACCCATGACATCACAACCATAAGCATTCCGCTCTTGCTGGTGCATGATATGTCAGAGGTGAGTACATCGAAAAATAGAATAATTTTATGAATATGTTAACCCTCTATTGTACACTAATAATAAGCTACTCTACATTTTAAAAGCACTTTTTTTTTTTTTACTAATGGACCTTCGTATCTCCTATCTGGTTAATAGAATTGAGTGACATATAATACAAAACAGTGGATAATCCTTAATAGTTATGTTCAGAGAATTGTAGCATTATTCTGTGGTAGGTAAACTAGAAAATCAAAGTTATCTATAGCTTTGGATAAGGCATATGCTCCTACTCCTCCCCCTCTCTCTCTCCTCCTTTTCACCTTCATTTTTGTCGTAAGTAGCATTAAATCTGCCTCCACATTTACATTTGGCTTAGGCTAACATTAAAATTAGTATGCATTCGCTGTGTCTGCTTTAGTAGGCAACGGAAAGAGATGCTAGATGACAGGAAGAAGCCAGCCTCATTTTAGTATTTTCTCCAGGATGCTCTTTGGACGATACAAGTATTGGCTTCTACAATTAAAATTTGACATAATCATGCATTCATTTTATTAAGTACTATTTTTTTTTTACTCTTTTTTTAAAATCTCTTTTTATGACTGCTTTTTCTCCTGCTTTCCTCCCTCACTTACAAAAAACTGGTTAGGCGAAATAATAGTTGTGGAAATAACACAAGGACTAAAAATTGAACTTTCAATAGTCTGGAGGAACAGAGCAGTCTCACAGCCAACGAGGCACACAGTTCCCGGGACAGCCAGGGTCAGCCTGGTGGTGCAGGGCCCATGTCAGCAGCTTGGTACCTGCTGGTGTTGTTTTAAAAAGCAAAATACTAACTGGTAAGTGCAGATTGTGACTGGCAGGAGGGACGTTTGATCCTTGATTATTAAAAGTTGTTTTGCACAATAAAAGGTGTGTGTTAATGCTATATTACAAAGTACAATGTAAAAGATTTTATGTTTTACTTTTTAGAGTGACTAAGTGTTTACTGAGACTGATTATAAAGGGCCTCATTTTTAAATGCAACCTCTTATATAAACACACACATAAAAAATGCCATGTAAGACAAGAAGATTTTAAATGGTTTCCCACTTGTAATCCATTTGTGTTTTCACCAGACACATTATCGTTTTAAGAGCGTTCTTGCTCCATTCTATGAAAGCTGCATCAGACTTGCTAGTCTCTCATTCCATTGACTTCTGTAGCCTCAGTCATACGTAATATGGTATCAGGAGAGATTGACATAAAACGTGCTTTATTTCTCTCCACTGTAGCTTTATAATGTCTTAGTTCCATCAGGAATTTATAGCCATTGTTAAGTTATCATCCTAGGCCATCTATAAAAGAGTCTTTGGGGAGTAACAAAGAAAGTTTGTGATGAATTCCAGCCACAAGGAAACATCCAAACATTCCTGCAGCTGGACTCCTGGTTAACCAGTTTATAAAAATGGTCATATGTAGGTGGGAAACAACCTCAAAAAACAGTGTTTCCAAAAGTCGCTAAGTTCGGATTTACTTCCAGACATCTGATACGACCAGCATTCCCTCTCCCACAAGGTTACAAAAGTTACATGTTTTAAATTGGGACAGCCAGCTGCAGAACATTAAGTTGTTTCCCAAGTGTCCATTTTAATTCACAAAAGTATATTGAGCCACGATCTTACAGTTTGTTGTATTTAAACATCCATTCAGGTCAAGAAGTTTACTCTACAAACTCAGACAACACTCTACAGGATATAGCGGTAATATTTGTCTCAGGCTTCCTGCAAGGATCCCAAAGCATTTTCAGATGTTGCTTTCTCTTCTCTAACAGACAATTGCTAGACACTCAGTTACCACATCTTAGTGTGGGCATAATGATAAAAAATGTTTGAAACAGTTGATGTCCTGTAGTAAAGAAAAAGGACTGTAAAAATTAATGGCAGTTTAAAAAAAATACAAAGGAAAGGAAACAATAATCAAAAAGAAAGATAACTAATATCACAGTTTTATCTCTATAGATCTTTGTGATGTTAAGATACTGTCTTACTGGAGTCAGTCTAACCTGATAGATACGGAATGAACTGCAAGTCAAGAATCCTGAGTTCCTGACTTTCTTTTATTTTTACTATTACCTTCTGAATAATTTGTAATTTAGGGGTTTTAGTTGTAATTGTCGTGGTTGGCGAAGATGTTTGTTTTTAACTTTTTATTAGAGTATAATACCCATATAGAAAAATACATATATCATAAATATATAGCCAAAATTTTCACAAACTGAGCACCAATGTAACCAGTACCCAGATTATGAAACTGAACCTTACCCGGAAGTCACCCTCACACTCCCTTCCAGTCACGTAAGCCACAGTCCCTCCAAAAGGGTAACCAGGATTTTCACTTTGAAAAGCATAGATTAGTTAGATGTGTTTTTGTAGTGTATATAAGTGGAATGAGTCATATAGTACATACTCCTGTATCTGGCTTCTTTCACTCAATACTATGTGAAATTTATTTATATTATTGTTTGTGGTTGTAAACTGTTCCTTCTCATTGTTATATATCATTCCATTGTGTGACTAGACCACAATTATTTAGCCGTTTTACTATTTATGGACATTTGGCTAAGCTTTGATTATTACAGATTATATTTCCAGGTTTTGACTATTATCATAAATGTTGCTGTGAACATTCTACTACATATGTGTTGGCATTTCTGTCGGGCATGTACTTAGGGATGGAACTGTTACGTGTCGGGGTGTGCGCATGTTTCACTTTGGTAGATACAGCCAAATAGTTTCCCGCAATGGTTGTCCTAACCCCATTGTTTTTGAATGAAAAATGAGAAAGCCATACTAGTTCTCCCCTTCTGATAATGGCTATGAAACTGATAAATACAAGTATTTCAAGTATTAGTACGAGTATTGTAGGTGCTCAGAGGCACATACTTGAGAGTAAAGAATAGTCTTGCAATTTCCATCATGGGCACATAAACTCAGAAAATAATTCTATCTAACTTCCAAGACAATCAGTGAAGACCTAAAAGTATATACCAACTAAATCCTAATTACTTCAGCAGTTCAGCATTACCCTAATCAGAAGATTCAAGTGGAGTAGTTAAAGTGTGGCCATGAACTTTCGATAGACGGTACTATCTGCAATTACAATCAGAACTGACATTTTAATTTCAATTTCACAGAATGTGAACACACATTCTGTGTGTTCAGTGCTCACTTATCATCTAAAGTATAGCCAGCCCTAGGGCCCACTTTTCTGCCTGAGCTCCAAGGTCTGAAGTGTTCCACATGAGCCATTCCACTTTTTCAATGGATGTCTTTGGCAGTGTGTTCTCACAGTTGTGACAGTGAGATTTCATCACTTGGCCATTACTTAGCACTCATGATCAAAAACATCTGACCCACTATGTCATGTACTCCATCTGCTGTATAATGTAGCCTGGGATTTGTTTCCAGGGAGAGCTTCGGGACAGCAGGCCATGTCCCATGATGACATTCATGAAGTCATGTCTTCTCGACCATATTGACTTCTGAAGCTTACGGTTTACCTTTCCAAGTACACAAAGCCATTCTTTCTAGGTGCTGGTTTTAAGCAGAGAAAAAAATGACAGGAATGCTTGAGATGGGGTCTCTGTGTAGGTAAATGAGGGCTTTAAAAACAACGAGGACGCATGTACACACAGACGCACATGCTTGCAACGGGCTGCATTTTCTTTCAGGTTCAAGTGCTGCTAAGCAGCATTAAGTTAAAGTAAATGGAATATGAGGGTTTATATCATATGAAAATTAAATTGTCTGTGACTTCAAAGATAGCCTGGGATCCTGCCATGAGTTGGTATTTTGGTGTGTTCCCTACAACACTGATGAAACTGCATTCATTGATATCATTCTGAAGAGTGCGAAGTTTTCAATTTCTGTACTAGATGTTTTCTCTAGACCATTAACCACACATTTACGAAAAGCAAGAAAGCATGGTATTAATGGATAAAAGGTGATGATCTTTTTTTTTCCATCTACTTTTAGTCAGCCGTTAAATCTATCCCCTACTCTAACTTGTGCTTCAGTCTTTCACCATTACCATTGTTATCCTTATTTTAACACATTGGGATAATATATATTTCATATGTTGGAGTTCAAGGCTAGCCCTGCTGAAACTCTGCGCTTATAGCTCACAGTAGGTGTATTCTTGTGAATAGTGATGCGTAGGCTTGACCTCAGCCTGAAATAACTCAAATAATTATAAGACACTGTCAGATAATGCTTTGCTATGTATAAAAATGAGTACCTTGTTTATAATAGTATAAATAGTTATAATTCCTTGATTCTGATTATTTTCATGGTATTTTGGAAAGTGGTATGTTTTAGAGTAGCATTTTAAGGTGATACAAATACTCAGTTATACTTTAGTATTTGTTCCTACATATGATCCTTTAATAAAATGTTTAACATAATGAAAGATAAGTATGTCCTAAATAAAATACCATGATTGAAACACAGCAGAAACAACCACACATAAAAACAGATACACAAAGATTTGAGACACAGACCATGAAATATTTGATTACTGTCTTTAAAGAACTTGAGGACAAGCTTAAAATATCTTCAAGTAAAAAAATGCTATGAAAAATGACCTAGCAACTACAGAACTAAGCTTAGTTGCTGAAAGAAATTTTAAGACCTGAATAAGTGGAGAGATACAGTGTTTATGGTTTGGAAGGCTCAATACTATTAAGATATCAGTTCCCCTCAAGTTGATCTGTATAGACTTAAATCTTAATCAAAATCTTTATAAGGCAATTTGGAAGATACTGACAAGCTATTCTAAAATTTATGTGAAAGCCACAGGACCTAAAACAGCCAAAACAATTTTGAAAAAGAACAAAGTTACACCAATTTATTTCAAAACTTATGGTAAAGCTATATTAACCAAATACAGTGTGACCTTGGCAGGGCAATAGACTATGGGTCAAAGGAACAAAGTAGAGAATCCAGAAATAAATCCATGCATGTCTGATCCTTTGATTTCCAGCAAAGATGCCAAGGCAGTTCAATGGGAGAAAGGGTAGTGTTTACAGCCGCTGGTATGGGAAGAATTGGATATTGGTATAGAAGAAAACAACCTTGACTTTTCCCCAACATCATACATAAAAAGTAACTTAAAATGGATCATAAACTTAAACGAAAAAGGTAATACTATAAAACTTCTAGAAGAAAACGTAAAAGAAAACCTTGATGACATCAGGTTAAGGAAAGATCTGTTAGGATACAAAAAACATAAGCTGTAAAAAAAAACACAATAAATTGTACTTCACTAAAACTGAAAACCTTTGTTCAGCAAAAGATGCTTTTTAAGAAAGAAAGTGCAAGTCTCAGACTGCCGCATGATGTTGGGTGATTCACTGTACCTTTCTGGTTGTCCTTTTTAAAAATTTATAAAGTTTTTTTCTTGTGAGATGCAAGTTACTTATGTACTTTGTAAAGTTCCATGTAAACAAGACATTATTATTTTAGTTTTAAGAGTTATCAGCATTTCTCTCACCTGTATGTAGATATTTCTTAGTCACCTTAAGAAATATACTTTTTTTTTTAAACTCAGGACAAAACCTTGTCCCACTATGCGTCTGTGCACCCCCTAAGGCACTGTGGCTCACTTGCAACAGGCTTTGCAGTTACAAGGAATACGCTTCCTCTTTGGGGAACTTTGAAGCTGAGAAGTATTGGAAACAAAATTTAAACATCATAAAATTCTACTAGTCATTTTTATAAGCTTGCAGAACTTTGGAAAAGAGGATTCTTTATTTTTAGTCCTCTCAGCAACTAGGCCCCTTTTATTTACCAGTCTTAAAGTATCTTGGACATAACAAGTAGTTTCCTGTCAAAGTCTGCTACAGAGAAAGGCACTTTCTTTTTAAATTCCCCTGGATAAAACCATGATTCACTCAGCCTGTCTTTTTGAGCATCGTTATGCTCACTTAGTGTGGTAGAAGGCATCAAAAAGGTAGTAAAGGTGAATAAAAAGTGGTTCCTGCCCTTAGAGAGCACACAACTTAAGAACAGAAAACATAAATCACATCTCCCTACCTATTGCTCTCCCACACCCCATCCCAAAGAAAGACAGGGTAAAATGTGATCATTGAGACAAAAGAAAAACTAGTACTTGGGAGTTCAGAGGATAGCAATACCATTCGTAGCTACGAAAATAGGAAATACTTTATGAAGGAGATGGCAGTTAAGCTGGACACTGAAGAATGAAGATCAGGTTTCAATAGATGGAACTAAGAGGGGGGCATGCTAGACAGAAGAAATGGCTTAAGGAGAAGTGGGAGGAAGTGGATGACAGGCATTGCAGGTCATGTTTAGGCAAAGGTGGGCAGATGTGCTTGAGTGAAACCTTCGTTTTTTTATTTAAACATCATAGAAGCTGAAGTAGTTTCGGCCTTAATGTAAATAGCCTTGAATACTAAAAGAAAGTCTTAGATACTATTCATGAGACAATAGGAGACAATTGTAAGTTATTAAACAGCAATATTAATATGATCAGAAATGTACTTAAGATAAATTAGCCAAATAAGTGCTTTGGAGGGGAACTATTGAAGTCCACGAAAATACGTAGGAAGCCATAGCAATAACTAGTCATGAGGTACAAAGACCATCAGAGTTTAGTGAAGAACTAGGATATTCAATAACAGATCAGCCTCTTGGAGGGGTTGGCAAGTTTAATGAAAAAAGGAAGTGGTCACTAATGTGAATTATGCCAGTGAGGTCAATTAGAGTAACACTGAGAAACGGTTTGGTAAATAATAATCATTGAATTACAACCCAACATCTAAAGTAAAGATCCATAAGTCCATACTGGTATAAACAGATGAATGAATGAAAGAATGAATGAATGAGAAGAAACAAATCTCCCATGAAGAATTCCAAATAATTCATGTAAATACTCCATTCTCAAGGAGCAAAACATCTCCATCTTTTAAGTGTGTGCTGTTCATAGTGAGTAACTTCTTTCCAAAGAGTACAATGTGGGAAGAGCTAGAGGTGAGAGAAATAAATGTACAGTGGAGAAACCTGAAAAACACTACCCTCAACCAGGTGATCCAGCTCAATATCAACAGTCATAAATCACGTTGACAGTGTACACCCTTGATATGATGTTATGAAAATGACACTTTACCCCTGTAGTCCTCCTACCAAAACCCATAGCTCAAGTCTGATGAAAAAAACATCAGATAAATCCCAGTAGAAGGCATCCAAAACTGTCAAGGTCATCAAAAACAAGGGAAGTCTATGAGACAGTCGCAGGCAAGAGAAACCTAAGATGACACAGTGACTCAATATAGTATCCTGGATGTGATCCTGGAACAGAAAAAGTCATCAGGTAAAAACCAAGGAAACCTGCATTAATGGATTTTAGTTAATAATGTATCGGTAGTGCTTTTTTAAAATTATTGGTTATTAAATGATTTGTTTATTTTACAGCATTTATAGAAAACAGACAATGGAATAAAAGAGTACAAAGGATAAAAATAATACAAAGAATAAAAATATATTTGGGGTTTTATTTTTCATTGACAGCAAATAGAAATCCTTTAGTGAGATCATAGCACTTTGACAATATTATGATTAAATTCAGTAAAAGTACTTGGAAGATCACATTCTACATTTGCCTCTATCTGTGGCGTCTAATTTATCTGGCTCCTTAAATGATAGGGTGAAAGCCCCTGTTTGCTGGGAAACATTTCCAAAATGAAATTCTAGGTTCTCTTGTTAAATTTTTTTTCATGTCAGTTGTTGAAATGAGGCCTGTGTGTGTGTTGGTTATTTCACCGTAATATCATGACCACTGTTTCTGTTATTCCACAACTATTATTTTACAGTGCAGAAAAGACTTCCGTTGTAGTCTGCTGTTGCTTTAAATGAATACGTGTAAATCATTGAAAACCCAGCATGAATTAGAATTTCTGAAGGATTTTCCCTGCAGTTGTTTCATACAGTCTGTTCTCTTTCTTCTTGGTAGGTACATAGACAGCCTCCGTTTTAGTAATATCCTAATGTAAGATGTTAATAATAGAGGAAAGTGAGCATGGAAATATATGGAAATTCTCTGTACCGTTTTCATAACTTTTCTGTCAATATCAAACTATTTCAAAAAGTAAAGTCTCTTTTTTAAAAGCAATCAGGGTAGAACCATTTTGGATCTATTAAGTTTGTAATACTGTTAAATAATATTTTAAGTAGTGTTTAAATGTCCAAGTGTTGGTGAACATATGGTAAAATTGGATGGTGCATACATTGCTGATGGCTAATGTAAAGTGATCTAACCTTTCAGGGAAGAACCTAAATTTTATTTCACTAATCAATAGAAATAAGTATCCCAAAAAATTGTCAAAAAAAAACAAACACGAGAGACAGAGACATACATATACATAAATATGTTCACTGCAATGTTATTAACAAAAAAAAAGTGGAAATCTAACTATAAGGTACTGTTTAAATAAATTATGATACATTAATTCAACAAAACAGTACTTTTTAAATTGTGTTCTGAAGATCTCCCCAGGATCCTAGCCCCTTCTGGACGTCAGCAACATTAAAAATATTTTCACAATAGTAAGACATGATTTGCCTTTAACATTCTCATTCTTACATGAGCATCAGTGAGTTTTTCCAGAGGCTACATGCTATATAATAACACACCAGATTCAATGCAGAGGCAGATGTGAGAATCCAGATGTCTTCTATTAAGAAAGGCATTAATGAGATTTTCATATATGTAAAACATTGCCACTCTTCTCACTAAATTTTTTTTTAATTAAAGTTTATTGGGGTGACAATTGTTAGTAAAGTTACATAGATTTCAGGTGTACAATTCTCTAATACATTATCTATATCTCACACTGTGTGTTCACCACCCAGAGTCAGTTCTCTTTCCATCATCATATATTAGACCACGTTTACCCTCTTCTAGAGACCCCCTCCCTCTTTACCCTCTGGTAACCCCTAAACTGTTGTCTATGTCTATGAGTTTTTGTTCTTTCATTTGTTTGTCTTGTTCTTTTGTTGTTTTCAGTTTTGTATACCACATATCAGTGAAATTATATGGTTCTCTACTTTTTCTGTCTGACTTTTTTAGTTAGCGTTATAATCTCAAGATCCATCCATGTTGTCACAAATGCTCCTATTTCATCTTTTCTTACCGCCGAATAGTATTCCATTGTGTATATATACCACAACTTTTTTATCCATTCATCTACTGAAGGACATTTTGGTTGTTTCCATGTCTTGGCCACCATAAATAAAGCTTCAGTGAACATTGTAGCACACATGTCTTTATGGATAAATGTTTTCAGATTTTTTTGGTAGATACCCAGGAGAAGCATTGCTGGGTCATATGGTACTTCTATTCGTAATTTTTTGAGGAACCTCCACACTGCCTTCCATAACGGCTGCACCAGCCTGCATTCCCACCAGCAGTGTATGAGGGTTCCTTTTTCTCCACAGCCTCTCCAACACTTGTTATTTGTCTTGTGGAGGATAGCCATTCTGACTGGGGTGAGGTGATATCTCATTGTGGTTTTTATTTGCATTTCTCTGATGATTAGTGATGTTGAGCATTTTTTCATATGTCTGTTTTCCATTTGTATGTCCTCTTTGGAGAAATGTCTCTTCAGGTCCTCTGCCCAGTTTTCAATTGGGTTGTTTGTTTTTTTGTTGTTGAGTTTCATGAGTTCCTTGTATATTTTGCATATTAGCCCCTTAATGGAGGCACTGTTTGCAAAAGTCTTCTCCCATTCAGTCGGTTGCCTCTTTATTTTGTCGATGGTTTCTTTTGCTGTGCAGAAGCTTTTAAGTTTCATATAGTCCCATTCATTTATTTTAGCTTTTACTTCCCTTGCCTTTGGAGTCAAATTCATAAAATGCTCTTTGAGCCCGAGGTCCATAAATTTAGTACCTATGTTTTCTTCTATGCAGTTTATTGTTTCAGGCCTTATGCTTAAGTCTTTGATCCATTTTGAATTAATTTTGGTACATGGTGACAGATAGCAGTCCAGTTTCGTTCTTTTGCACATGGCTATCCAATTCTCCCAGCACCATTTATTGAAGAGGCTGCTTTTCTTCATTGTATATTTTTTGCTTCTTTGTCAAAAATTATCTGTCCATATTTATGTGGGTTGATTTCTGGGTTCTCAAATCTATTCCATTGGTCTGTGTGTCTGTTTTTCTGCCAATACCCTGCTGTTTTGATTATTGTTGAGCTGTTGTACAAGCTGAAGTCGGGGAGTGTGATACCTCCAGCATTGTTCCTTTGTCTTAAGATTGCTTTGGCTATTCGGGGTCTTTTGTGGTTCCATACAAATTTGATGATTTTTTTGTTCTATTTCTTTAAAAAATGCTATTGGGATTTTGATGCGGATTGCAGTAAATCTGTATATTACTTTGGGTAATATGGCCATTTTAACTATGTTGATTCTTCCTATCCATGAGCACCGAATGTCTTTCCATTTCTTTGTGTCTTCTTCAATTTCTTTTAAAAATGTCTTATAGTTTATTCCTAGGTATTTTATTCTTTTTGCTGCAATTGCAAAAGGAATTGTTTTGTTTATTTCTTTTTCTGAGATTTCATTGTTAGTATATAGGAATGCAGTGGATTTTGTACGTTGATTTTGTAGCCAGCAACTTTACTGTATTCGTTGATTGTTTCTAATAGCTTTTCAGTGGAGTCTTTAGGGTTTTCTATATATAGCATCATGTCATCTGCAGAGTGACAGTTTAACTTCTTCATTCCCAATTTAGATGCCTTTTATTTCTTTCTGTTGCCTGATTGCTCTGGCGAGGACTTCCAACACAATATTGAAAAGCAGAGGTGATATGGGACAGCTCTGCCGTTTTCCTGAACATAGAGCAAAGGGCTTCAGTTATTCACCATTAATTATGAGATTAGCTGAGGGTTTGTCATACGTGGCCTTTGTTTTGTTCAGGTATTTTCTTTCTATACCGATTTTATTAAGTGTCTTAATTATAAATGGATGTTGTATCTTGTCAAATGCTTTTTCTGCATCAATTGATATAATCATATGATTTTTGTCCTTTATTTTGTTTACGTGATGTATCACATTGATGGATTTGCGTATGATGAACCATCTCTGTGCCCCGGGGATGAACCCCACTTGGTCGTGATGAATAATTTTTTTAATGCATTGTTGTATTTGATTTGCTAGCATTTTGTTTAGGGTTTTTGCATCTTTATTCATCAGAGATATTGATCTGTAGTTTTCTTTTTTTGTGTTATCCTTACCAGGTTTTGGTATCAGGGTAATGTTGGCCTCATAAAATGAGTTAGGGAGTACTGTCTCTTCTTCAATTTTTTGGAAGAGTTTGAGCAGGATTGGTATTAGATCCTCTTTGAAGGTTTGGTAGAATTCACTAGTGAAGCCATCTGGTCCTGGACTTTTGCTTTTGGGAAGGTTTTGGAGGACTGATTCAATTTCCTTGCTGGTGATCGATCTGTTTAGATTTTCCAGTTCTTTGTGATTCAGCCTAGGAAGGCTATACTTTTTTAAGAACTTGTCCATTTCTTCTAGGTTATTGAATTTGATGGCATATAGTCCTTCATAGTATTCTCGGATGATGCTTTCTTTGTATTTGGGTGGCATTCGTGATAACTTCCCCGCTTTCATTTCTGATTTTGTTTATTAGTGTCTTTTCTCTTTTTATCTTAGTGAGTCTAGCCAAGGGTTTGTCAATTTTATTAATCTTTTCAAAGAACCAGCTCTTTGTCACATTCATTTTTTCTATTGTCTTTTTATTCTGTATTTCATTTAATTCTGCTCTGATTTTTATTATTTCCTTTCTTCTGCTGACCTTGGGTTTCATTTATTCTTCTTTTTCTAGTTCTTTAAGGTGTAACGTGAGGTTACGTATTTGGGATTTTTCTTGTTTCTTGAGATAAGCCTTAAATGATATAAATTTCCCTTTTAAAACTGCTTTCGCTGCATCCTAAAAATTGTGGTAGGGTGTATTATTATTGTCATTTGTTTCTATGTATCTTTTTGATCTCTTGTTTCTTCTTTGACCCAGTCGTTCTTTAAAAGTATGTTGTTTAATCTCCACATATTTGTGGTTTTTCCCGCTTTCTCTTTGCAGTTGATATCCAATTTGAAAGTCATCATAGAATATTCTTGGTATGATTTCAGTCTTTTTAAATATGCTGAGGCTAGTTTTATGTCCCAATATATGGTCTATCCTTGAGAATGTTCCATGTATACTAGAAAAAAATGTATAGTCTGATATTTTAGGATGAAGTGCTCTATAAATGTCAATTATGTCCATTTCATCTAATGTGTCATTTAGGGCTGCGATTTCTTTATTCATTTTCTGTTTGGATGGTCTATCCATAGCTGTCAATGATATATTTAGGTCCCCTTGTATAATTGTATTTTGGTCAATTTCTCCCTTTAGTTCTGTTAGTAGTTCCTTGGTATATTTCGGTGCTCCCTGATTGGGGGCATAAATATTGCTGACTGTTATGTCTTCTTGTGGTATAGTCCCCTTTACCATTATGAAATGTCCATCTTTGTCTCTTGTTACCTTTTTTATCCTGAAGTCTGTTTCATCTGATATCAGTCTGGATACACCTGATTTTCTCTGGATACCATTTGCTTGGAGTGTCAATTTCCACCCTTTCACTTTGAGTCTGTGTTTGTCCTGGTAACTGAGATTGTGTCTCTTGGAGGCAGCATATAGTTGGGTTTAGCTTTTTTATCTAATCTGCTACTCTGCTAATCTGCCTTTTCATTGCTGAGTTCAGTCCATTTACATTTAGGATGATTATTGATATGTGAGGATTTCCTGTCATTCTATCTTTAGTTTTCTGGTAAGACTGTGTCTCTATTGTTTCTTTGCCTTTTTGTTGTTGTCTATTATTTCTGTGTGGTGGTATTCTATGATTTTTCCCTCTATTTTTTCTTTTATTACAGTATATCTTTCAGTTCTGAATTTTTTTGAGTGGTTACCCTTAAGTTTATGTAAAAGAAAATTTCATATTAGAGTATTCCATTTTCTTCAGCATGCTTGCTTTCTTCATTCCTATATTCTGGTTCAGGCCTTTACTCTTCTCCCTTTTATATTTTGGTTGTCACAAATAATCCCTATTTATGCTCACCGAATAGACTCCTTCAGCATTTCTTGTAGTGCAGGTCATGTGTTAGAAAATTCCCTCAGCTTCTGTATGTCTGGAAAGGTCTTTATTCCTCCTCCATATCTAAAGGGTATCTTTGCTGGATATATTATTCTTGGCTCATAATTTCTCTCTTTCAATAATTTGAATATTTGATCCATCCTGGCTTGTAGAGTTTCTGCTGAAAAATCTGATGCTAATCTAATGGGCTTTCCTTTGTAGGCTGCTGTCTTCTTTTCCCTGACTGCCTTGAGGATTCTTTCTTTGTCGTTGATTTTTGACAGCTTCAATACAATGTGCCTTGGAGAAGGCCTGTTGGGGTTGAGGTATTTAGGTGTTGTATTTACTTCTTGGATTCAAGGATCTAGTTCTTTCCACAAGTTCTGGAAGTTCTCATCGACTATTTGTTTGAATATACTCTCTGTTCCCTTCTCCCTTTCTTCTACTTCTGGTATGCCCATTATTCTTATATTGCTCTTTCTGATGGAGTCAGAAAGTTCTTGTAGAGTTATTTTGTTTCTTTTAAGTCTCAAGTCTCTTTCTTCTTCCATCTGTGTAATTTCCAGGTTTCTATCTTCAATGTCACTGATTCTTTCCTCCATTAAGTCAATTCTACTACCTAAGCTGGCTATTTCTTCATTTCTTTTATTGAGTTCTTAATCTCCAGAAATTCTATTTTTTTTTTTTTAATTTCAATCTCTTTCATAAAATGCTCATGTTGTTCTTTGATTCTGTTTCTGAGTTCATTAAACTTCCTTTCTGTGTTTCCTTGCATCTTGTTGAGTTTTTTCAGAACTGCAATCTTGAATTCTCTGTCAGTTAAGTCACATATTTCCATGTCTTTAAGGTCATTTGCTGGAGACTTCATTTTCTTTCTGAGCTGTCTTGTTACCTTGGTTATTCATGGCAATTACTGATTTATTATTTCTCTTCCTAGACATCTACAGGAGTGGGTTCTCCAACAGGTTGATAGAAAGAGGTCTTTCTTTTGTTTTTCAGTAGGTGTTGGTAGAATGTTTTATTTTCTCTCCAACTGCAGCCTTTTATTCTCTCTCACACTGTAGTGCTATATTTTCTCTGCACTATTCTGGCTTCTCACATAATGGGGTGATTCCATGGAAGGCGGGCTTCTCCTCTGTCAACAGTTTGCCTGGGTCATAGGGCGCAGTGTCCGTGTCGGTATGCAGAGAGCTTCTGAAGTTCCAAAGCTCTTCCTGCGCCAGATTCAGAGCCCATGTTTTTCAACAGCTCTGTTTACTCCTGCAGGGATCCACCCAGATAGGTGAGGACAGGAGCGGGGTGGGTTGTGATAGGTGGTCCAGAGCAATGGTGGCGACCACCACCACCACCGCCAGTCCTCCTTCCACAGCTCCCTCCCCTTTGATAGAACTAGTTGGGCTGGGAATCTGTGTCTGTGGGCCACAGTTCTCAGAACAGCAAATATTCTGTTCTTTTGATCTGACACTGCTACTGTTCCTCTTCTAGCACCGGGCAGGTGGGGGTAGGGCAAGCTCTGGGGGAGGAAGGAGGGGGCGGCTAGTCTCAGTGCCTAAGGCTTCCGTTCTCTGCTCGGCAGTGAGGGCTTAAACCACCATTTTCAGCCTTCTTCCCTCAGTCTTTTCTCCAAGGTCTCTGCCGTGAGCGTTGGATTCAGCCACGTTATATGCTGTCCCCTCAGCCCTGTGGGCCATAAACGGAGCCCTAGCAGTCCGAGTTCTTCCCTCTCCCACCATTGCAGTAGTTCTGGGATGCAGTGAGCTCGGAGCACTGAGCTAGGTCTGCGTCCTGCGCCCACGCAGCGCCATCACCACACTTCTCCCTTCCCTCCTCCCCGGTTGCACAATTTGCTCACCTTTAGATGATTTCAGTAGTGCGCCTCTTCATCTTGCCTGTCTGCTGCACGGGGAGTCCTCTGTGGAATTATAGTTGTTCAATTTGTTGTAAATTCCAGGGGAGATTTCAAGAGGCTCACCTCATGCCATTTGTATGACGTCATTCACTAAAATTTTTTGTTTTGGAAAATATAGTTACTTTCCATTTAAAAAAAGTTATGTTAACATGCTTATCGTCTTTAAATAAAATTAGCATTTTTAGCAGTTTTCATTTCTAATGCAATAAATATCAAGAGATATAATCCACATAAACAAAACTCATTAGAGTGTTCAGTGATTTTTAGAAGTGTAAAAAGATCCTAAGATCCAAAAGATCGAGAATCACTGTAATGAAATAATAAACATATTTTATCGTTATAATTATGAGGACTTGCAACATGGGAAAATAATTCTGATACAGTGAAAAGAAATAGAATTTAAAATGGCATAATTGCTGATCATAATTAGGAAAAATTATAAAATGTATTGGCTAGAGTCTGACACGGGCACTCAGTCAAGATTAGACAGGAATATAGAAAAATGATCGCATTTGGTTTGTGAGGTGGCTGGGGTGGGGTGGTTGTTTATTTCTATTACTTTTGTAATAACATAATAAAAATATTTTAATGTGTTACTTATTCAAATATTGTACAATTTAATAGAGTTATTCATGTTAACATATTGAGAATAGTAGGTGGAGTTTCTACAGCATTAATATTTTTGTTTAGAATTATACTAGATATGTTCATTTTTTAAATTATATTTACTAGGCTAATTAAATTAACATTTCACAAGTATAGTATAACAGCTGGAAGAAGTCATATGCCTGAAAATCAGAGGAATTCCAGCTGAAATTAGCAAATATTTGCCCAAATCTATTCACAAACTGGATGGCCCACATTATAGATAAATAAAGATCTGACTATATATATATATATATATATGTATTTTTAAAAATTTATTGAAAACAAGATTTGTTTTGTTTCTGCTTTTAGGAAATGACTATCCCGTGGTGCTTAAGGAGAGCAGAGCTTGTGTTTAAGTGTGTTAAAGGTGAGCATAACCTTGTATTTAACAACGGCCTATTTGTCTTTCTCCCAAATATTGAAAGCAGAGCAACCCAGGAGAAAGAATGTGAAAGTTACCCCTGCTATCTGGTGCCTCAATTAAATGGGTTTAATAAGGAAATAATTCATAACAGGTTTTTTTACTTCTCGTCGCAAAATAAGTATCCTGCCCTTGACATACAGGATATTTGGACGTTATTTATATTTAACTCTGATTATACCTTATTCTCTATTGCTTTTACTTTCTTAAAAAGAAACGAAACATGAGCCACATGTTTAATTAGACTTTAATAATCTGTTTTGGCTTCATCGTGTGGAGACTAAACAGGACTTGTGTTGACTAAACCGTGTTAAACCTCTTTGGCGTGGGGAATCAAGGATTGCAGAAGCCTCTCCTCCAGGCAGGTGGCTACCTAAAAAGTTAAGACATGAAGATGCACAACGAAAATTCAGTTTATTTCAGTAAAGGATTTGTAGGTTTGAAGACCAGACTCATAATTGAGCAAAGTCTATTGTTCTGTCTTAGGTTTCATGATGGAAATGGCTTCGTGGGATGGAGGAATTTCTAGGACGGTGCAGTTTCTGGTACCACAGGTGTGTTATGTGAGTAGGGCTCACCCCAACTTCATCTCTGTTATTATATTCCTCACAGAGTGAGCACATTGCCCCTAATATTTAACAAATGCTATCAGCCTCCTGTTTTTTAAGGGGAGAAGTGTTTGGATGCCATAAAGCCCTTAGTCTATTGGCAAAATCTCAGAATCTCCATTCGGGATCTTTTATTTCACTCCAAAACCAAACGTGACTCATTTTTGCTTTGATTTGTTTTTTCCACATTTATGTTACAGAGATTTTGAAGAGTCATAAATAAAGGCATCGATTAGCAGAGAATGATTCCGTCTTCTGTGTAGACCTTAACAAAGTTAGTGGAACTCTTATTATTGATTACCCTGGAGTTATCTAGGTTTTTTTCTGGTAATCAAACCTATTATGTGACAGAAACAACATTGTTTCTCAGAGGACGGACGGAGCAGGAAAACACCCCGCCCAAAGCCGGGCAGTTAAATCAGCCATGAACGATAATTTTTACATATTGCACTCCGTATCTACAACTAGTTCCATAATTTAAAATATTTAAAAATTGTTTAAAAATCAATGACGATTTAACAAATACAAACTTCTTTTTAACCTCTTACAGAGTATTTCTGAAGAAATGTTTTATCAACTTAGTAACATGCTTCCCCAGATCTTCCGAGTATCATCAACACTTACTCTGACATCCAAGCACTAAACCCTCATAGATCAACATGCTGGAGGAAGAGGATTGTTAAACTCTCCAGGAACTCAACCTCTGCTGGGATACGGTCAAGCAGAAGATGCCCAGAAAGAGAACTTGCGACCCAAGCCACACATCAAATCATGATAGATGTCTGTTAAACATTCTAAAAGTTCATCTAGTGTACAGGCTAGTGATTAGCCCCTTCCTTATACAGTTATTCTTAAAGTCTCTTTCTGGGAAACAAAATGACATTTTTTTTTATTGTAGTGTCCTATCTGAATATTAGAAGGTTAAAACTTTCTGTATACCACACATGGACACTTGATGTAAGGAATTGTTCACTACATTTTCATGGAGACATTTGTCTTTTCCCAAAAAGTTGAATCCTATCAGGTGCAAGGCTTAATGAAGCATACAAGTAAAACCTTCCCTCTATCTTATTTGCCATTGAAAAATAAAAAGCACTGAAGTATACATTGCAAGTATGGCTGTCTTGTGAAAATCTTTGTAAAAACACAAATACATGAAACTGATGTACTTATTGTTTTAAATTCTATTTCAAAAACTTGCTTTTAATGTATTCTTTCTAAGGTTTTATAAGTTGAAAGTCAGAAAAAGGCTGGATCCTTTACCTCTGTCTCATCTTCCCTAGGAAACCTCAGCCTTGTCTGATGATAGCATTTCATGGGCTGGGAGGATAGTGCTGATTTGCAAACCCGGTGGAAGTTAGTTTAAACCAGCACCTTGCTCGTCAACTTCGTGACAGTCAAACAGTGAGAATCCTTCTCTCTCTACCCCGCTTCCTGCATTCTCAGTGTCCTTAACCATTCTCCTGCATTTCTTTGCTGGTAACTGTGTCCCATTTCTGTCTCTGCTCTTCTTTTTCCTCGTCTTTTCCATCGTCTGTCCTGTGGAACTCTGTCCTCAGATGCTGCGGATCACCGACGTGTCCCATCGCTACCATTTGCGATGAGCAGGGACTACATTGCCCAAAGGCATTTACAAAGCAATAGTTTCATTAAATACAGATCGTATGGATGTGGTAGCTGGCTAATAGAGTGAAGTGGATGACTTCTGACCTGGTGAAAGAAACAAAAAGCACTCTTCTGATATGCCTACATGTAGTACCTTATATAATAGAAACTCTTGTGGCATGCCAAATGCTTTCCCGTCACATAGGAAATGTCTTGATTTACTACTCAAGGCAATGCCTGTCTAAGTAACAACATTAAGGAGAATACCCCCTCCAGATTGAGTCCATGACACACTAACACTTTCCTAATCCTTTTTCAGGGAATCTGTAATCCCAAGAAGAAGGTAGGTATTCTGCCCTGGGAGTGAGAAGCTGTCTTCCAGGCATCGTTGCTAGTAATGAAGACTGATTCTAACGCAAAGCAGTGTCGACAGAAGTAGAAAATCAGGGTGTGCCAAAGCCCTGCCAGAGACTGTTTTAGTTTATAACATGACAGGTCAGGTTGGAGGAGAGTAGTGGGATCAGTCAATGAAAGGCATTCAGAAAGAGCGGTACTAAGGATCTTTCCACAGAATTCCTGTAACTAAGTGTGCAGCCAACAGCGTGGAGGTTGTATCCAGGGCAGGGAATAGGAGGAAAAGTTCATTCACAGAAAGTTGGTGAATGCGGCTGCCCAATCTCTTCCTTTGTCACCTCAAGGCTTTCACTCCAGGGCAATTTAAAGTCCCTGTTTAGCCTATAAAATCAAGATGAATTTATTAAATACTCATTTTTCACATGGTACTATATTATGAGATATACAGAGAAGATTAGAAAAGTGCTTATGATGTTACGTATCACTGATATGAAGACACACCGAACACTAAGCTAATAACAAATATATAATTTAAGGCGCTAATTATATGTATTTAAATAATGGGGATTTTAGTGAAGCAGTAGATCAGGCAGTCTATAGTTCTGTGATTGGAAGGATGAGATTACCACCTTTCTCTGTATTGTGTTCTAGGGGGTTTCTTGGAGGGCAGTGGCTTCAGGCCCTTCGCGACTGATGTGAAGGAGGTTACGTTAGTCACCTGAGACTAGAAGGGGCGTTCTAGGTATAAGGTGCTGATGGGAGCAGGAATAGAATGAAGGGAGGCAGTGACAAAGGTCTGAAGTTGAGAGAAGCTGACCACAGGAGCCTTTTGGGGTGGGAATGGAGGGCCCTGGCGAAGAGGTCTCCGTGAGCAGCAAGTTTTCTATTTGTATAAACCAGTACTCCTAAAACATGACGGTCTCATCCTCAAGGCCTTAAAAATATGCGTTGGAAATCAGGCAGGGGCACTCAGCCCGAGGTCTCCGTTCCACGTTACCCTTTCCTCCCCTCCTCCCGTTTCTCAAAGCACAAAACCAAGCAAGTCTCTATCCTTGCCATTGCTCGGGAAGTGAGAGACCAGCTGTTCTCAGCATGGCGATGTGACTGGGATGGAAGAAATGCGTGAAAAAGAATTTCAACAGAAACAGCTTGCCTGGGAGTTGGCCGATCTCTTGCTGGCATGGGACACAGTATCATTTGTGTCACTTCAGCTGGGTCCTGGCTAATTCTCAACAAGAAAAAAATGTTCCATAAAGGAAAGAGGAATTTACGGAAACATTCCTGTTCTAGAGGCCCTCAGGAGAAGGAGCAGAGCTGTGTTGAAAGGACGGACAAAGATTAAACAGTGGATCTTCAGGGCTATTTTTCAGTGTATAAGTGAAAAGGATTGCTTTTCTCTTACTTAGTTTTCCCAATTAGATGAAAGTGGACTGCTTTGCTCAAAAGAAGTTACAGCAGTGTAAAAATCATCATAATTTTGAAATAATTAAAAATATTTTACAACACCTATTTACCCAAAATACCACGTATTCAGTGGTATTTAGATCAATGATTTTCTATCCTGTAACCACCAAAGAACCATTTCCATTATCTTCCCCGTGTTTCCCTGAAAACTTTTACTTAGTAAACAATTGAAATCATTTGAGCAGTAGTCTGTTTTTGTTGATCACACACATGAGTAATAGACAGTATTAGCAAGTGTTACAAACCTTGCCATTTTATGTAACCTGCGAGGTCTCACCCTAGTGAAATGTATTTCCGGAAAGATTTTTAAAATATCTCAAGGACATAAAGATACCTTTAAGGACCACTAATTCCAGGAAGTCCAAGCTGGGGACCACAACTTAAGACAGAACTATTTGTATGAGAGTACATCACAAAGGAAAGGCAGCAATAAGGACAACGTAAGTAGCACATTGACCCTGAGAACTCCATTCAATAAACCAGTGTTTGCCGAGTTTCCTCCATACAGTGACACAGTGCTAAGCAAGATCCAGCCTCTAGAGGGCTATACAAAGGCAATGGGATTGAGGAACTATTCGATTAAGACTCGGCAAGCTTCTCTGTGATCTGTGATGCTGACAATCTCCAACGACCAGTACAAAATCCTAACAAGCAGGAGAATGGCTGGGTAGCCTCCTGAGGTTTCCTGCAGGACGAATGCGCTTGCGACGTCCTTATTCAATACCCAAAGCTAAAATTGTGACACACTCCACACTCCTGCTGTTCTTTTCCTGTTTTCCCGGAGGAAAACAGGGTTTCTGATATATCCAAATCTAAGCTCTATCAGGCTTTCTGATAAATCCATCTCAGACTTGGCTGAACTGCATGCTCTAGGGAGTCAGCCCTCATCAATCGTGGACTCTATATTTGCAAATCCCCCTACTTCCTAACATGTATTTGTAACTGCAAAATGAATCAACAAAGGCATCTACAAAAGCAATCATTTTATCAAATCCAAGTTGTGCGGATACTGTCACTGGCCCACAGAATGAATCAGAGGACCTTTGGCAGCACTTTTGGCATCATTTGTGGGCATGCGCAGAGCAGTGAAAACTGAGTCGCCCAACACACGTTCCCAGCTGAGAGGAGCCAGGTGACCCTCTGCCTTTTTCTTTCAGCTAATGACATAAACAAGTGTCCTTTTCACAGTTTATTTCCTGCCATGTTTTTTGCATTTTTGTGCTTTTTGTTAGTGATTTTGCTATTTAGCCCCCAAGTGTAATGCTGAAATGCTTTCTAGTGTTCTGCATGTAGGAAGACTGATGTGCCTTATGGAGAAAATACGTGTTGGATAAGCTTGGTCCACACCTGAGTTGTAGTGCTGCTGGTCATGAGTTCAATGTTAATGAATCAACAATCTATTATATAAGGTGCTTTAAACAGAAACCCATAAAAAAAATTATAGGTTGTTTGCTGGTGAAATGTGATGAGAGGCTTGCAGGAACCCAGCCTTGTATTTCTCCTGGAAGTAATTGTTCAGCATTTGCTAATTCAGTGTTCACAGCATGAGAACCAACTATATGAGTCACTTGTCTCCCAGGCAAGTGAGCATAGAGAGCTATCTGGATAGAGAGGATATCTTTGGCACATGGAGAATGAAACCTGGAACGTGTTACCAGAGAAGCAAACAGATCCTTCCTGGAGATGTTTAGGAAGTAAGCAGAAACCACGCTGTCACAAGTTAGGTATGACATCTGCAAGAAGAGAATGTATTCGTGGGTTTCTCCCTCTTTCGTTCTCTTGCTTTCTATCCTTCTCTCCTTTTTCTTTGAATTCCCAGTTTGTTCTCAGCAAATCCGTACAGTCTCAGAGATGGGGAACACGGTCCCTAGAGTTAGACAAACCTGGTTAAGTGCAGCCTTCCTGATTTATTCCTTGTGGCTGGTTACTTGGCCATATTACCTAACCCTCCTAAGTATGTCTCCTCATCGGTAAGCTAGGAAAAATTAATAATAGTATCTAGCTCACTGAGTAATTGGAAGGATTAAATAAGAAAGTGCACACTACCTGGCATATATTCATTCTATAAATACTTGCCTCTATTTTCTTTCCTTCCCTCTTTCCTTCCTGTCTCCCCTTTCTTCCTTTCTTCCTTCCTGCCTGATCCTTCTCCTTCTTTCCTTCCTTCCTTTCACTAGATGGTAAAGATACTAAGTTGCCTAAAACACCGTGTCCTCAAGGAGTTTACAGCCTAATCGAGTTGGGAAAACAACACATGGCAGCAGTCACAGTAGGAGCCCTCACAGTACCAGCCAGTGAGGGCATAGAGTCAGGGCAGAATAAGCTGTGCGTGGAGTGCTGGGGAAGTCAGACTAGAAACACGAACCATACGTTTGACCAAGAGGGATGTGAACCCCCGAGAGCAGGCTGCTCAGCCCTGCCTTTCTCTGGCACCGAGTGGGTATCCTTTGGGAGCCCTTGCCATTTTCAGTAGGTCAAGCACAAATCCTCCTGGCAGACAGAATGTCACTTGTGCCAGTAGCAGCAACTTCAGATACAAAGGACAGGCAGGTTAGAATGTCGGAGGAAGTCACAAGTAGGCGACTAACCATGTATTTGAGTGGAACGGGAAGGACTATCACATTTTGATCAGATGAATCTAGATTTTAGACATAACAATAGCACGAAGTAGTTATGAAATTGAAAGTCGTCTACCCCAGGTAGCAGCTGTATAGAATTTACCCTATAATGCTTCGCTAGTTCATCCCTTGTCACTGAGCTGGTCAGATGTCTTACAAATGACTGAGGCCAGAAGATTAAATGCTGGCAATAGGATCAAATGCTAGGAAGGTACAGGGAAGACGTCCTAGGGGTAAGAGAAGGGGAGTAGAAAACTCAGAAATCACTAGTTTGTTTACTTAGTCTACTTTGTGTGGTGGTGGTGAGGGGGAGGGGGAAATAGGAAAAGTCTTTTTGTTCTGTTTTTAAAATCACCTTGGCTATCTTGTCTAGTGTAGCACATTGATGCATTTATTCTTCTACCTAAATGTTCTTTTATTGTGCAATTCTTCAAACGTGCAGAAAAGTTAGAAGGATGACTGGGCATCCTTGTCTTGCTCCTGATCTTAGAGGAAAACTTTCAGCTTTTCACCATTGAGGATGATGTTATTACACATTTGTCATGTATGGCCTTTATTATGTTGAGGGATGTTGTCGCTATACGCATTTTGCTGAGAGTTTTTTTTATGAATGAATGTTGTGTTTTGTCAAATGCCTTTTTTGTATCTATTGAGATGATCATATAATTTTTATCCTTCATTTTGTTATTGTCATATATCACATAATTGATTTGTGGATGTTGAATCATCTTTTCATCCCTGCAATAAATCTCACTTAATCATGGTGTATGACTTTTTTAATGTATTGTGAATTTGGTTTGCTAATAATTTGTTGAGGATTTTGCATCTATGTTCATCAAGGATCATGGACTATAATTTTCTTTTCTTGTAGTTTCCTTTTCTGGCTTGGCATTAGGGTAATTCTGGCCTCATGGGTTTCAAAGTGTTCCCTTCTCGTTTGTTTTTTTTGGGGGGGGGGTTGGGGGGAAGAGTTTGAGAATAATTGGTATTCATGCTTCTTTAAAGGTTTGGTAGAATTCACTAGTAAAACCATCTGTCCTGGACTTTTCTTTGTTGGGAGATTTTTTTATTACTGACTCAATGTCCTTACTAGTAATTTGTTCAGGTTTTTTTTTATTCATGACTTAGTCTTGGTAGTGTGTATGTTTCTAGGAATTTACCATTTCTTTTAGTTGTCCATTTTTTAGCATGTAATTGTTCATAGTAGTCTTTTACAATCCTTTGTATTTGTGTGGTATCAGTTGTTATGTCTCCTCTTAATTTCTAATTTTGTTGGAATTCTTGGTAGATTTAGTTCAAGGTTTCTCTATTTTGTTTATCTCTTTTAAAAACCAGGTCTATTTCATTGATCTTTTCTATTGTATTTTTAGTCTCTATTTCATCTATATTCACTCTGATCTTTATTTCCTGCCTTCTACTAACTCTGGACTTAGTTTGTTCTTCATTTTCTAGTTTCTTGGGGAGTAAAGTTCAGTTGTTTGCACTCTTTCTTTTTTCTTAGTGTAGGCATTTAAAACCATTCAATTAAGTTCTTTAAAATCATTCAATTTAAGTTCTCTTCTATTTCTGGAGTCTGCACATTCTCATACACAATGGATTCTTGTTTGTTTTGTAATTTTTTTATTGTGAGGTTAACTTCCTTAATCTTTGTAATAAGTTTATTTAACCTGAGTTAAAGGTATGTCCCTCCAGAAAGGTATAACATATATTTCTTTTTGGCTGTCCAAGAGTATTCTTGGCTTAGTACCAAATTTTATGTTAATTTATTGAAATTGATCATTCCCAAAACACATGGATAGTGTAAATTTGAACTCTAAGCTTACTCATGGCATGGACTTCCTACCACACACCAACTGAGCTCAAACTATATTTATGTTAATAAATGAGATTTTAACAGATACATGCAGATGAATATCAACATGTTACCAATTATTAAATACCGTCTTCTAAGTCCTATACTGCTTTACCTACTGTATACATTTAGGATGTAAGTTCAGTTTCTGTGACCAAGTCTCAAAATTAAATTTGTGAAGGCAAGATAACATTTTAAAATTCAAGTCCAAGCTAAAATGCCAGTTCTGCCCTAGAAAGGTATTAGGGTTCCAAGATTCTATCTTGTTCAACCATCACCAGGGTATTGTTGTCATTTCATGGTCCAAGATGTCCTGCCACTATGTCGGCATTCCAGTCAATCAGAGGGGGAAAGTGAGAATGGGACACAATCCAAAGTTTGTGCACATGGGTATCACACCCCACTGACCAGAACATAGTTATGTGTTCACACCGAGCTGCAAAAGATGCTGAGAAATGGAGTCCCTTTTTTGGGTGCCATGTCCCAGCTAAATCTGGGGTTCCTATGTCTGCAGAAAAGAGGAGAACAAATATTAAAGGCAACCAGCAGATCGCCATGCCTATATTATATCATTTTAATCTTTGCAGCAAGGCTATGAAATAGATATTGTATCCATTTTGTATCTAAGGAAAAGTAATTTGCCCAAAGTAATATTGTTAGTAGAGAGGAGTTAGGACTCTGTGACTCCAAAATGTATCAGAACACTGTTGAAGGGGAGACTTAAATGCACAGTGGTTACAGTTGTTCAGAGCTCTCTGTCAAAATAAGGAAGGAGACTGTGGAGTCAGACAGATCTTAACTGACCCACCAGCAGGGCCAAGCCTAAGATGAAGCAAATGAGACGCCAAGAACGTGACATTCAAGGAGATACTTACTCTCAGGGTTGTGCAAACATTTACAACCCTGAAAGTAAATGCCTCCTGAAATTTTGCTCCCTAGGCAACTCATTTGCCTCATCCTATTACCAGCCCTGCCCATCACCTCCATTACTAACTAGCTGTGACCTTGGACAAATTATTTTATTTCTTTGACTCTCAGTTTAGTTGTCTATACAGTATGATTAATACAGTTTTCCTCTCAACTTCACAGAATCAGGTAAGAAAAAACTAGCTGTGAGAATGCTTTACAAATAATAAAGTTATAAAAAAAAAAAGATTTAATTTGATTCTTAAGAGTCAGGGCCATGTTTGGCTATGAGGATCTTCATTTTTTGTTGGGAGGGGATGACACAGGACATGGATGGGTGAGTGGGTAAATAAAAGGTAGAATTATCCCTTAAATAAATATTATTGAGTATCTGTTTTATGTCATAGATACTAGATACTAGAAATGTACATAATGGTGAACTAAGCAGATATGATCCCATCTCCTGCCTAGTAGAGGAGATACATTAAATCAATAAACAAATACATATATAATTATAAACTATGATGGTTCCTATGGGAAATAATAAAAGGAATATAATTAATATGAGAATAATGGAGGCTTTTAAAGAGGAAATGACGTTTACGCTAAGACCTGAAAAATTAATTGTAATTAGTTAGACAAAGGCTTCAGGAAGGTGTTTTCCAAGGCTGAGGAAATAAAATGAAACAAAAAGCAAATAAACAAAATTTTAAAAAACAGTAAATACACAACCCGTTGGAGAAACGAAAGCCCCAGATTTCTGGCTAGAACACCAAATATGGGAGACACAGGGGGAGTATTAAGGAAATCATAGGAAGGGAGAGCTTGAAAGCTACCCCATAAAGTTGTTTACAAACTCCTCGGCTTACTCCAGAGATGTGTTAGTATGGCATATTAATCTTTGAGAATTGAACTACAAGATAGACTCCCCCCCCCACTCCACTGCCCCACCACCCTCAGATTCTAGATGTCCACTGAACAGCACACATGTGAGAAAAATTCAAAAAGCACGGCAAAGACTTTAAAAATGGAATTGACATTGATATCATAACCCACAAAATGTTGGTCTGAACTTAATGGTCTGAAAAATAACTGGGTTGATTGCCAGCTATGAGAAAATTATCAGCATTCTCCATAGGATTTAAACAAAACCCAGAATATCATAATGTAAGATGTTTAAATCCTGGATACAATCTAAAAATATTCATTACACACAGAACAAGAAAAATCTCAACTCCCAAATGACAATCAACAGAAGCCAATTGTGTGAGATTGCACAATGTTGGGATTATTCAACAACTTTAAAATAGTTATCATAAAAATGCTTCATGAAATAAGTACAAACTCTTTTGAAATGAATAAAAAGAATTCTTAGCAAAGAACTGGATATAAAGAACTACATGGAAATTTTAGAGATAAAAAACACAATCACCAAAATTAAAAAGAAAAAGTTACTGGATAAGATCAGAAGCAGAATGGAGGTGACAAAAAGAAGAGTCAGTGAACTTAAAGATAGATCAATAGAAATTCTTCATGCTAAACAACAGAGAGAAAAAAGATTGGAAAAAAATTGAGCTGAGCCTCAGGGACCTGTGGGAAAATACCAAAAGGTTTGACATTCATGTTATTGGAGTCCCAAGGGAAGAAAGAATGTGGTACTGAAATAATATTTGAAGAAATATTAGCTAAAAACATCCTAAATTTAGTGAGGGATATAATAAATTAATAGATTCAAGTTCAGCAAATCCCAAAGAGGAAAACTCAATGAAATCTACACCCAGACATATTATAATCAAATTGCTAAAAACTAAAGACAAAGAAATTTTTGAAAGCAGCCAGAGAAAACCAATGCATTACCTATAGGGGAACACCAGCTTGAGTGACGGAGATTTCTTATCAGAAAATGGAGGGCAAAACGAACTAGAACAACTTGTTCAAAATGCTAAAAGAAGTCTGTCAATCCAGAATTCTATATCAAATATAATGAAAATACATTCAGGAACTAAGGCGAAATAAAGACATTCTCTGATGAAGACTAAGAGAATTTGTTACCAGCAGACATGCTTTAAAAGGGAAGTTCTTTAGACATTAGAAAAATGACTTTTTGAAGGAAACTTGGAATATCAAGAATGAAGGAAAAGCAACAGAAATGGTAAATGTCTAAGTAAATACAATAGGTATTCTCCTTTTGAGTTCTTTAAAGTATATTTGACAGTTGAAAGCAAAAATTATAGTCTAATGAGCTTTTCAGGGTATGTAGATGGAGCACACAAAACAACTACAATACAAAGGAAGGAGTATAAAGGGGCCTATACGATGATAGGTTTCTACATTCCACTGAAGTGGTAATATTGAATCTGAGTGCATTGTGAAAACAAGCAAAGAAGCAAAAATCCTGAAACAAGAAATTTGTCTGATGCATTCAAGTAAACAGGAAGTCAAATTGTACCACAGGACATTGGGTCACGACTGCGTCTCCCTCACCTGAGAAAAATTCCAAATGGAAACTTTGCCTAATGGCCCATCCCTCTGGGTCAGCCAGAGAGCCTTCCATTTACTCAGTGGAAAAAATAGAAGTTTTATTGAGTGCTTATACATGCCAAGTGCTCTGCTAGGCACTAGGGATTAGAGTGTGGACATGACATAGCTTCTCCTTTCCAGAGGCTTATAGAAAAGCGGGAGGAAACAGATAAGTAAACCGGTAAATACATTAGTGTGGTAAGAGCAACAACGGAGGTGGAGGAATAGAGAGTCCAAGGAAAGAGTCTTCAAAGTAGTTACACTCAGGTTGAGATCCGGTGAAGAATTGAAGGTAGCCAGGCAAAGGAGAGAGGCATCCCAAACAGACAGTAGATGTGCAATACTCAAGAGATGTAAGAAAATGCCGCGTCCACAGAATTGTAGAAAGTACACTTGTGTAACCACATAATGGCCCATGGGCCATATCCAGCCACTTGTTTTTGTTATCAAAGTTTTATTTGCACATGGTCCCAATATTTATTTACCTATTGTCCGTGGTTGCCTAGTGCTACAGCTACAGAGTTGAGTAGTTGCAACGGAGGACATATAGCCCTCAAAGACTGAAATATTTACAAGGCAGCTATAAAGAACATACGAAGTTCAGGAGCCGGGACTGGAGATAGGCAGGAAATGAGGCTAGAGAGGTGATCAGCAAGCAGACAATGAAAGGTCTTGTAACCAGGCTAAAGAGTTCACTCTTTATTTTAAAAGGAGTAAGGGAGTGACTGATGTGTTTTAAGCAGGAAAACAACAAGATGCTATTTGAATTTTAAATAATTGGAGTAGGATGAAGAAAGTAGAGGAGGCAGAACTGGAGTCAGGGAGACCAGTTGGGAGGATTGTATGTAGATAAGAAATGATGCCTGGACTATGAAGGCACTGATGGGATGGAGAGAAATGGACAGATTTGAAATAAATTAAGAGGATTCAACAATTGTTCAGATATAGGAGTGTGTGGGAGGGATGGGCCATTAGGCAAAGTTTCCATTTGGAATCTTTCTAAGGTCTTAAAACTTTAGGACTGGGAAAACACTGCCTGACTAGGTGGTTATATCTCTACGGAAGCTGTGATCTGTTTTGGGCAAGCCATCCCTTTCCTTTGGCCTGGCTTCTTCTTCCAGAGCAGTAGAGGTCCGAAATTAAGGACCAACCACTGTATCTCCTCTGAGACAGCACCCATCCCATCCACCAGGCAGCTCAGAGCTGTCTGATCCCCACTTCCGGCAAGCATTCTGAGCCACTGATTTTAAAAATAAGCCCCGAGGGTGAAATTGCTACATCTCTTTCCAAAGGCTGTTGTAGATGCCAAAGGCGGTGGACAATAAACCATTTGTGGTTAAGGGTGGAGCAACCACCATTCAGCCAGGCATCTTTGGGACTCTCCCGGCCTGTTCAGTGTGCTGCCTTTCCAGCCCATCACCAATAAAATGGGGAAAGGGCAACTTCCTCTGCCAAGCTATCAGGCCACTAAGTACCTGAAGGGTCAACCGTGCCTCCTGTTCTGAACTTGTGCTAATTTCAGATAAACACCTCAGCCCTTCCTGCAAGACCTTACAATCTAGTTAATAAAACCAGTACATATGAACCATTTAGAGATTAGCAAAATGCATTGATTCATTCACTCATTCACTTTTTAAAGTGCCTACTCAATGCCAGGCACTGTGTGGGATGCTGAGTCACAAAGATGGAAAGTTCAGTCGAGGAACTATCAGTCTACTAACATTTAGGCCAGAGTGGGAATATATAAATACAAAGGGGGTTTAGAGTTGAAGATATCAATAAAAGAAAAGTTGTCAGAGACAGTTCCACCAAGAAGCTGAAACTTGAACTTGTCTTGAGGATGGTATGGGATAGAGATTAATGAGTGGAAAGAGAAAACGATTTCAGTTAGAGGAAATAACATGGCCAGAGGTGTGGAGGAGAACTGAGTAGGGAGAGTGGAGCAGAGAAGTGCACAGGGAAATGTCTAGAGAGACAATGAAGGATCGTATTGTGGAACACCTTGGAGCATTTAACTCTAAGCGGGGAGATGATAATAACTTCTCTCGTTTTTAATTGAGCTCTTATTCACATACCACAAAATTCACCCTTTTAATGTACAAAAATCAATGGTTTTTAGTATATTCACAAAGTTACGCAGCCATCACCATGACCCAATTCCAGAACACATAACATCCTTTTTGAATATTTCTGAGCGGTATTTCATGGGATAAAATTGTATTTTAAGCAAATGACCCCAGCCTCCAAAGAAGGAAGGATTATGTGGAAAGAAACTGGACACAGAGGCCAGCTAAGAGGCTCACAGGCGTGGAGAGCTGGGCCAGAATAGGGCATAGGGGCACCTCCTGTCAACAATACTCTCACTTCATCCGTGAGAGGGAATTCGTGGCAGGGTGATTTGTTGATAATAATCTATGTCTTTTTCTCCTTGTCATTTTCCTCCCTCATTCCAAGAAGGTCATAGACATTTGGTTCCCTAGCCTAAGCTATTTGGGGAGCAAGGCTAAAAGCAAGTTGCTTGTGGACAACCACCGTTCTGCTTTAGGAGGTCTGAACTCAATGTTGGGGTTATGTTGGAGGAAGAGAGAGAGAAAAGAGATCCTTTGGGGGCAATGGGAGCTGAAGCTGAGAGAGCGGAGAGAACAGCGCAGGGAGGGAGGATCTCTAAAACTTTGAAGAACCAGTGATTTCTGGTCCTGAGGGTAGGAGGGACCTCAGATGGGTGCAGCATGCTACCTCTTGAAGGTTTGACCCCAGGCCACAGGGCTCCAGGGCTCCCTGCCCCAGAATGACTCCTACAGCCACGTGTGGCACAGCAGGCATGTCAGCGCTAAGTGCGCTGAAGCCCAGAAGAGCCTCTCCCCTAAGCATTGTATTCTGCATAAAAGTCTTGGGAGTTTGCCCTGTCTTGGGGGATGGGGAGCCCCAGTAATGACGGGGCTGCCTTCACCCCCGGCTAGGCTGCCTCAGAGTCACACTTAAAGAGGCTGAAGGACTGTGGGCTTTCTGGTGAGCTGGTGTAACATCATGGTTAATCGCACACCTTCCAGAGACTTTCTCGGATTGAGCCTTGGTCTGCTGTTTATTAGCTGTAGGAGCTTGGGCATGTTACTTAAGCTCTCTGTACCTAGGTTTCCTCAAAATGTGGATAATGAGATTCAACTATCTCATAGAGTTGTTAGGATTAAGTGGATGAACGAATGTAAAGCAGTTCTAACACTGCTTGGCACATCAGCCATGCATATGTACATGTTATTATTAATTAATGGGAGGAAAGCAAATGGGCGGAGGGAGGTGTGTGGACCTATCAAGGAAAGGAACTACTGAGTGGAAATAAGCGTGGGACAAAGAGCAGAGGGAATGAAGAAGAAAAGAGCGGTGATATTAAGAATGAACGACTTGAGGTAAGTAACCATTTAGACATGAAAGAGAAAGGACAGTAAAATAAAAACAGATGAAGACATTTACAGGGATAGACAATAGACAAATTGACAGAAGATAGAAGATGATGATAGATGATTGATAGATAGATAGATAGATAGATAGATAGATAGATGATAGAAAATAAAAAGAGATTGAGAAAATTACATAATGAAAACAACAGAGGTAGAAAAATGGTGGCAAAAAGTAACATAAAATGATACAAGTGAGAAAGATGAACTGATACAGACAGATGACAAACTCAGAATGAAATGTAGGAAACAGTGTCACGCGCGAAAGGAAAAAGAAAAGCACACGGGGCAGACGGAAGAGGCTGGAGGTGAGGCCGTCAGGACGGACCGAGTGACCTCTAGCCTGGGCCGAGTGACCTCTAGCCTGGGCCGAGTGACCTCTAGCCTGGGCCGAGTGACCTCTAGCCTGGGCCGAGTGACCTCTAGTCTGGGCCGAGTGACCTCTAGCCTGGGCCGAGTGACCTCTAGTCTGGACCGAATGACCTCTAGCCTGGGCCGAGTGACCTCCAGCTGCGGGCTGGGGGGTTCCGCCCCGCCGGCCCCCCCTGCCCGCCCCACCCCGCGCAGCGCCGCTCCATCCTCTCGGACTTCCCGCTCGTGCTCCTCCCCTTGGGACCCGTGTTCTCTGTTCCCCACGGTTCACAAATGTGTTTCCTCCTGTCTGGTTTCCTCATTGCTTTGCGTGTGCCGCTCGTTCTGGTCTCCGTCCCAGGAGACAGGGGCCACCGTGCCCTCCGTTGTCTCCCTACCCCACGCAGGGTGGGCCTGAGAGAAACTGTTGAAGGACAGTCCTGGCATACAAGTGGGAACTGTAGGGCCACTCCAAACTCCAACGGCCACCCTGTAGGACGTCACAAATCACCCCTGCAAGGTTCATGTCTAAAAGCTTAATGTAGAGGGAACTGGTCTCACCTGCCTTGGCAACTGGACAAAAATGTATACAGTATCCAATGATCCCTCCCCCACGTGCTTCTCAGGGATCCAGACCTCTGGAACTCAGCATTCTCCTAAAGCAATCGGCCTCACCAACAAAACTGTGAGCTTCCAGAAGGCAGAGACTATGTGGATAAAGTTGCAAAAGTGTTCAAGGATGACCAGTAATTGATCATTGCTAAGCATCTGAAAATTTCTACCACCTTATGGTTGATGTGCTTGGTTCTAAGGACAGAAAGTGTATGGTAAGAAGAAGGGACATTTTGGTATAAGAAAAAGAAAAAACAAATGTCTGTTTACACAGTTCCTGAATATAGGACCGGGGCACTCTTAGGATTCAGAGAAAGTTCTGGTCATCTCAGCCAAATGAAACTCCCCCAGACTGACCTAAACCTGTTTCTTTCGTCTTAGACAAGAGGAAGGAAAAGTCCCATTCATAACCACGGAGAAATAAAAGTCTTCCTCACTGATTATATACAATTTACAGCAGTGTTTCATTTGGTGCCCAGGAGCCTGTAATAGCTGGAATTACCCTTGTTCCTCTTCCTCTGTGAAGGGCCCAGAGCTGAGAAGTGCTCTGTGATTATGGCTCAGAGTACATCTCCATGCCAAATTTGCTTGGCCTGGTTTGGTGTGTGTGTGTGTGTGTGTGTGTGTGTGTGTGTGTATCTGCTTCCAGAACAAAAGTTTCCCATCTCTTTACATGGTTTTTCAATCCATATATAATAAATTAAAATGTTTTTGCCATTTCACACATCTTTACCGAAGGAAGGGTGGGAGGGAAGGAAAGAGGGAGGGAGGGAGGGAAGGAAAAAAGAAAGGAAAAAGGGAAGGAAGGAAGGAAGGAAGGAAGGAAGGAAGGAAGGAAGGAAGGAAGGAAGGAAAGAAAGAAGGAAGGAAGGAAGGAAGAAACGGAAGGAGGGGAAAAATAGAAAGAACCATTTCCCCACCCCACAACTTCACATGTGGATTGAGAACTCCAGTATCAACAAAGCAGAAAAACTGAAGTAGGGTGGGCTGAAATGTACTGATGTTTACAGTACAGGAGATGAGAACCTTAGAGTAACAGACTCCCTAGATTGTGAAGGTGAATGAATGCTGTCTCCTGAAGACATGTGACTGGCCCTCCCCTCGAGTTTTGCAACACACAAGCTCTGGAAAGAGTAGCACACAATGCAAAATAGTAGAAACCCTAAGTCTGAGGTTGCAAATTTTAAAGAGCCAAATAGTAAATATTTTAGGCTTTATGAGCTGTGTGGTTTCTGTTCCAACTACTGAACTCTGTAGTGCAAAAACAGACTATATATAAACAAATGGGCATGGCTGTGTTCCAATAAAACTTTATTTACAGAGACAAACAGAATGTTGG
This sequence comes from Rhinolophus hipposideros, assembly GCF_964194185.1. Taxonomy (NCBI): domain Eukaryota; kingdom Metazoa; phylum Chordata; class Mammalia; order Chiroptera; family Rhinolophidae; genus Rhinolophus; species Rhinolophus hipposideros. The sequence continues at coordinate 87,096,889 of NC_138055.1, forward strand.
ATTTGGTCGGTGGCCCGTAGTTAGCTGACTCCTGCACCAAGTGGTTTAATACTATGAAGAACCAACTGAAAAATCTGGATGATTTTAGAGTAAAGACTAAAAGACTGTCTTAGAAAGAATGGAGAAGGAAAGGAAGAAAAGGAAGAGATGAAGTATGTCTGGTTTCAGTCTACTATCTGCATATGATGGTGGCTGAGGAATTTGGATCAGTTAGAATGCATCTGTCTAGAGAAAGAGAACAAAACACAACGCCCAACTTAAAGTTGCTTTTGTGATTTATTTCACTTATGAAAGAGTCAAGAGGTGGGATGTGTCAGGGTTGGTTAACTCCGCAGCTCAGTGATATCAGGCTCTTATTCAACCTTTCTGAAGTTTTCTTGGCTCTTTTATGGTTGGCACAGCCCACATTACATGCTTACACAGTTGCATGTCAAAGCAGAAAGAAAGGAATATCTGTCAGGAAGCCAGCTAACAGTGCTTGCCGTAGAAACCTCATATATATGCACATGTGACACTCTAAATTGAGTATGATGAATGGTGTACTCGTAACCGTCCTCCACGGAACTTAGCTGTATACCAAGATTTCTGCTCACTGTAGTACTCAGCTTGGGCACTGTAAATATATGATGTAGCCTTTTGGTCAAAGTGCAGAACTGTAAGAAACATAAAACTTGAGATCACGCTGTTTGGAGGACAATCCCTGTGCCTGGTAGCAGGCTTCTCACCAAGAGCTGGCACCCACTTGTCATTCATGTGTGGAAAGTGGGTCCTCCAGTCCCAGCCAAGTCTTCTGAGACTGTAGCTCCGACAGCCCTCTGATTTACTTTATGCCAGAACACCTGACCAAGCCATTTTTGACTTCTTGACTCACAAAAACTATGAGAGATAATAAATATTTACTTTTCAGTCACTAAGTTTTGGGTTGATTTGTTACACAGAAATAGATAATGACTAATACAGGGAGATAGTCCTTTTATGTTAGGACCGAAATTCTACTCCTCAGTACTTGGTCACAACTGCTTTTCTTACAAGTACTTAGAGCCCCACTTGATGATTTATTAAATTTTTCCCACAAAGGATTCAAACTGACGTTTTTCTTCCCTTTGTACCCAGCCAATAAGTCCAGATACTCCAAGTTGTCCCTGTTCTAAAACAACTATTTTTGTTGAGTTTTCAACCTATTTCATGAAATCATTGAATATGGGAGTGGAAGTGACATGGACTGTGTCTTTCCTGTATTTCCCAAATATCTTGAGTCAGTGCTTCTATTCAATTAGAATTAATATGTTACGAACTTCCTTTTCTTATTTAGAATTTCAGTCATATTTTAATCAACTTTCTTAAAATATAATTCACACAGAATAAAATGTAGTCATTTTAAGCACACTGTTCCATAAGTTTTGAAAAAGATGCAACCTCCATCATCAGAGTCAAGACAGGGAGCATTTCCATCACCTCAGAATGTTCCCTCTCACTCTTTATAGTCACTCCCCTATCACTCTGGCTCAGGGCACCACCAATCTGCCTTCCATCATTATAGATTATTATTTTTTGTCTATTCTAACATTTCCTTTAAAATATGGGATCATATGGTATGTGTAAATTGTCTGCCTATCATGCCCATGGATTGTTCCAGCACAATTTATTGAATTGCTTTGGCATCTTTGCTGAAGTCAGTTGTTTATATATGTGTGAACCTGTTTCTGGTCTCTTGTCAGCCCCATTCACCTATATATCTGTCGTACTCCAACACCACATCCCCTTGATTTCTGCAGCTGTACACAAATCTTGAAGTCAGATAATGGAAGTTTCCAACTTTGTTCTTTTCTTTCAAAAGCCTTTTGGCTATTCTAGGACTTTTACATTGCCTACACATTTTAGAGGCAAACCATCAATTTCTATGAAAAGCCCTCCTGTTTTTTAACAGCATTACTGAATATAATTTGCATATCACAAAATTTACTCATAAGTATAAAATTCAAAGAATTTCAGTAGCTTATAGACTTGTGCAACCATCACCACTATTCAACTGCAGAACATTTCCACCATCCCAAAAAGACCCCTAAGGTAATTTGCAGTAAGTCCCCTTTCCCACCCTCCAGCCCTAGGCAACAACTCATCTACTTTCTGTCTCTATAGATTTGCCTTTCAGAGACATTTCTGCTAAATAGAATTGTATAATATGTGATCTCTTTTGTCTGGCCTCTTTCATGTAGCATGTTTTTGAGGCTCTTCTACCGTGTAACTCTTTGTAATACTGGTGCCAAATAGTATTCCATTGTAAGAAGAGACCACATTTTGTTCATGCATTCACTAATTGGTGGGCCTTTGATTGTTTCCACTTAGAGGTTACTATGAATGACACTGCTATGAACATTCATTTACAAGTGTTTGCATGGATATGCTTTCATTTCTCTTTATGTTAAACTATTTGAGGATCTGCCAAACTATTTTTTAAGGCTGTATCATTTTATGTTTCCACCAGCAGTGTATGAGTCTAAATTCTGGTCACCCAATTCCAATGTGTGGAGTGGGGTGTTTTCCCCACCCCACCAAGCAATTCTCAGACACCAGCTTGCTGTCCTAGAGTTCAATCCAATTTTGACACTATCTACCTAGTATCAGATCCCACAGGTTAAGTCCTGCAAGAAAGACTGCCCTCACCCCTCCGCCCCCCGCCCCAAACACATACTTCAGATGCCAATGGCAAGTCCAGATTGTCCCCTGGGCTTCTGACTGAATGACTATAAATCAGAGCTCCCAACAACCCGCCCTCCCCCCATGTTCAATTGATTTGCTTGAGTGGCTCACAGAACTCTAAGGAATATTTTACTAAGTAGATTACTGGTTCATTACAAAAGGGTGTAACTCGGGAATGGCCAGATGGAAGAGATACCTGCGCAAGTTTGGAGAAAGGGAGTAGAGTTTCCGTGGCTTCTCTGTGTGAGCCATTCTCATGGAATCTCCAAGAGTTCACCAACATGGAAGCTCTCTGAACCCTGTCCTACTGGTTTCTATGGAGGCTTTTCACACAGGCATGATTGATCAAATTATTGGCCATTGGTGATTGAACTCAATCACCAGCCTCTCTTCACTCCTCAGAGGTCATATGATTGTCACATGGTTATCACATGGTTGGCTCTACTGGCAACCAGTCTCCATCTATACGTGGGGTCCAAAACTCACCTTATTCACATAACAAAAGACACCATTGCTGTTCTCCTCACTTAGGAAATTCAAAGGCTTCTGTGCCAGAAACAGGAAGAAGACTATATATATTGTGATTTATAATAAGAAATATATATATAATATGAGGGTTCTAGTTTTTCCATAATCTCACAAATCCTTGTTGTTTGTCCTTTTTATTATAGTGTCATCCTGGTGTGTGTGGATGGGTATCTCATTGTAGTTTTAATTTGCATTTTCCTAATTACCAATAATCTTGAGCATCTTTTCATTTGCTTATTGGCTATTCTTATATCTACATTGGTAACATACCTACAAAAATCTTTCACCTTTTTTTCTCTCGCTGTTTTTTAAATTGGGTTATTTGTTTTTGACTTTTGTAAGAGTTCTTTATATATTCTGGGCATAAGTCCTTTATCAGATATATGATTTGCAAATATGTTCTTCTAGTCTGTGGCTCCTTTTACTTTCTTAGTGGTGTTTTTGAAACACAAACACTTTTAATTTTGATGAAGTTCAAGTAATTAATTTTTTTAAGTTAATTTTTGTGTATGACATGAGGTAAAAGTCTAAATCCATTTTCCCATATGTGGACATCAAATTGTCTCAGACCCATTTGTTGAAGACAGTCCTTTCCCCTCACTGAATTTCTTTGGCACCTTACTCCAAAATCAACTGGCCATAAATGTACTAATTTATTTCCAGACTCTCAATTTTATTCTATTGATATATTTATATCCTTGGGAAAAAAACTTACTCAGAAGCTAATCTTGTAATCAAGATGATAAGTTTTAAAATCAAGCATTCTTCCAATTTTGTTCTTCCTCAAAACAAAATTTGGTTATTTGGGTCCTTTGCATATTCATTCAGTTCAAAGCACTTTTTAATTTCCCTTGGGATTTACTCTTTTATTCATGGATTATTTAGAAATGAGTTATTTAGTTTTCAAACACTTGGGGGTTTTCTACATATTTTCTGTTATTGACTACTAATTATATTGTTGTCAGATAACTTTTTTTTTTTGCTTTCTATCAAAGTGGCAAAATACAGACTGTAAAGATTAAGAGTGGCCTTAAGGCAAAAGGTTGGACCTACCTTTGACCAAAGGCAGAAGAAAACACATGTCCCCTGCAGTCCAAACCACCTGGCAGTAAGAATAGCATGTTGCACTAGCTTAGTCAATGTGTACAAGCTACAGAAATGACATTGAAGAGAAGAATACAGGCCATTTCAGATAAGTATGCTTTAAAGGAGTCCTCAAAACTGGACCCTTACAAATGTGATTCTCCTGCAGTAGTTTCTAGATTCCCTAACATTAGGGAGGTTAAGAGAATGGAAGCTGACAGTAGTCTGCTCTAATGCATACTTACACTTCCTGCTTAGAACAGAACTAATGATAGTATCCCCAGGATTCCTGTCTTGTTTGCCAAGCATCCAGGAACTAAAGCTTAGATTCCATTTGGGGGGCTCTGTAGGAAAGGCAGTAGCCCTCAGGAGGAAAGCTGTGCTGAGCACATTTATGTAGAAAAGTCAGGCCTGAGACTAGAGGATACTGTAGTCAAGTTATCAAGTCACCGAATGGGAAGGACTTGCAGATGCACTCACTACCAGAGCCCACTGCAGGGAAAGAGAGTGTACTTTCTATGACTTGAATCCCATCATGATTTGCTTTCTGGCCCATAATATAATCTGTCTTGGTAAATGTACCATGTGCCATTGAAAATTATGGGAATTCTGCTATTTTGGGATGAATAGGTTTATAAATGTCAGCTACATCAGGTTGGTTCAGGTCTTCTCTAGCCTTACTAATTTTAAGTCTACTCGTTCTATGAATTGTTGAGAGGGGGTATTGAAATTTCTGACTGTAACTATAGATTGGTCTGTTTTTCTTTGTAGTTATATCAGCTTTTGCTTCATGTTTTCTGAAATTCTAATTTCAGGTACATAATAATTTATGATTGCTATGTCTCTTAATTAGTTGCCCCTTTTCCATTATGAAATCAACTTCTTCATTGTTTATACTATTCTTTGATCTGAAATTAATTTTTTCTAGCATCAATATAGACATTCTAGTTTTATTTTTATTTATTTTTAATGTATTTGTATCTTTATATTTACAGTAGTTTTCTTCCAGGCAGCGTACAGTGAGTCATGCTTTTTTTTAAAATCCAATACGACAATTTCTACCTGCTAATTGACATATTTAGACTATTTGCGTTTAGTGTGATTATTGACACAGAGTTAAACCTAGTATCTTGCTATTTGTTTTCTTTGCTCTCTTTTTCCTTTTTCTGTCTTCCTTTGGGTTAACTGAGTGTTTTTTAGGATTCCATTTAACTCATTTGCTAACTTATTAGCTATAACTCTGATTTACTTATTTATTTATTTATTTTTATTCTTTTTTAGTGGTTGCTCTAGGGTTTATAGGGTACTTTTTTTTTAACTTTTTTTTTTTCAGTTGGGGAACACTATGTTATTTCCAGGATGTCAAGTCGTTTTTCAATCTAGTTGTGGGGCGGGGCACATCTCAGCTCCAAGTCAAGTCATTGTTTTCAACCTAGTTGTGGAGGGCACAGCTCACTGGCCCATGTGGGACTCGAACTAGCGACCTTGGTGTTATGAGCGCTTGGTGCTCTAACCACTGAACCCACCCACCAGTGGCTCAGTTCCAAGCTCCAGCTGTTGCTTCTCACTGGTCCATGTGGGAATCAAACCGGCAACCTTAGTGTTGTGAGCACCATGCTCCAACCACTGAGCCAACTGGCCACCCTATAGGGTACTTTTTTAACTTAACATACTCTACCACTTTCAAGTGATATTATACTACTTCATTTACAGCATAAGAACCTCACAGCATTTCTCTCCTCCTAGCTTTTCTGCTATTGTTGTCATCCACTTTATTTCTACATATATTATAAAGTATATAGTACATTGTTTTTACTTACGCTTTATCAGTCAATTACCTTTTAAAGAGATTTAAGTAATAGGCTTTTAAAATCTTACATATTTACCATTCCTGGTGCCCTTCATTCCTTTATGTAGATCCATGCTTCCATAGGATATCATTTTTTTTCCTCCCAAAAGGACTTCCTTTAATATTTATTGTACTATGGATCTGCTGGTGATAAATTCTTTCAGCTTTTCTGGGCTGAAGTTGATGTTATTTTGCCTTAAAAAAAGATATTTTGCTGACTAGAACTCAAGATTCAGTGTTTTCTTTCAGTATTTTAAAGATGTTGATTCACTGTTTTCTCATTTGCAATATGTTTTACAAAGAAATCTTCTTTATCCCTACCTTTGTTTCTCTGTACGTAATGTTTTTTTTCTTTAGTTGCTTTAAAGACTTTCTGTTTGCCACTTTTGCAGTAATTTGATTATGATTGCCTTGTAGTTTTCTTCATATTGGGGTTTATTGAGCTTCTTGAGTTTGACTTTATAGCTTTCCTCAAATTAGGAAAAATTTCCGTGATCAATTTCTTAAAGATTTTTTTCTGTCCCTTCCCCTCCATCAGCGATTCCAATTACACATATATTAAGTTGCTTGAATGATACTTTTTAAAAATTTTTCTTTCTCTGTGATTTGTCTTGGATAGCTTCCATTATGTCTTCAATTTTACTAATTTTTTCTTCTGCAGTGTCTAATCTGTCATTAATCCTATCCAGTGGGTTGTTTTTTGTTTGTTTGTTTGTTTGTTTGTTTGTTTGTTTGTTTTGTTTTATTTTGTTCTTTTTATCTCAGGCATTGTGGTTTTCATCTCTAGAAGTTTAATTTGAATCTTTTAAATATCATCTGCATCTCTACTTAACATAATTGATATTCCCTCTTGTTTTTTGAAGATATAAAATACAATTATAATAACTGTTTTAATGTCTTTGTCTGATGATTCTAAAATCTGTGTCAGTTCTGGGTTGGTTTCCACTTTTTAAATTATTTTCCTTCTTATGACTCACATTTTACTTCTTCATCTGACTGGTAATTTTTTATAGACATTTGAATTTTGCCCTGTTGTGATCTGGATGTTTTTGTATTTTTATAAATATTCTGAGCTTTTTCCTGCAATGACTTTGACTTGCTTGAAAACCAGTTTGATCCTTTTTGGGTTTTCCTTTTAATATTTGTTGGGAGGGACCAAAGCAGCATTTGTTCTGAGAATAATTATTCCCCACTTTTAAGGCAAGATCCTTCTGAGTACTCAAACCAATGTCTTATGAATTATTATATTTTTCAGGATGCCTGGTGGGAACGGGCACTGTTTCTAGTCCTTTGTGAGTACCGTTCTGTCAACCATTTTGAGTAGCTCCTTCCCTAGGCTCAGGTAACTTGCACACATGCTAATCAGTTCTCTAGCGACCACTCAGGTCATTAGACTGTCCCTAGGGGCAGTCACTAGGGGCTGTTCCTCTGAATATCTCTGAGTTCTCTCTCTGTGCAGCTCTCTTTTCTCTGGTACTTTGCCCTGAAAACTCTGTTTGCCTTAGTCTCCCTCAGTCAGCTTCATCCTCAATTCAAGCTGTTTACCAGGCTCCACCTAGGTTTCTCTTTCCTGTGTCATGCCTGAATACTCTCTTAAGACAGCAAGCTAGGGACAGTCATAGGATTCACCTTGTTTATTTCTCATTTCTCAGGGATTACTGTCTTTTGTTACCTGACATCTAATGTCTTGAAAACTTGTTTGGTATAGCTTTTCCAGTTGTGTAGTTGTTTCGAGCAGGAGGATAAATCTAGTTCCTGTTATCACATCTTGGACAGAAGTGGAAATCTTAAAATTTGGGGGGAGAGGATCCAGAGCTTCACTCTGGGGCTTCTATATTGCTATTACTAAGGTGTAACTCTTCTGGAATCTCTACTGATTGTTCTCTACTGAGAAAATCTAGTTCTCTCCACTCTGACCAGTCTGAACGCAAAAGCCCTGTGCGAGTTCTGGAAATGAACTTACAGTTCCCTGCTAGTGCTTTCCCTGGTCTCATAGCATTTTACCCTATACTGGTATGGCTTAGTATTCAACAGTTGATTTATGGGTAAAGGTATACAGATTTGGAGCTCTTTGTCTACATACACCCTTTCTTTGGTACTCTACCTTACAAAATCTGGCCGCCTCAGCCTCTCCAAACTCTGTGACCTCAAATCACTGTGACCTCTGAGCCCCACCAAAATTCTGATCACCCCTTTACAGAGCACTTGGCCTTTCTTGGAGAATTACTTGTTTAGGGAAATCCATAGATTCAAAGCCTTTAATTCAACAACCTTTATTCAAACATTTCATCGACCTTATATTGTGGCAGGCACTGTGCTAGGTTCTGAACATGCAGAAATGAATAAGACACCATTGCTGCCTCAAGGATTTCCCTATCAGATTCTTATAAACTGGTAAGGACAGTAATAGAGAGACTTAAAAAACATTAATGAGGCAGGGAGAGGAGACAGGGACACCAGATCAGCTTAGAGACAGGTGGAAGGTTGTCAGGGATTGCTTCCGGAGGTGACATTTAAGCTGAGTCTTTAAAGATGGGAAGCAATTCACCAAGCAAAGAAAAGACTGTTAAAGCAAAGACATAAAGGCAGAAGCAGCACGAAGTATGCCTGAGAACAACAGGCCATGTGAGGTTGCTAAAGCAAAAATTCCCAGAGAGGGAGAGACAGAGGATGGAGCTGGAGAGGCCAGCAGAGGTCAGGACACAGAGGGCCTGTCACGCCACACTGGGGAGCTTGCCATTAGGGCTGAGTCTTTTACATAACTCTGCATGGTGGCTGGCAGGGGCATGACTGCCCCAGCACGCAGTAGGTATTATTAGATGATGATCATGAAAGGCAAATCTGAGAAACCGCAAAACTCTGAGCAGAGCCAAAATCCCTTATGTTCTGAGGCTCCAGAAAGTTATCTGACTCCTCTGCCCCTTTGCAAATTCAGCTGAGATGTGCGGCCATGGTTTTCAGCCAACCCTGAGGTGCTGCCTTCTTGGCAGGGTTCCTCTAGGCTTTTCTAGATGGCTGGAGAATAGTAGACAGAGAGAGTGGGGAGAAGAGAGAGTGAGAGAGACAGAGAGAGAAGAAAGACATAGCTGGGAGACAGGAAGTCACACTGAGACAGAAAGATGGGGGCTCAGACTGAAGAAATAGATTATGAAGAACTTTAACCCAAGATGATTTCTGGGGTGGAGAGGAGAATATGGCCTCCTCCCAACAGATACTGAAAATCCCTGGATAAACAGGCCACAAGGCTGATTGTCCAGGACCTCCATTCTCCCCAGTGGAAGGACTGCTGGGAGTGGAGCAGGGCCTGAACTTATGCCCGGATTCAGACATAGCTAGACAACTGACGGGCTGGCCCCAGCAGAAGTCTATTTGCCTGAAAGTAGAGGAGCTCCTGAGAAATAATCCATTCTGAAGGAAAGGGGGATCCAATCTGATGACCTTGACCCATAACAAAGATTTAGTCCTCTGCAGGCAAAGAGTCTGAAAATAAAATCCAAATGAGTAAATCACCAGGGCACAAGGAATACCAATCAGACGTTCCTTTAACAAGCATCACGATGAGGAAGGGGACTAAGATATTCGTCTTTGCTTTGAAACAACATAAAGCAGCTTTGGCTCCTCAAGGTCTTGATGTCCTCAGCTATCATGAAAAATGTAATAGAGTAGTCTCCCCTTATCCATGGGGGCTACATTCTAAGACCCCAGTGGATACCTAAAACCACAGATGGTACCCTACCCTAATTCACATCTTTAACTCTGCCGGAAATGTGGCAGCAGCTCCTTCAGCAGCAGGGCAGCCTCTCCAGTAATTTTGATATTTTTCAGTCCAAACCTATTCCTGAATCTGTAACCATCCCTTACTTGCAGTAAATGGCTGGCGTCACTTGCTCCCTTGCTGAAGTCTTTCCATAGGCTCAAAACACACTGCTGTCAATCAAACACATTTCCTGTTCATGTCTTTCACCCACAAATTTTCTCCTTTTCCACCCTAACTAAGCATTTATTACACACTGTGGCCGTAACTTTTGCAATGTGAGGTGTTACAGCAAAACTAGCATGAATTTCTTTTTCCTTTTTCACAATTTCAGGGATAGAAGATTTGTTTTTACCATAGACCTTGGCAACCTTATCTTACCATTTTTTTTCTTATTAAATTGAGAACTTTTACCTTTTCACATAAAGGAAACCCTTTATAGCTTCTCCTTGGCATATCTGAATTGCCAGCATCACCACTCTTGCGCTTTGGGGCCATTAGTAAGTAAACTAAGGGTGACTTGAACACGAGCTCTGTGATACCATGACAATTGATCTGATCGCCGAGATGGCTACTAAGTGCCTAAGGTGCGGGAGCGTCTGGAGACAGATGGTCTGGATGGCGTCAGATTTCATCACCCTACTCAGAATGGCACGCAAGTGTGTGATTTAACACTTATAAATTGTTTATTTCTGGAATTTTCCTGTTAATATTTTTGGACCACAATTGACCACAGAATTGGTAATTGAAATCACAGAAAGTGAAAGTGCAAATGAGGGGGGACTACACCCATCGGGTACCCATCAGGAGGTGGAAGACAGGTGGGCAGCATGGTCCACACAGATTCACTGCAATGGTCCTAGGCAGGAGCAGTCATGTGTTCACCAACACAAGTAAGACGTGTTCTGGAACTTCAGAAATAACGTGGGGGCAATTTGTCATGGGGTGAAGTTCCACATGAGCTGGTAGAGGCAAGAACTAAGGAAATTTGGATTATTACTGCTAATGGGTTCCCACTTATTAAAACACAGGTGAGACATGTGGACAGGTGAGTTCTGCCAGGAAAGTGCGAAGTATGGATTCTGCCAAGGACGAGCTAGCAAAATAATACCTGACTCCTCACTACAGAAGTCCAACCTGGAGACCCTTTATTCTAATAGAAATTTTTCTCTTGAATCTTCCCACTTACAGCAAGTTTTAGGCGAGCTAAAAGCCCCACTTTGCTCAGCTCTAGGGCAGAGGTTCTTCCGAGTCTCCCTCTTCTGCGCACGCTTGTCTCCTACTTGTTGAGTCCCCTGAACAAACTCTACCACTAAATACCTGTTGTAGGTGCACAGGTGCCTGTCTGAGCAAGAGGGAGGGAGAAAATAAGGGAGGCAGTCAGACCCCTGGGCCAACGTAGCTCCAAAAAGACCAAGACAAAAAATAGACATTAAACACAACAGCTATTTTATTTCCTGCCTTATATTTTCCAAAGTATCTATAGAAAAAGGCAAATCTTACTTTTGCAAAATTAAATGTAAAAAGTACAAGTAAACACAGCTTTTCACAATCCACGCGAGCTTCCTGTGCTCTCTTTTACGGTCACTTCTGAGGTGTACGACCCTTATTATGTAATAAACACGGGGCACAGAAGGCAACCTGCCTGGCTGCAACAGAAGGCGTTCCACATGTAGTACAAGTTGACCAATCTAGATTGCATGGCACCCCACTTGGAGACAAGGACCCCGTCACGGAAGGAAACAAACATTAGCATTTTTCCCACTCACCTCCACTAACTCTTGGCTCATCCAGAGAAAGTGATTGACAACCCCAAAGGCTGCTGGGCAACTATTTGAAAGAGGGGTCCACAGAAAGGCCTCCACCTGTTACTCTTTTCTTTATCACTTCACATCCATAGGGGTCCCTAAGCCCCAAGGGAAGGGTCAAGTGCAAATCTGGTAAACCAAGAAGCCCTAGCAGTTGTCAACTTAATTAGCCTTCAGGAAAAATATATGGTATATGAGCACAGTGGAGTTGCTATAGAGACAGGCCCAAGAGGCACATTTAGAACAGGGCCTCATCACATCACCTGATAAAAATAAGACCCAGGCTTTTTAATAGAATGAATTACTTAAGTTTTATATTTAACAGGGGACGATCCCAAGGCTGTTGCTGGTTTTCAGAATATTTTAGGAATCTGAGCTGCCTGTTTCTGCATATGTTAACAGCCATCACAACATATGCTCTGGTGACCGGCAGTTAAGAACTGGAAGCCCATGTGTCTCTCCCACCCCTTCAGACGAGAGAGGGTCCTTCTCACTTTGGGTTTGTCCTCCTTTAATTGGGTAAGAGACTTGCAACATGTTTCAGAGAAGAGACTTGGGGGAAGGCTGGCGAAGAGTTCTATTGCGCTATGTACCAGGCCCTTTGCATATATTATTGCTAATGCCTATAACAGCCCTATGAAGTAATGATCTCATTTTGCAGGTGCAAAAACTGAGGCTTGGAGAGGTTAACATTTCCCCAAGGCCACGCAGCTAATAAGTAGTAGGGTTGGGATTCAAATCCAGGTGTCCCCCATCCCAAAGCCCATTGCTTTTAAGACATCAACCACAACCTCTGCACAGAGAGGAATCTGGGATGGGGTGAATCTAGAGATTTACCATTTTTATTGATATGTAGCATGGACCTTGTTACAGTTTAATTTCTCCACTAAGGAGGTCCCAAAGTGAATGGGTTCCAAGAAGAATTCCACAGAGATTCTGACGTCTGCTGATGAGCGCCTCTCCAATTATCCAAGACAAGTGTTCATTTCAGACTAACTTCTCCTGACCATCCAACATGCTTCTGGGATGCCTCTTCCCTAAGTCAGTCCAGCAAGCATAATTAACACAAGGTTCCCAAGTGAACATCATAGATACAGTGTCTCCACTGCTCTTGTATACGTGTACAGGAAACCTTAAATATATGCAATCAAGCTAGAAATCCAAAGCGAAGGGTTGTGGGTGTTTTTTTTTTGACATTTTGTCTTTGTATTATTCACCACTCTCCTACTCTACATAGAGATTCTTTCTTTCTTTCTTTCTTTCTTTCTTTCTTTCTTTCTTTCTTTCTTTCTTTCTTTCTTTTCTTCTCTCTCTCTCTCTCTCTCTCTCTCTCTCTCTCTCTCTCTCTCTCCTTTCATTTTTCATTTACCAATTTTCCAACAGGTTCTACATAGTAGACTCAATCTGTGCCCACAAGGTGCCAGTCTTTCCTTGTGGGAAATGGTGGTGCTGGCAATGGTAAGGCTGGGCATAAGGCAATGGAGGTAACAGGGAAGGGAAAGGCGGTCGGAAGCTGTGGGTTCACTGGTGAGAATGATACTAAGCAGGGGTACACACTCCGGGGTACACACCCTGCTCCCCACTCAGTTTACCAGCTGAGAGTAATGACAGAAGATGTCTGGGCTCCAAGGGATCTGAGCAGGCGAAACTGGAATGCTTGGCTTGGCAGAAATTCTAAGCAAAGCACCACTGTAAATGAACTAGGGCAAAGAGGCAGAAGGCAGAAGTCACAGATGGGAGGTTGAGACCCAGGGCAGAGCAGGAGACTTGGAATCTGAGCGAAGTGTGGTGTCTTGGAAGAATCCCTGAGCAGTGGGACTCATCCTAGGAGCTGTCCCCAAGCTGCCGGCTGCCTCCAGCCTATGTGTATGGGTTCATCATTTTGCGCTATTGAAATAGTTCTATGATGGACTCTTGGCCTGTAATTAGCTCAGTAGACTCTCTGGGCCAGACTGGAAATCTAACTTCTACTGTAGGCGATCATACAAAGGTTAAAAGGCTGGACTCAAGCTGACTTTATAAGTTCTGGCTTTGCCACTTATTAGCTCTGATAACTCAGGCAAGTCACTTAAGCTCTCTATGCCTCAGCTTTCTTGTCTGTAAAAACGGGAATAATATCGGTGAGAGGCCAAGGATGAGTCCGGGTGGGAAAATAACCCTAACCCTAACCCTAACCCACCGCACTGGTGGGGGGCTGGCGTGTGTGAAAGCCACGGCCGGGACAGTGAGCAGAAGCCAGACCCGGCCCTCTCTCCCTCTAAGACCCTAAAGCTGCTTGAACAACCCCTCCACACACCCCATCTCTGTCCTCTCCTGCTAAAAGGGTCCAGACTTTCAGTGTATGCAGAGCCTCTCTTGCTCTCAACTGTGAGCTCTTTCCATGAAATGATCTCTAGGGTAACTCATAGGCCCAGTCATCACCTGCCACCAAGCCTTCCCCTATCCCTGTCTCTACCCTTTGCCCTCTAAATAAGGAAGCCATGCTCTCAGGCCAAGAACTTTTGCCCAATTTGGGTGCTGGGTAGCTTCTCGCCTCCTGCTTCCCCTGGGCCCCCAGCCAACCCCTCCCTCCCTCAGAGATGCTCACTTCATTCCTGCCTCATAGTTGGAATGACAGTGGCTCCCAGAATCCCTGGGGCCTGGGGAGGGTGATGGGGGTCTGGGGAGGCAGCCAGCCCAGGAGCAGGTTAATGTTACAGCCTGGATAAGTGAGCTGGGCCAGTTGACGTCAGGGTGATGATCGGTGGAGGGGAGGATCGGGCTGCTGAACTATAAAGATAGGTCAAATCAAATATAATCAACTCAGGACAGAGCAAGCCGGAGAACTGACAGCGTCCCCAAGCCATGGTCCCTACCAGCCGCGGCTCAGCCCGGGTCCCTCTGCTCCCGACCCAAGTGCCCGAAGCAGGCTTTGGTTTCATGTCAGCAGCCTTCATCTGCCTTCCAAAAATAAGCCCCTGCCGCCATGCCGAGGGGAGAAAAACAAGAAGGGCGGTATTTTTAGGGCCATTAATTCTGACCACGTGCCTGAGAGGCAAGGTGGATGGCCCTGGGACAGAGGCTGCTCATCACTATGTCCTGGGGAGCAGGACGTCTTCAGGGCACGCTGCAGGCTCTGGTCTTCCTGGGCAGCCTAGTGGGCATGGTGGTGCCCTCTCCTGTGGGCACCCGCGCCAACAGCACACTGCTGGACTCGAGGGGCTGGGGCACCCTGCTGTCCAGGTCCCGAGCTGGGCTAGCTGGAGAGATCGCTGGGGTCAATTGGGAAAGTGGCTATTTGGTGGGCATCAAGCGGCAGCGGAGGCTCTACTGCAACGTGGGCATCGGCTTCCACCTCCAGGTGCTCCCCGACGGCCGGATCAGCGGGAGCCACGAGGAGAACCCCTACAGTGAGTGCCAGTCGCAGCCAGTTGGGAAGCTGAGGGCTTGGGCTCAGGCAGGGCGAAAAGATGAAGGGGCCTTGCTCTGAGGAATGGGGTCCCATGAGAAAGGGGGGAGAAATGGTGTTCTCCACTTGGATGCCCATAACAGACTCGCCGTGAGCCTGTCAGGGGGCAGGCTCCATATGGGGAGGCCCAAGCATCACCAGTGTGCTTGGCCATCATCCCACGGAGCCCCGTGGTACTAATTACTTCAGCATTACGGACCCACCGTGGCCATAAAAGACCACAGGGAACCGTCAGCCTAGGAAGCTGTAAGGCCAGGATGGGGAGAAAAGTGAGGACCAAATGAGACACAGCTTATTTTTATTCAGCTTCTCCCTTTGAGAAGGAAAGGCAAGTGGTGTGCAAAATTTCTAGCTGAAGCACATCCTTCTTTGTATTTCAACCTGCCCCCTCTATCCCCAGATCTGCGTTCTGCAAGTTGATGGGTTCCTGGATAGACAGGCTCATCCCATCCAAGAGGGGGTGGGGGTCTACAGGATCCAGGCAAGCCATCATCCTCTATGGGGCTGCAGCGTTTGCAAGATTAAGTGGGCTGAGATTTGTTGAAACATGTAGGCTATATATTTTTAACAAAACTAATCAGAATCCATTTTTTGTTGCGCAAGTCGAGGACCTCATGTGATTAAGTCAGTGAAAGCCCAGATTCAAAGCTAATCTTTAGATACCTAAGTGGCCACGGTGATCTCTAACTCTGACGTCACAACAGTCCCTTGCGGAACTGGATTTTTGACAGTATAGTGACAAGACTTGCCAAATCTAGCTGCTGGATCTCCTAAAATTAGAAAGATTGGGGATGAAGGTGATGGAGGGTTTGCCTTTCTAGGAGCAGGGGGATGGGCTTAGATGTCCTTGCAGGGTCATCTTTAGATTGATGTCCCACCTGATTTGCACAAGCCTTAGGTATCACTGCCTCCATTTCCTTGTCAGGCCTCCTGGAGATTTCCACAGTGGAGAGAGGTGTGGTGAGTCTCTTTGGAGTGAAAAGTGCCCTCTTCGTTGCCATGAACAGTAAAGGAAGATTATACGCCACGGTGAGTTCATCAGGCCCGGGGCAGCAAGCCACAGGCTGTACAAGGCTTGAAGCTTACACAATGAAGAAACTAATGCAAACTCTTGAGTAGAGAAGTGAATGTGCATCTAGAATGAGAAAAGAAGGGGGCTATGGAAGGAGCCTGCGCAGGTGAGGGGCCTCAGAGCTCAGGCTGTGTAAGCTTCAAAAGACCATGATTTTCTGATCCTACCCACCAGAGCCTTTGTAATTACACAGAAACCATAGCTCAGAGGGCTACTGGGTCTGCGGGAAACCTGCATTTTGGCATACAGCTGTCATGCAGGCTATGGGTCAGCTTTGATTCCCTGATCTGGAGAGGCCCACAGAAGCAAGTCTATCTCTCAGCCTGAGTGTGCTGTTCTCCACGACCCGCCCTCCAAGAGGTGTCCGGAGCCTGAGCGCCGTAGGAAGAAGAAATGGAGGTTCTTTTCCTCACCGTCATCGGTGGGTGGAAATTTTAGTGTAAGGTTTTAAGTCCTCTGATCTCTGATCCCATACGTTGGAGAAACATCCTCCCCATGAGGTCCCCCTGGTGGGCCAGGCCCACCCCTCCTCCTCTCCATCACAGATCACCCCTGAGAGGTTCACCTTGCCGACTCCTGAGCACACTTACCAAAATCTCTGACCCCCTCCATCCTGGGTCTCTCAGCCCATGATTTGGCTTATTCCAAAATATGGACTAGGAAAGCTTTCCTATGATGTTGAAGAAACTGAGCGTTCTTGTGACAGAAATAAGAAGGCTAAAAAGGAAGACCTCTGAGCAATCATCAAGGAATACCGGAGTTATTTATGGGGAGGGTGTGGAGGGTTGTTCTACCTCTCCTTGGAGACAGACTGAGGATCAGCAGTGAACAGAGAGATCTGGGATTGGCGCCAGCTTCTGGGGAGAGTACCCCGACAGAGGAGCTCTGTTACATACCTGAATGTGGTGCTCAGGTGGCCGGTGCCTCTGATCTTTAGCACTAACACCTCTCAGCCAAGGTGGTTTATGTGGAGACGGTCATGGATTAAATTCTGTGGGTCTCTGAAGTAAGACAAGTAGCTGGAGGGGAGGCGGGGCAGGAGCTGGACAGCGGGTCCCAGTCTGCAGACCAAATGCACTTCTGCTGCAGGTCTTACACGCGTTCCCTGCAGAGAGAGCTTTCACAGGTCCACACACAGCCATGACTGACAGGAGACCTGGGAGACCAGGGTCTCAACTGTAAAGTGACGATGAAGATCCCAGGGGTGCTGGAGGATAATGCTGGGAAAGCACTGCGCAGGGCACCAAACAGTAGGTGCTCAGTATGGGAGAGCTGTGTATGGGGTTCAAGGAGGGCGAGGTACCCTGCCGTGAGGCTCTTTCCTAGGGCGGAGACCTGTGGGAGGACCGTTGTTCACATCACCTTGGTAACGTGTTAAAAAGTACAGCTTTCCAGGGACCTTCCTCAGAGATGCTTATCCAGTAGGACTGGGCTGGGGACCTGGAAATCAGTTTGTTTGTTTTTGTTTTTTAAGTTTCTCTGGTGTTTCTGAGGCACAAGCAGGCTTGGAGATGCCAGGCTACATGGCCTCTGCTTTGCCAAAGGATGACACCAGCCCTGAAAGCTGGAGGGCTGGGGAGATGAAAGCCTCTTTGGTTTGGGAGATTTATCACTCTCTGCAAAGGTGGCGGAGAGAACAGGAGGCAGCTAGGAACAGCCTAAGTTTTGTGGAGTGAGCACCCCTCTGTGCAGTGAGCCATCCCCAAGAGCCCCTTCTCACCAGCCTGCATAATTAATGCCTGGGGTCCGACTGGATGGAGAGCAGGTAATGGGGATGTTAGCTATGCCAGGGCCTCTTTGGCAGGTAAATCTTCTGGAAGGAAGCACTCCTTACAGAAACCCTTCTCCTGGCCACCTTTATAAACAAGCTGTTTAGTATTTCTCCTTACCCAGAAAGGCTTCACCTGTGAGGCAGGGAAAGGCCACAAATGCAGGGTAAACTTACCCACTTCCCACTTCAAGTCATGCTACTGGTAGGAGAAGCTGGGGGAGGCTGGGAACAGGAGATTTAATCATCAGAGAACGGGCGGCAAAGGGGTAAGCATTCAGAGCAATGAAGGGATCGCTTCTCGGCCTTTTGGCTAAGATCAAGTGCAGAGCAATGAAGGGAAGGGAAACATCTCTGAAATGTGTGCTGACTCCTAAGGTCAGAGACACCCCTGGCCCTCACCCCTGCAAAGAGGGCAAGCAGGGCTCACTACTGAGTAGTCCAAGAAGAAGGGGGACTATGGGGAGAGAAGACTGTCCTCTCTTCATTCTCCGCCATCCACCCCCAGACACCACATACCCTCCCCGAAGCATTTGGCCCAGGAGCACCTTCTCCGAGTTGGGATGTCTCCTCCTTGGAGCCCAGGGCCAGGCAGCCTGTGTACAGAGAGGGGCTGAGCTGTGCCCTAAACCTGAGTACCTGAGGCTTTGTGCGGCTGAGCACCAGAAGCTCCAGAACCACCTCCACCCCTCCCCCCGCCAAGCCTCTGGCCCTGCTATCACGGTCTAAAAAAACAATTGCCAACTGATCCGCAGAGCCAGGAAGACTCCTGCTGGGTGATGATTTCATTCACACTATTTTCCTTTAAGCCCCCTGAGCTGCTTCATCTCCCTGCAGCTCAGCTGCTACTGCCGCTAAATGGGATTCTTCGTGGGAGGAGGGGAATCCTTCTGGGGCGGATAGGGGACAACCCGTGGTCGTGGTCCTGGTCGCAGAATTAGTGCCAAGAAAGCCCACCTGAGGGAGGGTGTCTCCCCACAGGTCTCCGCCCTAGGAAAGAGGGCTGCAGTGCCTCACGGCAGGGTGCCTCGCCCTCCTTGGACCCCATACACAGCTCCCCCATACTGAGCACCTACTGTTTGGTGCCCTGCACAGTGCTTTCCCAGCATTGTCCTCCAGCACCCCTGGGAGGCGCACTGGATCTTCATCGTCACTTTACAACTGAGACCCGGGTCTCCCAGGTCTCCTGTCAGTCATGGCTGTGTGTGGACCTGCGAGGGCTCTCTCTGCAGGGAAGGCGTGTAAGACCTGCAGCAGAAGTGCATTTGGTCTGCAGACTGGGACCCGCTGTCCAGCTCCTGCCCCGCCTCCCCTCTAGTCACTGCAACATCACTGATCTTCTCTGGGCCTGGACCTCTGCTCTCTCAGGTTAGGCTGAGGCGGAAATCAGTGAGTTCTAATCTCCTTTTTAAAATCGAAAAAATAAAATTGAAGATCTCTATCCGACAGTGGTTCTATTAGAATCCTTTGGCTGAGAATAATACGTGGGGACAAAAAGTTACTAGAAATTCAGTTGTGCTTTTAAGCGATTTTAGTTTTACTAATTATAATTGTGTCTGCATCATTTTAATCAATAGCAGCATGACAATGTGCAAAACACACGATTTTCTTCATCCAGAAAGGTCTTTGAGAATTACCTGGGGTGGGGGGGACTAAGCCTGTCTTTCACTCACTCAGTGCTCAGTTAGGGGCATCTCTTACATGGCAGGGAACAGGCCTCCTGAGGGACGGGTGCAAGCGTCCCTGAGCTTAGCTCCTGTGGAAGTGCTGGGAAGTGGGACTGGGGTTCAGGGAAAGGCTTGCTCATGAGGGGCCCTGCAGACAAGTCTCACAAACGGCTTTGTCTATGGCCTGTCAGCTACGAGCTATGCAGGAATGAGAAGAATGATAGGCTTGATGAAAACGTTTTCAAACACTTCTAAATTGTCAATGCAATTGAGTGTTAGGGACAAAGGGAGGAGAATACACATCTCTTCCCGAGGTGGGAGATGTTATTTCTCCATTTCAGCTAAGAACAGGAAAAGAAACCATCAGAGGCTACAAGAGGAAAGGTCTCAGAACAAGGATTGTTTTTTGTTTGTTTATTTGTTTTTTCCGTCACTGCCCAAATCCTTAAACCACCCCCACCCCATGCACACACACAGCCAGGAGTAATGGGGACAAGTGGCCCAGGGCAGCCCTAGAGAAAGAACTTTAAACGTAAGAATACATCTCCACCAGTCTGGGTGACAGCTCTGCCTACAAACAAGTGATGGATGCCTGGTCCACCCCAGACTTTAAGGGGCATTTCTGCCAGAGGTAACCCATGCCGAAACACTCACATATCTAACCCTCTGCAAATATCCTTCTTCATAGTGAGAGCTAAATGCTTTAGAGTTTGGTTCCACATAAATCTGATTAGACCTATATGGAATGTAAGACGTTTTCACGCTGGGGCTTTAGTCCTGGCAGGCCCAGGAAATGTGACCCAGTGGAATTATTTTCATTTGTTCAAGTAATAATATATGGTAGCTACTTTTATTATCACAGCGTTCATTTGGCGTGAGTGATTTTTCTCACTAGAGCTGAGGAGCCAACATTCCTAAGCCATGAGAGCTCAGAGCTGGGGAAACGGTGGACGTGAATTAAGGGGCTGGGTCGTGATACCAACTTGAGCAGCAATCTGGGCAGCAGGAAAATCCCACCAGCCTGAAGCACCGGATGCCTCACAGAGTTCAGGGAAATCATCTTGGCCTCTTACCACAGGTCTCGCCTGATAGCCCCCTGAACGCCAAAAATGGGGCGTGGTGCTGAAAGGAACAGGCAAGGGAAAGGCAGAGAGGGCTTCTACAGTAAACTTCATCTGTTTCTCTTGCTTCATTTTAGATTTGTACAGAATGCTGGGGAAGGCTAGGAATATGAGATAAGCTAGATGAAAGGGACAGAATGGGAAGAAAACACAATTTCAGAAACTTGAAAAAAGGGGGTGATGAGGATTTGAATAATCTAAATCTGATGAGCAGAGAACAAAACACAAAATGTATAAACCACCATCGTGCACTTTTAAACAAATATGTCTTAGGAGACACAGACACTAGGAAAGGCTGGATTCTGAAATTGGAAACGTTCTAGAACAGAGGATATGAGCGAATGCCCTCAGTTTCTTGTCAGAATCTCTCAGTTCCTCCTCCTTCCCCTCCTCTTCCCCCACTCTCTGCCCCAAGATTTGATTTCCTTTCTAGAGTTTGAAAACCACAACGAAACCTCTCCCCTAACCACCATCCAGATCAGAAATGAATTCTCCTGGAAATCAACAGGGCGGTTACTCTCCAGGGACATACAAAGTTAGAACAGAGGGGAAAACGGTAGGTGGAGGGGGCTGTGAAGGACGGAAGAGAAGGAGACCATCAGTTTCTGATACAAATGTTTTCTCACTTCACATCCTGGCCCATCTTCTATCCTGAATTCCTTTTCTATTAAAAAAAAAAAAAACTACTTGTATGACTAGGTAATACATGAACATGGTTTAAGGGGGAAACCAATACAAAACAACATGCATGGAAATCAAGTCTCATTCTCACTGTGGCCTTGAAGCCACCTAGTTCCTCTCCAGAGACAGCCACTGTTACCAGTTCCTTGCATACCATTCCAGGAAGAACGTGTTCCTGTGTGTGTGCACATGCTGGTATCGTTTTGTTTTGTTTTTAAATCACACACACAGGAGCATACTATACATAATGTTTGGAACCTTGTTTCTTCACTTAACAATATATTTTTGAGACCATTCCAAGTCAGTTCTCAAAGAGGTTTCTTAATAGTATTTCACTTTGTGGATGAGATAACCACTCTCCTCCGAAATGAGGCTGTTTCAGTCTCTTACTGTTGTAAATAATGCTGCAGTGAGTAACAGATGTAGGAGTGTCCTGTAAGATAAATTCCTAGAAGCAGAATTACTGATCAAAGCTATAATCATGGGCAAGGGAAAGGTAGAGAGGGCTTTCTACAGTAAACTTCATCTGTTTCTCTTGTTTCATTTTAGATTTGTACAGAATGCTGGGGAAGGCAAGTGTTTTTATTCTAAAAGATATTGTCAAATTGCTCTTTATAGAGTTTATAGCAATTTCCACACTCACGGACATTAAAGAAGAATCCCTAGTCTCCATGCCCTCACCAATGAAAGTATGTTATCAAACATTTTTCTCTTTGTAATCCAACATTTAAAAATGTGATCTCACAGTTATGGTTTCCATTTCTCTTATTAGGCATAGTGTCTTATGTTTAAATGCTATTTGTATTTATTTTTCCATAAATTGTTTCTAAACATCCATTTTTTTCAGTGAGTTAAGAGTTCTGAATATAGTAACCAAATATCCTCTTTGCTGCAAAATATGTTACAAGATACCATGCATTGGAAATTATTTTTTATCCAGCCTGATATTTGTATTTTCATTTTTATTAAGGTTTTTAAAATGTTTTCCAGACAAAGTCAAATTTATTTGTTTTGGATTTTTTTATGGTTTCCAGTTTTTTGTGTGCCCTGTTTAGAAAGAACTTCCTGACTTTTTTAAAAAAAAAAAAGTTCTAGATTTTTAAGGTTCTCTTTTTTACATGTAAATCTTTGCTCCTTTTGGAATTTGTTTTAATGTAAGGATTGAAGTCATACATCAAACTATTATTGCTACTGTTATTGTTCTAATTACTAGTAACACTATGTTTTCTCCAGTGATTTGAAATGCCACTTTTATTTTATATTCATTTCAGATCCACGCATGTTTGGGTTTACTTCCTGACTTTCCATTTTGTTCATTGATCTGCACCAGACTTTTAATCAGTGTAACTTTATTTCTATTTAACTTTCATAATCAATCCTGAGTTTATTTTCTCTTGGTGTGGTTGCTCCAAAGCTTTGCCCCTCAGCAATCTTAGATCCTGTGGCTGACTCTCCAGCCCATGCACAGGTGAAGAAACTGTGGTCCACAGAAGCCCTGAAGGCTGCAGTTCCTGAGCCAGCCTCCCCTCTGCTTACCCTAGCTCTGTGCTGTCTCATGCAAGCTCACTGCCTCCCAGGCATTCAGGCAGTAATTGGAGAGCTTAATTGTTAAGCTGTTCAATAATTCACAGCAAGTTTCGCTGAAATGGTGATCCAGGGTAAGACACAGGCTTTTAGGACTGTTGATGGACAGTAGTTCATGATTCAGTTGGAAAAGAATAATTATAGTAGTAACAATTACTTTTTTATCTTACTATGTGCTAGGCATAGATCAAGGATTTTCCATGCATTAGTTCAGTTATCGTGCACTCCAATTCCATGGCTTAATTATCCTTACTGCTCCCACTTTACAGATGAGGGAACTGAGGTTAAATAATTTGCTGAAGTTTACATAGCTAAGCAAGAGGTAAATCATCATCATCAGTCTAACCTCAAAGCTATTGCTCAAATTTGCTCTTTACCTACTTTGATTCGTTTATTTTCCCTACCTTTGCGACATTCCTTCCTTCATTCATTCCACAAATCCTGATTGAGCACCTATAACCAGGGAAAGGAACACTTGTGAAAATTCCCTAGATGGTGTCGAGGTGGCTGGTGAAAGCTTCCACATTCATAACTTACGTGAAAGTGCTTCGTAAACAACCAAGTAGGGGCGTGAGGGGGCATGGGGAAATGCATTCAGTGACAGGCGAGACGTGGCCACCCCCTTGCTCACTCCCCTCCTGCATCAAAAGAGCCATCCGCATGAGGCTATCTGTATATTTCAGTATTGTCCCTGTACATCATCATTCATTCAGCATCACGCACTCAACAAGGCACAGTCCTTGTCTCAAGGAACTTGGAGTCCATTCGGAAAGAAGAACCTGTCCTGCAGGGTTTTAGATGCTGTCTGAGAGGGGAACTCGAAAGGCTGGGGTGTCTGAGAGCCCTGTGAGCCAGCTCATCCCCTTCCATTCATAACAGGAAGAGGCTCTCCTCCATGCCCACAGCCGGCCAGGTCAGGGAGCTCACAGTACAATTCCTCTAGAGAAGGTCGGAGAGCACCTCTGGCCCAGCCAGGTTTTGTTTTTTATATCCGATGGCCTCCGTCCCCAGGAAGGAGTCAGAAATTATACTCCACTTTCTCTGTTTCATCCTTTATTTTTGCAAGCCTGGACCCCAGGTCTACTGGCTCCCATCTTCTCTCTTGCTCTAATCCCCATGGAGCTCCTCCCTAACAGCACAAAAGCCCCCAGCCTCCCTCAGGGCAGGGACCCAGGCAGGCTGAGGAGGAAAGGGCCCTTTTTCTAGGAATCAAGGAGGACTTGGGTGATGTATTGGGAATGAGCTTGTTGATGTGGGACAGGAAGTCCAGCACTCACTTTCTGAACAGGTGGTCCACACACAGTCCTGATAAATTGCCAAGTTAGCCATTTATAACTGGCCCCGGACTCCACGGCACCGCCCGGCACACAGGGAACCAGGTTCTTTTCCCTGTAAAAATCACTTCTCCTCACTATCTCCGCTCCTGCACTTCCCTGGAGAACTATGACTGTCTGGGAGGCACCAGACATATTCTGAGTCAAAGTCAAAATCTCTTTTTAAGGAATAACAAATTTGGAACTTAAACTGGGAAAGACAGAGTGAGGCAACACAAGTGGAAAGAGTTACCATATTCAACAGACAGACTGGGAAGGACTTAGGAAGTCCAATCTTCACCCCTCCGTTAACCACTCCCCACAACACAGTTTGCAGAAAAGGGAACTGAGGCTGAGAGAGGAGGAGCCTGCTCAGGGTCACACAACCAGGAAGTGAAAAAGCCACTAACTAGATCCCCACTCTCAATCCTGCTACACTAGCCTGCTTCTCACAGTGGACTTGAGAAAACAGCCTATTGTGTCCTTTTCTGGCCCTTTTCTTGAATGGAGTAAATTTTCACTTAGGTGCTTAGTAGAAAGTACCTTGAACTGAAGGTACTTATCCCATGTGACACAGACCATCCATCTATGTCCCTGGGCCTTGGTTTCCGCATCGTAAAGGAGGGAAGGTGAGAAGGGGCCATGAGTGTTCTGAAGTCTCTTCCTGTTCGCACCTTACATGATTCTGTTAACCTAGTGTGGCTTACATCACAGTAGTTGTCTTACAAAGGACAGGGGAGGGCACCCCGCAAAGGGGCCTGCTGTACCTCACTTATCATTGAGCCTTGGCTGTTTGTCCATTCTTTCACAGCCCAGCTTCCAAGAGGAATGCAAGTTCCGAGAAACCCTCCTGCCCAACAATTACAATGCCTATGAGTCAGAACTTCACCGAGGGACCTACATTGCACTGAGCAAATACGGACGGGTAAAGCGGGGCAGCAAGGTGTCCCCAATCATGACTGTCACTCACTTCCTTCCCAGGATATGAAGACCCTGAAACAAGGTTCACAGGTTGAAAGTGACATCTTTTCTATTGGAATTTTGCACAAATGAACAATGCCCCTCTCCCCCGTGACTCCTGAGTCAGGTTTGTCGTGTGCTCCGGGAGACCTGAGTTGGTTCCCTTGGCCACCAGACCCCATGACATGTAACCCATCTAAGTGAGGGGTTGCAGCCAGCATTCTAGAAAGGCAATGGAGCCCATGCCATGACCTCACCTGAGGAAAGAAGGTACAGATGACACTTGTAGAATGTGACTTTGTGCACAGGAAAAGGCCAGGGGGGAAGTGCGTGTGTTGATGTCTAGCCATCCATCTTCGTATGTATTGTCAGAGCAAAGACATTTCCGAGCATCAGGTTTCTTTCTGCCTGAATCGTCGCTGCAGGAATGTGCCTGCAAGAATGTCCCTTGTCAAACTAGCAGGATTGATGTGTACTCCCATTCTGCCTCTTTCCAATCGTCTTTCCATTCAGAGGCCACTGGTTGCGTGGGTTACATGGGTGGCAGGGAACAGCTGTCCTCTAGGTACAGAGGGGGCATGACACGCGGGAGTAAGATTTAACTGCAAACCAGAAAGAAAGTGAGCAGGTCCTCCAACCACCTTGCCTGTGAGTGCTCTGGGGACACTGGGATGCATTGTCAGGGCAGCGGGGGGAAGAAGGCATGCCCTTCTTGGAGGAAAGGGGCAGAGCAGTGTCTCGGGCAATAGAAGAAGGCCTGCAGGAAGCAGTGGGAGGGACGGGGTGTTCTATGGAGAGCCATGCTGCTTGAAGGAGTCAGTGCCATGTGTGGCTCCAAGAACAAGCAAGGCCAGGCTGCCTGCCCATAACTTTTCCTCACTGTGAACTGGGGCTTATTTTAACCTCAGATGACAAGGATCCTAATAATGGCAACCTGTTTGGCAAGGGGTGAAGGGATGCAAAATAGGGCATGAAGGAAGTAGAGAGGCTTTGGATGCCAGATGATAATTCCTCTCCAGCTACGTCCAGGAAACTCACCCAAGTTCTCATCTGATACTTGCACTTCCTTCTTGGTCGTCCTCATCTCACATACACACTGATGCCTGGGTGCAGTAGAATGCACACCGTGATGTCTGGAGTCTGCCCCCTCAGACCCCCTACAGTAGGAGAAGAGTGATAATCCTGTGAAATCAAGTAGCCAAGCTGAAGCAGCTACTTGCTGTACAATGTCTTTTTGCCTCCTGTCCTTTGAAAATATTCAGAGGTTCCCCAAACGACTATAAATGTTATCTGCCTGGAGCCTTCAGATTCCTGAACCATTGGAACGTTCCTAAATCGGAAACCAGAGAGAGCCAGATCAGAGTGCAAATATTTTCAGCATACGTGAACCATCGAGTTACAATATGACCTGACTCCCTCAGCTACTTTCAGGGGGCCCTGCCTGCAAGACAACCCCTCATCTGCTGCAAATGCCTTCATCTTTGGCATACCTCTCTATATGCAGATGTGCCCATCTATAGATAGCTCTGATCTGAACGAGTGTCAGCTGTGATGGAGGTTGACAATCCCAAGGAGAGGCAACCATCAGGGAAGACATGTGCTGGGTGAGGAGGAAAAGTCCACACTGAGGTGAGTGGAGATTCAACAGACAGTGGAGCTCAGGAGCAAGAGTGGACACAGCCAAGCCTTGGTTGGAAACTGGAAGGAGCGATGGTCCCAGATCAAGGAGAAAGGAGAGAAAATTGGTCCGTTTTGGCTATTTGGAGGTAGGGGACAAAGCTGATTGTTTCTCAGGAGGTCTTGTCCAGAGTAATCTGTCTCTATGACAGGGTTCATCAGAAACGTACTCTCAGAACCTGAGGTGTGTATCAGCTACTGATGGAACGTGCCGGGAGTGTAGGAAGGCTGGGTGGATGGATGGACTGTGATCTGAGAGGAGAAAAAAGTGTTAGGTCCCAAAGCATTAGTTCCTTTCTCTAGATCTTTGAGCTAAAAGGGGTCTCAGGCTGCTAGATATTTCCTGCAGCTCTCCAGTGGTTCATAAAATTGCTCAAATCCTGACAAGGAGTTCCCCAAATGTCCCCTCCCATTTTTCATGCTGGGAGTGAGAAAGAGAAGCTATGAAATGCAGAGGATCAAGCAAGCTTGATATTCAGTCACTACCTCGTGGCACCAGCGCATGAATTGTCTATGGCTAGAATCAGTTACGAGCAGCCATGTGTCTGCTCGAACTGGTAGCCGGACCATGCTGTACTAGTTGTTAAGTATTCTGAATATAACCTCTGGGTGTATGCATGCGTCCTTGACGCTTTGAAATCCTTCCCATCCAAAGGAATTCTCCCAAGGGCTTTCTCCCAGGTGGCTTAGGCTTAAGAAAAATCAATCTCCATGCCCTGAAGTGGTTTGAGAAGCAGGAGGAACAGTAAGTTCAGCAAGGGGTTTCTGAATCCCTTGGCCCATGCTGCTGTGTCTCTACACAGGTGTGCAGTCACCACCTAGCCGATCATCGTGTCTACTGAGTCCAGAACTTGGCTGTCAGCCCCATAAGACCCAAAAGACTGCAGAAGGTGTTGCATAGGCAGGGACCAGAGTGACCCCCACCTTCTTGCTGAGGCTGTACTGAGAATGATTTGGGTCCTCCCTCCCCCAAATCCTTAGCTATGATCCTGGTTTAGAGAGTTTGGTAGCTAATTGGTCTCTCTCCTATCCTGCACCTTCTCTGGCAGCTCCATGCAAATTTGGGGTTCCAGGAGCCCTGACGCTGTCCTCCTCCCTCTTCAAGAGCAAATGATAAAGAGAGCAACATACTGCACCCCTTTGAACACCCCTTTCTCACCTGGGAAGAGCTTAGCTCAGAAACCATGGGAGAGCCCCAGGCCCATGTGAAATCTGCACCCTCCTCAGGGTGATGGATGGTCTTCAGAGGAAACCAGAAAACTCCAACTGCCTTGTTTGAGCTGTTGATTGTTTCCTCATTCGCTGCCTTCTAATACCACTTCCCTTCCCACTTCCCACACGTTTTTGGACCTCCTTTAGAAAGCAGCATATAATTTTACAATTAATACCCTAACATTATCCTGCACAGCCTTCCCCCTCTGCCATCACACCCCACAACACCTCCAACACACACACACACACACACACACACACACACACACACACACTCCAAGGCACTGGTCAGGGCAATTCAATGGCTTAAGAAAGAGCATATTTTCTCTGTCATCTGATCCAGGTTACAAACCTCCCTCCTTTTCAGACACCTAGGTTTGTCCCCAGGTCAGTAACTCAGGCCTGAAATCCTCTCCCAACTCCAATCTTGTCCTGGGCAGTTTGGAATTCTCCTGCCCATCCCAGCTCTGGGCCTGTGCCTTGTCCTAGACTTCAGGTCCTTCAAGTTCTCGTTATGCAAGTCCCGAGGAAAAAGGAAGTACAAAGTCCACGAGCTAGAGTTTTCCTGCCTCCCCGTTCCTGCTGAACGTCCATTGCCAATCCACAGCCACGGGTGCTCACACACCTACCGCATGCAGCCACTGGCTGTAAGACACTGCGATATCCTCTCTGTCCTCTGTCCCCTTCTGCCCCCTTTCATATAGACACACACGAGAAAACTCCTGCATCTTTTTATCCCAATGCTTTTCCCCAAAGACTCTGGGTCTGTTGTCACTGAAGAGGTAGTCTCTGCCACTTGCCTTTCCTATGCCTGCAAAGTACGAAGGCCTGACAATGAAGTTCGCGCACTTGTTGCAACGACGTTGCGAACCTTTTTTGATATCAGGGATTATTTATTATGAATTTTTACTGACTGGACAAACAATTAACTGAGTTTATTATTTGGAAGTGCTGAAAAGACTACATGAAAAAGTCAGACGGAAACAACCTGAACTGTTCGCCAACAATTCATGGCTCTTGCATCACGACAATGCCCCAGCTCACATGGCACTGTCTGTGAGGGAGTTTTTAGCCAGTAAACAAATAACTGTATTGGAACACCCTCCCTGCTCACCTGATCTGGCCCCCAATGACTTCTTTCTTTACCTAAAGATTGAGGAAATATTGAAAGGCAGACATTTTGATGACATTCAGGACATCTAGTGTAATATGACAACAGCGCTGATGGCCATTCCAGAAAAAGAGTTCCAAAATTGCTTTGAAGGGTGGACTAGGCACTGCCATCGGTGCATAGCTTCCCAAGGGGAGGACTTCAAAAGTGACCGTAGTGATATTCAGCAATGAGGTAGGTAGCACTTTTCTAGGATGAGTTCGCGAACTTACTTGTCAGACCTTGTAGGTCTCTAGTATTTGTCCCCCTTCCTCCCACCAAGGAACCAGCCACCCATTCTACTGCCTCCCAGGAAAACTCCAAAGGTAGGAATGTCTGGAACAAGGCCAGAGAATAGACAGAAATACTCCACCTACACTTGCACCTGAGTTGTGTTCCCCCTCCCAGAACAAGAGGGAGTGATTACACCCATCACAGACCCCAAATCTAGTCCATCATGCAGATAACCAACACAGAACCATGTTTGTATACCTCATGAACTAGTGAAATTCCAGCATTCAGACAGCTGTGTCCCCACGTTGTTTTTCCCTTTCAGGCTGGGTCTAGACTCAGGCTGGGTCCCAGTACATAGCTGTCCTTAAACTTGGGTCTAGCGAGTAGGAAGACTCAGAATTTGTTCAGTCATGTGCTTGTAAAACATGATGCTTCTATTTTTTTAAAAATATGTATGTGCTATGCACAAACCATATCATGTTCCAGCAAAAAGTAAAAGGTCTTTTTATACGTTCCTCCAAACTGTTTGACTCCACCTCTCTATTAAAACTGACAACGAATCTCTGGGCTGTGGTTGGTTTTCATCTTGATTCTTTTCCACCTCACAAAGAGGCAGCGAAGGGGAGCAGCATAGATTCGTGGTGCTCTTGATGAGGGATTCATGGCACTGAGGATAACCAAGGCAGGAAGAAGCTAGGAGGTCACTTGGTCCAACCACTGCATTTTATAAATGGGGAATTTGGCCCAGAATGGGGAAGAAAGCTACTGTAGACCATGGGCTACAGTGAGGCAGCCACTCTTGTCCTCTTCTGCCTTGGTCCACATTTCTGTGGCCAAAACATTTGCTCACTCACTTATTCTCCCATCAAGAAATGTCTGTTAAGCACCCTGTCTCTGTGCTATATGGGCTTGGGTTTTGGGACACATGAGTTAATAAGGTAGACACTGTCCCTGTCCTCTCACAAACGTGCATTACAAAAAAGTCACCCAGGAGTATGTTAAGACAGATTCCCCAGCCTCCCTCATAGAGGTTCTGATGCAGAGACCTGGTGGGGCTCAGGAATCTAGCTTTGTAACATGCACCCCGGGCCACGCCGACCCTGAAAAGCCCTGGTCTAGCAGGATGGCTGGAATCATAGAACATTTGAACTAAGAGAGATTATAAAAACTCTACAGATTAAAAGAAGAAGACAAGGGAGTTTTAGTTTCCTACCCAGGACCATGCAGCCAGAACCAGAAGCCGCGACTGCTGTGTTTACTCTCTCCTGCATCCTCACCACACCCCTGTTCTTCCTCATGTAGTCTCGGGGGAGGTTAAAAATGTGTCTTCTGTTGAGCAGCGCAGGTTCTGATAAATCTGTGTGCTCTTGGGAGAGCTGGCTGCTCCTGTGGCCTCTGCACCTCATTCCTGTATTTACTCACCGAATTCGTATTTCTAAGATCTGTCTCCGTAATGTTGCCTCTTCTGAGCATTTCATGTAAAGAATCACACAATATGTGGCTTCTTGTGTGTGGCTTCTTTCACTGAAGGAGCTTGAATTTTAATCTTCAAACAATGAGAGGTCCTTGCTGAGTTTAAGAAGTAACAGGAACAGACAGCGGTTTTAGAGGGCTCACTGGCATTGACTGGGAGGAGGCAAGCCCTGTGCAGGGAGCAAAGTTTCGAGGCACTGGAGTTCCAGGCTAGAGGAGATGGCAGCTAGGTAGAGCAATGACAGGAGGATGGAAAGAAGGCATGTCATTTCACACAGCAGTCCTAGCCCCAGGGAGCTCTTTGTAGGCTGAACCTGATTCTTCTAAAATATGGGAACCAGGCTCCACCGTTTTCTGAGGTGACTCTCTAGAGATTTCATGTTCTCGGTCAGACCACTCTCATTCTTAGATGGACCAACCACGAAGCTCCTGTGCTGACATCTGTGCCTGGCATCAGGGCCCCTGAGTGTACACAATGACATGGGCAAAGGGACACGACAACCTCATTTTACAAATACAGGCTTGACCAGGAGAGCTAGTCACCCTCGTTCCCGCTGGTTTTAAGAGAAAGAGCCAAAATGCCAAGAAAACATGCTAATAACAGGTGCTGAATTTCTTTCGCTGCGAAAACAATATCCCAGGGGTATTCTAGAATCTGTCCACACTCTGTCAGAACTTCCATACCACATTCTCCTGCAGTCTCATGCAACAGGAAATGATGCTCAGAGTGAAAACTCCAAAACCTATGAAAACCTCACTTGACAATGGTGTTTATCAAGAAATAAATACATATTTTGAAAAAAGATTTTCAATACAAACTTTAGCTACTCCTCAAAAAAGAGTTTAATGTTCAGTTTAAAAAAATCTGCCAATCAAAATATTCCATACCTGAGCATTCATCCCGGAGTCGCCCTGAAAGACAGAAGAGAGGCTGTTGACTGTGTTCATTTGGCAGGCTGAAGAGTCGATCAGCTGGCCAGGTACAGTGTTTATTATAAATATCAATGATTAATCATTACTTGTTGCTATTAGGAACACAGAAGCCTCCGATCTGGTTTTAGTGGGACACTCTCCACCCAACAGGGCATAATATGCTCCATGAGACAAGGCTACTGGCAGTGCCAGGGGACCACAGGGCCTGTCCCTCCCTCCCTCTTGGAGAAATGCACAGTGCTTGTCTCAATTGACTCGGGCTGCCTTCACAAGATACCATGGACTGGAGCGCTTAAACAGCATTTACTTTCTTACAGTTCTGGAAGCTGGAAGTACAAGATCAAGGTCCAGCCACGTCAGTTTCTGGTGAGGCCTCTCTGGCTGGTAGATAGCCACCTTCTCACTGTGTCCTCACATGGCCTTCCCTCTGTGTGCGAACGTGGAGAGACAGAGCGCTCTGGTGTCTCTCCTACTTGTTATAAGGACATCAGTCCTATAGGATTAAGTTTTGCCCTTTATGACCTCATTTAAACATAATTCCCTAAAGGGTCTATCTCCAAATACAGTTACAATGGGGGTTAGGGCTCCTATATATAAATATTGGGAGGACACATTCAGTCCTAGGAGGGCCCCACTGCCACCTGGCAAAGCCTGACATGAGACTTCATGTCATGCTAACAGCATTCCAGGAGGGAAATGATCGGTCACCATTTATGGGACTTCTAAGAGGTCTGCTATAACTACGGGTAGTTCTAATTTGGGGGTCTTATTCTTTTGAGTGGGTGAAATAGGTAGTTACCTCTAAGGTAATGGTTCTCAACTAGGGATGATTTTGACATATAGGAGACACTTGGCACTATCTGAAGACATTTTTGGTTGTCACAACTGGGGTAGGGAGTGTATACTACTGGGATCTACTGGGAAGCTGCTAAACATCTTACAATGCACAGGACAGCCTCCTACCACAAAGAATGACCCAATCCCAAACATCAATAGTGCCAAAGTTGAGAAATCCTACTCCAAGGTAAGGCACTCCTCTTATTTGTCCTGAAATTCTTAAATTAGCCCTCATTGGAAACCCAGGTTAGGAAGTAAAGGCTGAAAGAGATGCTTCAAAAAAAACAAAACAAAACAAAACAAAACCACAAAACGAACTGGAAGAGAAGCTCCACATGCCATCATCAACCCTTACGCCTAGATCCTGATCCCCAGGAAGTCCCTGTGGGAACATGATCAGGACAGTGATTGTCAACAATTGTCCGAAGTGGACAGTGATCAGACAGGTCCTGAGGAACCTTAGACTTGGGTGTCAGGTAAGAGTTTCTGAGTCAACAGAGTAGCATAGAGGCAGGTGACTAGGATCCAAGGGAAATGACATGAAGAAACTCAGCAGTCACTCTTCTTTCTCACCATCATCTTTCAGCTTCTCATACCCAGATCAAGGCTCTACCCCCAGGTCCCACCCTCATCACAGCAAAGCAGGACTTTTCTCCAGAACTTTAGCCATAAACTATTTTTATCTATATAATCTTAATTTCTTCATTCTTTTTCCAAGGGATACTGTTTAGTTTCATTCTTGAAATATTATAAAATTAAAACATGTTCATGGTAGAAAACTTAGAAAACCCATGAAATTAAAAAGTCATCTCATCACTCAGAATTTCACCACCCAAAGACCACGGCTGTTAAGATTTGATTGTATCTCCCTTCAGCCTTTCATATATAAAGCAAACTAAGTATGTGGAACAAACACAGCTGATGGGATGCTGAAACTGAAAAGCAATTTTATTTTTGTCTCTCTGCCCCTTATTTTTGTCTCTCTGCCCCCCTTTTTTGTCTCTCTGCCCCTTATTTTTGTCTCTCTGCCCCTTTAAACTGGCCCCGTGGAGCTAGCATCCCTGAGGAAAACTCAGGCACTCCGAAGACTTTTCTGGTCACTCTTAGCTAATACAAAGCCATATGGTCATTTAAAGGTGCAAAACAGCTGCCAGTCCACCAGCAGCTTCTTCCTGCCACATCCCGTTACTTCTGTATTGGACAGGGTCTAAGTCAGCCCCTCTCTCATAGGTGCCCCACACCTAATCCCTGGGATACATGTAGACTATCCTGGCCCCTACAAACTCTAGGAGTGAAAACTCTTCCCAGAACAGCAGCAACTGGTCCTTCACTCTTACCATATCACGGAGGCAGCCCTGAACCCTGCTCGCTTTTGCTTTGGAGATTTTCCAGGTAGGGATTACGCAGCTGTCCATTGCATCCCTTAACGTTGGGGACACATGTCCAGTCTTCGGGGTCATTTCACCATAATGTCTCTCTTGACCTGTTAAGGCACTTTCGGTGCTCCTAAAAAAAAAAATCTCCCTTTAAGGACCCACTTCTCAAAACCCTCTTAATTTTCCTCAATGTGGGTGCCTCCCATGAATTCTGGAACTTGTGGCCCACCAATGTTCTCTGGTCCTTCTCCATTCTTCTCCATCCAGCCCTGCCCCATCTTTCTGCAGGGTGAGCTATAGGTGTCCTTTGATCTCCAACAGTGCTAGGAAAAGAACATATCTCAAAACTAGTATGGTCTTTTATTCATTTTAAATTGGGAAAACCCAACACAACCACAATAACCAATAAATGAAAAACAAATAACCATAGTTCTTGATTAAAAACATTTTCAAGCCATAGACAACAATTAGGAGGGTGAAGGGAGAAAGATAGCAAAATTTGGAGGAGTATAATAGAAAATCACATTAATTATATTTTTAGCCCCTTTACAGATCTAAATGTATGTGTTATGTGTTTCTTGATTTGTTAATAAAGTTGTTTCAGAAACTAAAGATGGAAGTACTTTATTTTAAAAAAATATTCAGTAGGAAAAGCTGTTTCCCCATGCTTTCCAGATTTTTAAAAAACTCCAAAAGTTAAAACTTCCGAAAAATTGTTCCTTTGGTAATTTTCTTCCAGTTTTCCTGCCCCACTTCACATTGTTGTTTACTTTTTTGGCTAAGCACATTTCAACTATTTTATACCTTGGTTTCTTTGTCCCGCAAGGCCTCTTTCAGACACAAAACTCCTGACTCCCAGAGGGAAGTCAAGGTAATTCATTATCAGACCTTTTGCTACTGCCCCCTTGTGGTTGCTTCCTTAATAACGATGATCGCATCCTGGATCTCATCCTTAGATGTTCAAGAAAGATCCACCTAATGCCAAGTGTGAGTTGGGACTTGGATGCTACAAATGAATAGGCCACAGTCCTTGCCTAGAAAGAGCTCACGTCCTGAGTGGAGGACCGTCTCCTGCCCAGCTAGTGCTGCTTTAAATCAGAATGCATGTGAAGTTGCAGAGGACAGAGTGACTCTCCCGAGTGGATGGGACGGGAAGACTCGTGGAGCGTACATTAGATCTGGACTGCAAGGATGAAAGGCACATGCAGAAGAGGAGGGATATTCTAGGGACATGCCCCGTCAAGCTGCGAAAGCACAAGTTAAGTTCAGCTTAGTGTGGGGGTTAAGAGTACAGACGTGAGTGGCAGGCAGGTGGGAGGTCGATTCTTGGATGTACCGTTCAAGAGCGGCACGGTCTTCAGTGAGTGATGTAAGCCTCAGCTTTCTCTTCCATAAAGTGAGGACACTCATAGTGCCTCTCTCAGAGAGTCCTTGTGAAGAGTAAATGGGATAATATACACAAAGTGCTTTGCACAGTACCTGGCCTATGGAAGTGTTCAAAAAATGTTAGTTGCTAAAAGCAGTAGTTCTGGGCATGGATGGCTGTGGAGGGGAATGTTAGAGCCTGAGCTTGAATGCCAAGCTAAGGAGCTCAAAATTATCTTATAGATGGTGGTGAACCACTTGGTTTTTGCAAAGGCAGTGCTGTGATGAGATCTTATTTTAAGAGAATTCTGTGAAGAGCATAAAAGATTGGAAGCAAGGAAGCTACTAATTCATTTACTAAACAAATATTATATTTACTGACTCCCTACTCACTTTACACAACCATGTTAGTGCTTCTGAAGATCAGTGAGCTGTAGAGATAGCAGGCTCCTGCCTCCTGGGAGCTGTCATTCCCGGGGAGACTATACTGTCCATTACGCCACCACACAGCAACCTAACATTATTACACATCCTGAGGACGGCTGGCAAGGAGACAGACGCGGGGCTGAAATGGAGAACAACCTTGGGTCAGGGAGTCACGTAAGCGCTCTGTACCTCAGTTTGCTCATCTCTTAAATGCTGCTTGTGACCTTGCCCTGCCTACCACACAGAATCAGTGTGTAGATTCAAATGAGATGACATACTGGAAAGAGTTGTGTGAAGTGTGAGCTCTACAGAAGTAAGGACGGTGGGCGACTTCTTTCCTTGCTGATGATAGGTTCTTGGGGGAGATCCTGGAGGCCTTTGCCTTCAGGGCACCTGGCAGCTGACTCGTCTGGTCCTTCCTTAGCCATTCCACACAGCAGCACTGGTGCAGTTCTTTCCCCGGTCTCTGCTCCCACTTCTTACAATCATGTGGAACGACAAAAGGAGGAAAAGGAAAGGAACTGAAGGAAGGGAGGGAGGAAACGTTTCTGTAAGTGCCAAACGCCTTCAGAACTGGTACAACCGTGGTTACCAATGGGAGCTTTGGGGCAATTCAGCAGGGTGTTTGCTTGTCATAGTGATTGGGTACGCTGCTGGCATTAGTAGGCAGAGGTCACAGATTAGAGACATCTGTAACATAGGGGACAGTTCCCATCAGGAGGAACTGTCCTGCACTTTATTCAATTTTAAAGTGTCATGTAAGTGAAACATCTGTTTATAGCTCTGAGCCTAGAATCAAACTCTGCTTTGCTTATGCAAAAATGTTTTACCCCGAGAGTTTAATACAAACTGAATTTTCTAACTAGAGTGTAAGTCCAGGGAAGACTGTACTGGTTTTGGGGGCAATTTTTCAATAGCAGTTCACCGTTTTGGAAAGTCGTCTCGTGATCATGCTGCCAGTGGTACTGAGTCATCTGTACTATGCGTTTGCAGCTCCCACGTCACAATGGTTTGCTCTGTCTCTCTCTGTCTCTGGCTCTGGCTCTGGCTCTCTCTCTCTGTCTCTCTGTCTCTCTGTCTCTCTGTCTCTCTCTCTCTCTCTCTGTCTCTCTCTCTCTCTCTCTCTCTCTCTCTCTCTCTCTTTATATATATATATATATATATGTATATATATATATATATATGTGTGTGTATGTATGTATGTATTTACACAGGTATACTTATTTAACTCTTATTTCAAATACCAAAAGGCATATAATTCTTACTTACTTTTTTTCTATTCTTAGGCACATCATTTTTAGTTGACCATTTCCTTGCTGCTCTTAAAGCCAAATTTATCCATTGTAACTAGGTACAAGCATCTGAATACTTCATAAGTCTGTTAACGTAGCTGCGCCTAAGCATCTAAATATTGAAATGCAGACTGTTTTAAGTTATTGTCTTTTCATTTCTCCTACAGTTAAGAGATTATGTTTTTAACACTATGTGTAAGTTATATTAACGACGAATTTCACTTTAACAGTAAAGATGGTGTCATAAAATATTTGTTGTTAAATGTGCTGTTTTGTGTGATAGGGTACAGAACCATTCTGTGAGCTCATCTAACTAGAGAAGGTGAAGCTACCAGAGTCCCCTGGTAAGCTGCTGCTGTGGCAGATGGAGCACTGTCGCCATTTAGCCCACGCCTCCTGGGCCTTGAACCTTCCTTGTACGGTGAGTCGGAACAACTCTGTCTGGTCTGGATTTAGCAGGGCCCGGGCACCTTACAGCGAGGGCCAGGGAGGATGTCTTATTGGTTGCTCATAAAACCTCGTCTGTATCCCAAACCCCATCCCAATCCAGTATGGTTCTAGGCTGTGACTGGGGCAGGGAAAGCCCCCAAATTACAAAGAATGAACAGTATTCTCCTAATGTTTCCTTCTGGGGACACTGCACAGGGCTTTTGAAACCAGTGACCTGAGCCCAGTTGGTGGAACTCAATTTAAGTCCCTGAGGGACTGTCCTCCATCTGCATCCCCCTGGCGATCTGTCCACGACCCCTGGAGTCCTGATTAGCTGGAAGATGCTGTATTTATAGAGCATCCTTCTGAGAAGAGGTCCAGGCTCTTTTTGGATATCCCTTGAAGGCAGAGGAATGGCCCCCACATTGGAGACTGGGAGATTTGGATGCTCTGAGCCCCCTGCCCAGTCCCTGACCTTGAGTCACGTAAACCTCCCCCTGCCAGCTGGCACCGAACTCCTGGTCTCTGCAGCCGGGATGCCGAGCAACCTGAATTTCATCCATGTTTTCCACGTCTGGAGCAACCCAGATGCAAGCTTATTGCATCCCTCTGGAGCTCTTTTAAGGACACAGCAGGATCTCAGACTGAATTCTTCTTCTTTTTTTTTTTTAATTGTGGTAGAATGTACGTGAACAACTTTTACCCAGTTAACCACTTTTAAATGTACACAATTAAGTGGTATTTAATACATTCACATTATTGTGTCACCATCACCAGAACATTTTCATCATCCCAAACTGAAACTCATTTTCATTGGTCATGCTGTGTTACCCATCAAACGTCAACTCCCCATCCGCACCCCCAACCCCTGGTAACCACCATTCAGTCCACTTTTTGTGTCTGTGGATATGACTACTTGAGGTACCTCATACAGTAGAATCACACAATATTTTTCCTTTGTATCTGGTATATTTCACCAAGCGTAATGTTGTCAAGTTTCTCCCATGTGGTAGCATCAGACTGAATTCTTTACGTGGTGCTTTTCTGTTTTGCTTTTTTTTTTTTTTTTTTTATAGGAGAGTGCAGTTCACAGAGGCCCATGTGGGGATCGAACCAGCAACCTTGGTGCTACTAGCACCATGTTCAAACCAACTGAGCTAACCGGCCACCCCCACACTGAATTCTTAAGCCTCTCTCTCCGTGTAAGCTTCCTCTTCCCCTCAGCTTACCCTTTCCATCCAGGACATACAGCTGGGTATCCACAGGGAATTGGTTCCAGGAACCCCCTCACAGACACTAAAATCCTTGGATGCTCAACTCTCTTACATAAAAAGGCACGGTATTTGCACATAACCTACACAAATCTTCCCTTTTACTTTAGATTTAAAGACTACTTATAATACCATAAGTCCAGCAACCATCTGACACCATACCATGCTATCACAATATTTGTGGTTCTATCCCCTATACTATACACCTGAAATTAATATAAAATAATATTGAGTGTCAACTAGAATTGAAAAATTAAAAAAAGAGGGGAAAAATGTGAAGGGGAATAAGTTCAAATATCCAGGTATAAAACAAATAAGTCATGGGGATGTAATGTACAGAATAGGGGGAAATGTAACATTCTTTCGGAATGTTTTCAATCTGCAGTTGGTTGAATCTGGGAATGCAGAACCTGCAGATATAGAGGGCTTTCTGTACAGCACCCCTTACACACGTACGTTGGAGGAGGGGATGTTTAACATTGCACCTCACGTTGCATCAGTTTATTTTCAGATCCCTGTCTCCTTTACTGATCATTTTTTTATATTCCTAATGTAGGGTTGCCAGATTTAGCCCATGGTAATCCAGGATGTCCAATTAAAATTGAATTTCAGATGAACAATAAATAATGCTATAGTATAAGTATGCCCCCATCTAATATTTGAGTCATACTTACACTAAAAAAATATTCACTCTTTATCTGAAATTCAAGTTTCACTGAAACATCCTGCTCCTTCTGAGTCTCTACCTTTTGCATGAGATGCTCCTCCTGGAATGCCCTTTCCCACCCAATGCACTCTTCATGACCAGCTCCTATGTCACCCCAATGGGAGCCTCTAGTCCAGCCCCCTTCACGCTCTGCAAACATTTCTCACGTCACACAAGGTTTCTATCACAAGGGCCTAAGTCCTATCACCTAAGTCCTTGCCGGCTTCCCCCTCTTGCTGGTTGTTCCTTGAGGGCAGAGATTGATGCTAGTCATCTTTGTATCCCATCCCCAAACCCACCTGCTGGCACAGGACATGTGCTCACAAAAATATTTTCATTGAAAGAATAATAAATGAGTATATAGATATACTTGGGAATATATAGGATGGGCTAGAAAAGTAGTTAGAAAGTAAGTGGCATTGATGAGTGCATAGAGTAAGCCTGTTTTATTTGTTGAGAGAGTAAAGCCATCAGTGAATGAGAGGAACAAATGGCGTCTGTTACTAACTTGCTCTGGGTCCTGGCCCATGGGAAGGTGGACCACTGGGGTTTCTAGTCCAGACAGCAGACAGACCCATACTTCAAGTTCCCTTCAACCTCCTGCCATGATAGCATTTAGTGGGGAGATCCCTTCCCCCACATGTTCTCATTTCCTCCCCTTCTCTTACAGTGCTTATGAGTAATTAGAAAGGAAGCTGATGGGGAAAGGCCTACAACAGCTGATGAAATGCTAGTAAATGGTCGCCTGTGGCTGGCTGGCCCACAAGATAAACATTAGGCCAAATGCACGATTCCTGTCACCTTTGGTCCCATGCTGTGGATTATCGTAAGCATTTCTCTTTCAGCCAACAGTTCTAGGAATCAGAAGAAACAGTGAATGGTTGGGCTGAAAGGAACCAACAATCCTATATCTCCCCTTGAGATTGAGCACACCCAAAGCATTTGCTCAATTCTTGGATATCTGCAGGACATTACCCATAGTTGCTTTGTGGAGCCGGAACTGGAAGTTTCTCAATGCAGGAGTTTACCCACAAGTGACATCTTTTCCATTCAGCTCAATTACCACCAGTCATTTTCTGGCTCAGCATTGACACAGACCACCAAGGCCAAGTTCTGGCTTCACCATTTCCTACTACGTGATTTTGGGCAACTCACTTAACCTCTCTCAGACTCAGTTTTCCCATCTATAAAATGAATGTGATCATGAGTACCTTCCTCAGAGGGTTATTCCATGAATGAAACTTGCAAATACGCCCAAAGTGCTTACCACAGTGCCGGACACAGAGTAGAGTCAAGGCCTGTCAGCTATTCTTACAGCTCTTTGGGGAATTTACACATGCGCTTACAAGCCATTACTAATACAAGCAACCTACTGAGATCTTTTCCTATATAGTCTACATTTTAACATGCTATTACAGTTTATTTTTTGATAAAATAAATGAATGAGAGGTGACAAAGACAAGTTATTTGCTACAAGAATGAAATGTATGGAGCTGAGAGTAAACTTAGCGTCAATCTAACATAGATCCATTATTTTGCAGAGAAGAAAAATGAGATTTGAGTAATTTTCCCACACCACCCATCTCACTAACAGCAAAAGGTGGGATTAGATCCCCCACATAACGTCCCCTGCACCATTCTCAGACAAACAACCATGGCAGATTCAAAAAGATGGAGAAATCCCATCTGGGGGAACCTGTCTGAGTGGTCTTTCCTAGCAGAAAGGATGAGGTGCTTTCTGTGGTCCAGGGCCACAGGACACAAGACAAGTCAAGCAGGGAACCCAGTAAAGTCCCCAAGTCAAAAGCCATGTGCTACTAACTACCACTCACTCAGAGTGGAGACATTTTTTCTGCCAACCTTCATTGTACAGAGCAAAACAACTTGCACTCTGTTATGGGGCCCAAATTCCAGCCCTGGCTGTCCAACTTACTGGCCATGTGACTGGCAATTTGTTTCACTTCTCTGGCCTCAGTTTCTACATTTGTCTATTTGGCTGAGATTTCATTTGTGATAGAAACCACAGCTTTCAGAAAAGAAGGACTGCATTTAACTGCTCCTTTGATTTTATAGGGTGGGAAAGCACATTTTGGGGCCCCTTAAGAACAATTGGTGAGGAGCACCCCTACCATATTTCCCCGAAAATAAGACCTAACTGGAAAATAAGTCCTAGCATGATTTTTCAGGATGTTCATAATATGAACCCTACCCCAAAAATAAGCCCCAGTTAAGATCGTCAGCCAGACGGATGCATTTAGTATGTCCATTGCAACACATGACAGACATATTGAATTATACAATAATAATATTAATATATAATTAAATATAAATAAATAATATTATTGACATTCATACGTAAAATAAATGATAATGTAAGTTATAATTAAGTATTTGTAAATACCCAAGCGGGTACCTTTGGACGAGAGGTAAACTCCTATGTAAACAGATGAACTAGAGACTTATTGCCAAATGACCAATCGGAGTACAGACACAATGCAAGAATAACGTGCGCACTTGATAACAAATGGACGTGGTTGTGTCTAATATGAATCCTCATAATTCAATATGTCATATGTTGTGACGGACGTACTTAATGCCTCTTGTGAAATAAAGAAACGTTTTCTGAATTTTGGTGCCTGCGATTTTTCGTGGCTTTTGTATGGACCATCATTCTTTACTCTCATCATTTTTGTTGCCACTTCTGTCTCGTAAGTCTTCACTTAACACTTGATTTAATGGTAGATTTAAAGGGAATAATATTTTGACCCCCACACAAGATGAGTGCAAAAAGAAAGAGCTATTCCGTTGAGTACAAGAAAGGAACCACGGAGGACTCCCGGGGCAAGAATCTTAAGGCTTTCTGCAAAGAGAAGAAGTTGGATCTCCTAATGGTCCAAAAATGGCGAGCAGAGTAGGATAACCTCAGTCAACAGGTGGACGAGGGAAATGCTAAGAAGCGCAAGTGTGGATCAGGTTGGCAACCATTATTTCCTGAGCTGGAAGACATCATCTGCGAATGGATTGCTGACAGGAGAGCAAAGGCTTTGGTTGTGCGCAGGGCTGATAGTCAAGCATTTGCCCTTGCAATGGCACCAGAGTTAGAAATATCCCCAGAAGAATTCAAAGCATCACTACACTGGCTGGATGGCTTCCTTCAGTGATATGAACTGTCTCTAAGATCGACAACACCATTCAAGCTGGAAGATACTGAAGTTATTACACGTGCACTTGCATTCAAGTCCTTGGTTGATGGCATTGACTTTTCTAAATACCAGCTCTCCAACATGATTGCTATGGATGAAACTGCAGTGTTTATGGGCCAAGGATCTCAAACGACAATTGATCAGAGGGGGGCCTCGTCAATCTACATTTCCTCCACTGGTTACGAAAGTGCACGTGTTACCTATATTTTGGCAATTCGTATGGATGGAAAGCCCCACCTCTAATCATCACTAAGGGCAAGAAAGATAAATTTGAACGTGTTTCGGGCATTTATGTTCTTGAAACCAAAAAAGCCTGGTGCACACAAGCAGTTATAAGGAAGTGGGTTGATTTAATGCTGGCACTTGTTTTGTAAGGTGGTCAAAGAGGTCTGCTAGCCTGGTATTCAGCCAGCACTCACTGCGCTAAAAACATGAAGAACTTCCTCACACAGAGAAGAATAGATCAAATAATAATTCCCGCAGGAATGACTGCCTATCTTCAGACTCTTGATATTGCAATAAATAAGCCATTCAAGGACCATTTGTGCAAGGAAATCAATTACACTGAAAACAGAATGGAGAGAGATCAGAATGGAAACCGTGAAGCCTCGCCTACAAGAGGTCGTGACTTGGGTGAAGAATTCATGGGATAAAATCACTGACAGCTGTGTTGCCAATGTACTACGAGCAGGCGACATGGACAAGAGCGCTCATTTAAGAAGAGCTCTATTGCTGGACATGAGAGATTGGGGCCAATGGTACTATAGGAAATGGAGTCGCAAGAAATTCAAGCCAGAATTTGAGGTTTGGAGAGTTATGACGATGTTCCAGAAGAAGATGACATGATTGTATTTGAATAAATGTAGATTTTTGTACATGAATAAATGAATAAACATAGATCGTTGTACATGGAAAAATAAGACATCCCCTGAAAATAAGCCCTAATGCATCTTTTGGAGCAAAAATTAATAAAAGACCCAGTCTTATTTTCGGGGAAATACAGTAACCACTTCCAGTTTGAGCACTGCCCTTTCAAATTGAGTTTTGCTCAAATTAATTCTGTATAAAAATGGTGAAGATGAAATGCTTGCAGAGAATGCTTGGAGAGCTCTCATCTGGGCATAAGTATTCAACCAACAATTGAATAAATCAACAGTGAGGGCACATTTGGTGTTTTGGTTGATTCTTTCTCTGGAATCAAGAACTTAGAATATTTATCAGTCTAATCACTTGTTCATCAATCATAAAGCAGGTGCTGGGTCTTCACACAGGTCTAGGTCTAGGTTTGAGCTGGGCATAGTGGAGGAAAGAATAAAGCTGAGTCTAAATTCTCAGGGAAACAAGCGTGTGACATGAAAAGCTGAACCTCTCTCTGGACACTGTGTAACACTAGAGGACAGGGCCCAGTGCAGTGTAGGAGCAAGTGTGAGTGAACAGAGCAGGAGGAAAATATTGGGATGGGGCTGAGTACTCAGAGGAGGCTTTATGGTACACATAAGTCTTGAACTGGATCCTGAAAGAGAAGCAGGAGTGAGATGCAGGGCAGAACAGAGGATCTGAGAAGTGATTCGGGAATGTGGGCAATAATACAACGAGAGCACGGGAGTCAGAGAATCCTGGTTGGTGTTCCAACTCTCATTTCTTAGCTGTGTGGCCTTGGACAACTTAATGAACCTCTGTAAGCCTTGGTTTTTTACCTATAAAAATAATAATGCAGCCTGTTTCCTAG
The DNA here is from genome assembly GCF_964194185.1 of Rhinolophus hipposideros. Classification (NCBI taxonomy): domain Eukaryota; kingdom Metazoa; phylum Chordata; class Mammalia; order Chiroptera; family Rhinolophidae; genus Rhinolophus; species Rhinolophus hipposideros. The sequence continues at coordinate 87,141,538 of NC_138055.1, forward strand.
AGTTGATGGGAGGACTAAATGAGATAATATGTGTAAAGCACACAATGCCTGATACACAGTAAGCGTCTCATAAACTTTAAGTTCTAGGTATCCTTTTGACACCATAGAGGCAGGAATGCCCAGGTGGATACAGAAGGTGAACCTGTGCTACCTTTACTGACACAACATTGACACGATCAGAGCAGGAGAAAAGCTACCCCTGGCACTGAAGCACAACTTATTCTGTTCAGTAAAGTCTCTCTGACAGAGCCCAAGAGAGAGCTCATTTTCTGAGCAATTTCAACAAGTTGACCTGGCAGAGCACCTCTGCGAAAAGCAGGCATTCAGTAACTATTGTTGGGTGGATAGATGACTGAATGGACTACAGAGTTATTCCTGGAGGAGGTTCCTTATTTGCTGATTTTCCAGTGAATTACAGAATGCGTCTTAAACCAATTATGCTTTTCTGCCCAGGCTACTTTCCAGAGTCACAAGAAACGTATTCATGTTACATCCCATGTGAAAAAAAACTTACATACCTAGGTGGCCCACATTTCAATTGAGGCCCTCCAAATTTTTTTAAACTACCACCTTTGCCCATCCTCAGTTATAAAACAAGCACATTTCTACAATGTCCCTTCAGAGGTCTGTTACAAATAAGAAAGAATGCATGGACTATCAGCTATCCATTGGTCAAAGCACTACAATTTGAAAGAAGAGATCCTCCGTCTAGGTCTGCGGTTGTCCACCCTAGGGGCACACGAGAATCACCTGTGGGGCTTTTTAATGAATGCTGATGCCTGGGTTCCACCTGAATCATTTCTGGATTCTGAATCCAGAGTCATTACTGAATCATTCACCTGAGGTGTAGCCATTTGACAACTCCCGAGTGATATAATGTACAGCATAGGCATAGAATGAATAACTCCAGCTAATTCCTTCATTTTGCAGACAACAAAACTGAGGCCCAGAGGGGATAAATAATTTGAGGTCACATCTGATGAACTTTGTGGGGACAATACTGCTTTTGAAACCTCATAAGAACTACATCTGGTACCCATATGTGAGCCTGTGAGGCAGTGCTTGGTGCTGCCCCCAATATTCCCTATAATTATATCATAATGAGCCTAAACTTCCTCTTTGAACTCAAGGGAGTGCTGACTGGCATTCCCTTCACTACTTTCCCCTCATGCGGCCTCAAGCTAAATATTACCCTTAATTTCCTCAAACCCTCTGCAAGTGCAGGGGAGGAAAGAATTAGCACCAGGTGTAATTTTATAAATGCAAATAAATTGGAAGAGGCCAATGTTTCCCATCTTAATTGATACATCAAATTCCATCCCAAGTGCCAAAGGTTACAGCTAAGTGTAGTCGAACTAGATTAGTTCAACATTTGATGCTTTCTTAGGAACTCGTCCAGATTGTTCTCTGATTTTTATGCTTAACTGTCTTCCTTAAGATGAGCAGGATGACTAAATGTCTCAGAAAATGGTCAAACTGATGGCTTATGCAGAGAAGACAACTCATTGAACAATCAGAACTAAATCTAACAGCCCATGTTAGCCAAACACTAACAAAGTTACTTTCACTCAGACCTCACTACACCGAATAAACGCATTGTCTTTGTTGGACTCTTGTATACAACCTCCATCATATTTATTTCTGTGGAAAACTTCTTCACATCAGCAGATGCATGCTCCAGAGTATCTGCTAAGATTTTCTTCAAGTGCTCCCAAAGTTTCGTACACGTGATTTCTGAAGTTTCCACTTTGCCAGATGAGCCACAGACGCCTCTCTATTAGCAAGGAAATGAGAATTCATAACTACAGGGAGCTCTACACGGAGACATTCAAGGCCTCTGGATATTGCCTCTCTTCCCTTCTGTCCTAATGATTCAGGCCCTTCCTGAGTTCCAAAGATTCTCGGAATTGGAACTACATTCTGGGGTACATTGCTCACCAGTGGAGGTGGGAAGAGGGGGGAACATTAGGATGAGGGCAGGGGAGGGTGGCCAGCAGGACCCCTGGACTCTGCACCTTTGCATGGCTTTGTTTCCCAGAGCAATTGCATCTATGCCTGGACAAAAGCATTTTCTGAGAAATGATCGTCACTGCTGTTCTCCTTCCTGGACCAACTTTGGCAGATGCTAGCCGGAAACAAGTCTTTTCTTCTCTTTACTGGAATGGTATCTTTGTTGCTGTTTCTGGAATTAGTATGTTTTTTATGCCTTGTCCCCTCCTCAACATAAAGATGAGTCTCACTCATTGGGTTGAGTCCATTTGTTTAGCCCATTCATTCAACAAGTACTCATCAGATGCCCCTGCGTGCTCAGACCAGTGTTAGCGCAATGGAGGGGGATATAGTCACTACAGAATTAGAATTATTAGAAATATGCCCCATCCTCCAACAGTGATCAGTCTCACCAGGAAGATAACACAAATGGGGAGACAGCAGGGGACTATTTCCAGAAGACAACTTTAGAGCAGATTAATGTCAACCTTACCTAGTAATTTTCTTCCTAAAAACTGCATCCAAATAAATTTTGTACAAACAGTTGTATTATAAGTACACTAAGTAAACTTTCTCTTGTAAAACTTATGAGAAGGGACGCTTACCCAATACTAGAAAACAGTTGTATCTAGTCCTTTCTGGCTTTAAAATGAATGATTCTTTGAGATCAGCTCAGATCTTGCCTTAAGTTTAAAAAGACTTAAAAAAATGCACTCTGAGAAAAAGGCAGGGATGAGAAATGATCAAAGTCTGCAAAGTAGTTCAATGTAATTAGGGTAAATATGGACTTCATTTAATATAAATCTGAAAATATTAAAATGTAAGCTCCCTTCTCAAAACTTATATAAGTTCTGAAAAACTTTTCAATAAATAAGTGCTATCAATTTTTATGCAGGTGATAAAGTTATAGAACTCATTATTGCCAAATGTGAATATAGCCTGATAAAGTGGTCAGGGCTGGGAAAGAAATTTAGATAAGTTAATGAATGAAGCACGATGATGGGCCTGTTTGGGGTTCCCTTGAGGCTAACAGCCAACAGGATAACGTGTCCTGACCTGGGTTCTACTCTCTGCTGTGACAGTAATCAGCTGTGAAAACTCAGACAAGTCATTTCCCCTCCCTGGGCCTCACCTGAAAGTTAGGGTTTGGACTGGATGATCTCCAAGTCCCTTCCTTCTCCACCATTCTGAGAAACCATTCTTTGGAGCTGCTGGAGGAAACAGGATACAGGGCTAAATGCCCATGGGTCAGATACAACAGCGTAATTCTGGTGTTCTGAAAAGAAACCTATGGTGAATTGTAACGGATTTGTTTTCTGTATCTGGATTTCTTAAGTTTGCTCATAATTACTTCTACGCATACAGTATTTTCCCCTTATCCCTGAGGGATATGCTCCAAGACCCCAGTGAATGCCTGAAACTAGGGATAGTACTGAACCTTATATATGCCATGTTTTTTCTTACACATACATAGCTATGGTAAAGTTTAATTTATGAATTGGTCACAGTAAGAGATTAACAAAAATAATATACTGTAATAAAAATGATGTGAATGTGGTCTCTCTCTCTCAGAATATCTTATTCTACTGTACTCACCCTTCTTACGATGACGTGAGCTGATGAAAGGCCTACATGATGAGATGAAGTGAGGTGCGTGACACAGGCATTGTGACGGAGCATTAGGCTACTGTAAGGGTGACTTGAACACAAGCACTGCGACACCACACAGTCCATCTGACCACCTAGACGGCTACTAAGTGACTAGCAGGCGGGGAGGGCATAGTGTGGAGACACTGGGCAAAGGGATGATTCACGTCCCAGGTGGGACAGAGTGGGACGGTGTGAGATTTCATCATGCTGCTCAGAATGGCACACGATTTAAAAATTGGTGAATTCGTTATTTCTGGAATTTTCCATTTGATACGTTCAGACCACAGGTACCTGAAATTGTGCAAAGTGAAACTGCAGGTATGGGGGAAACTGCAGGTATGTATAAGCACTGAGGGTTACAGAGTTATGGTTATGAGTGGTTATGGAGAGGTTAGAGGGGCCCAAGTTAATCATGGGGGCTTCTTAGAGATAAATCTTCCCTGGATTTTGGAGAGTGAGCCAGGTGATGGAACGAGGGACCAGCAATACGTCTTCAGCAGTCATTAAGAACACTGGCTGGAGTCAATGAGCGCCTGCATCTCCCAGGAATAACCAGCACACGCAGTAACTTATCTGATGTGATTCAAGGTGAGTCAGAAATTACTCTGGACTCCCTTCCTCCAACTGAAAACATCCCTCCTGCCTACTTGCCCTACCTGTTGTGGACTTCCTGTTGTGAGATAATAAATTTCATTTTTAAGAAAATCTGAATCAATGTTTTATATCACTGTGTGTTCAATTTCGTTTACCTCAGAGAGGGCAAGCTCATTTCCAGACTGTGGAAGCAGAGGACTTCATTTCTGCCCCCCATTGTTCTGCTCTCTGTACCACTGGAACTCAGACGAGCAAAGACAAACAAAGGTGCTAGCAGGGGGCAGCTTGGTGGCGTAAACCAACCAGGTTCTGAAGTCAGGAATAACTCAGTAAGTTTCTTAAACTAAGCTTCAGTTTCCTCATCTGCAAAGCAGGAATCATGACATCAATTTTGCAGGGTTACTGTGAGGATTAAATATGATACTATATGTAAAATATGTGATACAAACAAATTAACTAGTATTATTGCTATGTTGGGAGGTATTTGCATTTTTATAGAAGTCTGCTGGAGATAGATCCTTGGCATGAAAGAATCTTTAATACCATCGGGGAAGGTGCACAGTTTCAGCAACTACAGGTTCAGAGATGTGGGAACTGCCTTATGGGTCAAAACTGTCATGGCTCTACGAGGCTCTACTTGGCCAAAACTAGGGTTTTTCTGGCAATACAATTCTCTTAACATTTAGTAGCCTTCCATCAATTTACTTCTGGTCAGTTCCATGGTGCATTAACCACGGGTCAAAGACTTTATCTGGATATAGTATCTGAATCCCCTGATCAATGGCCTTTGGGCTCTGCCCATCTCCCTGGACTCAGTTTACACACCTCTGCCCAGAGACAATCCAAATAATATTCTCAGGCAGGGGATCCTCACCACAAAGTTGACCTTGTCCACATGCTGTCCAGAGTATCAGGTGGAGAAGCTTAAAGGAAGGGGTTTGGGAAAGTACTGGCCAGTAAGGCTTTTCTGAGCCTTAGTATCTCCTGGATATTAGATTCCTGCCTACTTCTCTGCCTTCATATAAACATAAGCTTATCTCTTTCTTAGAGGACTTTATTAAAGGCCATAAAAATAGCCAAAACATACCAACACACCAGCCTCCAGAATTGTCCATCATTTCCCCTGATACTAAACCCTCAATGGGTACACACTGTACTTTCCCAAGGTTCCACTGAAAATGGTTGGATCAGTTAATTCACGGCCACATAGCAGTGTCTCCTGTTACCCAGCCTAGAACAGCAGGAACTTTGATTCTTACTGCCTGCTCCCACGCTTCCTTGACTCACCCATTCCTTATTTGAGGGTGCCTCTACTTCCTCACGCCAAATTCTATGGTTGGTATGTCTTCTCCAGCTCCATGTTTCTCTCGCACAGTGAGCACAGACTCGAAGACACCATTAAGCTTAAGCTTAACCTCATGAGACACCAGCTTTGCCAGCCTGCCATCCTTGGCTCAGCCTTCCTACATGTGCTGGCTTCATCCTCAGGCTGGTAGGAAAATAGCTGTGGCATTTCCTAATGGCACATACAGACATGAACACATCTTTCCTGTGTTTTTCCTTGGGTGGAAGAATTTTCCCAGAGCCCTCCGGAAGCCTCCCCTAATGCCTCATTGGTCAGACTGGGCAATGTGCCCACTGCTGGACCGGTCATTATCACTGGTAAGGGCAATGGCATCACCACGGCAGTTTTCAAAGTGTGATTTGGGGCCCCTGGAGTCCCTGAGAGCCTTTCAGGAGGTCCATGAGGCCAAAACATCTCATAGCAGCATTGCCTTTTTCTCTAATATTCTCTCATGGTAGACTTCTACAGAGACTACATGCCATGTGATATCACAACAGACTGAATACAGAGGCACTTATGAGAATCCAGCTATCTTCTATTAAACCAGATGTTAAAAAGAAATTTGCAAAAATGTTAAACAATGCCACTCTACCTACTAATTTTTTTAGTTTTTGGAAAATAGTTATTTTCATTAAAATATGCAAATTAGGTTAACATATACTGGGCTTATTGCTGTTATCTTTAAATGAATTCAAAATTGTTTTACAATTCCTCTGTTTTAGTGTCAAATACAGTAAATACAAATATATATAACCCACACAATAAAAGCTCTTTGTGTTTCTCAATAATTTTTAAAGGTCTAAAGGAGTCCTGAGACCAAAAAGTTTGAGAACCACTGCTTAGATAAATCAATATCCACCTACTGAGGCTGAGATGGGGTGAGCATTCCTGGAAACCCTAAGGCTATATAGAGGAGGGTGCTACTGAAAAATACAGGATTCTTTTAGAAAGGAGGAAAGGGAAAATAATTACTGGACAGATAACCAACAGTGTCCGCCAGGATGCAATATTTTTGAGCTAAACTGAGAAGTACAGTGACTTGCCCAAGGTCACACACATGTTCTTGAGGAATCAGAACTTAAAATCAGGACTTTTGGGAGATCAGAGATGGCAGAGTAGATAATCACTGTGCCTGCATTCTGCTGTGAACACATTAAAATTACAACTAAATTATAGGACAATCAACCTGGAGAACTATCTGAAGTCTAGCTACACAGAAGTCCTATAACTGAAAATATAAAGAGGAAGCCATGTCAAGACTGGTAGGAGGGGTAGAGATACAGAACAGCCCCCAAACCTCCATGTGGTGGTTAAGAATCAGGAAGGACATCTCAGATGCAGAGTTTCCCCCGTGGAAGGGAAGGACCACAGCCCTCCAAACCAGGCTCCCCAGCCGAGAGTACTGGTGCTAGGAAGAGGAGCCCCCACAGCATCTGGCTCTGAGAAACACTGGGGATCACAACCATCTGGGTGGGATGGAAGGCTGCGGGAAACCCAGAAATCCTCTGAAACAGCCCACGCACAGATTCACTTACTCATAGGCACTCACCTTGAGCTGAGGGATAGTGACTCAGAAGCCTTGGAGATATACGGGGGGCAGATTGAGGTGTGTGGCTTTAGGGGGAGGACTGGAGGACGGTCAGAATTTTCCTGGTGAGGGATACTTCTCCCATGCAGCCAGCAGGCAGATGCCATCTTTCCTATGTTGAGCTAGCCCCTGCAGGCCAAATCTGAATCTGATTGGCCTGGTGAGCTCAGCTGTTCTGTCCTGCTGACTGAGCATCCCTGTCCCACCCACCTCATGCACCACTGGAGGCACTTTCTCTGCAAGCAGCCAGCCCCTCCCACATTTCACTCTTTCTTGGAAAACTATTGGAGTCCACGGGTCCCAAGCAGACAGTGACTGGCCTCGGTGTGCTCTGAGACTTTTGCTGAGTCACTCCAGGCTCAGCACTGGAACCAAACAAGAGTCTACTTTGACCTGGTAACCACAACTCTTCCCACTCTGACTCTGTGAGACTCTGCTCACCCAACTCATGTACCACATGAGGCTTTCTCAGTGGCTGAAACTTAAGGGAGCTGGATGTGGCAGTAGGCCTGTGGGTATCCTGGCTTTTTGTGGAGTTACCCCAGGTCCAGTACTGGTGGCAGTCATCCTTGGTTCTCAGTGTGGCCTCTACCACATACCTCCAGGTTTAGCACATGAACAACCACAGATCACTTTGTAGCTCCTACCAGGTAGCCCCCAGCCATTCAGAGGTAGTATCTGACCTGGGCCTGCACCAGAGCCCCTCCCAAGAGACCTCAGAATCAACATACTTGGAAGTTGGCTTCAGACCACAACAGAGAACTGCTATTAACCCCACAAGTGGCACATAAAAAGAGTGGTCTCGACAGGCACCAGAGCCCACTGGGGTGAATCCCATTCAATAGTGTAAGCCTCCCGCACGGTAGACCATATGCCTCACCTTACAGCCAGTCAGCCTGAGGGTCAGTCAATCCTTCCCACTGATGTGCCAATAACAGTCAAGGTTCAACTATAACAGGAGAGTACATACAACCCACACAAGAGATACTTCTGGGGCACCTGGTGCATGTAAACAGGAAGACTGTGTCACTGGGCTCCACAGGACATGTACTACATAAGGGCATCTGGAGAAGATTGAGAGATATAGAAACCCTACCTAAGACATAGAAACCAACACAGAGCAGCAGCCAAAATGAGGAGACAAAGAAAAGCATCCCAAATGAAAGAACAGGAGAAAACTCCAGAAAAAGAACTAAACAAAATGGAGGCAAGCAAACCTACCAGAGACAGAGTTCAAAACAATGGTTATAAGGATGCTGAAGGAACTTAGTGAGAACTTCAACAGAGAGATAACAAGCGTAAAAAAGGACATAGGAACCATAAAAAAGAACCAGTCAGAAGTGAAAAATACAATAACTGAAATGAAGAATGTACTAGAAGGAATCATCAGCAGACTAGATAAAGCAGAGGATTGTATCAGCAATTTGGAAGACAAGGTAGCAGAAAACATCCAATTGGAACAGCAGGGGGAAATAAAGAATCCAAAACAATGAGGCTAGTTTAAGAGACCTCTGGGACATCAAGTGTAACAACATTCACATCACAGGGGTACCAGAAGGAGAAGAAAGCAAGGGATTGAGAACATATTTGAAGAAATAATGACTGTAAACTTTCCTAACCTGGTGAAGGAAATAGACGTACAAGCCCAGGAAGCACAGAGAATCCCAAACAGGGTGAACCCAAACAGGCCCACACCAAGATACATTATATTAGGTTGGTGCAAAAGTAATTTCGGTTTTTGCAATTATTAACCTTTTAAACCACAATTACATTTGCATTAACCTAATAATTAGAATGGCAAAGTTTAAAGACAAAGAGAGAATTCTAAAAGCAGCAAGAAAAAGACAACTAGTAACTTATAAGGGAGTTCCCATAAAATTGTCAGCTGATTTCTCAACAGAAAGTTATAGGGATTGACAGGAAATATTCAACATGATGAAAGATAAGGACCTACAACCAAGACTACTTTACCCAGCAAGACAACATTTAAAATTGAAGGACAGATAAAGAGCTTCCCAGACAAGAAAAAGCTAAAGAGTTCATCATCACCAAACCAGTGTCCCACATTTTAAGAAAGGAAAAAACTGTATTAAAATTGTAATACTCAATACCTATATACTAATAACAAAAGATGAATACAAGGCATGTCTATACATTTTTTTGGCACCCCTGGTATACAATGAAATATTGCTCAGCTATGGAAGGGAATAAGTTCTCACCATTTGCGGCAGCATGGATTGACCTGGAGGGTATTGTGCTGAGTGGAGTGTCAGACAGAGAAAGACAGATGCAATGTGTTTTCACTTACATGTTGAATCTAAGAATAAAATAAATAAATGAAACAGAAACAAACTAATAGATACAGAAAACATTTTGATGGTTGCCAGATAAGATGGGGGTTGGGTGTGTGGGTGAAAAAAGAAATACAAATTGGTTGTTACAAAGTAGTTATGGGGATGTAGGGTATAACATGAGGAATATAGTCAACAATATTGTAATAACTATATATGGTGATAGATGGGTACTAGATTTGTTGGGGTGATAGATGGGAGGGAGTTGGGGACAGGGTGAAAAGGTTAAGGGATTAAAAGTTCAAATTGGCAGTTACAAAATAGTCATGGGGATGTAAAGTATAGGGAATATAGTCAGTGATATGGTAATAACCATGAATGGCGCCAGGTGGGTACTAGACCAATTAGAGAGATCACTTCTTAAATTATGTAAATGTCTAACCAATATGGTGTACACTTGAAATTAATATAAAATAATATTGAATGTCAACTGTAATTGATAAATTTATAAATGTGGGAAAAGGTGAAAAGGAATAAAATGTCCAAATTTCCAAGTATTAAACCAGTACAGCATAGGGAATAATGAATAATATTGTGATAGCACAGTACAGTGTCAGATTGTTGCTGGACTTATCAGAGTGGTCACTTCTTTAGGTATATAAATGTTGAGTGGTGTACACCTGAAACTAATATAATATTGTATGTGAGTTGTATTTTTAATAAAAATGTTTTAAAAATAAAATAAAAAGCAACGGTATTAGAATAAAAAAATTGATGGAAGAATATAATGAGGAACAAAAAAAGCAAGTTGCAGAATGGTATGTCAGTATTCTGTCATTTACATAAAGTCTTATAATATTAAAAAAAAAAAAAACACTACTTTTGACTGCTAGTCAGAATTAGTGAAACCTCTGATTGCCATGCTTCCTGCTAAGCCATATTGCTTTCTTGCAAAAGGGCTGAAAGGAGTTCAGAAATCCTGGTGAGGTTGGAGTAAGTTGGGCATGCTCATAAAATGCTGGTCAGAGTATAAATGGTACGGTACTTCCAGAAAGCCATTTGGCAGTATGCATCAGGAGCTTTGAAAATGTTTATACCCTTTACCCCAGTAATTCCACTTCTAGGAATCTACACAAAGGAAATAATCAGAAATGTGAACAGAATCTATGCACAAGGATATTTGTCAAAATGTTATCTTTGATAATGGAAACAACCTAAATGTCCAACAACATGGATATTCTGGGCAAATTCTGAGAAAGCTGCTGGCTGTAGTGATTTTCTCTTGCGATGAGATTATAGAGAATATTCATAAACATCAGTGTTTTATAACAAGCATGTGTTATTTTTGTGATCAGAAAAGTAATAAAGAAAAATAATTATGAGTTTGAAAAACTTCATAGAAAAAGCAACATGCTATTGAGTAAAAAAGCATGGTACAATACTAAATATATAATATAATGTCATTTATATATGTGTGGGAGAATTTCAGGAAGAAAGCATTTCAAAATGTTAACATTTGTCATCATCTCTGGGGCATGGGATTACTGAGGAGTTTGCTCTCTACTATTTCCTGACATGTCCAAGGCTCTACAACGAGCATTTTCTTCTTTTGCAATCATGGGAGAAATTAAAGTTATGATACAATACAGTTGGCCTTGAACAACATGGGGGTTGGGGTGCCAACTGCCAACACAGTAGAAAATCCACATATAACTTAACTCAACCCTCCCTATACATGGATTCCCAACCATCAGTTGACCATTGAATAATGTGGGTTTGAATTATGTGGGTCAACTGGAAAAAAAATCTGTATATAAGTGGACCTGCACTGTTCAAACCCTTGTTGCTCAAAGCTCACTGTAGATTGGTGCAGAAAGAAGAGAAAATGCAGCAAAGCCAAACTTCACTGCTTGTCGGGCAAGGGAGAGGAAGGGAGCAGCCTGTGGCCCACTGAATGGCAGGCACTGTTGGTTGTCTTGCTAGTAGAACCCAGTTTTGTTTGGACCAGCAATATGCAAAACTTCAGGCAAGATAATCATGTTCTCAGCCTCGCTAAAGCCAGAGGTGGCCATGTGACATACTTCCTGCCAATGAGACATGAGCAGAATTCTACCAAAGGCTCTGGGAAGATACACCTTCTCTGTTTCCCTTTTATTTCTGCCTTGAAAATGCATATGATGGCTGGGGCTAGAGCAACCATCTTTCCCCCACAGGGTGAAGGCCAAAGAATAACAATTATGTCAGCCCTGATGTTGAGCTACTGAACCATCAGCAGCAAACACCTACCTATGGATTTCTTAGCATGAGAGAAAAATATCCCTCTCTGTGTTTGAGCAACTGTGATTGGGTTTTCCGTTAATTGTAGCCAAAGGCATTCCATGCAGGATATCACCATGCAGGAATGTGGAGAGGGTGAAGTGAGACCAAGTATGCGAAAGTGTTTTGTAAACTTGAAAATACTATCATATCCCAGAGATAATGGCAAGCAATAAAAACAACTATTGAAGGGGCGACCAGTTAGTTCAGTTGGTTTGAGCACATGCTCTTAACAACAGGGTTGCCGGTTCGATTCCCACATGGGCCAGTGAGCTGTGCCCTCCACAACTAAGTTGAAGACAACGACTTGAGCTGAGCTGCCAGTGGGTGGCTGGATGGCTTGTTGGTTAGATCAGGTGCTCTTAACAACAAGATTGCTGGTTCAATTCCCGCAAGGGATGATGGACTGTGCCCTCACAACTAGATTGAAAATGGCAACTGGACTTGAAGCTGAGCTGCACTTTGCACAACTAGATTAAAGGACAACGACTTGACTTGCAGCTGATGGGTCCTGGAAAAAACACAGTTACTCAATAAAATAAAATAAAATAAAAAAGAAACCCACAACTAGTAAAAAACAGAAAAAAATTCTCAAAGTTGTTGGGCATCTTCGCTATGGAAGGCAGTGTGGAGGTTCCTCAAGAAATTATGAATAGAATTACCATATGACCCAGCAATCGCTCTCCTGGGTATCTACCCCAAAAATATAAAAGCATTTCTCTATAGAGACACGTGTACGCCAATGTTCATTGCAGCTTTGTTTACGGTGGCCAAGACATGGAAACAACCAAAATGTCCTTCGATAGATGAATGGGTAAAGAAGTTGTGGTACATATACACAATGGAATACTATTCGGCGTTAAGGAAAGATGATATAGGAGCATTTGTGACAACATGGATGGATCTCGAGAGAATAATGCTAAGTGAAATAAGTCAGACAGAAAAAGCAGAGAACCCTATGATTTCACTGATATGTGGTATATAAACCAAAAAGAACAAGACAAACAAATGAGAAACAAAAACTCATAGACACAGACAATAATTTAGTGGTTACCAGAGGGTAAGGGGGTGGGGGGTGGGTGATGAGGGTAAAGGGGATCAAATATATGGTGATGGAAGGAGAACTGACTCTGGGTGGTGAACACACAATGGGATTTATAGACGATGTAATACAGAATTGTACACCTGAAATCTATGTAAATTTACTAACAATTGTCACCCCAATAAAATTAATAAAAAAAAAAAAAGTTGTTGGGCATCTTGTGGATCGAGTATCTGAGTGACTGGGTAGATTTGCTCCATATTTCAGCGGGCTGTTTTATATAGACATGCATAGTCTGTGTGCATTCCTCCGGGTGGAATCTAAACATCTTGCTAACTATCACTGTAGACAAGACACATCTTTTTGGGCCATAAGTTTCTCCATCTGAAAAATGGACTAGAGACCCACTTGGGCTCCATTAGCCCTCAGGGATTTGGTTTCAGTTCTGGCTGCCAAATCCCTGGTGCAGGCAGTCCAGGGCCCAGAAGGGCCAAGGGAAACATCTGGACTCTACAGGGACAGCAGGCACAAGTTCTAGGTCTGCCAGGATGGTCCCAGCCTCAGGTATTCTTCATCGCTGTCCCAATCAGTATGTTCACACAGATTAGATAATATATCTTGATTTTATGTTTCAAATATTGTCATGAACATAGGAAATCTCTACAGCAACGTGTTATCTTATACATAAATAAAATATTAAGTGTACCTATGAGTCTATTAAAAAATGCTCTTATTAAAGATAAACAAAAGTCCTCCCCTGCTTTGGATTCTCCTTAGCATTCTGAAATGAACTGACATTTCCAAAACAGTTTCCTAAACATGAATAAAGAAGGAGCTCAGGCTTTCAGTTCTACTCGAACTCATTGGCTGCAGGCTTCAGGGATCCTGGGCCTTGTCCTGTTCCACACCTGTCTGAGACTGTCACACAAGAGCCTCAAGAGCTGGAGTGACTCTGCAGTCACCTTCCTGGGTTCCAACCTCCCAGCTCCTGGGTATCTCCATGGGAATAATGTCATCCTACAGCCCACTCTTAGGAGGTCCCAGCTAAAAGTGCTGCCATCTTTGTGGCCAAGTTCAAGGACAACTGTAACAATCTATATAAATAAAATTAGGGGGACCGGATCAAAATGACGGCATGAGGTGAGCCTCTGTAACGCTCCCCTGGAATTTACAACTAATCGGACAACAATAACTCCACAAAGGACTCCTTGCACAGCAGACAGGCAAGACGAAGAGGTCCACTACTGAATTCACCTCCAGGTGGGCGAATCCCACGAGCGGGAGAGGAGGGAAGGGAGAAGTGTGAGGACGGAGCCACGTGGGCGCAGGACGCAGACCTCGCTCAGTGCTCCGAGCTCGCTGCATCCTGGAACTACCGCAGCTGCGGGAGAGGGAAGGACTCGGACTGCTAGGGCTCCGCTTACGGCCCACAGGGCTGAGGGGGCAGCATATAACACGGCTGAACACAACGCTCACGGCAGACCTCGGAGCAAAGACTGAGGGAAAAAGGCTGAAAACAGTGGTTTAAGCCCTCACTGCCGAGCGGAGAATGGAAGCCTTAGGCACTGACACTAGGCGTCCCTCCCTACCCACCCAGAGCTCGCCACACCCCCACCTGCCCGGTGCTAGAAGCGATAAAGTAGCAGTGTCAGATCAAAAGGAGAGTATTTTTGCTGTTCTGAGAACTGTGGACCGCAGAAACAGATTCGCAGCCCAACTAGTTCCAGCAAAGGGGAGGGAACTGTGGAAGCAGGAATGGCTGTGGTGGTGGTCGCCGCCATTGCTCTGGGCCACCTCTCACAACTTACCCAGCCCCTGGCCCCACCTATCTGGGCGGATCCCTGCAGGAGTAAACAGAACAGCTGAAACATACAGGCTCTGAATCGGGTGCAGAAAGAGCTCTGAAACTTCAAAAGCTCTCCACACCCCCACAGGGACGTGGGGCCCTAGACCCAGGTGAACTGTTAACAGAGGAGAGGCCCGTCTCCCAGGGAATCCCCCCATTGTGTGAGACGCTAGAAAAGTGCAAAGAAAATATAGCACTACTGTGTCAGAGAGAAAAAAAAAGGCTGCAGTCAGAGAGAAAATAAAACATTCTTCCAACAAGTATTGGAAAACAAAAGAAAGACCTCTTCCTATCAACCTGTTGCAGAAGCCACTCCTGTAGATGTCTAGGAAGAGAAATAATAATTCATTAATTGCCATGAATAACCAAGGCAACAAGACAGCTCAGAAAGAAAGTAAAACGTCTCCAGAAAAGGAACTTAAACATATGGAAATATGTGACTTAAATGATAGAGAATTCAAGATTGCAGTTCTGAAAAACCTCAAAGAGATGCAAGAAAACACAGAAAGGCAATTTAATGAACTCAGAAACGCAATCAAAGAAACATTTTACGAAAGAGATTGAAATTTTAAAAAAGAACCAAATGGAATTTCTGGAGATTAAGAACTCAATAGAAGAAATTAAGAATGAAATAACCAGCTTAGGTAGTAGAGTTGACCAGATGGAGGAAAGAATCAGTGACATCGAAGATAGAAACCTGGAAATTACACAGATGAAAGAAGAAAGAGACTTGAGACTTAAAAGAAATGAAAGAACTTTACAAGAACTTTCTGATTCTATCAGAAAGAGCAATATAAGAATAATGGGCATACGAGAAGGAGAAAAAAGAGAGAAGGGAACAGAGAATATACTCAAAGAAATTGTTAATGGGAACTTCGAAAATTTGTGGACAGAACTGGATCCTCGAATCCAACAAGCAAATAGAACACCTAATTACCTCAATCCCAACAGGCCTTCTCCAAGGCACATTGTATGGAAGCTGTCTAAAATCAACACCAAAGAAAGAATCCTCAAGGCAGCCAGGGAAAAGAAGACGGTAACCTACAAAGGAAAGCCCATTAGATTACCATCAGATTTTTCAGCAGAAACTCTACAAACCAGGAGGGAGTGGAACCAAATATTCAAACTATTGAAAGAGAGAAATCATGAGCCAAGAATAATATATCCAGCAAAGATATCCTTTAGATATGAAGGAGGAATAAAGACCTTTCCAGACATACAGAAGCTGAGGGAATTTTCTAATACACGACCTGCACTACAAGAAATACTAAAGGAGGCTATTAGACCACCATCAACAGGGACAATTTGTGGCAACCGAAACATAAAAAGGGGGAGCGTAAAGGCCTGAACCGGAATATGGGAATGGAGAAAGTAAGCGTACTGAAGAAAATGGAATACTCTAAATATCAAAGTTTCTTTTACATAATCTTAAGGGTAACCACTCAAAAAAATCCAGAACTGAAATACATACTGTAATAAAAGAAGAAACAGAGGGAAACATCATAGAATACCACCACACAAAAATAATAGACAACAACAAAAAAGCAAAGAAACAATGGAGTTACAGCCTTACCAGAAAACTAAAGATAGAATGACAGGAAATCCTCACGTATCAATAATCACCCTAAATGTAAATGGACTGAATTCACCAATAAAGAGACACAGAGTAGCAGATTGGATCAAAAAACTAAATCCAACCATATGCTGTCTCCAAGAGACACATCTCAGCTATAAGGACAAGCATAGACTCAAAGTGAAACGGTGGAAATTGGCACTCCAAGCAAATGGTACCCAGAGAAAATCAGGTGTAGCCATAATGATATCAGATGAAACAGACTTCAGGGTGAAAAAGATAACAAGAGACAAAGGTGGACATTTCGTAATGGTAAAGGGGACTATACAACAAGAAGACATAACAGTTATCAATATTTATGCCCCCAATCAGGGAGCACCGAAATATACCAAGCAACTACTAACAGAACTAAAGGGAGAAATTGACCAAAACACAATTATACTAGGGGACTTAAATACATCATTGACAGCTATGGATAGATCATCCAAACAGAAAATAAATAATGAAATAGCAGCCCTAAATGACACATTAGATGAAATGGAAATCATTGACATATATAGAGCACTTCATCCTAAAACATCAGACTATACATTCTTTTCGAGTGTACATGGAACATTCTCAACGATAGACCGTATATTGGGGCATAAAATCAGCCTCAGCAAATTTAAGAAGATTGAAATCATACCAAGCATATTCTCTGATCACAAGGCTTTGAAATTGGATATCAACTGCAAAAAGAAAGCAGGAAAAAACACAAATACATGGAGATTAAACAACATACTTTTAAAGAACGACTGGGTCAAAGAAGAAATTAGAGGAGAGATCAAAAGATATATAGAAACAAATGACAATGAAAATACATCCTACCAAAATTTTTGGTATGCGGCAAAAGCAGTTTTACGAGGGAAATTTATATCATTACAGGCCTATCTCAAGAAACAAGAAAAATCCCAAATACGTAACCTCATGTTACACCTCAAAGAACTAGAAAAAGAAGAACAAGTGAAACCCAAGGTCAGCAGAAGAAAGAAAATAACAAAAATCAGAGCAGAGCTTAATGAAATAGAGAACAAAAAGACAATAGAAAAAATTAATGTGACAAAGAGCTGGTTCTTTGAAAAAAATAATAAAATCGACAAACCCTTTGCTAGACTCACTAAGATAAAAAGAGAGAAGACACTAATTAACAAAATCAGAAATGAGAACGGGGATGTTATCACGAACACCACAGAAATACAAAGGATCATTCAAGAATACTATGAAGGACTATATGCCACCAAATTCAATAACCTATAAGAAATGCACAAGTTCTTAGAAACATATAGCCTTCCAAGGCTGAACCATGAAGAACTGGAAAATGTAAACAGGCCGATCACCAGTAACGAAATTGAATCAGTCATCCAAAACCTTCCCAAAAGCAAAAGTCCAAAACCAGATGGCTTCACTAGTGAATTCTACCAAACCTTCAAACAGGATCTAATACCAATACTGCTCAACTCTTCCAAAAAATTGAAGAAGAGACAGTACTCCCTAACTCATTTTATGAGGCCAACATTACCCTCATACCAAAACCTGGTAAGGACAACACAAAAAAAGAAAACTACACACCTATATCTCTGATGAATACTGATGCAAAAATCCTAAACAAAATTCTAGCATATTGAATACAACAATGCATTAAAAAGATTATTCATCATGACCAAGTGGGGTTCATCCCTGAGGCACAAGGATAGTTCAACATCCGCAAATCCATCAATGTGATACATCACATAAACAAAATGAAGGACAAAAACCATATGATTATATCAATTGATGCAGAAAAAGCATTTGACAAGATACAACATCCATTTATGATTAAAACACTCAATAAAATAGGTGTAGAAAGAAAATACCTTAACATAATAAAGGCCATCTATGACAAGCCCTCAGCTAATCTCATAATTAATGGTGAAAAACTGAAGCCCTTTGCTCTACGTTCAGGAACACGATAGGGCTGTCCCCTATCACTTCTGCTTTTCAACATAGTGTTGGAAGTCCTTGCCAGAGCCATCAGGCAAGAGAAAGAAATAAAAGGCATCCAAATTGGGAATGAAGAAGTTAAAATATCACTCTTTGCAGATGACATGATGCTATATGTAGAAAACCCTAAAGACTACACCAAAAAGCTGTTAGAAACAATCAATGAATACAGTAAAGTTGCTGGCTACAAAATCAACGTACAAAAGTCCATTGCATTCCTATATACTAACAATGAAATCTCAGAAAAAGAAATACAAAAAACAATTCCCTTTGCAATTGCAGCAAAAAGAATAAAATACCTAGGAATAAACTTAACCAAGGATGTGAAGGATTTATATGCTGAAAACTATAAGACATTTTTAAAAGAAATTGAAGAAGACACAAAGAAATGGAAAGACATTCCGTGCTCATGGATTGGAGGAATCAACATAGTTAAAATGGCCGTATTACCCAAAGCAATACACAGATTTAATGCAATCCCCATCAAAATCCCAATGGCATTTTTCAAAGAAATAGAACAAAAAATCATCAGATTTGTTTGGAACCACAAAAGACCCCGAATAGCCAAAGCAATCTTAAGAAAAAAGAACAATGCTGGAGGTATCACACTGCCTGACTTGAGCTTGTACTACAGGGCTGCAATAATCAAAACAGCATGGTATTGGCAGAAAAACAGACACATAGACCAATGGAATAGAGTGGAGAACCCAGAACTAAAACCACATAAATATGGACAGATAATTTTTGACAAAGAAGCTAAAAACATACAATGGAGGAAAGACAGCCTCTTCAATAAATGGTGCTGGGAGAATTGGATAGCCACGTGCAAAAGAATGAAACTGGACTGCTATCTGTCACCATGTACCAAAATTAATTCAAAATGGATCAAAGACTTAAGCATAAGGCCTGAAACAATACACTGCATAGAAGAAAACATAGGTACTAAACTTATGGACCTTGGGTTCAAAGAGCATTTTATGAATTTGACTCCAAAGGCAATGGAAGTAAAAGCTAAAATAAACTAATGGGACTATATGAAACTTAAAAGTTTCTGCATAGCAAAAGAAACCATCGACAAAATAAAGAGGCAACCGACTGAATGGGAGAAGATTTTTGCAAACAGTGCCTCCGATAAGGGTCTAATATCCAAAATATACAAGGAACTCATGAAACTCAACAACAAAAAATCAAACAACCCAATTGAAAAATGGGCAGAGGACCTGAAGAGACATTTCTCCAAAGAGGACTTACAAATGGCAAATAGACATATGAAAAAATGCTCAACATCACTAATCATCAGAGAAATGCAAATCACAACCACAATGAGATATCACCTCACCCCAGTCAGAATGGCTATCATCAACAAGACAAATAGCAACAAGTGTTGGAGAGGCTGTGGAGAAAAAGGAACCCTCATACACTGTTGGTGGGAATGCAGACTGGTGCAGCCGCTATGGAAGGCAGTGTGGAGGTTCCTCAGAAAATTACAAACAGAATTACCATATGACCCAGCAATCCCTCTCCTGGGTATCTACCCAAAGAATTTGAAATTATTTATCCATAAAGACACGTGTGCTCCAATGTTCATTGCAGCTTTGTTTACGGTGGCCAAGACATGGAAACAACCAAAATGTCCTTCGATAGATGAATGGATAAAGAAATTATGGTATATATACACAATGGAATACTATTCGGCGGTAAGAAAAGATGATATAGGAACATTTGTGACAACATGGATGGATCTTGAGAGTATAATGCTAAGCGAAATAAGTCAGACAGAAAAAGCAGAGAACCCTATGATTTCACTGATATGTGGTATATAAACCAAAAACAAGACAAACAAATGAGAAACAAAAACTCATAGACACAGACAATAGTTTAGTGGTTACCAGAGGGTAAGGGGGGTGAGGGGTGGAAGATGAGGGTAAGGGGGATCAAATATATGGTGATGGAAGGAGAACTGCCTCTGGGTGGTGAACACACAATGGGATTTATAGATGATGTAATACAGAATTGTACACCTGAAATTATGTAATTTCATTAACAGTTGTCACTCCAATAAATAAATTTAAATAAATAAATAAATAAAATTAGCTCCTTGCTTCTTGTTTCCACATTAAGTAAAAATGATCAAAGAGATTTTTTTTCAAAAACCAAATTTATTTTATTTTTTTTTTTTTTAGCATTTCTTCAGCACATCTCTTTTAATTAGTTTTCATCTCTAGGGGGTAAGTTCAGAGTAATTTAGCAACACATACTTGTTATCTTAATTGACAATTATATACAGAGAGAGGTACAAAAATTAATGAAAACATTTGTTATTTAAAGAGCGCATATAGGACAAGTGTGTATCTTGCCACATATAATTTAGCCTTTTAATTAAATTGTCAAAAACCAAATTTAGATGAGTGTTTTAGGATGGCCTGATTTAAAAATATTGGACATAGGACTTTTCCTGTTGTCCTTGAATTGTGATTAACATGCAAACTTAAAAACCAGAGACACCAAGAACTCTCACTCCTGAAAGAAAGCCATTGAGTTGAGGACCAACCCCTTCTCCCTCCCAGCCCTCACCACAAGGAAAGAAAAGCAGTCCTACCTCCAACTATCATTATCCCTCCACCTCCTCACCTGTCAACGTGGTATAAAAGACAACTGGGGAAGAAGGCGCTGCTGGCTACCAGCCTTTCAGGGAAGGCAAGCTACACAAAGAGGGGCCAGAGGAGGATGATCAGCTCCTGAAGCTCCTTGGAAAGAGCTCATAAGGTGCAGGAAGCATGGGGCAGCTGCTGGGCTGAGGGATGGGATGTCCTTCCCAGAGGAAATGTTGTTGCTGGGCCAAAAAGAGACCCAATTTCTCCTCAGAGGGTAGGTGGTCAGGGACAGAGATGAAGTTGACCACCACTCCAAGAAACCACAAGCACTCAATGAAGACCACCATGTCACTGATTTCCCGAGTAACAGTCAGACCAAGAGCAAACCACGGGAAGGTCAGGGAGACCCAGCCACTATCTATATATAACAGAGAACCCAAGGAGACCTCTGCTTTCAGGAGCTAAGGGGCAGTGGGTGAGAAACAAACCCTACTGCCTCTCCAGGACCAGCCCCTCCAGTTGCAAGCCCAGTCTGCGTTTCTGGTGGAGTACGGGCAGCACTGGTTATTGGCTGAGATTGAAGTTTTACACTGCATTTTTCTATTTGCTTTTGCCACCTCAATTGGGTTTTCTCCCCACTGCTACCACCAAGCCCCTCCTGTCAGCAAACTAACCAATCCCACAGAAAACTTCTCTTGGATCCTCTGAGGGAAGCTGAGACTGGTTGACATTTCCCAAAGAAACTGTACCAAGTATTCAGGTGAAACAGAAAAGTGATGACAAAAAATTTAAATGACATAGAGAGACTTTTCCAAAAGAAAGTGTCTAGATTCACCGATCTCAGGGAAAGCAGTAAAGAGCTTGACTTGCCCTGACCTAGTGGTCCTGAGGTGATTTCTATCCTTGTGCTCATGTCCTGAGAGAAAAGGCCTTCAGCTCCCAGTTTCACTTCACCACCTAACGCTGATCCCAAGGCAGTGAAGACTGACACCAGAGAGAGCCAATGAGTGACTGAGCCCAGCTGCTCCGCCCACTCAGCCGAGGGGTCTAGAGTGAGGCTATAGAGTCTTGTTTGGAGGGCAGAGGACTGTGTTCCAAACTTAGCTTCTGTGGAATAGAGTACATGGTCAAAATGGCTTTCAAAATTTCTCTAGAAAGTACCATGGAGATCAACGTATAGTCTCTCATCAAGCTCACCTCTGCCAGTTCTTCCAGAACAGTTTCTTGGAGGACTGAGTATTAGCTGAAATTTGGCTTCTGTGTAGGGATCATGTTATCTAAAAAGAAAGCATTTTGTAGTAAGAGAAGGTGAACTAAGACTGATGGAGTTCTCAGCAAATTTGTAACTCCTATCTTTTGCTGACTCTGGAGCACTCATTCATGGTAGAGAAAAGCAAATAATTCTATTCTTTAAGTTGAGTGTTCTCTCCTGAGATACATATCTGGGCCCTTAATAATGTAGTAACCAAAACACAAGCACAAAGAATTACAGAAAGGACCTTATTTAACAGACTCTTCCAAAAGAAAGACGCTAGATAAACTCAAGCTTTTCGTGGTTATTTGCTTAATCACTCCAGGCATTTGCTTCATACATTGATGGCCAAATCTATGTTCCATCGCCAAGGCTGTTACTGACCTGGTTATTGCTGTGAAGGTCACGGTACAATGCGAAATCCAGACTGACCTGTGTTTGAATTTCTGTTCTGCGTTTTCTAGCTGTGTTTGACCTTGAGCTACTCACCTTTCTCTCTAAGACTTAGTTTTCTCATCTGGAACATGTATATAATAATTAAAATGATTAAATAAGATAATGAGGTTAAGTACAAAAAACTATTGCATGGTTACTAGCCCAGAATATGAAACTTCCCCCCAACCTTGACAAAAAAAATGTTCTCTTCTCAACTAGGACAGTATTTTCAAATTGTGATTTTGAATCAGAATCTCTTGGATGCATGTTTAAAATACCGATTTGTACACAGCTTTCCAGAATTTGACTCTCTAGTTGGGACTGGGAATTTGCATTCTTAAAAGTTCATCAGTTGATTTTTATGCCCACTAAAGACTGAGAACAACTGCCCTTGAGGAAAGTTCTCTAAACTCAATTTCCTTTTCTATGGAATAGTTTTCGCTCCTTTTCATCTATGAAGAGTAGCTTTATAGAATGCAGGGTATTCGTTCACATAGAATGCCATGAAGTTAAACAAGATTGCTCTTCTACATCATGAACCATCCCAATATCATAGCAGTCTGAAACAAACTTTGTTTTCATCAGCTTTCTTATTTAGAGGCCTGAGCTAATGAGTCCAAGGTCACATGTGAGACATTCTTTTGAATAAATTTTCTCTCTTCTTATTTCATATGCAATTGAACTAATTGCATTCTTTTTATGCAATTGGCTGTCACCTTAAATATGGCTTCAGTTACAGACTCCATGCAAGCCTATCTCCACAACTGGATGAATAAAAACTCAAACTTTATGCACATGTGTCAAGAGTGTTATTACAGTCTTAGAAATCAAATCTCGATTTCCAAAGAATTATGTACAAAGACATTCATCAAAACCTTATTTATAACCCCAAAAAATAAAATATTGTGCAGCCATCAAAAAAATTACATTTTCATGAATATTTACCAATTTGGAAGAAAGTGGTCAGGATTTATCATTAAGTGGTTTTTTAAAAATAAAAAACACACAAAACTATTTATAGAGTTGTTTTGGTTATCTATTTCTGCATAACAAGCCACTCTAAAACTTAGTTTTAAAAGAACAATCATTTATTTCTCACAATTCTGGAAATAAGAATTTGAGTAGGGATTAGTTGGGTGGCTCCATGTGTCATCAGATAGAGTCATTTACTTAGATGCATTTAGCTGGTGGCTGTGCTGGATTAGAAGATCCAAGAAGGATTACTGGTCAAGATGGTAGAGTAGGTAAATGCTGTGCATGCCCAGCAAATTACAACTGAACTACAGAACAAACATCATTGAGAGTCCCCTGAGGCCTAGCTGAACAGAAATCCTATAATAAGGACATATAGAAGAAGCCACATTAAGACAGGTAGGAGGGGCAGGGATGTGGAATGTGCAGGTCTCATACCTGCGTGTGGCAATTAAAAATCAGGAGAGTATCTTGGTTGAGATGACCCCTGAAGAGCAAGGGATCCCAGCCCCACACCGTGCTCCCCAGCCCAGGGTTCCAGTGCTGGGAAGAGAAGACCTCACAACTTCTGGTTGTCAAACCAGCAGAGATTGTGGCTGAGTGAGATGGAAGGCAGCTGCAGTCCCTGGTGTTCCTCTTAAAGGGCCCATGCACAGACTTACTCACTGATGGACTCACTCGCTCTGACCTCTAGCACTGGGACAACAGCTCAAAAGGTGCCAGAGACAAACGGGGAGAAGCTGAGTTGTCTTGACAGAGTGAGGGCTGGCGGGACAGCTTTCTTCCAGACAGTAGTGCTGGTAGAAGCCACTGTTCCTTTGTTGAGCCCTCCACACACCCAGTGTAGCTGCCGTATCTGAGTCTCCATCAACCTGGCTAACACTGTTCCTGTCCTGGTGATTCCCTGAGAACCTGCCCCACCAAACTTGCAGGCCTAACAAAGGGGTTTCCAGTGGCTTTTCCATACAATTGGCCTGTCTTAGTTCATACTGCAGACTTTCCAAAAATCTCTCAAATGTTCCCAAACTCCAAACAAGCAGCATCTGGTCTCACTGTGCCCCATACCCCTTGCTAAGAAGTCTCAAGCCCAGCATTAGAGGCAGTTGGCTTCAGATTGCAGCTTAGCCTCTTCCAATCACCTCCAAGCCCAGCACAATGTGGATTGCTTTGTGACTCATTCCAGGTGGCCCTGGGCAGGGCACAGGCAACAGCTGAACTTAGCCTGAGTGGGAACCTTCACAAGAGGCCTCAGGGCCAGCATGCCCAGTGGCTGGTTTTGGATAGAGCCAGAGTTCTACCTCGCTGCCTCCATGGATGACACACCCAAAGGGCAAACTAGGTAGGCACCAGAGCTCCACTAAAGTGAATCCTGCTTTGTAGAGTCAGCCCCTGCACCACAGCTCCCTCACTGTAGTCACAGCCAGTCCTCCCAACCAATCAGCTGGAGGGTCAGTCCTTCCCACTGACATGCAAAGAGCAACCTAGGCTGAACTACAGTAGTAGGGCACACACAACCCACACAAAGGACATATCTGGAGCACCTGGCTCAGTTGACCAGGGGGACTGTGCCACTGAGCCCCACATAACACCTGCTAACTACATAAGGCCACTCTACTAAGACCAGGAGACATAGCAGCTCTACCTAATACATAGAAACATACAGTGGGAGAAAACCAAAATGGGGAGACAAAGAAACATGTCCAAAATGAAAGAACAGAACAAAGCTCCAGAAGAAGAGCTAAACAAACTGGAGACAAGCAATACACCAGATATAGAGTTGAAAACACTGGTTATAAGGATGCTCAATGATCTCAGTGACAAACTTCAACAAAGAGATAGGAAACATAGTAAAGATCCAGTCAGAAATGAATATAACAACTGAAATAAAGAATACATTAGAGGGAATCAACAGTAAATTAAATGAAGCAGAGGATAGAATCAGTGATTTAGAAGATAAGGTAGCAGAAAACACCCAACCATCAAACATCAAACCACCCAAACATCAAAAAGAAGAAAGAATCCAAAAAAATAAGGATATTTGAAGGGCCTCTGGGACAACATCAAGCATACCAACATTCACATTATAGAGGTACCAGGAAGAGAAGAGAGATAACAAGGAATTAAAAACAAATTGGAAGAAATAATGATGAAAAACATTCCTAACCTGGCAAAGGAAATAGACATACAAGACCAGGAAGTGCACAGAATCCCACCAAGATGAACCCAAAGAGGCCCACACCAAAAAACATCATAATTAAAATGCCAAAGGTAAAAGACAAAGAGAGAATCTTAAAAAGCAGCAAGAGAAAAGCAGTTAGTTACCTACCAGGGAGCTCCCATAAGACTCTCAGCTGGAACTTTATAGGCCAGAAGAGATTGGCATGAAATATTCAAAGTGATAAAAAGCAAGGACCTACAACTAAGATTACTCTACCCAGCAAAACTATCATTTAAAATTGAAGGACAGTTAAAGAGCTTCTCAGACAAGAAAAGCTAAAGGAGTTCATCACCACCAAACCAATGTTACAAGAAATAATAAAGAGACTTCTTTAAGAAGAAGGAAAAAGAGATTTAAAAATGTGAATACTAAAATGGCAATAACTACATACCTATAAACAATTACTTTCAATGTAAATGGATTAAATGTTTTAATCAAAAGACATAGCATAGCTGAATGGATAAGAAAGCAAGACCTTTACATATCCTACAAGAGACTTACTTCAGATCAAAAGACACACAGACTGAAAGTAAAAAAATGGAAAAAGATATTTCATGAAAAAAAAATAAAGTGTGGTAGCAATACATATTCCAGACAAAATGACTTTAAAACAAAAATTATAACAAGAGTCAAAGAAGGACTCGGTAATCCCATTTCTGGGTATTTATCTGAAGAAACCTAAAACACAACTTTGAAGGGACATACACATCCATATGTTCATTCCGGCATTATTTACAATGACCAAGATTTGGAGGCAACCTGGGTGTCCATCAGTGGATGAATGGATAAAGAGGTAGTACATATATAGAATGGAATATTAATCAGCCATAAAAAATATGAGATCTTGTCATGTGCAACAACATGTATAGCCCATGGGATTAAGGTGAGTGGCGTTCGTCAGGCAGAGAAAAACAAATGCACTACGCTGTACACCTGAAATTAATATAAAATAATATCAAATGTCAACTGTAATTGAAAAATTTTAAAAAAGGAAGGAAATGCACATTCCTAAGTCCCCACACTCAGAGATCTGGAATCAGTGAGTCTGGAATGGGGTTCAGTATTCTGCATTTTTAATCAGCAGCTCCAGTGATTCTGAAAAAGAAAAAAAAAACTGACATAAAAGATTCAACACCAAGATACGTTCTCTTAACTTATTGAAATTTAGGAATTATTCAGGCATTCTGAAGAAGATATACAACTTTAAATTAATATAACTCAAGTACTAAAAATGGTTAAACAGTGTTTAACCCTTAGTAAGCCCTTCCAAATAAAAAACCTAGGCATAAAAAAGCAATTAGCCTACAGGAAGAAAAGTCAAGCTGAACTCAGACTTCCAAGAGCAATATTTAATGCCAGAAAATAATAAAACAATATTTGCAAAATATTGAGAAAAAATAAAATGACACCTAAAATTATAACCACCAAGAAGTCATTCAACGTAAGGGGAAAAAACAGAATTTCTCAAACCTAAATAAACTTAGGAAGATAGCACTTAGGAAGATAGGAATCCTACTTAGGGAGGAGATAACTATTTGAATAAAATTTTATATATTACAATGTGAGTCCAAATAAAAATTCAGGAAATGAGAAAGAGCTGAAAATGTACTGCGGTAAGCACTGAAACCATTAGATACTGAATGAAAACTAGACAGTTGTAGAAATTATGGTTATAGTACAAAGTTTGACAATGTCAACTTTAACAAATTTTTGATAAATATCGATGATGTAAAATTAATATAATTATCAATATTAGGGAGTTGTGAGGAGAGAGAGAGGACATGAGTGAGGTGCTAATTACCTTATTTTTTATAGCATTTACCCAATTTGAACTGCCTGCCTAAATCTGTAACCAAAAAAACATAGATAGGCAAGGATTCTTATCTTTTAATGCTTTTAATACTTTCATAATCTATTTTCTTCAATGTGGAAGGATTTTATCAAAACAGTAACTCAAGCAAATGTCATTTAACTGTTCACCAATTCCTTCACTAGTTTTACTTCCATTTCTTTTCTGCTTTTAATTCCAAGTAATATCTAATTAAAACATTTTTGCTTAAAAAGTACAAAATGTGGTCTGATTTCATTTTTACAAAAGTACTTCTGTTAACATTTCTACTTTTTCTTCTATTCATAAAACCAAATATAGGTATGTCTAGAATAATGCTCATTCCAGGCTGAATATTTGGGGGTGACAGTTTTTTTAAACTTTGTTCTTTTTTATTTTCTTAAATTATTTATGAGTAACTTATTTTCACAAATCAAAAGTATTATTCAAGAAAGAAAGAAAGTTCAGAAGAAAATATACTAAGTTGTTATCAAATAATTATGTTCAGTGAGGTTATAAATATTTTTTACCTCTACTATTCTTTAGTTTCCAAAGTTGCTCTTTGATCTCAATTTAGCCATTATTATTTCCTCCTGGTTATTCACTGACCCCTATGCCTGGATAGGGGACCCACTGCCACACCTTCGCATGGGTCTGTGACCTACCCCTATTGTAACATTTATCAGATTTTAACATTACTTATATAACTGCCTTTTTTCCCCTCCTAGACACTACCTGCTTGGAGAGAAGAGGTCATGTCTGTCATTTTTTTATTGCTAAAGTATCACATAACAACTCTACCCAATAAATATTTATTAGGTAAATATATATATATATGTGCTGAAGTTGTATCCCAGAACAAATATTACAGCAGCACCCAGAAATTGCCTTTTTATTTTCTAAAATGAATCCTCTGGTTTTGCCAAACTTATCAAGCTATAAGGTACATGGACATTTTAAGGAGGAAATTTTTCTTTTTTAAAGAATTAAAAAAATTTAGAGCAGTTTTAGGTGCACAGAAAAATTAAGAAGAAAATACAGAGATTTCCTGTGCACCCCTTTGCCCTTACACATGTGCAGCCTCTCCCATTATCAACATTCCCTGCGAGAGTGACACATATCTTGCAACAAAGGAACCTACACTGATAGATCATAATTGCCCAAAGTTCATAGTTTACTCTAGGGTTCACTCTTGGTGTCGTATATGGGTTTGGACAAACATATCAGATGACACGTATCCATCATAACAGTATCATATAAAGTATTTTCACTGCCCTAAAGGTTTCCTTTGCTCCACCTTCCACGCAATCCCTGCCAACCACTGATCTTTTTACCATCTCCATCGTTTTGCCTTTTCCAGAATGTCACAGAGTTGGAATCACACACTAGATAACATTTTCAGATTGGCTTCTTTCACTTAGTAATATGCATTTAAGATTTTTCCATGTCTTTTCATGACTTGATAGCTCATTTCTTTTGAGCACTGAGTAATATCCCATTGTCTAGATAAAACACAATTTATTTATCCTTTCACCTACTAAAGGACATCTTGGTTGGTTCCAAATTTTAGCAATTATGACTAAAACTGCCATAAACATCCATGTTCGAGTTTTTGTGGGACATAAGTTTCCAACTTCTTAGGATAAATGATATCAAGGAATACAAATGCTGGATTGTATGGTAAAATTATGTTTAGTTTTCTAAGAAAGTACCAAACTGTCTTCCAAAATGGCTGTACCATTTTGTATTCCCACCAGCAATGAGTGAGAGTTCCTGTTGCTTCCCATCCTCACCAGCCTTTGGTGTTGTCAGTGTTCTGGACTTTGGTCATCCTAACAGATGTGTAGTGGTGTCTCATTGTTGTTGTTATTTGCATTTCCCTGATGACTTATGATGTGGAGCATCTTTTCAGATGCTTATGTGCTATCTGTATATCTTCCTTGGTGAGGTGTCTGCTCGGGTCTTGTGCTCATTTTGTAGTCGACTTGTTTTCTCATTGATGAGTTTTAAGAGTTCTTTGTATATTTTGGATAATAGTCCTTTATCAGACGTGTCTTTTGAAAATATTTTCTCCTACTCTGTGACTTGTCCTCTCATTCTGTTGACTTTGTCTTTCTTAGAGCAATTTTTAATTTTAAGGAAGTCCAGCTTGTCAATTATTTCCATCACGGATCGAGCCTTTAATGTTGTGTCTAAAAAATCATCACCACACCCAAGGCCATCTAGAGTTTTCTCCTATGTTATCTTCTAGGAGTTGTCAAGTTTTGCAGAGGAAATCGTTTTTAAATTCACAGTGTAGTTTCTGATTTCTAATTTCCCTGATTGGAGAAGTCAGTCACATATTAGTCCTGTATGTCCTCCCAAAGCTAAAAGTTTTATGATTAGAATAAATAAAACAAATAAGGAGTAACAATAATATTTTTCTAAGATTTTTCTTGTGGTCCGAATAACAGCATTTTCATTTTGAGATTCTTCATTAATTAGCTTGGAACATCATCCTATGTAACCCTTCCTATTACTGGCTCTCCATACTTTAAAAGAGTGTCCATGCCCTCGCTTTTCATTTCCTCATTCCTTGTTCTATCCTCAATCCACACAATCTGATCTCCAATTATACTTCATCGAAATGGCTCTTTGCAAAATCATGAATGAAAAATTGCAAATTCTGGTTCCTTAGCTCATGTCTCCTCTCTGCAGCATTCCACAAGGTTAGTCACATCCTCTTTCTGGAAATCTTGCTGCCTCTGCCTTTACTAAGACCCCACTCTCCCCCCCGCCCCTTTTTTTTTTGCCATTCCTGATAATTGAGAAGACACTCTGATCTCGATAGGGACCTTACAACTTCCTCTTCACTCCACCCCTGGGAAGGGAATCTTGGATATGAGTCAATGACAAAATAGGCTTCTTCCTCTGAGGGGTATACACTGTGGTCCTGATATGAGAGGCTGAGGCTTTGAAGCAGGAGGAATAAATAAATTATATATGAAAGCAGCATGGGGAAAAATCTCACCATGCCCTCTTCTCAGCCACTAAGATCCCTTTTATTCCTTTCCTTCTCTCTCTGCCTCCTTAAAAACCCAATGGTTTTCTAAGGCAGGGCTGGATGGAGAAGAGACTAGATCAGCACCAACTCTGCTCCAGCCTTTTGGAAAGGAGCCTTCATTTCTTCTCTTTATTTAAATGTCTTTATTTATTTCCTCCTTTGGGAATTGGAGGAGTAAGACCCCAAGAATCAAGAGAAGTTTGGAAATTTAGAGGAAAGAGGCCAAAAAGAAGCTTCCTCTGTCGTCTTTGGGAGTCACACACTACCTAGAAAGCTTACTAGGGTAGAAGTTCTGGCACATTACAAAGATGGTGCATTTGCCCATTGTATCTTCTGTATGTCTTCTAAAGGCATCCCCTGCAATCAACGGTAGTTAACCGGGAATCAAGTACTGAGGAGTCTCAGCCAAAACTCTATGAACAACATTTTTCAAAATCTTTTGAGGGCTCCTCTTCCTCCACTCTCTTCTTAAATGCTGATGTTCCCCTGGATATCCAGGACCTTTCTTTGTTAGTCCATATGCTCTCCCTGGATGATCCATTCTTAAGATTACTTCAACTACCTCTTGTATGAAAACAACTGCCATTTCTCTACCACCAGGCCTGATGTCTCTCCCAAGAACTACACATGCCCTAATGCTCTACAAACCCAAAAAATTGAACTCCAACCAGACCTATTTCTGTCTGGTGTTCTCTAGCTCGTTGGTATCATCAGCCTCTGAAGGTACTCATCTCAGAAACCCGGAATCATCCTTGATTCCTCCTTCTGATCTCCATGTACAATCAATCATTTATTTCTGTGAGTTCTTTCTAAATATTTTTCATAATGCTTTTTTCCCCCTAGCCCCAAATGGCCCCTGCCTTAGTTTAGCTTATTACCATCTCACATCTCAATATTTTGAAATTTGTCTAACTGGTCTTCCTACGTGCATAGTCTTATTCCTCCTCAAATTTATTCACCACACTGCTACCAGTGGTCATCCTGAAACACAAGTTTAATCCTGTTGATTCCCTATTCAGAATTCCCAGGGTATCTCCACCGGCTGAGGTCATTATCTAAATTACTTAACATGCTATACAAGTCCGTCTGTGGTCCAGCTCTGCCCACCTTCCCCCCCCCCCCATTTCTCAGTACTTCACACCACATTGTATACTGTGGTTACATTGAAATTCTTACAGCTCTCCAAGGACATCATTTTCTTTTATGACTCTGTATTTCCCCATGTTACCTTTTAAAATAATCTCCCTTATATCACACTTTGCTCCCATGGCTAACTCTTAGTTCTTGAAAGCTCTGCTCAGCTGTCAACCCCTCTGTGAAGCCCAACTTGACTTCCCCTGGCCAGTGGGAGAGTCTTCCTGCTGGCTCACAGAGTCCTTTCAACACAGAGCCTTCATGGCACAAATCACACTCTAGCAGGTGCCTGTCCTCACTACACTGTAAGCCTCTAGAAGGCAAGAATCATGACTTTTCGCACATTTATCTCTGAATCTAGCACAGTGTCTGGTATATGCGTTCTGACAATTAAGTTTGCAAACTCGTTGCAACGATGCTGCTAACCTTTTTTGATATTAGAGGGATGGATTATTCATTATGAATTTGTACCAACTGGACAAACAGTTAACCAAGTTTACTATTTGGGAGTGCTGAAAAGGCTGCATGTAAAAGTGAGACGACCTGAACTTTTCACCAACAATTCATGGCTCTTGCATCACGACAATGCACCAGCTCACACAGCACTGTCTGTGAGGGAGTTTTTAGCCAGTAAACAAATAACTGTAGTATAACACCCTCCCTACTCACCTGACGTGGCCCCCAGTGACTTCTTTCTTTACCTGAAGAGAAAGAAAATATTGAAAGGAAGACATTTGGATGACATTCAGGAAATCAAGTGTAATATGACAACATCTTTGATGGCCATTCCAGAAAAAGAGTTCCAAAATTACTTTGAAGGGTAGACTAGGCACTGGCATCAGTGCATAGCTTCCCAAGGGGAGTACTTTGAAGGTGATTATAGTGATATTCAGCAGTGAGGTATGTAGCACTTTTTCTAGGATGAGTTCGCGAACTTAATTGTCCGACCTTAATTATCGTATATTGGACACTAATTATCATATATTAGTCACTTAATGTATATTCATTGAGTAATTGAATAAATATTAGTGTTCCTCACATTGAGAGACCTTTATGGGGATAGGAATGGAAATATAATATAATATGCACGCACTCATTAGAGGCTGTTATGTGCTTTGAGGAAATATAAGGAATGGAAGGGAGTGTCAGGTACCTCCTATGGGTCAAGTATTTGCATATGAGGTAGATAGTATGTCCCCATTTTACAGATATGTTGGCTAAGTTCAGAGATTCCAAGTAACTTGTTCCAGATGACAGCTAGTAAGAGGGCAAGCAAAGATTGGAAACCCC
Source organism: Rhinolophus hipposideros (assembly GCF_964194185.1). Classification (NCBI taxonomy): domain Eukaryota; kingdom Metazoa; phylum Chordata; class Mammalia; order Chiroptera; family Rhinolophidae; genus Rhinolophus; species Rhinolophus hipposideros. The sequence goes on from NC_138055.1 coordinate 87,174,557, forward strand.
AGGTCTATTAGACATGAAGTCAGAACTCCCATGCCATGTGGTCAATTAGAAGAACCATAGTTATACCACCTCATTTGCAAGATTCCTCAGCTGTGACACAGAAAAGAATGAAGAACTGAGTACAACCAATTGGCTATGAGACCTTGAATCAGTGAATAACTTTTTGGCTTTCAATTTTCTCATCTATAAAATGAAGGTAATAACCTATCTCACCTCCCTCATAAAGCTGAGAGCTGAAATCAAGTCAAGTGAGATAATGTGACCTTTGAAAGACACCAAGGTTGCCATAAAATCACGGCGAATGGATGAATTCCTCAAAAATATGAGAACATGCCCAAAGGAAAAACTATGTGCAGGGAATGTTGCAGTGATGGGTTGAATGGTGCCCATGAGTTTGGATAAGTTGGCTCAGTTCTGAAGGAAATAAGTCCCATGTTTTGAGAGAGAGAAGGGAAAAGGAAGGAAGAGAATGTGGCACAGCTAAGGCAAACCTCAGCGCTGAGAACATGAAAAGGGGACTAAACAGAACAGATCTATTCTCTGGAGTAGGAAACCTGAAACAACTGGAGGTAAAGAATAGTCTGCCTAGAACTATACAGACCCTCACAGCTTCCAAAGCAGTGTCAGACCCTTTGTACATTTATCCCCACAACCTTGGGAAGAAGATTGGGCAGGAGCCGTTATCCCTCCTTGACAGGAGACTGGAGGACGCTGGGGAGTGTCCACGCTTACTTGGTCAGGTCACAACACTAGCCATGGGGTGCAGCTGGGATTTGAACCCAGATTTTTAGTTTTGTTTTTGTTTTCATTCCAAGTTCAGTGTTCTTCCATCATATCAAGCTAAGGGAAGGTTTCATTCCTTCATTCAGTATAAACTTATTAAGCACTTAAAATGTGTGAGGCATCAAAAATAACAACTCTGAAAGTCTCCTGTAAGGAGTGTTGATGGTAGGTGAGAGGCATATTGAAATTACCTGAAGCTGTGGTAGGAGGTGGGAGTTTGGAAAAGGAACATGAACAACAACAATAAGCATTTACCATATGCCAAGCAGAACTACATGACCACTTTACATGAGATGAAGTATTAATATTATATGCGCATATTATTAGATTCTGTCAACAATCTAATAAGTCAAGAGTGGACAAAAAAGGAGCCACATACTAAACCTGACAAGCTCAGGGGAAGCCAGCCTGGCAGGCGCTACAAACTCAGAGACCGAATGTAACCACATAGGATGGTCTGAGAATAAAATTTCCTAATGAAAGACAGGTCCCGGCTGCGTCCTAGGCCTGTAACTTCCTTGACAAAGGTCAATCTTTACTTTAAGTGCGCCCCTCCATTGCCTTTTTGCATCTAAGATAACATACCTTTGAAATGTCAGAGTCATCTTTTCCAGGCCCCTCAGGGCACAACCATGGGTAACACACCACAGGAACCCCTCCTTGTAGCTTGTTCCTCACATACCATCTCCATGTGCTGTAAATGTTAATTGTTAACTCTCCTGTACCCACCAATATAAAAGAAGGACGTATCTCTCCGTTTTACTTTTTATCCAACCCCAGAGATATCCTCGCTTTGCTTTTTCCTGCCCCCTTAATCTACCAACCATGGATTTCATGTAACCCTCCTTTGATTCTAATGTATAAAATAAGCTAATAAATTGCCATTCTCTAGAGCATTTTCTCCATCCGTTGAGATTTTGCTTCACAGCAATTGTTGCCAGTTTGGCTCAAATAAACTCATAAAAATCCTCTACAGGTTTGAATGTTTCTTACATTGACACAGGCACGAGTATATTCTCCTTTTTTGAAGATGAGGAAACTGAGGCTCAAAGAGGTGAGGCAACGTGATAAGGAGAGCATAGCTGATATGGGGCATAACTTGGTTTCTGACCCAGTCTGTCTAACCCAGGACCTGCACTCAACCACAGGACTGTATTAACTCTGAGCTGTGCTAAAGAAAAATGATTCATGCCAGGGAAAAGACTAGATTGGTTCAGAGTACAGCAAACTGCGGGAGGTGTGAGGAGGCTGAGTTCTCGCCTCTCTCCTTAGACACCCTGCTCCTCCCAATCATGTGGCAGGAGCATCCTGTCCACCCCCCACCCCCACGTCTCAGCAACCATGACCTCCAGCAGGCTGGGGGATGCCTGCCTCCGGAAGCCCCCACATCCTGCACTCTGCTGAACCCACAATGTGTCAGGCCGCCCGTTCCAGCTGCAGAACACAGCCGGCCTGACCTGACAGGCTGGGGCTGAATTACCGGCCCCTCAGCTAGAAATAGCCCTCCGAGAAGTGTGTGGTGGCTACGTGTCCACAGGGAGGGGAGGAGGCAGGGCAGGGGAGCCAAGGAGTCCCAGGATCCTGAGATAACATGGTCCGGATGTGTAGAGTTCCAAACATGGTGGGCTGGCCTGGGTCACAGGCTCCAAGGAGGTGAGTGGGAACCAGGATGTCTGCTCCCTGACGTGGGCAGCGTGACAAGCCCCAGGCATCCTGAGAGGGCGGGCTTGGAGCACCAATCATGTCAGACAGACGGTGTGTATCCAAAGTGTCTATTGTTCCTTCCTTGGGCAGAATCCAGCTTTGGAATCATCACTGTCTTCCCTCTCGTTTTGGTCAAAGGCACAGAGCGGGATAATGGGAGAAACAGCCTGACAAAACTTCAGGCAGAGCAATCAGACATTGTTCCTTCTTCGCCCACCTAGAAGAGAGCAGGTATCTTCTAGTTGAGTCCCTTTCTTCAACACAGAACAGAAATGAGATCCATTCAGGTGAAGGTGAGTTTGCCAAAGGTGGCTTCCAGGACTTCTGCCGCCAGGGTCTGCTCTTCCACTACATGACATGAGTTGGGAAGGGTAAGACCCAGACCGGAGACAAAACAATTGTGCCAGGAATGATTCCAACACCTTCACTGTAGACACTTAGAGGAGTTAACATCCCAAGGCGGGGAAAATAAAACTATGGGAAGCCAAACATTCCCATCCCTGGGCCAGTGCTAGGACTAGGGAGGCAGGGAGGCATGTGTGTGCAAAGGGCTCCTGCAATGCCCAAATGGCATTTCCTTTCTCTCCATAGCACCCCATGTTCCAAGTGTTACAGACCAGGCAGGAGCGAACTGTGCAAAGCAGGTGAAAAGAGTCACCCAGCTGGTCCTGCGGCAGGCTCAGAATCCAGGTGGCCTGATTCCCTTCCAATGAATAACGTCACTGTGGTGTGGTGGGGGGACTCTTGCTGACAGTGAGAAGCCTGATTCTGATACTAAATGTCACCTTGGCTAAGTCACCTCTGGTCCTCAGTTTTCCGTCATTGTAAAAACAGAAAATAATGAGTATCTCTTAAGTTCCCAACATCCAATTATGAGATTCTACGTTTCTATGACCCACACAAAGAGGAAAGTGAGGGAAAAGGAGACCTTTTGATCACGCTGGGGAGGAAGAGGAATAAGGCTCCCAAGCTCGGAAAACTCCAGGCGGGGTTCTGATTCAGAAAGGCACAAAGAGGAGAAGGGGGCTTAAGAGGGGACTGGGTAGGGAAAGCTGGGACCTCAGTTACCCCAGCAAAAGCCATGAAGGGCCCAGGCTATGAGATCTGGCAAACCAAAGGGATATGTGCAGGAATAACAGTTTGGGAGCAGTCCCCCTCCAAGTAGACCATTTCTGTAAGGGACATGTGAGATGATCCTTATGAGAGTATTTTGAAAAGTTAAAAAGTGCTATTTCTATAAAGTAAAAAACATTTTCTTGGAAGCTAAATAGTGTTGAAGAGAAACAAAGGAGAGTCAAGGAGCCCTCTGGAAATGTGAGTATGTGTAGGGTTTGAGGAAGAAGGTACAAACTCATAAACTTTACACTGAGAATCATTAATTCAAAAGCTGTGTCTCACACGCTGCCTCCACCCCACGTGTGGCTTTCTTCTGAGGAAACAAGCATAACCCAAGTGAAACTTTTGTGAAATCATTCACATGGGCTTGGCCTCCCCCAGCCTGGGACACATGTTGCCTTATCTCCCCCAAGCTGTAGAGGTGGAGGCCAGGAGAGGGTTCCCAGTGAGTGAGAAGGGTGTTAGTGGAGACCGGGGTGGGGGTGGGGAGAGTGAGGAGTGGGGAGGGAAGGAAAGGGGCTTGGGGCTGCAGCTGGGGATCAATCGCTTGGACTTCTCCTGTGTCCTCTGCCCTCCAGCTCTTCTATGACCTTTAGTTTATTGGGGTTCCCCAGTGAAAGCATCTGCAGTGCTGTAACCCCTCTGTGTCCGGCAAAATATGCTTCTGGTTATGGCACCAGAGGCAAGATAACAGTGGCACGGATCCTGTAATATTACAGAAGTCATTTGTATTTCACTTCAGACTGTATAATAAGGGCTCTATTTATATGTTTAGATTTACTTTTGACTACATCTGTTGGGCTGACACTGATGTTATAGTGACCTATAATATTAAATTATAAAATATATAATTATACACATGATATTAAATATTATATTAAAGGCATCTGCCTTACTTGAGTTAATCCCTACTCCAGTGTGGACATTATAAGCAAGGCAGGGGGAGAGAACCGAGCCAGCCAGAAGAGAATTTAACCCTTCCAGGCACCATTCACAGGCGGGTAGCCGGGAGGTGGATGGTCAGATGTAGCAGGTGACAAAGCAAACACTGGGGGGGGTGGGGGGCTGGAAGACAAGACGGTGTCCTACCCCTAGAACCATTCTGTGAACATCTTTAAAGAAGACTGTCGTAGCCACGAGCATTTAAATGTCCTAAATCTCCTATCTAACCTGAGAAGACTGCACCCTGCCCCGTAGACACACGTCCTGAGTAAAGGCTTGGGTTTGCTAGAGAAAAACGGAAGCATACTATGCCTCGTTGTTACTTGCACTTTCTTACCAAGCCCTTAGCTCTCTGGCTTTTCTCTTTTGTTGTGGGGTTTATACATCTTCTAGCAAAGTGCTTAGACGGTCTGGAGTCAGACGGCCCAGATTCCAATTGGACCTCTTCCACATATCGGCTGTACATCTCGGGCACGTTACTTAAACTATGTGCACCAGTTTCCTCATCTCTACGAAGGAAATGGCAGCATCTCTTTCACGGGTTATTATGAAGATTAAATGAGTTAACTACAATAGAGCACTTAGTTAAGTGCTCGATACGTGTTAGTAGCAACCATGGTTATTATCGGAGAAACAGCTTTGGTCATCAGAAGACCTTGTCCTCATTCCCCCATTTATTTGCTTTGTGACTTTGGACATATGAACCCCAAGATCTCCATTTCTTTATGTATAAAATGAAAATGTTGCTAATGCTGGGTGTGCCTGTCTCACAGAATGGCAGTAAGATTCAAATGAGTTAATACAGGGAAAATGCTTTGTAAATTATAAAAACTCTGTGACAAATGACACCTCCTTTTGCCTGCTCCTATATCATTGCACAACCCATCATGTTTTGGATGTGTTTACTTATTTTTATCTGCCTCTTCCATTAGCCTGTGCGGTCCTGTTTGTAGGTATCCCATCTTGTTCTCTCTTCTACCAACCATGATGTCTAGCCTGGTGCCTGCACATGGCATGGACGCAGCAAATGGGAAATTGGAAGAGCCGCAACCTCCTTTTGTGTATGTTTTTCGAGCATGCATTCCAGTAGCTTGCTCCCCATTGGACTGCATGTACTGGGACTATTCCCCCACATCAGATGTAGCTTCCCAGAGGACACACCTGTGAGCAGCATCTGTGAGAAAGAGTCCAGTCCCAGGAGCCAGGCACCCAGAAGACACTCACTGTGGGGACAGCCTGGCCTGCCACTGCACTCCGGGGTCCTTCCTGGGCTCTGACCTCCTTTGCTCAGCCAACAGTCTTCCAATCCTCATGAGATCTCTGAATTAGTCTCCAAACTATTGGGGAGACCATAATACTTGCCCTAGACAGTCCAAACCAGGGACACTGAGAAATCAAACCTCAGCATTTTGTAGAGCAGACGTGACTTCAAGGCGTTGTTTCTTTCTTCCCATTTTGAACTCTTCCCAAGATGGCAACTTTGGTTTTTGCACCTCAACTCACAGCTCCCCTGTCTTCAGGAGGAGATGGGTCTCAGAGGGTACCATTTGCCTGATGGTGCCCTGTGTTGTTTCTGTAGCCTTCAAAACACCCACCTAGTGCTGTGCACAGAGAAAGCCCTGGACGCATAGTTGCTGATTGCATTAAAAGAACCGAGAAAACCAAAATGAATAAACTCAATGGGAGATTAATTGCACAGGAGTCTGTTGACCGCATGACTGAAGATGGATTTTTTCGGAACCACTGGCTGCCTTCACATTTCCTGCTGGAAGTGGGACAGGTCAACAACAGACAACCCAGAGTCGTAGATAACTTTTGCCCACACATCATTCACTTTTTGGAGCGTTGGCTTGAAATTGAGGGGTTTGTGTGCCTGTGTTTCTGGAACCGACGTGCCTTCCGTGAGCCCTAGAGGTCTCTGCACTTTCTTCAAATGGGCTGATTACAACACAGAGGATGTGGACAGTGGAGTTTTTCCTGTTTGATGTCACACTGCTACCCTTTAAAAGTCCGAGGGGAAAAAGGAGGGAACCCAGCCTGGGATCCTCACACCAGATACCCACAAAGAAGAAGAGGAGAAAAAGGCCCAGGAGGCCAGCCCACAGTCAGGGGGCAGTGTCAGGTTTCAATTCCGTGCCAGCCATTCAGAGAGCAGTGATGTCGGGGCCCAGCCTGGGGCTCCTGTTCTGCGTCCTGTGCAGTGCCGTCAGAGCCTTTCCTGATGCCTCCCCGCTGCTCAGCTCCAGCTTGGGTGGCCTGACCCACCTGTACACGGCCACAGCCAGGAACAGCTACCACCTGCAGATCCACAAAGACGGCCATGTGGATGGCACACCCCATCAGACCATCTACAGTGAGTAGGGGCTTCATTCTGGCTGTGGAGAAAGGGGTTCTTCTGTCCATCCATCTACAAGGGACTTGGGGAGACCTTGCGCTAGGTCAGAGGGCTAATCCAGCCTCTTAGCTTCTTGCCCAGGATCTGTGTGTGTGTGTGTGTGTGTGTGTGTGTGTGTGTGTGTGTGTGTGTGTGTGTGTGTTTAAACCTTGGGAGAAGATTCTGCCACCTCCCTAATTAGTATTTACTGGTTTCTCCCAACACGAATAATTTGTCTTAACTAAAATCCCTCTTCCCACAATAGCAGCCACTTTTTCTTTGTCCTGTCCAAAGAGTCAAAAAATGTGCAGAAAGAATGGCAAGAAGGCTGAGAGGAAAAAGCCAGATAGGTCAATAAAGACTGAGGAGTTTTAGCTCATGAACTTTGGACTGGGTTAGCAATGGAGTTGTGAAGAAGATTCCAGACCAAGGTTTGGGATAGATGAACTCAGCGGCTCTTTCCAACTCCAACTCTGAGCTTCTTGTATTCTGGCCTTATAAAAGTTATCAGGAAAAATGTATTAAAGACAGGCTATCCAGGTATATTGTCTTGGTGAGTCTGATCAAGTATACAAGCCATTCATGCACTCATCTGTCTGTGCATGCATGCATGCATGCATCCATCCAACACGTTTACTGGGAGCTTCGAGGTACCCCATTTGGTATGAATTGCTGATTCTTCTCTGTCGACCTGACAGGTCCATTCAGTAGCAGATTGAGCTAGTTAGGAACTCTTTGCCTACACAAGACAACTGGAATGTTTTTAAAAATTAAGTTTTGGAAAGTTGGTTCACCCTTCCACAATAGTCAATTATTTATTATTCAAATGAGGGTCTGTTGGTGTGCACCTTTATAAAAGATAACAGGGTAGGAGGGAGGATGGGTATTGAAAGAGACAAGGTCTTCTATTTTATGAAAATATGTACTTTCTGGCAATAATACAAGACACTAATTTTGCTAAGAATCAAAGGTCCTTATTAAACCTGGTAGCAAGCTACATGCATATGCAAAGCCAACAGTTCAAACTTTTGCAAGTGTTCGATGGGTGGTGATAGGAGGTGAGAGGAAGGAGAAAAGGTCTGTCCAAATACCAAACAGATTCCAGCACTCACACAGATATAGTAGGATTCAGGAGTCAACATCTTGAAAGCCAAGTTTGAGTCTAACGGCAAAAATCTGCAATAAACCTGGATACACTTGATGCATCCAGAGTGCCAGTCATATTATCCAGTGGATATTTGACGGAACCTACAATGCGTGTGACATCGTACAAAGCTCTGTGACTACAAAGGAAGACACAGCATAGTGGGCCACCCTTACTTCCACTGCAAGGTGACAGGTGATTTAAAATGCATGACAGTGAATTATGGTAAATTATCTTGATTCCCATAGATGGAAAAGACTTCATACAACTAGAACATACTGATGAAACTTGTCCAGAATCATGGACTCCCTTCACTGAAAGGAATCCCCCCAAAGACATGTCCTGAACACGACATAGAGAGGAACAGTGTGTGCCAGCTGTGATGGGCTCACTGCTCCAGTGTGGGGCCCAGGCAAGCACTGGGGAGCAGGCAAGCAGAATTGTAGAACTTCCCTCAAATATCCATGGACATCAGTCCCAGAGGAGGCACTGAGTACTAGTTGGAATTAATTATTAGAATTATTCGGTTGGTGCAAAAATAATTGGGATTTTGCAATTATTTTAAACCTTTAAACTGCAATTACTTTTGCATCAACATAATAAAATGACTGAAAAGAAGCAAAATTAATTGAATTGATTTCAGATTTTTTTTTTTTTTGACAGAGAAGTGACTTTATTTTGTCAGATATAGATACTAGCTAAGCACTGTGCCTCTGGATATCAACACAAACCTAGGGAGGGGAACACAGGTCAGGGTGGTGGAGGGAGACAGTTTTCTTAGTTTATATACTCTTTTGTGCTATTCAAATCAGTTATCATGTGCATTACCAAAAATTATATATATATATATATATAATTTATATATAATATATATGTACTGAAATAAAGTTATCAAATAGGAGAGAGGAAACATTGGTGCATATAGATAGGTAGCACAACAAATTAACAGAGGATTTATAATTACCTCCTCAGTGAGCATAAATCAATACTTTTAAACCAACGGGAAGGTGTGGAATGGTTTTCTCCTCTCCTAATTATTTATAGAGTTCCAGTGAAATGTTTTGTTTGATTATTGTGCTTTTTAGTAAAGTCTTGATTAATAGTCAAGAGCCCAACCGATCTTTGGGTTGCTGGTCACTGTGAAATCATCTGCCCACAAGATTCTATAATGTCCTTTCAGACTCACAGCGCTCATGTCTGGGAGCCTCTCCCGTGCCCCCATGTGCTGTCCTACTGTGAACAGCACCGCCCTCCCACTGCCCACTATCCCCACTTTGTGGAGGCAGCAGAGAAGAGATGCTTCTCACCCCTGGTTAATGTCACTTCCTCAGTCCTGGTACTTTTACTTCCTCCAGCTTCCCCATAGCTTTTCCTTTACTTGAAGCTGAATTGTCCTCAGGCTATTTAATCCTTCAAAATTTTATCTTTCTTTTGGAGAGTTCGAAGCACTTCATATCCATCATCTCATTTGTCATTGACTGGCTGTGACACTTGAACAGGAGCAGATAATTTTCCACTTTGACAGCAGAGGTGGAGGTAAAGTGGTAATATAACAATTACCAGCATTTAGAAAGTGCTCTTATAATAAGATAAAATATTATCTTATTACATCCTCAAGACAACCAAATGAGGTAAATGATTCTACTCTATACTATGAGAAAATGAAGGTTAAATGATTTAAATAACTGGCTCAAGGTCACATCGGTAGTAAATGACCTAGAGGACACCTTGACCCCAAACCTCTGCTTTTCTAATGCACCATCTCCCGTCACTGAAAGGAACAACCATTAAGTCTGCCTTGCTCCAACAGGTTGTAGCTCAAGCAGCCCGTGATTTGTTCCTTCCTTCCGATGAATTCTGCCCTTGAATCTGTGCAGACTGTGAAAACATGTCTTCTGAAATTGCAGAAGGAAGGAACTCTGTCTCTTACATTTCCTGAACTTTCACATTGGCTTATGTTGGTTTGATGCAAGCTGGGGTGTGCTCCATAGCACCTGCTCGCTGCTCCTCTGCAGGCTGTTTTCTGTGGGGACTGGCCCCAGAGAGCAGGAGTGTGTGCACCATGCATGCTGTCCAGTGACCCCAAGCATCAGGCAGCGTGACTGCCAAAGTATGGGCTTGTCATCGTGGCAGCTCAGTACCTACCGCATAATGCCTTCCAGTTGCTCAACACTTTCAAATCATTTTCACAGCCACCATCTCATTTGATTCTAATCATAACCCTATAACATTGGAAGGACAGCTATTATTATTCTCTTTTCACATCTGAGGAAACTGACACTAGAGCAATGACTTGCCCAAGGCTACAAAGTTAGTAAAGGGCATAACTGGGACCAGAATCCGGGTACCCCGGTTCCCCGTTCCCAGTTCAGTGCCCTCTCCCTGACCCACTCGGGGTATGGTGATGGGGTTCTCATGGCCTGCAGCATGTTTTCTGGCACTTCTCATGCTGGGAATAATTTCTGTTGGAGGCAAGCTGAAGGGTCGCAGGAAGAGGATGTTAGACTCACTGATCTGAGTTTGAATCCTGCCTAAGTTTCCCTATCATTTAAACGGGGATGCTGCTACTGCCACTATTAATATTAACAGCATAATAGTTGTTTTGAGAATTTAAAATACATAAAGTACTTAGAGCACAATCACGCAAAAACAGCTACTCAGTGCGATTTTTTCCTGATTAGATTGAACATTTATTAGGACAGAAACTACTTCCCACACGTTTCTGATATTTTTCTCAGGGCTTATGTTACCACAAAATTAGCCACATATATGAGATATACAGGCAGACCCCATTATGGAGTAATTTAAATATCCTCTACACCACCCATACCCCACCCCACTTCCAGAAGCTTCCCACAAAGCTAACCCTCATCCAAACTTAGAAACAAATGAACTTTTCTCTTTGGCCGCTCCCTTTCTCTTCTTCCTGGGCTTGCTCCCACCTCATTCCGTCTGTCCCACAGCATTCAGGCCTCCGTCCATATCAAGACCTGTACTCAGCTCACGTCTAAGTACTGCCAGCTGCTCTCCTAGGAGGTCCAGTATTGAGCCTACATGGGGTCAGGGAGGAGACAGGCTGTAAGTCACCCCACGAGGCTCCACCACTTACTGAGCACAAGACATTTCTAGAAAAGGGATTCAAACCCCTACCTAGGCTCCTTACTTGAAGCTGTGAGGTCAAATGAGATGCGAGGGGAAGTTCTGTGGTAGGCAAATGGAAGTGGTCCCAAAGACTTTAGGAAATGATTTTCCACAGAAAATGTCAGGTAATTAAACAGCACTGGGGGAGGGGGGCAGAAGTCTTGCTGAACTGTACCCTTGCCACAAAAAGAGAGAGCTTTAGACTTTACTTAGCTGGTCATTGGCACTTGTTAAACTCACACTTTTCCATGGGAGTGGGTGAGGGGGTCATACTTAAAGCTATTATCGATTATTTAAGGTGTAGGTAGTATGAATGGGTTTCAAGCCCTTTTAGGAAACTATTTTTGAGAGGGGCATTGAAAGACCAGGAGGGACTGAACCTGGAGGGGACACCACTAAGTGAAAAAAAGACAAAGAACAGTGATAAAGACCCAAGAATAAATTCCATCCATCCCTGGTATCTATTCAACAGGGAAACATAAACCCTCTGCTTCTAAGTAGCTCCCTCTAGGGAAAGTACTAGGCATGTGAACTTAATTAAGCAAGGTGAATGAAATGCTTGCTATTATACAACAGAGGGGTAGGCATGGTTCTGAGGGAGCTAATTAGGCATATTAGGAAAGTTTCCATAGAAATAATGACATCTGAGCCTAGCCCTGAAGGGTGAGTGACTTCAACAAGCAGAACCGGGCGGGGAAGAACAATTCTAATACGATTCTTGACGTATGCGTATGATGGGTGTTGACCGATGTATCAATGCCTATTGCACAGCTAGCTGGGTGGGAAAGCAGGCTCTGTATGCAAGCCAGACCCTTGACAGACATCTGGGTACAGGTTCAAAAATCACAAAGGCAGAAGGCTTGGGAGAACGTTACCACCACCACAAACATAACGAGGAATTAGCCAGGCAAGGGAGAAATAGTCCAGGAAACATGTACACTGCAGGCAAAAGAACTTCAGGAGTTCAGAGTGCTCCATGCAGCAAGAGGATGAGGAAGGAGGCATTTGGAGGGAGAGGAGGGGGAATCAGAAGAAATGATGCTGAATAAGTAAGTACAAGGGAAGGGTTATATGAAATCATCACCGCCATTAAAATAAATCAACGGAGGATTCATGACGGTGGGTTTTCAGGAAGTGCTTGAAGGTGAGAATTGGGCGTGCAGCAAAGACTGGACCTGAATGATTTTCTCCACAGGTGCCCTGATGATCAGATCAGAGGATGCTGGCTTTGTGGTGATAAGAGGTGTGATGAGTAGAAGATACCTCTGCATGGACTTCAGAGGCAACATTTTTGGATCAGTGAGTTTCTTTTAGTGCTGGTCACCATTCGCAAATAATTATCTATTTTTTTGACAGCTCATAGATGTTTATAGCTTGAAGATTCCACTTGCATTATACTTTGATGATTGTTTTCACTGAGTACTTTTTTCCGGTATAAGTATTAAACACTCATGTTTATACCACTGGGGTTTGAATCCAGGCAGTCTGGTTTTGGAGCCCAGACTCTTAACCTCTATTATAAACTGCCCGTTAGGACCCATTTTTGTGTCTAGCACAGCACCTGTATGTAGCCGGTGTGTCCTTTAGTCTGGTAAATGCATGTTGCAAAATGCATTAGAAAGCGTGAGAAGCCCTGGCCTCTTCTGGATTCTGTTATTACACCCCCTTGACCTTGGATAACTCCCCTCACGTTTCTAAACTTTCCTCACCTGGAAAAGTGAAATGGGATGGACCCCAGGGCCCTGTGGGTCTCCCTCAACCTCCCACTTAGAGATCTCTAACTCATTATCTGCCCCAACTGCAATGGCTGGTCCTTCAGATTGGTAAGCAAAGGATTTCCCACACTACAGGTTGCAGAGCACATCCCAAAGGATTTTGAGATAGCACAATAGTAGGACCGCTTATCTCAGGAGCCTTTTACACCAGACAGACCGACTAGAAATTCCAGGAGCAATGACTTTCTATCTTGCTTACTGCTGTGTCCCAGTAAGTGGTAGTGGGTAGTGGTATCTGGCCCAGAGCAGATAAATACCTGTTGGAGAAATATGGACAAAAAATACATATGTACAGACAGACAGACAGACCTGTTGACCAGATACAGGCCTATAGATCTCACCTGTGAAATACTACTTCATGGAGTTTGAGGATTAAGGGAAGTAATATGCAAAGATCCTGGCAGGCACTCCATAAAAGCTGGCACTAATTCGTGGCAGAGGAAGGGCGCAGAACTAGGACAATCTGTTGCCAAAGTTCATGTCCCTGATTCCCAGACTGCCTTACCTCTCTCATGTGAGCACCCTCACTCATGTTGGATCCTGCAAACGCCATCCCACCTCCTTTCTCCAGGTAAGTAGGCAGACCCCAGCCACCTGCCAGCCAAAAGAGCGTTCCAAAGGTAGAAAACGGGAAGCACAAGGCTGCGTTGAAGTTAGCCCTCTCTGCAGCCACCAGGCACAGGCCACGGGCTCTGTCCCTGTCTGTCCCGAGAGCCCAGAGCAGGCGTCCCGGGAAGGGGGCGGTTTGGAAAGCTCTGGTCCAAGTCACGCTTCCGCAGCAGGGCCCCGAGGGGTGGCCCGCGCCCAGCGACCTAGCAGCATTGTCCGGAGAGGTGCAGCTCCTGGCGTCTCCAGCTCACCCCCAGGGGTTTCAGGCTGGTCGGCTGGGCGCAGGGCCGCCCTGGCCGCGCTCTGGGGCCCTCACCGGGCCGTTTGCCCTTTCAGCATCACTTCAGCCCCGAGAGCTGCAGGTTCCGCCAGCGGACGCTGGAGAACGGCTACGACGTGTACCACTCGCCCCAGCACCGCTTCCTCGTCAGCTTGGGCCGGGCGAAGAGGGCCTTCCTGCCGGGCACCAACCCCCCGCCCTACTCGCAGTTCCTGTCGCGGAGGAACGACATCCCCCTGCTGCAGTTCAACACCCCGCGGCCGCGGCGGCACACGCGCAGCGCCGAGGACGACGACTCGGAGCCCGACCCGCTGCACGTGCTGAAGCCCCGGCCCCGGGCGACCCCCGCCCCGGCCTCCTGCTCCCAGGAGCTGCCCAGCGCCGAGGACAACAGCGTGGCGGCCAGCGACCCCTTAGGGGTGCTCAGAGGCAGCAGGGGCAGCGCACACGGTGGGGGGCTGGGAGGGGTGAGGTGCCGCCCCTTCCCGAAGTTCATCTAGGGACACCAGAAAGGAATCCTTTCCCACCACCTGTCACAAAACTAAACTGTTTTGAAAGGGACCAACTCCCTTTACACGCCCAGGAAGGGAAGGTGGGCTTATGTGTGGAATTAGCTGCCTGTCTCCATTTCCTTTCCCGGGAAAGGCCCTGAGAATCTGCCTTTGAGGCCTGACACATGAGAGTTTCACCGCCTTCCTCAACCCACCTATACCTATACCGCCTTTCTGAACTGAGAAGCCCCCGTAGGTAAACTAGACATTTCCCCTTCACTAAGGAAGGGAGGTGGGATTTCCCCTTCCCTTGTTTCCCTTCTGTATGCCTCTCTTCTTAATCAGTGTAGCACTAAAAACAAAGCAATGGCTTAGGGAGCTCACCACCTTGGAAGTGAAGGAAGAGCCAACGCCAGCAGCTTCTCGACTGTCCTTGCAGTGGTTACCTTGGCCCTGGTGACATTTGAGCGTATGACCTTGACCTGGGGCAGTAACAGCTGGGTAACCAGGGCACCACATGGTAGGAGTAATGCAAAGACCACACTGTCAGCTCTTCACTGTGATTTCTTTACTACCTTGCAGCAGTGGCTAGGGGATTAGTTAAAACATTCCTAGGCCGGCAGGTCTGAGTCTTAATCCTTGGAAATTCTGGGGGCATTAAATGAAGAGAGCTTTCAGGCCCAGGAGCCCCAGTACTACCCTGAGGAAAACCAAACCTCACTTGCCAAAGAGCTGAGGAGCACCACACAGGTGGGGGTGTTGCTCAGTCCTCACCCTCCCCTTACCCTGTGACTTAGGGTCTTCCCACAAGGGGACCCATTTTCCTACCTCTATTTGAGAAGGATATTAAGAAGCAAAGTAGATTTAAACAACGGCTTCTCCCCAGGCACCTTTTCCCCCCAGTGCTACCATGTATACAACCTTAGAAACTGATCCATTCTTTTTACTTATGAGAGAAACGTCGGGCAACTGTTTTCACTGATGGTTTTAAACTGAACTTGAAGGATTAGTTCCTATTCTGAAACACTAAGATCCTAATATTATATAGCAGTGCATGGCAAATATTTTCTTTATATAGTTTTTGTTTCCCGTTGGAATATAATACTGTAGAAAAGCTATTGGAAGCTCCTCAATACTGATAACTAGATGGAAAATTCCCAAATGATTTAGGTAGAAAACTGGTTGTAACCTAACAAACTCAGCACCATTTATCAGGGGTTTTCTGTTTGGCAGAGCCAAAGTAGCCCCCACAATTTCCTATGCCCCTTAGCATGTGGCAATATTTATTTATTTATTTGGAAGATTTTGCCTATCGCTCTATATTTATGTATATTTATAAAAATGTAAGCTCACCTTTTTCCTTTCTTCTGTTTAAAAGAAAAATAAAATTCACCTCAACTTCTGTTAGCTTCTCCTCTCTGTATCACTACGTCCTACTCTGTAACACTACAGAATGTGAGAATAAAGGGGTTATAGGAGGAAAGCACTGGGAAAATGCAGAGAAGGCAAGGTTGTAAAAGAATATCAGCAGTTTAAGACATTCAGTGTTTTCCATTTATAAGTAGACAGCAATTTTAATGAATTATTAAAAATTATTAAAAATAAAGATTTTTTCATTGATACTGGCTTTCTGATCACTTTACCTCTAAAGTGTTTCCTTGAAAGAGAGACATTTTTTTTATTTGAAGACGACCGAGACACAACCACACAATCCCAGTAAACTGGATGCTCTGTACTTAGCACAATGTTACTGCCCTTTGAGACTTGATCGCAGAAGAAAATAACGAATAGACATGTCTTCTCTTTTTGAAATTGGTGTCCCCAGAAGCCCTTCTTTAATCTGTATCTGATCAGTTACCAAACACAGGAAGCAAAGATGCCTATTACACATTTACATCTCTCTGCATTCAAATTTACGTCAGTCAAGCTTACAATTTTTCATTACCTGACTTTAGCCATCAGCATCTCCCTTTCAACAATTAATGTAAAAGAACTTAGTATAAGACTCACTATTTTGACTGCTGTTCAAATGACCTTCTGACAAAATCTACAAAGGGGATTGTCTTCTGATTATGTCCCTTTAAGAGTCTGAATAACAAAGTCCACTGTCCCATAGAGAAAGGGGATGGATAGCCATCATGATATACATAGGAGAGCCGGTCAAATGCTATATATCTTTGATCACCCAAAACAGATTTAACAAAGGAAGATTATTGTTTTAAAAGTTCTATCCAGTCTATCTTTTTAACAGATAACTTGGCCTCTGCTTGTAAGGTTCATCCATCCATAGCATTTCAGTTTTCTCACCCAGGGGACTTTAAAATCGATAATCCATAGGAATGGAACAATACCAAAATCACCATTTGGGAATAAACAAGACTTCATTCCATTGTAGAAGAATAAAACACTGTAGAGAAAAAAAGATATTCTATAGACATTTCCCTGTCCAGCTGAGAAAGCAGCTGGGTTTGTGGGGTAGGGTAGCTGAGAAAGAGAAGCTGTGCAAAGGGGAGATTTCAAAAGTGTGAGTGAGCCTTCACTGCAAGCCTGGCCAAGGACTGGGCTGTACATGCACAGGGAAGGAGTCAGCAAGGCCTAAGAAAGATCATCTGCTACAGGACTGGGAGATGAACAGGGAGTGATGCCGGAGGCCATAACATGCTGAGAAACATTAGAAATCCAACTAAGCCGGGGTGAAGAGACTTACTGCGTGCATCAGCATTTAGTTGAGACTGCAGAAAGGCCACATCCTAGAAGGAAGGCCTAAGCCCCAGAAAGAGGAATGCACCCTAAAACTAAATTCAAAACTGAAGTTGACCTGCTCTAACAGAGAATTATAAATAAGGAAGCCTGGCATGACCACAACAATCTTCCACTAGTTTAACTGTCTGCCAGCACAAAACTGAACTTCCTTTAAAAGATGACACAATCCAGACTCGGTACATGGTATCATCCACATTTTATGCGAAGAAATAAGGGAAAATGGCCCACAATCAAGAGAAAATATAGTCACTAGAAACCAACCATAAGATGACCCATATGTTGGAATTAACAGGCAAGAATTTTAAAGCAGCTATTATAACTAAACTTAAGGATTTTAAAGGCAAGTTTGATCATAATGAACAAACAAATTAGGTATCTCAGGAGAGAAAGCAAATAATAGAGAAGAGCCAAATAGAAATCTAGAATTGAAAAATACAATACTTGAAATGAAAAATGTATTACATGGGCTTAATAGCAGGTTGGAGATGAAATATAGAAGAAATATAGCCATTTAATATAAAGAAAGTAATCTAATCTGAAGAGAAAAAAATAAGTTTAAAAATCAATGACCAGAATGTGGGACAATATCAAACCATCCAAAATATGTGTAAGTGGAGTCCCCGTGTTTCCCACGCAGGGCTCCTTGCCCCTCTCAGGATAGAAATCAAGAGAGTGGGTGAGACAGTTTGCAGATAGAAAAGTTTCTTAAAGCAAAAGCTTGATGCACCAAGGGGGCACACTCCAAAAGAGAATAGATGTGGCTCCCTGAGGTCTATGGGCATAGCATTGTAGGTGCCCTCAGATTAGGGGCTGGGTTAGCTTTGATTGAGGGGAGGAATATTCATGAGTTTTCCTGGAATGGGGCAGGGAGTTCTGAGAATTAGGTTGCCATCCTCTTTTTGGTCTTATATGGGTCGCTCCAGGTCTGTCATGGCGCTGCTCTGTGCGTTATTTAGTATGTAATGAGGACAGGTCACCCAGAGGACAGCTCCTTCACTGGTGTTCGGGTGCTGTTATGAGGACCTTTCCTAAATCTGATTATATCTCTTTTGCAGTTACCACTCCAACCGTTCTTGTTTTTTATTGGTGGAAAAGTATGACTCAAGGTTGCTTCCCCAGTGCAGGTTTTGGCTACATGGCTACCGCCTACACCAAAAGGATAGGAGCAGAAAAGGTTTAGGAATAGGAAATATTTGAAAATATAATGGCTGAAATTTTCGTCAAACTCATGAAACACTAATGTACTGATACAAGAAGCTCAGCAAACCTAAAGCAAGATAAATACAAAGAAAACCACATCTAGAAATATTTATAGTCAAGCTGTTGAAAACCAAGATGAAATCTTGACAGCTGCTGCAGAAAAAAATGACACTTTACACATAGGTGAACAGCTGTAAGAATTATGGCTGATTTCTTATTGTAACCACAGAACTAGCTCCAACTGGTCTTATTTCTAACAAAACCTGGAACCAAAGTTTAAACCTTGGATATAGCACTTACAAGTAACACTTTTGAACCCTTAACTGTTCCCCTCAATGAACCCAAAGGACTGGGACATTACTGGAACCTAAACACTGAACCATTTCAGAAGTAAAGGGTCCACTGTCCAGGAAGATCTGGTATTGAACCCCTTAAATCTTGCCCTAAACTCTGGACTAGGGAGACAAATTTGAGCCTTGCCTCCTGTCTCCTTGCCAGTCGAGCCCACAAAAAAAGCTTTTTTTTTTTTTCTCAAAAGCCAGTCCCGTAGTATTGGCTTCTGTGGGCGTCAGGCAGAGAGCCCTTGCTCAGTAATGTCATCATAAACAATGGAAGCCATGAAACAATGGGATGGCACATTGTAAAGGTTGAGAGAAAGTAAAAGCTACCTACCCAGAATTACATATTCAGCAAAAACGTGAACGAAATGAAGGTGGAAGAAAATGAAGGTGAAATAAAAACTGAGAGAACCTCTCAGGCTGAAAAGAAGTAACATCATATGGAAAAACTACAGGAAAGAAAAAGAGCATCAGAAATAGGAAAAATGTGGGTAAATTTAAACAATTATTGAAATACCTATAATATATTACATATAAAATTATATAAATAATACTTTCTTCCCTTGATTTCTTTAAAATATTGCTTAAAGCAAAAGTTAGAACACTGTACTGTGGGGTTAGTAATATATGTAGGTGTCATACACATGAAAAATTACCACACAGGATGGGAAGGGTAAATGAAACAACATGGCTGCAAGATTATAACACTGTATGTGAAAGTCATGCAATACTAACTTTAAGTAAACTGTGACAAGTTAAGGATATTGCATATGGTAATTCGTAAAGTAACCACCAAAGTAATAATAATACAACGAGATATGGGCAAAAAGCCGATAAAAATATTAAAAGAGAATACTGGAAAATATTCAATTATCTCCAAAGAAGGCAGAAAAGGAAGGCTAGTAGAATAAATATCAAACGGGAGAAATAGAAAAATGACCAACTAATACCAATCATATCAATAACTACATTATAGATAAATGAACACCACAACTAAAGCCAGGAATGGACAGACTGGAATAGGTAAAAATACCCAACTATATATTGTCTATAAAAGATGCACTGGAAAGAAAAGGCTGGAAAGATGTTGCATTAGTTTGCTCAGGCTGTCTTAACAAAATACCACAGATTGAGTGGCTTATACGATAGAGTTCTGAAGGGCAGAAGTCCAAAAGCAAGCTGTCGGGAGGTTCTGTTCCTCCTGAGGTCTCCTTCCGTGCCTTGGGAAGGCAGGTGGCGGCCTTCCCAACGTATCCTCACAGTCTTTTCTCGGTGCACGTGCACCCCTGGTATCTGTCAGTCTGTCCAAATTTCCTAATTCCTCTTATAAGGACACCAGTCAGATTGGATTAGGAACCTCATTGGCCTCGTTTGCACTTAATTGCCTCTTTAAAGGCCCTATTTCCAAAAACAGTCGCATTCTGAGGTACTGGGGGGCTAGGGCTTCAACTGGGGGCTAGGCTTTCAATGAATTTGGGGCAGGGGACCCACAATTCAATCCATAACAGATATATACAGTGAAAACGGTAAGCATAAGAAATAATACCATACAAAATAAGCCTTATATTAAGGAATATTGCCATAGGTAAAGCGGAACATTAACAATGATGAAGAGGCCAATTCATAAGGGAAACATAAAAATCATAAATGTTTGTGTTTCTAAAAACAGAGCAACAAAACAAATGAACTAAAACTGGCAAAACTGAAGGGAGAAAAAGACAAGTGCAAATCATCGTTGGAAATGTGAACACCGTTCTCAGTAATTAATTAAGAAAACAGTTAAAGAAACAATGAGGATAGAGACAGCTGAGCAACACTAGTAATGAACTTTACATGACTCACATTAATAGAACACTAAACCCAACAACTGAAAAATAGTCTCTTTCCAACTGGAATGTCCATCAATATAGATCATATGCTGGGCCAACAAATAAGTCTCAATTAACTCAAAAGTTCAACATCTTACCGAGAAACCTAAGTAATTGAGTTAACAAATAAGTGGGGGAGAAGAGTCTAATCTCTCAGGCAGAAGAATTCCAAATAATTTATGTAGACACTTTGTTCTCAGAGAGGGCAGCATAAATCCCAGCTGTACACAGTGACTTCTTTCCAAAGGATACAGCATGGAAAGGAGGGGAAAAGCATCTTTACAATAGAAAAACTGACAAACACTGCCTCAGCCACGTGATCAAGGTCAACATCAACAAATCAAATAAGCCATGCTGATAGTATATACTTGATATGATGGGATAAAAATGATACTTTGCTCTATGGTCTTCCTACCAAAAAACCATAATCTCACCCTACTCATGAAGAAAAACACCAAATTCCAATAAGGAGGCATCCTACGAAACAACTGACCAGTATTCCTCAAACTGCCAAGGTCATCAAAAAAAAAAAAAAAAAAAGAAAGAAAGAAAGAAAAGTCTGAGAGACTGTCACAGCTAAGAGGAGCTTAAGGAGCCATGACAACTAAACGTAATGTGGTATGGAATGGGATTGGGCATTATGGAACAGAAAAGGAACGTTAGGTTAAAAACTAAAGTCTGAATAAACCATGTACTTTAGAGTTAATAATGTATCAATATTGATTAATTAATTGTAACAAGTGTGCCATACTAATGCGAGATGTCAATAATAGGGGAAATTTAGTGCAGGGAGTATGGGAACTCTTATCGTCTCAATTTTTTTGTAAATCTAAAAACTATTTTGAAAAATAAAGCCTATTAAATATATATGTATATATACATATATGTATATATACAAAACATAATATATGTATATATACAAAAAACCTTCAACAGCAAAAGAAAACCAAAATAAGGAGTCCAGAAATAGACCCACACTTACATAATCAATTGATTTTTGACAAAGGAACCAAAGCAATTCTGGGGGAAAGGAAAGTGTTTTCAATAAATACCGCTGGAACAATTGAATATCCATGTGAAAAACCATGAAACTCAACCATTTACCTCACACGATACACAATTAATTAATCCCAGATGGATCAAATAAAAGGTAAAATTACAAAGCTTCTAGAAGAAAACACATTATCTCCATAACTGAGGGTAGCAAAGATTTCTTAGATAGACTAGAAAGCAATAACCATAAAACAAACACAATAGTAAATTTATGAAAATTAACTTCTCATTAAAAACACTATTAAGGGAAAATTATATTTGATAACAAATAAATTGTTTATTTTAAAACAAAGTTATAAATAATGTATACACACACACACACACACACACTCACACATATAGCTGACAAAAGACTTGTATCTCCAAAACATATCTCCAGAACTCGAACTCAACAATAAAAAGACAAATACAATTTTAAAAAGTAGGTTTCACAAAGGAAGCTATAAAATAGCCAATAAGTATGTGGAAAAAATGCTCCACATCATTATTTAACAAGGAAATGAAAAAATAAAACCACCATGACATACTACTACACACGCAACAAAGGGCTAAAATTAAAGGCTCATAACATCGAAAGTGGGTGAGGTTGTGAAGCGCCCAGAACTCTCGTACTTTGTTGGTGAGCCTAATGAAATGGTACAGCCTCCCTGGAGAAAGATCTGACCAGTTTCTCGCATACTGAGCATACAGTCACACCTACCCTATGACCCAGCATTTGCACTCCTGGGTGGTTACCCAAGAGAAAGAAAAACATATGCCCACAAGACTAGTTAAAAAAAGGATTCATAGCCGTTTTTTCCATGATAGCCCCAAACTGGATGCAGTGCATGTGTTCACCAATAGAATAAACGTGGTGTAGTCATAGACTGGAATTCAGTGTGATGATAACGGGGAAGACCTAGATTAGCCACGAGCACACCTGGCACCCAGATCTTGGTTTCTGAATGTCATTTCCACTAAAAGGAACCAGGCTCTTTGGGGAAAAAACTGATTCCTGAGACTGGGGATGGGAAAGAATAAGACAAGTCTGGAGCATCTTGTTATGTCTGAAAGTAAAAAAGTGCTTAAAGAATGATGGGACTATGTCAAGAGAATACAAGAAGCGTCTTGAAAGGGTTCCCACAGGACGAACCCGATGGATGACGTAACAATAGTACTGATTTGAAGTCATTGAATGAGAACCTCCGAGTTCATACAATATAAATAAGTAGGGGAGAAGGGAACATGCTTCCTTACAGCATAGTGCTAACTAATGAACATGGACACACAAATAGTTAGAGATAACCAGTGGTGGCTAAAAGAATGGGTGAAAACTGAATGAGACACCAGATAAATAGGAGTTTTATGGTGATACAACATCATGTCCCTTCTGCCGAGATTCACCAGACACATCTTTTCTGAGGCGCTTCAGACAAAAATGAATCATCTGAATCTAATAATGAAGAGTATCAAGGGAAAAAACCCAGTAACTAGCCTGTACTTTTTTTTTTAATAACAAGGTGAAGAAAGACAAAGAAAGGCTAATAAATGGTTCCAGAATGAAGGGGAATAAAGAAACATGACAATTAAATGCAACACCTGGTCCTGGATTGGATGCTGGATGGGGGAAAAAGTAGCCATAACATCAGTGGAATAACTGACAAATTTTAAAAATTAAAAAATTTCATCAGACAGTATCATGTTGACAAAAATCCACCAGATTAGATAATAGATTGTATCAGTGTCAAATTTCCTAATTTTTGGTATTTATTTATCCTTGATATTATCCTTGATCTTAGGTATCTTACGTATTTATGCTTGATCTTAGGAAACACGCTGAAATTTTGCAGGGAAAAAAGGCATGGTATCTCCAACTTCCTTTCAAATGCCTCCGGGGAAAACATACATACAACACACATACATATATGTACACATAGAAAGACACAGCGCAAACAGCAAATCAAATGAGGCAAAATGGAAGCAAGTGGTGAATCCAGGTAAAAGGGTACACAGGAAGGAGTTCCTCGTATTATTCTTGCAAGTTCCCTGTAGACTTTTGATATATCAAAACCAAAAGGTTACCAAAATATACACACACATACATCATTGTAATTATTCTCTATTTAATATGAGGAAACGACAGCTTGGGCTTTTTGAGACTTTCTTAGCCACAAAACTATTTTTTTCCCCTTTCTTCTGCCTCGCCCCCTACCTGCAGTTCAAGCTGTAGTTTCTCTCAGTCTAGTTGTGCAGGACACAGCTCCCTGGCCCATGCTGGTATTGAAGCTGAGGCAGAGGCAGAGGCAGTTGGTCAGGAGTTGGCACAAGGTGGCCTGTGGCCTCATCAGACTACTCAGAACCCAGCTCCAGGGAGAGCTGTTGTTCACAATTTTGGCTGTAAAGGGCGCAGCTCACTGGCCCATGTGGGAATTGAACCGGTGACCTCCGTGTTAGGAACACAGTGCTCCCCCCACCTGAGCCACCCAGCTGGGCCCCCACAAAATTTTTAAGAGGCAGGCTTAGAACTTGAATGCAGGTTTCTGACAATAAACCTTTCCTGTGTCACTGCCCACTCCCATCAGACAATCAACCAACAAATTACCCATCTTAAGCATACATGTAGACGACACTTCCCCATTCCCTTAGCTCTCTAACCTCCCTCTTGTCACTCTCCCAACTCCCCTTGCACAGGTCAAACATGCAAAGCATGGCCCCTCCTCAGTCAGGGCCTCTGCACTCTCTCCTCCTGTCTGGGTGCTCTTCTCCCAAAGATCAGCACAGTACCCTCAGGTCCTTCATACTCCCTCCACTATTACCTTAGAAAGCCCTTCTGTTCTTGCCCTAAATAAAGCAGCCAGCACTCCTTCCTAGTCTCAAGTCTCCGTACCCTGCTTCATTTTCCTCAGCACTGACCACACTGACATGTTACAGTTATCTGTCTTGCCTGACAGAATATGGGTTCCACAAGGATGGGGACTTCATCTGTTTGTTGCTATACGAGTATATCTGCAATTCCCATAAGTTCTTATAATAGCTGGCATACGTATGCCATGTTTGAAAAATATTTATTGAATGACTACATAAAATGAACAAATGCATGTGATTCCAATTAACATGCAACAGAATTTGTCTGGAAATTGATCAACTCTAAATATATATCGAAGAATAAAGGGGCACCCATAGCTAGACTACCAAAAAAATACAAAAGACGGGGTGCTCACCCGACAAGATATTCAGTTCCAAAGGTACAGTAACTAAATCTGATACTGCTATGCGGAATACACAGATCACTAAAACAGAACGAAGTCCACAGACAGACTCCAGCAAATATGGGTGCGTGGGGGGCTGACAGAGTAGAATCACCAATCAACTGGGAAAGACTCCTAATGGCATTGGGGTCACTGTTTCACCACATGGAAAAAAATATATAAAATTGAATCCTGACCTTTTACCATACAAAAATAAATTCCAGATAATTTAAATAAAGACTTAACTTTCAAAAAATCCTCTAAAGCTATAAGAAAAAGATATTACTATATGACCTCATGATAGAGAAGCCTTCTTAAAGACACCAAAACAAACCCCACAAACCATGAAGGAATTAAAAATTAAAAATACTTATTAAAAAAGGCAACATTAGAAAAGGTAAGTAAACTAAGAAAAGGTCCAACAGCCCAAGAGAAAACCAGGCAAAAAATATAACTGGTAATTTACCAGTGAAGAGATCCTAATTGTCAATATACACATGAAAAAAAGAAATGCCCAGACTCATTGGCAATCACAGAAAAGCTCATTAAAATCATGACAGTATTTTTCACTCGTCAGATTAACAAAATCTTATCAGATAGTATCAAATGTTGACGAAGATGTAGAAAATAAGAACTTTTGAATACTGCTGGTGAGGCTGAAAAATAGTACAGCTGTTCTGAAGAACCATTTAGCTCAAACTGAAGACGCATATTTTTTATGACAGCGTAAGGAGAGATGCAAAAGGCTGTTCCCTGCAGCACTGTTTGCGTAGGAAAATGTTGAATGTACCAAAATGTCCGCTAATAAGAGACTAATTAAACAAAATTTGCCATATTTATTCAACAGAATACAGTGGTTATCAGTAAATAGATGTATACATATCAACATACAGAGAGCCCAAGATATAAGTAAAAATAAAAGACACAGCTTGATGATTCTTGTGTACATTTTGAAAACACCAAAACAATACTGTTTCCTTACGATACCAGATGAAAACAAAGAAAGGATGCCTGTACATACAGGCTCATTGTGGTGACTGCCTCTAAAGTACAAGATGGGGGGACAGGACTGCAAGAGCTGGTTGAAGGAATTTTCCTTACATCCCAACCTGTTATTTCATAAAAGGGGGGTGGTATTACTTCTGGATGGTGGGAATGTGGACATTTATTATCAATTGCCCTTTTCGCTTATTTTTTTCAAATTTCCATCTACAGCATACTTCCTCTGTGCTCACCCACACGCTGTGTTCCAATACCGGCAGGAAAACTGGTGGTGCTAAACACACAGAACAGCATAAAGCCGAACTTTACATATGATTTAAATCATGTTCAAAGTAAATGCTGACTATACGTGATTTTAACCTTCACTGAAAAACTTTAGCATTAATACTCTTATAAGCTGAGACTCAGCACTCATCAACATGAGAACTGAAAGGCAAACCACATGTAAAAACCCTTTATCATTTAGCTAAGGACTTTTGAAGGCCCAATCGTATGTAGTTCCGTTAGCCAAAATCCCTTTTCTCCAGTGCCATCTGGTGGAGAAAAGAGGCAACCTCATCTGTACCTTCCACAAAACACCCCCGTTGTGGTTATCGGAGCACCATTTCTTTTCCAAAGAAGCGCCGGCTTTTACTCTGAGGTTACTGTGCAGTACACTAGTAAGTGTCTGCTTTCTTTAGAGCCTCCCTCAAACTAAATTCTTCCGCCTACAGGTTAGATAAGAAAGGGCTTTGTCTTCTGTTCAGATTCCTTCTTGAATGCTTTTAAATTAAGTGATGCTTTAACTTCTTCCTCACCAGACCACTCTGCAATCATAATCTCAATTCATCCCTCTAGAGTAAACAATTCCAATAGTTGATTTCTATATTAAAAATTTAGTGTCATTTTGCTTTACCTAAACTTATGAGGGTAAGCATGTTTCATTTAATGGACTTTTAAAATACAACATATTGTCACTATAAATATGCAGTGGGAATTATAAATAGTTCCTTCTTCCAAGCACTGGACTGAGAAAGTACAAAACATACAGTATCTTACCAAGAGCCAATAAAATATGCTAGATTTTTCAGACATGAAAGGAAGATATCAACATAAAAAAGGGAATAAAACAGAGTAACCAGATTATTAATCCCCCAATTTGCAATACTGAGTTCCTTCATCCATTTACAATCCAGAGATGTATCTAAGCAGGGTGGTAAAAATATTCTGGAGCTCAGACAAAAGAAGTCATTTCTAAATGATTTTCCATTAGTGTTTTATGTGGCTATGATTCCATTCGAGCTTTATAACCTGCTATAACACATAGCTTTTTAACTGTTTCCAAATCAACGCTAGCAGAGGATGGAAATAAACAGAGTCAAAGGCACGCCCTCCCTCAGAGGCTCAAAATTGTTAATTTTGATGTAATTTAAAATTAGTGAGTTTCAGTCACTCCACTCAGATGATCGTGTAGGTTCATACACACACACTGAATTGTTGGTTTAGCTTCCATTCCTTTCTCAAAGTTGATGATAAACAGACTAATCCCCGTATTGGGACTGACTGACATCAGCTCAGACTCGCTCACGGTTGCTGGTAAAGAACACTTAAGGTCAGTCAGGAAATAATTGAACAGGCTTTTCATGTAAGCGCCATGACTCACAACTAAGACACTGGCTACTAATTCTGGAGCGCCACTGTCTGAATTAAATTTGGAGGCATAGTTTTTTCCTAAAGGGAATATCTCTGCCAAAGAAGTTTCCAGACAGTTGCTTGGAGTGCCTGGGGAAAACTGTTCTTTTTGACCTGCTTCCTTCAGGATCAGTTGACAAAGAAATTCAAAAAAGTCTTTTCCACGCATCTTCACCTACAATCAAAGAAAAAAAGGTGAAATACAGTGACATTAATGGCTGTTTTAAAACATAAACATAAAACATAAATGATTGGAGTTTTCTAATATGTCAACGTAAGTGCTACATAAGCAGATGAAACTCCATATTTCTATTCATTCAATGAGTAGTTCCACAGACATTAGTAAGTGCCCACCATATTTCTGGAACTGCAGAAGCACACTGGGGACAAAGATGAGTAAGATACAATGCCTAATTTCTGACTTCAAAGCACTCAGAGTCTAATTAGGGAAATCTACAAGTAAACAGAAGCCCATAAAACAGTGTTAACTAAGAAACTACATCTGATACTTGGTTCAGTTAGAGTGACAAGGACAAAAAGAAATCTTTCCTTTAATAAATGAATAGAAAGTCTTTATAAGAAAATTATGAAAATGAAGACTAGGGGGGAAAATCACCAAGAACACAATTCAAAAGCAGAATGCTCCAAAGAAAGAAGCATGGGGATGCTGCCACAAACAGCTGGGGGGCAGGAGAGGCCAGAGAATTTCCGGTCTTGAGTTACTTGGCCTCTCACGTGTTTTGTCCATCATTCTCCTAGAACAGCACCACACTTGCTTCACTGACTATCATACCACTGCTGAAGTATTGCTTCATAGTCAAGAGTTTTCTTAACAGTAACATCTAATGACACATCGTTTAAATCCATTATCAGTTACGACTGCCAACTAACAGTCAACGAGAAAGGTAGGATAGCTTTTAAAAAAACGATGTCACACAGAGTTCTTTTATGAACCAAACAACTTTCAAACGGCTTATCTAAAATTCAGGAACATCTACTTTACCAAAAAACAAGTCAGATTTCAGCTCCTGTGACGTGGGCAAGTTCATCGGCCTGGGAGCTTGCCCCAGGACTACGCACCTGGTCTAAGGTCTCCCCTCCAGGTGGCGTGAATGCAGGACATTCTTCCCCAGCTGCTTTGGCCATCGCTCTGAGCTCACTCAGCGCCCGGCTCTCTGCAACCCCATATTTCTGCAATGGTCCAGAAGATAAAAGTGCCTCCAGTGAATTTGCAATACAACAATTAAGTACAAGTTAATTACAAATTTGGAACAATCACCCGAGAAAGCAGTGTGGTTTCCTTTTACTTACTGTATTATATCTCCTCTGAACTGAAAATTCTCCATGATGATAATGGATTACTTGTATAATAAAATATTTAAAGAGACAAATCATTATTTGCGGTTTGCATCAATGACACCAGAAGATTCTAACACCACCATCAGACAGAGTCCAATAGTAAAATATTATTTTTTATGAGAGTATGTGCACATTTCGCCCAGTGCTCTTAACAAATCCTCAAATCCAAATTCTTACATCCTCAACTACACCTGGAGCAACCTCTATAACAAAGAGAAACATCAATAATCATCACTTGCTTTGTTCTTTTCGAGAATGAAAACATCCATTGGTTAAATATTCCAAATGCTACGCTGAAGCAGCACGTCAGGCAATGAGGCCAGAATGGAGGACACAGGGTGGCCGTCTCCCGCCCCTGCTGAGATCGCCGTCTGGTGGGGGTACTAACCAAGGAACAGTAGTGGGAAAGTGGCGTGACAGAGGGAAATCCTGGACACACACACACACAGCAGTCGTCCAATCTGGACTTGGAATGACACATGGCCAAAGCCTCAGGCTGAGTGGAAGTGGGCCAGGTTTAGGGAGCAAGCATTCCAGCTTGTTCTGGGTACAGATTCAGGAGGTCAGTGAGGAAAGAGCATGGGGTATTTGGGCAACTCTAAGGAGATCCTTGAGAGGCACGTGACCAATGGTCCAGAGCATGGACTGCAGAGCCCGACAGCCTCAATTATAATCTGAGCTCTGCTACAAACCAGCTCTGTGACCCTGAGCATGGACTTGACCTCTTTGTGCCTTTGTTTCTGTATCTGTAAAATGGGGGCTAAAAAATGAGGTTTTTAAATCTCCACAACATCAGGCTGTTGTGAAGATTAATAAACCTGCAGCACTTGGGACAGTGCCAGAATGTGGCGAGCACTGAGTAAATGCTCGGTAACACTATTACTAAGGCTGAGCGCTAAGCACAAGGGAAGAGGAGGGAGAGGTGGAGGCAGCCAATCAGATCTCATAGCACAGAACAGCCACGTAAGAGCCTGGACAACCTTTGAAGATCAAAGAGAACTAGTGAACTGTTTTATACAGGGGTGTAGCAACCACATTTTCTAAAGATTACTCTGGCCTGTGGTGTGGAGATTAGATTAGAAAAGGGCACGCAGTGGAAACAGGAGAATCCTGCTCCATTGATCTAGGTGACAGATGACACTGAGCTGCAATAGGATGGCAGCATTGGGCCAGCAGAGAAATGAAGGATTCAGGAACTATTTGCAGGAAGAACTGACGAGATGATGGTAGGATGTGCAGTGTGAGAGACAATGAAGAATGAATAGTTGGAGCATCTGGGTAACTTGTCAGGAGCCAGGTGGAAAAAGAGTACAATCCACTGAGCAGTAGCTGCGCGCATTCTAACTGATATGAACTGCAGGCAGTTTGACATGTGAGTGTGCAGAGCAGGTAAGAGACCTAAGCTAAAAATACCTATTTGGAAATCATCAGTCCTTTAACTGAAGTCATAAGAGAGGATGGAACCACTCAGGGAGAGTGCACAGTGGGGAGAAGAGAAAAGATGGCCCTGCCTGATGCTGGTAACACACTCCTGTGCTGATACGACGGGTTCAGGGTCCCACTGAACTCAGAACGTGTTTGTCTGACATCTGTGCATTCGCTCTCGGGAAGAGTGAGCCTTTCCAAGCAGTATTTATGCTACAGTTCTAGTACGTATGTTGAACTGTAACAGAGAACACATGCAAGTTAAGAAAAGCTGTTCTTTAAAGATGCCCTAGCAATTCTGTTACAATTCTGCATAGAAGGAGTCACAGGGCTGGCAGGGACATTTACCAGCTTATACGTGAGCATTACAGAGCATAATAAAAATACTGCTCTAGGAGGAGACTTGGAGTTCAATCTCAGATGTAAATTGTTGTATGGCTTTCACTAAATCAGTATCAGAAAGATTCATTTCTGGTTATTTATGCTTAAATGACCAGGGCTATTTATCTTAAAACCAGGGAGTAGGATTGGGAGAGAAATTTTCACTTTTAGTTTAAACTCTTCTACACTGTGTTAAATTCTTACAAGGAAACCTGCTTTTATAATTTAAGATGTATATCATATGATTTTAATAATTAAATAAGATACTGTCTATGAGAGTACATAATAGTGACTGTTACATCATAGATTGTTAACAGATGTTAGCTGTTTCCATATTCCTAGCAGGAATGCATTTAATTTTTAGCCATGTGATAAACGGATGTGGTTATTGATAATTTAAGGTAAAGAATAATAAGTTACTTACTCTTTCTCGAAGTCTTGAATCATACTTTACTGTCATATCTCTGCAAAATTTGTTCTTCTCCAAAATCCCATGCACAGTCTGGAAATCGAATGACAACTGTTTTTTTTCTCATAAAAATAATCATCTGGCCAAAATGTTAAAATCATTTATGCCTTCTTAGTAAATAAAAAAAAAAAAAAAACTAGAAATAATTTTGCTTTGCCAAGTTGCCTCTTTGTACTGCTTGTCCTTTCTCTCTTCCTGCCAGATTTTCATACCGTGTTTCCCTGAAAATAAGACCTAGCCGGACAATTAGCTCTAATGCGTCTTTTGGAGCAAAAATGTATGTAAGACCCGGTATAATAAATATAATATAATGTAATATAATATAATATAATATAATAAATATAACATAATAAATATAATACAACATAACACAACACAACATAATATAATATACCAGGTCTTATATTAATTTTTGCTCCAAAAGACGCATTAGAGTTGATTGTCCAGCTAGGTCTTATTTTCGGGGAAACGGTATTTCCTTCTACCCTTTCTTCTAGTTCGGAGGTCAGCAAACTACAGCCTACAAGCCAAATCCATACCATGACTAGTTTTTGTAAATGAAGTTTTATTAGAATACAGTGATTTATGTATTGTTCACGGTTGCATTCACAGTACAACAGCAGAGTTGATCTCTGACAGAGATCATACGACCCACAAAACTTAAAATATTTACTATCTGGCCCTTTACAGAAAAGCTTCTACTTCACTAATGTTCCATTCAGGTTTGTCTAAATTGCTGTTTACCAGTTTCTTTGCTCACCATTCTTTTCAGAAACTCAGACCTTCCTTTTGGAATTATTTTCCTTCTTTAATTATCCTTTGAAAGCTCTTTACAGCCTGTTTATGTGACATGTCTTTTTACCTACACTCTAGAAAATGTTTTACTGGGTATAAAACTCTAGGTTAATCCTATTATCTCTCAGCACACTAAAGAGATCATTATTGATACTGACAAATTTGTGGATATTGGTCTTTAGTAGATGATGTTTTCCCTTTTTATTCTTTGGAGTTTTGCAATTATGCTATAATAAATGTAGAAGTGAGTTTATTTATTTATCCTGATGGATTTGCCACACCTTCTGGATGTGATAATTTATCTTCCAACAATTCTGTAGAATTATCAACTGTGACCTCTGAAGATTGCCTCTTTCCCAGTCTCTCTGATACCTCCTTTTGAAAGATATTAGACCTTCTTTTTATGTTCTTCATGTCTTTTAAACTCTCATACTTTTAATTTATTTATCACACTGTGCTACATTTTGGTTATTTATATTTATCTATAAACTAATGATTATTTCAGCTGTGTCTAACCTATAATTTAGTATTCCTGGCCCCACGCAACCACTAATCAGCTTTATGTAGATTAGATTTGTCTTTTCTAGAGTTTCATGTAAATGGAATCATACAGTAGGTACTCCTTTGTGACTGGCTTCTTTTGCTCAGCATAGTATATTTTTGAGATTCTTCCACGTTGCTGCCAAGTTGTATTCCATTGTGAGAATATATCATAGCTCATTTATCCATTCACTACTGATGGGGACATGGGTTGTTTCTGTTCTTTGCCTCTTATGAACAAAGCTGATATTAAACAGCTGTGAACAAGTCTTTGTGTGTGGACATATGTTCTAATGTCTCTTGGATAAACTCCTGAGACTGAAATTGCTGGATCATATAGTTAGTGTATGTTATGTCAAACTGTTTTCCAAAGTAGTTGTTCCATTTTACGTTCTCATTAGCAATGTATGAGTTCTAGTTTTTCCACATCCTTTTATTTGTTTAATTTTAGCCATATAAATGTTTGTATAATATCTCATTGTGGTTTTAATTTATATTTCTGTTATGATCAATTATGCTAAGCATCTTTTCATCTGTTTATTGGCTTCCTACGTATCTTTTTTTATGAAGTGCCTGGTCAAATTCAAATCCTTTGCCCATTTAAAGTGAGGTGTTTGTCAAATTATTGAATATATGTATATGCTTCATCCCAAGAAACCTTTATAAATATTTTTCTCCTGTTTTTCCTTATAGAAATTTTATAGATTTAGCTTTTAGATTTGTTCAATGATTAACTACAAGTTAATTTTTGTGTATTATGTGAGGTAAGAGTCAAAATTCATGTTTTTCCATATGGATAGCCTATTGTTTCAGCACCCTTTGTTAAAAGGCTACCCTTTGAATCACTGAATTACCCTGGCACCACTGTGAAAACAAAACTGACTAAAAAAAAACCCTCAAAAACAACTGACCATGTAAGTGTGGTCTGTTTTAGGTCCCTCTACTTATCTTTATACTAATCCCCCACCCCCCACTTCCCTTGTGGGACTTCAACTACATGTATATTAAATTGCATAACATTGTCCTATACTTCATCGAGACTCTTCATTTTTCCTTTTTTTAGTCTTTTTTCCCCCTATCATTTTAGGGTATTGTGGTTTCTATTAGGTTAGTGCAAAAGTAATTGTAATTTTTGCAATTATTTTTAACCTGTTAAACCACAATTTCTTTTGCACCAACCTAATACGTCTTCGTATTCACTGACCTCTTCTTCTACAGTGTCTAATCTGCTGTTAATCCAATCCTGTGAAATTTTCATTTCAGCATACTGTATTTTTCATCTCTAGAAAATGAATTTGGTTCTTTTTTCATATCGTCTATTTCTCTCATTATGTTCCCCTAAGGATAGATTAGCCTCATAATTAAGGTGTAATCCTTGTGACATCTCTACTGTATGTTCTACATATTTGATGAAATCTCTCTACTTTTGCTGGTGGGAACTCAAATTGATTTCTAGTAATTGTTCAGCTTACAATTTCCCAACAATCGTCCTCTCCCCTGAAGTTGTGTTTTGCCTGGACTCATGTAGTTTCACCCTACATATGTCAGGTGAATAGTCCACCAAAGATTTAAGGGTGAACCTGTGCATATTTCTAGAGTTCTTTCTCTATGAGGCTCTCTCTGGTACTCTGCCCCACAAATTTTAGTTAGTTAACCTTCCCAAATTGCAAGCTTTGTCTCCTAAACTCACTGAGACCACTGGGCTCTATCTGGCTTCTCCTACCAAAGTCTGGAAGTTGCTTCAGTTGGAAATCCAGGACAACCCTCATTCATTTTACTTCATTTGGCGATCATACCCACACTGCCTGAAGTCAACGTCTGAAAAGAACTGTCCTGTTTTCTAGTTGTTTATGGCAGGAGGCTAAACTCCAACCCTATTATTCCCTCGTAGTTGTCATAAATCTCCTCCCATTCAGCTTTTAGAAGTTGCTTTAATTCTTTTTAAAATCTCTGTTCCTCAAGATATTTCAAACATGCATTTTATTTTTTGATAGTAATATAATTTGTTTAACGGTATCTAGTAATTCTAATACCTGGGGTCTTTGTAAGATAAATTCTCCTGTCTATTGTTTCTGATGACTCTCTCTCATGACACCTTCTTTGTCTTTCTTTAAACATTTTATTAGACATTTTTTCCCAAGCTACTCTAATTTAAAAATTACCAAAATAAAATAGTGTAAAATGAAAAAAAAAGAAGTAAGTTCTGTCAAGAGAAGAAGAGGATTGGAGGTGATGCCTTCATGAGATTTAATTCCCTACAGAATCTGATAGCAGATTTTTCAAAGTTACAAGTGTTGAGAATTTTGACTCATTAGCCTAAACCTTGACTCTAAACTTACCTGTTTTGTCCTTGTGAGATCGCTGGAGAAAATATGAGTAAACTTCACATTATTAAGAAACAAACCAGCAGCAGCTGCTTGTTTCAATCCAGTTTCTGAAATAGGTGCATCTACTCCTTGTCCTGTGGTATTAAGAGAAGGAACAACACCATTCAAATATATATATATATATATATATATATATATATATATATATACATACATATATATGTCTACGTGTACATATATGCAAATTAAATCATGTTTAAAAGAATATAAATAGCACTTAATTATATTTTACTGAAATATTTCCTTGGGTGCTTTTCTACATAACTTTTCACAGAACTGACAGGTAAAATTAAGCTATAATCCTATAAAAGCTCATATATTCAAATGTTTCCCCAACAGAATGTTTCCCTAGTAGGAATTAGATGATAATAAGAATTCAACTGTCTTAGGCTTTCCCCTTTCACATTTACCCATCCCTTTATTAGCTATATTTTATTAATGCTGGCTCTGATCTTATATTCTCAACTCAGGTGTGATGTTTGGGTAGCAGGATCATTACCTAAGAAAGTTTTTCCTTCTTTATCTCCATTGTCCAAACATTCTGTATTATATTACTTTCCCTCCCTCCTTCCTCCTTCTTTCCTTGCTTCCTTTTCATTTTTCACTTAAAAAACACTTTGGAACCACTATTTCCAGGAGAAAGGCTGATTAGAATACTCTGAAGGCTCCTCCTACTATAAAAGAACTGTGTGTGTGTGTGTGTGTGTGTGTGTGTGTGTGTGTGTGTGTGTGTGTATTGCATTCCTGGACTCACAGGATATAAAGAAAATCTCCAAGAGACAAAACAAAGCAACCAAAACCAAACCTGAGCTGAAACTGAACACTACCATGAGAAAATGGAGTTGCTGGGTGGGGGTTGGGAGCTGCATGAAACAGCAAGGTGAGAAAACTGGAGAACCAAACCCAATATTCCTGGAAGCCAGGAATCCTGTAAAGAGGCTAATGTAGTCTCAGGTCAGTGGTGAAAAGAAATGTAAATCCTCTTCAAAGCAAATCATCCTCAATAAAGGCTAACAAGTTTTTTACT
This sequence comes from Rhinolophus hipposideros, assembly GCF_964194185.1. NCBI lineage: Eukaryota > Metazoa > Chordata > Mammalia > Chiroptera > Rhinolophidae > Rhinolophus > Rhinolophus hipposideros. The sequence goes on from NC_138055.1 coordinate 87,210,421, forward strand.
AATTTAGAGCAAATAATAGTTCAAAGATTTAACACACAAGAAATTAATCCATCATGAATGAAAGTCACACAAACAATAAGTAACAAATTTCAAACCACTAACACTTCACACATTGAAATCAGCAAATACAGACTATAAAATAACTATGGATACAACACAAAGGCAGAATCAAAAAAAAAGCACACAATAAGAATTCATCAAAACCAACCAGAGAGCTTTCAAGAGAACCAAATAGATCTTTTAATAATGAAAAGCAGAACTGCTGAGGGAGAAAAAGTTCCCTCAATGGATAAAGGGAGATCCAGTCACAGGGAGGCTTAATAAACACCAAGACAGGCTTGAGGTCATCACCGAGAATGCTTCACGGACACAGACGGAACATGTCTCTGATATATTAGAGACATGACGGAAAGAATGAGCATTCCTAACTTACATCTAATTAGAATTGCAGAGAGAGAGAGATGAAAGAAAATGGAGCAGAGAAAATATGAAGAGATCATGGTTGAGAATTTTCCAGAAATCTACAGATAAAGGTAACAAAATATACATCAAGTAAGATAATTTTTTTTCATTCCTCTTAAATATATTAAGGGAAACTGTAGAATAACAAAATCAAGGGCAAGATTTTAAAAACAATTATAGAAAAAGTCAAATTACTTACCATGGAACACCATTTGGCTGACAAGACTTCTTCACAGGAACAATAGAAGCCAAAAAACAGTTGAATAATATCTCCCAAGTGCAAAGAGAACTGTCAATCTAGAATTATCTAGACTAAAAGTGATTAAAGAGAATGAAAACAGAACTTTGTAGGACAGAAATGATTGAAACTATCTTTACCATCAACAGATCTACACTAGGGGAACTTTCAAAGAAGATACTTCAGGAATGAAGATCTGGGATACAAAAGAAATGATAAGAGAAACTGGAAAATATATATGTAAATGTGAACAAACACTGTCTAAATAACATTAAATATTAAGAGCTAAGTCTTGTGGTTAAAAAAGCATAGGACTAAGATACTAAACAATAGTTCTCTGTATTTTTCATGATAGGGGGTATTAATGTTATACTTAAATTTTGGTAAAAATTTGAAAGTACCCATTAAAAGAAGAGAAATGGTTTATTACTTCAAAGCCAGTAGGGAAGATAAGAAGTGGTTGGATAAGGAAAAGAAACATGCACTTAAGAAGTAAAAGCAAGTAAAAAGAAAAAGGAAAACTAGAAAAAGAAGGGAGAACAAAACACCAAAGGAAAAAGGCCAAACATATCAGTAACCAGACAAAAGTCAATAGATGATTCTTGCCAATAAATACAGACTATATTTTTTAAAAGAAGAACCCAAATCACCTACCTAGTACGTATGAGGTAGTAACACTTAAGTATCAGTACACAGAAAGGCTGAAAGGAAAGAGATGGAAAAATGTATCCCGGCAATTTCCAATCCCAAAACACCTGGACCCTCAGCAACGCAGGACTTGACAACCAAATCTTAGCAAGAATGCGAGGACCACCATAAATACTACTAGGAAGATGTAACAATCTTTAAACCTGGATGTGCCTAACAGAATAGCCTCTAGCAATGTAAAAACAGAACATGCAAAGCTCAAATTAATGAAATTTCAGGTATTAAAGGATAAATTGGCCATCACACTCAGAAATTCCACATACCTCAGTCATAAATTGATATTTAGGTCAGGGAAGCAAATTAGTAAATTTACAAAATTAGTAAAATATAAAAGATTTGAACCAAAAAAAAAAAAAAATCAAGGTTGACTATTTGATATGTACCTTCAAGCCCAACAATTAGAAAACAGATTTTATTTTTCTCAAGCTCACAAAGGTAGATTTATAAAAACTGACCCTGTTAAGAAATTTCAAAGAAGCATTATCAAATAAACCATACTGTCAGAATACAAGCAATTACCCTGGAAGTCAATCATAAAAGATGAAGAACAACAGTAACAATCAAGCCCAGTCACTGGGAAATTTAAAAAATCATTCTAAATAACTGAGGTCAACGAAGAAATCATAATGGAAATTTAAGATACTTGGTGTTGAATACTTATGGAATTACTACATATTAAAACTGTAGGTCTGCAACCAAAATGATACTTAGAAACATACAGCCTTAAAAGCTTTAAAAAAAAAAAAGCCTATAACTTAAAGAACTAATTAAGCATCTAACTTACAATGTTAAGAATACAAAACAAACCTATTAGGTTGGTGCAAAAGTAATTGCAGTTCTTGCAATTATTTTAAACCTTTTAAACTGCTATTACTTTTGCACCAATCCAATAAAAATACAAGTGTGAACCCAACAACTTTTACTCATGTTTTGCTACCAATTTCTAGTGAAATGAGACAAGTGAGCAGTACCTAAGGACAGGATAACAGGCCGGCAAGGTCGCAGGTCATTGGAAACAAAGGTTCATTTAGGTAATTATTAGTTTCCAGAAAAGGGAGTCAGGCACTCTGGGTATGAAAATGGTTTCTGTAAACCCCAGATACCCCTAACCAAAAAAGTAAAACAAAAGCCGCTTTTATAATCACAGCACAGAAACAGCATGTCTAGCTGAAAGTTCACCAAAATATTCTTTAAAAGCCATATTAGCTGGATCATAGTGAGATTAAAAGATCTGAGCCCAAATTAACACAAGGGAGGGAGAATCTGTTCAGAATAAAGTGACCATCCCATGTGAGAACAGGAGTTCTCTTTTTTAAACCTCCTGTTACTACTAAAATTAAAACATCTTAGCAGAAGAACACCATTAACACCAGCCAGTAAACTTTGTTTCCAAATATAAAATCATCTTGAAGGCTGGCACTTATATTTTAAGACGGTTTAATCAGCTGCCTGGGCCATTCTGAAGCGACCCATAATCAACGTGGACTATTGCTTTTGCAATCCCGTTAACTTAGGAGTCTTATTTCTCTGGGTTACCATCTGCTCTGACCGTATTTCTGTGACTATGATGCTTTATTTCTGTAAGTCCCAACTCACCATGCAGAGTTGCCCCCAGGGCTCCCTGCTCCATCAAATCTGATGAACTCATATATCACATTAACACTAAAGGACAGAGCTGAAAAGAACAGTATACCAACCTTGAATTATTTTCTCCTTGTTCAATCTTGTTTCTCCACTGAAACAGAGAGGGTGGGGGGAAAAAACACCTTTATTACCAAATTAGGTTATTTTTGAGATGAGAAAAAAGCATCTGCAATGAAACGTTAACAATATTCATAAAGATAGAGATTAACCTTGTAACATGCTTCATAATCTAACCTGTGAAATTTATTCTGAACTAGTATTTGCAATCATTTAATGTACTTCACTGAGGAGCTAAGAATTTCAAACTGCCGAAATTAAAATGTGTAGACCATGAATCAATCTTAGGTGACTTGCAGGTGGAATATTCTATTAAAAAACATATACGTATATATTAATTTTGTTAAATATCCTTGTTAAAATAAGTATGTTGACCAAAAGGACTTTCACAGGCCACAGGACCAACACACGAAAGCGAGCACGTGCAGCGACAGTGAGCAGCATGGGAAAGAAGCGCCGAAGCCTGCAGACCCGGCCTCCTCTCCTCCTGGGCCTAGGTCATCTATTTTGTATCTTGGAGGCCCCGCTGAAGAACTGAGGTTTGGGTAATACATTTTTAAGAATTAAAAAAAACAAACCAATTTTGAAACAACCAGAAGGGTCAGAGGACTGGAAACTGTCACAAAATCAGTCAATGGAGGCTGGTGGGGAGGAATGCAGGGGTACTCAGACAAGAGTGAATGACAGGAGGAACTAGAGTAAAGCCATCATCAAATACACAAAAAGCTGTCAAGGAGAATTCCCGGAAACCTCAGTGAGCTCTTCTATGCGCTAAGCACAGAGCTAGGCACGGTGACGAGATGGTCCGTGGCTGCCCTTGAGAAAGGAGTTGGCTTCTTTTGTGCAGACACTGGACACAGAACTGGGAATGGGTGGTAAAAATAGGAGACAGATTTCTTCAGGACAAGTTATTTTCTCATTTGGAATCAAATGTCTACAGCCCATATTTATAGCCTTCTATGTCAATGAGAGGTGAATATCTTTAAAGTAAACTTCATTGCATATGTTGGGCTCAGGAACAAAAGTGCTTTGGCTCCACACTTATGAGCTGGGTTTAGCTCAAGTGCCTCAGTTTCTTGTCTGTCAAACAAGGAGACTAAGAGTCTCTATCTCACAGGACTCTTGTAATAACTGAGTGAATTATAGGTAAAGTGTTTAGAATACTGCTTAGCTTTTAGTAAACACTCAGTTGTTATATTTATAAGTTACTTTTGCACATAGAAATCAAAGATTTTCATAGCTTCATAGAAATCAAAGATTTAACAATGCATTTCTCTAACCTTTTAAAAATCGTGAAATAAACAGTGAACAAATAACTGTAAAGCCAACACCCACATAACACCCCCGAAGTAACAGATCACTGCCAGCCTCCCAGACCTCGTCCAAATCACAGGGTCCTCCCACCCCCAGGGGATCCATTATCTGGATGTCTGTCTGCTCATGTGCTTGCCTTTCTTCATTCACAGCCTTCCCACCCATGTAGCGCACAGATTAGCTTAGCTGTTGTTGAACTTTATAATGAATTGCTTCTTACTATATATTGTTTTTTGTGTGTTTCTTCTTTTGTTCAACATTTTGAGATACATCAATATTTCCGAGTCCTTACATTCTCATTACTGTGTAATCCTCCACTGTAAGAATTGACCACAATCCCTTTATATGGTCGGTTATTGGTAGATCTTTGGAGTGTTTCCAGTTTGGGAATATGCTTGTACACAGTGCATCAGATTCTCAAGGGCAGTGGTTCTCCAAGTGTGGTCCCAGGACCAGCATCATTGGCACTGCCTGGAAACTTGTGGGAAATGTAGTCTCAGGCCCCACCCAAACACAATGACCCAAAAACTCGGAGGCTAGGGCCCAGCAATCTGTATTTTAATAAACCCACCAAATGATTCTGATGCATGCTTACTTATGTTTGAGAACCATTCAAGGACTGGCAAACAACTGTTTGTAAATAAAGTTTTACTGGAATACAGTCACACCCATTTGTGTATACCTATATGGTTATATATACTTTCACACTATAATAGTGGAGCTAAGTTCAAACAGACTGCATAGCCTGCCAAGCCTAAATGATTTATTACCTGATCCTTTAATTAAAAGTTTGCTCACCCACGCCTCGTGATACATACCTAGCACTAGAATTGCTCGGCCATGGGGTGTGCCAATACTCAGCTCCATTAGATAACACCGAAGTGGTTACACCAATTTATATCACTTTGCAGTGTTCCCCATCCTCACCATCAGTTAATATTGTAAGAGCTTTCAATTTGTGTCAATCTGACACCAGAAGAATTGATCTCACCTTAAATTCACTTTATACTTTTCTGATTACTAATGAAGGCTGGTAACTCCTTTGTTTTAAGTGAAGCACTAGTTTAAAAAAAAACAAAAAAAAACTCACATGGGATTGAGCTACTCAGATCCAGAAAGGAACTCCAACGGACCTTAAAGTCAGAATCACAACTGAGATCTGCCTGGAACCTTGTCCTTCTTCACAAAAACATAGTTGCCAGCCTCTGCCAGGAGCAGTGGTTCTGACACTGGAGTGTGTATTAGAATCCCCTGATGGGCTTACTAAAACACAGACCTGGCGTGTGTGTATGTGCACATGTGCTCATTCTTCAAGACCCAACACAGGCAGCTAGCTCTTTAGGGCTTCCCTTCCGGCCCCATCCCCCACCTACCATCCCATTTAAATGCCCAACTCCATTCTCCCATTTTACCATGGCACTACTAATGTAAGTTATCATCTGTACGATAAGGCACTTTCTACCTGTCTGTCTACCTGGCTCCATTTCCTTAAAGACGCAGCCAGATGCTATATCATCCTAATGGAGAAAATCCTGGGAAGTAACAGAACCTCAGTGAACGTACTCTGCCATTGGAGGGTCACCTGGAATCTGTTTACCCTTTGATCCAGCAAGCCTATTACTGAGAATACCTATATCAATCCATACTTAAAAGAATAGTTGTTACAGTGTTACTTCTAACAACAAGAGATGATAAATAACTACATGTCTATTAACAGAGCTGGTTACATTAACAAATAAACAGTGGTACATCTACATAATGGAATACTATGTAACTGTGTCCTCTAAGGAGAGAAAGACTGCATGGGAAGGTCACCAAGATATATTATTAGGTGGAAAAAGCAAGGTGCAGAATTTTTAAAAATCCAGCTTTTTAGAAAGGAGGGAAATAAGAATAAACATTTGGATATGCACAAAGAAATACTGGAAGGCTACACAAGGAACTAATAAATGTAGTCTATGGAGCAAGAGAACAGGAAGACTAGGGAGAATTGTATGGATTTCCAAATATGTGGATTTTATTAGTTTAAAAAATATATTATGACAAGTAAATGAAATTACACAGAACGATTTACCACTGATTTACCATTAGCATTGCTATTGATACTAATGAAAGATTTCTTATGCTTCACTCAGAACCATGTGAAATGGATGTGAAAGAGGATATTAACCTCTACCATTCAGACGCATAAAACATCCCATTAGAAACTGTCATTTCAAATACAGAAAATGGTTCTCAAACATTGGATTCACTTCCTGTCCCAGCCTCGTAAGCTTGCTGAGACCAAAAATAAAAGAACTGCTGTTTAAACACAAGTGACATCCTCTTTAGACAGTGACTTTGTAGCCAAATTCAATGTCCAGCAGAATTCAAAGAACCCCCTCATCCCATATTTAGTTTTATACAGGAACCTCAAAAGGTTTTGCTTAGTTTATGTGGATCACAAACTCTCTTACTCATTTTTGTAAATTTAAAATCGATGGTGAGGAGAAATTTAATAATTTTGCCAGCCTATGTCTTTACAAATCACAAACTCAGATAACTTTTTGTATGCTTGCCAAAAAGATAACTCAAGATTTTAATTTAATCCCAAGAGCTGATATGATAAAATTCAGAATGAAAGATTCCATCATCAAAATGCCATCCTGCAAAAAAAATGGAATCCCAGTACTTTGACAGTTTTGCAACGGCACTGCCCCACCATCAAACCATTTTTAGCAAAAAGAAAAAACTATAGTTATGATATAATGAAGGATTTCATTTAGCTATAAGTCACTAGAGACTGCTGCAGACATTATTGCATTTTTAACAATTACTAGCATTCTACTGGTCATTTGTGCCTTCAAGTCACTTTATAAATATTACAGAGTAGGAATCCAGAAATAGAATTTTTTCCAAAAACGTTCACAAATGTTTACTTTTACACCTTTTATCAGCTTTATCAAGAGGTTTATATAAATCCTTGAAGCAACTGTTTAGTTTGTTTTGGGAATGGGAAAAAAAAGTAGGTGGATAAAATAGTTTTACTATTAAGCTGTTTCCCTTAACCAAAGTTTGGCTTGTGACAGCGGCAGAGAAGGTGGAGGGAGCTGAAAGGTCAGAGGAATATGTTTTGAAGGAGTCAGGAATAACACCGCTCATTTTCAAAATCTGCAGTGTGATCCATTTCCAAAACAGAACGCCCGACTCTGCAAGAATTCAACGCTTCTGCCAAGAAGTTAAGTCTTATGACCAGCCATTTATAGGTTACAAATACATATCATTCACTTTGTAGATTATGACACTATTTTTCACTTAAAAAGGTATTTGATTTTGTTAGCTCTGGTTTATATTCTATGGCATTTCTTTAGAAATCTTATAAAAACCTTAATTTCCCAAGTATATCCTTTTAAAGAATTCAAATTCAACAGACAAGCACTCAGTGTGCCAAAAGAGACAAATCATGGGAAGTTAGTGCATATTTGGGGCAAGTTTTCATTAGCATACATGGAAATGTAAAACCTCACCTGATATTAATCATGAACAGCTTTATCCTGAGTCCTCTACACCAAGTAATTCATTTGAAAATATAGAAGATTTAGGGGCAGCCAGATGGCTGTTGGTTAAAGAGCAAGTTCTGAACAACAGGGTTGTCGGTTCGATTCCCACATAGGCCAGTGAGCTGCGCCCTCCACAACTAGATTGAAGACCATGAGCTGCTACTGAGCTGCTGCTGAGCTGTCAGAGGGTGGCCAGATGGCTCAGTTGGTTAGAGTGAGAGCTCTCAGCAACAAGGTTGCCGGTTCTATGGGATGGTGGGCTGCGCCCCCTGCAACCAAAGATTGAAAACAGCAACTGGACTTGGAGCTGAGCTGCGCCCTCCACTAGTTTGAAGGACAACGACTTGGAGCTGATGGGCCCTGGAGAAACACTGTTCCCCAATGTTCCCCAATAAATTTTTTTAAAAAACAAAAACAAAAGACACACACATATATAAAATGTTCTTTCCCCCCCTAAAATATCGAGGGAAAATCTTCATGTTACTAGCCCTGTGTAACATGAAGATTTTCCCTCGATATTTTAAGAGGGGGAAAGAACATAATACCCAATTCATGATATATTTTTGTTTATATATAGATGGGTCCTAAGTGCAAAAAACTAGGATCAACCCCATTCGCAGGACATAAATATCACAGTAACATAACAACTATAATTTATATTTATAATAGTTTACAGGTGATCTAACATTTATTTTGCTTGCTTTATTAAGACCAGAACAATGATAAGCATTCAACAAAAAGTAAGTGAACTGATGCTAGTGTAAGGAAAACATCAGTCTTTCTATAAATAAGTTTACTAATCCATCATCTTTAAGTCATTATATTTTTTTGTAAAAAATTTTTAAGTTTTAAGAGCTAGTTAAACATGGAAGTGAAATGGGATGGTTTGTAGGCAACTGATTGCAAACACCTACAAATAACATTTCAAGGGAACGAGGGCCTTCAACACATAGTGTAGGTGATGGAAGAAGTGCCAACCTACATACTGGAGTTTCCAACAATGCCATGCTGTAAGATGATGAAAAGTTACCGTTTAATATTAGTAGACCAAAAGTTTGCAATCTTGGGCATTCTATTTCAAAAATGATACACAACGTACTTTCACTTCCAAGTATAATGAAGAAAGGTAAACACACATACAGGAACAACACAAGATTCATAAAGGATTTGGTTGAACTTAAAGAAATTGCTTTTAAAAAGCTTTCTTGCTTTACCTGAAGAGGTACTGTGGAATAAAATTATCCAACTGTTATAAAATATCGACCATGCCATCATGGTATTTCAAGGTGTTTATCTTACAGAGTTATACAGAATCAGGTAACAGAAAACTCAAGTGCCTATTCCTATGGTGATTATCAATTATGTTTTAAATAATTTCTCTTCTCGAAAGAATCATCAATTTTTCAGCTTTGAGCATTCTGCAGGAGAAAAGAGAGATGGTCCAGACAGGAAGGCAGCTTACCCTAACCCTATCAGTTATAGCAACACTTTTGTTCCACTTTCCCACAAATGAAACAGAACATCGCAAACTATTCTTATCATCCTTCATAATTATATTAAGAGAAATAAAAAGTAGCTTCTAAAATGGCTGGTGATAGTCAAGTAATCTACAAATATTGGTCTTTAACTTAATAGGAAGAAGAGTACAGTGGTTAAAAGGATGGGCTGTAGTCACGTTACTTTGGTTCAAATCCTGCCTTTAAGCAAATTACATGCCTTCTGTGCCTGTTTCCTTACCTGCAAATTGAGGAGCAACCTTTACCTCACTGGATTGTTGTCAAATTTTAATTACAACAGTGCCTGGCACATAATTTATTAAGGCATTTTTAAATTGGTGTCTATAGAACTCCTACAATGAATCAATTAAAAAAAACCAAGCCCCTTTTAAGAATCATGGAGGCAATAAAATCCGCATTCATATAAGTATTGTCTTTAAAAATCTAAACAGAGATCACCTGCTTTTTCAAGGGGTGATTTAGCCTAGATTTCCTACAACTTCTGAGCTTCAGTTATATGCCAGCTACTGTGCTGCCTGGATCAAAGGAGCCAGAAAGTGCTCCAACCTTGGGAGAAAGGGCAATCGGGACTCTAGTTCCTGTTCTGCAGTAGCTATATGACCTTAAGTAGGTGATAAATGGTTGGAAAGTCTTCTATAAAATGAAGAGGGATGGGGAAGAGGAGATACAGAGGAACTCCATTTCTAGTTTACTCATTAAAATCCTGTGAATCCTAAAGGGGCAATTTCAGATGATTCCCAAGATTATCTTCCTGTAAAAGAACAGGACAGAAAAGAGAGCAGTTAAAGTCAGCTTGACAAGATTAAACCACATTAGTGTTTTTTGTGAGCTCCATGAAATCAAAAATGGCATCTTATTTACCTGCGTAACCCAGTCCACTGGGACATAGTACCTACTCAGAATGCTGCTCTGATAAACTACACATACATATTTGGAGATTAGCTGTATTTTTACGAGAGCTGTCCTTCTAGAAAAAGAAGTTATTTAATTCTCAGATATGTTTTTTCCCCACGATTGTGCTACATACACTTTACCTTTCTCCCATTTAATTCTCACACTAACCCAGTGAGTTTTATAGATCCTTTTCCCCGTGTTACATATCAGGAAACTGAGGTCGGAAAGATTCCGTTAGCAGAGGGCCCGGTTACAAGGCCCTCGCTGGAGCCCCGATCCTCACCCAGGTCTATCTTGCTTGAAAAATCTGCTCCTAACCACCCTGATTTCACTTCCCATTGCCAGGAGGCAAGTAACTGTTTGCGAAGGAAAAAGACATGAAGACGCATCCACATTCAGCTCCGTGTAATGTTATAATGAAAACTACTTGTCCCGGGTGATGCGGCCGGCGGAGAGGAGGGCGAGGGCCCCTTCTCTCTCTTCCAGTAACGTAACCTCTGCAGGGAGGAAGTAAATCTCAGCTGCCTGTCTGTGGGGCTGACTGCCCCGGCCAACCAGGGGGAACCCAGGGGGCGCAGCGGCGACGGAGAAAGGGGATGGTGGAGGCAGCCAGCGTCCCAACTGTCAGCGTCGGACGAGCTATTCTGCCAACTCTTCGGAATCTGCTAAGAACCAAAATGGTGCGCCGAGGAGTCCGGAGCCAAGGCAGCGTCCGGACTTGAGCTCTGCCACCAAGTGGCTGGGAACCTTGCCCATTTACGTATGCAGACCTCACCCTCCGCGTCTGCAACCCGGGACTGATGGTCTCTGACACGTGCCTTCCACGCTCAGCGTTGCTGGGGGAAAGAGGGAGTCGAAATGAAATAGCACAGACGAAAACACCTAGAAAATAGCCGGTCCCAGCCAGGTCTCCGAGGGGGGCGCAATCAGGAAGAGTCAAGGGATGACTCCAAAACACACTCAGCGCACCAGAGAGAAAGGCACCCGGCGACAGCAATACTCACTGCCTGACAACGGTCAGAGCAAAGCGCGTCATCTTCGTGGAGCCCACAGCGAGGAGAAGCAATGGCTACAGCTCGGACAGCGTACCCGGCAGCACGCCGCGCCGCTTCTCTGCACTGCAGGCTCACCTCGCCCACACCACTTCCGCCAACCCCCGCCAGCCAGCCGGCTCCGCTGCTATAGGCCGAGGCGCCCGCTCACGTCATCGCTGGAAGGCCAATCAGAGCGGGGAGGGGCCGGCAGGTCGTCGGAGACTGGTGAGAGCTGAGGCCCCGCCCAGGGCCGTAGCGCTTGCGCCCCTGCGCGCGGGCCTGTGATTGGCGCGCGGCGGATGCGGGCGGGGCCCGCCCTGTAGTCCGCGGTGGAGGCGACTCTTGCCCCACCACGCCTGTCTGTTGGAGGCTCCGTAGAGATACGGAAACCAACCCTCGGATTTGGGGGTGATCTGATTTGAGGCTGGGACGCAGCCAGTACTCTTCCTTCGTGGGTGTCCAGCGCCAGACGAATTGGGTCCTGGGAGGGTTAGCTGTCCCCCCCCAACACGGGACACGTCGGCTCAGCAAGGTCCGTGGACCCAGTTTCGGTCCCCAATCCGCCGTGACGGGCATGGCCCCGGAGCAAATTTCAGGCTGGCTCTTCCGCGCCCTTTTCTAAATACCGGGCCTCATTCTTGGCCTGCTGAGCCCGGTTTTCCCCAAAGAGTCCTGCGAAGCCAGCTTATTGGGAATCCCCTCCCACTTGGGATCCTCTTCAAACCTTGATGTCTAAGCCAACTCCTCTTCCGCCATGATCTTGAACCAAGTTCCTCGGAGTAGGGTTCCCTTTTCTCCCTCACCCCGACCCTGGCTAGGAATTCCCACCGGTCCCCGTGGTACCCGGAGTTAAATTCGCTCTTTCCCCTATTGCAGTGGTCTTGAGTAGCATCCTCCCTGTTTCTGCCGTTTTTCAAAGAGCGTCTAGTGAAGAAGTTCTCTTTAACGGCTTCCAGGGCCTTGGGAGCGTCCCTTACCCTGTGACACCCCCAGCTGCACGGTCGGCCACTGGATAACCGTACTCACCACGCAGGTAAAGCTTAATCACGCGCGCTGCACGTTGGGGAGGCTTAAGGCGACCTTCACGTTCTCTTCCAGGCATTTGTTTTTTACCTAGATCCTCATATTTAGTAATACATTCGTTTCCTTGAATCCCCAATTCTATATGCGAAGATGGGCTTAGAGAATTTAAGTGATGCATGGAACATTTCGATAGGCACACATTTCAAAACAGCTGCACGTTGATAATCCCATTTAGCCCTCAGAACGACTCCGAGGAGGACAGGGCAGGCTATATTATCTTTGCTTAAGACACGAGAAATCTGGCCTAGAGTAAAACTAAGCAATTTGTCTAAGCTCGAAGCCAGCTCGAAGCCAGTCAGCGGTGACACAGGACTAACTCAAAGGTTCTCCAACCTACCTGCACCCCGGAATCATCTGGGACCTTATTAATTCCAGGCTACATCCCAGAAAAATTACATCTGAACCTCAATGGGAGGGACCCAGACATCAGCAATTTTTGTAAAATCCCCAGCTGTTTCCAATGTGCAGCCAGTTTTCAGAGCTAGAAGTTTGAAGCAGTGCTTCTCAAACTTGAACACGCACACAAATCCCCTGGGGATCTTGTTAAAATGTTGATTCTGATTTAGGAGGTCCGGAGTGGGGGCCAAATGCAGCATCTCTAACAAGGTCCTAGGGAAATGAGGCTTTTTCAGGATGCAGGTGGAGGGATCATTCAGGGGCCCCTAAATCGTAGGGCCCAGATTGCCATGGGGTACACTGCCTGTACATAGTGGAGACTCCATATACATGTTCTGAATGATTGCATGAATGAACCAGTCAAACAGATTCTCCTGGAAATTTGACCTAGAAAAATGAAATTAATTAGGCAGTTATCTGTGAGGTCTAAAACAGAAAGAAGGCATATTAGAGCTATGAGGGAGCATGTAGACTGAGGCAATTCAAAAACAGAAACCACAAATAATACAAGCTTGAGGACAGATTTGTAGAGTGGAGGGTAAGGACCAGCAAAGGTAACAGAAGATCTGAGTAGACACATAGAAACAGATACAAGTGAGTAATGCAGAGACTACCTGATCCCTGGTCCCTCAAGATGCCAGAGGCCCAGACACCTTGTAAGTTCTAGTTTTTACAATAAAACACCTTTCTATTTAAGGTGGTCTGAGTGCATTTCTAAAACCTAACCAAAAACAGCCTTCCACTTTGTCTTATTTAGTACAATAACTCTGCAAGGTATGAATTATTTCAGTTTTACAGATGAAGAAATTAGGCACACAAAGGTTAACTGATCTCCCATCTCTCAAGATCTCAGAACTGTGTTTGGCCCCAGGTAAGTATGCTCCAGGTGGTAGCAAAACTATAACAATGAGGCTAAGTACTGGCTCTGTTTCATTATTTCCCTGGCTCCAATCAAAACTTTGAAACATAGTAGGGATGGACTCAATTAAAATTTGTTAAATGAATGAATGAAGAATATCTGTTATGATCAATTTGTCAAGTGAACTATACATCTAAAAGGAGCTGATAAAATAGGAGAGGATTGCTTTAGGAGAAATTTGGGAAATTATCAAACACCAATATTCGTTTTAAAAATTATTTAAGAAATATGTATAAAAACAATGTCTTCATAACTTTAAAAATTGGGGACGGGGGTGGGTAGTTGAGAAATGAAGATCTTTGAAAGAGGGCATATTATCCTGCATTATTCACAATGGTTCAGGGATTTCTTTCAGCTTATAAAATGACCAGGAAGTTTATTTAAATTTTGTTTAGATAGAAGCTAGAAATAACCACTGATACACTTTTGTGGGCAAGGTATCATATCACGTGCCTTTTTTTTTTTTAATGAAAAACGGTGCTTTGTTGTGGTACCTCATATGATGGAAATCTGAATTTGTCAGGATAGTCCAGGTTATGCGGGGGTAACAAATTAACCCTGAAATTTCTGTGGCTTAACACATAAAATTTTGTTTCTCTTTTATGCTACATGCCTGACATGGATCAAAAAGAGGCTTTGTTCCACATAGTCACTCAGGGACTAGGGTTGACAGATACATTGACATCAATACATAGACTCATACTTACTGGGGCAGGAGAGGAGAATGACTCGAACCAGTCCTTAGATGCTTCCTCTATTTGCTGTCCAGAGCTACTCACATGGCCCTTCCTAACTGCAAAAGTCATGGGACGTGGGGGGAACACATGAATGTCCAGTGAGTAGACAATGCCACAAATACTGTGTGCGTTGGAACATCGTGGGATTCTGCCCTGGGCCCACTTCTCTCCTCAGTCAGGCAGTCTCCTAGGTGATCCTATCCAGTGCATAGATCTTATCTATAGCCAAAGGCTGCAACTTTCCCCTGATCCCCTCATTCATTTATTCAGTGACCTACTCAGTATCTTCACGTGATCTCTAGTAGGCATCCCAAGCTAACTGTGTCCACACAGAGTTCAGTTTTTACCTCCAAAGACTGCTCACTCTTCAAGTCTTCCTCATCTTGGGAAACGGCAAAACCATCTCCCTCTCTGCTCATGTAATCCTTGATTCTTCACCTTAAGCTAACACTCCCCATCAAATTCATCACAGATTTCTGTAGGTTCAATAATGCAGTGAGTGCTGGACTTTTACTCATGTTTTCCAATAAAGATTTAATTATAGTCTTCACGGAAGATAAGCCAAGTATGAAAATACCTGATCTATTTGGAATGTGGGACTGGGGATGAGAGTGTGGGTTGGCACCAGTGCCCCAGGCATTTAAATACTTTCAACAATGGCAGTAAGGGTGAAATTAACTCTGTTGTGACCAAATTCTGGCCTAGTGGTTAATCACAGTCAGTGAAATTTTTATCCTTCTTGTTTATCATTTTTAACTGAAAGTTTTCTTCTTATTCCGATCATGAGACTAAAATAATTATTATAGACTTATATTTCCAGGACTTCAAAGATTTTTAAAGATATATCTTGGAAATTTGTGGAGACTTCTTTTGTGAGCTAGTCCATGGTCATTTTGTAGAAATGTTTCATGTGTGGGTGGGAAAAGTGTGATTCACTCATTATTGGGTGCGGAGTTCTATATATGTCCAAAACCAAGCTTTTTTATTGTGGTGTTCAAACCTTCATTCATAAATAAATAAACTAAAAAAAAGAGAGAGAGAGAGCTTCTGTGGGCTCTATCACTAAACTACGTCTTGAATCCACTACTGCTCCTGTACCTTACCACCCCCTATGCTACGCCTCCATCATCTCTTGTCTGAATGACTGTGACAGCCTGTTAACACAGCTCTGCTGCCCACATTCTCGTGCCCTATAAAGCATCCTCTGCTCAGCCGCCAAAGTGATAGCTCTATAATCATGTCACTTATGTGCTGGAAAATTCTATAATGGATTCTTGCTGCCAACCAGAATAAAGTCCCAACTCCTTACACAACTCCTATAAGGCCTCGGTGACGGTGCCTCTCGAGGTCTCCAGTGCCATTTCCTTCTTCACGTCTTCTCTTCACCAAACTCCAGACATAATGCTGCTCTCTGTCCCTAGACACGTCATGATCATTCCTATCTCAGAGCCTTTGGATTTTCTTTTCCTTCTGCTTACAGAGCTCTTTCCCAAGGTATTTGCATGGTTATCTCCCGCCAGGCTTCAGAGCTTAACTCAAAAGTCACTTCCTCAAAAGGCCTGTCCTCAAGCAAAGTAGCCTGCACAGTCACTGTCTTCCTGTTTTATACACTTAGATCTTAAATTATGCCAATTACTTACTATTTGCACAGTCTCTCTGCTAGAGAGTCTGTCTCTCTGCTCGAATGTGAGTTCCTTGAGGGTAGGGACTGTCTTGTTCTCTTCTATGTCTTCAGTGTCTGGAATAGAGCCAGACACACCGTAAGAGCCCAATCAATGTTTGCCGTCATTGCAAATCATGTTTCTAAATAATATTTAATGATATGATAGCATTCCCCAGATATGTGACTAAATGAAAAAATAAAAGGTAGGACAAAAACCTATTCACTATGAGGCTGATTTTATAAGAAAAGATACATACATTTTTTAAAAGACAAGAAATAAACGTCACTTGTGTCAAGGATTTCTCTAGATAATATTTATAATGTTCAAAAGGCTTGTGCTGTTTTATTACTGAAGGGTTTGTTTCCAGTGATATATGCATATAATTAAGCAAGATTTCTTTCACAAAGAAAATTGTCTAGAGGATGGAGAGGGAAGAATACATATATTGTTCTATGTATGTGACCACTCATAACTACTAACACAAACCAACTTATTGTTATTACCATTTAATAGAGTACAACTCTGAATAGTCAAAAAAACTCTTAGTTGATGGGTATGTGTTCTTGGCATTTGTTCTGTTTACTTTTGAGTATGTTGTTTTATGATCCAAAGGTAAAGCTCTTTAAGACTCACAAGGATAGAGACAAAGAGATTTTAAGTTTAAGACTAAAAATGGAGACAAAACTGACATCAGATATTCGTATTGACTGAGTCTTTGGGACCAACTGAGAATTGTGATTTTGCAATTACCCAAATTATTTCTAACACTGCTCCTCTGCTTTTTTCTTCTGTTGCTTTTAAGTTGGAAATTGTAGTGGCTTATGCAGATTTAACAAAAGGGAAAGTCTTGGACTTTTACTGGCAGGGATTTTCTTGCTCTACCCACTGTCATAATTGATTACATGCTGTACTCTGAGGGAAGAACAGAATTTCTTGGCCAACAGAAAATCACAAATACATGGTAAACCATCTGCTTTGTCCAGCGGCTGAGAAATAATAATGTGACCAATGATCCAAGCGAGAAGGGGCTGCCAGTCCAACTGTGCCCAGTGCTCCATCAGCTTCTTGTCTGAAGGTGGAGGGAGATTTGTTTTGGCAGCCACCCTGCCAACATCTGACATCTGTCACCCATAGTTCCCCATTATTGCTACTTCCAAAAACTCATATCTGCCAGTCAAACAGCTTTTCTGCTGATGGACTGTCGAAGGATGCCTTCTCGGCCTGACGTGCTTCTGGGGAACTCCCCTTTATTTGAATACATGCATCCACTAATCCCTTTTCATGCCTTGCCTTTTAGCCTGTCACTTAGTGGGAAAAAAGATCTCTCCCCAAGCCCAAGTTCATTGCTTTTTGGAAGCATGGTCAAAGCATGAAGGGCATACTACGAAAGTAGTAAATGCTTATGGCTTTACTCTCATGGGATCAAAAGCAGTCTCCTCCATTAGAATCCGCAGACAAACGATATCCCCTCCACCTCTGCCTTTTTGTTAACGTTTGCATACATAACTACTTTAAAAATAGTTAACACAGTACTTGATGTGTTTGCACATATTCTCGTGGAAGCTTTCTATGTATTAGGCACTTTACTAAATGAGGCACAGACTACGTCATTTACGCCTTTTAATAATCCAGCGAGGTTTTTTATTTTATAAAAGAACAAGCAGAGGTTCAGAGCTCTTAAGGCCAGTAAGTGGCAGCTCTGGGATTCAAACCCAGATCTTGCTTAAGTTAAACTCTCTTTCCACTACAGCCTCCTGACTCCCTGTCACAGTATTTGTGACAATTTGTATGTAATACATAAATGCAGGAGAGAGTCTGCAGTACTCCAAGCAGATAGCATGTACTGGGGGGTATTGCTTGGGAAGGCTAAGGCCCTTGCTTTTGCCACAGCCCTGACAGAATGCTAAGGAAAGAGAAGAGCTTTAGGGTCTTAAAATCCTGATCCCCTGGCCCTAGTTCCTGAAAACATTTAGGGAATAAAGCAAGTAAGGTGGTAGGAAGTACCATATCAAAGCAAATCTCCTATTATGCCTTCATTTTGATTTCACAGAGACATACGGAAAATGTAAGTGAATGCTCGCCGATTATTACACATCTTCGGCATTGAGACTTTCCAGGAAACTATTGACCAAGGTGACCAGAGGCTCATTGAACTGAGTCATGAATGGAAACCTGTGGAAGCCAAGCGTTCTCTAACTACTTTAACGCTTCCATGGGCAGGACGATCCTAAAGTAAGAATGGCATGAGCCCTTGCAGGGCCTCAGGATATTACATCCGCTGTAGGATGTTTTTTGAAATAGTGATCGGTGTTTTTCCTCCAGTATGTCTGCCCTGCATTTTTTCACCCTTTTATTCTGTATCCCCTTTTTCAGGCAAGGGAAGGTGACAATAAAAGAGCCAAGGAAAAGAATCTGTCTCCCCAGAAGATAATGAGAGGAATCTTGACATAAACAAAGGCTTGGGGGACTGGGATGAGAAGAACAAGGGGCTTCCCTGCCCCCTGGACCAGAACAGGTCTCTGGGCTGAATGGTGGTGGGGGTTGTGTTGGGAAAGAATTGATATGAGCATAGATGTTGGTGGGCCCCTGAGCAACAGGGACAAACTGGAGACGCAATTTTTTTTTTTAAATGACATATGTTGCGGTTTGGGAGGAAATCAGAACCCATGCCCCTTTCCCACATGGCACTCCCCTGGAGATGGCAAGACCCCAGATTAAAGGTGGCTGTGTAATATCCTCAACTGGGACAACCTTTGGTCTCCCAGTCACAGCATGATGTGGGGGCAGCAGAATATGCTTTTTACATCCAAGAGGAAAAAGTCAAGAAAGCCACCGTTACAACATTTGTAATCTTCTTTAAAATATGTCAGAATACACAGCCTATACCCCAAATGCTGCAAGCATTCTGCCTTAGTCAGCTCGGGCCGCTATAACAAAATGCCATAGACTGCGTAGTTTAAACAACAAACATTTATTTCTCACAGTTCTGGAGGCTGGAAGTCAAGATCAGGCTGCCAGCAGGGTCAGGTTCCGGTGAGAGCCCTCTTCTGGTTGCAGGCTGCCTGTTTTTCTTTGTATCTCACATGACAGAGAGTAAGCTAGCTCTCTGGTTTCTTATAAGAGCACTAATCCCATTCATGAGGGCTTTACCCGCATGACCTAATCACATCCCAGGGGCCTCACCTCCTAACACTATCCTACTGGGCTTAGCTTTCAACATATGAATTTGGGGGGGACATAAATACTCAGTTCATAACGTATTCTGACCAAGAATGTACAATCTAAGGATGGTCCACTGGTGTCCTAAACAAAAGTTTACAGGAACTTCTGTTATCTGTATCTTGATTGATGATACTTTATTAATTAGTATCCTAAACTTCAGAAATGAGATTTTATTGCTGAAAACAGTAGTCCGTCAACTCTCACGATGCAAGTTAGAAATTGGCCTCAATGAAATCAAGATGGGTGTACTGGCTTCCTTAGACATTGTGGAGCCATGCTTGACCTCTGAATGAACAGGGTGAAGAATCTAGGGACACTGGCCTGCAGCCTTCGGGTCCGTCTGAGCCTGTCTCTTTAACAGCCCTCCATCCAGCCACAGGACCAGGAGGCCTTCTGGTTACTTGTGGCTGGACTCTGAAGGTAAGAGAATCCTACCTTGGAAATATATTTGCCTGGAGGAGTGACCCTTTCATACAAGGTGGTGGTGGAGACAGAGCCCTGGGCTGTCACAGCACTAGGGCACAGACGGTGTGAATTGTGTAGGGCCTGCATTGGTCCGCTACAAGTCTGTAGGGACGTTGTGCCAAATGAAGTCTCAGCTTTGCTTTCATTATAAGTCGACAGCAAACTTGTGAGGGAGTGGCCAATGCTCACCCACTTTAAATTTTTCAGTCACTACAAATACCGGCCAAAAGAATTTAAGGATTTACTTATGTCAGCACACAAAAGCCTGAAGGCGCTCTCCAGGCTTGCAATCTTCTTTAAAATATGTCAGAATATATAGCTATGTGGGTGATTTAGATAAGCTATACCCTAGATGCTGCTTTAGTCAGCTTGCGCCGCTATACAAAATGCCACAGACTGCGTGGCTTGAACAACAAACATTTATTTCTCCCAGTTCTGGAGATTGGAAGTCAAGATCAGGCTGCCAGCAGGGTCAGGTTCCAGTGAGAGCCCTCTTCCGATTACAGGCTGCCTATTTCTCCTGTATCTCACATGACAGAAAGGGCACCAGTAGAAGTGGATGCCCACCCCAGCTCCTCCATCCACTGCGAGTGCTCTGGCCAGGTGAACCCAAACTAGAATGCAGACCTGGGGAGAAGGGAGGACAAACTGTGAATGGCCTGAGAGTCAGATTCTTCCAGTCAAAAAGAACTTCAGGGGAAAAGAGTGACTGTCGTGCGGGGGACGCTGCTCACTGCGCCATTTGTCTCTGGTCCCGCTCCCCACATAAGAATGCAGGATATGGCTAGACCAAAAAGGAACACCCACAGAGCCATAGGTACGGGAGTCATACCACTATAGTCTCACTGGAGGCTGGATCCACAGGACCTGCAACCTGCTGTCCGCTTCTCTGCCTGCCAACCACCGACTGACCAACCAGCGCAGCCGCGGCAGTTATATCAGTGGCTAATTGGCTAACTGCTTGCAGCTGATGGCCATCCAATCATAGCTGACAGCCATCTACTACCTGAGCCAGCACCTTTCCACGTGAAGCCGAGAGCCTGGAAACTGCTCTCTGGAACTCTGTCCCTACATTGACATTCTTGCACATGTGAGATCAGGCTGAGAATCATAGTGGCTACACATTTATAAGCCACATGTCCTGGAAGAAACCTGAACAGAATTACTGTGAAGAATAATCAAAAAGCAAGGCGAAAATGCCGGGAAAGAAAATGCTACTTCCAGACTATAAACCCACCGACAAACTTCTCCTTAGATTGTAAGGCTCTTTTCTTTCTTCTTGGACTTTGTCTACATTGAAGGTGATGTTCCATCTTCCGATGATTTCAATGATATCATCATCCAGTTTGCCCCACCTCAGCTGAACACGTCACTCTTTCGGCTCAATTCTCAGTAAACAAAGTACAAATAAATCAAGCACTCCTGTGTGGTGCAAGATGCATATTATTTGAAGTCAGCCAGATCTGGGTTCCAGTCCCAGCCTGACTCCATACTGTGAGCTACATGACCCTCAATTTACTCAGCTACAAAATGATGTCTCAAATTCATCAGGGGGTTTTATTACATGAAATGCTTGTGAAAAAGCTCTTTTAACACTACAAAATGCACTTCGCTGCTAATTATCTAAAAGGACTCCCTCACCTCAATGCCTAAACTGGCAGTACTGAGCAGCTAAAAGACTGGTACCTGTCCATAAAATTAACTTTTAAAAAGACTGAATTAGGTGCCTCTCTGGCCTTCTGCTTTAGCCGTGACGACAGGTAACATTTATCCAGCTCTGGCTATATCCAAGTACGTGGAAGTGCTAAGATGAAAGAACCCAGGCGGTACTGCTATTATTTAACCCCATTTTACAGATGAAGGAACCAGTCACTGAGGGGCTAAGTAACGTGTCTAGAGCAGGCAGTCCACTTTACTACCACATTAAGTAGCAGTCGTTGTGTAATTTCTTGTGTTTCTGCCGTTAGCCCTTGAAATCAAGGAGTGCCTGGAAAAGCAGGAGCTGAAGAAACATTTATTGAATGAGGTGTCTGGTGCAGTGCTTGGCATACAACCAGCCCTTTTCTGTTGAGTGAATGAGCCGAGCCCAGGAGCCCATATGGGGAAGAGGATAACGAGAAGTCATCGTTCGTGATGGATGGGATGATTGATGCATGCATAGCCATGGGATTTGTATTTTTTCAACAGATGCAAAAATCTCACAGGTTTGTCTTATGGACTCATTAGGTGCCATGAGAACTAAAAGCGACTGCAAAAACAAACAAATAGAGGGGAAAAAAACTGGTCTTAACCCATTCCACCTGGTGACTTCAATGTGAGCTGATGACTCTGCTCTCAAAGGAATCTCAAAAATTTGGCCCAGGCCCCAGTTATCTAATGACTGAAAACCCATAAAGAGATAAAGGAGATTACAAAGCCTAGTGGGGAGTGCGGGTCTTTTATATTTGGGGTAGAAAAGTGGAGGGAGGGTCTCAGGCCCTTCCGCTCCACCTGGGGCTTACAGGAGTCCTACTTCACGGCCAGAGAGGTAAGAGACATGTTTTAGGCTGCAGACATGCAAACTCCTTAAGGAACGGGCCAGTGAAGCAGGTTCGTAGGTGCTTGGGGGCAGGGAGCCTAAAAACGGGCCAGGACGGCCTCAGCTGCAGCCCCTATTGCCTCTCAGGCCCGTTGTTGCCAGAACGTAGATTTCCCGAGTAGTTAAAATCCTGACATGTATGTGAAAGCTCTCATCTTACATTTGCAATAAAGTCCAAGGCAATTTAAATCACGGTGGGAGTCTAAATGCCTCTCTGCAGGCTGGATTTGGTCTGTAGGCGGCCAGTTTGCCATCTCTGGATGACATACACACTGAAAAGAATCGGAAGAAGTCATGAATCACAGCAGCCACTCCCAGATGGAGTCAGGATGTGGCAGTGCTGAGAAGGAAGCAGGTAAGGGGACTGCTGGTCCTGCTGCTCTGCGGAAGAGAGGTGTCCGGTTCTGGGCAGTCCTACACCTGGCTGGCTGCACCGCTCCCTTTTCTGTTGTACCTTCTATGGCATTGGTGCCACCTGGTGGACTTCTCAGGAAGCGCCCGATGATTAGACTTCCATGTTGAGTCCTACAAAGGTCAGAGGGTGGTGGGGGACCAGGGCGACAAGTCAATTCCAGAGCCAAAGCAAATCACCACAAATGAAATAGAAGCCGTGTTTTGGATAAGCATAAACCCATAGCTGCAGTGGGATTCCAGGGTCAGAGAGAAATCAGCGGGGCTCTGTCGGGCTGTTTTCTTAGGCCACCCACTCCAGCTTGATTGAGCCTACAGTCAGAGCTGATAAGTTCTGGCCCTCCCAGGAGGGGAGGCCCCCAGAGCGCGGGGGGTGGGGAGGATATGGAAGTCATGATTGAAGTCATCATCTCGACAATGCCAGCCTTATTTCTTTAAGCCTTGGGAGGAATTAGGTAGGTAGGAGTCCCAAATTAGTATTTGTGGCTGTTTATCCTGTTTCATGAGGACAACATCTGTGTTTACAGTGTTTAAAATCCATTGTGTGCTCATCAAGCTATTTGAATATTTTCCCTTCATTTTTAAGATCACGTCCCATCCCTTTATTTTTGGAAAAGGTCAAACAAATTTTGTTTCTACTATTTATAAACTATGCTGCCTCTTACCAAAACTGTTTTCCTAAAACTCATTTGCTTGAGGAAGTCTATCCCTGCTTTTCTGAAAGCACCCTCCCACAAGTGGGCATCAATTTACTCTGTAGGCATTGGCAAGTAATTGTCGTTATACCTCTATGCAGTTTCATGGGCCTGTGTTTGGTCTCCCCATGGAAAGTTTCTTGAACCATGGGGTATAGGTGTGTTTTCTTTGCTTTTTCTTGAAGGCCCGATGTAGGCTCTGCACACAAATGTGGCTTATGGACACTCAGCTTTCCTTTTCTTGACTCTCTCAATCTTCATGCCCAGTCACTACAAGCATTTTCGCCATTGACACTGCTGTAAGAGCAGGGGAGAAAGAATCTGGTGTGATCTTCAGCTTTGAATACTTGCTTCATGATAGTCTGTTGAGAATAGTACTAAGCCCAATGAAATGTTTCATTTGGATTTTGGAGTTACCATTGGGTACCGAATGAAAAGTTCCAGATCTCTAGAAAATCTTGAGAAATAGAAAGTGCTCACTGGAGCACAAACAAAAGACCTGGGATTTCTAGCTCTTCTCTCCATCAATGATTTTCATCTTCAGAAAGGGCACTTTTGTCTCACATTTGAGATTTTCCAATTGTAAGATCAAATAGATCTGAAAGAGTGGTACAGGGACCATTAGATGTAACACTGGCCAGGTGAGTGGAGTGGAGCACCTGCTTTGTCCGCTATCTTCCCAGCCTTGAACATCCATAGCTCTGAAAGACACATGCCCTGATATTACGGAAAGGTACCGCGTTTCCCCGAAAATAAGACCTAGCTGGACAATCAGCTCTAATGGGTCTTTTGGATTAAAAATTAATATAAGACCCAGTCTTATATATATTATATTAATTATATTATATAAGACCGAGTTTTATAGTAAAATTTAATTATATTAATTTTTACTCCAAAAGACTCATTAGAGCTGATTGTCTGGCTAGGTCTTATTTTCAGGGAAACACGGTACTTAGGAGTGGAGATGTAGTATTATCAGATACAGCCCCAGTACTGCAGGCAAGCAGATGGAGGTGGGGAGGGAGAGGAATCCAGCTGTACTACGGGTCGTTGGATAGTGCAGAGGCAATTCCGAGGATGGTTAAGAGTGGCAACTTCCCAGAGGCCCAGCAGACTCCACTAGGCAGAAACCCAAGAAGTTATCCCTGCTTATCTGCAAGAACAGTGAGGTCAGTGGAGGATGGAGACAAATGGGAATTTCTAGAGTCCTTGTAGGATTAAAAATCTTATTAGGTGGAATTACTTAACAGGGAATGCCTCAATCTGGACATTCCCAATGAGCACCATTAATCTTACTGCTGACAACTCAGGTCATAACTAAACTGGGAAACAGCCTTCAGTGACTTTGAGAGAGAACTAGAAAGTAAATGGCTATTAAGCCACTGCCTTTTGCATTACCCATCACTCCCAGGAAGGAAGCTGGTCTGAGGCACTCAGGTCTACGAGCAGCTGGGACCAGGGCCTGGCGATTCACTTAAGTCCGCCTCTCCCACCCCTTTCCCAAGCTCTGCCTCACCACCCCTCCACCAAGGGCAGTTGTGGCCCAGTCTTCACATGCCAGATACAGAGGTTAGGAATCAGATGGGAGCCAGGGAAAGCTGCAGGGTTAGGGCTCTCAGAGACCCTCTCATCTCCACAACTCCCAGGCCAAGAGATGCTCACTTCCAGCAAGTACATGACAAGTCGAGGGCCAGAATGTGAGGCCTCATCATGACAGCAGTGACTTACCCACCTTATGAAGGCGGGCTGAGGCTTCTAGTTTATAAGAGGGTTGCAGAGGTGACCCAGAAAGAAAAAAGAGTCATGAATTATTTGTGTTGCAGTAACACAGATGCGCATGTAGGTGTCCTTCCAGATTAGGATTTGTGTTTTACACCACTAGTGCCAAAAGAGTTCTGACATGAGAAAGACGTATGCCATTCTGAGGACTTCTGGCCTATAAATAAGTCAAAACAGCCAGATAATTTAGGTCAAGGTGAGTTTATTGTCCAAATAGCATAACCTAATTGCATCCAAAACCATTTTCAAATCCATCTTTAAGCTAGTCAGAATAACAGGTTATTATTATTTTTTTAAATCACTTAACACTGAACAGATAGGACCTCTTAAAAGGCAGCTGACTATACCATGTCACCATCGTAGCCAATAAAACATTTTTTCCATACTTCCTAAAAACCTTTTGTTTGTACTGATCATGCTACTTTAGCACTTGCTAGCATCCCGACCAAATAAACACCCACACCCTTATAGAGTACATTGTGAGAATTACATTGACTTGATATGGCATCACACTCATTTAAAGCAAAAAAAAAAAAATTATAATAATAATAAAAGAAATCCAAGACGAGAAACTGTAACAGAGATCTGAGGTACATGGTACAAGGGTAATGAACATAATGGAAAAAATCCAATGGTCTGGTGAATTGCTGGGGATTTAAGAGTTGGCCAGCAATAAAAACTAAAACCCATTAGAAAAAAACCAAAAACTTTTTTTTTCTTAGGACAGGAACCTGTCAAAATACACTGGATACTGTAATGGCTACAGACAGTAAGGCACTTTTTTCCCCAAAGTAGGCTGCAGGCAAAGAATAAATGTTGCAGCTACAGCATGCATGGATACATTTGTCGATGGCTTCTTGAAACCTGAGCCAAGAATCAGGTCTGATAGCCCAGCCAAGTCTAAAAGCAGACACACACTAATGTAGAATAGTTCGGGCTGAAATGACTGCTCTGGGTTCAGAATCCATAATCATGAAAAGCCATGTGGTATGAGAAGTCATAAACATCCTTGAGTCTTCCTGCCCTATTTTGTACAAATGGACGGCATGAGCAGCTCTTGAAAACTGCTCCAAGCCCACACCAGTAGAGAAGCCTGCTCTCATTCTATAGCTAGAGTTGGCGATAGCTGTTGGCTTAAGGGGACTTGACTGTCTCAGCATTAATTTCCCTTTTAAAGCTATTCTCAGGGTTGGACTGTCTCAAAGATAAACAAAGAGGAATCCTTTTGGCTTAGAAGCCAACTGGCTTACTCAGACTTCCTCCCCATTCCTACCTCCCATTCCCACACTACCAATATCATCTTCTTGAACTAGAAAATCATTATTTACATGATATAAGGTGCAAGTCTATTTCTTCTCCCAGCCCTGCCCCCTGTGGCCCATGGAGAGAAAATCCCCCTGCCCTCTTTGAGAAAAGTCATCCAATCCCGCTTAATGTTTTTAACCTGTCAGTCCCAGGGCAGCATGGAGAGGCACTTGGGGGCTGGACCTCAGGAAAGCTCCAGCTCCCTCTGAAGAGAAGCCCACCCTGCTAGCGAAGGGATGCAGTGTGATGCAGTCAGGGTTGTTTCCTCCTCTAGCCTTGTCACTTAAGCTCCTGCAGGTCTCTGAACCATGCGTCCCCGACTTGGCTGATATGAGGCAGAACAGAGCCTCTTGTACAAAGCTCATAGACCAAAGGGGACCTGGCTGTTAAGACATGGTGAGCTTTTCAGTGGGGTCCTGGGGCAGGTCCCAAATAAAGCCTCCTCTAAGAGCAGCCCCTTCTCTGAAGAGCTGTCCTCTCAGCACATGGGAGACATTCTGCTGTGGGACCTGTCCCCTGCTTCCTTCCACCTACAGGCTTCTTGGCTGTTAGGAACCCGCATGGAATTGAATTATGCTTAGCATATATTTTTGGCATACTAGGATTCTTCCCCCTAGGATTTGGCCAAAATAGGGGAAGGGAACAAAATTTGGCAGGCTAGGGGAACCACTTAGCCCCTACTGATGGAGAAAAACAGAAAAACACAAGAGGAGGAAGTAAAGATTGAAAAACAAACAAAAAAAGTAGAAAAAGACCAGAATAGGTTTGGAACCCCTTTAGTAAGTGAGGAAGAAAAAATTCACGAGGAGAACTGAACTCCTCTGGGACAAAACCTCCTACCAAGGAAACCAAGAGCCAAGGAGAGGGTATCAGCCACGTAAGCAATCTGGGGTTCCTTCTTTTGTTTGAGGGAACAGGCAGAAAAATCCAGACAACTTAGCACCTTTCCCACCATCCCACCAGGCCCCAAAGACAGGAAGGAGAAAAAACTAGAAGGCCCCAGTGCACCCAAGACTCCAGGAAAAGTGGGAAGTTCCGACAGCTGGGAGTCTGTTGGCCTGTTCCCTTATTTGTCAGGTTCTTTCATTTGCTGCTTCTATTTGAGCTTAAGGGCCTGTCACTATGGAATGAGTTTGTACCTCATTTTGTTTTTAGGCTCCAAGATGCCCAAGAACTCTAGGGACCTTGCCTTCTTTACATGCAATGGAACGTCTCAGGGCCCAGAAGCGTGTCCTGTGCAAAGTGGGCTCTTGATAAAATACCGCCTTCTCCACTTTCCTCTCCAAAACTTCAGAACTCACCACCCCCTACCCCACCAGAAATTCCCTAGAATTTAGGGTCATGCTAACCAAGTCCTGGACCCTTCTAAACACCCTACGAGAGACTGGACTTACATCTCCGTAAAGAAGCAGCCTCATCACCTCCTTTCAACTACCATCCAGTAATCATCTGACCTAATTCTCCAATCATGCCAGTTCAATACAATTCAAACCTAAAAACCATTTAGTGCCGCTTAGCAGAGGGCCTGGCCTTGTACAGTGCTTGCCGCCACAGTTGGAGACAAGTGGGGGAAGGAACCCCTAAACACTGCATGGTGCAGATTCAGACTGAAAAAAATCTCTGCAATCATCCCAAACTGGGATGCCCATGTGGGAAGAGAAGGTCCTTTCAAGGTGAGAGAACCCTAAGCGATGAAAGCCCTGCTTTAGAAAGGGCTGCAAGAGGAGGGTCTCCAAGTAGCCTGCTGGGACTCTTTAGTCTGTCTCCTGATACCTAAGGGCAAATTATGACTTCTTCGTCCACTATGCTGAATGTCTGCCTGGGGGGGAGGGGAAATCCCTTGGTTCAATTGTATTTTTTCCATCATGATGAGGATACTGGAGTCAAAATGGAAGCCTGGTGACCCTTGTGACTGAAAAGGTCCCTGGGGTGAGACCCTGGGCCAAACCCACCTCACCTTTCAATTGAGAGGGCACGCAGCCACCTCCTCACCTTTCTACACATTCACGGGCTCCCAAGCAGAAAACTGTATGGTTGTGAGGTATTATGAAAACAAAAATGTGAATCATTTTCTTTTGTAGCTATTGACTTTGTCCAGTAAACCTGAGGTAAAGAATACTCTGTCTTTGAAGAATGTAATCAGAGAGAGAGAAAAAAAAAAATAACCCAAAGAGGAAAAAAAACCAACCATGAATACGCTACCAGAAGAAAACAAACTATGGAGGGCTTTTCCAGTACGAAGAACTCTTATCTCAACCATCTACTTTGGGACTTGGTATTTAAGCAGTAAAATAATATATTATAAAAATGTTTATAAAATAGCAGCACACTCTGTGAAAAACATTACAGCTAGGTACTGTTAATGTGAATAAGGATGAATGATCTTAGCTTCTTAGCAGCGCAAAAAAAAAAAATAAAAAAAAAACTGAACATAATAAAATGAAAAATAAGAGACCCTTAGATTTTTCTCCATCTTCAACCCTCATACTATGAAACAAGGCAGAATCTGTGTATAAAATAATTCTTCAAAGTAGCCCTGTTCTGATTTTTCTTTTTTACTTAAAAGGCAAACATTTTAACAAATAGCTTCATTACCTGTCAATTATAATTGTGCAAAAAAAAAAAAAAATGTTGTTGCTCCAACCTCTTTGCTAACTGTATGTGTCTAAGAAGTGGAGAGGAAAAAAATTCAAGTACACTGAATACAACTTTGCAATGAAATTAACAGAAAACAGAAAGGGAACAGAATGCCCCCCCCCGATGTTCAGCTGTCTTTGCACCAGCGGTAACCTTTCTTTGCATGTCCAAAGGAGAAGTATACGGGTGGGAATTAAGATCTTTCTGTGCCATCAAAAATGATAACAGATCTTTGTTTTTAGGCTTTTCTGAGGAATGTTGTGATGGGAATGTCAGCAGAAAGGGGTGTCTCTTGAGTCCTAGTAAGGAATACCAGAACTATATACCAGAGAATGTCAGATACCAGAAGCTATTTCGTAGTACCCAGACTGAGGGTGTGGGGGGGAGGGGCACCAGAGAAGAAGGGAGGGGTCTACTAGCATGATTTGCATAAACCATCCCATCTACCCCTCCGGAACAATTTTTCAAAGTGCTTTTCGAATGGAATGGTTTATAACAATGCTAAACTGTGGACCAGACATACCAATCAGCACCAGAAATTAGTTTTTTCCTAATAAGGGATGCCACGGTCACGTTACACTCTTTAATAGGTTAAGAGAAAAGATTTCATTCCAGATCCCACCCTTGGTCTCCATCTGCCTCTGTTTCGTATTGAGTTTTGGTAATGGTCCAGAGCTAGATTGCCCCTTTAGATAATAATATGGTGGTGTCTACAATGAACCATGTTTGGAAGAAGCAAGATGTCAAAAAAATGGAACCCAGGATTCAATCACCTGTGTCCAACCGGGAAATAAAACCTCTGTTTCAGGTAGCAGCTACTGTAGACAGCAAGAATTCGTAATTAGAGACCCAGCAATGCTCCCGACTTAAGTAACAGGTGGTCGAGAGCAAAGGTGCTTCTACATCCAAAATGGTTCAGTCACGTTGACCGGTCGCTTTGTCCTCCCTCCCCATCGTGTCCCTTCTTATTTCTAATTCCTTCTTGAGTTCATTGCTTTGCAATCTAATCATGCCATCAATGGCATATGCAGTTCCTTGAAATTATCCTAAAAGGGGTGTATATGCGCTAGTTTATAACATGAAAAAAAAGTCTCCTCTAATTTGTTCCCATATTGCAGGCATACATTTTCTCTAGCTACTCTGCAGGTTCTCCTGTAAGCATCTTACTATTGCTTTTAACATACTCAAATAATAACTGTCCGCATACACAAAGGGATTCCCTTCTGTTGTACTCTGAATAGGCACCAAATGCTTTTAATTATTCCATTTTCATAGGACCTTTTTCTCTCACTTCTAAAAGACCTTTCAATATGATCTAGGTGGGGACAGAATTTTTTTTTTTTTTTTTTTAAGTTTTAACCTAAAACATAAAGAACAAAACACAACCAGAGAGAAGGAGAGAGAGCACATTTGAACACGTCTCTCCCATTCGGCCCGAATGACATCCTCACAGGTCAATATCCCGCACATCTGTAGGGGTGCTCGCTTGGTCCAGTTCATCCTCCGACTTGGATCCATCGCCCTGGTCCTGACGGAACTGCTGCAGGCTATTCAGCAGCACCACCTCAATCTGCTCCTGGCAGGCCTTGAGGCAATCCTGGAAGGAGAACGGTCCAGACCAGAGAGCTGTTAGCAACGTCAGCAGGGTGCAGAGCCCTTCCTGAAGAAAGCTTACACAGTTCAACCTTCATATAATCCCGTGCTACTTTTCCAGGAGAAATCAGGGTGAAGGGCAGGAGGTGTGTTCTGGAAGTGCCATGCAATCCCTGGGAACTTATTAGAAATGCCGAATGGTATGGACAGGAGCACCTGAGAAGCATGGGCATGGAGGACGAGCCATGGATGGACTCGCAGTGCCTGGTAACCTGGGAGCCACTAGGTGCTTTCTGCTTGGGGAAGCTGGGCAGTGACAGGAAAAGGGAAGACCGGTACTATGGACAGGGCTATGGTACTAGACAAACGCAGCGCCAGAGGAACAGATAAGAAAAAAGGGAATGGATTGAACTGCACTGACCCTCACATACACTGTCCGAGTGCTTACAAACAAGCACTCTGTTTTTCTGTTTATTTACCATTCCCTTAACTCTCATAAAAACACGACACAGAATGTTTACAAAATTCTGGACACTTGAGCTGTCCAATTTGGGTATAAGCAAGCGTTTGCCATACTGCTCTGATATTAGTCTATATTTGGTACGGAAAATTTAGAGTGTGTTTGCTCCAGGCAGAAGCGTCTGTTAGCGGGCTGACACGGAAGGCAATGGTGAAGTCATGGTTGTCTCTAGGGAGAGACTCTCGGGCTCCTACTAGCCCACGGGCGGGAGCTGAAGAAATGGCTTAGTGGATATTTTCCATCCTCTCTCCCCTGCAAGGCTGCTTTTCTGCACTCTCTTCAGCGGCACAGACATATGGAAAATATATTGATTTTGCCTGGGTCTTTCCACAGTTTAATATATGCTTCCCATTTGTTTCACTGTGCAATTTTCACTGCCCAGAGGTTACTGTTTGCCAACCACAAAAGCATTATCTTTATTTTCCAAAGATCTAAAATGAAGTTGGAGTTCACTACTCAGGAACAAAGTTTCTATGCCCCCCAATTTTCTTTTCCTATCTCTCGTCCACTCCATTGCACATTTCAAACTACAGGTTTTTATGAAAATTAAAACAACAGCCGACAAGTGCTCTGGGGAGCGATGAAATATCACCCAGAACATAGGAAGAATGAAAAGAGGAAGGATGGGTATTTGCTGTCCTCCTACCTGCGGGCAGCACCTATGCCATTTAACTTCTCTGATCTCAGTTTCCCCACTTGTAAAATAAGGATAATGAAATGTTTGTAAAGATCAACGGAGATAATATGTATGAAGCGCTAAGTGGCAGTTTAATAAATGATAATCATTAATTATGAATAACAATAATTCAGCCCAGGAACATGAAAGAATTCTTTAGATTTCTTTAAGTACGTATTAGCATTTGCTCAAGATGGGTGAAAGGACACTGTGTGACTGGCACTTGGCACTGAGTGTTGCAGAGGTTCCCGTGCCACTCTGAACAAGCAGAGGAGTCAGGGATGGCAATCAAGGACGCACAGACACCTGTCTGCTTTCCTGTGGCTTCTCCTGGTCATACCCTCCACCCTGTCTGATCCCACTCCCACCACATCCCCAGCAATTAAAAGCTGACCGGCCTCTCCTGCCTCCTTGCTCGAGTCTTCTCTGTGCTCGTCCTCCAAGGTCATACTGCAGCGCTGGTGCTCCTACGTCTCTCACCAATTGCCAAAAGGTTTAAGTGGTGAACCCGAAAGACGTACTGTTTCTAAGGGCATTTGCACTTCAGTAGAAGATATTTGAAAACCTTGAAGGCTTATAATCTAAAACAAACATTAATCTAAAAGTCAAAACTGGGGCAGCTGGATGGCTCAGTTGGTTAGAGCGCGAGCTCTCAACAAGGTTGCCGGTTTAATTCCCGCATGGGATTGGGGGCTGCGCTCCCTGCAACTAAGATTGAAAACGGCGACTGGACTTGGGATTGAGCTGCGCCCTCCACAACTAGATGGAAGGACAATGACTTGGAGGTTATATGTTTAAACTTTTGTTTCTAGGAGGCAGGGGGAATGAATCTGAACCTTTCTAAACCACACAGATAGTAACTGTGGCCTCCAGGAAAGAGAAATCCTACCCAAAGCATACAGCAAGAAAGGACAGCAGAATTCTCAGCTTACTGAGGGACCTGTGTGCATGCATGTTATGTGCATGTATGTTATGTGTATAGACAGACAATAGTTCTGCATCATTAAATTCAGAATGAAATGCCTGTTAGGTGTCAGCAACGAGGTCTCTTGAAAGGCTTCACATGGCACAGCCACTTGGTGAAGACCTTGCCCCCAAGAAGAAACCCAGCGCCTCCTGGCCAATTCTGACTGGCTTTCCTTCCTCGGAGGCTCCATCTTGGCCCCATGGGGAAATAATCTGGTCAGCACACCCCGTATCCCAAAAATATGACCATCAGTGCGTTAGCCACACCAGCATCCCTGAGGTAGATAGCCCTCCAAATGGGGAGACAGGGCTTCAGAAAGCTAAAGAACTTGATTTTGGGCCATGCAGAGTCTTCTCTTTTGGGTCACCAATGTTCCTACTTTTCCTGGTATTAGCCTTCCCTTGCAGCAGCCTGAGCCCTGAAAGGAACATTTCTGAGAAAACCCTATCGGGAGGGCTGGGACATTTGGCAGTCACTTCTGGACTTTCAGAGCCAGGGGACTTTAACTAACACATGCATCGAGTGTCACATCTCTGTAAGTTCCAGCCAAGAACACGTGCACAGGCTTTTCTGAATAAAATAAAGGAAGATTTCATACCAAACATATACTCTCCCCTTGCCTCAGTCTCATCTTAGTCTCTATTCAAACCATTACTGACTCTGGCCAGCTCTCAATCTTCGAGCCTCTTATTTGAAGAGAAAAGTGATGGCTTAAGCTGTTACCCCTGAAACGAGGGACCCTGAACACCCTTCCCTGCTCCTTTTTAGATTAATTTTTGACAGAGCAGGAAGCTAACCTCTTTGAAAAGCTCCCAGGGGTCTCTGCCTCACCCTCCTTCAGGTACCACTTCTTCACAACTTGGCCATTGTCAGCCCAAGTGCCAACGGCACGCATCTCTCATTCTTAGCGAGATGAAAAGCTTCTTAAGGGCAAAAGCCTGTCTTGTATAAACGATGTCAAACACTCTATCCTCTGATGGTGGAGAGAAAGCTCGGCATCCCCTTCCTTAAGACAGAGTTTGGTCCCTGCATAAAACACTCCACTTTAGCATCATAAGGAACCTTCCTTGGACTTCCAAAGAGTGTGTGAATTTTCTGTGAGCGGATGGGAAGTGAAGGAAGAAGAGAATTAGTGGTACAGCCATCACCCACAACCATCATGCCAAGGCCAAGCCGTCCCCTTCCTGCCCGAGGTTATCCCAACTTCCCAAGCAGCAGTGCCAGAGAGTGCCTGGGACTGGGGTGGGGGAGGCAGCATCCCAGAGGAGAGGGAAGCCCTATCTCCAATCCAGCAAAGCCGCTCGTGCTAGGAATTTGAGCTGAAAGAAGGAAATAGAAAGGGAGGCCAATTGGAGAGCTTGGAGGGGAAAGGGGGTAGAGCTGGGAAAGAATGGAATAAATTTATTTCCAAAGGGCAGAAACATAAAACGACATACAGACAATTACAGAATCTGATAATTTGGGGGTCCAAAGGGCTTTTTGAGCTCAAACAGCCAAATGCCCTCATCTTATAGCTAGCTAGAAACCAAATCCTGGCTTGTCCCCCAGTTACATCCAGTTAAAAGCTAAGACTGGCCTAAAAAAAAAAAGGCAAACCTCAGAACTCTTTTTCCCTATGTACCAGCTCCAAGTAAGGACTTATAGGCTCAAGATTCTCCAAGTAAAGGAGACACAGCCAAAGGGGCTGGAAAAAACTGACAGTGCCTCCCACGAAAAGACGCAACGTACATGTACAGTGGAGTGGCTCCGGGACCTCTGCTTTCCGGCAGCTTCCAAAAGCGCCACCCATTGTGTTTCGATGCCCCAAATTAAGCTGATTAAAAGGAGAGCCATAATGCTCGTCTGTCAGCCTGGACAGGTGGCACTGCACAGTGCTGGGGGTCGGGCAAGCCTCCAACTTCCACGATGACGCCCCCGCCCTGCCCACGCCGCCCAGCCTCGGGGCCCTGACAGCAGTGTTTGTGATCTCCAGCTCGTTCCGCAGGCCTCCGACTTCCTCTGCTTGCTGGCTCCAGCTCCGTGCCCTGCACCCTCCTCTGCCTCCATGAATGGGCTGACGGAACTCCTACCATTAGCCCTCAGTGTAACTGCATCACTACATTGTCACCACACACGCACTGCACTCAACAGGGAGACAAAGGGCTGAATGAGCCCCAGACCCGCAGCCAACTCAGGCAGAGACAACTTAGGAAACTATCTCATTCTTCCTTTCTTCACAGGCTGTTTGGCTTATTTCCTTGCATACCAAATGAGGCCCAGAGAAAAAATAAGGCAAGAGAGGGAAACATCAGCCTCCAATTCTATCCCTCCCACCTCCCCACCCCCAGCTTCCCTTCCAGCAACTCTTCCCAAGGTTCCTGAGCACAGGCCCCTGTAAAGTCCACAAAGGACAGCCTGGCCCTTAGGATGAGGTGTGCTATGAGGTGTTGGTACTTCCAGCTAAGGGGGACCAAGACACGATGCTAGGGGGCCTGTGAATAATGTAGTCAAAATCCAGACTTCCTTCACTTCCCTGCTGTGTTTCAGCAGCTCCCTAACAATCAGGATCGTTAGGGAGCCCCAACGAGCATGGGGAAGGGATGTCTCACCATCAATCTTTTCTGGGCCATCTCTTAGAATGACAGAGATCTTTGCTATAACCTAGGTAGAAAAAGATAAATGTAATGCCCAAATGACAGCAGGCTATGTCTACTCTGTTAAGTATCTTCCAATAACTTCACAACACCTTTATGGCCCGTTGAGTCCCAGTTCTACCTTCTGCATTAGTGAATCAGTAAAACTATGTCATGGGAAAACGAAGTGACTGCTCTAAGGTAAAGTCACGTAAAACTCTTGAGGACCCCGACATATAACTAATGTTAAATACATAGCTTTCGAAGAGACCTGGAGAGACCAAAGGATTAGAAACACACTTGAAACCCATCCGCCCACCCTTTGTCCTCCGTTCCTTCCTTCCTCCTTCCCTTCCTCTCTTCAGCACCATTCCCCATTGGCTCTGCCAGGGGCTCTGGAGAAAGAGCTGAGTAAAACTGGGTCCTGTTCAAGAGGTTCCATAGACAAGTGAGGAGTGAGATAAACGCTGGCACAGGGCACCAGCCAAGTGCCCAGGGGACGGAAGAGGAACCCCGATTCTGCCTGAGGCAAGGTTCACAGGGGAACCAGGGCGGTGATCCCTCCTCTCACACTTACCCTTGGCAACAGCAGCCCAGAAGAGGTTCCCCCCAAAAGCCAGAACTGCCTCTCTGGCTGGCATCTGTTTTAGCAACACTTATGAGTGGAAGGAAAAAGTACTTAAAATATGCCACCCTCTGGGACTTTTATTCCCTGTAAAACTGTCAGGCTTCTCACTCAGCTTTCTCTTTGGAATGAAGCGTTCCGGTTTATTTTGGCAACCAGAAGGAGCAACAAAGACCAACTTTCTCAGAGCCACATGGGTCCCTCCTCTCAAAGCTATCTGCCGCTGGCCAGGGAGCCAGAGAAGTGCGTCTGTCCGGCTGCCTCAGACCCATCAAGGAGACCCTCTTTCAACAGTCTGACCCCTGACCATCCCTGCACAGAGAGCACTGTAAGTTCAAAGGGACCACAAATAACAAGGCACAAGGGGCAGGCACAAAGCTGTGAGGACACCAGGGTAAGATGTCGGCTCTTCCCAATTCCCGTGCAGGGCACCAGAGCCAGGGGGTAGACGCTGGTCCTGTGTGCTGGACTTCCCCATGGGAGAACTCAACACACACCTGTGGGCATTTCATAGTGTGGCCTGAGGACACTGTATGTATATGTGTACTACATATGTTTTATTGTGACAAAATATGCCTACCACGAAATTTACCATCTTAACCATTTTTAGGTGTACAGCGGCAGTCAGTACATTCCATCTGTTGTGCCCCCATCACCCCTCTCCATCTGGAACTTTTTCATCAGCGCAAACTTGGAACACCACAGCCATTAAACAATAACTCCCCATTCCCCCTACACTTAGGCCCTGGTAACCTCTATTCCACTTTCTGTCTCTATGAATTTGACTATTCTAGGTACCCCAGATACGCAGAATGATACAGTATTTGTCTTTGTGTGTCCGGCTTACTTCACTTAGCACGTTGTCATGGATCATCCACATTGTGGCATGGGTCAGAACTTCCCTTCTTTTTAAGGCTGAATAACATTCCACTGCACGTACACACACATTTTGTTTCTCCATTCCAAGGACATTTTCTATCACCAAGTTTACTGTGCTGGGATGCCTGCATTTTACATTAGGCCTGGTAAACACCTGCCTCTGTGTTGATTTTCTACTGCAATGACAGTTCCTAACATAATGACTCAGCATTCATTTGTGACCTTCATTTGCCAGGGTTTTAGTACTTTACTCTTGATTCTCCCCACAGTTGCTACGTTCTTGCAGGCTGAAGCCTCACGCCCTACCCACCCACCCCAACTTCTGCCACAGCGCCTGGGTTCCAGGCCTTGCTCATCTCTTACGCCTTGCTCATAATGCAAGTCTGCAACAAAAGGACCTTCAAGAAACACTTCCAGAAACGAATGGAGGATTAGTTAGTGCTTGAAATATACCACTTCTTGATTCTCGAAATGGTAAACAGCTCGGGAAGCCAAACTCACTTCCCTCCAAAAGCTAATCCATTCTAAATTCAAATCCTCGTATTTTCCTTCACTTTGAGCTTTAGCTCATCAGAAAATACAGTCTGATGGATAGGAGGTGCCTTAGCACCTGGAAGTTGTACACACAGCCTGGCCCAATGCTGCTCAAGCCTTTCCACTAAAAACATTCCGAGGAGAGAGTAAGCAAACCTCTGGGGACCAGAGGTAAGCTGGGGACTTACTGAGGTCTCAAACTGTCACCTGAAAAAGTGGTATGAATCTTATATTCTACTATGTTCATGCTTGGTTTTTAATATGGAAATGTTTAACTCTGGGCCCAGCAATTGACAAGGAGGCATGTCCCAGCATCTCTAGGAATATAGCTGGGATTTATAGACAATCTCTGAGCTAGTTTTGTATCCATTTGACAGGTGACTCAGATGGACCAGCTACATCGTATCTGAAAAGGGCAAATAGTTTCTCCAGTATGAAATGAGAGACTGGTTTGCAGTGTTGAAAAGCAAGGCACAGCCTGGGGTCACTCGTGGTGCCCCAGGAGTGACCTCTGTCCATTAGAAACCAATAAGGGGTGACAAAGAGATATGGGAGAAAGCTAGAGACTGAGGGGTGGGCAATCAGCCAATCAGAGCAGGACTATAAATATTTGAAAGAGGTTACAATGCCTGGGGGTCAAACTCTTGTCACGGACATTTTTGTCTCTGAGGGTGGTGGAAGAAGGTCTTTGTCTTAAGCTGGTTGGGAATCCCTGTTGCAAGGCAGCCTTAATAGGAGATATTCAGAAAAAAAAAAGGAAACATCATTTCCATAAATGTTAAATTCTGTCCAAAATTTGTCTCTAGAGGATTCAAAAAGCATTCTTCACCTGAAGCTGCACTTGTAGGGGTCTTTTCAATCTGTATTTTGGAAACCATGTTTTAAAAGCCTGTGTTTTGGAGCCAGCATTTTAAAAGCATAGCTAAGAACTGTTTCAGAGGCGGACCCGGGTTTGTTCCATCACACCCTTCAAAACCTCCCCGCGCCATTTCCTGGAGATGGTCATAAATATAGGTGGTGGGTGAGAAAGCCAGCAAGCAGTGCCTTAGGCTCTTCTGAGGTTTCACCTTCTGCTCAGCGTCCCTGGTGAAGGCACTGGCCACAGGCCTGTTAACCACTCATCCCTTAACTCACTATGTTCCCACGGCAGGGCATTCAGAAGCCCCCTGGAACGCCCAGAGGGGCCATCGTGAAGTTCCCCTGCATTCCTGAGCTTCTCCGTGGTGACTCAGGAGCGCGCCTCAGCGTCGACACCCCACTCTCCAGTTGCCTTTTTCAAACAAAAAGATCCCAGAGCTGCAGCAAGGGTGGAATGCAAAGTTCTTAGACCGAGCATTAGAGCTTCCAGGTTCCAGTCCCAGCTCTGTGACTGCCACTGCCACCACCCCCTCCCCCTGCTGCCTACCTCGGCCTGCTGCGCCTCCCCAACCTCCCAGAACCACCCCGGCTCGGACCTTCTAAGGACTGCAGTTTCGTACCAGCTGAATTAGAGCCTCACTTGACCCTGCTCTGTCTCAAAACCTTTGTTCTAAGGAGCTTCAAATTCTGGCAACCAGAATTACAGCCTCTGGGCCTTCCACAGGGCACTCAGCATGGAAAAATCTACAGCTAATAACAGTGCCTTGCATTTGTATGGCACTTTCCTCTCTTCAAAGTGCTTTTTAATCCATTACCACACTGAACAAAGGGGAAGTGAGAGACAGGCGGGGTGTCTCTCACTTTGTGTCCGGTTTTTCAAGACCGGACCCCATTCCCCCCCTTCTCGTCGAGGGGCACCTCTTGTATCTCCACTGCCTCCTGGGCAGCAGATCCTTGCTCTGGTTGTCCCCTGTCCTCTCTGTGCCTTCCAGCCTCAGCGTGAGCAGACAGGAAAGCTCCACACTGTGAAGAGGCAGCCTGACGTTTACAGAAATGGAAATGAACCGACAATTCAGACCCATCAGGAAGCCCATGCCATGAAGGAAAATGAGTAACCAGCCTTCCCCTCCCCGCTTGTACTGGTTTGCCAAGTTTTCTCTCTTTTATGGCACGCAGGCTCTTGAGGAGGCCTCACCTGCTGGATTTTGTACTAGCTGGATATTGATCTCAGAAAACAGAAACCAACAGAAAAAAATTCCTGTGACACATCATCAAACCAACTGTCTCCATCCCTGAGCGGAGAAGAGACGTGTGGTCTTTCACCAAGAATCTGGCCGCCACCTACCACGTCGGTGTTGGTGATCTTGGCCAGGAGGTCTACCAGGGCATCACCAGTGAGTGAGCTGACATCGTCATCCTGCTGGAGCCCACAGATGGCAGCTCCCACACTTCCAGTTGCAATCATCGATGGCGGGTACATGGCGAACTTAAAGTCTGAAAATGAGAGGCAGAAGGCTGGTCAGGGCACAGGAAGAATTGGGACCAGGAGCTCCCCAGCTGAAGATACTCAGAAATAGGGTGGCGGTGGGTCAGCGGCACAAGTGACCCTGATCCCAGACTCAACCCCGTCTACGTTTTTTCCTTCACAGAGCACCCTTTCTTTTTTTGCCATCAGTGTGGCAGACCCAGTTTTAAAATGAGCAGACTGACACAGGGAAGGTAGAGTGCACTCAGTGACTTCAGAGAGGGCTCCGGTCCCCAACCCCTCTGTCCCATAGCCCCGTGAGGGGTTTTCCGCTCTGGTGGAGCAGGAAGAATGAGACACGGTCCCCTCTGGAGGTGATGGCAGGAGCAGAGCGGGAGGTCTGAGACCAGCGCATACAATATAACCCATGTGCCATCCCAGGGAGACAAACAAAGGGCTCGAGATGTGAGAAGGAGGGACACAAGCTGGTAAAATGTTATGAAAAATAACACTGGTGTCACTGTGCCATATTCTCTGGACAGACATCAAGGACTAACATGGCCACAAACAAACAAAAACAAACAATTTTCTTTAAAAAAGGAAATGAAGTGAGAGAAGCAGCAGTGGAGGGGATGGGGTGATGGAGGCCAAGTTTCACCCAATTCCCAACCTCGGGCCTGCAGGACACAGAGAAGCGGACCAATCGAACCAAGCACCCGAGAGCAACTACTACTCCCTACTCAGATGGAGGACTCGGTTTACATTGTAGGGCTCTTGGGCCTGAAAACTCCCATTTTCTTGCTGGAAAAAAGTGGTTTGTAGATAGAAGTGTAAAATGAGGGTAAATTTGAGGGGTCCAAACCCCCTCCACTTCCATTTCTCCAAGAGCAAACACAGAGGGTGCTCCTCTGCTCAGCCTGGGAGCCTGAACACCTGTCTCCTCTGAGCACCACCCCAAAGGAGCTGCGTGGCCAAACACCGCCACTGCTCGGTCCCTCGAGGGGAGGTAAGGACACCCACACCCCGCTCCTGGTCACAGCTGCCACCTACAACACGTACAGTCCCTTGCACATTACATCCCCTTTAATCCACACAAGAAGTACAATTAGTACCTAACGTGTGGAGAACAAACCCGAGACTTCTGAGCGTGTGCGCTGGCCTTACTCCTGCCTTGTGTACATGTTACAGAGGCCAGAGTTCCGTCACTCATCCTCCTTAACGGTCCTGGGCTGTGCTATCTCTAGTGTTAGCATTACTCCAGTGGATTTGCTGGACATAGAAGTGGAAGGAATCAGGGGTGTGGAGGGAAACCATGCTTTGCACTTCAATGTACAGCACAAGCATCAGGTTGAACCTACAGGAACAGTTCAACCTAGTGTTTCCCCTTCTTCCTATACAATGCCTGATTACAACACAGCCCACAGAAGCACTTTTATCTGTGACCTCCCTGTCCAGCAGCCAGTCAGCGGTGTCGTTAGAAACACTGCTGGACTGCTGAACTGGGCACATCTCGGCTGAATCCCTCCGACAGCGTGGCCTGGCCGTCTGGTGGTCTTTCTCGTTGCCTTTCTTTCCTTAGCCCACTCACCATTTCCACCACTTGAGGGACAGGTATTATGATCTTCTACCCAAAGCCTGCTGTCTACTCACCCCTCACATCTCCATTCCCATGGACGGGGAAGAAGCCAGAAGCCGGCCTCCCTGCCTCCTGCTCTGCTGTAGGTCTCTTCCACATGGGGTCGTAGGAGTTATTTCTCTGCCCAATAACCTCATTAGCTTCCCCCTGTGATATTCATCTTGCAGAGGAGGCCGCCAGCCCATGGCCCTGGGCCCACAAAGGCCTGGGTGGGAGCATCTGGCAGTGAAGGGCAGGAGGGGAGCCCTGGCCTCCCTTCTGTCTGCCCAGGCCTCAGACCCCGAAGCACACCACACGCCTGCCTACCTTTGCTGTCCCTCCGCACGTAAAACCAACTCCTGTTTTATGGGTGGTCTTGGGGTGCAGCCGCCACGAGAATTGCTCAGAGGACTATAGCTCCCTTCTTGTTATCTTAGGAAAATGCTGAGGGGAATCCTCCTAGGGACACTGTCCCGTCCCCCAGAATTGGGGAGCACTGTGTGCATGAATGTGGCTGCCTCTCGGCACCTCGGAGTAGCACAGACTAGGCACTGCTCCCATGGCAACAGGAGAAGAACCGCTGGGGGCCAGGCCAGCCACTGCTCCACTCCTCTGCCTGCCACCCTGAATGGCAGCGGACTAGTGTTCTCCGCTAGAGCCCTGAGCAACTGCCCAGCTCTCCTCTACCTAGTCAGGTGTTCGCACTAAAAAGCCAGGTCCAGACTGTGGGACCTTGCGCAAGTCACTTCCTCCCTCTGAGCCTCTGCAGTCCTATTTGTCTAATATGGGGTGGGGTTGGATCAGTGTTTTTTCCGAACTTCCAGTTGCAGCTCATTAATGGGTCATGAAATCCATTTGTGGGTCATGCCCAGCATTTTTTGTTGCCATTTAATGGAACAGAACAGGATAGAAAGTATCAGGAAGTAGTGCAGAAAGTAAGAGTAAATATTCTGAGAAACTTTTGTATCAGTCAGAGGTACACTTATGTGTACCCTGAGTAACTGTTATAAAATGTATTTCCTTCATGGTTTAGGTCAAAAAGTTTATAGAGACATTAGGCTGGCCAATCTCCTAGGTGCCTTCCAGCTCTAATTTGCTTTTCCTCTGAGATCTGGAACAAGAATGATTCCCAAGAAAAAAAAACAAGGAAGAGACACTATATATAGCATGGCTTCCATCAGCCAGCAGTCACAAGGCATCTCTGTCCACAGAGCAGTGCCCCTTCCACATGGCGCCAGGGGCTGCCCCAGGACCAACTCAGGGACACCCCCCTCTGCTGCTAGGGGAAACAACAGAGAAGAAAAACACTAGAATGAAACATCTTGCACTAGCTCTAGCTAGGCAACCCCCACACTCACCCCTGGAAAGTTCCAGCCACCCCATTCAGCCATTCCTGGAAACCTTCAAACTTTGGTGATATAACTGCATTGAGAAAAGCTTACGATATCCACTTGGGTAAAGGGGGTAGAAAAACATACACGGGTGCTATGATCAACATTACAACCTTTCGTAAATATATAAATACATATACACATCCACAGAGGGATGAACTAGGAAAACACACCGAAAGTGTCATGTAACTTTTCCTACCATTAAGTGCAGGGAAATACAATTTTGTCTATTTTCTTTTAGTGTTGTTTTACTTTAGCAAATAAACAACAAATAAAATTCTCTCAGAAATCTCTTCAGTCTTTCGGTCAAAAATGCCAAGAAGCTGTATGTTGGTGCAGAAGGCACACTCAGGGTGAAGTTCTCTCTTTCCTCTCGGCTGCCCGCCTAGAAAGGCAAGATGTTTGTGATTTTCTGAGACCCCTCCTTCTGAAGCAAAGTGAGAAGCAACTGATCCATTCTTATCCAGTTATTACATGTTTTCCCTGTTCCAGGCAACGTGGAGGGTTCCCCAAGGCCTAGATCACAGTAACTCGGCACAGCACACTGCATTCTAAATAGTATGCTAGCTACACACTTTGTGGGTAACTTCTAAAAAAACTTTTCAAAGAAAGGGGGTGCTCAAGTGGATAGAAGTATTGGAGACACTCAGGAAGATTCTCCAAGGAGATGGGCAGGATTTGGAGAGCAGAGCCAAGAAGCTCCAAGAATTGGAAGGTAGAATACATGGAGGCTGATATCCCACCACCAATAACCGTGTGAAGCTGTGTTCCTGACCTCTCCGAGCCTGTTACCTCACCTATAAATAAGGATAATGATTATACCCACCTCACAGGGTGATTCTGAGGGTTCACTAAAATAATCCATGTAGAAGCATCGTGTCTGGCTCGTGATAAGCTATCTATCAGCCTCCACCACCACCATCACTGTCGTCACCACCGTTATTCTTACCAGTGGACCCTCCTGTGGGATTGTGATGGATTCTGACTGCTGGAGAGTCTGTTCAGCAGGGGTGAGGAGAAAGGTGCCCAG
Source organism: Rhinolophus hipposideros (assembly GCF_964194185.1). Taxonomy (NCBI): domain Eukaryota; kingdom Metazoa; phylum Chordata; class Mammalia; order Chiroptera; family Rhinolophidae; genus Rhinolophus; species Rhinolophus hipposideros. Next base: position 87,254,484 of record NC_138055.1, read on the forward strand.
CATCGCTGGCCTGCAGGCAGATGCTGAAAGCAGGCCCAGTGTGCAGGGGCCGGGGAGAAAGAGTGCTCTGTGCTGCCTGAAGAATCTTTCACTATTTCAGAGTTGTGGATATGTCCCAGAAATGACCTCATAGAGTCCCTGATGCCTCCCGCTGATTTGTCAGGAGTGGGAGAAACTGAGGCCTCTCAGGAAAATAGAAAGAGGTGACAAGCAAACAATGAATGAAAGACAGACTGTGGCAACTTTCTTCCCAGTACAGCTCATCTTCATCCAGGTGTGATTCACCTAGGGCCAAGGAATAATGCCCATACATTAGAAGCGTCTGGCATGACCTCCCCCTCCTGGTAAGGCAGATGGAGCAAGGGGCACACCTGAGGGGAATCCAGCTCTAGCGACAAGAGCAGGCAGCTCTGGAGCTGTCTGCTCACTCAGCACGCGGCAGTATTAGGAAAAAAAAACAATGTAAAATTCGTGTATTTCAAAACATTTCCTTTTATAGGTAAACCAATGGGATCTTAAGAGGTTAAGGGACTTCTCTAGTGTCTAATGCTGGACCTGGGGTGAAGATCGAGACCTCTGGACTCTGGACCCAGTGCTCTGTATAAAACTTACCGGAAGGCGGGTACCCTTCAAGGTCACCTCCCACATCCCACTGAAGAACAGGGTTCTCTTTCCTATCAGAAGTGGAGGAAAAGTCGAGAAGCGAGAGCCCTGGCTCAGGAGTAGAAGAGATGGGTACTGCTAGTCCCCGAAAGCTGTGCGACCTGCACGCGCTGCCTAACCTTCCGAGGTCACCACGGGGCCACCTCCGGCCCCACTGGGCTCCTGGCCACGGGCAGTGAGACGTGCTACACGTTCGTCAGCTTGGTATCTGCACTTCTCGGTAAGATTTCACTGAAGAAAGAGTTCTGAGCTAAGCCGGGGTCAAACCACGAATGCCATGGCCCTGGCCGGTAAGTTTAGCGCAGCCAGGTTTTGTCCGGTGGCCTAAGCACCCGCGCGGCGGCCTTGCTTTTGCTCACCACTAGGGGGCGAGAGAGACTTGTTCTGAGGAGGAAGGGAAACACGCGGGGCCGTTTTCCTTTCCCCGCCCCCAACCTGCAGCCAGGTGGAAGGTTCCAGCCAGAGAATCCAGGGCGCCCATTGGCCAATGAATGACGTGGGCAGCACGCACCTCACCTGCCACCCCGAAGAGGTTCAGCACACCCTGTCCTTGTGAGGCACGGATGACGGTGACGCATTAATGACAATTTGACTCCAGAGGCCTAGGTGGGAGGAGGACGACAGGGAGAGGACTGGAGTGGCAAAGCAACCTGCTCCTCGTTCATCTTACGGCCAGCTGGGAAGTGAGATAGCCCACATCACACTGCCTGTCCCCACGGGCGCACTCACAGAAGAACTGAGACTCAGGGTTCTTCCCAGTTCAACGTGCCACTTCCCCTCAGCCTCATGACCTCTCAGCTGTGGAGGCAGCTAGAGACTCAACGACGGAAAGGTGGTTTCAATTCTTCCTTCCTGGCAGCCGGGACCGCCACCCCTCTCTGGATAAGGGCCAAGTCATCTACCCTCTCTGGGCCTCCACTGTCTAACTATCATTAGACCTGGTGATGGGAAGTCATGAAACATGTTCTGGTAAAGCCAGAAGGGCTGGGATAGCACACGGCTATCATCCTCACTTGGGCTCAGGCCTTCTGGTGAGGAACCTGGGGGGGCTCGCCTGTGCAGGGCAAAAATAGCTAAGAGCAGTGCCTTGAGGTGGGCTCCTAGACAAAGAGAGCTGGAAGATGTGGGGTGCCCTGGGAAGGGAGGTTAAGCACCTCCCCCCCTCCCCCACACCAAGTTCAAACTCAATGCCATTGGCTCTTCTAGAGTAACTGGAATCATCTGTTGAGCATGATATCATGCGTCAAGAATGTCCAAACACGAGTGAGGTCCCGAGTCATCTCAAATGGTCTGCTTTCCTCCTTTGCAGACCTGGGGCGCTCCACCATGACAGCTACAATCAGGGGCATGCTGAGGCTAAGTTCTGCTTCCCCAGGATCCAAGCTCTAGGAAAGGGAATGCCAAGAGCTGGTAGTTATGAAGGTCTCCACTGACCCCAAAAGCCTCCTCCTCACCCCAAAGTCTCCACTGACCAGGACAGCTTGTAAAGGAATACCAAGCAATCGGAGGCAGTCTCTCTTCCAGAAGCCATTACAGGCTGAGCAGGGAAGGAAAGGCAGGCATCGCTCTGTCCGTCCACCATCTTACCCTCCAGCCCCGAAAAGTAAAACTACCCTTCTCTCGGCCCCTCTGTACTCTATGGATCTCTCTTCCCCTTCCCCCCCCCCCCCACACACACACACGTTCTCCACAGACTGCACAACCATTGCCAACTCTTTTACAATCAGCTTTTCCCATAAAGTAGCCACACAGCCTGAGGGTTGGCTACCATCTCGTCCGGACACCTGTGGGCCTCCAGACCTTGGCTGCAGGTGCTTCTTCAGCTCTGGGGTAGGAGATCCAGGACTGGGGGGAGGAAGGTGTGAGTGTAAGGAACAGGTTGCAGGGGCTTGGTGTCACCTACCTGTGGTTCTCAGTTAAGGGCCACATAGTCCTGAGCACTCACTCACCCGTCACACTATTGCCCCAGAATGTGGAATGTCATCTACCTGGAGTGTGTTTCCTACAAGAAAAGCAGCCCTTGGCTTTTATACTGTCAGGCTGACTGCATAAACCTCCACTCAGTGGGGATTCTGTATGATTCAGTCATTCATACCAACTCAAGGGCAATGGGGAAAGAAATGCCTCACCAGACAGGCACCTCCTTTCTAGACCCACGACACTTCTGAGAATCTTCCTCTGCTCTAGACACTCCACCCCTGAGGCTTAGTACTTGGCACATGGTTTTTCATTTAGTGAGAGGTGTTCTTTCTCTTATCCGTCCCCACCCCCCTGCCCAAAGACAGCTTAAGCCTTCCAAAAGGCAATCTTCATGACTTCCTCTGCCTCTGCTCAGACCCTGAATCCCAGGCTCCCTCCTCTGGCCCCAAAGTTGGCAGCCACCCCAAGGATCTGGGCAAGGAGGCCAGGTGTGGGGGATGGGATCTCCACTTTTAGAGAGTGGGCCTTTACAGAATCTGGGGAATCTACCCATGCCTGGATAATTCCACCCACCAGCCCTATCCCAATCAGAGATCAGAGAGAGGAGGAATGGGTGGACAGACCCCAAAAGATCTGGCAGTCAAGAGACAAGGTCAAAGCAGAACTCTGGCTATCAACAGCTGGGCAATGGGGGAGCTTAGGGTCGGGGTCAGCTGTCCTAGGGCCAGAGAAAAAAAGGACTGGTGGACCCCCTCCCCCCAACACAGTGAATCATGACAAGGGACAGGAAAGGGACAGCTGGGCCTGGGAGACAAAATGACAAGTCAATGAGACTTGACCTCTAGGGCCCAGGCCAGACAGCATGAGAAGGGGGAAGCAAAAGAATGGCTACTGTCTAAAGGAAGCAAGGATCCACAAAGGCTCTAAAGAATGGCCCGCAGGGCTGCAGGAAGGGCGGCTAACTCTCCCACCAGGGGGCACAGGGCACACACACCACAAGGCCCGAGGCCGTTCTGGACCTGGAATGGAAGGACTAAAGAAAACCAGTAAGAGGAATCCTGAGCCCTGGAATCTTATGTGGGTGGCATGGAATCCTCTATTCAAACCAGCGAGGGCAGAGCACAGGGGTTCCACAGGAACTGGATGAGGGCAACTGGAAAAGTAATCATATCCATCTCGGCTGGAACAGTTAAAATTGGAGGTGGTAGCATTTTCACAATTAGTACCACGGCACATCGAACCACATACACATTCCTTGGTTTACAAACTACCTCCTTGCATATCTTGTCTTTCTGATTTTCATCTTCCTAAAAGGCTGTATCATCCTGTTTCAACAGGCATGCTTTGCACATGAAGAAGCTGAGGTTCAGAGAGGTTAAGCAGCCTGTCCAAGGTCACCCAATGATAAGTAGCAAAGCCTGGCCTTTTGACCATTTTGACTGTGAACACTAAGCATATACACTGTTGCATATTGTAAGATCATCTGTACAGACACACAAATAACATGTAACAGATACTCAAAAAGTTAAGTATCACCTGTACAATTTGTACTACTCTTGGCAAACTTGAGCTGAACTCCTTGTGCACTTACATCCCTCCCCCAGACCTCCACACCCATCCCCACCCCACAAAAGATCTGTTAGATCTTTTACCTAATACTCTGACTGAAAATATGACCTCCTGAATCTCTCCCCTGGATGATTAGGGTTCCAGGTTGTCTCCCATGGCCACTACCGAAAAGAAAAGAAATTGGCCAATGTTCAGTTTCACGGGACAGTATCAAACCACATCGGCTTTAGTTTATTAGAAAAACGTAAAGCAAATGGGCCCATAAGAACTACGTATCAATTGTGGAATAAACATAGTGGGTGGAAAGGTTTTAACATGGAAAAGCCTGTTACTAGTTGCTATGTTAAAGCTATGTGAAAGGTGCAACTGGTGTAAAAACAGCAGCACATGGGGGGGGCATCAGAACGCCAAGAGAGCCAGCCAGGTTCATCCCCCCACCCAGCAGAGGGAACAGCTAGGAAGGAGGCAATAAATGCCCTACAGTAAAAGTAATTCCTTTGGCCTTCCTCACTACTTATCAGGGCAGGCAGTGTATTTATCTTGACAGTGTTCCTTTCACCTGTATTCGTCTCCACCCCCCAAATTTCCTCCTGGGCTTATCTCCAAGCCATCCCTTCCCTCAAGATTAAAGATTTAAACACAACCAGAGAGCAGTATATATAATCTTCAAAGAGCACTTTAGACATCATAAAGAGTATTTTAACAGGCACTATTTTTTTCTCTTACGCACCTGTCCTCATAAACCATTTATGAGTTCACCGAAGAAAGAGAATGCCAGCTGAGATAAAGAAAAAACAGCCCACGAATGAAACCCTGGACTCTAGATTACTGGAGACCACCCCTCCCCTAAATCCCAAAACCATGGAAGTTGGTACCCCAGTCCGCCCTCCACCACCCCCAAAGGGCACAATGGCTCTTCAGCCCCGCCCACCCCCACCCCATCCAGCCTGCTCCTACCAGTGGCACACAGAGCAATGAAGGTCTGGGCGTGCTTGCGGATCAAAGGCAACTTCTCACTGGGCTGGGGCAGCTTGCGCAGGATGTGCTCAATGAAGTCGTGAGGAGTGACAGCTGCCAGGTTCCACTTCAACTTCCCCAGCACCACCAGCTCCCACTCCTGGTGGGGAAGGGAGAAGAGTATAAAACCCACAGGCTGACTGGGTGTTGCTTGGACTGGGGGCTGGGGGGAGGGTTGAGATCCAGACCAGTTTTAATGATCCTCATTAGGACACTAGGAGATTGAAAGGGGGCCTATTTGTCAAAGTGCCCCTAAAGCTTTGAAGTTGCTGACGGCTCTTATGCTTCAAATGTCAGGCTCCACTGAAAATAATGAGCCCAGGTACCGGTTGCCAAGATTCTACTTTCTTCTATTTCTTTTCCTCTCCAGCTCCCCCACCCCCACCCAACCCTGACTTCCATGCAATGCTGTTAACCTGCCCACCCAGAAAGTTGAACCTACAGTAAGATACTGCCAAGGTCATTTGGCCCTTTGGGAGTAATTTATTGTATATGTCTCCATCACTGGATTAATATTCTTTTAAATCCTCATGGAAAAATGATGCACACAGATCAAGCTCAAAATAAGGTTCCTTGGCCCAAATCCTTGGCAACCAATTAGATTGCTTGTAGTCGGTGCCAAATAGTGCCATTTTTCTCTCTGCTGTTAAAACTTTCCCCTTGATACATAATGCAGAAATGCTGGGGCACCCTTTCACCTAAGTGTTCCACAGGCCTTCGCCATCATGACTTAGCAAGCCCACCGTGTATGTAGCTGGAGGTGATTCAGGGCAAGGTGAAACTGCTTGTCTAGGGTCAAAGAATCCCTTAGTGCAAATGCTGAGGAGGGCCAATATAACCCCATCTCTTTTGGGTCTCTCACCAGCAGCCCACATAGGAAAAAACCTTGCTTCTTTCCCTTGTTGAGATACTTCTGGGGAATTGTGTTCAAAGTCAAACAAGCCAAAAAAGAAAACCTTAAGAACATGTAATCAGAGGGAAAAATTGGCCTCTCACTCAATTATCTTCAGAAGCATGAGAGGCAGAGCGTGGCTCCTCAGCGTAACCTGCTGTCCCATTCCCCAAGGAAGCTGACTCCTGGACATTTGCTAGGCTGGGCCTGGGCCCCAGCCTGCCTGCAGCACTGACTTTTGTGGCCGGGGAGGATTCCCTTCCCAGGGTCTTCTGGGAACGAGAGACGGGGAGCGGAAAAAGGCAGGTTTGTTTGGGGTACCATAAATTAGCCTGGCTAGTTCAAGGAAAACTGGATTGTCCTGAAGAACTCCTCAGTTCACCACTACATTGAAACAAACGAATGAACCACATGGAAGATTCGTTTTCCTGGTCTCCCGTGAGAAAAATAAACTGGTTGTTAATTCTAACAAATTTTTTTTTTTTTACAAGCTTTAAAGACTGTCTTGGCTTTTTACAAAGGATGGGGGTTTAAAAAAAAAAAATCCAGGTAGAGTACTGAACAACCCGTGTTTTCTAAGATGTCTTGAAATTCCAGCCCTTCCTTCTCACAGCGGAATGCGAGTATAAACCACTCGTCTTGTACCATTATTAAAGGAAGCAGATCTCCCAGAAGAAAGCACCTTTCTGGGCCTCTCGGAGCAAACCAGAAGCAGCCGAAATCTGGCAGCGGTTCAAAGGTGAAGTCATTCATGCCCCGCTACATTCTAGGCAATTCTCCCCCGTCCTTGCACATGTCTGCCACTAGATGGCAGCACAGCTCCAGAAAGGAAGGTCTTTCACAAAGAGCTGGGTCCTACGAGCAGCCAGTCAGCCCTGCAGACTGTGTGTAGGCCTTGTCAGTAAGAAGGAAGAAAGGACGGTAAGAGGGGGCCCCTTTTCCGAACAGTGCAGAGAAAGGTGTGCAGACCACTGAAGGTGGGCCACTGAGCCGCTCTACCATTCCACTGCTGTAACATCTCGTCTTAAGTGTGAAGCTGCAGGGAAAAAGAGTTAGATTGGGTGGGTTTGCTGTCATGACACCAGTCAAGAGAGGACCCCTGTGGTTGTACAGAGGTCACAGCCCCACTGGAGGCAGGAGTCCAAGCCTCAGCTTCCTCCAATGAGGGCCACATTATGACTTTGCTCAAAAGTCAGTGAGCTGATATTTAGTGAATGGCTATCTATGTGCAGGTATCTTTAGACTTTATAAATATGTAAGTCCGGGTTCTTAGGGGACACACCACAACACATTCCTATCATGTGAACACATTCCTATCATGTGGAAAGTGGAACTGTTTTCTCAGAATTCAGTGACGGAAAATTGGGAATTTTATTAAAATGTTATCTCCATGAAGAGCTTCTTCATTCGTGGATGTAGCCTCAGTCAGTACTTCTTAGCATAGTGTCTGGCACACAGTAGGAACACACACACAAAAACCTCAGTTTAAAAGAGGTATCTCCCATAAATGTGAAAATTCCAGTGGTGGGTATTTTTACATCCCAAGAATCTGTTTGGAGAGCAGTGGGTAAAAGCAGGAGAGGCCAGGAGACAGCCTGAAGAGAGACAAGATGAAAGGGAGAAAGGGGACAGTGGTTACCAGCAGCTCCTGAGGCTTGATGGAGTTGTCGGTGTAAATGCACAATTTCTCTGCGGTCAGAGGGATGGTCTCCTTGAGTTTGGAGGCCAGGAACATGCAGACAGCACCCAGGAGCTGCAGATGGGTCTTGGGAGTCGGAACCCCAGCCAAGAAGCGGTCCAGGTAATTCATGGCCAAAGGGAAGACCTCCTCCTCACACTTCTGTTCCTCACAGACCTACAATGTGGGAAAGAATTGGGGGCGGCGGAGGAGAAAATAGTATCAGGAAAAGAGAAAAAAGTGAAAAAGCACAATGTATGGAAATAAAAATACTTAATTTTTATAGGGAGGGGGAGGGGAGTAGAATATGTGGTAAGAATAAAGATGAGGAAATTGGGGTAAATCTAAATAGCCCATCTGCGCAGTGGTATTTATTCCCCAGGAAACTAAAATAAGAGGTGAATTAAAGATCCAAAACCGAGAGGCAAAGAAATGCGCAGTAGCAGCCGCAGCCCCACGCCGCTCCCTTTGCCTACTCATTTTTTCGCTCACTCTAACTCACTCACTCTCTTTTTTGGATTTCGTCATCTTTTCAAAAAATCAATAAAAATATTCTGGAAGCTCCGAGGGTCTCCTTCTTGGCCCCATCCGGACCCCCAGACTCTGCTCTATCATTCCCGACAATTGGAAAAAATGTCCGGGGGGGTCCCTGCGGCCCAGGCGCCGCTATTGGGGGGGTGGGTGGGGAGAGGTGGAGAAGGGAGGGGGAGGGCGCGGAGGAGGAAGAGCGCCGCAGACGCGGCGGCTGGAGTCGGAGCAAGGGGGGACGGTTTCAAAAAATAATTAAAAATCGAGGAAATATCCTAGAAAAGCCCTTTTGGCGTGAAAACCCCAAGGAGGATCCAGGCTTCCCGAAACGGAGGTTTCGGGTGCCAGAAAGGTCTGTATCTTGACCCCTGGGGCTGTAGATCCCGAGGGGAAACTTGGAGGGGTGAGCGCCGCGGCGGGAGTGTCCGGCTGCGGCCCACAAGGGCAGAAAACTAGGGGACGTGGTGACGAGCTGAGGGAAAGACGAGGACCCGGGAGCCGCCGGAGAGAGGCACGGGGGCTCTGATCTCTCCTTTAGGGGTGCCCCGATATTCCCCCTACACACACCTCCTCCCCCCCCTTCCTACCCCACCCAAATCTCCGCACCGAGGAAACTGGAAAGCCAAACTGTAAGTAACCATTGTGAAGTGGGGGTTGGGGGCGAGGGCACTATTAGAAGTGGGGTGGCCGAGATAATGGGGTGCGAAGGGGAGCGGGCGATGTTTTCCAGCCTTTCCAACCAGAGTTTTGCAAAGCAACATGGCGAAACCACGGCAGGTCCAGAGCTGTGCATACGTGGGCACACGGCTTGCTTTCGGCAAAGATTTGGAGCAAGGGTAAAGAAGTGTTTCTTTGGGGTTCTCCTAAAACACACATTTCTTCAATGTGACTTCCGGGGCTCCTGAATTCCCCGTTTCTCTCCTCCTCCCTCCTCCCTTCCCCTCCCCCCTTAGTGCCAACGCGGAGTCGCGACCACATGCGGGAACCTGAGGCTAGGACGAATTTGTTCTGGCTTTTTTGGGAGGCTGCCTTTTACTTCTGGGTACCGATTTCACGGCCCTACTCCCTTCTTCACTGCACGGAAAGCAACCCGAGCTTCGTAGAGGGCAGGTCGGGATGGGGGTGGGAAGAAGAGGCAGCCACATGCGGGCACACGCGCTCGGGATGCTCCCCCACCCCAGTCCCAGGACAGCCTCGTTTCTCCCAGATTTTCCTCTTCCCTCCTCTTCCCCTCCCCCAGTTAATCTTGCATCCTGCAAAGAAAAGAAGCCACGCGTCTCGCCAAAGAGCGCGAGGTAACTTCGCACACAGGAGCCGGGAGGCGGGCGCGGAGGCTGTCCTCCCCCAGTTTTAGGGTCCCTACGTGAGTGGGGGCCGAGAATGCGGGTGGGGACGGACCGCGCGTCTGTCTGCTGACCTACCTCCAGCATCCAGGTAGCCACCATCCTACGCATGTAGGGCTGGATGTCCTTCTGCACGCATTTGAAGTAGGAGCACTGGGGAAGGTAGCGCTCCTCGATGGTGAGCAAGTTCTGCAAAACGCGGTCGTCGTAGAGCAGGTTGGCATCCGGCACGGCCCTGCGGACACGGTCCACCTCGCAGCACAGCAGCTCCATGGCCAGCCGGGTGCCCACTCGGTCCCTGCTCTCTCCGGAATGGAAAAGTTTTTCGGGAGGAAGGAGGAGAGAGAGTTTCCCTTACCTCCTTCCTTTGGCTAATAGGGGTTTTCGGGGGGAAAGTTAAGGGCAGAGAGAGGAGCTAGGGGAGAAGAGAGGAAAGGGATGGGCGGTGGAAGAGGAGAGCCACGGGGGCTGCTGACTCTGCCTGCCCTCCCCTCCAAACTTGTCTCGTTCTCCCCAGCTCCCTCTCCTCTTCTGCTCTCCGAGGCAGTGACGCAAACTGGCTGGGCAGTTCTCCCTCTCGCCTCGCTCCCTTCTCTGGTTCCTCCCCCTTTCTTCCCCTCCCGTCCCTCCCCTCCTTTCAATCTCTCCCTCCCTCCCTCCTTTCCCCTCTTGTTATTAAGGAGAACAGCAGCTGGCCCGACCTAACTTCAAACGCGGTCCCCCGCCCCCCCCACCCTTCTCCTTAGCTCTCCGAGGCCCTCTCCCTCCATCCAGCCCCACATGCCAGGGGCCCCTGATAGGGGAACCCACAAAAAACCCACCGATTCCTACTTATTCCCTCTAATTTCGCACTCTGTAACGTATCACGCCAAAATACGACCCTCCAACTTTGGCTTTTTCAAAACCCATCCTATCACCCCTGCCCACGTATTGAAGATTCAGGAATGATGGGTAGAATACTTGAAGATGGGGTGGGCTCAAACAATTTAGAAATAGATCCCTACAGTGAAAAACACGGAGGGCGATTTTAGAAAATTGCAACCTCGCATACCCAGATATAAAGGTTGTGTTCCTGATATTTATGTTCCTGATCTTTTCAAAGCTCTTTCAAAAGCCCAATTAAAGGAACCAGAACAATGTCCCCCCTGCACCGGCCCCCCCCCTCCGCAGAGTGTGTGGCGAGGAAAGGGAGGGCGATAGGAGGGAGGGGGCGGCTTCTCCGACGTGGTAGAATGTGACCCTGAGCAGAACCGTCCCGTACTTGGGGGCGCTACGGGCGCCATTGGGAGACAAGGCGAGGCGCCCTGAGCTGCGGCAGGCCGGGGGCAGGGCTGCCAGCGGTTCCTTCGCGGCCAGTGGCCACGCAGGAAAAACCCGCTTCCTCGCCCCTGCATCTGCTGACAAGCCGCCCGAGGTGTCTGCCGCGAGCGTGGCCACTGATACAGCTTTCTAGGAAATAGCCCGGGAGGGGGAGGGGATGGGGGCGAAGGAGGGATTAGGTTTGGCTCCCCCTCTCCCCCCCTGCGCAAACAACACCACTCCTTCCTTTACCCCGAGGCCCCTGAATTCCACCCCCCGGTCCTTCGCCTGCATCCTCGCTGACCCCTCCGGGTTCACGCCTCACTTGCCAGCCAGGCTTTCTCCCCTGGAGCGGGACTGCGGTGGAGACGCTGCCCGCGCAGTTGGCTATGACACGTGCTCAAATGCATCCTCGGGTCAAGGCTGCTTTCACAGGGGATATGGTGGCGTTTCCTTACCTCCTTCCTCCCGCCACCCCCCACCCCGCCTTTCAGAATTATTTCACTTTGGGAGGAAGGGGAGTGAGTCCAGCACCCCCGCGTGTTGGCGGAGCTGGCACGTGCAGCGAGCATGGCGTGGGTCCGGGCTGTGGACACACCGAGGTCCGCAGAGAGCCTCCTTCTCCGAAAAAGGGGGCCCGAGAGCAAGCGGGGCGGGGGAGGTGCGGGCTGAGTGAGCTGCTCACTCGGTTCCCTTGAAAGGAGGGGGGAGGTGGAATAGACAAGGCGGGCAGTGAATAAACCAGAGGTGCTAGCGATTAACTCAGGCCCGGGGGCCAGCCCCTTTAAACGAGGGTGGGGCGGAAGGCGTGGGGGAGGGGATATCGCTTTAAAAGGGTGAGTAAGAGTTTGGGGCGCCGTCTCCCCTCCCTCTATTTGCATAGCCAATGGCTCTGGGGCTCCTGCTACTGCGCGCTGATTGTTACCGGGCAGATTACTTTTTTTTCTTTTCTTTTTTTTTCTTGCTTTTTTTTTTTTTTTTTTTTTTTTTTTTTGTAGGAAGAGTTCCCCGCTACATCAAAAGGAAGCCTAGGCTGGGCGGAGGGAGAACAGGGACCCGCGGGCGAGACTGGGGAGCGGCCGGGCGCCTCCGACCTTATCAATAGCCGCGGGAATTAGTGTCCCATCTCCTGTATAGAAAAGGGTGGGAAGGGGCGGGCGAGGAAAATGTCTAATTGCTATAGAAGCCATTAGCTTTCGGGAAGAAAGAAAGCTCACTGAAAAAACCAAGTTGCAAACTCAAAATGAAACACTCGGCGATGACAAACTCAAAAGTGATGACACTCCAGCTGAGTACGGTGTTCCTCGGAATAGAGTCGGTCCCTGACAATCACCTATTGATTTTACTCAACTTGGACTTCCCGACTCAAGCTTTTGAGTCACTGCGGGTAAATACATTAAGTTACATTTTAAGACCCCCATAAAGGAATCACTCAAACTTCACCTCAGCCACCTTTGAATGGATCAAAGAAAGCTGCTGGGGGATTAGGGGGGAGAGGTGTTTTTAAAAGTATAAATCTACCCCGACAGGCAAGGACAGAGCCGGCGAGGGCTTCCAGCCTCTTGACATCACTTGATAACTAATCGAGCGCGGTCCCCTCTCCACCTCCCTCCAGGGAAAGCATCCCCAGCGCTGCGTCTCCTAGAGGGGGGAGGAGGGCCGGGAAGAGGCGGGTGGTCGTCCTCGGGGCCTCGCCCACCCTGGGAAGAAAGCCTGGGTGGCGAACGCTCAAGTCCCTGGCCCTCTAGCCCCTTCCCTCCACTCCTACCCTTACCCCCGTCAGGCTTTGCAGAGAAATTCCGGCGGGTTGGGGGGCAGAGGTGCCGGCGTAGGGGAGGGGCGCGGGCGGATGTCCCTGTCTCAATTTACCCGGACCCGCGAGTTCAGACGCTTCCCGCGTGGTAGGCTGGCCTTTGCAAGTTCCCTGTTCACTTCCCCTTCCTATTACGGACTGCTCCCGAACATCAACTTCGCCACGAATCGGTCCCCCAGTCGTGCTTCAGTCTCCAACACGTGGGGTGGGGAGCGAAAGGGTGCGGAGGTTGGCAGGAATGTCTCTGGGAGATTTGGACTGGGAACCGAGTTTTCCCTTTCGGTCGCCACTCCGACTGTGTGTTAAATCCTTAATTTTGCTGGGTAAAAAGCACTCCCAGAGCCACGCGGGTAAACGCACGTTGCCTTCTGGGCAAAAGTGCGCGTTTTCTTTGAGAGTAGACTTAGGGTATGGAGAAAAACCAAGAGCCTGTGCTCTGGCTTTTAAGTCAAAACTGGTCATTGTTGGGGGGGGGGCAGGGGGAAAGAAGACTGTTAGTTCTTTCTTACCCCCTTTGCACCCCTCAAGGCATGAAACAAACAAACACACTATCCTGTCCTTTGTAGGATCAGTGATAAACTTGAGCGAACGCAAGTTTTATTGGACTTTTATTCCCTCCCTTGCCGGCTCCCCACCCCTACTCCCCGCGTTTTGGAGTTTCGGTTGGAAAGTGTACAAAACCCTGTAGGTGCAGGGTGCAGCCGGGTGTTGGGTGTTTATAGGTACATTTCTGCAAGAATCTGCAACGCTAAGCATACATACTCCCCAGCTCACCTGGCGGATGCCGGCCAGCCAGGTGATCGCGCCGTAGGCTCCAAACGTTGGAGCCGCGCGAGTTCGAGCCCGGCGCCCTCCGCTTCCCAGCACTCGGGCCGTGTTGGGGGAGGGGAGTGAGTTCAGGCTCAGGAATGGGGGCCATTGCCCTCCCCCTACCTCCTCCAAAGCGTGTAACTGTGTATATGTTTCTCCACTGAGAGATGAATGGTCAGACAACCCAAACCGAAAACCCGACAGTTACTTAAAAGTGGATGTCCAAGTGTCCCAGTCTTGGCTCCGAGCTCCTGGAATATCAGAAAAGAACAGAAGGAGGTACAGAAAGAGGAATTGGGGGGTCAATAGGAAGGGAATAAGAGCAAACTAGAAAAATGTGAGAAAGGAAAAGGAAAGATCGGCAACTGGAGAACACGGGGAACGTGAGTGGGTAGGAACAAGCCGACAGGAGTCTTCCAGAAGTCTGGGCACTGCGATTCCAGGTGTGAATAAGCTTCCGGGGCCCCCTCGCCGCCGCCCCCCCGCCCGTCCCGGGATCCAGCCGGGGGCACAGTCCGGCCCGGCCTGCGCATCGAACTGCCCGAGCGGCGCGCTGCAGCTTGCGCCGGGGCTGTGCGCCTGGGGCGGCAGATGCGGTAGGCGTGGGTTAGGAAGAACTGCGCCTGCCGTCTGTTCACCCACCTAGCATCTTACGCCCCTCCTTTGGAAAAAAAAAAGTAAAAAGACCCGAACTTCCCCCTCTTCCTGTCTGATTCAGCTGCAGGACACGCCTCAAGAGGCCGAAAATAGCTCTGGAAATGCATTAGCTTTATAAAAGTGAATTTTCCAATATGATTTGGGGCGGGGGGCGTCTGGCTCCCGGCGTCGGCTGGGGCCTGCCCCGCCGCCCCCCCGGGAGGAAAAGGAACGGGCCTTCTGGGTCCCTCGCCCTCCCCCAGGCGCCCGGGGAGGCGGCCGCGGGGCGGCTGAATCGCGCCTCCGCTCGGGGAGCCACCACGCGGCTTTTTCGCGGAATTTTGACGTCATCCACACGTGGGGGAAGGGGCTGGGAGAGCGAGAGGAAGCGGCGGGGGAGGGGGCCGGCGGGCGGGGAGCGACGCAGGGCGGCGGCTGCGTGTCCGGCCCCGCGCGGGGGGCGCACACGCCGCGGACCCGGCAGTGTCGCTGGCCCCGCCGGCCCGCGGGCTGCAGGGGCTGCTGTGCTCGCTCGCCCGCGAGGCGAAGTGGCGGCCCTGCCCCCGACCCTTCCCGGTCCCCGCCATCTTTCACCAACCCCCCCCCCCCCGCAAAGAGTTTATTTTATTTTATTTTTTACTTTAAAATCGGGAGCAGCTCTTAACTCCGGAAAAGGCTTATTTCTTTGGGTTGTGGTCCAGTTCCGCTCGATAGCTACCTCAACCTGAATATCGCGATTGCTGGTCGCGACGCGGTGTCTCTTAGCTTTCTACCCTCTCTCCAGTGAGGGAGATGTGAATGTGTTTTTCTGTTCCTCGGGTCATGAATTGTGCATTTACTTTTACAGCAGGAGTGTTTCACGCGCGACCAATTCCTCTCTGCTCCTCTCCCCACTCACTATTTAAATACCAAGTAGATTGTTTGATACTGTGATAATATAAAATCTATCTTCGGAGGATGGATGTGAGCAACATTGGACCAACTTTGCTGTATTAGGAGCAAGTTCGTGTAGAAATATGCTTGTCAAAAGAGTTCCACAAATAGATGGGCAAAAAAGGGCAGGGGCGACATCCTTCCACTCGCTGGATGTCCACGTGGTATCTGTACTCATGGAGAACCTTTTAAGCTGCAGGGGCTGAAAACTGCAACTTCTGAGTGAGCCCACGCACCTTGATTTCCCCTAAATTTGCGCAGTTTTTTAATCTTTCAATCTGGGAAGTGATATGCGAAATAATGTCATTTCTAAACCCACGGTGACAATTCTGAGATTATGCTGAAATTTACAAGGAGCTTCAGTGGGAAATGTTGGGAGAAAAATAGTAAATGTGAACTGGCTTTTACCTCAATGAAGTAAAGAGACTTGCAGGAATCAGAGGCAGAAAGCTAGGGGTTTCTTTGAAAATGTGGATTTGAGGTGGAATTATTTGTTTCAAATGTAAAAGAGAAGCTTGCTGTTTGAATCAGATATCAAGTGTAGAAATGTTTCTTTTTTACAATGACAGAGTTTGGTTATGAGCAGTACTTTCTTCCTTCGTTTTAACATGGTCCCTCCATTTTAAACTTACTATTTATTTATTTTTCGTTTGATGGTTGCTAATCTGACCCAAGTGACTTTTTTTTTTATCAATAAAACATCAATACTTGCTGCGGATGCTCAGCCTGAATGAACTGTATTTAAGAATGCTTGCTTTTTGGTGCCTGATTTGATGGACACTTAGTTTGTGTGTACAAAGGTAGAAAAACAGGATAAAGTATTGGAAAGGGGGCGTGGGGGTAGGAGCCAAAGGAAGTATTTAAAAAACCCAAAAGACAAATGTTTTTTAAATTTTGCTCCTGCTTAATTTCAGACATTTAAGTTATAGGAAGTTAAGTTTAAGCACTTTGTAGATCTAAATTCTTAACAAAGTGTCAAGAATTTTTTTTGAGCAATAGTCATTTTTATTTTTCTAAACACTTTGATTTTGTTAAAGTTGAAACATTAATTTCCCTTAAAAATGTCCACTTTCTCAGTATGAATGTTCAATTCTTTTGCTTTTATTCAGCTGTGTGTTAGTTACAAGCAATAGAAAATATTTCTAATAAATATTCCTCATTTCGTATTTTATTTTTCAAGGATTACCAGCATCTGTTAGCACAGTTTATAACATTCCCATTCCACAACATGCTGAATTCATAGTCTCCAAACTTTAGAAAACTAATTAATAAAAACCAAAGAAACAGTTTTCTTGTTGAGGCTTTTTTGTTCCCTGGTGGCAAACATCAGGAGTCAAATTGAAAATTTTTCTAAAATTATTTTCTTGGTGGTCTTTTGTTGGCATTAAGAGGAATGAGTTTTGAAATGTGAAACAGTTTGTTTTTAAATGTTTATAATCTTCCAAATGTGCACCTCTAGAGAGGTACGTTCTTTCTATTTTGGGATTGATCTGAAAGCAAGCATTTTGTATAAGTATGCTAGACTGTCCAAACTAGGTTGGATTTAGACTCTTAGGAAGAATGCATTTCTTCTTTGTTCAGCCTAAAGTAAGGGCATCTGCTCTTAACATGAACTTGAAACAAAGTGTGTGCCTATGCATTATGTAAACAACTTAGAAAAGCACAAATCCAGAGCAGAGGGTTTTATGTGGAAGGTGAAATTAGAGCAAAAAATTCTAATTTATTTCTGCTGTTAGTCATCTCAAATAACACTTTCATTGTGGTCCCATCAGCTATAATAATTCTTTCTTTGTGATGTGTAGAGGTAAGTTCCTTCAAGCCTAATTAGTAATGATGATGATAATTCCTCTGTCTCTTCCTTCTTTCAATGAATGTACATGTGAGCCTTCACTTTATTTTTTTTTTAAATTGTCATCAAATGGTAAAAAAAAATATGGACACTGAAGTTAGGTTTTTATCCTGGGAAATAACACCAAAAGCACTCAATTTGCCTCTTTTGAAAATAAAAAGTCACCAAAATTTAGTGTACCTATTGCTTAGGGGAAGGAAAAAAAAAAGGATTAGAAAGGAATAAGAAAATTCCTTTGCCTAACTTTCAAATTCTTTTCCTTCATCATGCCCACATGTTTCGGTTTTTGAAAGCAGCTAGTCAGTCCATCGGGCAAATGCAAATCGAGGACCAGAATTTTCGCTCCTGATGTCAAGGAAGATGTTCTGTAATGGAGTGGTTCGGGTTAGTTTACATAAGGTTTCAGATGAAATGTCACACATCTGGCATCGAACACCGATTCTTTCAGGATCGTAAAACATTATTGTAAAACATATTTTGAGAGAGGGGAATCTAGATCATGGACAAGATGTGTGCAGGCCATTTTGTGTGAGTATTCCTGAAATCATTTAAACTCAGGAAATTTAGTTGTATCAAGTAGCGGCACATGACATCTCTACTTTGTGATTCCAATTAACTGGTAAATAGCAAGTATTCCTATCCCGTACTTCTGAATAAATCTTCTAATGTTTCTCTTTTTAAATAAAATGGCACATCTAATGTGAAATTTCCCTAACAGAATATTAAATAAGACTTAAATTTACTTGCCTTTGTACAAGAAAAGTTCATATAATTACTCTTTGTAGTGTAATTACCAACAATTTTATGTCATCTAGCAAATGATTTAAGTAAGTTGGTAATGGAACACCAGTGAAATTTGCTACACTTGGGATGAAAACCATACTTACTTCAAGAAATCAGTCTGACCTTCTGTTTAGACACTTAAGACTTTACCTAAGCTACCTGTAAGTTGCACGAGTGGAAATCGGTCAGATCTAGGAAAGCCTTGTTCTCTACCATAGATTAGATGCAGTTTTGTTTGGAAACAGGGCAATCGCCTGTAGAACCTTGTGCCATTTTGGCAAGTCACAGAATATGTCTTTTGTGTCTGGGAGTCTGCGATTGAAATTCTATATAGTATTCATCAAGGTTATTCATGCTGAGCGATCACATATGTGCTAAACTGATAACATCACAGGTCCGTGCGCAGATACATCAGAGCGTGCTGGGGGCACACTTCAGATTTGTAAGGTAGAATTTAAATGGTTTTAATGGAGGAGTCAAATACGCTGAGATTTGTGTGCTTTGGTCATGACTTTGGCTTTTGTGATTTATTCATTCATTCATTTGGTAAAAACTGAGTCCTTATCATGTACCAAACAGTGTGCTAAGCATTGGGGATGTAGTGGACAAGTAATTATATACTCAATAAATGTTTTGAAAGGCAGGCAGCAAGGAAAAAGAGTTGAGTAATACAGTCTCTGTCCCAGAGCAACACATTTTCTGGTGGATTGGGAAAGTATTGATATCCCATAACCAAATGCATTCAAAACATAATAAAACCAAAGAACGAGATGCCATGTATTATCCATCTTACAAAACCTACCTTAAACCAGGGACATGGAAATTTATCTTCTCTTTAAAACTCAACCTAATCAAGTAATCACTTGAATTGCATAGCATTTTTTATTGTGTTCTTAAATTATGTTCTTAATTCGTTTTTCATCTCTTGGAACTACTACTTGATTGGATGTCTGGGTCACACGTTTAGGGTTTAGTTATTTGTCCTTTTAAAGCAGCCGAAGATAGAGCAGCTTTCTTGGTCCATCATTTCAGAATGATGAAGCATTCCTTTCTCTGAGTAGCTGTATTTCCCAGAGCATCTGTTTCTTGTCTGAATGAACCCACCCTGAATCTGACAGGGTATTGGTTGGTGTTTCACTCTTTTGGTTAGGGAAGCTGATGTCAGAATAGCTCATTTACTTGTCCTGGGTCACCCAAACATTGACAGAGCAGAATATATCTGATTATTAGCATGCATGTCTCCTAAACTGATGCAGAAAATAGTGCCCTTGTCATTAGCATCACGTTGATGAAATGGCACCAGGCTAGAGGTTAGAATACTCGCATTCTGGTTCCTACTCTGCCACCAACCAGCACGGTGACTTGAGGATAGCTTAAGTGTTTCCATCTCTAAAGTTCCTCATCTACAAAATTAGCTAGCTGTAGTAGATGACATTAAGTTCCATTTCAGCTCTAGGTTTCTAAAGTTCCAATAGCGTTATCATCATCATCATCATCATGAAAATACTCATATCTTTAGCATTTTTTGCATATTTTATGTTTTACGTAACAATTCTTAAATTGCGGGTTTAGGTATATTCTCACTGTAGGTATCTGAGAGATAAGAACTCAGCATGGGTTGAAATCCTATTTAAAATCCAGTTCCTTGGATAGGTGGGCACTTGACGCATGTATGTCAGCTGATGGAGAGTGCTATTTTCCTTATCCTAAGTCAGTAGCATAGGATGGCAGTCTTCAAAAATATATGGAATGTAAAAATATATAGACTATAGCACTGTCCCAGCACATAAGTTAAACTCACCTAGTGCTTATTCCTATAATTCAAACCCAGCCCCCATTGGAGCACATATTGACCCTAATTTGCAGATCCTTCTTTAGGTGGCTGAGCGACAGCTTGGAGCCACTGTGGGACTCTATAAAAGAGGCTCATTCGGAGCTACATGGAACTCATGGGACATCAGGTGGCTCCTTCAGTGAAAAGGGAATAAAGCACATTTCCCAGAGTTGCTCCATTAGACAAGACATCCCTGCTTGCTTTCTGGCACGTCCTAGTAACTGCGTAGGAACCAGCAAGCAAATCTTTCTGCTGTGCCTCACTTTTCTTTCTCACTTTTCATTTCTTTGAACATGTGAGAAACCTCATGCGTCAGGGCTCTTTGTACTCCAATAAAATCCACTTAGATACAAATTATTTACTTTACAAATATGTGTATTTGTAAACACGTTGCCTTCTTAAAGTGTGGCTGAAGAAAATTGTAGTGATTAGTAAGCAATTACATTTGGGATGTGTTCTGGACAGTGTTCCATATAATTGTTTTAAATGTATGGTGTATGGTGTCATATAGAGAGCGCTGGACTTAGGATGGGAGGAGGTGGGTTCTAGTCCCCAATATGTCACAAGCTGTGTAATGGGGGGGCAAGACTTGCATGAGAATACAACATTTTAGGGTTGTAAGGGAACCCATGGGTCTCCAAGCCCATACCCCCATCTATCACAGAGGAACCCCTTTAGAGCATTCCTGATAGATAAAGAGGGTGCCTTCGCTCAAAGGCTTCTCCTGATAAGGAACTCATGTCCTCTAAGGTAACCCCATTGTCTATCAATTCTGTTTATATGTTGCTTTCTTGGTTGAACTGGATGCTTTATCAGCATCTAAACTTAGCAACGCTGGTGTCTGCTGACTGCTGTTGGGCCCTGAGCCAGATCCTTTGCCTGACACTATCTTCCCAAGAATCACGTGCTATTAGGATCCTGAAGGATAGACAGGTTAGTAACTTAATGATGGTGACTCAGTTAGTTAGGAGTCCCAAACTTCCTGCTTCCTGGTAATTTTTGCCCACAAATGCTGTTTCTGGTCTCTGAAACAGCAGAATTAGCCGTCTCCCTCATTTATGCTGACAGTTGGTCAGATATTTGAGGATGCTATCCCCTTGTCCAGTCTCCCCCAGGCTAGGACTACCTTTTCTCTTCAGATTCTCAGTGGGGCGTTAGCTCCTCACTAGAAGGCTATCCACCTCTGGATCCCGACAAGTTCATAGCTATCCAACTTACAGTATGCTATCCTTAATCAAAGTGTGGTATTCTTACTATGGCTAACGAGAAAGCAACTTGGAACAACTTCAAAACCTGCAGACAATCAAGGTGGTTACAGCAAAACACACTAGGCCCACGGACGGCCATTTGTCTCCCCTCGCCCCGTATTCCTGAAGCGAGCACTCCCAGTACCACTGAGGGTGCACTAGTCTGGACAGGGAAGACAAAATGGTCCCTATCTTCTGGAGGCTGCTTTTATTAATAAAACCCATTGCATTCCATTTTCTCATCTATAAATTGAATGACTTAAACTATGGATGATCTTACCTTACCTGTGTTCTGGGACCTCAGGAAACAAAACTAGTGTCTCTGGTAAAACATTCGAAGGAGGTTTATTTCTCCTCATATAAGAGTTTCCTCTGTAGTCCATCCTAACATGGCAAGAGTTACCTTTGTAATAAAATAAAAGACCATGGTAACTCATTAGGGATGTGTATGAGGGGACTGATGAGTCATTTCTTTTCTCTGAAGCCTTGGTTTTCACATCAGTAAGATGGCAATGATATCTACCGAGCAAAGTGGTTGTAAGGAGTAAATGTTTGTTGTGTGTTCAGCACAGTGCCCTAACATACAGTAAGCACTAAGGAAAAGCTGAGTGGGTTTTAGTATTATTGTTAAACTCTATTTGTTCTGTTCTCTCACAATGAGTTGTACTCTAGGAGTTCATGGAATTATTAATGTATCTCAGACAGTCTATGAAAGTATCGACATGTTTGTACCAGATCTCAGCGCTGGGTTGTCCTTACCCACTCTTTACCACCACCATGGGTCAGTTACTCAGTGTCTGCTGGTGTAATCTCGAACCAGTCCTTTCTAAACTCCAGATCACTTTGTCCTCAGAGAGACACATACTAAGAGGTAATCTGAGTAGAAGGAACAGGGGAAAACCCATCCACACAATTCCAGAAGTGAAAGAAACCTTACACATTGACTCCATTGTTTACCAAAGTGAGGTAGTTAGTACATGGAGGAGTATTTTGCATTTTAATGGTATGAGGTTTATTTTAATGAGTATTAGGAAAAAAAGTAAGAAATCAAACATAATTTTACAAATATTATAATGGTATTTAAGTTTCAAAAAGGAATTAATTTTTTAAATTAATTAAGTCGAAGAAGTGACATATACAGAAGGTACCAAAAAAATGTATACACATTTTGACAAAGGAAAAAACTGTATTAAAAGTGTAACACTCAATATATACCAATAACAAAAGATGAATACAAGTCACATTTGACTTCTGCAATGACAAGAGGTGCTCAGAGTGGTTCCCATCAGCGTCCAGACACTTCTGAATACGGCAAACTACTGCTTGAGCAACGTTGACCAAAGTGTCCACTTGTATCACTGCTCATGCCATTTTTATTTTTTCACACAGTACCATGAGTCTCAAACTTATCACGAATGCATGCAGCTGTTAGGCCTGTTGGAGGTTCTGTAGCATACTCTCGCCTCCATTGTGGTTGTACTTCCACAACGTTCCCGAATTTCAAATACCGCTTCAAAATACCGAATTTCAAAATACCGCTTGTGCTCCTCGAATGACAACTGTGCTTTCACCATTTTCTTTGACTGTCCTGCCTGTCGCATGGTGACACTAGCATTCATTTGATTAATGCCATCTTTTGAGTGAAAATCATACTACATATTGCTACCGTAATTCAATTCAACTTAGAAAAGAAATACATAGATAACATCTCTTAAAGCTGTATACATTTTTTTGGCACCCTTGGTAAATATGGGTTTTAAAAATCAGGAAGATTTTATGCAAATAATTAAAATTTGGGAAATAAACTTCAATTCTTCCTTAGAAGACTAAGGAACAACAGCTCACAATCACACACAGCTTGGCAGTGGCAGTGTTGGGATGAAAGTAGTACCCCTCACTCCTAAAGGAAACTAAGGAAGTTAAGACTTGGCATGGATTCTTTGCATTTAAACTATATTGTCACAATTTGCACATTATTCCTGTTCATTCTGTCAATATTGTATTCTATTTCACAAATACATTCTGTTCCCTGAATAGCTTTCAATACTTGTTATTGCTCATTTCTGTTTTAACAAATTTTCCTACTTTGGACTATTGGACTGGGTGCCTTGCGTTTTACCAGACTACCCTGTTTCCCTGAAAATAAGATCTAGGTGGACAATCAGCTCTAATGCTTCTTTTGGAGCAAAAATTAATATAAGGCCCAGTTTTATATTTATTATATTATATTATATTATATTATAATAAAGACCCAGTCTTATATTATAGTAAAATAAGACTGGGTCTTATATTAATTTTTGCTCCAAAAGACGCATTAGAGCTGATTGTCTGGCTAGGTCTTATTTTTGAGGAAACACGGTACTATTGCCTATGAATTGCCTTTCCAAACTTTATGCCTTTTTAAAGGCAGAGAAATGTCCTTATCTGACTTATCTAGCAGTTCTCTGGAAAAGCTCCGTTCTCTGAGACTTGTTATTATTTGGCCTGACTCATAGCTTGCTCTCTGAGAATATCCCTATCCCCAGCATGTTTGTCCAAAACAATCAGCAGCAAGTGTTTAACATTTAAACTACATGAGATGGCGATACCATTGGGGTTAACAAGAGGCTGTCTAAAAAAATTAAACTGAAACATTGGGAAAAGTGCTGTCCATAAGGACTTTGAAAAGCTCCCATGTATTGTTAGGAATCTAGAAGGCTGCATACATGTACATGTGCCCAGAAAAGACCTGATAAAACCCTGATTACTCACTACCAACTGTCCTTGAGTATCTGTCAAAAAAGAAAGTGATAGTTAAGGCAGAGTTGTAAACTGCCTTCCACATTGCTGAAGGCATGCACATACACCTAGAGTCCCTTGGCAAAGGATAGGAGATGTACTGGTTGAAGGCTTTGTAGGAAATCTCTGCCTAATCATTAGCTGAGTGAAACAAACTTCACAGAGACTTCAGTGGTAGCACATGAGCAGAAATACAGACTTTATGGAATCAGTGCAGGAAAATCACTAAGTAAACAAAACAACAATAAACCTGGCAAAGTGTGGGGGGATCTGATTTGCAGACATAGTACCTTATATATTTAAGATGTCGAGTCTTCAACAAAACATTATGAGACACACAGAGAACCAGGAAATGTACAGCCTATACACAGGAGAAAAAGCAATCAACAGAAACCATCCCTGAGGCAGCCCAGATATTGCAATTACTAAATGAAGACTTTAAATCAGCTATTTAAAATGTAGAGATGTTCGAAGCACTAAAGAAAACCATCTCTAAAGAATTAAAGGATGAAAAAATAGAGAATATAAAAAAAGGGAAAATTATTAAAAACAACCAAATACAAATTCTGGAGTAGAAAAATGAAAAACTCACTAGGGGTCTCAATAGAAGATTTAAACTAGCAGAAGAAAGAATCAGCTAGCTTGATGTTGAATAAATGGAAATTTTCCAGTCTGAAAAACAGAAAGAAAAAAGAATGAAGAAATATGAGCAGTCTCAGAAACCTGGGGATACCATCAAGCATACCAACGAACACATAATGGGAATCCCAGAAGGAGAGGAGAGAGAACAAGAGGCAGAAAGAATATCTGGAGAAATAATAGCTGAAAACTCCTCAAATTTATTTTAGACCATTAATCTTCTAATTCAGGAAGCTCAACAAACTCTAATAGAATAAACTCAAGGACAGTCACACTTACACACATGGGAGTCAAACTTTCACAAGACAGAGAGAATCTTGAGAACAGCAAGAAGAAAAGCAACTCATCATATACAAGTGTTCTTCATAGTTTTAACGGCTGACTTCTCATCAAAAATTGTGGAGGCCAGAAGGTAGTATTGAAAGTGCTGAAAGAAAAAGACTGTCAACCAAGAATTCTGTATTATCCAAAATTATCTATAATATATGCCAAAGAATTCTGTATGCCAAAAGAATTCTATATTATCCAAAATTATCTATATGCCAAGAATTCTATATACAAAAATTATTCTTCAAAAATGAAGGAGCAATTAAGACATTTTCAGATAAACGAAAACTGAGTGAATTTGTTGTTAGCAGACCTCTGTAAAAAATACTAAAGGGAGTTCTTGTGGTTTAAATGAAAGAGCACTAGACAGTAACTCAAATCCACACAAATAAATAAAAAGCACTGATAAATGTAACTACATAGGTAAATATAAAGACAATATAGATGTAGTAGGGGTTTCTTGGTAACAGTTTTCTTCTATCTCATTAAAAAGCCAACTACATAAATCAATCATTATAAAACTGGGTTGATAGGCTTATAATGTATATCAATGTAAGTTGTATGACAATAATAGCACAAAGGAGTGAGAGGAACGGTGCTGCACTGGAGTCAAAATGTTGTATATTATTGAAGTTAAGTTGGTATGAATCCAAACTACACTGTTTTAAGTTAAGATGTTAATTGTAATCTACAGGACACCCACTAAGAAAATAATATTTTTTAAAAAAGGAAATGAAACAATAAGAGAATTTAAATGTCACACTGGATGATACTATTTAACAAAAAGCAGATGTTAATGGAAAAAAGAAGAACTAAAAAGACATAATACATATAAAAAAATAGCAAAATGGCAGATGTAAGTCCTATCTTATCAGTAACATATTAAGTACAAATGCATTAAACACTCCAATCAAAGGGAAGTGATTGGCAGAATAGATTCTAAAAACATGATTCAACTAGATCTATCTACAAGAGACAAACTTTAGATTGAAAGACTATACAAATAAGTTGAAAGTAAAAACATGAAAAATATATGTATTATGCAAACACTAACCAAAAGAGAGCTGAAGTGGCTATGCTAATACCAGGCAAAATAGACTTTAAGACAAAAATTGTTACTAAGGTGAAAAAGAACACTTTATAATGATAAGAGGGTCAATTCTTCTGGAACACCTAACAGTTATAAACATATATACACATAATAAAAGAGCCCCCCAAATACATGAAAAAAAATCTGTTTTGTAGTGAGCAGAAATCTGACTCTATTGCTTTCATTTCTTGGTCTTATTTCTGCCCTGTAGAGCCTCACACAAAATAGGTCTCACTGCTATGTGAATAGAGTTTTTCAAATATTTGAAGCCAACTCTCATGCCTATTCTCATTTTCAGTTTTTTATGTGATCTTTATAAAATTTTTCCTAGAATTCAATTATGTTCTCTTATAAAGAAAGCTACTGTGGTGTTAAGAGCAGAAGCTACTTTCATAGAATTTCAGAGTTGGAAAGAAACCTGACATTGTTTTTCCAACTCTCTAATTATATGAATGAGTAAGCTGGCTCCCATGCTGGACAGATGATTGAGCTGGTTAATGGCAGACCAATACCCATAATCTTGGTTTCCAAATGCCGTGTCTAGCATTTATTCCAACTGTTTTTTTCTATCCTAGTTTCCCCTCCTTTGGGTACTAAGGAGGGTTGCTGACTGAGGGTGAGAGAGAGACTAAATAACTCTTCTTTCTTCCTCCTTTTAGTGAGTATTTGGCATTCTTCATCTTGAATTTGCCATAGAAGAAAAAAGCGATGAGGAAAAAAGTCTACACTGGACATTAAAAAACACGGATTCTCACATGTTTTGGTCACTAACCAACTTTTGAGACCTTGGATAAGTCACTTCAAAAAATAAGAACTAGTATCTACTGAGCACCTACTGTTTTCCGACATTGTGCTAGGCATTTTACTCATCAGCCTCTGTATATAATGCGTCAGCTGTGTCTCTATCAGATGTGTTCTTTCTCATCCGTGAAATAAGCCGGTTGTACTACATGTTGTCCACTGTCACATTCAGCTCTAGAATTGGGTGATTGTAAGGAGGCATCTCTATTAGGATATGCATATGTCTCCTGAGGCTTCTTCTTTGTCCCCCTCTTTCCTATTTCCTAGCTGGCAGTGGGAATGTTGCGGTAGAATTGTTCTAGACTTGTCACTATAGTGAGTCCATGGGTTGTGGCTTCCTACTCTCTAACCTCCCAAAAGACTTTCCATTTTCCATAGGATTTGGCTTGACTCTTACTGGTCCCTTGCAGGGTTTCCAGGAGTGTATTCTCTGCCTTCTTCTCTCTTTAGAGTCTCCCCATGGGCCTTTGATTCACTCTGATGGCTCCTTATTTCACCTGTGGGCTCAGAGAAGTCAAACACTCGTAATTTGGAAAAGCTCACTCAGTTCAGACGTAGCTAGCTAACTGATCCCACTGCCTTTATTTCTGCTCTAATGTGATTCCTGTGCCTGAAACTTCACTTGATCTGATTTTCACATACTTGCTTAAGACCTACCACAAGCCCTGCCTTTTCCCTCGTCACCTCAGCCTGGCTAAGTTCTCTTCCCTCTCAATTTACCCAGCAAGTGTCGTCTTCAGTTCACATCAGGCACCCCCATGGGACTGATGCCTTGAGAGACTATGGTTTAGTGGTCTGGAGTCAGAGGGCCAAAGTATTAATCTGACTCTAATGCAGATTAGCTGTGCAACCTTGGGAAAATTACTTAACCTCTCTGGGCCTCAGTTTCCTCAACTACAAATGAGAAATACTAAGTAGCACTTATCTCGTAGGGTTGTTGTGAGGATAAATGTGTAAAAGCAAGTAGCACAGTGCCTGACAAGTGAAAGAAGCACTCAACACATTGACTCCATCACCAGATCTAGGGGTAAGCCCCCACTGGCCCAACCCGATCGACATACTTCCAATCATCTTGCCAGACTGACTGAGTTATAGAAAGGTACATGAACTTGACTCATCCAGAGTGGCTTTCAGGCTGCAGTTTGATTTTGATGATGTGGTCTCAGATGTGAAGCCTGGAATTACTAGAGCCACTTTTTTTTTTTTTAAACTAGCAGAAAGCCAGGCTGAGAACAACGCTGACAGATGTAGTAAGGCAGAGCTGAGAAAAATCAAAGAGAACTAGAACCAGAGGGCTGATCAAGTATCTCCTGAAGTTCCTCTGACTTCTGGAATTTTCCATGGCTTGAGCCAATTAAAACATGTCGTATTTAAACTACTTTGTTGTTTTTCTCTTCATTTGCAACTGAAAATATCATAATTGATACTCTACATTATTATTACTATTATTTCCCCATGTATGTCCAGCCCTTG
The DNA here is from genome assembly GCF_964194185.1 of Rhinolophus hipposideros. Taxonomy (NCBI): domain Eukaryota; kingdom Metazoa; phylum Chordata; class Mammalia; order Chiroptera; family Rhinolophidae; genus Rhinolophus; species Rhinolophus hipposideros. The sequence continues at coordinate 87,282,406 of NC_138055.1, forward strand.
GTCCTTAGATTGTAGTGTCCTTTGGGACAGAAACTAACGCACTGAGTTCTATGTTGCCACGCTACCCAGTCCACTCCTGGCACATGGCAGGTTCCCATTCACATGCACTTAAAGCTACGGTACTCCCGTCTCCCTGGGATCATGGACGTGAGTATCTTTGAGGCAGGGAGGGAAGGTGGCTAGAAGCCAGATAAGTGGTCCTCTGCTGCTTCTTCATCTTCTTACTATGCGATAATCATAGAAAGTAAAAGCCTTTGTAAATCGGCTGTAGGCTTTACTGAGCATCGGGCATTGTACACACACAATCGTCTTCTTCCCTTTCAGTTCTGTGTGGCTGTTATGACTATGCCCTGTGTTACAGATGAGAAACTGATGCTGGGAGGGGTTCTTGAAGTTGTATAGGTCACACAGCTTCTACACATCATCGTTCAGACCCTGAGCTCAGAGTCCTGTATCCCTGTCTTTAAGTTCTCATTCCAGTTTTCAGAAAATAAAACTAGAACTCTTAAACAAAGCTGATGGGTGTGGCTTACACGTAAAAGATGACTGAGCACTCGAATCATCAGACCCATGCTAAAAAATAGACTTTGGACCGACATCAAGAAATTGGTAAATACATATATGTTAACCTCAAAGAAATGTTTAAAATATGTATGACTTTTTCAAAATGAGTTCTCAGTTTCCTAACATTTTCAGATAACCTACCACCTTCTCAATCACATCAGAGAGATCTCTACTTTGGGTTTTGTTTTGTTTTGTTTTGTTTTGTTTTGTTTTAATAAGAGTTTAAAAACCTGAACAACATCATGCCAAACACACTGTTCTGTAAATTGATTTTTTTCAGTTAACAGTATAATCTCTTGGGGTCTTTCTATGCCAGTACATATAGATCTACGTCATTCATTGTAAGTACAGAATGTTTTTCAATAGTAAGAGGGCATCATGATTTAACCACTTCCTACAATTAATAGCACTTGGGTGCCCTACCTCACCAATTTTTTGCTTTTTTAAATAATGTTTCATTAAACATCATTGTACTTTGCTTCTTTGTGCATTTGAGTGTCTGTAGGAGAAAAATATTGAGGTCTTGATTCTACAAATTAAGTGGTCCAAGATAGAAAATGAACATCTTGAGGTCCCCATCTTCAAAAATCGTCTAGTCTATAGGGAACAAACACATACACACATAGCTTTCTCTTTAATATAGGAGAGGGGGAGATAGGATCACCTTAATATTATGGGAGTGCAGGAAGAGGGAGGCTGAGGGTTCAGCTGAGTGGATGACTAAGAAGTCTGCATGGAGGAGGTGGCACTTCATTGCCTGGCAATGTGCCTGTTATTTGTTTGGACTCAGACCATTTGGTTGGATGAATAGTGACAAAGATGGAAAGGAAGGATGCTCTGGGCAAAGGCGACAAAGCTCAGGAAGAAAAGTGGGGAGTGCACAGTATGCTTAGCCAGGAACTGGCTGGAATGGCTGGGGTAGCTGGAGCATCGCTCACTTCAGGGCAGTGGCAGGGGGTGGGGGCGGAGAGGATGCCGGGGGCTTGGAGCAAAAAGCACCAGGAGGATTTGTCTGGAAAAGAATTTTTCTTCAGGGTATGTGACCAAGGTTGAGGACAGAATTTAAGAACAGAGCAGACAGCTCTCTGATTGAGATGATATGAGCCAGATAGATGGATCCACGTTCTCCAGGGTTGGTCCAGCAGTCCTGTGTTTTCCTGAATCTATTCCTGTGGCAGTCTCTATGCTTCACTTTTGGGGGTTGTTTATGCTTTGAATTCAAGTGAAATATCTATGCGGAAGAAAAAAATGACAGAGTTTTAGGCGGGGGGTGGGGGGAACCCACCTACTTTTAGCTACCACTGTGTCTCTATCCATAAAAATTCTTTTCATGCCCCATGAATTTCAACATGCGGTTTATCTTGTTTGTTCCATAAAACATCAGATGCAACTATAATGGCCTAACCCCAAAAAGATAACTCGACACACAGCAAACATTCAGCAGCATTCCAAATAACCTTATGCTGGAGCCTGCCTTCTACGGGGCCATGTGGATGTCAGCCACACACAACTTGAGTCACGCTGACATAGCTGGCATGCCTGGATTGCACTGGAATCTCAGGGGTACCAATCACAGGCCAGAGAAAAGAAAGCCATTGACTGGAACAAACAATGCAAGAGTGTTCACATCTCTGCAGAAGGAAGGGTGTTAATGGGAGAGGGAATGACAATTGCAGCCAGAGGAGGACACTGGCCCCCAAAGCAGGAAGGGCACAGGTCAGTGGTGCTGGGCCACTGGGCAGAAGCATTCCAGGGACTTAGGCGATGGCCACACCCTTTTTCTCTTGACCTCCAATCAGATAAATTAATCAGATACCAGATGTTTCCCTAAAACTACTTCCTGAACCCAATGCCCTGTTGTCTTCAGGGCTTTGAGAAATCCAGAGTTGATAATCGTAGCAGAAATTTATTGAGCACTTCAATTGACCAGACGCTGTGCTAGGCATCTCACAAATAATTCATTTGATGCTCACAGCTCCACGGTGAGGTGATTTTAACAATTCCTAGTTCATGAAGGAGGAAACTGAGGCTAGGAAGGAGTAAGAAATGTACCTGAATCCCACAGCCAGTAACTGGCAGGGACTTGAACCACCGTCTCTCAGAAGCCAAAGCCTGGGCTTCGGACCACCGCACTCAAAGTCATGTGGCTGATTCATGCAAACTGGGCCACCCCAGCGGCCAGCCTCCCAGATGGTGAGACTCTGTGGGTTGAGCCAGTAGAGGAAAATTCTAAGAGATTCTTTTTACTCTCCTGGTTTCCTGGGGGTTGGGTAGGCATGTTTAAACATGCTATTCATTCAATTCTGGTTTACCTCGGTGATTATGGGGTGCAGGGCTCCTGGCTAGGCACAGAGAGGGGAAGCGAGGATGCCCCAGGGGGGTGGGGGGGAGGGCCGCAGGCTGCAGGCAATGTTGCAGCCACCTGCATTTGCGAGGTCTTAGATCTCTAATGAGTTTGGTCATTACTTTCTAGCCAGGGCCTGCCTGCCTTCCTTCCTTCCTTCCTTCCTTCCTTCCTTCCTTCCTTCCTTCCTTCCTTCCTTCCTCCCTCCCTCCCTCCCTCTCTCTCTTTCTTTCTTTCAAGATTTTTTCTCTAATGTAAACCTTTTTTTGACTTTACTGAATGTCAAGTATGGTGCTGAATCATTAACACAAAACGGGGAGCAAGCAACATCGCTTTGGTCGTCCAACGATTGAATGAAGTGGGTATGATCAGTCTTTCCATTTTAAGATGAAGAAACTGAAGCTCGGAGACGTTCAGTGGTGTCTCCTGTACCCACTGATTCAGTGGCCTCTCCTGCTAACCACGATAACAATGACAACATAATACTAATGACATGCTCACTCTGTACAAGGCGCTGTTCCAAATACTTCTTTGACAGGAACTCATTCAGTCCTTACAATAACACTATGATAGGGACCACTGTTATCTCTGTTTAACGGAGGGGGAAACTGAGACACGGACAGGTTAGGTAATTTGCCCAAGCTCGCCAAGTTGGTAAGTGGCAGAGCTGGGATTATCTTTTACTGCTTATATTTTCTGATAAAACATTTCTCAGTTTTTCTCTTATTTTTCACTTGAAATCTTCTGTGGTGACCCAGAATGGGTGCCAGCTTATTGAGAAGAGAGTCTGAGCTGAACTGGGAATGGGTTCCAGTGACCACGTCCCTGCAGCTCTGGAGATGAAGGGAGGTGGAGAGGGTGATGAGACGGCAGCCACAAGCCTGGGCTTTTGCCAGGGAAGGCCTCAAAGCTCCCTCGCGGATTGCCACCCCATGCTGGGCAGCTCACAGTGACAAGTCGTGGCTTCTAGGAGAAGAATCCAACACGGTTCTTGGGAGAGGAGAAAACCAGAGGGAAGGGCTGGCACAACCTCAGCCCTCAGATCTGAGAAGGAGTGTTTTGTGGACTAGGGGATGTAGGTAGCAGCTCTCCCAAGAGCTAGGCAAGAAAAAGTAGGTTTCTGTTTGGGCAGCAACCAGATTTCAGGGAGAAGGAGAAGCACATTCCCAACAGTGTACAGTGTTCACTCAGGGAGAGGTGGCCTCGGACCTGTACCTCTAGCGAGAGGAGATGGGCCATCTTTAAGCTGACCTCTTCATTTTCTCTGCCTTCTGAAACCCTATCCATCTCGGAAATCTTGGCTCCAATGCCACCTCTTCCCTGAAGCCCGTTCTGACTTACCATTTTCCACACACCCGTCGAACTCACAGTTCTGTTCAGAGGACAGAAACCCGAGGTACTCTGAGGTCCAGGCTAGTCCATGTTCATTCAGGGGACGGGCCTCTATTCCTCTACTGGGGAGTAAGCTGAGGCTAAAAGTGGTGACTCGACCGATAGAGGCCTCAGGCACTCTGAAAGCCAGCCCAGTCAGTTCCAGGAACTCTCCCCAAATAATCCCATCTTACTCTTCATTTGGCCTTGGGTTTGATGTCTTGCCCGCTCTGATATGGTGCCTTCTGGTGTCAGCAGTTTTGGCATGGATGCATCTCTCAGGTGCTCTGACAACACTTACTGAGCACTTACCACGTATCAAGCACTATTGTAACTGCTGTTCTGGGATTATCTCTTTTAATTCTCCCAACGACCCAGGAGTCGATGTTATTCTTATCACCATATTACAGAGAAGGAAAGAGAGGACCAAGTCCTCAGCAGCTAAGGTGCAACACTGAACACAGTGAACAAGCATCAAAGTCTGGGAGTTGTTTCTTACCTGCCCTCAACATAAAGAAGTCAGGGACCTTCTGCCTCCTCTTAGAGCACCTAGCAAGTGCCTGTACATAGTAGTTGTTCAATAAATACTGGCTTAGTCAATATCCAAAGACATGTTCTGCTTTTTCAGCCATCAGTGAGGGTGCTTTTGAGAGGGCAAAATCGTGTTGAATCTTTGCTAGACAAAATCGTGTACTTCTTAGAAGAGTTGAGATTTGTAGGCAGTGTCCTAGCAAATTTGATTCCAAGCCTTTAGGGTAGCTGGGATATAATAAAAAGGTATCTTTTTGGTTTTTGTCCCTAGTTCCTGACACAGAGCTCCTAAACCCCTTGGAATTTCCTGGGTGATAGGAGGTTCTTTTGTTCTAATGAGGCCATTCTTGCTGGTAGCTTCAGGGTGGGGCTGGTCACCAAAAAGACCATTCTGTGATGAAAGGGTTGGGACTTGGAGCCGCGCCCCCCCCCCCCCCAGCCGCTGTGGAGGGGAGAGGAGCTGGAGGTTGAGTTCATCACCAGTGGCCGACGATGAGACAGCCATGCCTGGGAGGGTGGGACACAAGTGCCTGTTCTTGGGGTCCTTCCACACGTCACACTGTGTACCTCTTGTCCTATTTATCTGTGTCCTTTATAATATCCTTTCAATAAACCGGGGATAGTGAACTGTTCCTGTGTTCTGTGAGCCAGTCTAACAAATTGTCAAACCTAGGAGGGGGTCCTGGGAACACCAGAATTCATAGCTGGTCAGTCAAGAGCCCAGGTGGCAACATGGGACTTATGACTGGCATCCAGGGTGGGTCAGCCTTGAGGCCTGAGCCCATAACCTGTGCGGTCTATGCTAACTGCAGGTATTTAGTGTCAGGCTTGAATTGAATGGTAGGACACCCAGTCGCTGTCCAGGGGGTTGGAGAATTGGTTGGTGTGGTGAAAAAGCCCACACAGAAGTGTTTTATGAGTAAACACAGTTCATAGTAGCAAAGAGACACATGAGAAGTAGGTGGGAATGACGGGTTCAGGGAGACAGCCCATTTCAGGAAATCTGGATTCATTGACTCAGACACCACAAGCACGTCATTAACTGCTCTTCTTTTTCTGTCCTTCACTCGCAGGACAATATAAAACTGGCTCTTACAAGGACTGATGTTGAAAACAATGTACCTTCCAAAAGATACCAAAGCAGCAGTCTGGACCCAGCTCGCTCTCCACCGTCTGTGTACCTCTCCTGTCATGTGCAGCAGGACGTGCTGCCCAGGGGACCTCAAGCCAGAAGAAACCCCGGACCCACTCACATCACCAAGAAGGTTGCATCTCTTTTCTCTGCTTGCTAAGACGGGAAAGTAGATTCCTGGGTTTGAGAGATTTCTTTATATCAAGAATTGAAACACAAAGGATTTTTTTTCAAGTTAACATTCAGCTCATAAAAATGGACTTTGGGAAAACGTCTCCAAACTCTATGTTTCTGTTAATCGATCTTTTACTTTACCAAGTGAATCAGAAGCTACAAATCAATTGGGGGAAGAAGATACAGACTTCACCGAAAGATTTGCTGCTTAAGCCAGATAGACGCTGTCTCACAGTGCTTCTTTAAATTGAGAGCATGTCTGGTACATTTTAAATGGTTTCATTCACTTGAAAGTGAGATGTATATATTCCATTCAGAAAACAGGCGTCGTGTGCTTGATTTTGAAATCCTTCAAAGTCGTATCATGTTAAGACTGAAAGAGGCATTTGAGTCTTAACCTTCTCACTTTAAAGAGAAGGAAACAGCAGCCTGGAGTAATTAAGTGACTTGGTCACATCCCAAGGCTTTGTCTGTGGCAAGCTGTCCAATTTCTAGCTTTCTCCCATTACTGTGCGTCTTCCCTGTATCCGAAATGTCTGCTTGTCCTTCGTTAGGACTCTCTACCTTGTCATCAGCTGCCGTCACGGATTGTTAACCACTGATCCCCCTCTTGGATTTTTTTTTATTGTTTTTTCGTTTTATTATGGAAAAATTTTAAACATAAAGGTAGAGGATATAATATAAATAATTCCCATGTGCTCCTCACTCAGCTTCTACAATTATTAACATATGGCCAATCTTCTTTTATCTATACCTATTCCTAGTTCCCCCTCCCACAGAGATGATTTTAAAGCAAATCCAAACATCAGGTAATTTCAGCTATAAATAGTCCATGTGGAACCATGTAAGGACCCTCAGATATATGAGTATCACCACTAACAAAAATTAATAATTCCTTAATATCATCAAATTTGTCTGATTCTTTCTCTCTCTCTCTCTCTTTCTCTCTCTCTCTCTCTCTCTTTCTCAAAAATTGATTTCTTAGAATCAGGATCCAAACAAAGCTGGAGATGAGGTTTCTGGTATCAGGTAGAATGATTAGCCGATCATTCAGAGTTCTTGCATTAGAGTGTTTGCCAAGCGTGGGGAAATAAATTGCATAAGAAGGATATTTTATAATAATCATAGATCACATTTTATATGCCTTTCCATTTCATACGCATCTTTGACCCACAACATTCATGTCAGGTAGGATACAGAGGTATCATTTGCCTCTGACAGAGGAAACTGAGGCCTGGAAGTGTTACAGGATCCAATCGGTGGTCAAGCTGAGATCACCCAAATTTCCTTCTTCTTATCGCAACAAAGTATCATTATAACCGCCATCTTATTACTATCATAGCTTCTACTTTTATGGGGCTGGATAGGTTCCCACCCCTTTCTAAAAATTTTTCAGTAACTCATGTAATCTTCAGAGCAACCCTCTGAAGTAGTTGCCTTTATTCTTATTTTGCTGATGAGGAAACCAAGGCACAGAGAGGTTGAAATGTTTTCTCAAGGTCACCCAGCCCCAGCATTTAAATCCAGGCCTTTCTGATTCCAGAGCTCACGCTCATAACTTCTACAATACACTAGTGTCATATTATAAGGCAACTGTAATTTTCGGTGTTGAAAATTTACCTTGATTGACTTATCTTTTTTCCCTTTTAGAATTTGGCTTTACATATGAAATGAAATTACATTTAAAACAATCTGTACCCTTTAGATTACTTCATCAATGTGGATGTGGTTTTCCTCTATTCAGACATCTCATAAACACTGGCGTCGTTATCGTTTATCCGAATTTGGGAAGTTCTATATAGCTCTCCACTAAATAATTAAGAGGTGCAAATAAATCCTAGACTCCGGACCTGTCTGCCCCAACCTCACACAGCCAATGGCGAGCGTCACACAGTCCCCGCCTTGGCCTGGCCCTGCTCACACTGTCTTGTGCTTTCAGGAGCAATCAAAGCCCTTTTAGAAAATATTTCCTGGTCTTCTGTGGCCTTGGATGGACAGTTTTCCACAAGGCTTTTTTTTTTTTTCCAGCCACACTGGCCTTAAGAAGATATTACTCAGGGCTCCACACCTACTTCAAACATTTTTAGGGCCCTGGTGGGGCCTCCTGCTTGATTGCCAGGAACCCTACAGAGAGGAGGAGCCCAGCTCTGGGGCTTGCCTTGGTCACAGTGTTTACTGAGAGCTCGGAGGCCCACTGTCAGTGTGGCAGTGCTTTTTCTCACACTTCCCCAAACAGCATATTCTTGTTAGGCAGCTGTTGCTCGCGAGGTCTTCTTTCTGCCCCCGGTCGCTTTTCCCATGTTTTATCGCTGGTGGGATTTCCCCCCTTCCTTGTTTTAAGGGCTTTCTCCCTAAGTCTTTCTGTCGCGGAACAGCTGTGCTCTGATATTAGATAGAATGTTTTCTGTGCTCACCACAAGCTTATGAACAAAAGGGTTTTAAGAACCCTGATAAATGAACAAGGTCTCTGGGAAGATGAAATGTTACCAACATTTCAAACAATCACAATCCTTGTGCATCTCGGCGGCTTTGCCCTTTCACAGTCGTGCCGGGCGGGTATTTGGTCGTGGAGCCTTGGAGACTGGGATTTTTTTTCAGTCTCCCTATCGACCTGACATGGGAAAGTTGGTCAGAAGATGGCCCTTCTCTGGCATCAAAGCCCCGAGCTGGCTTTCCCAGCTGCTGTTTGTCCTGGGGTGAGGCCCCTTTACAGGGTTTCGGGGAGTTTGGTCAGCAGGAGAGGACAAGGCTGACATTCTGGTTCCCGTTACCTTCCCAACATCTGAAAGGACTGCCATCCTTGAGTCGGGCTACCTGTCTGCAGGTGCAACGCTGAGCACCAGACAGTATCCTATTCCATCCTGTGAAGTCTGTGGTAGGGCCTCTAACTTTCAAAGGAGGAAACGGGGGGCTTAAGGAGTTTAAGTGACTGGCCCAAGGTCATAGCAAGGAAGTGGGTGGAGCCACTATCTAAACCCAGATTTGGGGGAGGCCGAAGCCTCTGCATTCTTTGGTAAAAATGGCACCCCTCAGTGTCTGGCGAGACATGGCCAGACGGAGGAATCCTGGGCTGTCCTGTGTCCTACTTGTCTGGAGGACTTTCTTCTAAACTCGAGAGGCTCTTCTTTCTTTAAACTCTTCTCCTCACCCCCACCCTGCCTCTCATTCACACCCTCTGAAGTGGGCCTGTCATCCTTAACTCCCCATTTTAAAGCCACCTAGACCCGTGGCTTTGGTTCGCTCACTGCCCGGTTCCAACCCAGACATTGGCTCCACAGTCCAAGCTTCTTCCTGGTCCTGCCTTACGTGGGAACAGAAAGGTCAAGGCTTGAAGTAAAATGACAGATGGAAAGAAAAGCCTCTCCCAGCCTGTGGAGCTCCGTGAAATCCTTCATTATGGGATTTCCCTTGTCAGAGCTGCAAGGAGAAGCCTGAAGGCTTACGGCAAAAATCTATAACACATAAAGGCACTGTACACACAGGCTTTGCTCATCACCGCGAAAACATCTGACAAGCAGCCCCAAGGGGGGCAGGGCAGAGGGGTGATGGGAGGAGGAGGGAGGAGAGAAGAGGAAAGAAGAGGGAGAAATGACCAACTGCGTGATTTCATTTCCTGCCTGTTGGCACCATGCCTGCTCTCCTCTACAGAGCTGAAGAAGAGGTCTTTCAAAAATGCAGCAGGAATAATTGAGGCTAGACCCAAGGAAGCACATCAAAACCACGGGAGCCTGGATACCTAGGAAAAGATCAGCGAGGCATCTCCGTGTCTGGAAGTGTTTAAGACTGGGGTTCAGACTCAGCACTGGGGCTGGAGGGCTGGAGGGAGGGGCTTAGGGGTGGGCTGGCACAGAGGCAGAGGCAAGGGCTCGTTGATTTGGGTCCTGTGCATTTAGGAGTGAGTAGTCACGGGTTACCCTTGGAAGCACCCCTTCTCCAGCCAGACTAGGGTTAAGGCAATAAGTCCACACTGAGAGACTGCCGAGAGGTCGGCAAATATGAGCAAGCTCCAGATCCTCCTGCCTCCAGCCATACACGTGGTGAGCACCTTTTCCTCCTCTGCCCTCATCCTTCCCAATCTTTTCTAATTTCCTTTACCCTTTGAAGCTTCCCTTTACCCCTGTGGAAAAGCACAGACAAAGTATCTCTCCTGCAGGGGTTTTCATGTTGATAAAGAAAAAGACTTCCCCAGGACATAGACATCATCACAAAGCACATGTTTGCAGAAAGGCTGGGAGGGGCTTTATTCTTTGGGGGAGAAGGGCGGGCAGGTGCTGGGGCCCAGACGTGGTGAGGCTGTCCCACCTTAAACGGGGCGCCTCCAGGTTCTTGTATGCAAAGGGAGGCTATGAAAAGTGCAAAGACACTTTTGCAGTGACCTCTAGTATGTCGTGCCACCTGAAGAGTTCAGGGTGTGGTGGGGGCAATAGGGCCTGAGGAAGGTTTCCTGGGTTCCATGCCACTTGCTAGCCACAGGACCTTGGGCAAGTCATGTCACTCCTCTGGGCTCTGTTTCTCCTTTGGCCCAAAGGGCTAAATCCTAATTATCCCGCTTGCCTTACAGGCAAATCATGAGGATCCAGTCAAGTGAAATAAAATTTGGGAAGCTCTTTGAAAGGTTAAAAATGACATTGAAGTGTGATTGTTGTTCTTCTGGATATTGGGAAGTGGAGGACGAGGAAGGTGCTGCAGCGTCCTCCACCCTCCTCTTCCAGAATTTGTCAGGCCTCTGTAGTAGCAGTGACCAGACCCTGCCAGAAGCTGTGGGAGGAGAGGGGCTCCAGAAGCCAGCAGCAGTTGGAACTGTGGCCAGCTGAAACCACCCGACCTCCCTCCTTGCCTGGCCTTCTCCAAACCCCAGGAAAGTCAGAGTTTCTGTGGAAATTTAAGCTGTGCCTGCTGTACCAGACTGGGGTGGGGGAGGGGACTGCACTCTGCCAAATGGTGGGCATGGAGGGGAGGCGACAGCTGGAGGGTACCAAGCTGGAGGGAGTCAGAGCCCTTCTCCTGCCAGCCCGTGCTAGGCCTGGGGACTGCCACCTACAATCAGCGTAGGCAAATGTGGGTGGCTCTGGCAGTGTGAGGCTTGGGGAGCCTGTGTGTGGGATGCTGGAGAGGTGTGGCGCCAGCAGGCAGGGCATAAGGCACACACTGCCCATCGGAACCAGAGGAGGGACCAGCTCCCTCCTGGCAGTGCATGGCTGGCTCTGCCTCCAATAAAGGAGGCTTCTCCTTGTCTGGGATCACGTGAAAAACAGGGATCCTCCTGTTGCTCCTGGTGTACAAGGGTCCCCTGCGTCCCTTCCCCCCACCCCCACTCCTCCCTCCCGACACACAGCACCCCCAATCCTCCCTCCCGACACACAGCCCCCTCCCCCCGGACACACACGTATAGTTCCAGCCCCTGGAGCTCTGGAGGGCACCCCGATGGAGAGGACTTTCCAAATTGCTCCTGTGGGCACACATGTGTGCCTGCTCTCTCACTTCTCCCACCTGCCTGGCCACCTAACCAAGCAGGACGGCTCCCAGCACCCAGGCCGGTGACATGAAGTTGACAGAAAAGTCTGCCTGAGATGTGACTGCTGCCACTCAAGGCTTTCAGCTTGTAGGGTCGGCCTTCCAGACAGTTCTATCCTCCTCGACACCCAGCAGTAGTTTTTATAGCCTGGCCCCTGACTTCCCCTGGCATCTCATAAAAGGGTCCATGTCCCCTACTGCAGGGCACAATATTGTAAGACTAATTTAAATTGCACATAGCATGGTTTTAAAAACTAAAAAGTATACTCATTTCTCATGTAGTTATTTCTACATGAGACTATTGAACCAATGTTGTTGGTTTCCTGGCCCAAGGAATCCCCAATATTTGTTTCAGTTCCACAGCAGTCATTCCCACCCGCTCCCCCAACCCCATCCATGATCTTGGAAAAGTAATTTTGCCTTTTGGGGCCTCAGCTTTCCATCTTGAAAAGGAGGGGGTGGGCCAGGTTTCCGTTCAAAAGGAAAACTCAATAATAACAAAAATAATTATGCTGACTCTGTGGACTTACTATATACCCTCCAGTTTTCCCTTTAACCCTCACCCAAAAAACCATGTAATTGTAGTTTGTACGGGCTTCGCCCTCAGTTTCTCCTTTCTAGCACTCACCTCATTTAAGTTTCACTGAACTGTTGATTTTGCCTCCAAGCTCACAAATCTCTTGACCCTCTCCTTTTGTTGGCATTCCCATCACTGCCAACAGTCATTCAGCCCCCTCATCAGTGTTTCCCTGGAATTTTGAAGCCATTGAAGGATGACCCCTTGACTGCTGCGAACTGCACCCAAATGATTCTGTGTGGGACCCACATTCTCCCAGCCTGAAACTCCTTCGCCTTCCAGACAAAGTCCAGGCTGCTAGGTGAAGCCTGAGGCCCACCATGAGGAGTTGTACAGAAGCCACCATTTATGTACCACACACTAAGTAACAGCGGTTGATTACTGGTAATACAGCAGTCCCCTTATCCACGGTTTCACTTTCTGTGGTTTCAGTTACCCGCAGTCAACCATGGTCCAAAACTATTGAACGGAAAATTCCAGAAATAAACAATTCATAAGTTTCAAATTGTGTGTCATTCTGAGCAGCATGAGGAAATCTCTCACTGTCCGGCTTCATCCTGCCCAGGACATGAACTGTACCTTTGTCCAGTGTCGCCACGCTGTAGACGCTGTCTGCCGGTTAGCCACTTAGTAGCCGGCTCTCTCCATTATCAGATTGACTGTCATGGAATCACAGTGCGTGTGTTCAAGTAACTCTTATTTTACTTAATAATGGCCCCAAAGCGCAAGAGTAGTGATGCTGGTAATTCAGGTATGCCAAAGAGGAGCTGTAAAGTGAGTGAAAAAGGAAAAGTTCTTGACTTCCTAAGGAAAAATAAATTGTATACTGAAGTTGTTATGTCGTTCGCCTCACCTCATCTCATCACAGAGGTGTTGTATCACCTCCCATCATCTCAATAAGAAGGGTGAGTGCAGTGCAATAAGATATTTTGAAAAAGAGACCACATCCATAACTTTTATTACAGTATTTTGTTACAGGTATTCTATTTTATTATTAGTTATTGTTTATCTCTTACTGTGCCTAGTTCATAAATTAAATTTTATTATAGATATGTATAGGAAAAATATGGTATATATAGGATTTAGTACTATCCATGTTTTCAGACATCCACTGGAGGTCTTGGGATATACCCCCCGTGGATAAGGGGGAACTGCTGTAGTTAAGTTATCATACCCTTTTTGCAGATGAGAAAACTGAGGCGCCTAGAGATAAAGGAATTTGCTCATCTAGCTGGTTAGTGAAGGAGCCATGAGTGGAATCCCAGTCTTGTTGATTCCAATGCCCTTTCTTCCATTCCACTGCCTCTCTTTCCAGCCACACTGCTTACTACTTCTCACTTCCCTTATTTGATTTCTCACAAACCTTGAAAGTGCTATGATGTTTAAAGCCTCTGCTTTTTTTACAGGGTGTTCCTTCTGGCTAGTGAAATACTCACATGCCTGCCCAGGACACTCCTATTCATGCTCCAGATTCTTGCTGAAGCATTTTATCTCTTGTGAAATCTTCCCAGACCTCCCTGAACAGCCTGAGATAGTTGTTCCCTTCTGTGGTCAACACTGTCTTTTTCATCCTGCGATTACTCCATCCATCATGCGTTGCAGTCATCATTGAAAAATCTGTCTGTCTCTTCTATGGACCTGTGAGCATTTCTGGGTAGGGACCAGGTTTTATTTGTCATTGGTTCCCTAACCCCCGTTATAGTACCTGGGTCTAACATGTATTAAGCAGTTTTTCAAAATGCTGAGTGCTTTACAAAGACTATCTTATTTAACTTTCCTTATAACCCTGTAAGAGTATCTTCTCCCTTTTCGAGATGAGGAAATTGAGAGGGAGGGGACAGTGGCAGCTCCAGAATTTTAATCAATTTAATTTATGGGTTATAATCAGGTTCTGGGGATACCAGGAGCTTTGTCATGAAGCTGGGTTTTGCTATGCATTGTTTTTACTTTACACATTGTGTGTTTTGGGGGTGGCTAAAGCCCTCCTTTGGTGCCACTTCTAGAGGGAAATTAAGTCATTTGCCCAAGATCACATGGCTGGAAATGAGCAGAGTCAGGACTTGAGCCCTGGATAGCTGCTGGAGAACACCTGAAACACTACCAGGAGGTGGTTAGTTAGACGTCAGGAGGTAATGAATGAGTCATTAACATGGAGTTTACAAGAACAAATCCAAGGACTCAATTTTTTCTAGCTTATAGGTTAACAGGGGAAATAACTCATTAAAATGTACACGACACTTACAATTGCTGGGACACACCCAGCAATTGGGCAGAAATTTCTACCTGGAGTTGAACAGCTGTTGGGTGAGGGGAGCTGGTTTAGAAGGTTGGTTTCTGGGGAAAAGAATGAGTTTTGGTGAAGAGGAGGACACAGGCTGCCATATTAAGCTGCAGCCTACCCACCACGTGTGTTCCAGTTTCCTCATGTACATAAAGTAAGATGCAATGGTCTCAAAGTCTCCTTCCAGCACCAATACTTTATGACTCTGACTTTGTTTTCAAAGCAAAGATAATGCTGAACATATAAAGCACTTAGACTCTTTTTGATTCCTGTGACTTTTGAAAAACTCAGAGAACAGCCTGTCAGACATTTCTGTGCAGATTGTCTCTTCTGAGACTAATCTGTGGCCAGCTCTCATCAGGAATCACCTTTCCCCCATCCTTGTCCAGGGAATGCATGAATTTTAATATTCAACAGAGTCAGAAAAGTCAGCTGCAGGAAAAGAAAAAAAAATCATAAAGTTCTCCAAAGCTAGACAAAATTGGTTTGAGGTTCCTTAGGATTTTGCATTATCTGGGCCAATTCTTCTGTACGATAGCATGAATGATCCCATACTTTTATCTGGGAGTGTGGGTAACCTGACAAATGACAGAGGAAAAGCTGGTTGTATTTCACAGGCAGGTGAGCTGGCCCTCCTCAGGGAAGCATGGAGAGCTTAATCCCAGGCTGTTATCTTTCTCTTGCCCAGAGTCAGAAGTTGAGCATTGCACAGAGTGGTGGGGAGTCTGGTTGCTTCCCAGAAGCCAGCCCCCACCCCCACTCTTTGGAGAGTAAGAGGGAGATGAATTTAATGATTCTGGTTCCAAGCCCAAAGGTCATGGCTGCATGGGGGCGAAGGTTACCAGTACTGAGTCTAGGAGAGTAGCAGCTGCCTGGGAAACCCATGGAGCTGCCAAGCGCCTTTCATCCAAGGATCCCAGCGGCATTTGGGGGGAAAAGGCACAGAGGAGAATGGGGGAGGGGTGGCATGGAGGATGTTGGGAAAAGACAACTGATGGGAACTAGCTCTGCTGAAGCTCTGGGCTAGTGAATTTCCGGGGCTACCGGGTATTTCTCTGGAGACCTTCTGAAGAGGGAAGAGGTAGACAGGTGGGTAGTGATGATTATGGACTATCATCCTGAACTCTGCCTGACAGGATGGCTGACCTAACAAGAGTCTTTATGCTACAGTAGACCTTTCCACAGAGGAAACAATTTTAAACATTCATTTAACAAACCATTCATTTGGGTTAGGTGCAGATAGTTTACAAAGAATATTAGCTTTGTATGTTTTGCCCTGGATTAAAAATAAAATTTCTGGTGGTAAATTTGGAGCCCATCTTGACAAGGGTATTAAAGAAGATTCCAAAAAAGGAAGACCCTCCTGCCCATGATCTTTTCCTTTTGCTGTCACTCCAGCCTCTGCGTTCCTCCTTGAGGCAGGAAAAGCAGAACAATGGGCTATGGGAGGAGGAAGGAGCACGAAGAGGGGCTGGGTGGTTCATTGCCATGTTCGGACTTGCTCCCTCTCCTCTTTTGGGTCCACTGGGCCTCCTGGGAATCTATAACCCAGGGCTGCTGCCCATTTGGGGGATCTGCGTGACCTTTCCCAAGGACAGGGCCAGCCCATTTCTCCCAGTTCAGGCTCCTTCTCCTGCCATTGGACAGGCTAATTCATATGATCCCTGCTTCATCTCACGGTTCCAACGTACAACACCGCATCTCACACAGTAATGGCCTCACCAACTTAAGGAAGGATGGTCTATTTGGGATGTTCTACTTCAGAGTGTGGACAAATACAAAAGCTCTGCTCTTCCAACCAGAGGAAATGCTACTGACCACTCTCCCTGTCCTCAGTATAGGATGTACCAGGAGTCCCTCCTGGATTCAGTGCTGAAGATGAGGGTAAGAGAGACTGAAAACCAAGGGGCCAGCATCCATGCTCTGCACAGCGAGACACATAAGGATATAAAACTAATGGTGATACTGGGAAGTAAATGTGGCTCTGAGCATATAGAGGATGGGGGATTTCCATTACATCCCAAGATGTGGCCAAGGGAACAGGAAGCTGAGAGGAGGTGGGATTTGATTTAGAATTTGGAGGATAGTAACATTTGGGCAGGGATAGAAGGGTGGTTTCACTACCAGGCAAAGGAAGACTTGAGCAAAGTCTTGGGAACAAGAAATGTTGTGTGTAAGGAATGGCAAATATTAAGTTTGACTGAACCATCTGTATTTGGAGGAAGTGGGTGATTAGAGTTAAGATTCAACTGAGAATATGTAAGATGTTGTTGGAGATACAGTGGCATTCCAACTAAAGTATGGAGGGCCCGAATTTTACCTTAACGTTTTGGATTTTATTCTTTATGCACTATGGACCCATTGAGTGTTATGGATTTGAACAAAACTCTCTGTACTTCTTTGTACCTTCCCATCTACAAAAAGACTGCCAGCACCCAGGAGCTCAGCTTAATTAAAGCTAACCTACCCAGATAAGCAATGACCTTGTGACTGCAAGTGTCTTCATTAGCTTAATGCTCTAATTAGCCTAGTTGAGGAGCAGGAGTGGACATACTTGGGTTGGAGTAGCCAGGTGGCAGGCAGAACCAAAAAATAGCCTGAACTTCTGCTTAACAAGACCGAGGCCCAGAAGTAATTTGGTAACATGGTGTAGTGAAAAGAACAGGAGGACCCAAGGGTCTAAATATTGGTTCTGTCACAAATGAGGTAAGTATGTTTAGACAGACAACTCATTCGACATTCATTTATTGAGCACTTATTGCAGGCCAGGCACTGAGCAAGACATGGAAATCGAAAAGGAACAAGGCCCACTCCCCATCCTCAGGGACACTCATAGGTTAGGCAAATAAACAGGTTACTTCAATACCATTTCATAAATGTCCTTACATTCCTTCTACCCGTGTCTGCGATCTCCTTGTTCTGTACCTCTGTTTCCACAAGCCAGACCTTGATCATGGCCAGGGTGCTGGGGCATTGGACATGACTCCCTGGGCTTGCTTCACTCCAAATGAGAAAAAGTGGAGGCGATTGCAGGTTCCCTGCTTCCTGAACTTCAATCCATAGGTATCGTCCCTGCACAGCCAGGTAAAATCTGGTTCTTGCTCCTTGCTGGGAATCAGAATTTGAACAGAAGGCCAGCGAGGGATGTGCAGTGTATGCAGTAGGTGCATTCCTTGTGTATGACAGAAAAGGCCTTGATTCTCCTGAGTCAAGCTCTTATCTCTTGGTCTGTCCTGAATTTTCACCAAGATTATGGCTGTCCTCCAGATACACGGGCTCCCAAGGGTCGAGGAAAATCCCACTGTTTTAATGAGGAGCCGGGACACACAGAGCCCAGCAAAGCAGATTGTGCCTTGGACTCAATCAAAAAACAAACAAACAAATAAACCAAAAACAGCTCTGCAACAAGGAAAGTAGCCAGGACCCAAGGCAGAAGCCGACCACCACAGCCCTGACTCAGCCTTGCTCTGTGCTGCTTCCCTGCAAACACACCCGATGCCAACCAGATCCCACCTCACCGCCCAACCCCCAACCTCATCTCTGCTCCTGCCCACTCCTGGGGTCTTGGAAATGCCAGATCCTTCTTTCCATCAGTCCCTGTCTCTTTCTCCTGGCAAAACCTGACTTCCAAGAAGCTTTCTGGATTCGTTTTTGGTGGTACCAATTCCCCTATTTCTCACTACTCCCTCATACTTAGACTCTTTGATCTCCCTTCACCTGGTGTCCCCTCTCAGTGCCTCATTCCGGTGCTATGTGACTAGCAAGAGAACTAACTGGCGGGGAACCATCTAAAGCAATGGTCCCCCTTGGGAAACACCACAATGGTGTTCAAGATGCATGGGGTTAGGAAGAAAATGGTAAACTTCTATTGATTTAAAAAATACTTAGTCTCTGTGCTGCATTCACTGCGAGGATGAAGACCGTTCTCAGCAATCAGAGAGTGGACATCCCAGAAGATGTGGACATCACTCTGCAGGGACACACTGGTATTGAGAAGGGCCCCAAGGGCACCCTGCGGAGAGACTTCAATCACATCAATGCAGAACTCAGTCTCCATGGGAAGAAAAAGAAGAGACTCTGGATTGGCCAGTTGTGGGTTAATAGGAAGGAAGTGGCTCCTGTCTGCACTCTCTCTAGTCACGTACAGAATGTGATCAAGGCTGTTACGTTGGGCTTTCATTACATGATGAGGTCTGTGTGTGCTCACTTCCCCATCAACGTCATTATTCAGGAGAATGGTTCTCTTGTTAAAATTTGAAATTTCTTGGGTGAAAAATATATCGGCAGGGTTTGGATGAGGTCAGGTATTGCTTGTTCAGTATGTCAAGCCCAGAAAGATGAGTTAATTCTTGAAGGAATGATATTGAACTTGTATCAAATTCAGCTGCTTTGATTCCACAAACCACAACAGTTAAAAACAAGGATATCAGAAAGTTTTTGGATGGTATCTGTGTTTCTGAACAAGGAACAATTCGGCAGGCTGATGAATAAGGTGTAAGTTGTCCCGCTACAGAAACACCAAGATGTCAGCTGATTCCTCAGACTTATTTGTGATATTTTAAAGATGCAATAAAAGTCATTATTAATTCGGGGGGGGGATACGTAAAGCAGGGGCTTTTTAATAACAATGTGTCTGTATTGGTTCATTAATTGTGACAAATTTACCCTACTGAATTAAGATGTTAATAATATGGGAGCCTGGGTGTGGGGTACATACAAAGTCTCTAAACTATCTTTACAAATTCTCGATACATCTCAACTTTTTCTGAAGTAAAACGTTTATTTAAAAAATGTCATCCTTTTCATAGTCTATATTTTACATGCTTTATGATGGACACACATTATCATAAAAGTACAACATAGTTAAAATATAGGTTCAGCTGCATGACAGCAGGACTCTAACGAGACAGAAGTTGTCTACAGGCAGATAGCCCAGGATGGTACAAAGTCTCTGTTCATCAGGCTGCTCCACGGAGTCTAAGATGGCTTGCTACCAAGTCCATGCTGGGGGTGGGTGGGGGCAGCATGAAGGAAGCCAGGGAGAGGCCGCAGGTTCCAGAATTCACACATCACTTCCCCTTACGTACCATTGGCCAGAACTTAATGCAAATGGCTCTACCATGTTTGGTCATGGAAAATACAGTCTTCATTTTGAATGGCTACGGGTCCAGCTAAAATGTAGGGGGTTGTACACTGTAGAAGAATGAAAAAGGGAAGCAGCTAGCATTCGTTGTCAAAATTGACAATTTTTTAAATTTGTGACTTAGAAATAGGTAAATATGCGTATATTGAGGGCACTGCTCAACTTTTTAAAACTGATACGGGCACACAATCAAAGACATTTAGGCCACCAGTTGAAAACACGGGCGAGGAGACAGGTTGCATTTCTGGCTCAGGCTTTTTGAACCCTGACCAGTGATTTTACTCTAAGATCCAATTAAGTGTGACAAACATGTATAAATTTCTCAGCTGCTCCGTGCCAGACACACCAAAGCCTCTTCTCTTTAGGACCTGTGTCCTAGCCCCCCCCCCCCCCCATCGGTCTACATCTCCTTGTATGCAAAAAGCCTATTTGTTTTTCTTGGAGGATCCTCACGACAGTCAGGGAGGATAGAGAGTGAGGAAGGGGGTGAGGAAAGACAAGGACAATGTCTAAGAAACATGGGCAGACGGAGAAAGAAACAATGCCAGATAAAGAAGGAGAAAGAGAGATAAGCAGAAAGAGAGTGGCTAGACATTGGGCCTGGAGCCCAGGAGAGAAGGCTGCAGAGGTGGAGAGGGGCCAAGCAGAGGGGAGGCCCAAAGAGTGAGCCTGGCTCAAAAGGAAGCGGACATTTATCTGGGGGCCCGTGAGGTCACGTGACCCTCTGAAGGTGGCGAAAGCAAGTAGTGCACAGGCTGGCCTGGGAGCGCTGCTCCTAGCAGATATCCGGGGACTTACCCAGCCTGCTTTACCAAGGTTGTTCTGCCCAAGAGGTCATCTGCGAAGGCAAGAGATAAAGGGGTCTTTTGTAGGTAGGAGGAAAGGGTCCGGTCGCTTCTCTGCTCACTTTCCCACTTTCCCTGTGCCCACCCTCTGCACACACATGGAACAGACTTTGTGCAGGCCTTGGGTTTATTTGCATAGACCCATTCTTTTTGGGTCTATGTTCTTGTCTCCCAAGGGACCACAAACACCCCAAATACTTTTCCTCCCGGTGCTTCGGAGAACAGAGCTTCAAGCAAAGTGCAATGGGAACACTTAAGTGTCAGCCATGCTTTCTACCTGGGGAGATGGGGAGGGCTTCAAGAAGGAGTTGCCAGTCTTGAAGGCCAGGAAGAGAGACTTAACAAGTAGAGATGGGCTGAGGAGGAAGGCATTATGGCGGGGGAACTCCTGATTAAAGGCAGGAAGCATAGAGTATACTGAAGGGCAAGGAGGAAGGAAGGAGGGAGAACAGTACCAGGAAGGGCTATTCCCTGCACTGGTAACGAGAATGCAACAAAGTGACTTCCCTCATGTTGCAACTGATAAGCATGTTGTCATAAGTCTGTGTTTCAAGTTCTGTCTGCAGAAGATAGGGTCAGGGCCAGGTGTCAGTGCTCATGGTCTGACAATGGGCAGCATTCTGTAAACCCCACTGTCCCGGAAGCCCTGGGCATGTGGCTTTCATATCTGCAGAGGGAGGCTTCTTTCTCACCCAAGGGTCAAAGCTTCCCAAGTCCTATGCAGAGGGGTCATGCCGGCCACCATGGAGGAGCTGGTGAGGGTGAGCAGAGCTGTCAAACAAGCCATCCATCGTGCAGGTAGTCAGTCCACCAACAAATGATGCTCTCCTCTCCCTTCTCCCCACTGGCTTCTGCACCACTCTATTGGTACTAATACTGCTTGGTTTCTGTACATAATTTCGTTCCACTTGTCATGTATTCTTTGTTAAACGTCTTTTTCTAGGAACTTGCAAGACACCAGGTGCTCTGATTCTATCCCTGCCCTGGATGGTGCTCTTTCTCTGTCGCCTTTGCTCTTTCTTGTTTTTCTCTGACACCACTATCGCTGTTTGTCATTGCTATTTTCTTCCCTGCACACTCTGGTGATTGTTACATACATTCTCATGGCTTCGTGATCACCTGTCTCATGTAGAGATTTACCTGCATAAATGGTGTATTGGTTGAAATGCTTTTGGCAGCAAACAACAGACCTTGACTCAACTAACTCAGCTAAGGAGGACAGTCATTGTCACGTGGCAAGGAGTCTTGAGGTCATTTCTGGGATTGGATAATTTGATGGCCCCGTGATATCATCAGAAACCCAGTTTCTGTCCATCTCTCTGCTGTGCTGTCTTTAGCATGTCGGCGGTTACCCTCTGGCTAGCCCCTCATGGTCACAAAATGGCTTCAGTAGCTTCAGGCAATGCCTCCTCACAGAGACACATCTAGAGACAGGCGAAAGGAAGATTCTTTTTTCACCTCTTTTTAAAAACGAAAGATAAATCTTAGAATTTTCTAGAGTTCTTTTTGTAGACATCTCCTCTCATTTCATTGTCCAGAATTATATATTCCTTATCTTAACCACTGAAATTATCTATGATTGTACTGGGGTAATCAAAATCACCCATAATGTGAGAGAGGGTCGGAGGCTGAATTAGAGTCCACCAACCTCTAAAAACATGACCACTTCACGTGTGAACAAAAGTGGGAAAGAAGAAGGGGAAAACGGTTGTTGGATAATCAACAGTGTCTGCCACAGATGGTAGCCAGAACTTAGTCTCCAACCCAGATGTTTCTCCTAACTTTAATCCTGTGTTTTCAACTACCTTCTGATAGTTTCATTTAGATGTTTTAAAGACACCTCGGATTTAACACACCTCCAGTTGAGCCCCTTCTCCTTCTCTCAGTCCTCTCCTTTATAATGATTCCACCATTCTCATAGTCTTTGAGGCTGGGTACTTCCTGTCAGTTTGCTCTCTTCCCTTTCCTTGTATCCATATCAATCATTAATAAGAATACCTGTGCAGCTGAGAATAAAGGGGAGATTTGGACTTTGGGAATACCCAAGGCAACCAGAGATGGCAAATGGTTTGAATCTTGCAAATTTACGTCAATTAATAGTAAGAGCTATGTGGAGCCTTGTGTGAGACGGACTCTCAGGCAAGTCTGGGCTCTGGGAGAAGGAGTGTCTTGATTGATTGGCAAGTCTGTGAAGGACACTGAGGGGTAGACTAATGAGATGCATGCTATGTGTTTGCTATCCCTGTGCTGGGATTGGTTTAGGGAAGGTAAAGGCACCAACACTGTGGGAACAATAACGGCCATAAGAAGATTAATACTAGTTAACATCTATTAAGCATAAATTATATGCCAGGGACTGCAATGGGGATTGTATGTGAATGTCTCATTTGACAGTCTCAATAAATCTGAGAGGTAAGTACTGTTATTACTCCCATTGGAGTAACTGAGACTGCATGAAGTAACTTAGCAGCTGGCAAGTGGAAGAGACAGGATTCAGTCTGGCTCATCGCATTCCACAGCCCTTGCTCCCTAAGTTATTGGGGTGCTGGACCAACATCTTCATTTCTCCTCACTAGGATGTTCCTCTCCAACTTGAAACAGGCACACAAACCACCTATGGCTCTTGTTAGGATGCAGATTCTGTTGAGTACATCTGGGGTGAGATCTAAGATTCTGCATTTCTTTTTTAATTTTTTTTAACCTTTTTTTTTAAATTGGGGAATGTTGGGGAACTGTTTTTCCAGGGCCCACCAGCTCCAAGTCAAGTCGTTGTCTTTCAGTCTAGTTGTGGAGGGCGCAGCTCAGCCCCAAGTCCAGTCGCCATTTTCAATCTTTAGTTGCAGGGGGCGCAGCCCACCATCCCATGTGGGAATTGAATCGGCAGCCTTGTTGTTAGGAGCTCTCCCTTGTTGTCTTCAATCTAGTTGTAGAGGCCGCAGCCCACTGGCCCATGTGGGAATCGAACCGGCAACCTTGTTGTCAAGCGCTCGCACTCTAACCAACTGAGCCATCCGGCCGCCCTGAGATTCTGCATTTCTAATACATCCCAGGGACATGCTGATGCTGGTGGTCCATGGACCACACTTTGAGCCGTAAGGCCCTAGAAGGTGAGCCCCATCAGTGCAGGATATTTGTTTGCTTCCCTTACCTCCTGGGAACATGGCTTATCTACGCTTCCCAGTCTACCTTGTTGTGAGATGTCTGCATTGAATGCACACAGAGGGATTATGCTATTTGCAGCCTGGTCCATAGACACCCCCCAGAAAATCCTCACTCTACTCTTCTCTTCCCCTGTCTGGCAGCTGCATGTTGACAGCCAGGCATCCTTGGAAGCCACATTGAAGAAGGCAGAGCCTTTGCCAGCCTGGGTTCCTGAATGATTTTGTAACAAAGCTCCTCACCCCCAATTCCAGGTAGATATCAAGTGAATGATAAACTTCTCATCTTATGCCACTGAGATTTGGGGCTCTCACTATAGAACCTAGTGTTAGATGAACTAATACATTGACCCATTTTTCAGATGAGCAAGCTGAGGTCACAAACAGTAAAGTGATTTTTCTTGGAGCATATACTAGCAAAAGAAAAAGATGGAACTAGAATCCAAGTCTTCCAACTCTTACTGTTGACCACCCCCTGAACCTCACTCAGTAGGGACGCACCTCATGTCCTCCGAGGGCTTTGTCACCTTGTCTGCTCCCTTCTCTTTCTCTTTGTCTTCCAGGGCTGAGACTGGCGCAGAGACTGGCCAGCAAGACAGAGGCAGGCAGAGTGGAGAGAAGCAGCTGTAAGAAGGAGCAACCCTAAGAATGCTGATGATGCAGAGAAGGCTGTGGCAGGCCAAACGATCCTGCGATTGTTTCCTTGTAGCTTCTAGGAATGAACTCTACAACAGGATTTTCTGGCATTCAGACCCATGCCACATCTTTCTCAGAAAAAAGACTAGTATCCCAGCTTCAGCTGGAGTTTGGTGTGGGACCTTCAACCTGAGGAGGGAGAGTGAGCTCCAAAGGTCTCCTAAAAATAGAGCTGAAGGACTCCTGCCACTGTTATCAGCCACTGCTCAGTATCAGGGGTGGGTTTACCATCAAGTCTTTATTGACCTTGGCAAAGACAGGGGCCACCAGATTCTTCATCCCCAAAGAATCCTTAAACCGGCTATCCCTGTTGCTACTATTTCCACGTTCCAACCTTTGATAGACTCTCTGACCTCAGATGGATTTTCCTACTTTGTGTGTCATGGCTCACCCCATGGAGAATTAGAAGAAGAAAGGAAATTGTCAAAGAGGGGATTGGGAGTGAGTAGCACGAGAATGTCAGCTTCCTGAGGGCAGGAACTTTGTGTGTTTTGTTTGATGCTATATCCCTGTTACTTAGCACAAAGTAGGCCTCAGTATGTTTTTTTTTCTTTCTTTTTCTTAATTAAATTTATTGGGGTGACAATTGTTAGTGAAATTACATAGATTTCAGGTGTACAATTCTGTATACATCATCTATAAATCCCATTGTGTGTTCACCACCCAGAGTCAGTTCTCCTTCCATCACCATATATTTGATCCCCCTTACCCTCATCTCCCTCACCCGACCCCTCTTACCCTCTGGTAACCACTAAACTATTGTCTGTGTCTATGAGTTTTTCTTTCTCATTTGTTTGTCTTGTTCTTTTGTTGTTTTTGGTTTATATACCACATGTCAGTGAAATCATATGGTTCTCTGCTTTTTCTGTCTGACTTATTTCGCTTAGCATTATACTCTCAAGATCCATCCATGTTGTCACAAATGTTCCTATATCAACTTTTCTTACCGCCGAATAGTATTCCATTGTGTATATATACCACAACTTCTTTATCCATTCATCTATCGAGGGACATTTTGGTTGTTCCCATGTCTTGGCCACCGTAAATAAACCTGCAATGAACATTGGAGTACACGTGTCTTTATGTATAAATGTTTTCAGAGTTTTTGGGTAGATACCCAGGAGAGGGATTGCTAGGTCATATGGTAATTCTATTCGTAATTTTTTGAGGAACCTCCACACTGCCTTCCATAGCGGCTGCACCAGCCTGCATTCCCACCAACAGTGTATGAGGGTTCCTTTTTCTCCACAGTCTATCCAACACTTGTTACTATTTGTCTTGTTGATGATAGCCATTCTGACTGGGGTGAGGTGATATCTCATTGTGGTTTTATTTGCATTTCTCTGATGATTAGTGATGTTGAGCATTTTTTCATATGTCTATTTGCCATTTGTATGTTCTCTTTGGAGAAATGTCTCTTCAGGTCCTCTGCCCATTTTTCAATTGGGTTGTTTGTTTTTTTGTTGTTGAGTTTCATGAGTTCCTTGTATATTTTGGATATTAGCCCCTTATCAGAGGCACTGTTTGCAAAAATCTTCACCCATTCAGTTGATTGCCTCATTATTTTGTCAATAGTTTCTTTTGCTGTGCAAAAGTTTTTCAGTTTCATATAATCCCATTCATTTATTTTAGCTTTTACTTCTATTGCCTTTGGAGTCAAATTCATAAAATGCTCTTTGAACCCAAGGTCCATAAGTTTAGTACATATGTTTTCTTCTATGCAGTTTATTGTGTCAGGTCTTATGCTTAAGTCTTTGATCCATTTTGAATTAATTTTGGTACATGGTGACAGATAGCAGTCCAGTTTCATTCTTTTGCACGTGGCTTTCCAACTCTCCCAGCACCATTAATTGAAGAGGCTGTCTTTCTTCCATTGTATGTTTTTAGCTTCTTTGTCAAAAATTATCTGTCCATATTTATGTGGTTTTATTTCTGGGTTCTCAATTCTATTCCATTGGTCTATGTGTCTGTTTTTCTGCCAATACCATGCTGTTTTGATTATTGTAGCCCTGTAGTACAAGCTAAAGTCAGGCAGTGTGATACCTCCAGCACTGTTCTTTTTTCTTAAGATTGCTTTGGCTATTGACAAATCTGATGATTTTTTGTTCTATTTCTTTAAAAAACGCCATTGGGATTTTGATGGGGATTGCATTAAATCTGTATATTGCTTTGGGTAATATGGCCATTTTAACTATGTTGATTCCTCCAATCCATGAGCACGGAATGTCTCTCCATTTCTTTGTGTCTTCTTCAATTTCTTTCAAAAATGTCTTATAGTTTTCAGCATATAGGTCCTTCACATCCTTGGTTAAGTTTATTCCTAGGTATTTTATTCTTTTTGCTGCAATTGCAAAAGGAATTGTTTTTTGTATTTCTTTTTCTGAGATTTCATTGTTAGTATATAGGAAAGCAATGGACTTTTGTATGTTGATTTTGTAGCCAGCAACTTTACTGTATTCATTGATTGTTTCTAACAGCTTTTTGCTGGAGTCTTTAGGGTTTTCTATATATAGCATCATGTCATCTGCAAAGAATGACAATTTAACTTCTTCATTCCCAATTTGGATGCCTTTTATTTCTTTCTCTTGCCTGATTGCTCTGGCAAGGACTTCCAACACTATGTTGAAAAGCAGAGGTGATAGGGGACAGCCCTGTCGTGTTCCTGAACGTAATAACCTTTATTATGTTGAGGTATTTTCTTTCTATACCTATTTTATTAAGTGTATTAATCATCATGGATGTTGTATCTTGTCAAATGCTTTTTCTGCATCAATTGATAGAATCATATGATTTTTGTCCTTTATTTTGTTTTGTGATGTATCACATTGACGGATTTGCGGATGTTGAACCATCCTTGTGCCCCAGGGATGAAACGCACTTGGTCGGGATAAATAATCTTTTTAATGCATTGTTGTATTCGATTTGCTAGCATTTTGTTTAGGATTTTAGCATCTGTATTCATCAGAGATATTGGTCTGTAGTTTTCTTTTTTTGGGTTGTCCTTACCAGGTTTTGGTATGAGGGTAATGTTGCCCTCATAAAATGAGTTAGGGAGTACTGTCTCTTCTTCAATTTTTTGGAAGAGTTTGAGCAGGATTGGTATTAGATCCTCTTGAAAGTTTGGTAGAATTCACTAGTGAAGCCATCTGGTCCTGGACTTTTGCTTTTGGGAAGGTTTTGGATGACTCATTCAATTTCGTTACTGGTGATCGGCCTGTTTAGATTTTCCAGCTCTTCATGATTCAGCCTTGGAAGGCTATATGTTTCTAAGAACTTGTCCATTTCTTCTAAGTTATTGAATTTGGTGGCATATAGTCCTTCATAGTATTCTTGGATGATCCTTCATATTTCTGTGGTGTCTGTGATAACTTCCCCTTTTTCGTTTCTGATTTTGATAATTAGTGTCTTCTCTCTTCTTATCTTAGTGAGTCTAGCCAAGGGTTTGTCAATTTTGTTAATCTTTTCAAAGAACCAGCTCTTTGTCACATTAATTTTTTCTATTGTCTTTTTGTTCTCTTTCACTTAGTTCTGCTCTGATTTTTGTTATTTCCTTTCTTCTGCTGACTTTGGGTTTCGCTGTTCTTCTTTTTCTAGTTATTTAAGGTGTAACATGAGGTTATTTATTTGGGATTTTTCTTGTTTCTTGAGATAGGCCTGTAATGATATAAATTTCCCTCTTAAAACTGCTTTCGCTGCGTCCCAAAATTTTTGGTAGGATGTATTTTCATTGTCATTTGTTTCTATGTATCTTTTGATCTCTCCTCTAGTTTCTTCTTTGACCCAGTCGTTCTTTAAAAGTATGTTGTTTAATCTCCATGTATTTGTGTTTTTTCCTGCTTTCTTTTTGCAGTTGATATTCAATTTCAAAGCCTTGTGATCAGAGAATATGCTTGGTATGATTTCAATCTTCTTAAATTTGCTGAGGCTGATTTTTATGTCCCAATATTGGTCTATTCTTGAGAATGTTCCATGTACACTAGAAAAGAATGTATAGTCTGATGTTTTAGGATGAAGTGCTCTATATGTCAATTATGTCCATTTCATCTAATGTGTCATTTAGGGCTGCTATTTTGTTATTTATCTTCTGTTTGGATGATCTATCCATAGCTGTCAATGATGTATTTAAGTCCCCTAGTATAATTGGGTTTTGGTCAATTTCTCCCTTTAGTTCTGTTAGTAGTTGCTTGGTATATTTCGGTGCTCCCTGATTGGAGGCATAAATATTGATGACTGTTATGTCTTCTTATTGCATAGTCCCCTTTAACATTATGAAATGTCCATCTTTGTCTCTTGTTATCTTTTTCACCCTGAAATCTGTTTCATCAGAAATCATTATGGCTACACCTGATTTTCTCTGGGTACCATTTGCTTGGAGTGCCAATTTCCACCCTTTCACTTTGAGTCTACGCTTGTCCTTGTAGCTGAGATGTGTCTCTTGGAGACAGCATATGGTTGGGTTTAGTTTTTTTATCTAATCTTCTACTCTGTGCCTTTTTATTGGTGAGTTCAGTCCATTTACATTTAGGGAGATTATTGATATGTGAGGATTTCCTGTCATTCCATCTTTTGTTTTCTGGTAAGGTTGTGACTCCATTGTTTCTTTGCCTTTTCGTTGTTGTCTTTTATTTCTGTGTGGTGGTATTCTATGATGTTTCCCTCTGTTTCTTCTTTTATTACAGAATATATTTCAGTTCTAGATTTTTTTGAGTGGTTACCCTTAAGTTTATGTAAAAGAAAGTTTGATATTTAGAGTATTCCATTTTCTTCAGCACGCTTACTCTCTCCATTCCCA
This sequence comes from Rhinolophus hipposideros, assembly GCF_964194185.1. Taxonomy (NCBI): domain Eukaryota; kingdom Metazoa; phylum Chordata; class Mammalia; order Chiroptera; family Rhinolophidae; genus Rhinolophus; species Rhinolophus hipposideros. The sequence goes on from NC_138055.1 coordinate 87,311,528, forward strand.
TATTCCGGTTTAGGCCTTTACTCTTCCCCTTTTTATGTTTTGGTTGCCACAAATTGTCCCTGTTGATGGTGGTCTAATAGCCTCCTTTAGTATTTCTTGTAGTGCAGGTCGTGTATTAGAAAATTCCCTCAGCTTCTGGATGTCTGGAAAGATCTTTATTCCTCCTTCATATCTAAAGGATATCTTTGCTGGATATATTATTCTTGGCTCATAATTTCTCTTTTTCAATAGTTTGGATATTTGATTCTATTCCCTCCTGGCTTGTAGACTTTCTGCTGAAAAATCTGATGATAATCTAATGGGCTTACCTTTGTAGGTTACTGTCTTCTTTTCCCTGGCTGCCTTGAGGATTCTTTCTTTGTCGTTGATTTTAGACAGCTTCAATACAATGTGCCTTGGAGAAGGCCTGTTGGGATTGAGGTAATTAGGTGTTCTATTTGCTTCTTGGATTCGAGGATCCAGTTCTGTCCACAAATTTGGGAAGTTAGCATTAACAATTTTTTTGAGTATATTCTCTGTTCCCTTCTCTCTTTCTTCTCCTTCTTTTATGCCCATTATTCTTATATTGCTCTTTCTGATGGAGTCAGAAAGTTCTTGTAGAGTTCTTTCATTTCTTTTAAGTCTCAAGTCTCTTTCTTCTTCCATCTGTGTAATTTCCAGGTTTCTATCTTCGATGTCACTGATTCTTTCTTCCATCTGGTCAACTCTACTACCTAAGCTGGATATTTTATTGTTAATTTCTTCTATTGAGTTCTTAATCTCCAGAAATTCTATTTGGTTCTTTTTCAAAATTTCAATCTCTTTTGTAAAATGCTCATGGTGTTCTTTGATTGTGTTTCTGAGTCCATTAAACTGTTTTTCTGTGTTTTCTTGCATCTCGTTCAGTTTTCTCAGAATTGCAATCTGGAATTCTCTGTCATTTAAATCACATATTTCCATATCTCTAAGTTCCTTTTCTGGAGACTTTTCACTTTCTTTCTGAGCGATCTTGTTGCCTTGGTTATTCATGGCAATCACTGATTTACTATTTCTCTTCCTAGACATCTACAGGAGTGACTTCTGCAATACCTTGATAGGAAGAGGTCTTTCTTTTGTTTTCCAGTGCTTGTTGGTAGAATGTTTTATTTTCTCTGCGACTGCAGCCTTATTTTTCCTTGCTCATTCAGTAGTGCTGTTTTCTCTGCACTATTCCAGCTTCTCACACAATGGGGGGATTCCCTGGGAGACGGGCTTCTCCTCTGTTAATAGTTCACCTAGGTCATAGGGCGCAGCATCCCTGTTTGGAATGCGGAGAGCTTTTGAAGTTCCGAAGCTCTTTCTGTACCAGATTCAGAGCCGGTATGTTTCAGCAGTTCTGTTTACTCCTGCAGGGATCTGCCCAGATAGGTGGGGCCAGGTGTAGGGTTAGTTGTGAGAGGTGGCCCAGAGCGTTGGTGGCGACCACCACCTCAGCCAGTCCTGTTTCCACAGCTCCCTCCCCTTTGCCGGACCTAGTTGAACTGCGAATCTGTGTCTGTGGACCACAGTTCTCAGAACAGCAAATATTCTGACCTTTGATCTGACATTGCTACTGTTTGGTTTCTAGCACCGGGCAGGTGGGGGCGGGGTGAGCTCGGGGAGGGTAGGGAGGGGGCAGCTAGTCTCAGTGCCTAAGGCTTCCATTCTCGGCTCAGCAGTGAGGTCTTAAACCACCGTTTTCAGCCTTCTTCCCTCAGTCCTTGCTCCGAGGTCTCTGCCGGGAGCGTTGGGTTCAGCCGTGTTATGTGCTGCCCCCTCAGCCCTGTGGGCCATAAGCGGAGCAGTAGTAGTCCGAGTCCTTCCCTCTCCCGCAGCTGCGGAAGATCCGGGAGCAGCGGGCTCCGAGCACTGAGCTAGGTCTGTGTCCTGCGCCCGCGCGGCTCCGTCTCCGCACTTCTCCTCTCCCTCCTCCCCCGCTCGCGCAATTCGTCCACCTGGAGGTGATTTCAGTAGTGGGCCTCTTTGTCTTGCCTGTCTGCTGTGCAGGGAGTCCTTTGTGGAGTTATTATTGTTTGATTAGTTGTAAATTCCAGAGGAACTTTACAAAGGCTCACCTCACGCCGCCATTTTTTTGCATTCCTCAGTATGTTTTTTAAATGAATGAATGAATTTATTAACCTAAGCCTCAAACAGGTTGGGATTGTACAACTTAGTTTGTTGCTAGGTACATTCTAAATTGTGAAGTTGTGAGGACTTGTCTTCAAAACCAATCTGGCTTCCGGAAGTTTCACCCCTTTTCTGTGCCTCTATTGCTTCTCTTGAGATCCTTCTCTCATTTATAAAGCAGCAGGGAGATATCTTTTGTGTTTTGGCTGTATGCAATAATGTAAATAACACTTGACAAAGTCCTGACTTCTAGTCCTGGCTTAGTATCCAATTTGCTACATGGGCTTAAGCAAGTCACTTTATCTTTCTGGGCATTTAGCTACAATGTTTCCCAAGGTTCCCATAAGTTCTAATGTAAAAAATGGTACAAAGCGAGGATTTAATATTAATCATTCACTCGTTACCATAAATTTAGCCCCCAAGTTCCTTCCCTGATGTATTTAAAACTTCGTTACTAATAGCAGAGTGAAAGGACCCCATCTCTAGTAAAAAAGACATTCACTCCTAAGTTCAGGATAAGACAAAGCTGTCCATTTTCACCATTTCTATTTAACATATTATTGGATGTTCTAGCCAGAGCAATTAGACAAGAAAAAGAAATAAAAGACATACTTATTGGAAAAGAAGAAGTAAAATGATCTTTGCTTGCAAATGACAAGATTTTATTATATGTAGAAAATGAAACATTCCACAAAAAAAATTGTTAAAGGAAAAAACCCAAAATTCAGCAAAGTTGCAGAATTTAATGTAATTTCTGTCAAAGCCCTAACGATTTTTCTTTTTTGTAGAAATAGAAAAAAAACATTCTAAAATTCATATGGAATCTCAAGGGACCCTGAATAGCCAAAACAATCTTGAAAAAGAACATAGTTGAAGGACTGGTATTTCTTGATTTCAAAACTTACTACAAAGCTACGGTAATCAAAATGGTATGGTACTGACAAAAAGACCAATGGAACAAAATAGAGACTCCAGAAATAAACCTTCAAATGTATGGTCATATGATATTTGGAAAGGGAGCCAAGATCATTCAATACGGAAAGGACAGTCTTTTCAACAAATAATGCTGGAGAAACTGGATTTCTACACCCAAAAGAATGCAGTTAGAACTTTACCTTGCACCATATTAAAAAAAAAAATTAACTCAAAATGATCAAAGACCTAAATATAAGAGCTAAAATTATAAAGCTCTCAGAAGAAAACATAGGGGAAAAGCTTCATGGATTTGGCATTGGTTTCTTGGCTATAACATTAAAAGCACAGGCAACAACAACAACAAAAATAGATAAATTGAACTTCCTCAAAATTAAAAACTTATCCATCAAAGGATACTATCAAGAGAGTGAAAAAGGCAACCCACGGAATGGGGGAAAATATTTGCCAATCATATATCAGATAAGGGCTTAATGTCCAGACTATATAAAGAACTCCTAAAAATCATCAACAACAAAACAGTCCAATTAAAAAATGGACAAAAGGCTTGAATAGACATTTCTCTAAAAAGATATACAAATGGCCAATAAGCACATCAAAAGTTGCTCCACATCGTTAGTCATTAGGTAAATGCAAATCTAAACCACAATGAGATACCACTTCAGATCCATTAGGATGGCTATTATGTTTTAAATGGAAAATAACAAATGATGGAGAAGATATGAAGCTTTTGGAACACTCATGCATTGCATGTAAAATGGTCTAGCTGCTATGGAAAACAATTTAGTGGTCCCTCAAAAAACTAAACATAAAGTTACCATCTGACCAAACAATTCCACTCCTAGCTATATAGCCAAAGGGACTGAAAGCAGGGATGCTAACATATACTGGTACCTCAGTGTTCCTAAGATCATTATTCACAATAGCCAAAAGGTAGAAACAATGCGACTCTACATCAGCAGAGAATAGATAAACAAAGTGTGGTGTATACATACGAGGGATTATTATTCAGCCACAAAAAGGAATGAAGTTCTGATACATGTTGTAACGTGAATGAACCTTGAAGGCATTATGCTATGTAAAATAAGCCAGACACAAAAGGACAGATATTGTATGACTTCACTTAGATGAAATACTTAGAGTAGTCAAATCCATAGAGACAGAAAGCAGATTAGCGGTTGCCAGGGGATTGTGGGGTGGGGGGGGGTGAGATTCATTGTTTATTTGTTAATTTATTATGGGGGTTTAGTGTTTAATGGGTACAGATTTTCTGTCTGGGATAATGAAAGTTTTGGAAATAGGGTGTTGGTTGCCCAAGATTGTGAATATAATGAATGCCATTGAAATACACATTTAAAATTGTTAAAATGTATATTTTATTACAATAGAAAAACAAGTGAGAGAGAGGGAGAGGGAGAGAGAGAGGGGGAGAGAGAGAGAGAAATTCAGTAATCAGTGGTGAATGGCTAGAGGGCCCCTGACTCAGTGCCATTGTTTCCTTCATCCAAGCTTGCTTGGTACAGCCTACCTTCCAATGACTTAACACTTGACAAATGCTCTCTGGTCATCATACCTGTGGGCAATAGGGAAGAAGGAGGGAGAAAGAAAGCTCTCCACCTACATCGGACTCTGGCTGGCTCCAGAAAAGGGCCTGTGGTTAGGACATAGGAGCCCCTAAAGGATGAATTTTTTGTCTTTCAACCCTATTAAGTTAATCCTTCAATTTCTGGGGTTGCCCACTTAGCTGTTTTTGCTCCTTCTACAAAGCAACTGTGAAACGAGGGGCTCAGGCCAAACTTAAAGAAGCTCCATAAGTTTTCAAAACTGTCACGTCCCGGGAAGCCCCTCTGTCCCTGAATCACTAAATGAATTCACATCCTCTGGTCTTCTGTTGATACCTTTGTTTAATATCCAAATAATATGGATTGAGCATTCATTCCAGTACCATGGAAGTCCAGAGTCTTTCCCGGAGCCCTCTTCAACATTTCCTAGGATTCTGCTTGGGGGCTTATATTCTCATGGTCATATTTGCCTTCTATTTCTTGCCCCGATGAAATTCTTGATTCTCACTTAAATTTTGGTCACCACTCCCTACCCCCACCCTGGGGCAGCTGTTCTTTTTCATTCTTTTCTTGTCTAGAGTTCAGACTACAGCCCATTCTCCTTCCCAGAGCAACATTAACACAAAAGCTATTGTGTTTAACAGACTTTCCCAAGGGTCGGGAATAGCTGGCTGAGTGGCACAGGGCAGGAAAAAACTACAAATTGGAGGTCAGATACCACCGTTTCTAGAAACTCATTGGCCCTTCCCTGACACAGAACATTTTTCACTGGCCATGCTCCCACTTAGTTCCATGTTCCCTCCAGGTTGCTGGGGATCCCTTTTCTGAAGATACTTGTACCCATCACCTCTCTTCTAGGGTCTCAACCCTGTATAACTTCAAAATGTCTGTTAAGCAACTCACAGAGCAATTTTGCTTCTAGCTTCCACATTACACTGAGCTCTGAGATCTCTCTTTGCACATCTAAAAATACCTTTGAGGAGTTTCCCCAAATCCCACATATTCCACCATTAGGTACACAAACAACCAAAGAAACTCTGACATTGCTTTTTTTCTTATTTTTAATTTGGGTTGGATCAGATTTTAGGAAGGCAGGGCCCACTCATCCACGAAACAGAGCCAATCCCAGAGGCTGTGGAGTTTTCATCTTTCCATCACACATTTCCCTTGGTTTTAGTAAAACTGGAGATGGGGACTCTGCCCAGCTGGGACAGTGTAAGAGCTCCCACAGGTGACAGAAGTTGTCGGGTTATCTAGACAGAAGTGCTTGGTGCTGGAGACGAGCAGGTACAATTCTGGGCCCTGGTCACTGTAGGGAGAGCCAGGGAACAGCGTCCAGAGATAATGCCTGATAAGATCAAGTTCTTGGCTTGCCAACTCCTGCGTGTAGAGGCTCTTTGAATGTAACAAGTCTCCAATTGTGACTGAGCAGATTACAGAGAAAAGGAAGTTCATTGGGACTAGAAGATTCTAGAGAGAAATGATGCTATTTGTAAGGCTGGGGGGAGTAGAGCCGGACGAGGCCAGTCTCACACTGCATGAGTAATTAAGACGTTGTGGCAGCACCTCGGGATGGACACACTGACTGATGGAATAGAACACAGAACATAGAAACACACCTGTGCATATTTGGAACTTTGAAATGTGACAGAGGTGGCATCGCTGATTGAGGGGAAAAGAGGACTCTTCAACAAACAAAGCTGAGAAAATGGTTATACATGTGGGAAAAACAGGAAATTTGTTCCCTATCTCACACCATATAAAAATAAACAACTCCAATTTGACTTAACCGTCAAAAAGAAAAGTTAAAAAATTTTAAGCTTCGATTTCAAATCCTAAACTTAATGGAAAATATAGGTGGATATCTTTCAGACCTTGGAGCAGGGAAAGATTTCTTAAACAAAACACGGAAAGTATTAATCTTGGAGGTATTAAAGCAAAGAACATCAAATGATACCTTTAAGAAATCCAAAAGACAGGTTACAAACAGATTGGGTTAAATAATATATAGAGAACTCCCTCAAGTCAATAAGAAAAGCATTTAGAGCCCAGTAGAAAAATGGGTAAGAGACATGGACAGGCATTCATAAAGAGGAAACAAATACAGCTAATAAACAAAGAGATACCCAACCTCATAAGAACTCAGAAAAATGCATCCGTTTAACTGGAAAATTAAAGTCTGACCAAACCCAGTGTTGGAGAGGATGTAGGCCCACACATCTCTCATTGTTCATAGGTGCGGAAATTGTTACGACGACACTAGAAAATCTTCACATCCTCTATAACACAGCAATTCCACTCCTTGTTACATAAACTTTTCACACACACCAAAAAATGTCTCATGGCAGCATTGCTCACAATAGCAATAATAAGAGAATGGATTAAAAGATGACTATTTCACACTACGGAATATTACACAGTGCTCAAAATTAATGAACCACGGTACCACAAAATATGGATGAAGCTCGGTGGTCTCATACTTAGTGCAAAAGTAAATCCCAAACTATAACCTACAACATATTGCTCATTTCACAGGGATGCTGTGGGGATCCAAGGAGGTTACCACAGAGGAAAGTATCCAGCTCAGAGTCTAGTGCATAGGCTTTCAGGACAAATAGAATCTGAAATCTGAATTTCTAGGAAGGGGGACACCCACTGGGACAGCTCTCTGTGCCATGTTGGCATGCTCTGTCTTCCTCCTTCACCGGCTCCTTCCTTCCTGGCAGCCCCCAGTCTCCCTGAGTCTCCCCTGCTCCGTGTCATGGACATTCTGGATTTGTGTTTTGGGGGAACTGTCCTGTGGAGCTCAAAGTGTCTGGAGCTTGGGTGTGGGGGTTTGGGGAGCGGTCAAGGACAGGCTAAGGGGCTCCTGCAGCTCTAAAATCCACACCTACAACCAGCTTGGGAAGCTCCCTGCTCCCTCTGGGTTTCTCTTCCCTCGTCTTCTAGATGGCCTTTTATGACTCTTTTGGGGGCAACGCTGCACATTCACCTAAAGCGGGATAAAGATATTGGGGACTGAGAGGACCGCTTAGTGCCATCTATCCCCATCAGCACCTCTTCTCCTCCCGATTAAGTCCTCATTTGCAAAATGTGGATAATTGTGCCCATCTGACAAGGTCTTTGTGAGGACATAGAGACAACGCACAGTGTCTGACACATACTAGGCCCTCGATAACTGATTGTGATGGTGTTTGTGTGTCAGGTGCCATTTGTAGTGCTGGACGGTATACATATTGGGACTGACACTACCTCCTCTCTTCTTAGATCTCCCCTATAGGTGACATAGCACAGGTGACTTTGCTTCCACATGACAGCTCTTTAATGTGGGAAGACACTTAGGTCCCCCAGAGAGGTGTTTTTCCAGGCTAAGTGACCTGGGTCCTCAGCTGCTCCTCCAATGATTTAGTCCTCTCTAGTGCTGTCCATACTCCTTTGGAGTAAGTCCAAGTTTGTCAGTAGCCCTTTTAAAATGGAACACAAGGAGTTTAATTTTGTGCTTCCTGAGAAAAATCAACAGAGAAGCCATCATGTTTTATTACAAACCCAATGGAAGCTAATACCGATCACACCAAATGGCCAATTCCAGAGATTTGCAGTAAGATTTCTGGAGATAGAGGACTAAACAAACAAACAAACAAAAATACATATCCTCACAAGAGGTAGGGAAACCTCTGGGACTCTAGAATGTTCTGTTTCTCCACCTAAGTGATGGTTACATGAGTTATTCATTTTTAAACAATTCATTGAGCCGAACATTTTAAATTTTTCCCCCCTTTTTCAGGCTGTCCCCCCGCCCCCCACACACAGTCTGGTTCAAGCCGTTGTTTCTCAGTCTAGTTGTGTAGGACACAGCTCCCTGGCCCATCTGGTATTATGAGCCTTTGGCTCCCTGGGGCCAAGGCAGTTGGTCGCCGGTCGCCGCCGGTGGGCCACTCACAGTAGCTCACCGTAGCCCACAGCAGCACATGGCAGCCCAGCTCCAGGGAGAGCCGTTGTTTACAGTCTTAGCTGTAGAGGGCGCAGCTCACTGGCCCATGTGGGAATCGAACCAGAGATTTTGGCGTTAGAATCACCGTGCTCCAAAGACATGAGCCACCTGGAGGCCCGATTTTTCAATTTTTTTGAGATCAACTTCTTGATCTTTATTGAGATACAATTCCCATATAACACAATTTACCCATTTAAAGCGTACAATTCAATGGTTTTTAGTCTAGTCACAGATATATGCAATCATCGCCGATTAACTTTAGAAGCTTTTCATCACCTCAGGAAGAAAGCGTACTTTAGTTGTCATTCCTCTGTATCCCATTCTCCTCAACCCTAATCATCTACTAATATATTTCCTGTCTCCATAGATTTGCCTATTCTAGACATTTTGTGTAAATGAAATCATGTACTATATAGTCTTTGGTGACTGATTTCTTTCGTTTAGCATAATATTTTCAAGGCTCATCCATGTTGTGGCATGTATCCATATTTCATCCCTTTTTCAGTGGCCAAATAATACCCCATTGTATGGATATACCACTTTTGTTTCTCCATTCCTTAGTAGATGGACATTTTGGTTGTTTCCACCTTATGGCTATTATGAATAATGTTGCTATAAGTATTCATGTGCAAGTTTTTGTGTAGACAGGCTTCCATTTCTCTTGTGCAAATAAATACCTAGGAGTGCAATTGCTGAGTCACATGATAACTCTCTGATTAACAGTCTGAGGAACAGCCAGGCTTGTTTTCCAAAGTGGTTGCACCATTTTACATTTCCACTAGCAGTGTATGAGATTTTTCATCTCTCCAAATCTTCACCAAAACTTGCTGTGATCTGACTTTTTGATTCTAGCCATCCTAATGGGTGAGACGTGGTATCTCATTATTGTGGTTTTCATTTGCATTTCCCAGATGACTAACGATGTTGAATATTGAGATTTATGGACTTTCTTAATATACATCATTCTTAAATAAAAACAGAGTTAAAAAAACACACACACTCAGTTCCTGATCCTTGGTATCTATCACAGTGGCTCAGCCCTGAAAGTACGGAAACCAGCACTTCTGGGTGCTGGAGATTCTGTAGTTCGCATGTTGGGTTCACCCCTGGGGTTCACCAAGCCTTCTTGATTCCAAGCTAGAGTGGAGCTGCTTTCCTTCCCAGCCTGGAATTTCCCCTGGGTCGAACACGGAGGGGTGCTGAGTGTACCTGTGTATAGGTGTTTATTTTTCTCCGTGCACTCAGGGTAAACTCAGGTTGTAGAATGGAGGGGAAGGTTATTATTCAGACTTGGGTTAGCTATCTGAAACATCATGTGCGGCATGGGACATTTTTGACCCACTTAAGTCTTTGTCTCTTCATCAAGGCACAGAGTCCGGGACAAGAAGACAGAGGTACTTAATCCAGACATGGGGCTTGAGCAGAAAATCATCTCTGGATCAAGTGAAAAGTACACCCTACCAACACGTGTTACTTGTCCTACTTTACATGTGGGACATCTGCGGCTTAGGGTAGTAAAACAATTTACCCAAGCTTCAACAAAGTAACTTAGACTGCAAAAAGCTTCTCTTTGGAAGGTGGGGTGAAAGCTTGGTGCCTTGGCAGGGACCCTGATGGCTTGGTCCAGAGAGGCCAGCTTTAGCTCTGGAGCGAGCTGCTGCCATTCCAGCCTCTAGCCACTCAGTCATCTTCCTCAGGTGACCTGTGGGCCATGTTCTTCCTTTTCCTCCTATCAGATGTAAGATCTTGATGTTGCTAGTTGCGTTCAGGCACTAAGTACCTCTTGCTTCAGAGGTTAAGGCAAGTGTGTTGGCTCGAAGACTCTCCAGGAAGTACAAGCTGAGGTAGAGTGAGGAGTGCAAAAGGTTTTGGGGGGAGCAAGACCTCAGAGAGAAAAAGGGAGAAAGCAAAATTGGGCAGAGGGACCCAAAAGACCACGCTGCACCCCTAATAAAGTCTGCCAGTGCAGCAGGAAGCAGCAGAGCAAAGACTGCCGTGCACAGGGGTCCCGAGGGGTAGAGAAATCACCAGATCCCTGTACTAGTCCCTTGCTCCCACCTGCCCCCTCCAAGGAAATTGATGTGGACCCCAAGGAAGCTAAAATCTGGAACCTATCAGCTAATCACACCCCCACATCTTTTCTTAAAAGGAGATCTGAGCAGCACATGTCCTCCTCTGCCAGTGCCCCAGACAAAGTCAGACATCGTTACAGGCGTCAGTTACTGACTAGCTAGCTCAGGGAATCACCTGGGATTCCAGAACCACAGACTGTAGAGCTCACTATACCTAAAGAGAAAGTGGATTCTGACCTCCCTCCCCCCACCTCATCCTCACCCTGCCCTTCTATTTTTGCAGCTCATGTCGAGTGGTTTGTTACCAATTTGGGAAGACTCTGAAAAGTCTTTGGGCCTCGGTACCCAGGACTTGGGAAGAGTCAAGCTACTCCAGGGTTCTTCGTGCTGTTATTCATGAATGAATGCAGATTTCTGGGGATGGCCATAGGCATCACTGTCATTTTATCTTCTTCAACATAGTCATCTTTCAGCGTCAAACAGCATTCTTAAAATACCAAATTCTCGGTGATGCCAGATTGAACTCGACTGCAATGAAAAGGAAACGTTTTAGTTTCCCCTGTCCTCTAGAAACTTCTTATATTTGGGGCAGTCGCATGCTAAGCCAAATGTAGAATAAATATAGTGACTTTCTGGGCTCTACAATCCTGGTTTCCAATGTCCCCTCTATAGAAAGGGAATTACTGGGACTGCCGGCCTCCTAGCCCTAGAGGCCCAGAGAGACTTCAGTGAGATAATGGAGGTGAAGGCAAGCCTTTGAGCGCCTCATTCCAAAGTTATCAGAGCATCTTTTGCCTAAGGCTCTTGAAACCTCTTGAAAGCACCATCACATTTTCATCATATAAAAATTGCCCAAGAGAGATCTCCTCATTATCAGCACTTGATGAGAATCTGGCATTTATCTTCACATTCCCCTATGATCATAGAGTCTTGTTGGTCCAAAAAGACCACAAAGGGCACCTTTCTGCTGATTTATCTGCAAAGCAGCCTGGGGCAGAGGCAAAGCCCCAGGTGTCTCTCTTGCCTCCTCCTCTCTGCAGAGGCCCAGGTGGTGGTTCCCAGTGTGGTCCCCTGCGCCCTGGTCTCCTTGGCTTGCTACTCTGTATGCCACACTAACTTTTATTTAATTCTACTTCCTACTGCAGATACACTAGGAGAATTTCGTCCATGGTTCAAATTCATGCAACTCGTATATTATGTGGGCAGAGCATGTCCCAGGTTGTCAGGGAACAGGGGAACCAGGAGAAGACAAGGCCCGCCTGGTAAAGCAGAAAGGGACTTCCCTTCATCTCCTCATTTACAGGTGAGCTGGACACTGTGAGCAGGTGCCCAGCCAAGCAGGACACAGTCCGCCTGACTGAAATATCCTGGTTCTTCCTTCTGAGATGTAGTGTGAAGTGGAAAGAACTTGGGCTTTAGAGCTAACTGAATTTGGCTTTGCCTTAACTTCTCCAAGCCTGACCTTGGGCAAGTGACTTAACCACTAAGAGCCTCGATTTCCTCAGCTATAAATTAGAGATAATAATTCCCACCCTGCAAGCTTGCTATGATTAAAGATAATGTATGGGGAGGGACTGGATTATAATAGACACTCAATAAATGGTAGTTATTATAATCATTAGATTTTCTGCTCTGAATTTAACAGGTAGCTATGGAACATGCACTCTTTATTCATTCATTTGTTCAAACATCTATTCATTCATAAAACATTTATGAACTTAGAATAGTGTTGAGCTCAGTGAGGTTACTACCAACAAATAGAAAGCAGGATCCCCGAGTTCAAGAAACTCAAACTTGAGTTGGAAACAATAAACTGCAGAGGAGTTGAATTATAAAATGGGACCTATCACACCTTCTTTGCTGTGTTGGAGAGTTAAGTGTGCTAAACCTGCAAGCTCCGCATTTGGCCCCAGGTAGACTCACTAAAGGATAGCCAGCCTGGAGTTGTATCTTACCTGAGAACAGAGGTGGAGTCCATCAGTCTGCTATGAGGTTATGAAACGTGAGCGTTAAGGGCCCCTCACTTAGATGGGCTTCTTCCAAGGCTCTGTACCGAATTTTGTTTTTCTTTCCTATAGAGGACCCCCGCCCCCCAATTGTTATAGCTTCAGAGTCCGCAAAACTGGGATTGTCATTCATGGAGGACTGGGTTTTAAAGTCAGATGATAAAATAGAAATCTACAAGTGCATGCCTCACATCTCATGCTGTAAGTGTCAGGAGTACAAGGGTGAGGAAAAGAACGGATCGGATACCTTGATATCGGAAAGGAAGGTATGAATCGAGGCTGCTTAACAGTGGAGCAAGGGTTTGAAAATTGGAAGCTGCATGGAGTGAAAGAAATGATGCAGGGGCAGGTGGGGAGGGGTAAGCAGGTGAGGAAGCATACTTTAAGCAAATACCCACACAATTCCCTTTCCATGTTCACGGATAATGGATAACGTCTAATGGTGGAATGATGTCAGGAGCACACTGATCTGGGCTCTACTTATTTAAACACCATGACTTTGCACAGGTCAGGTGAACTCTCAGAATGTCAGTTTCCTTTGTAAAACGATCATACTAACACCTATCTCCCAAGTAACAGTGCACGAAATTAGGGAGATATCTGTGTAAAAGTACTTTGTAAAGTGTAAAGAGCTATACTTACCAATGGTGGTTCCAATTCATTTTACTCATACAGTAGAAAGGATTTTCTTGTTCACCAACATGCTAATAGTGGAAAGCACCCTTAGAGGAAAAAACAACAACAACCCAGAGCTCTCTGAATAATCTGAGGCTTAGTCCCTGAATTTGAGCAATTTTCTTAACTTCTTCAAGCCTGTTTCTCCATCTTTCAAAGCATGTAAATAATTATGTTTTTTTGTCAGTGCAGTTTTTAAACATTATTATTGTTATACCAGGAAGAAAATTTCCACCCATGTTCTTACAGAGGGGAAATTGGGTTCAATGTCTGATGGTCCCAAATAATAGGCTCCATCTTTTTTTATCTGTTATGGATGTTCCTGTTAACCAGGTTTTTCAAAGGTCTAGTGAAGGAGGCCACCAAGGTGCCTGCATGTCACAGGAGAAAATTGCCAGGGACTGGTTCGAAAGCAAAGACAACAGTCTGTTTTGGAGCGTATTCCATCTGTGATGTTTGACATCCTGCAGACACCATCTGAGAAACTGACAAGACCAGCATCTTCTCAGCATGATACTGCTGAGGAATGACACAGATGGGAGGATCTCTCACCCCAAACACACCTGTAGCACTGCCCCCCCGCCGCCCCAACTCTTCTCCCTCTGCCCTTAAGGCAGTGTCTCTTCTCCATCTTATGCTCACCCCAGTTGGTTCAGAGATTGCTACTATTAGATGAGTAACAAACAGTAGAATATAAGCCTGCCCTTCTGCTTAATTCCAGACCTAAAGTAACAAGTTCAAACACCCTGCTATTATTACCACCAATGATAATAAGAGGAATAATGAGCAAGAATTGCTTTTATTAAGTAAATCAGGAAATAGCACCTTCCAACATGTTCCAGAGACACGTCAGGAGGCTCTCTAAGTGCCTGGATGGTGTTGGAGCATGTGCTGGTCTCCTTTATGAGGGAGTTGCTCCACAATTACTGGTCTCTTCACAGCAGGTTAGGACTCATCTTATAAATATATAATAACATAAACGGACTTTCTGTTTACCAACTACTACATTATAAGTGTGTGTTTCCCGCCTATAAAACTCCCTTTTTAATAGGTGCATTTTGGGAATGATTTCATAATTGTAGCCATTTAAAGACCAAGATCTTTAACCGTCATCTGTTGCTATTTTTCTCAATTTTGGTATTAATAGGGAAATATGAGTTGCTTAGCCCTGTAATCTTCTCCAGGGATCAAGTGCAGTACTCTGAATATACCAACACACAATAAAGGTGCCCTATAAGTGCTTTCTCAATGAATGAATGAATCACGAAGATATTTCATAGATCATTTCCGTCACCCCCTTGCTTCCTAATGGGCTGTCTCTGAAACATCCTGGAAGTGTTGCAATGATAATGCAGGAGGACACAGAGCTTGAGAGCACAATGTGTCCACCATTGGAATTCAGTGTGTCTGGGTGAGTGGTACACACAGCCTTGTATGGGTGAGTGGTACACACAGCCCTTGGTGCACCTAGTGTATTTGACACTTGGAATAATTAATTATTTTTACACCTCCTCCTTTTCTACGTCAAAATTATGGTCCATAATAATCATATAATAATCAGTTTATTGATTCTTTCTTTGGTAATAAAATAACAATTAAAAAGATAAACAATTATATTGAAGATACCATCCAAATTTAGGAAAATATTTCATGCACAAACCAAAATGAGCTGTTACCAAGCAACATATTATACTTTGCAGTGCAACTCGATTCCACTATATTAGATTTTAAACGCAAAGACTCTAAGTCCTCACATAAAATGACCGAATTGAAGTAACTCAAATTCTGTTTCTTCAGCTCTACACTCAATGTGCTGTCACCCTTTCCAAATGTGTCTTTTCGAAACCACCAAGCCTTTCTGCAGTTATGTTTGGACTTGGCGTCCTATAAAGTTAACTCGATTCTGACACTTTCTACCCAGGGATAGCGGCAGATCCCACAGGATCAGGGCTCAATCCCACAAGACTACTCCTACTTCAGATGCTAATCGCTACTGGAAAGTCCAGGTTGTTTGTTACCTGTGCTTCTGACCAACCGGCTGGAAATCAGAGGTTCCCACCATCCCTCCTTGGGTGCAATTAATTTGCTAGCATAGCTCACAGAACTCAGGAAACCTGTTCACTCAGTAGATCACCATTTATTACAAAAGATATTAAAGGACACAAAAGAACACCAGATGAAGAGAGACATGGGGCAAGGTCTGGAAGGGTCTTGAACACAGGAACTTCTGTCCCCATGGAGTTTGGGGTTCACCACCCTCCCGGCACATGGATATGTTCTGGCTCACCAACCTGGAAGCTCTCCATCCTGTCCTTTTGGGGTTTTATGGAGGCTCCATTACATAGGTATGATTCATTCAATTATTGGCCATTGAGATTGACTGAACCTTCAGCCCTTCTCTGCTCCCCAGAAATTGGGAGCGGGGAGACTGAAAGTGCCAATCCTCTAATCTTCGTTTATCTTCCTGGCAACCAGCCCCCATACTTGGGATTTTTCTAAAAGTCACCACATTAACATAAACTTAACTGTTGAAAGGGACTTGTTACATGGATAGCAAGACACCCATTTTGCCTTCATGGCTCTGAAGCAATTTCAGGAACTGAGGACAAAAGATGAAATGTTGTAATAAAAGATGCTGCCACTGCTCTGATTGCTTAGGAAATTCCAAGAGTTTGGGGGCTGTGAGCCAGACGATCAAAATACATATTTATTATAATTCACAATACCACACCAATTCTTTGAAATCAACTATTTAAATGCAAGAATATAGTAGCAAAAGGAGCTCCCCAAACTCTTGGAATTTCCTAAGTGGTCAGAGCAATGAGAATATCTTTTGTTATAACATTTGGTTTTTTGTCCTCAGTGCCTGAAATTGCTTCAGAGCCATAAAGACGAATGGGTGTCTTATTATCCTTGGACTGTGTCTGGAAGAGAGCTCTGCCTATTCCAAACCATTAAGCCATTAGGAACATACCCTGGAAATAGAGGCTTTTTCCTGGGTCCTTGCGGGTGGGGTGAGTGGGTAGGGGAAACAGGACGATGTAACTGGGAGTTCTCCAAATTAACTGCCATATAGAATACAATGTTTACTAAAAATAAGTAATGGAAATGTGCTAATTTGAAGCGTGTGTGTGTGTGTGTGTGTGTGTGTGTGTGTGTGTGTGTGTGGTGCGTGGTGTGCATAGTTAATCTCAACAGTAATCATGGCAGCTGTTAGACCAATATAAAGTTTGGGGAGCGGGAGCATGTTATCACTGATTTTGGTTAGCACTGTAGGTGAATGGTGATAATAAAAGATCGACTGACTTCAGTTTCATTAATGTTTTTAAATTCTCTAAAGAAAATGCCCCCTAACTCTTTTGTCTCAGTGCAAGCAGCTGATCCCTTGGAGCACTCATCCTAAAGGAGCCAGGAAGGACAGGTGTGATCAGGTCACATGGCTTATCCGGAGAGGGAAGGCTGCACTTCTCAGTATAGCAGAGCCTGTGCCTCTCACCTTGCTGTCCTTGCCCAGGGAGCTCCCATCTGAGTCCTTCAGGGTTGAGATGGTGGTAATGGAAAGGACTGCTGATTAAACCCTCTGAAATTTTAAATTTTAGGGTATGACTAACTAAGTTTGATGGTCCTTTCCAACAGAGTATTATTACCCAAAAGTAATGAGTCGTTTTGCCCCCTCTTCCTGTAGAATGCCACGTGACTGAGGAACCTGTTGTACTCAGTGGAGGGTGACAAGTTGAAGAGCAAATAGCCCGCAGAGCCCAGGTTGACTGACCACAGCATTGAGTCTGCAGATGTTCCCAGTGACGCATTGGCTCCATCCATAACCATAATATTAAGTAAGCTTGCTGTGGTCATGCTGTTAAATGAGAACTTTCACAGACATTATCTTGTTTTGGTCCCCCGATAACTCCAGAAGATAAATACCATCCCCTATTTCAGAGCTTGGAAACTCATCCAGGAGAATGATGAACTTTCCCAAGGTCATAGAGCAAGGATTTGAACCCTGTTCTTTTTTTCTTTTCTTTTCCACTTTTATTAGCATTTATTTAATACTGAATTTACTCCCGGGCCATAAGTTTTTATTTCTTCAGTTTCTTCTGGGAGATCCTTTTCTTCTGCTCAAGCTCCTCTTCTGGTTTGGGAACAATCTGCCCTTTCCCAGTGAGGACCATCTTAGTGTGGCAGAGGGAGCTCCTGTATGGGTTAAACCTCCCACGAGCTCCTTAAGTTCCGCATGGCATCTTGGGAGCTATGTTCACTGGCTGTGCTCAGGGACCAGACAGCCTACATCTAAACCCTTAGGTCAGCATTCCTCTGCCCTTGTAAGCACGTGCAGCAAAAGCTCAGCCCTCTCCAGGCCACTGACCCTGCGTCCAGCCCCACTGTTTGGCCTGGGCACACCTCCATTGTAACGACGGAATGGCACACATTGCTTTTGTAACGTGACATCCTTTACATACTTGATGGCTTTTCGGATATGCATACCCTTGATGGCCTGGGCAGTTCACGAGTGTTCTTAAAATGAACCCGTAGATTTGAACCTCTCGATTTACATGATTTTGTGGGGTTCTCTGGGTCAAGCGAATAGCGAACCATTTTCAGAGGTCACCTCAGGTCGCTTTCGGGAAGAGAACCCTGTTCTTTTTAAGCTTTCATTTTCCTGAGTGACTTGTGACCTTGAGCAGGGTAGGCAAAGAAGAAACCATAAAATGTCCACTAAAATGTCTGATATTACACAGCTTGTAAATATGTAAGTTCAGATGCCAGAAGTGAAAAACTGAGGCCTCTTTTCATTTCATTTTTTTATAATGGAGGCATCAGTTCATAGAGTGGAGGGCACACATCCTAAGGTTACAGGATTTTTTTTTTTTTAACAGAGAAGCTTTTATTCAACATAGAACCTAACACATTGTTATATTGCAAGGCAGAATAAAGCTACAAAATAGTAACAATAAGAAGAGCAAGAACTGTGGCTCTAGATAAAGTATTCAGCAGGTCAGACTTGGAAACAGGCACTCCGCTGATTATGGCCTAAACCTAAAAACAGGTTACCATTACCCCCACCCCCACCCTGTTATCCCCCCAAATAGTAAAAAGGAAATGTCACAAGCTCACAATTGTTTGGTTCTCACCAATGTTAACAAAGGAAAACAAAAGGAACCAAGAATTACTTGAGGGGGTGCCTCAAGCTATGCCATCAGTAGGGGGAGAATCTCTGTTTCTGGCCTTTCAGTTTGTTAGTTCCACAGGGCGCGGCAGAGGTGTTGGTGGCGGTGGCGGCTGAAGCCCCGGTACCCTTAGCAGCAGACACAACATTTAGAGCCAGGAGAGGGATGGGTTTCATGCCAAGCAGACTGGAGACACAAGGGGCAGTCGGAAGAGGGTTGGGGAGGCTGGAGGGTGCGTGGGAGGCCCCCCGCTGTGAGAGCCAGGGGTGGTGGTGGAGGAGGAGGAAGAAGAAGGGGTGGAGGGTTGAGAGAGGTTGACGCTGAGGTGATGGGGGTCGTGACCGAGGCTGCCTGGGAGGAGGGTTTAGCGTTTTCTAAACTGACATTGATTAGATATTGAGCCAGGCTAATGCTGGCAGCAGATCAGTGATGGGAACCTGCCTGGGTGCATTTAACCCCCACCCAGATCAAGGCACACCTAAGGTACATTTCCAGCGGCTAGCAGGCTCCCTCATCCCCTCCCAGCTGTGCCTACCCTCCCAGGTAACCACTGATCCTGATTTTGTCTCGAGATTACTTTAAATATCCCCCCCTTTTTTGACTCTTGTAATACTAAACAACTTATCCGACTAATATTTTTCATAAATTAATTTACTTTTCTAACTAACTGAGCAAAAGTGATGTACTCCACCTCAGAAACGCCCCTCTGAGAATGAGCTTTCCTCGAAAAGCCACCTGCTTTTCTCCCCCATGAGGTCTTAAACACCTCCATCAGGTTTTAAACACCTCTGCTCAGTGAGGTGAGTAGACTATTTAAAAAGGCAGTCGATTGTGGCATTCTGTATTCTATCCCTGCTTTGTTTTACTCCACAGCGCCTCCCACTATCTGACATAGTGTACATGTTCCTTAATTGTTTATGTTCCACCCTCCCCCACCCCCACTAGAATGTAAGCCCCTTGAAACCAAGGCTGTCGGACTGCTGTGTTTAGTGCTGTGTCTCTGTCCCCTCCAACTGTCGTATCTGGCATTTGCATGCTCAGTAAATATTTGTTTTAAGAAATGAGAATCAGTAGAGTGCCCCAAAAACCTTGAGCACATGCCTCAACATTTAGTTGGAACATTCATTTCCAATTTAGGACATTCAAAATGTAATTGCATACATGTTATCGGGAATTACAAGCTCATTCTTCAGTAGGTTGCTATGACTTACAAACGTGAGGAAGGAAACTAAAGGAAAACTCACGATCTTCAGAATCAGAAGGAATCCTGGCTCTGCCACGTCCTAGCTAGATAAACTTGGGCAAGTTGGTTTATGTCTAGGAGTTCGTTCTCTTCTGAAAAGTGGGAATAGTAATGTCTGTTTTGTACCATGGTTTCCAGTATTATGTAAAGCACTATTCAATAAATAGAAGCCATATTTATCTCGGAGTTCTCGGAGTCATAGTAATACACACAATTCACACCTTAGCAGGGAAGCCGGTGCTAACCCTGCCCTGATACCTGCAGCTATAAAGAGGTATGTTGTGAATGAGTAACTATATTTCTTGAAGTTCCTTAAGCCCACTCTCATTCTCTCTCGTTACACTCTGTATCACTGGGCCAAGGTGAGAGCTAAAAGTTCCATAGCCAAATGCCTTGAAGATACATATGCCAATGGAAATTTCCCACAGAACTGGTGACCCAGTCATCTTTTTTGCAGAAACTCTCCAGATTTATCTTCTAGCCATGTGATGAGTTACTGTTCTCAGCCTTCCATGAGGCTCTTTCTACTCCATGTTTAGCAGCATGATCAGATGGCCTCTGAGGATTTTCTGCCAAGAATCGTAAGACTTGGAGTCAGGAGGAGCAGGACAGAGCCCTTCTAGCCAGGATCTGTGTGTCGTTCCCCCACCTAGAGCTGGACGCCTAAAATTCCACTGTGGCATTATTCCTTCCTGTGACTTTCTCTCGTTTAGTCTGCAGAGATGCCTGGGAGGTTATCAGTCATTTATACCTTCATGTGAATGAGTTTTCCAGCACTTCTCATAAGAGCAAGTCAGTTGAGAGAAGAGGGAGAAATAAAGAATGAGAAGTAACTGGGAGAAAATGCTGACCACGAAGAGAAAGGCCATTGAAAGAGGAACTCTTGAGCTAAAAGGAAGCCAGCGCTGTTTCTTATAGGTCTAATTCTGAGTCTAGGGGTGGAAGTCTCAGCTCTGGCTGGGCATACAGTCCCCTCTATGACCTATCAAAATTTTTAATTTCATAGTTGTTCAGAAGAGGTTGCTGTCCACTGCTGACAACTTACTGACACGTTCCCATATTCAGCATTTATCAGGGACTGGAGACTCCAAGGTAAGACTGGAAGCTGAAGAAACTTTGTTCATAAATTGATGCCATATGTAAACAAACAAACAAATAAAACAAAGAATGAAGCGAGTATTCTGATCTAGGTTTGTACTGTGCATGGATCTGACTACTGCTGCTAAAACTTTTTCCTTGTAGGCAATTACATTTCAATGGAACCTAAAGAAGGTTTTTTTTTCTTCTTTCATCTGTAGCTTATAACAATTACTGCATGGCATACACAGTGCAATTGAATGCAATGCAGTAAATACTTTGACCAGTAATTAATGGTCTTATTCAATAACTATTTACTGAGTGCCTGGATGTGTTAAACATAGGACAGGAAGCTACTTGGGTGAACAAGACACAGAAGGCCCTCCTCCCCTCACCCCCCGCCCTCCCCCCCACTCTCCCGAAATTTACATTCCTGAGGGTGGGTGGGGGGACACAGAGAGCAAACAAGTAAAAATAAATAAGAAAATTCTGGATAATGATACACACCATGAAGAAAATGAAGAGTACTGTGTGAGAGAGTGCCTGTGCGTGTTGAGGGTGTGTGATAGGATGGTCAGGAAAACCCTTTTTGAGGATATGACATCTGAGACCTGAATTATGAGAATGGTGCAGATGTGTGTGTACTGGGCAAATGGCACGTACAAAGGCCCTGAAACAGGAAGAAGCTTGGTTGGTGTCTTAAGGACTCAAAGATCTGTGTACTTAGCACATAGAGAGGGAGGTGGGAAGAAGCAGATGAGGTCAGAGATATGGGCCAAACATTAAGACTGTGGAAAGGCTGTGGAAAGAACACTTTGTGGGAAGTGTGAAAGACAATGAGATGACATTGGGTAGCTGTGGAGCAGAGGAATGACATATTATTTTATTGAAAATGTCCCTATTGCATCGTTTTGTACACCTGAAACTAATTTTTAAAAATGCAATGTCTGTGAGGTGCAATAATGCAGAGTGCAAGAAAATGAAAAAAAGAAAATGTCCCAATCTCACAATGAGATTAGGTAGAAAGTATGCTCCAGTTTACTGTTTTTTTTGTTTGTTTTGAAGATGCTTACTAAATATCTACTGAATGAATAAACACATGAATGAATGAATGAATGAATGAATGAATCACATGAGTGAGCAACGTTTAATAGAAAGGACATTGACCTTTAGTTAGACGAGACAGCTGTATCACTGGTTGGCTGCGTGACCTTGAGCAACTAACTCATGTAACCTCTTTGATTCTCAGTTTCTTCATCTGCAGAATGAAATAATACCTCCCTGAACTGCCCCCATAAGCTGTGGTGAGGATCAATAAGACATGTGAAAAATGTCTCATTGGGCGGCTGGATGGCTCAGTGGGTGAGAGCGCGAGCTCTGAGCAACAGGGCTGCCGGTTCGATTCCCACAGGGGCCAGTGAGCTGCGCCCTCCGCAACTAGATTGAAGTCAATGAGCTGCTGCTGAGCTGCTGGACAGGCTGCCGGATGGCTCAGTTAGAGCATGAGCTTTTAACAACAAGGTTGCCAGTTCAATTCCCGCATGGGATGGTGGGCTGCGCCCCCTGCAACTAAGATTGAAAACGCGACTGGACTTGGAGCTGAGCTGCGCCCTCCACAACTAGATTGAAGGACAATGACTTGGAGCTGATGGGCCCTGGAGAAACACACTGTTCCCCAATATTCCCCAACAGTTTTTTTTTTTTAATGCTTATATGAAAAGTGATGGATGATGATGGAGATGATAAGTTTTCGGTGTGTTAAGCCACAGTGGCAAGCCTTGATTTAACTTTAAAGCCTTTGATATTCATGAGTATTACTTGGAGTCTATGGCACATCTCAGCCTGTGTTCCTGTCAGTTGGGTGGTTTGCTCCCTCTGTGTAAAGTAGTTCTGCTTTTATTTATCCTTAAAACCTCAAGAGAAAGCCCCCAGCTCCTGTACACAAGCAAAATCCGTTGTCTTTGCCTTGGCACCAAACAGCTGAGAATGTGTTTTCAGAGATGTTATCTTATTTGATGCTGGCAACTCTGGAAAAGAGGCAGGTCAGGCTTAATTTCCCCAGCTAGGACTCGCATCTACTCTGCCTCTTTTCACAAGGCCCATGTCCATTCTCTGCTGTGTCTTTCTAGGCCAAAAAGACCTACAGCTTTTTCTTTGTCTTTCTAGGGAGATGCTTCCTAGCTAGGCTGATGGGTGTATACTTCCCGGGAAAGACATGTAAACTCTCGGTAATTACTGCCGTGTTTGACAACGTGTCAGGCAGCCCTTCTCTCTCGTCTAAATCCTTCTGGCTGTAACTGTATCCCCTGTCCTCTGGTTCTGTCTTCAGATGCCCTCTGGAGCAGCATTGTCTTCTGGCACCAAGACCATTGGACTGACTCACGCTTGCAGATTGTCAGAGTGAGGAGTCTTGGAGGTCAGCAGTGCCGTCTTCTTGTTTTACAGGCGGGGAACCTGAGGCCTGGCAGGACCTGTCCCCTGAGTGGCAGACTCGCAGTGAAGGCTGGCCTCCTGTGGCTGATGGAAGTTTGTGGTCCTGTTGTACACAGATATACACCACTTCCTCCCCAACCCCAGGCTCAGTGGCTAAGGACATGGCAAGTTTTTCACACCAACAGTATATATAGTATAAATCAGGACTGTTTTGCTGGGAAACTGTGAAATGACCCTTCTAGATACCAGCTAGTGGAGGGCTTCAGAATGAGGAAACAGAGGAAAGAAGTCGAGCGAAGCATACACTGTTGGCTGGCATCCTTGGGGCTGGGCAGCCTACTTCCCAGAGATGTGGTACGGTGCCGTGGAAAAGGCCTTCTCTGGAGTCAGGCAGATGCTATGCAAAGCTCTATTCTCTCACAAACTGTAAGGCCCCTATCTGAGCCTCAGTGTTCTTATGTGTGAAACAGGGAGAGGAATCAGGGGATATTTTGGAGGATTAAATATACTTCACACCATGCCTGGCCTCCACTCTCCTCTGTAATCTGAATTGTGCCTCTCCAGCTTCCAACCAGGGCTGGGGTTTGGAGGAGGTGCGTTCAGAGACCCAGGAGGAACAGAAAGGAATCTCAGCATCCTGGCCATCAAATCACTCACACAAACCCCCTCTCACTGAGCTATTTTTAATGAATCAGATACCCTCAAAATACATCACCGTTTAAATCAGGGAACGTATGAAAATCAAGGGAGAACGTGCTGGTGGCAAAATAATTTTTGGGTTCTGCCAGCTCCAGCTCCTGAGGAAAGTAAATCCATGAGAGACGCCTGACTGAATCTGTAGCCCAGCTGGCCAGTGGGCATGCAGCTGGAGGGCCAAGCACTGCCTCTGTCAGCAGCTCTCAGGTATACCCGTGGCTCCCTGGAGCCAAGATGCACTGGGGAGAAGGGTCACATTGCACAAACGCGTTTACAACTCAGTTCCTTTAAATCTGCAAGTGTCAAATGCTCTAGTTTCCAAAATCCACTGGTCAGTTGAGATGCCTTACATCCCTGATCAAAGGATACAGGATATTAAAGCCTTGGGATATTTAAGCGGTTTTTGTTTTCTCCTGGTGGTGGCAGGCAGTGGGCATACCTTCAGCTGCTTTCTTTAAGGTCATATTAAAATGAATTTGCATTCCCTGAGCACACATTCATTTTGTGAGGGATGAGGTGGGGATGGTTAGTGGACTGAAGGCCGGTGCTGCGAGCAGACTATTCCCCTCTGATCTGGTGAGCTGCCTGTCTTCTGACTTAGGGTTGGCCATTGGCTTCCTCGTGCCCTGGACCCTTGGTGTGAGCAGCTAGAATCTTTGGGAGGGGCACCTATGCTGCATTGCATGGCTCGCAGTCTTGGTTGCTCTCCAGTGGGGTTTCCCCCCTCTTCCCTCACTAATGAATGAGCATCCGGGATGAGAGAAGCATGTTTTTCCCTAAGAGGTTATCTAACCAGGCCCTAGGTTTACTGGGATACATAGGTATTTGTGACATGACTTAGCATCTGCTCCTTTTGCCTGCCTTAGTCCTTCACCGCTTCGTGTTTTGAATTGATCGTGCTCACCCCAGTAGGTTGCTCTCACATTCTCTCACCCCAAGCTTCTAATAGATAAACTCACATAAACAGTGTGGGGAAAAGAGAGACAGGGGGTGAGAGAATGTCTTTGAGGATACTGAGAGAAAACTCCACACTCATGGGTGTTGAATTCACATGGGAAGCAGGCCCCTCTCCCCAGGTCAGCTTTTGGGTGTGTCTTGCCTGGGGGCTAAATTAAGATTTCTGATTTTGCTATAACAAAAGCAGCGCCTCCATCTTAAGGAAGGAGCAAAGGCTATTTAAGGCAGCCCAGTGCATGCTAGGGTGAGGGTTTTGTAAACAATCAGAGTCAGAAACGACAGAGGGTGATGGATAACTATGCATTAGGTTCAGAGTGGAATCTACCCCCCTCCCCTAGCTTCACCTCTGCTTCTCCCCCTCCGCATCCCAGGTTCCATCCTGGCACCAGCCTGTGTGTCCTCCTGTGATTCAAGGGCTATGAGACAGTGGGAGAGTCCTTTAACCCCAGGGCCCTTTTCACCAGAGGGACCAAAGCATTGTGTAAACAGTCTCACCGGAGAGCTGAGCGCCTGTTCTCAGTGCTAGGGAGGTGCTAACAGAACATCATCTGTGAAGGGGATGAGAAATCCCTTTTATCTGGGCCTGTTTCTTTTAAGCAGCTCCACCACTCCAAGGATACCTCCCTGGTGCAAATATTCCAAATACCCTCTGCCTGCTTTCTATCTATTTGCAGAAGGGAGGGTCCTTCCCACACCCCATCCGACCCCTACTCAGTCAGTGTTCACTCTTGCAAATAGCTGCTTGCCTACTGGTCCAGAAAATGGAGCGACGTAAGCTGGAAGACATTATGCACATTTCATTTGACTCCCAAGGTAGAAAAGACAGGGCTGACCTGTGTTTACGGGTACAAGCACATTCTGCAAAGTTGAAAGGTAGTACGGTCTCGTGGAGAACAAAGGGTTTCGTGGCAGCCAGAACCGAGTTCAGATCCTATCTCTCCTACTTTAAAAAGCTGTGAGCCTCTCGGCAAATGATTTACTCTTTAAATACCTTCTTTGCTTGTTTGTTTTGAGGATTAAAGACAACATACGTAGTGTGCCTAGAACGTAGTGCGCACTAAATAAATGATTGTTAGAGCCATCCTGTTTAAAGTCATTTGCAACACATTCCTCAACAAGCTGTTGTGTCATATGTGCTATTGATTGATTCATTTAGGCAGCCAATCAATAAATATTGACTTATAAAAAAACAGTTATTCAATAGTAATGAGATTATTAAGTAAAGAATTATGCCAGGCCCCCCGAACTTTGAATTTCAGACGAAAACACTAAAGTAGACATGAGCTACATGTCCTCCCAGCAGGGGTCTACACGGTGTCCTGCTTGCAACTGAGGGTAGAGTGAGGTGCAAAGCTTTCCTCTCCGGAGGAAGGTCAGGTCAGCATCTCCAGTCACCAGTCATTTGTTTCAGATTCGCATCCTGTGCACTCAAATAGAATCTAAGTGTCTTAAGAGCAGGAACTATGGGGCCACTGCTTACAATTCAGTGGCCACTGACTGCCTGGAGAAATTGCGTTATCTATTGGTACACTTGGCTAAACAAGCCCAGAGCCCCAGATACAGCTGTATTTGGGTCTGACAATCAAGTCAGATCCTTCATCAAAGAATTTATAGGGATGAACACTGAGGGTTGCCAGGGAATTGCCCCAGGGGAAGTGTACACTTTTGTCTTCCAGTTTGCTTGTTTGTTTGTTTTTAACCTCTTCAGAAAGAAGAGGGCAGAGATGTGGGGAAGGAGCCCCAGCTCTCCCTGGGGCCCTTCTGCCCACTCTGCCTGGTTTAGTGTGAAGAGTGGGGTCCGGGCCCCAGGCCTCATTCTGCCTCTAACTTGCCATGTGCTCTGGGAAAAAGCCTCCTCTTCCCAAGCCTTGGTGCCCTGGTTTGTAAGACAAAGGGGTTGACAAGGTCATTGCTCAAGTTTGTTACAAGGCAAACATTCTATGGCTTACTTCCCATGGTTCGTGTTTATAAAAAAGTATAGTACTGGGGAGTTACTGATTCATCTTTTCTTCTATAGATTATGATTATAGTATGAGGCTTCTGGACAATGTGTGCTTCTCGGGAGAATTAATTGGCCACTTTGAAGTCAAGCCTTGGACGTTAATGATGTAACAAGGTCAGGGCCTGATGGGCCTCTAGTCTCTCATGTTGGACTGCTCAGCGCTACACGGTGGGCTGACGATGAAGGACCCTCCAGGGAGGAGTCCGTCTCTTGCTTAAACACATATGGTCTGGGGCATCGATGCTCTACCTCTGCAGGCAGCTTCCAGGGGAGCCAGCATTCACTTCCTGTCCCAGGTCCGCCCATCTGTCTGCAGATCACTGAGGATGTAGAAGTTAAGTGGGTACCTTATCCTCATCCCTACAAAGTCACTGGGAACTGCATATGCTAGAAATGTCTCGCAGAAGAAAGTACCTCCATCAGATTTAGTGCTTGCTCTTCATTCACTCATTCACTCATTCATTCATTCATTCGTTCACTCGTCTCACAGACCACTGTCAAGCACCAGCCATGTGCCACATGCTTGGGAGGCATTGGCAGTGCAATCATGAACAAAACCAAACACAGTCTCTGTTCTTATGGAGTTATACTCAGTGGGGTGGCATATATTAGTACAATACTCAAACACTCAAGCTAATGAATGTACAACTTTGAACTTGGGGAAGTGTTACGAAGGAAGGGAACTGTTCTATGAAGGTATATGTAGCAGAGGCAGCTGATTATCTCCTCAATATCCAGTCTCCCTCTTCTTTACTCATTGAATTCCTATTTGGTTAGAGGTAATAGAGGAGCCAGCCAGAACATTACTTTTCCTAGCCTCTTCTGAAGATAGGGGTGGCTTTTAGCTAATTTGGGGGCAATAAGCTAGAGTAAGAGCTGTTGGGTGGGATTTCTGGGACTTCTCTTAATGGGTGTGTGTTGTGATGGCCGGAGCCCCAGCAGCTCTTTGGCAAACCTGAGGAGCAGGACTCTGTACCAGGAGCCTTGACTTCCCACCTCTGGGCTGCTTGTTTCATGAGAGAAAAGGACCTCTTCCCGCAACCTGGTGCCCCCAACTCATCTTGTTTAAGCCACAGTTTGGGGGGTTCTTTATCGCTTAGAGGTGAATGTAATTCCCAATTGATATGGCATTTCTCATGGTAACCTGACCCAGGTGGGGAGAATGTGTGAGGGGAGGGATGGGAGGTACCTGGGAGAGGCTCTGGGGAGGGGAGGAGTGCTGTTTGGAGGAGGGATCAGCCTGGGCAGAGGCTGCATGGGGGGAGGAAGGAGGGTGAGTTCCAGCAACCGGAAGACGGTGCTGGTATAGAACGGGAAGGGAAGAGTGGTGTGGAATGAGACCCAAGGTGGGCTGTGCCCGTACCACACAGGCCAAGACCCTGAACATTGTCCTGCAAGCAACAAGAAGCCACTGAAGAATTAAAAGCAGAGAGGAGTATGCTCACTTTTTGCAGAGGTCATTCTAGCAGCATGGAGAAGAGAGTGGGTGCCGGGAAACCATCTTTCGGTTTGCAGCCCTGCAGGGAGATTGCTAATAGCCTGGAGGAGGATGGTGAAAGATGAGGAAAGTGAATACCTGTGAAACAATGGGAAGGCAAAATTAATAGCATTCGGAAGTCAATTGAAAATGGAGGTGTGAGAGAGAGGACGGTTTCAAGAATCGGTCGTAGGTTTCTGTTTTTTGGTAAAACATTGACTTATCTGCACATGTTGAGGACACTATTCTTGCCCAGCCAACATCTTTTTTCTTTCTTCTTCCTTGCTGGAACTATTAGAACCTGCGTGGAGCCAACAGTGCTGGCTACTCACTTTCCTAGCAGTTAAGACAGGGGCATGGGTTCTGGGTCTGGCCAACAGATTCTAAGGGTAGGAGGTTTGTTTCCTATGGCTCCTGCCAACCACCATCCTCACAAATTTAGGATTTGGGCTTAGATTGTTTTGGTAAAGTCCTGGCTTCATCATTCACTTAGTTTCAAATTTCCTATGTGAAAAATGATTAATGTAGCTCTCAGAAAAATGTCCCCAAATAATACCCAATTCTCGGATTTGCTATGAGGATTTAATACTATTACATACGTAAAATACTTTATGTAAAAACATAAAATGTTTTGACACGTTATTATGCTTTCTACTAATGATGATTAAAATAAATATTTGGAACATCTCAGCTCTTGCAACAAAAATTACTAATAGTAGTTATCACTTACTGTGATTATTAAGTGCTAGACATTGGGCCAAGTACTTTACAAATATTATCTGTTTTTAAACTTCACCACAATCTTTAAGATAAATATCATTCTCCCCAATTTTCAAGTGAAAAAACTGAAAAATTGAAAGATCCAGTAAATTTCCGAAAGTCACTGTTAGCAAATGACAGAAGCAGGATTTGAACCAGGGTGTGTGATGTTGAATCTGTAATTGGTACCCTGTAGCAAACCTACATCCCAGACGCTGTTTCTGGTAGAATTATCTTGTCTCTGTGTTTGGCACCTTCATTTGTTCCATGATCTATATTTACAACTTAACTTATTTTCGAATGACAGGGCTGTGCCCTTCAGACAGCATAGATGACACTGGCACACCTGTGACAAACATGCTGTCTGTATCAATTGTTATTCGAACAGAATACTTTCTTACCTTTACCTTAGGCTGCTTTCTTTTTCTTCCTAGCATTTACCATCACTCGCTATTATACGTCTACTTAATTATCGATTTATGCTCTGGTGGTCTGACTGGAAGGCAAGCTCCTAAGGCAGGGCTTGCATTGGTTTTGTTTCCCTCCTGGACTCCCCAGGGCTTAGCGTGCCAGGCACAAATTAGGCACCCGACATACCCTTGTTAAATGAGCGCACGAATGGGGGAGGAGTGGCTTTGAAATGGCTCCTGTACTCTGCTTTATCCTCTTCTTTCAGTTCAGTGGCCACGGCTAGGGACTATCTGACTGAGAGGAACCCTTGGATCGCAGCTATGAAAATGTGAAGAGTCTGTGAAAGTGATCCTCAATGGAAGGCAGGCAATATCAAAATTCCCTGTGGGGTTTTTCCAAATAAATTGCCTATCCCCTAACCCCTAACCCCAGCTCTCCCCTCTCTTTCCCATGCTTCTTTTTATTCCCCCGGTGGACTGGGAACTTTCTGACGGCAGGGGACTCACCTTAGTCATATCTGGTACCCCAGACCCAGTACTTTCCTAGACTCTCATTAAGTGGGCAGAAACTAGTGAATTACACTCAGGGGCTTGGTCTCTTCCCCATGATGCTCCAAACACTGGGGCCACTATGGCTTTATGGACAGGGAGGGGGGACCTGCCCGAAGGTGAGGAGGGGAGGCAGGTCTGGTGTGGCAAAGGCAAGGCTGTGTGCATACCAGGTCCCATCCATTGCTGTCACTTAGGAGTTTACAGAAATTCTGCTACATATAACTTTCACTCCTACTTAGGGAAAAATAGATTAGAAGAGAAGGGATTAAAGTAGGATTCAAACTAGGTTTGAATTTCCCTTCTGCCACATACTGGCAAAGTTTCTTAGCTCCCTCTGCAAAAGGGAGACCATGATCCAGACCTCATCAGGTTGCTATGAAAATAAAATGAGATACTGTATATACAGCACTTAGCACAGTACTGACACTTAGAAGCGCTGGGAAAATATTATTAAATTGCTTCACAAACGATAGTGGGAAGCTACCCAGAGGCCCTTGAAAAGACCTCTCTCCAGTCCTCACTCCTCGGGCCCTACCCACATGCTTGACATTCCAGCCTCTGGCCCTTGGGGAGCCCCTGTTTAAATGCAGATTTTATCTCGCACTGTTTAATGGCATTCATTCAAGTTATTAGCACCTTAACTCTAATCAGATTAACCTCCACTGAAAAAGGAGTCTTGGGCCAGGAAACGTGGAGGGGAACAGGTCATGTGTTGGGGTTTGCCCCAGCCCGGAGGTCCTTAACCCCTGGATGGCCTTGGAGGGCTCAGAGGAGTGACTGCAGAGGCCTGTGAAGCCGGAGGCCTAGCAGAGCTGTGCGAGGAGTGAGACGGAGCGAGGACGGGTACCCGGGAGGAGCCATGTTCTCCCGAGTGTGCGCTGGTGCTGAGGGAACCATCGACTGGTCACTGATTTACAGGCTGCAAGGAGCTGGCCATGCCTGGGTCATTCAGTAATTTCTCAATCAAAAGATCTTACAGGTTCAACTATGCTCCTGGGGAAGGAGGGATGAGTGAGGGTGGCCAGTCTTTGTTTCTTAATTGATGGATTTTATTTTTTTAGAGCAGTTTTAGGTTTACAGAAAAATCGAGCAGAAAGCCCAGCGAGTTCCCTTGTGCTCCCTTTTACCTCCTCAGCTTCTGCCATTATTAAAATCTTGCGTTGCTGTGATACATGTGTTATAATCGATGGACCAATGTTGAAATATTATTGCTAAGTCCGTAGTTTACATCAGGATTCAGTAGTGTTGTGCATTCTATGGGTTTTGCTTAATGCATGAAGTCATGAATGAACCATTATACGGAACAGTTTCACTGCCCTCAAAATCTCCTTGATGTTAGGGATCTTTACCCTCACAAAGTCTGAGAAGCACCGGTTTGGAGTTGGGCCTTTTTTTGTGGGGACTAAATTTATAGAGAGATCCGCAGGTGAAGATGGAGCCCAAGCTGTGGGGGAACGTCCGGGGCTGGAGATGGGCCCGGCTTAGCATCCCTGGGACCCCTGGGACCTGATACACAGTGCCATCACTTTCCTTCCCTTTTCCTTTTTCCTTCCTCCCTGCCTTTCTTTTGTTAGTATTTTTTTCCCTTTTCGGGTTTCAAATCTTTTAATAGGTCCTTTATAAAAGATTTAGCGGTCTTTTGTCGATGGTTATTAACCTTGACTGTGTATTTGAATCACTTATGGAAACTAAAACAAAAATCCTAGTCCTGGACCCATTTGGGGGTGAGGCCCAGACACAGGTGTTGATTCAGAATCTCCCCAGGTGACCCTAAGTGCAGCAGCGTGGCTGGCCACTGTCCTAGGTCATGTGTCTACAGCAACTCCAGATTCTCAGGGGTGCCCCTTCCAGAGGTCCCACTGTAAGGCAGGAAGAGATCACAAGTGTCTCTGTCGTGCAGAGTTCTTCATATTTGCACACGTGTTCACAAAAAGATAGGCACAGGCTGTTGGGGACAACTTTCTTTGAAATACTGAAAAACTGGAAAAACTTAAATGTGCACTAATAGTCCACAGTGACACAAAAATGTCAGCTCTGTCTTTGGGAGCACTACACAACAATTCAAATGAATAAGACCACCCTGCATACACTGACACACAGGCGATATTCAAAATATGCAGACCCTGCTTGAACATGGCAGCTGACCAGACAGCAGATGCCTGCCCAGCAGAGACAAAAGCTGGCCCTGTCACCGGATTATTACACCCAGGGTGATATCAGCTTTGCTGACACATGGAAAACATCTCCAGGGCGTTGTTAAGTGGAAAATACCAGTACCAGAACAGCATGAAGAATGTGATCCCCTTTATGTAAATAAAAAACAAGCCCTAAAAATAGGCATAAATATACATGTTGGACAGCAAACGTGAGAAAAAGAACCAGGACGGAGATGGAAGGCTGCAAGTGTGGTTACCTTCCTGGTGGGGCCCGGCCCGCGAGTGGATCGGCAATGGTGAAGGGGCCTTAACATTTTGGTTCGTGCAATTCTGTATTACTTGAATAAATTTTATGAACACATGTTCATACATTACATATACAATGAAAAAAATAGATTTTTTTTTTCTTTGAGAAGAAAGAAATGCTTGTGGTGCCAAAGTTCTGGGCTGTAGTCCTGGTTTTGTCACTGATTAACAGGGCTTCCTTGCCACATAACCTTTCTACACCTCAGTTTCCCCATCCATGAAATGGGGATATGCAATTTTATACTCCATAGGGTTGTAGTGAAGATTAAATGAATTGAGGTATAGGATCTGGAATATGAATACAAACGTGTACCTGTAGAGGGGTGGAGAAGGCTGCCTGCCTTGACCAAATAGAAGAGGAAATGATTCACTTTTCAGCAATTCCCACTGAGAATGAATGACAACCATCAATATGAAATTGTATGTGAAGTGAAAAGCTGTGTACTGATGGGGGATTATTCATCAGCTACACCTCTCATTTCCAGTCAGGCTACTCCATTCCCATTCATCTGTTCATTCATCTGTTAATCCATTCACTAAATGTACACTAAGCAAGTGTTACGGGTTGAATTGTTCCTAAACCCCAGTACCTGAAAAAATGACCTTAAGTGGAAATTAGGGTCATTGCAGATGTGATTAGTTAAAATGAAATTATACTGGAGTAGGGTGGGCCCTTAATCTAATATCACTAGTGTCCTTACAGGAAGAGAAGAAGTGGAGCAGACACATGAGAGGAGAATGCCCTGTGATGACAGAGAGAGACTGAAGTGCCTGCCCTGGAAGCCAATAAACACCAAGGCTACCACAAGAGGCTTAGATGAGGGAAGGAAGGATTCTCTCCTCCAGATCCTGGCTGACTCCTTGATTTTGGACTTCTAGCCTCCGGAACTCTGAGATAATACATTTCTGTTTCTTTCCTTCTTTTTTTTCTTTTTAAACTTTTATTTATTTTAAGTGTGTTTTTCCAGGACCCATCAACTCGAAGTCAAGTAGTTGTTTCAATCTAGTTCTGGATGGCACAGCTCACAGTGGCCCATGTGGGGCTTGAACTGGCAACCTCGTTAAGAGCACCGTGCTTTAACCAACTGAGCTAACCAGCTGCCCTACACTTCTGTTTCTTTAAGCTACCAAAGTTGTGTCACTTTGTTGGGTCAGTTCTAGGAAACTAATAGAGCAAACAACATGGGAGGTGAAAGAACATATTTGGGGTTAGGAATCAGATCTTGGTTTAAATTCTGTGTCCATTGTACTAGTTGTGTGATCCCAGATACATTTTTAATGTGTCTAAATCATAGTGTCCTTATCTATAGAGACAGAGATAACAGTAGTGCCCATGCCACAGGGTCATTGATACTACTAAACAAAATTATTTATATATATATAATACATCATACATCACATATATCTAATAAGATATATATATATATATACATATATATATGTATATATATATATATATATATATATATATACACATACACAGAAGATGCCAAAATGTATACACATTTTAAGAAAGGAAAAAACTGTATTAAAATTGTAATACTCAATATATACCAATAACAAAAGATGAATATTCGTCATGTTTGACTTCTGCAGTTACAAGAGGTGCTCAAAGTGGTTACCATCAGCATAATCTTAATATATTTTTTTCTTTCTCAAAATATGTACACATTGTTTTGGTACCCTCCATATATATATATAAAACTTTATATATAAAGTATATATATACTTTAAGTTTTATATATATATATATATCACAGTCCTTGCCACATAAAAGACACCGAATAAAACATTAGCTCCTCTTTAAGCATTTACTATATTTAAGCCTTGAGATGGTTTTTGTGTGTGTGTGTGTGTGTGTGTGTATTATATGTGTTACAAAATTTAAAAAAGCACTATCTCTACCTTTGAAAGAACTACAGTTGGGGAAAAGCCAAGTCAATTTAATTTTTGGTCTCACCCTGAGTTCTCCTTAGGGGTGGGGAAACCCTTCACTTAGCTTGCCAGGAAAGGAAGCCAGCATTTACCAACATTTACTGCCGTGGGCCAGGCCCCTAACATTGCAACCCTGTGAGGTAGGGACTATTTTACCCTCATTGCCACTCAAGGTATATCATTTCCACTAGACTCTAACCTGGATTCAAGACTCTTCACAATGTCCCCAACTCAGGTCCGTTGCAGATTCTACATGCACTGTGTCCCTCCAAGGCTGCTGGAGCAGACCAGTTGTTGATGTGCTCTCCTCACCTCAGGGCCTTGATCTCTGTTCCCCTACCATGCTGTATGTAACCCTCTTGAGTGCCGTTTCGAATCTCCTTATTTCAGCTTCTGTGTAGCAACCAGGTCTGCACAGGCTTTGCCCAGCTTCAACCAGGTAGTTCGGGCAGCACCTCACCCAGCTGGCGTTCGCCACTTATTTCGGACCCCCAGACCTGGGATCCCTGGGGAACCCATTCACACAAGCATAACTTGTAGGGCCATTCTCGAGCGATGGGTTGATGAGTTGGAGGACAAACATTTGATCCTTTTGCTCTCCGGAGCTGTGGTTCTGAGATGCCCTTCATCAGCTCCTCGGAGGAGGACCCAGCATCAGTAGCCCTGAGCGGTGCCCAGCTAAGTACAACATTCTTGAATACACTTTCCCGTCTCTGTCTTTACTCCCTTGCTTCCTAGGATCCCATTTGCAAATAAACATTTGTCTGAGACTCTGCTTGTGAGAAACCCCCAAGAAGCATGGTGCAGTCACTGTTCAAGGTGCAAATCAAATATCCAGAAATGGAACCCCTCTTCCACCCTGGCCAGGTCCCCAGTAAACAGCACGTAGCTTCTAACCGTGTGGAGGCAAGTCCCACTCCAGCCTGTGTGATATCCCCAGGTAGTTAGGACCTCCCGCTCCTTCAGCTCCCTAACACCTCCTGTATGCCTTTGTGTAGCATTCACCACACTGCTTTGTAAGGGCTTCCACAGAGAGCTTTCCTACGAGAATAGGAGTCCTTTGAGGCAGGCTGTATCTTATTTATCTTTGATGCTGAGTGCCTCGTAGGTTACCATCACTTAGCAGGAGCAGGTGCTCCCAAATGTATGTTAAGTGTGTTCCTTGGGCCCTCGCTGACGGCAAATGTGACCCTATGGCACAATGAGGACTGGGCCGTATTCTTAGCGGCCTTGGTTCAGTCCCGGAGTCTGCTGAGGCCCTGCCTTCCTGGGAGGTTTGGGAGCCCTTCTCGATGCTTGCTCATGTTTTCCTTCTGCTCTGCCATTTGGTGGCTTCTTCTAGGAAATATGAGTTCTTACAATTAAGTTTGTGAACTCATCCTAGAAAAAGTGTTACACACCTCATTGCTGAATATCACTACAGTCACCTTCAAAGTCCTCCCCTTGGGAAGCTATGCACCACCGACAACAGCACCTAGTCCACCCTTCAGAGCAGTTTTGGAACTCTTTTCCTGGAATGGCCATCAGAGCTGTCGTTGTATTATTCTTGATGTCCTGAATGTCATCAAAATGTCTTCCTTTCAATATTTCCTTTATCTTTGGGTAAAGAAGGAAGTCATTGGGGGTCAGATCAGATGAGCAGGGAGGGTATTCCAATACAGTTATTTGTTTGCTGGCTAAAAACTCCCTCACAGACAGTGCCGTGTGAGCTGGTGCGGTGTCGTGATGCAAGAGCCATGAATTAATTGTTGGTGAAAAGTTTAGGTTGTTTTCGTCTAACTTTTTCATGCAGCCTTTTCAGCACTTCCAAATAGTAAACTTAGTTAACTGTTTGTCCAGGTGGTACAAATTCATAATGAGTAATCCCTCTGATATCAAAAAATGTTAGCAATACTGTTGCAACAAGTTCGGAGCTTAATTGTCAGACCTCACATATGGTCATTTCCATTTCTCTTTCCTCACCAGATATTACACCTTATGAGAAGGGCTCCTGAGGTTATACAGCTCGTTTCTTTAATAAGCTTGGGTGGGAAGATGCTCAGTGCTGCTGACTTGTGTTACATGCATAAGTATTTCTCCCTGAGAAGATGCTGCCTATATAATGTAAATTGAAATGAAAGTATCAATATAATCCCAGTTCTGAACTAGTGAAAAATTAGAAATCTGTATTAGAAGAATACATTTTGAAATAGGAAAAATGTTCATTTCATAATATTGAAGAAAACAATCAAAATCACACATGGTGTGATCTTAACATGCCCACCACTAAAATAATAATAATAATAATAAGCTCAGGGGGAAAAAAAAAGACTGGAAGATAAACACCAAAATGTTATCTTTGGTTGGTGAGCTTATTATTTTTCTTCCTTAGTATTTTTGTTTTCTACAATGAACATATATTACTTTATTTATTTTTAAAACAGATTCTACATTTCTGTGGTACCCACAAAATAGTTATTTAGCGAAAACAAAGTCCCTGCTTCCATTCCTATTCCTGATCTAACTGGTTCTTTTCTTTAGAGGCGACCACAGTTACCGGCACCCACATACCACACACATGTATATGCAAGTGGTAGTAGACTGTATACATTATTCTCTACCTTGTTTTTTTCACTTGACAATGTATCTTAGCAATTTTTCTGCATTAGGACAGCTGCTGCACACTTACTATTAGATGACAGCATAGTATTTCACTACATAGATGTATTAAAACTTACACAGGCACTAAAGCATTCATGTTGTTTCCAACTTAGAGTCTCTCATTGCTTTGTTGTTGCGAACAATGAATGATCCTGTTAGTAATTTTTCCTCTGTGCAGACGTATTTGTAAGATAGATGCCTAGAGACGAAATTGTTAACTCAAAGGGTATGTGAATTTGTAATTTTGGTAGAGATTGGCAAATGTCACTGCATGGTAGATGTATCAATCTGTGCTCCCATCAACAATATGTGAATGTCTGTTCTCCCACATTCTCAATAGTACATTAGGTTATCAAACTTTAAGTCTTTATCAACTTTACAGGTGAAAAAATGGTACTGTAGTTTAAATGTTAGTATCTCTTATTATGAGTGAGGTTGAACATCTTTTCATACATTCACGAAATATTTTTTTTTCCCTATGAACTGATTGTTCCTATTTTTTGTCCATTTTCCTTTAGATGATTGGGTTTTCTCTTATTTTCTTTTAGTTCTTTATATATTAAGGAATATAGCACTTGCCTATCATATGAGTTACAAATATTTTCCCCAATTTGTTGTTTAATTTTTTGGTTTTACTGATGCATTATTTTTATTATTTTTATTTTGCTTCTGTTTCACAGATTTGTAAAAAGTTTTTACAGATTAAACATCACTCTTTTATGCTTCTGGATTTTGTGTTACATGGTCTCTCACATGACATTATAAAATACTTCTCATGTTTCCTTCTAGTAATTATGATTTTGTTTAAATCTTTCATCTTCCAGAATCTATTTTGGTGTCAGTTGTGAGGTAGGGATCACTTTCATTTTTTTTTTTCAGATGGATATCCAGTTGAGACAGCATCACCTATTTAATATGCAAAATTTTCATATATACTGAAATTTATTTCTGAATTTTGTGTTTAGTGTTAATGATCTTTGTTTCTATTCATGTTGTTTCTATTTATGTTGATTTGAGGACTTAGAATAGGTTTTTATATATGGTAGTTTTAATCTTGCTCGTTACTCTAATTTTCCCTAAAATTTCCTGGCTATTCTTGGTAATTTTTCCATATGAAATTTAGAACCAGCTAGTCTAGCTCCAAAAGAATATTCTTTTGATGTTTTTATTGGGATGACATTAAATTTACAGATGAACTATCTTTGCCAATTTTATGATGCTGAGAATCAAAGACATGGCATGCCTTTGTATTGTTAAATCCTCCAGTAGCATTAAAATTTTAAATTACAGATCCTGTATATTTCTTGTTTAGTTTATTCTTAGGAATTTTATTTCTTTGCTGCTATTCTTAATAGGGTCTTTTTGTTTCTTTATATTTTCTTCTAACTGGCTATTTTTGTAGATGTGAGTGCTGTTTGATTTCCATGCATATAAATAGAATTTATTGAATTCTGTTTGAGTTTGTAATGTTTTTGTTTGATTCTCTTTTTTCCCAGGTATGCCAGGGATCTGCAAACTATGGTCTCTGGGACACATCCAGCCATAGGCTGTTTTTGTACAGCTGAGAACTAAGAATTTTTTTTTTACATTTTAAAAGAATTATTTTTTTAAAAAGGAAGAAGAAAAAAATGCAACAGCGACCATTTACTACCTGGCCCTTTAATGTAAAAGTTTGCTGACCTTTGGAGTATTCAATAGTATTATTTACATTTAATGATAATTGATCTCTACTGTTCCAATTTTTATATGCCTGATTTTTATTTCTTCTTTAATTTCATCATCTGGTGCCTGATAATAGTAGACATCTGTGTCCTGTTCCTGACTTTAATGGGTTCAGAAGGAAGTTCCTTTTTAGTCCCAATTTTTGAGAATAATTGATGCTGTTTTTCAAATGTTAATCTAACCTT
Organism: Rhinolophus hipposideros; assembly: GCF_964194185.1. Lineage (NCBI taxonomy): Eukaryota > Metazoa > Chordata > Mammalia > Chiroptera > Rhinolophidae > Rhinolophus > Rhinolophus hipposideros. Next base: position 87,350,609 of record NC_138055.1, read on the forward strand.
GCTTTCCTGGTATAAATACCACTCAGCCACTCAGTCCTTTTCATATCTTGCTGAATTTGATTTGCTAAGACTTTATGAAGATTTTTTTGTGTCTACGTTCATGAGGGATATTGGTTTGAATTTTATTTTTTTGTCCTTATCAGGTTTTAGTGTCAGGATTATTTTGTCTTCATAAAAAGTTCAGAGGCATATCCTTTTTACCAAATAAAACGAAGCAAGATTAATATTATTTTTTATATGTTTGGCAGGATTCACTCAAAAATTATTTGGGCCTGGAGTTTTCTTTATGGGAAGATTTCTCTTTACAGATACCTCTTTAACAGATCTAGGCTTATTCATATTTTCCATTTCTTCTTGTGTCAGTTTCAGTAAGTTGTATTTTTCAAAAAAAATATTTGGCCACTCATCTAAGTTGTCTCATTTATTGGCATGAATTTATCCACATAATATCCTTCTATTCTTATTTAATATCTGTAGTTTGTAATAATGCCTCTTTTTCATTTCTGATATTGGTAATTCATTTTTTTCTTTCCTCTCTTCTTGGTAAGTCTTGCTATGCATTTTTCAGTTTTATTCATCTTTGATCTATATCTGTTGTATATCTACTTTCTGATTCATTAATTAATGTTCTTATGTATATTGTTTGCCTTCTTCCCGTTGCCCTTGCTTTATACTCCTTTTTCTAGTTCCTTGAAATAGATGTATTAAAGTTATAAATTTATCTCTAAGTGCTGGTCTAGTCGCATCCCCAAATTTTATGTTATATTTACATTATCATTCAAATTGAATATTTTCTCATTTCTTTTGTGATTTTCTTCTTTGACTCATGAATTATTAAGAGTGTATTACTTTGTTTCCAAATATTTGAGGATTTTCTAGTTTCTTATTTTCATTGTTAAATTTTAGTTGAATCCTATTATGGTCTGTGATCATACTCTGTATGAGTCCGATTCTTTGGATTTTCTTAATCCTTCCTCAGCATATACTCCGTTTTAGTGAATGTTCCATGTGCACTTGGAAGAATATTATTCTTAAGTTGAGGTGTAGTGTTCTAGAAATATCAATTAGGTCAAGTTCAATAATATTGTTGTTAAATCTTCCACAGCCTTCCTGATTTTTTTTTTTCTGTTTATTCTGTGAAACACTCCTCCTCCGCTTTAGTTCTGTCCATTTTTGCTTCATGCATTTTGGAGCTCTGTTTTTAGGTGAAAATATATTTTGGATTGTTATGTCTTCCCAATGAATTGATCTTTTTTTGTAACTTTTAAATGCCCCTCTTTATCTCTGGGAACAGTTCTTGTCTTGAAGTCTAGTTTGTCTGGTGTTAATGTAACCAAACCAGCTTTTGTATGATTAATTTTTGCATGGTATATCTTTTTCCATTTATTTACGTTTGACCTACTAGTGTTCATATATTTAAAATATATGTCTCTTTTAACATAGTTGGGTTATTTATTTCATCCAGTTTGAAAATCTCTGAATTTTAATCGGTGTTTTCAGTCCAGTTATGATAAACACTGATATAACTCTATTTAAGTCTACCACCTAGTTATTTGTTTTTTGTAACATTTGTGCTTTGTCCCTCCTGTTTTACTTTAGTTTTTATTTATTTATCAAACATTTTTGTTATATTGTTTTATTTCTAGTTCAGTCTTTTCATTCTTTCATTTTTTAAGCTTTATATCTATTGCTGGATTTTAAGGGTCAATTTTCACCTACTATGACAATCAATGTTTTCACTTATGTTCATTGTAGATATAAATATATTTCAACTTTTTTTCTAACACCTTTTTGTGTTTTTTAGTTTTGCCGTCCGTTCTCTGTTCATTTTTCTTTACCTGTTTACTTTCTTTTGCATTGATTGCATGAATATTCTTTTATTGCATTTTCCCCTCAATTACTTTGGAAGTTTTATACTATATTTACATTACTCTAGAAATTTAAATATTTATACTTGTAGAAGTCTGAGTTAAGTTTACATTTTTATTCTCTTTCTATAGAATGTTAACTGCCTTGGAACATTTTATATCTTATATGTATATTAATTCCATATTACTAGAAGAATTGTATAGCAGGAACAAAAATAAAATAGTGCTGAAAATAATGACATGAAGGAGAAGCTTTCAAAAATTAATTAGAATAAAACAGAAAAAAGAAGGAATGATTTTAAGAATGGGAGAGAAAATGGCAGATATGGAAGATAAGTACAGTCCAAAAATACAATTTCTATAAGTAAACAAATGCTGGAAATGAAAGAGAAAATACCAAAAAGATCATAGATGAAAACATTTCTTAAAAGGTATGAATGTGCCAACTGTAATTATGTTCCAGGAAAATGTTTGATAATAAACTATGAAACTTATGTGCATCTCAATGAAGTTACTGGAATCCCAGGATTTATAATTGTTTGGAAAATAAAAAATAAATGATAAAAAGAACATATTATCTGTGAACATCCAAACAAAACTTCTAGTCATGTATGAGGAAAATACTATCAAATTGGCTTGAGACATCAACACACACTCTAATGTTAGAAGAAAGTGAAGCAAATTTTGCAAACCTCAGGGAGAAGAGCCACCCAAGAATTTTATACGCAAAAAGCTGTCATTTTATGTAAAGGCACTGACAGATATTCTAACAGACATGTACACAGAAATTTTGGAAATATACCACCTACAAAATCCTCTTGAACATCTATTAGATCGAATATATTAAATTGGCATTTTTGTGTGGTAAAAGTGGTCAATTATTGGCAATTGCATATGACTTAACCTAATACTTGACAAAAGGATGAATGGAAAAGCCATGTTAAAAAAGATTTAAATATAGAATGACAGTTTAAAAGTGTGTGAATTTTGGTCTCAGAACAGGAAGTAAATGCTATAAATTTGACAATGTAGAAATAATAATATAAGCACTAGAAGTCTTGAGATGGAGAGAAAATGAGGAGAGGTTTAATGACACTTATTTCCTCATCCTTAATACGGGGAGAAGGGAGGTCTGGAGTTAACAGAATATGCATAAAGCTGAACAGACAGTATGGATTGGCAAGCCCCAATCATTTGCTTTTTCGTTTTCTCTTCCTTTCTTTAGCAGTATTGGAAAGCTAAAATTCTAGCTATGCCAGGACACTTTGCAACTAAGCCAAGCTGGATCACACCATTTCTAACCAATGAGATGTACGTGCAAATATGATTGGAGAGGATTTCTTTTCTGAATAAAAAGACAAAGTCACAAAAGGAGAAGACTTTGCCCATATTTTTCTCCCTAGAATATGGACGAGATCCCAGAGGTACAGCAGTCATTCACCCACATTGAAAACTCAAAGAGGGAAAGAGCTTGAGACTTTGATGAAATTGTGACACCACTGAAACAGCCCTGGACTGCCTCTCCTAAGAACTTTTATATAAGCCTTTCTTAGTTAAACCCTGGTTTGTCAGATTCTTGGTTATTGAACCCAAACTCATTTTTAACTGATTCAAACTTTGGTATGCACAGGTGAGGCCCTTTGAGTTACAGACTCTAAAATGCAGAAGTGGTCGAGTGGGGGAGGCACCCATTTAGCTTTAATGACGGGGTCTGGAAGCAGACACGCCTGTGTTTGTACCCTGGCTCTGCCACTTCCCGACATTGTGACTGTGGACACAGGACTTAACCTAAGACTTAGTTTCCTCAGCTTAGGCGTGGGTAGTGAAAATACTTATCTTGTAACATTATTTTGCACATTAAAAGAGAAATGCATGTATATAGCCAAGCAGAGTGACTGGCACGCAGTGATGTCTATTAGTGGTGCCTGGGGCCACTCTGCCTTTCTAAGATATGATTAAACCTGGCATGAACCCCCCCCTATTCCACAGCCCTGTAAAAATTCAGAGTCTACTTGAGGTTGGAAGACTTCTAAGGAGACCCTAACACCCCTGCGTCTTGGTCTTGTAGAACTCCCTCCCTTTGAGCCTGGGCTGAAGCTGGTGATTTGCTTTTAATTGATAGAATACGGCAAAATTGAAGGGATGTCCCCCTTCTGTGATTAGGTTACAACAAATTGCGACTTCTGTTTTGCTGGTAGATGCCGTTGCCTGTATGTGTGCAGGTTACCATGTTAGAGGAGCCCATTTGGCAAGGACCTAAGGGTAACCTCTGACCAGTACTGGAGTAGAGCTGAACACTGGCAGCTCCACTGAGTTTGGAAGAGGGGGTCTCCAGCCTAGCCTGCAGATGAGATCCCAGGAGTGCACGGCACCTTGATTGTAGCCTGTAAGAGACCCTAAGATAGAGGGCTCAGCTAAACCATCACAGGATCCTGCCCCACAGAAATGGTGAGATAATAATAACGCTCGTTTTAGGCCAGTAAGTTTTAGGGTAATTTGTGACACAACAGCTGACTAAGAAACTTCTCTAGGAACTTGATATTGGTCCTATTTCTCTTTGCCTCAACAATCTAGTGTTTGTGCCCCTTCATTGTTTTCTGCAAAAATAACCTGTCAGATCCAAATATTTTTTGAGTGAGGAATTTTTAATGAGGATTTTGGGTGAGGGGAAACTATCCTTTCTCTCCTTTCTCTTTATCTGCCCTGAGCAATAGACAACAGGAAATTCTTCCTTTGACCTGTACCAAGCAGTGCTGCCCTCATTCAGGCCCAGCCACCTGCCGCAAGATACAGTTTCTTTCCTAAGAGAAATTCCAGAAAATCCAAGTTTTCCCATCGTGTTACATAGTAGTATTGTTGCGGTTAGTAGACCAAAATAAAATGAAAAGGAAGCAAGGGCAAATAGGAGAATTGAAGGCTGAGGTGTGAGACAAACTTTCAAACTCAGGGTAGATTCTGGTAAGGCCAAAGAGAAACTTCCCTTTGTCACTTCAACAAGAGATAGAGGGACCACACTTTCTTTCCTGGAAAGCAGTGAGCTGCAGGTTAATTCATTCATTTGTCTGGAATATTTTAACTATCACCCTTCTGGAGGACATAGAATGATGTGACCTTCTCAACAGCTTCCCAACAGCCCTCTGAAGAACAAAGTATTAGTTTCAATTCCAGTCGAAACACCAACGAGAAGAAATATCTTCCCTTGAATCACACAGCATGTAGCATGTGTTACGTGGTCCTCTAGCCCTTGCAGCCTGACTAGGTTCAGAAGGGGGAGGCCAGAGGAGAATGTCTCCTTATTCTCTTTCTAATGTTAGCAAAAAGGGATGACTATCAGAATAGAGCCAAATCCTGGAAATGAAAAATTTGGGCACTGAAAATAGGGAACTATGTATATGGGTATGGGAAGTGGTGGCATTCTGGAGATTGAATACAAGAGCTCAGGGCAAAATGTTGGAGACTGGAACTAAAAGGAAGAGATGGGTGCTAAATTCATTAGTACTGAAGATGGTGTGGGAATTATATGTCAGTAACTGTGTGCTCAGGTTCATAAGAATCCAAACATATACCTCTCTTTTCATTTGGCATTGACCTCATCCATCATTGAGCCCTCATATCCTGGTGCTTTTACCTTATATCCAGGTTAGTGAGTGGTAGGGCTGGGCTTCCACGAAGGCCTCCTGACTCTAGCCTAGAGCATTTTCTACAGGGTGTAGGACATGTTACATAGCCTGTGGATCATCGGTTAGAAATCTGATCGCCCTTTGAAGGAGAGAAGAGGAATTACTAGGACATATGGGAAAATCCCAAACTTACCCAGTGTGGTAACAAGGGCAAGTCATTCACTTTCTCTCAAGATGTCCACAAACATTATTCACTTCCTCTCAACTCTCAGAATGCTCCCATTTATACCATTACTCTCTATTGATGATGTCAACTCTGACATTAGAGGAGAAGAGAGAAGCCCTCAAATGGAACTCGCTGTAGACACCAAGCTCACAGCCTACTTTCATTCGCCTTTCCTCTTCCATGCAAAGGTCTCTGGGGCCTAAAGTGATCTCTCCAGTTTGTTCAGGAGTGTAGCTTTCCTGTCTTCTTAGCCACCTTGGGGCTACTAACGATTTTTCTTCTATTATTTTTTCAACTATTGTTTCTTCAACTTCTTTCTCACTCTCTAAAGCCTTCTCATAAAGATTAAAATATGTTCAACTCTCTCCTATATATAGAAACCTTCTTTTGATCCCACAACATCCTCTAGTCTTACTTTCTCTCTTTCTTGACAGTCGACATTTTTGAAAGAGCTGTCTAAACTCATCATCTCCTTCTTCTCAAGTCTCATTTACTCCTCCGTGCCCTGCAAGCTGGATTTCATCCCAATCACTCATTGAAACTGTGGTCCCTGAGGTCACCACTAAGCTCTACGTCACTAATTCAATGGGTATTTTTCTAGTCATTTCATTTGACGTTTTTGCAACATCTGACATAGCTGCCCACTTGCTCCTAGAAACACATCTCTCCCTGGATTCCTTAAAACTACACTCCAACAATCTACTGGTTTTCTTCCTTCTTTTCTGACTTTTCTTTGATCAGCTTGCAACTTCACTTTTACTCACCCCTAAAATGGGCGCTGTCCTGGGTGCTGTTCTGCCCTCACCCTACACACTCTCCCTTGGTGATCTTAACTTCCCCGCATGCCTTTATTACGACCTGTCAATGACTCCAAAATCTGCATTTTTAACACAGAGTTCTTTTATTGAAATCCCATTGTCCCCTAGAAGTTTTCATTTGGAGATGTCTCCAGAATTTTAAATTCAGCATACTCAAAATGGAACTCTTGTTTTCCCCAAAACTTCTCCTCCTTTTGTGTTTTTGTCTCTTGCTGAATGACATGAAAGTCCACTCAGTTGTCTAAGCCGGAAACTGGGACATCGTTCTGGACTGTTCTTTTACCCCTCACCTTTCACAGTCAATAGAAAGTCCTGTGATTCTAAATCCATAATACCTCTCAAATGCATCCATTTTTATCCCTCTTCAGTGCCACCATGTCAGCCCAGGCCGCTACATTTCTCACGTGTGTTGTCACAATAATTTCGTTTCACTGGTCTTCCTCCTTATACTGCTGATTCCTTCCTATTGAGTCTCCATATTGCAACTGGAGTGGTACTCCTAACATATAAACCTGATCATATTTAAAATGCTTCAATCGCCTTTCATTGCCATTCAGCTCCTTAACAAGCTTTGTGGCTTTCTCATACTCCAGCCTCTGCTAGCCTCTTTATAGACATTCTAACCCAGTGCTCCCAAATTGGCTACCCGTTGGCCCATTAAAACCCACAGGTGTGTTTTATTTGGCACATGCAGTATTTTTTTAAAGTTGAGCCAACATTTAAAATCAGAGAATTTCTCATAAAAATCCAGGTTTCCAGATTCTTTTAAAAAATTGGAATATATATTAACACCCCTCCTCCCACCATTCTTGCATGGTCACAATATGTTAGAGCTGAATCCTACGTATCCCTTCAGATGGGGTAAGAAGTCTCTGGTTTTCGGTCTTCCATTTCTATTGCCTCCATGACATTAATGCTGAGTATTAAGTTAACGTCACCATCATGTCTATACTCTTTTCTCTGTCTGCAATACTCTCACTCACTACTCTTTGGCCATCTCCTACTTCCCCTTGGGTCTCATTTTAATCATCACTTCTTCATAGAGATCTTCTTGAGCCCTAGGGTCCCATTTATGTTTCTGTAACATAAAAGCAAAGATTCTTTCCCATGCTGGGGACCTAGTGTTGCCCAGAAAAGCAGGAAAGATGGGCTCTGAGGCGGTAAAAGGGAGACTGAAAGTAGAGCGTGGGACTACCCACCACTATTTGTGACCACACCGTGTCCCTGAGCAGAACCTGACATATCCAACCCGTACAATGTCATGTGCTTTCCTAGGTCAGGTTAAAATGGCTTTCCAGGTGTTGGCTTGTCCTATATTTCTGGTGCTGTATGCTCCTTGTGATATAGAGAACCAAGTCACTTAGCAGTTGATATGTGCCTACAAAGTACAAGGGTACAAGGTGCTGTGCTAGGAATTGAGGTGTAAATAAATCATATGTCATTTCTATGTTGAGAAGGGTGTGTGACCCAATGGGGAAGACATGCACAACTGTGAATCACTAGAGTAAAAGTGTTAAGAGCGATGATAAAGATGTGTATATAATGTATAATAGGAATATGGTTGCAGAAGTGATGATTTCTGTTCAAGGAATCAGGAAAGCTATTAAGAGGAAATGACTTATAAACTAGGTCTCGTGAGATAGGCAAACCCAGCACAATACAAAGCTTTGGGGGAAAAGGCATGAGGAGAGGTAGCATGAGTCCATCTAATTCTGTAGGTTAAAAAGACTTACGGTAACAGAATTTCCAAATACATAAAGCAAAATCTGATAGAACTGAAAGAAGAATTAAGCAATTCCAGAGTTATTTCTGGAGATTTCCATGCTCCCGTCTTACCAATCGTTGCCCTGGAGAAATCACTCAATCTTTTATGGACTTAGTTTGCTCATGTGCAAAGTGGGATGATGCTATTCTATGCTTACTTTTAGAGTTGTGGGAATGAAATGAATGTGGAAGAACTTAGCAGTCTTTTAAGAACTGTATAAATGTATGCTGTATCACTTTCCTACTATTTGAGATAAAATGTTTTGCTCATCATCACACAGGAAACAAATAAGTCAATAAATTCTTGAGTATTTACTTTCTGTTAGGCATTAGTTGGATGCTGAGTTCTAGAGAGAGCTCAGACAATATTAACACTCTTGAATAGCTCACCATCTGGTGGAGAAGGTACTAGTAATTACATGCTATAAATGTATATATTATATGTACTTATAATGATAAATTATGTAATATGTTATATTTTAATATATATGTTTATACATTATAAATAATAATTTAATGTTAAAAGCTTTAACATAGGGCACAGAGGACACCAGGCATCACCAGCACTTAGTGTTTCTGTCATTCACTTATTCATTCACTTATTCACTGTACCTACTGGGTGCCAGGCTCATTCCAGGGCTGTCCAAATGGTGAGGGAGACTGGTAAGGTCTCTTCATCTGTGGAGCACACATTCTTGAGGACTGAGTGGGAAGTCAGTAGTGCTCAGATAATAAAGAAGAGCAAGTCAGACAATGACAATTGCTTGGAAGGAACTAAATGGGGTAATATGGCAGTTCCCTGGGGAGAGCAACTTTACATAGTGTGGCTGGAAGAGGCCCTTCTGATAGAGACCCTAAGGGGAGGAATCTCCCCAGGGAAGTGAATGGTAGCTGCGGACGTGTTCGTGCAGAGAAGAGGTCTAGAGAGCATTTGACATGGGGGAACAGCAAGTCAGGCTATATGTATTACTTCCTATAAATTGGTGGTTGGGTGAAGCACACTGGGGACAGAGTCCAGCGGTCTCTGCAAACTTCTGAGAGGGGAGATCACAGAGGGCAGGGGCATTCTATCAGTGGGTTCTGAGGAGGAGCAGGGAGGGAGCCATACACCCAGCCACCCCACAAACCCTGCTCAGGGACTGACCTTCGCCTGACGATACCAACCTAGCTCTGTGCTGTGGGTTGGGGAATGATTTGGGAAAGGGAAAGGGCTGTTTCCCCCTTCACCTTCCTGATACTCCCTCTTTCCTCCATCGGCGACTTGTCCGTTTTCCTGCAAGTGTGTGTATGTGTATGTGTCACCCTTCCATGAGGTACTTGTTTTTGAACCAGAATCCTGGAATATTGGAAACCCTGAAAACCCCAAAGGAATTAAACTCCGATGTAGGAAATCCAGGCACCTTTTGAAGTAGAGACCTTGTTTTCTTTGGGGGCAGGAGAAAAGAGAGCAATGAACCGCGCTGCTGCCAGCCTCAGAGCAGGCTGGGAGCTCTGAAAATGGGGTCCCATCCTCCCAGCGACTCCAGGATTCAGGTCTTTGCTGTGCCTCCAGATGGCGGGGTGAGGAGGAAATGGAAGAGGAAGCAGCTTTCACCTTCATTCAAGCCTACTGATGATGTCGGGGCTGGAGTGAGTTAGGGGTGTGTGTCGGGGGAGGGGTGTGAGTGCATGTGTGTAGCTTAGTGTGTGGGATTCAAGTTGGGGGAATGTTTTACATAAAGCGAATGTCTAGCCAAGTCCATTTCCTTTCCCATCTGCCCTTTTCTCAGATACACAGTGTCCATTCTGTCACAGCCAAGCGCTCTGGTTGTCCACTGCACCCCTCCTGGGTGGGGAGAGGAGCTGAGGCACTGCAGCAGGCAGCAGGCCTGCGGGGAGCCCTGGGACACCCCTGGGCTCAGATGCCTTGCAGATGAGGTCACATCCTCTCCCTCCCAGTTCCTTCGTGGGATGAAAGGCGAGAGGAGACTGAAATGTATGTGGAGCAGGACGGGTCAGGCTAGGCTGGGCAGGGGCTGGAATGACAGCATAATGATGTAGGGCCAGGACCACCTTCAGGGCTCCCCAGGCAGAAAGCGGAGAGCGAGGTGACTGTCCTCCAGGAGCAAGGAAATGGAACTCAGGGGCAGCAAGGCAGTATGGCTGGAGGGAGGAGGGGGACCCAGGGAGGACCCAGGGGGACCTGAGGTGGGGAGGTGGAGGGTTTGGGGGGCCGAAGCAAGGCAGCTTGAAGAGCACGGAGGGGCGAGGGCCGGCTCCTGGCTCCAGCATGTGTCAGCAACTGCCCCAGTGAGGTGGTATCTCATTGTGGTTTTTATTTGCATTTCTCTAATGATTAGTGATGTTGAGAATTTTTTCATATATCTGTTTGCCATCTGTATGTCCTTTTTAGAAAAATGTCTCTTCATGTCCTCTGACCATTTTTTAATTGGATTGTTTTGTTTTATTTGGTGTTGAGTTGACTGAGCTTTTAATAAATTTTTGATATTAAGCCCTTATCAGACATATCATTGATAAATATCTTTTCCCAATCAGTAGGCTCCCTTTTTGTTTTATTGATGGTTTCCTTAGCTGTGAAAAAACTTTTTCGTTTGACGTAATCTCATATGTTTATTTTTTTCTCTTACTTCCCTCGCCTGAGGGGATATATCAGTAAAAATCTTCCTCCGGGTAATGTCTGTGAAGTTTTCACAACAGCTATCATCAATAAATCAACAAATAACAAGTGCTGGCGCGGATGTGGAGAAAAGGGAACCCTCATGCACTGTTGGTGGGATTGCACATTGGTGCAGCCACTATGGAAAACAGTATGGAGGTATCTCAAAAAATTGAAAATGGAACTACCCTATGATCCAGTAATTCCACTCTTGGGTTATCTATCCAGAGAATTCCAAAATGATAATTCAAAAAAATCTATGCACCCCTATGTTTATTGCACCACTTTACACAATAGCCAAGACATGGAAACAACCGAAATGCCCATCGGTAGATGACTGGATTAAGAAACTGTGGTACATTTATGCAATGGAGTATTACGCAGCCATAAAGAAGAACAAAATCTTACCAGTTGCAACAACATGGATGGACCTAGAGAACATTATGTTAAGTGAAATAAGTCTGACAGAGAAAGTCAAGTACCATATGATCTCACTTATATGTGGAATCTAAAGAATAGAATAAATGAACAAACTAATCAGAAATAGTTTCAGAGACATAGAGGAAAAACTGAGGGTTGCTAGATGGGAGGGAGGGATGGGGATAAGGGGGAAGGTGAGGGGATTAGAAAGCACAGTCAGTAACCACAAGATTGCCATGGGGATACGAAAGTCATTTTGGGGAATGTAATCAATAATGTAAAGATTTTGTAGGGTGTCAGATGGGCACATGTCTTATTAGGGAGACCACCTCAGGGAAGATGTAAATGCCTGATCACTGCACTGTACACCCGAAACTGAATAATACTGAATGTCAACTATAATTATATATATGTATATATATGTATATGTATATATGTATATCTATATACATATATATATATATAGTCACGAGAAGAGGAGTACAGCGTAAAGAAAAGACAGTAGAAATGTAACGGCTGTATGCGATGTCAGAGGGGTAGTAGATTGGGAGAGGGGGGTTATCACTTTGTGAAGGGTATAAATGATAAATGTCTAACTATTACAGTGTTTTGTACACATGAAACTAATTTTAAAAAATTTTTAAAGAAAAAAAGCAGCTGCAATCATTGGTATCTGCTGGGGACATGATGACAAATGAGATGGCTATGACATGGCATATGAAAATATTCTCTAGAAAGGGTTGTGAAAGTGAGGGAAAGAGAGAAACGGAGGGAAATGGGGAACGCTCTTGTGTCTCATACCCTGGGGACTAACGTGGGATTTGAAGCCAGGGGAAGGTTGCCCAACTCAGACACACAGAAGCCCCAGGGAGGTGTTGCCTGCAGGAGAGTGGAGGGACCCAGCATGGCCTCTGCATTGCCCTAAAATTATTTGCAACATAATTTTGAAAATGACCCATCAAGCATCTTGAATTCCTCATCATTAGTTGAAATAATTTTAAATAGTGTAAATTTCGCTATGTTGAGATTTTATTGACATTTCAAACTATACCTGGTTTTATCACTTCCAAATGTATCCGATAGAATCTAGCTACTTGCTCCAGATCATTGCCCATTTAAAAAATACATTTATAAGCTCCTAAGAATTGAAAGTTTTACATGGCTTCTTTTTCTGCTTGAACTCCACAGAATTTAATCTGGTCATGATTACTTTTATGGCTGAAAAGGTTTCATTGATTACCTTGTTACATTTCTCTGCCACAAAAGTATGTATATAAATTGAAATGAAATTTTTCTATGACTTTACACAATATACATATTTTCATAATTATTAAATAAAGGGTAAAATTTTATTGGAAATGCACTCCCTACTAGCCCTCTGTACCCATGGGTGAATGTTACTTAAGTGAGGCAACATCAATTCCACTCTGATTTTTCATTTTTATGGACATTTTGTTCACATAAAAAGTAGTTGACAAGGGAAGAAGTTTTATGGTGGCATCATCACTCAATTCTTTAAACTACTTCCAAGTTATTTGCTCAAATATCACATAGTCATGTAGCATGAAAACAATTGTTTGTCGGTTGGTGATTCATCGACTGATAACTTCTGTCCTCAAATTTGTTGAAAACAAAGAATGAAAACCATTTGACTTACAAATAGATTTGTTGCTCAGATAACAGTGTCATGTCATTCCTTCCAATTCCTGGGAATTCAACTAAGAAGGCTTTACCCAGATTTATTAAATGACTATTAATAATATTTATTGCTCTCTCACTTCAAGGCAACTTGTTTAACCAGATAGACTCAGCAAGCTTCAGGAAGTAGAAATATTTTGTTAATTTCAATGTGTCTTTGCCAATACATCTTTGTATTAAAATGCTTTTATTTTGTCACTTGCTTTAAATCTATTTTCATCAGAACCTTAGTGGTGCAGATTTATCTCATTCCATTTGTGGAAAATATTTCATGGATAACCAACCAGCCAAATCACATAGCTTCTGTCAGAAAGAGCCTGACTTTTTTTCTTAATTCAAGGAAGTGTGTTCATAGAAATGCTTTTAACAGCTTTGTCTTCCTGAATTCTAATTTTTGCAGAGATAGAGATAGGAAGAAGTGACAGGGAGACCTGCCGTGAGTTTCTTACCTGGGTGAAACGTGGAGACAGCCCCTTTCACATTCCTCACTGATGCTCTCTGGCTTTGCTCTCACAGGACTGTCCCTCAGAAGCTATGCAGCCTTTGGCAATAGTGGGGTGGAAGTGGTTAGTCGATGAAATTGCTATCATTCCAGGTCCATTCTACACTACACCTGAATTGAGAACATCCCATCATTGGACTTAAAAATACCCGTTTTAAGGCCAAGCTTTTTCCTTATCAGAAATATGTATAAAGCAGAAAGGGGGGCCCCATCCGATGCCTTGATTAAAGACTTCATTTTTCAAGCTGCCCCCCTTTCTGGATGCCCCCGAGGTTTTAATACACAAGAGCAGCACACTGTTGTGAGTCTCAGGTGACCGTGTGCCTTTAGTTGCAAAACGGGGAAGGGTAATGGAGGAAGGGGAGGTGGGAAAATTGGCCAGCCAGACACTTTGATTGATGGCAGGCATCACCAACCCTCGATGGATCCTTTTCAGCAAAGCTCATATTAGGAGGCTGAGGGTCTGAAGACAGAGGCCTTTTGAATCAGCCATGTTCACAAAGCCCGTGGAAAGCCTGCGTGGACCCTAATGGACCAACGCGCTGGAATGGTTGGATTCCACACTGCTCACTCACCGCCTGTGCCCGGAGACCTAGCTACACCCTTTTCTTGCTGTGCCTGATGTTCCTCTTAATGAGGAGGATGTGTGGGAGGCAACCAACTGCTCCATCTCTCCCCGTCCCTACCCTGTTAGTCACCGAGGACTGCTGCTTTTATCTCCAGGTTCTCAAATCCCTCCCCTCCTCTCCATGTCTACTACATTTGCTTCAGCTCAGATTCTCGGTATCCCTCAAGTGGGCGCATCACAATCTCCCAGCTGAACTTGCCACCTCCATCCTACCTTCCTCCACACTGCTGTAGGGAGCTCTGGCTAAAACGCCAATTCACCCAGGTCGCACCCTTGGTTAAAGCCCTGTGTGGCTCTCTGTCACCCATAGGATACAGTGCCAACTCCTCATTATGTTGTGCTGGGACTTGGCCTGTCTTCCCATTCTCCACGGTATGTCCCTACTCCCTATGGTGGAAAGTGGAACTACCTATGGTGACCACTGCATCTTAAAGCGACAGGCACTGAATAGCCCCAGTTTTAGACGTGACAGAGCTGGCGCTCCCCCACACAACATTGCTTAAGGGACATGAGAAGACCTTTCTACTCACTCTATTGGCTAAAATTGCAACATTAAACTTTCATTCCTTTGATGTCAGGCCTTACTATCACCAGTTGCCTTCTACTAAAATGTACACATCCCAGAGAAAAATAACGTGTTCTCACTAACACTGTACCTCAAAGTGGATTAGTTGAACTGTTGCCCCACCATTTTTGCGCAGACAATTTGCTGAGAGAAGTGGGATGCAGTAAATTGATGGAAAAACAGTTTGGGAACCTGGCTTGTTGTCTGGGATGGGTGGTCTGGGAAAGGGGAAAGGAGGGGGGGTGACATGGCTGGCAGCAAAAACACCCATCGGGAAGGGTGATAGACCCAGGAGGGGCTTAGCCAAAGGTAACTTATACCTGCTGTTTGCCACATCTGTTTTCTGGGTCTGTTTATTCTGATAATGTTAAAAGTGGGAATTGTTGTCACAGGTAAGCCTTCCAGACAGGAAGTTATTTCCAGCCTGTTCTCTGTTCTGACAGTTATTAATAGATTGTATAACCTTGACGGGAATATCTCTCCACTGGTTTCCACAGCACAGCAGGAAAGCTGGGGACAGACCAGGCAAGCGGCTGGGAGAGACGCATTCTGTAAGGGTTATTAAAACATCGGTGACATACAACAAAACAGAATTTTTAAAAATCAGTAACACCCCATAGGGACAGCAGTATATGTAGTTAGAATACTGGGTAGATATTTGTGCAGGTAAAAATCCCAAGACACATTCTCAACTAACAACTAACAGCCTGTAATCTGCCTTCAAGGAGGTTGGATGTACTCCCCTCTTCCTGACTAAGAGTGTGCAAGCATGAGGCCAGAGCTGGATTGCTCAGGGTGATGGACAGAATCTTTTTTCCCAGCTTCATTGAGATATAATCGACATGTAAATTGTGTAAGTTTAAGGTGTACATTGTGTTGATTTGATACACTTACATATTGCAAAATAATTACCACCATAGCATTAGCTAACATTTCTATCACGTCACATATTTACCATTTCTTTTTTGTGGTGAGAACCCTTAAGAATTACCCTCTTAGAAACTTTCAAGTATATCATACAGTATTATCATTATGCTGTACATTGGATTCCCAGAACTTACTCATCTTGTAACTGAAAGTTTGTATCCTTTGACCAACATCTTCCCATGTCCTCCACCCACCAGTCCCGGTAACCACCTCTCTGCTCTATTTCTCTGAGCGTGGCTTTTTAGATTCCACATATTAGTGATAGCACACAGTATTTGTCTTTTCTGATATCTTTACTGTATTCCCCCAGGAAGCACCTCCCATCTCTGAAACCAATGTGATCGTATCTCTTCCTGACCACGCAGTAAGCATTTTAGAGCAGATTCTACTCCCTGCTAGGGAGATCTGTAGCCTAAACAAGTAAATTCAATTCCCAGGGAGTTATTAGTAGACTAATTTGGCACGATTTAAATCATGTCATCTAATATGGTTTTATCAGCAATCAAGGCTGAATTTGATATCCATCAATTTAAGCCTGGTATTTACCTCTTTGTTTAGAATGCAGGCAAGAAAAAGGGAATGTTATGTATTTGGTATCCTGTATTATTTTCCGAGGGCTATAATAACAAATGACCACTACCTGACTGGCTTAAAACAACAAAAGTTTATTCTTTTACAGTTCTGGAGGACAGATGTCTGAAATCAAAGTGTTGGCAGGGACACACTCCCTCTGCAGGCTCTTGTGGAGAATCCTCCCTTGCTTCTTCCAGTTCATTCTGGTGGCTCCTGGCCTTCCTTGGCTTGTGGCAGCACCGCTCCAATCTCTGCCTCCATCTTCACGTGGCCTTCTTCCTGTGTGTCTCCCTCTGTGTGTGTGTGTGTGTGTGTGTGTGTGTGTGTGTCTCAATTCTCCCTCTCCTTTTTCTTCTAAGGACATCAGTCACTGGATTAAGGGCGTGCTGTAAATCTAGGATGAGCTCATCTTGAGATCCTTAATTACATCGACAAAGACCCTATTTCCAAATAAAATTACATTTATAGATATTGGGAGTTAATGTCTATAATATTAATATCTTGGGCGTATCAATTAGGGAACACTATTTAACCTACTGTATGACCCCCAAACCCTAACATCTCTTTAAGGAGCAGAGAACATCGAAAAATCAATAATGCCTGTCATTTGTGGAACACAGGACAGGTGCAGACGGAAGCTTTGGGCATGGCCGGGAGGCAGGGTGTTAAGTCTTTTTGCAACTGGGACATTCAGAGCTTTCACTTTGGCAATTGGTCGTAGTGTTTACATGATGTCATGCAGCCTTATTTGATGGCCGAGCAGTTGGCTTTTTTTAAAAGTAACTTTTTATTAAAGTATATGTATTGTAGGTGTACAGTTTGATTAATTTTTTACAAACTGAACACTCTTGTGTAACCAGCACCTGGTTTAAGAAAGAGAACGTTACCAGAACCCCATAACCCCCCACATGCCAGTTATTACCTGCCAACTGCCATCCTGACTTCCAACAGCATAAAGATTGTTTTTGATAGGGGGAATCACTGCATAAATTATATAAATGTCTAACCACTATGCTGTACACCTGAAACTAATATAAAATAATATTTAATGTCAACCGTAATTGAAAAAAAGACTGTTTTTTTGCCATTGTAATTTACATAAATACAATTATATAGTATGAACTTCTCTGTATCTGTCATCTTTCACTCATTATGTATGTGAGTTCATCCATATTATCATTTCTTGGTATATAGTAGTCGTTCTCATTGTTTTATAACATCCTCATTGCTTTATAATTGGCTTTTAACAGGTGTGGCCTGGGCAGGTGGCCTTCGGTTTTAGTAAGCTCGAGCCACTTGGGACCCTCACCTCCGTGGGCCATTACAGCTAAAGACTGCTTTGTCCAGGAACAAGTGGCTTTTTCCCACAGGTATAAAGGCAGTCTGGACTCTAGCCAGTGGGTGGCTTTCAGATGGACTTAGGAGGCAGAAGCAGCAAGGCTTCCATTAAGAGGAGGCAGTAAAGAGGATTAAGAAGGAGGCAAGGATTTGATTAAACAGAAATGAGAACATTTCATGAGGCTTTTTAGGTGTTAGGGAGCAAGGCAATTTTACTGTGTTTCTTAGTAAGGTCTTTAATCCAGAAGCTGAGATTACACTGAGATTCTGCATATTTTGCAGAATAACAGTGAGAGTTTTGAGTTTTAGACTGTTCATGGCAGGTATCTTTAGGCAGTATAAGATAAACTACTCCAAAATTCTGTTCTTTGTTTTTTTAACTTCTTTTTTTTAATGTGCTTTTTTAAGTGTGTTTTTCCAGGACCCACCAGCCCAAGTCAAGTAGTTGTTTCAATCCAGTTGTGGAGGGCGCAGCTCACAGTGGCCCATGTGGGGATTGAACCCACGACCTGGATGTCATGAGCACTGCACTCTAACCAACTGAGCTAACCGGCTGCTCCCCACCCAACCCTCTTTTTTTTTTTATTTTTAATGTTGCTTTAAATTGTCTTCAGGACCGAGAAAGAGAACTAACTTTTGATTCCTGTAACTTGTCCACAAGTTCAAGAGAAACCACCACCCCGTGATTTCAAAGTGGTGCTGGATTTGTACTTACATAAACTCTGACTATGGCTCTAAATGTCAGAGATCCCTATTGTGGCAGATTTTATTAAGAAAAAAATGAAAAGGAATGAAGTCTTTATCATAAGGAGAATGTTATCTCTCAAGTTTGTGATAGAGAAATGGATCTATATGATTGAAAATCCAGGGTTAATTGTTTTTAAAGGGGGAAATCGAAATGGTGGACACACTTTAGATAAGTCTATAACGGAAACAGTGTTTGGATTCCAACAGAAGTGGAATCCAACAGAAGAAGAGAAGAGAAATTTTACAAAAAGCAGACTCGAATGACGTTCTCAGGGGCAGCCAGGGTCCAGGAAAATGTGAGAAGTGTCTGTCCTCAGATCTGCCGGCAGGACTGTGGAGCGGGATTACATTGGGAGAACAATTGGCAACTGCCTTTCTGAGGATGGAACAGATAGCGAAAGTGGTTACAGAAATGTGGACAGACTTACGGTAAAAGACCAGAAAGATCAGTGTACAATACTCAAAGTGTCGTTACATGAACTTTATCGTGACCCAGGAAATGCCTGTGCCTAAAGGAATACCTGAGAAATTCACGGAATTTGGTCTCTAAGGGAAAGCGCAGGGGAGATGAGATATATGAACGTGCAGCCAGACAGGACAAACACAGAACAAGCCCAGGCTGGAGTAAAAGCTGGACTGATGGGAGAAGACCTCTGAGTGGGATTTTCCAACTCAGTAAGGTCAAGGTGGGCCAGATTTTCCCCCAAAGTGGTTGATTGTAGCAGGACCAGAATTAATAAATTTCTATCTCTCATGGGAAATCCTATAAAGAAAAAAACGGGAGGATTACATTCAGAAAATAATTATTGCAAAACAAAACAAAGGGCTGACTTTATATGAAATAAAGGGGCCAACTTAAAAAACAGGCCAAACTGATACAAAGTAAGCCTTCCTGAAAGACGTGAGGGACAGTCAAGAGGAAGAAAGCACTTCCTATCTTTATAGGACAGAAATCAATGATATTCAAAGGGCTGAACGTTTTTTAAAAATCTATGAAGAAGAGTGTCTTGAGAAGCACATGCAGAGCAGAAACATCAGTACAGCTTTTGTTCAGGGCTCTGCCAACGTGAGCCTCCAGTTGGGACAAATCGTGAAGGAGGGAAAATCTTCATTGGGAGACAAGTTTCACAGGTCTCAGCAACTCCACAGCGGGCTACTGTCTGCCCAAGAGGCAGTGGAGGTGCTTACACTCCAGGAGGCACTGGAACCCAAAAATAAATGGACATCAAGAGGTTTAGACTATTCTAGATGGGAAATGAAGGTACCTCAAGTAAGAAGACCTGGTGACTGGAGCTGCCATTATTGTAAAGTGCTAAACTTAGCAGGAAGTCAGGGAAGCCTCAAATGCTGCTGTCTCGGAGAGGAGACAGTATGCACAGTGCCTGCCACCCCACATGACACTTGCACAGTGGCAAAAGGAACCTCTAGAGGGGAGATTTAACCCTGTTGAGCTTAAGTGGACTCCAGAGCCCAGTCTAACATTGCCTGACTGGCATCCTGGCAGAATGGGAAAGATTTTCTTGGTTCCTGTCTTCCTTTTCTCACACCCTCTGGATCTCTCCCATGATCTTTGTAGCATCATCTACAGGGCCCGTGGAAGATATTATATTTTTGCTTGTGGCAACTTCTCCAAGAGCTGGGGAATCTGTTGGATTCAATGTGTTAGCTATTTGGATGCTTTTAAGATGGGGCTCATGAGAGACTTTGTCACCATCGCTTCTGAGCCGCTGAAGGAACCACACTCATTACCCACAGCCCAGGCAGCGGCCGCTGAAGGAGCCCCAACTCCACCCAGACGCTCAGATCTCCTCCAGCTGAGTCTGAGCAGAATCAGAAATTGGGAGGGACTTCAACTTATTCAAACTTCAGTTTCACTTGAAAACCAGATTTTGGACTTTATTTGATTTTAGATTTTAGTTTCTTAGAACTTCCCTTGTAAAAGGATTTACAGGTTGGACTTTAATGTGCCCCAGAGAAATTTACAATGAGAATGAATGAACTCATATTTAAATTTGGAGGATCTGTGTTGGCATTGTATCCTTGGAGTGTTTTTATATTGTCGTTTACTTGTGCAGTAACTCTGATGAGCTATATTACACTACATGGCAGCTTATAATTTAAGATGGGAAATGGAATCGGGGATTACTTTTCCAGTTTACCTACTCAGTGGCCGTGGAGTAAATTTAAATGTCTTGTTCTGTTTTGTTCCTGACCTTCTGTTAACCAAACCTACTTTGCACAACTGTTGTTCTAGGAGGTTACCCAAAGGAGCAGTAGCTGGGAACGGGACAAATTCCTCATGATGGTGGGATCAAGTCTTCCCAGACCCAGGGGGACGTGTATCTCTAACACCCATAAGTTCGGTGGGCAAGTTCAGTGAGTTCAGGAAGCAAAGAGTTGGGAATGTTATCGGGAACACCTTTTCCCAACTCTTTGTGTTTTCATTTGGAGGAGCGTCCATCACTGTACCACTCTTGTCCTTCTCCATCCCTAACCCACATCTGTGAGGGACTTAGTGAAGGAACTGAGCACAGCGCCCTGCTCCTCCCTCTCTTTTGCCTTTGCTGGCCAGCAGAGAATATTTACTCTGCTCTGCTCCTGCTGTTTCACCTGAGCAGACCCTGCAGAGGGCAGCAGGGCATGCATGGGCGGGGGAAGGCTGCAACAGTCAGGGATTCTGGGGACAAGCTGGTTAAATTGAGGGGGGATATTAGCAAACCCACTTGTACGAAGGATCGAAAGCCAAGTCTCCAAGGAATTGACTAGATGATATTTTGATCTTTTGCCTGCTTTTCAGTTGGTACTGACTTAGGGATGAGAGGCTGTAATTTATTGGGGGCTCTCAAATCCTCCTTAAGGCAACATTTATAAACAGTTTGTGTTTTGGTTTTTTTGGATACCCTTTAAAGGTGTCCAATGTGTAAATTTTGTGTGTGCGTGTGATTTTTTTTTCCTCCCTCAGCATGATTTGAAATGGATCAGAATTGTTCTTTAATGAAGTTAATGCCAAAGCCATTCTGGCTGTATTAGAGGCAGAAATATCATTCTCATGTCTATGTCCCATTCTAAATTGTATTCGGAATGTGGAGAAAGCAATATATCTACCTATAGTGTTGTGAGAATTAAATATAAAATTCAGGTATCCCCTGCTTTTTGAAAGTTGGCATTACGCCACTTCACGTTTCTGAAAGACCTACATTAGTACAGCAAGTCCTCACTTAACACCGTCCATACCTTCTTGGAAACTGCGACTTTAACAGAAAGGGCATGTAAGGAAACCAGTTTTCCATAGCTTAATTGGTATGAGCAAGAGTTAAGTTCCTACGCAAAAACATCACCAAACTTCTAAATAAATACCCAAAACATTTCTAATATTAAACATTAAAATAAATGTGATATATATATATATAGATATTTAAGGAAGATGAATAAAAACAAGATCATTATTTTCCAACCCACTTATTCCAGTTCGGGGTTTCAGGGGGCAGGAGCCTATCCTGGCAGCTCAGGGCACAAAGCGGGCACCCAATCTGGATAGGACGCCTTTCTATCATAGGGTGAGCGCGCACACACACACACACACACACACACTCACTCAGACTGGGACAATGTAGACACACCAATTAACCTCATATGCACATCTTTGGGGTGTGGCAGGAAACCAGAGTCCCAGAGATGTGGGGAGAACATGTAGACTCCACACAGAGGGTGGCCCCAGCAGGGAATTGATTTTTTTTCCTCATCAACGTCGTAACGAAATGACGTTGAAACAAATGGCGTTATTCAAGGACGTGCTGTATCTGTATTCACTAACGGAAAGAAATCCCAAGAGGATTTTTGCTTTTACAGCAAAAAAGCAAAGAGTGCAAACAGCATTGAGCATTTACTTTGCAGCCATTATCAGAGGCAGAGCATACCCCAAGCCGCGAGGGGCACTGCTTTTGCTTGTATGTTAGTGTGATTTAGGTTTTATGTGTGATTTGGTGTGATTTGGTAGATTCTTTGGGGCATCTGGGAATGCTCAAAAATTTCTGCTTATGAATGAATGGTGATTGCTTCTTCACTTTACGCCGTTTTGTCTTCTGAAAGTTTTCATAGGAATGTCTACTTTCCAACAGCCGGGGAAACCTGTACGTTGTTCTGTGCCTGACATGGGGTTAGCGCTCAGTGTTAACTGTTATTTTAGCTAGGTAGTAGAGGGTACATGCAAATACCTTCGCAAGTAGAGGCACATCCAAACAATACCTGGTGCTCTTCTCTCTTAGCACCAGAGAGAAAAATACCTGCACTTTTCTCTCTTTGCCTTGACATTATAACTTGGATATAATACAGAGACATTATATGACACTCAGAGACACTCGTTCTTTCCATCATCTGTATGATATTTTACTGGATGGGTATATTACAATATAGTTAACCAGTTCCCTATAGATGGACATTTAGTTTCTAACTTTTTGCTCTTACAAACAACATTGCAGTGGATTGTGCAAATGGTAATCTTTATATGTATGAGCACGTTTATAGTTTAAGTTTCTGAATGCTTCCCTGCCGGGTCAAAGAATATTGAACAAATATTTCAAAAACGCTGCATTATTAGGCAGTGCCTGCACATCTTACTTTGGCTGTGTTTAGTTTGGAGTCAGACCAATTCAGAGGGAACTCGAACAGTGTGGCAGGTGGTGAGACAGAGGGAAGGAGGGATGATGGGGGTT